>NC_141385.1:10337568-11653381 GCF_017979445.1 Akebia trifoliata | reverse complement strand
TTCAAAAAGTTGCAAATTTGGAGGAGATAAGTTGAAGATGGAAATCAAGGATGACTTGGCTGAATGAAAAAGATAATAATATAAAGCTTTTTCACCGAGTAGTCAATGACCATAGAAGATTGGATCACATAGGTTTATTTATCATGAACAACATGGAATATTGACGGAGATAAAATCCCAAGTCCAACTGGTTTTTCAATAGAATTCTTTAAAGTTTGTTGGTACACCGTGGGTGAGAACCTAATGCTTGTAATTAAGGACTTCCAAGAGAATGACTCCTTGACTAATATTCCAATAGTACATTCTTGCTCTAACGCCCAAGAAAATAGGATTGGAAGATATTTAGTATCTAAAATCAATTAGCCTTGTAGGATCGACATACAAAATCATGAAGGTGTTAATGAGTAAACTTTAGTCATGGAGGTAGAAAAATAAGCATTTGTGAAAAGTCGCCAAATAATGGATCGGTGTTGATAGTCAACGAGTATATAGAACATGGATTTCAGGTGTGGTTTGCAAATTGGAAATGGAGAAAGCATATGAGGCGCATGAGATTAAGAGAAAATGAATTCAGATAGATCTGAAATACCTGTCTTCAGTGTTCTTTTCCTAATTGGTGAATGGAAGCCTAGTGGACTATTTCAAGAATTCAAGAGGTTTAAGACAAAGTGATCCTTCATCTCATTTATTATTTCTCATAGTAACTAAAATTCTAAATCAAATGATGAGAAGAGCAATCTTTTAAGTATAGAATTCACTTGCTGTAGACACCCCATTTTTGCATCCGCTTGCTTAATCAACTCGTCAACCCGATCGCAAGGATTCCCAATGATGGATGTGTATTCCATTGCTTTACTTTGTTACCAGATTTGTTTCAGAAATCCAGATGAGGTATCTCGAATTGACAAAACCTTAGAAACCACGTTACGCTAGGAAAAGTACGACCCCAGAAACATAGAAATCATCATCTTGCAGACCAAAAAGAAGTTTCACGATAAAAATCACTAAAAATTACCAAATTACCAAAATACCCCTAACCTCAAAACAACCTTAGAGCCTACGTTACGCTTAGGAAAACTCATTCGAACACATAAAATGACAAATCAGAACCAAATAAATCATTTCACCAATTTTAACAGAATTTGACAAAATTACGAAAATGCCCCTCATAAAGTTCACCACCATTTCACACAAAAAATTTCATAAATAACAAAAACTAATATTTCCATTGAATTCCTTACGAAAAACCGATTCTAAAACATCCTAGAACATTAAAAACCGACTTAAAACGTGAAAAGTCCTCTCCGGGGGCAAAACGGTAATTCATCACAATTTTCATGATAAAAAATTTCGAAATTAATAAATAAAACATTAAATAATTAAATTTAAACATTAATGAAATTAATTTAAAAATTTGAACCTAAAAAATCGATTAATCGGACTCTCAGGCAAAATTGTTGAGGGTTCGTGGGATATTTTTTTAAGGACCCCTCCATTTGGGGGTCCAAAGAATTAAAGATATTTTAGAGGGGGGTTCTCCAAAAATTAAAAGTAAATCAAGCAAGACTGAAGTCAATGTATTAAAGTCAATCAAGTGAGACTGAAGTCAAAATTAAAGTCAATTAAGCAAGACTAAAGTCAAGATATTAAAAGTCAATCAATTAAGACTAAAGTCAAAACATTAAAAGTCAATCAAATAAGACCAAAAGTCATAATAGAATTATAATTGATTAAAAATTTTATCTAATAGAATTCTAACTTAAACACAATTCTACCAAAATAATTCTAATTAAAACACAATTCTACCTAAAACAAGTCTAACTAAAACACAACTCTAATTAAAAGATCTCTAATTAAACACTAACTCTATCCAAATCAACCCCTAAAAACATCTATAAATAGAGGTGCTCACACCCTATTTTCGTATCAAATCATAAACCCTAAGAGAAGTAGGTCTAGAAGCTCCCCTAGCCCCCCATAAATCCTAGTTTTGGAGCCCCAACTCCTTAGCTAACATCCTTCCTTCAATTTTAGTCTAGAAAACACCCAAAAGCCTTCTAAAAACATCCCCAAATCCGCAACGAACTTGAAGAGTTCAGATTCAAAAACAATGAGATACCTTGCCTCAGAGATCCGAAGTCAAATTCGGAAACAGAACGAAGCAAGGGAGCACGGTACAAGGAGTTCTTTTTGTCAGATCTGAGGGAACCAAGTCCTTGCCATCGGAAAGGTAAACTTTTTATTTTTATTTATTTTCTTATCTAGATTTTAGCAATGTAATTTACTTGGGAATTTAGTAGAGACCGGCTTTGGCCGGGCGGGGTTGGTGCCTAACACCTTCCAACCCCGTAACTTGATCCCCGAATTCAGTTTTTTTTTTGTTTTAGATTAGTTTTTATCCGTTTAGAGTCATTGATCGGTTCCTAGACCGTAATAACTAGGTGGCGACTCCCAAACCTCAAGGGTCAAAAGCGAATCCGCGCACCCCGCGGATCGAGGGCGCTTTCAGTGGCGACTCCACTGGGGACTATTGAGGATCAAACTTGAAAAACCCCAAGTATGGGAGCATTGCCAAGATGACCTAATTTTTTTATTATTTAGTTGGATTTATTTTATTTATTTTTTTTGTTTATTTTTATTTTTATTTTTTGATTGTAGATGATTTTGGGTATTGCATTTTTTTTTTTCAATTAAGGATCACTTTTTGATGACCCATAAATAATGAAAGATTCAAATTGATGGAATGATGAAGGTTGGACAGAAATATTAAAACGTTTTTAGAGAATATTCTAGTGAGAATTAAGTCTGAGAGCCTCTTAATAAAACATAGATCTCGTCGAGTAGATTAATTTAGAATCTGAGTTCACTTAATTTCGTTATCGGAAGCCTTAGATATCATCGATGCAAGTTCAATCTGTAAATCTGGAATTATTTCTGAATCAAAGTTGGGACAGCAACGTTAAAATTTTTTTACAGAACATTCTAGTGAGAATTAAGTCTGGGAACCTCTTAATAAAATGTAGATCTCATCGAGTAGATTAATTTAGAATTTGAGTTCACTCAATTTCGTTATCAGAAGCCTTAGATATCATCGATGCAAGTTCAATCTGTAAATCTGGAATTATTTCTGAATGAAAGTTATGACAGCAATGTTAAAACTTTTTTACAGAACATTCTAGTGAGAATTAAATCTGGGAACCTATTAATAAAACGTAAATCTCATCGAGTAGATTAATTTAGAACTTGAGTTCACTCAATTTCGTTATCGGAAGCCTTAGATATCATCGATGCAAGTTCAATCTGTAAATCTGGAATTTTTTCTGAATGAAAGTTGGGACAGCAACGTTAAAACGTTTTTACAGAACATTCTGGTGAGAACTAAGTCTGAACATCTATTAATAAAATGTAGATCTCATCGAGTAGATTAATTTAGAACTTGAGTTCACTCGATTTCGTTATCGAGAGCCTTAGATATCATCGATGCAAGTTCAGATTGTATTTTCCTAATTCACAGAAAATCTGAATTTATCTAATGTTGGCACAATTAATGTTCTTGAGAGTGAGCTCATCTCAACCATTGTCATTCTATCATCAATGTAACACCTATTGGAATCTCGATTTATTTTGGATCACCTAAAAGTGATCATTGATTGGACTTTAAAAATTATAAAAATTGTGCCTATTGCGATGATTAGATCTAATTAATTATTATAGGCCCTTATTTATTAATTGATTTGCTAATTGATGAATGCTAGAGATGTGCACGTTTAAAGCTTGAATTAAACCATATGAGTATGTTCCTGATCGATGTTTGCTTGCACTTGTATGATTTAATATCCTCTCTTGATTGGCTTGATTGGGCCATGGGCCCATTGTTTGAAAAGGCCCCGGGCACACCCCACCTTACTTTGCACACACCACATGCACGTTTACCGCTTTACTCACTTACACGTCCCATTTAGCCAACGTGGCACTAGTGCGTGGCCCGGTCTCTTCGGAGATGCGACGTCATTCATGAAACCCACAACTCCAGTCACGTACCTTAGGGTATATCGAACTGGGGCATCAAAACCGTCTGATCAAGTGATTCTGAGAGACATATTGATGCACCCATGCTGGGGTGACCTGAGCCTTTGTCCTATTGTAAGCCACACAGTCACATGTCCCGATTGCCAACGTAGTACTAGTACGTGGTCGGTCCCCTCGTGGGATGCCAAACCATTTATGAAAGCTACAACTCTTGACTCGTACCCGTAGGTATAAAAGGTAATCTAAGTATATCAATTGCACTTCTTGGTCAAAACCGGTGCCTAAGCAAGATCTTGCCCCGCTGTACCCTACTGTACGAGGGGGATAGACTATGTCTATTCTAGACGAGAGGTATTTAAGTGGGCCCTTGCTCAGCATTGTGCGCCACCTCTCAACTGGAGATCAAACGGGCTGTTTTTTGCTTCAGAGAAGTGAATTGAGGTTTTAGATTATCACCTATACGGTATATCAAACCAAGTCACCACGTATCGAAAGGTATATAGGTGTGCTTGGGCAAGAGTGGCCAGATAAAAATGCATTGCACGTAGTAAGCCTAGAGTCTAGAAACCTTCCCAGTAGGTCACGACTTGAACTTATCGTGGGTGTTCCCGGGTTGTTTATTGAATGAATGCATGTGATTGATGAATGCATGTGAATGATGTGAATGATGAAATCCGAGTGCATAATTGATCTCAAGGATAAAAATGTTGCTTTTGAAAAGTAAAATGGGTGCACCGATCCAATAAAAAAAATCCATTCTTTTACAATAATGACCCAGTCCATCCCGATCCAACAATCATGATGGACCGGGCCAGTTAAATGGAAATCGAATTTTCAAAGAAGAAAAAGAAAGTATTTTCTAGGACAAAATGTTTCCCAAAAGAAGTGTTTTCCAGAAAAAGTGTTATTCTCTAGAAAAAATGTTTTCTAAGAAAAAAATGTTTTCTAGAAATATTGTCCAAGAGAAAATGTTTTCCAAATAAAAATTATTTTTCAAAGGAAAAAATGTTTTCCAGAAGAAAATGTTTTCCAAAAGAAAAAAAAATGAAGGAAAAATGATTTACAAAAGATATATATTTGCATGAAAAATTATTGAAATATGTTTGAAGTTATTATTCAATGAAAACATTATTTGTCAATATTTTTCTTCTGAATAATCATTAAATGGATGAACTTTTTAATGGATTGGTGCACAAAATTCAATAAAATCTCAAGGTTCATTTAAAATGTTATCAAGGGGGTGACACTGAAATTGGTTAAATTCACCTTCAAAGAGGTTTAAGGGTTATCATTGTATCTAAGCTCAATCGTCCATCGTCAAGATAAGGTTGTAAATCCGGTTAGTTAGAATAAACGTCAATATCAAGTCAACAGTCAGAAATGACCTCAAAATTTCTCAACATCATCCAGTTATTCTTTGAAAATCATAGTGCTTCAATCCTACCGGTTGTAAGCAATGTCTCAGTTCTCATCAGGACCGTTTTGGGTAGTCTTGAGTTTTCATGAGTCATTTGGGTTAGCTCGAGTCCTTTTTTCTAGCAAGATCATGTCTTCCTTAGATTGAGTCTACTCTTTCTTATTGAGTCAAGTTAGTTCGTCGAGTCTATAGAGGTGTTTATCGTCCCTTCTGAATTTGATGGATAAAGGAAATTTTTGAATACCTCGAGTGCATTAACGAATTAACTACTGATCTGGCTTCAATGATAGATTTTTCTCCTGAACAAGAAGATAAGAGTCGGGCACAAGAGAGTAAAGGTCATTGACCTCGGAACATAATTAAATTCCTAAAGAGATTCAAATAGAAACCATCTTATCTCTAGAGGAACACAAGGGGATAATGAATTTTCTCAGAAATTTCAAAAGACTTGTTCGTGTGATCATATGAGGGTATGTTAGGTACAAGCTTGAGTCTTGTTCGACATGGACTAGATACTGTCTATATCGATGGAATCAAAGAAGATTTTATAAAATGTATCAGCACTATCCTTACTACATCTTGAGTTGCAAATCACATATTATCAGTCGATATGAGGATACCTTCTAAACTGATCTCTGATAATGGGTCGTACTTCAAAGCATAAGTCATTATTCTGTGTACAAAGTTCAAAATCCGGCATCGCAGATCATCACTCTACCTTCCTCAGATTAATGGAGCAGTTGAAGCAGTTCGTAAGAGTTTCAAGATAATCATCAAGAAAATGTGTTAATCACACTGGGATTAGTTAGAAAAATTACCATTCACACTAGGGGCACATTATACTTCAATGCAGTCCTCTATTGGAGATATTCCCTACTCTCTAGTATATGATATGGAAGCAGTTTTGCTAGTTAAATTGGAAATCCTGTATTTCAAGGTCTTGATGGAAAGTCAGTTGTCAGAAGCAGACTGAGTTCGCCAACAGTATGAAAAGTTAAATTTGATCGAAGAAAACGAGTTAAAGTCCTATACCATGTGCAAGTTTATCTAAGAAGAGTCACCCGTGCATTTGACAAGAAGGTCAAAGCTCATCATTTACAAGTCAAAGATTTAACTATCAGACTTCAAAGAAAATTGAACGCTCCTCATCGACTATAGGAGAAAGTCTAAATTGGAGGAATTCATTCATTAAGGAAATACTGTCTGGAAAAGTCGTCAGACTTCAAGATCATGATGGAGGTGAACTACCAGAACCAACCAACCTTGACCAGATCAAGCGGTACTACATTTAAGGAGGCCATCTTTGGCCGAATCAATCCTCATATTACCCAGTTACCCTGTTCAACATATCCTTTCTCAACCCTTTGTAGTCTTTTCAAAAAAAAAATGAATGATGCCTTTTTTCTTTCTCAGCCCGATCACCTAACCTAGGGGAGGAAAGCTTCGAACTACGTTTTGGTCTGATCCCAAAATTCTGGGGTACGTAGGCAACCTGAGAAATTACTTCAGGTCCGACCACATCAAAATAAAAAAATGTATTTCCCACACAAAAAATCAAAAAATCAAAAAAAAAGAAAAAATTCAAAAGAAAAAGAAATTCAAAGTGGGAAAGAAAATTTAAAGAAAAAGAAATAATTTAAAATGAAATGCCACACAAGGGGCATTTGGGTTTTTGAGCCTCGAAATCCATTTCTTTTTTATACCCAGTCCTAAGCCTACCTATAAAAGTCCTCCTAAGTACCGTGCGAAAAGTCAAGGAAGATATCAAAGCATGATCAGGCAGCAACTCCAGAAGTTCAGAGACAAAATAAAAAGATAAAAAATGATGAAGCCTGCTAAGTTGAAAATCCGAAAAGGGCGACTTAGGCAAAAATTAAGGCAAGCTCGCAAGGTTGAAAATCTGAAAGGACAACTTTGGCAACAATTAGAGCCAAGAAGAAAAAAAAAAGCTCGCTAGATTGAAAACCTGAAAAGGCGATCTAGGCAAAAGTTAGAGCAACAAAGAAAAATAGAAAAAGATCCCAAGCTAAGAGCGGTCCGAGCTGAAACATTAGAAGTCCGAATAACCAAGTTCAATACTTAGCTTAAGCCAGGCATAGACTCAGAAGCCACAAGTATCTTGTCTATGATCGATCTGAAAATGTTTACTTCCCCAAGTGAACCAAGGGAGATAAAGGTGAATTCTATGATGAGTCTCGAAAGGAAATAATTTTGTACTCTTGAGCCTGACTCAAAACCTTTAATAAAATTAATCAAAATTAAAAAGTTGAGTATTTATTGCGCTTGTGGTAATCAATTATTTCAAACCTTCATACAAGGGGCATTTTCTTTGTTTTTTTAATGTAACTTTTCCCCCTTATACTAGGGGCATTTTTTTATGTGTTCAATTATTTTCAAGGCCATGGTCATTGTCAAACTAGAGGCATATTGCTTTTGAGCAATGTTAATCCTAAAAAATAATGAGAACCCCAAATTTAAGGTAACCCTCTTGATAACAGTTTTTCAAAAAACTCTTGAGGTTCGAAAGAAAAATAAAAATTCAGGTTTTAAAACTTTTTGATAAATCCTTGAGGTTCAAACAAAAGCATTTCGGATCTCACATAGGAGATATAACATTCTTTCAGTCTCTAGATTCTTTTCCAGATTTAATCATTCTTGGAATCAATCATTTCTCTTCCAGATTCATTATATTCCAGATTTATTCGTTCTCCGGTTCGTTCTAATCAGTTTTCTCCAAAATGTATTCATTCCTCTACCAGTTTTGCTCAGTTGCCACCAAGGGTTATCTTGGATTTTGCTCAGTTTCCGCCAAGGGTTATCTTGGATTTTGCTCAGTTGCCGCCAAGGGTTATCTTGGATTTTGCTCAGTCTCCGCCAAGGGTTATCTTGGATTTTGCTCAGTTGCCGCCAAGGGTTATCTTGGATTTTGCTCAGTCTCCGCCAAGGGTTATCTTGGATTTTGCTCAGTCTCCGCCAAGGGTTATCTTGGATTTTGCTTAGTTCCCGCCAAGGGTTATCTTGGATTTTGCTCAGTCTCCGCCAAGGGTTATCTTGGATTTTGCTCAGTTGCCGCCAAGGGTTATCTTGGATTTTGCTCAGTCTCCGCCAAGGGTTATCTTGGATTTTGCTCAGTCTCCGCCAAGGTTATCTTGGATTTTGCTCAGTTGCCGCCAAGGGTTATCTTGGATTTTGCTCAGTCTCCGCCAAGGGTTATCTGGATTTTGCTCAGTCTCCGCCAAGGGTTATCTTGGATTTTGCTCAGTTGCCGCCAAGGGTTATCTTGGATTTTGCTCAGTCTCCGCCAAGGGTTATCTTGGATTTTGCTCAGTTTCCGCCAAGGGTCATCTTGGATTTTGCTCAGTTGCCGCCAAGGGTTATCTTGGATTTTGCTCAGTCTCCGCCAAGGGTTATCTTGGATTTTGCTCAGTTGCCGCCAAGGGTTATCTTGGATTTTGCTCAGTTGCCGCCAAGGGTTATCTTGGATTTTGCTCAGTCTCCGCCGAGGGTTTTCTCGGAACTATGCTCAGTTCAGTTACCGCCGAGGGTTTTCTCGGAACTATGCTCAGTTACCGCCGAGGGTTTTCTCGGAACTATGCTCAGTTACCGCCGAGGGTTTTCTCGGAACTATGCTCAGATACCGCCGAGGGGTTTCTCGGAACTATGCTCAGATACCGCCGAGGATTTTCTCGGAACTATGCTCAGATTATATTCAAATTATGCCCAGTTTATATTCAAATTATGATCAGTTTATACTCAGATTATGCTAAATTTATGCTCAGGTTTTACTCAGTTTCACACAGTGCACACACTTGCACATTTGCATTTTTTAGTCAGGGAGAATTCTCTAAAATTCAAGGATCTGACACCGTCAGTGAGAGTTTGCGCTCAAGGACCTGACAACCTTTTGATTCGGGGAGAGCTTTATTCTCAAGGATCCGAATACCTTGACGAATTGCTAAATCAGGCTGCAAAATGAACCGTCACTAGCTTTGGCATTCAGATATCGCACTATCTACCAAAATAGATTTGCTATTTAGTTTGCTTCAACCCTCTGCCAAAGAGGGGCATCTGTAGACACCCCATTTTTGCATCCGCCTGATTAATCAACTTGTTAACCCGATCGCAAGGATTCCCAATGATGGATGTGTATTCCATTGCTTTACTTTGTTACCAGATTTGTTTCAGAAATCCAGATGAGGTATCTTGAATTGACAAAACCTTAGAAACCACATTACGCTAGGAAAAGTACGACCCCAGAAACATAGAAATCAGCATCTTGCAGACCAAAAAGAAGTTTCACGATAAAAATCACTAAAAATTACCAAATTACCAAAATACCCCTAACCTCAAAACAACCTTAGAGCCTACGTTACGCTTAGGAAAACCATTCGAACACATAAAATGACAAATCGGAACCAAATAAATCATTTCACCAATTTTAACAGAATTTGACAAAATTACGAAAATGCCCCTCATAAAGTTCACCACCATTTCACACAAAAAATTTCATAAATAACAAAAACTAATATTTCCATTGAATTCCTTACGAAAAACCGATTCTAAAACATCCTAGAACATTAAAAATCGACTTAAAACGTGAAAAGTCCTCTCCGGGGGCAAAATGGTAATTTCACAATTTTCATGATAAAAAATTCTGAAATTAATAAATAAAACATTAAATAATTAAATTTAAACATTAATGAAATTAATTTAAAATTTTGAACCTAAAAAATCGATTAATCGGACTCTCAGGCAAAATTGTTGAGGGTTCGTGGGATATTTCTTTAAAGACCCCTCCATTTGGGGGTCCAAAGAATTAAAGATATTTTAGAGGGGGGTTCTCCAAAAATTAAAAGTAAATCAAGCAAGACTGAAGTCAATGTATTAAAGTCAATCAAGTGAGACTGAAGTCAAAATTAAAGTCAATTAAGCAAGACTAAAGTCAAGATATTAAAAGTCAATCAATTAAGACTAAAGTCAAAACATTAAAAGTCAATCAAATAAGACCAAAAGTCATAATAGAATATAATTGATTAATAACTCTATCTAATAGAATTCTAACTTAAACACAATTCTACCTAAAACAATTCTAATTAAAACACAATTCTACCTAAAACAAGTCTAACTAAAACACAACTCTAATTAAAAGATCTCTAATTAAACACTAACTCTATCCAAATCAACCCCTAAAAACATCTATAAATAGAGGTGCTCACACCCTATTTTCGTATCAAATCATAAACCCTAAGAGAAGTAGGTCTAGAAGCTCCCCTAGCCCCCCATAAACCCTAGTTTTGGAGCCCCAACTCCTTAGCTAACATCCTTCCTTCAATTTTAGTCTAGAAAACACCCAAAAGCCTTCTAAAAACATCCCCAAATCCGCAACGAACTTGAAGAGTTCAGATTCAAAAACAAGGAGATACCTTGCCTCAGAGATCCGAAGTCAAATTCGGAAACAGAACGAAGTAAGGGAGCACGGTACAAGGAGTTCTTTTTGTCAGATCTGAGGGAACCAAGTCCTTGCCATCGAAAAGGTAAACTTTTTATTTTTATTTATTTTCTTATCTAGATTTTAGCAATGTAATTTACTTGGGAATTTAGTAGAGACCGGCTTTGGCCGGGCGGGGTTGGTGCCTAACACCTTCCAACCCCGTAACTTGATCCCCGAATTCAGTTTTTTTTTGTTTTAGATTAGTTTTTATCCGTTTAGAGTCATTGATCGGTTCCTAGACCGTAATAACTAGGTGGCGACTCCCAAACCTCAAGGGTCAAAAGCGGATCCGCGCACCCCGCGGATCGAGGGCGCTTTCACTTGCTCTCGAGTGTTAGATCCAAAATACACCAGGTCCGAATCGATCCATTCTGAAAATATGAAAAATCGGATTTTAGGATTGGAATCTTAGATCCAAAACAATTTCGGATCTCCCCCAATCCTCTCCGAAAAAATCCAATCCGAATATATATTTAATTTTTATTATTATTCTTAATTTCATATAAATACATATAGAAAAAAAAAACATTTTTAGTCTTTTGGTTTCCCCTTATATTCGTGGTTGGAAAGTAGATTTTTAAAAAAATTATAAAAAATGTTTTTCAAAAACATCCCGGATGAGTCAAACCATTCAAATTGTTTTTAAACTAGGGTAAATTACCATTTGTGAGCTAATAAACATGGGAAAATTCCCATTTTCAGTACAATGTTCATTTTAATCCTAAAACATGTGTTTTTAATTAAACGAGATCATCACTTTTATCAAATCAGTGAGGATCCTTACTTTTAGAATAAATAGCAGCGGTTTCGTTTATCTTTTAGTGAGATTTATCACTTTAATATTCCTATGATGCATGTTTTCGGAATTAAATGAGCAAGAATGGTTTTTTTAATAAAAGTTGCACATGTTTTGGGAATTTTCTCTTAAATAATTGGATTTCAATCCCCTTAATTAGATGCTAAACCAATGGCCACAGATAATCAACCTGCTTAAATGTTTCATCATTAGCAGCTATGATCCTCTACTCCATCACGTTGTGTACTAACCCAACTCAATGAATCATGGAAGAACTGACTGTTTCCTTAAAGCGTAAAGTAACGATATAAACGTCCAATTCCCAATCTTGTGCTCTTAGAAGTGGGGTATCTAAACAACTCCATGTCCAATTGTGTGCCACGCACCAGAAAGAAAGTCATGAATCGCTCAGGATAAAATAAGAATACAATTATATGGTTGACAACTATTATTTAATGCTGTAGATTAAGATAGAACAGAAACACACTTTCAAATGGAAACTAATTTGAGTTCTACTATGATTTACACTCCTATTATCACTTAAACTTCAATTTCCTATATAAATTTAACCAAAAGAACAAATTTTAATCTCACAATTTCTTTTTCTTGGCTTGTTCTCTCATTCACTTTGAAGAAAAAAAATGACAAGACAAGGAAGAGAGAGTGATGATAAAAATAAGTAAAGCAAAACAAAATGAAAGGAGTTTGATTTTGATTCGAAAGATACGGCAGTGGAAGAAGTTTTGGTAGGTTTCACCAAAAAAATTTGAAACAAAACTTTAAACTATAGTTGCACTCTTGACTGATTGAAGCTTCATTTATGGTCCAAACTCGAAACGTTTATAAAGTCTTTTACTAGAACCATGGTTCAAGCAATGATGAGTACTAAAGCAATCATTCCGCTCAACGTATAAGTCGAGTATTATTAAGAGAAACATTTTCCTTACTAACTTAGTAAAGATTCGAAGCCTTAGTACTAAGGGCGTGTTTGGAAATGGGAGTTGGAGTTTTAACTCCCACCTTAGAATTCTAATTAGTTGTTTGGTTCACCAATTTAACGGAGTTGCAACTCCAAAAAGGCCCTCAACTCTCATTTTTAACGGAGATACAATTCCCACCTATATGAGTGGGATTTACAGCTCGAAGCAAAAAAATCTTTAATCCCCAAAATCAAGTTGACTCACTTGAGTCATCTAGTATATAAACCATTCAACTCACTTTACATTATTTATAATCTAAATTCCTATTTAAATAATTATTATTTTTTAATAAAATAAGGAGATTAGAATAGGGCATAAAATGGGTTGGATTTTATCTGAAATTCGAGTGATCTGAATTTAGCGAGTTTAGACCCTTGGAGTAGATTCGAAGAAAAATAGGGGTCGGATATGGGTTTATTTCCCTTAACCCAAGTCGAATCCAGATCAGATACGGATCCATCCCTATATCCGCCTAAATCTGAATGATATATTATTTTGAAATTTATTTTTTTACTTTTCAAAATATCTTTTATCTATCACCTTATTATAACATGAATTATTAGAAAATAAATAAAATATAATAGTAAAATAGAATAACACAACAAATATAAAAAATATAATAACAAAAAATGTTGAACAATCCAAAATTATTCGAACGGAATCAAGTAATTTGGTCATGTCAAATCCAAATCCAAATTTAGTATAATCAATATGGTTTGGTTATGGTTTTAGCTAATAAGATCCAAATTGAATTTGAATACGTATCCAAATAAAAAAAAATGGATTTGAATATAGATATACTCATATCTGACTCAAAACCGGCCCATTTTGAGCCCTAGATTAGAATATGTTTCATCACAAAATTAATCATATTTATTTAAGATAATAAATATTTAAATTATCAAAAATTAATTAATTTATCAAAATATATAAAACCCAGTTGACTCGGTCGAATTTTATTGGCTGTGACAATATTTTCCAAGTAATAGAGGAATCGTATCTGATCTCAGTCAAATGAGAAAATAATTCATCGACTAAATTACTACAAAAACTAAACACTGAAGTTCATTTAAGGAGTTAGAATGAACTCCAAATCCAACTAACTACTATTTCCAAACACACCCCAAGGGTTGTTTTGCTCAAATGGATTACCATATTGGCAATCCAACACCACAACCCTCTACAATTCATGGAAAAACTCAAATAAAAAAATAATAATAATAATTAATAGACGGCTACTGAATTTCCATGTAACTCTCAAATTTAAATTTAAAATTAAAATTCAATGGTGAAAAATAACTTTTTTTTTTAATTTTTTTTTTAAAGTTCATAGAATTTTGTCCTTTACAATCCTAGAGCATCGATCATGGTTTTGTATGACACAAGTTGAACCCAAGGACCCTTACTGAGGGTGAAATCCTTACTAACTTTGTAAGGCTAGATGGACTCTATTATTTAAGGTTGATTTATCAAACATGGGCTGAAAATTGTGAAATACCCATTTCATCTCACCATTCATTTTAATTTCAAAACTGGTATATTATAATTTTTAAAATTAAAATATTTCACTTAAGTTGGGAAAAAATTAACTCTTTTATGAAGCAAAATTTTGTTTAATTGTTTACTAAAATTAAAGTGGTGAAAGTATTTATTTTTCATAAATAAAAAAAAATCCCCAATTTCAGTGAAATATTTAATTTTGAAAACAATAATTTATCATTATCATGATTAAAATGAAGGAAAATTTTATTAAAAATTAATTGTTTAATTACTATTTATTAAATTATAATATTTTTTTCAAAAAAATTTAAAACATACTAAATAGGTCATTTGACCGCGTTTGTTAGAGTTTATGAATTTACCCATGTCAAACAAGGTCGTTTGACCGTCTTTGTTGGAAAATTCGAATTTACCCCTATCAAACCAAGTCATTTGACCGTGTTTCATTTTTTTCTAAATAAAATTTTGATACAAGACTGTTAAATGGCTTAGTTTTTTTTTTTAATGAAAAGTTGAAACATGATAGTCAAAAAACCTAATTTCACTTTTTTATAAATAAAAAGTTGAAACAAGGCGGTCAAACGACCTAGTTTGAAATTTTTTGAATGAAAATAGGTCATTAAACCATCGTTTTCCAATTTTGAATTTAAATTCTGATAACGGGTAGAAATTTGAATGAAAATAAGCAATGCAATGACCAATTTTCAATTACATTATAGGCAAACTATTACATCTTCAAGACTATGATAGAAAATTGGTTGGATTGTCTGATCTTGTTAGTGGAGGTGGCTACTAAGACAATTTGATATTATACAATAAATTTTAAAATAGAAAAGAAAAAATGATGATACAAAAGCTTAAGAAGAAAATTAAAGATAAATTAAGCATAAACAAATTAACTTAACCTGTAATCTATGTAGTTTTTTCACAATCACAACAAAAATGACTAGGGATAGGAGAAGGCAAGTGTGGGGTGAGGTTGGTGTGGGTAGGGATATAAAGCATGAAAACAAGCACTTCTAGTGTCTTGTTTCAAATGAAAAGTGATAAAGGGCAAAGTGATGGTGTAGACACCCTAATTTGCATGGGATCCACTAGAGAAAGATCCACAACGAGTGTGTTTTAAGCCAAAATATCGTAAACAAACTCAAAAGCCTAAGTGTCAAAAAATCCACCATTTTTACTCTAATGAAAGCCCAAAGACCTTTAACTAGCCTATGAGCCGATAATATATATTTACAATGTCTAATGCATCTATGTATTTTTCCAACTCTAGATTCATTTATAAGCTCCTACCCATCCTAAGCATTTTTAAAGCCAACCTACTTCTAAGTCATTCCTAAATCCTAAGCCTTTTCCTATTTCAAACCCATGTCTAATACCAAAACTCATTCTAAATCCATCCCAAACCTAAACCCATGTTCAAACCCCTAATCCAAGTGAAATCCATGTCAAGTTCAAGCCCATAACCCATGCCAAGACTATAAAGCCCATGGTCTTACACGTTTCTTCAAAAATGGACACATATCACTCTCTAATTGGCTCAATTTCAAATTTATATCATTGTCATTGCCTTTTAGGATATTTACAAGAAAATCAAAAGTCTACTTTGACCAATCATATCACCTTTACACTTGCCATTCTCTTATTCATCTTTCTAAAAGTATTTTTTTCATTTCTTCTCATTTACTTTTGTTTTATGTGTTATTTAAAAATGAACCTAAATAGATTTTTTACCTACCACATCTTCTTTACACATGTCACTCCCCCATTCATAAAACAATTGTTGTCTCTCATATCTACTCCCACTAATATTTACCAAAACAATGGACTAAATGTGTTTTTAAGATTTCATCTCACAAATTTCACATTTACCTTCATAAAAATAAAAAATTCAAAAAGAAATAAAGTAAAGCCCATGTTTTTTCCTATTATTTTTAGAGTTTGACCACTTTATTCCCCCAAAACTCCTAAATTCTATAAAAAAAATCTTGTTTTCCATGAGAAATCATATACTCTTAAGCCCATATCATTCAAGCCTAAACTCTATCCAATTTTTTACTCGACCCTCTTATAAGCTAAGTCTTTTCAAAATCCTTGTACCACTCTTTAACCTTCCATCCTTTAAAATTTTCTTAGTCCAATCTCCTACTCTAAAAACTTTCATTGAAGACTTTAAAGAAAAAAGAATACAATCACAAGTACACAAGGTGGGTTATGGTAGATTTACTTTTAAGTTTATTATATTTTTTTCCTCTTCTTTTACTATCTTCTTTCGTTTCTTTTTAAAATGTCATAGGATGTTAAGAAACACCCTTTTCTATCGTTAGTAAGTTAGACTTCAATCTTGCACGTGCAATGCAGTTTAGCCGAAAAATGTGAGGTTGAAACCTTATTAACCCTAGAATAGTGCATTATAATGTATACAACTCATACACTCACACATGCATGGCAATGATGAAAGCATGTGTCCCCCTTCCCTATCTTGGAGTTAAAACATAAAGTTTTTAGTTATAACATGCATGCATTTAAAGCTGTGAAATGATGGGAAGTTATAATCATGGAATGTTCAGTGTAGATTATCAATTAAAAATAAAAAACAAAATTACCTTGGCAAGTAAGGATCGATCCGCAGAGACAACGTTAATTTGATATTCTTTTTTTACTTCAAACTCAATTCAAATTTATGTAACCAATTAAAAATAATTTTTGAGAATAAATTATCTAAAACAAAATACTAAAAGAATGTATTTAAAACACTATGAAGAAGTGTAGATCAATTTGATCGACCATTACAAGTCCTGTTAACAATGTAAGATGTCCTTCATTCATCTCGATCCACTAACCAAAACTAATATTTGTGATTCGAAAAATCAATTAGTTATATTATGAATGAATTCAAAAATATGTGATCAATAATTAAATCAAAATTATAAGAGAAACATTAAAGGTTCTTTGCAAAGTATGGTTTATTTTGAACTAATCAAAATATAAACCATCAAAACAGTTAGAACAATCAACATTCCAATCGATAATTCTAACTTTAAAATTTTCACAATAAACAATAGAACATAACCATGAGAACAGTAAAAAGAAATTAATAGAATCTTACTTAGGCTTCCTTGATCGATCTAACGAAGAGTTTAGTCGATAGTCATTGCAAGAATAATAAAGTAAAAAATAAAATAAAGAGAACATGAAAGTGAGAGAGTAAAGATGAGAGAAAAGAGTATTTTCCTTATTGCTTCTTGATTCTAAAATAGATAGAATTTATGCAATTACAACTCATTCTAAAGAAAGATTAAAAAAAAATATTAAAATAAAACTCCTAAAACTTTTATATATTTGTAACTCTGGTCTGGTCTCCTATTTATAGAGACCAAATTAAGGTTTCAAGGGTATCATAAACCTTTTGTAATTATAATAATTCAAAAATTCTAATTCAATACAAATGATCTTCAGTCACCAATCGTCTACATAAAATTTGAGGTTTGATTCACCGACATAATCGCGTTGCCCTAGTCAACCTGGGTGCCGCAGTCAACGTGGGCTCAATGGACTTGGGTATTTGTCAGTTGACTTATCTCGGGTCCTTAATTGCAGTAACTTTTTCGAAAATTTTGAATTATTTTCAAAAATTTACAACATTTTCCTATTACACGAAAATAACAACAATTAATTCTAGTATACATTATTTAATGGAAATTAATGATAAATATGGACTAACAATGCATTATGTCTAATAAGATGTTTTAATGTCTAAATTATCTATAAAATTTATGAAATCTAAAAATCACTTTCTAGACCCTGATTATAGAACATTCTCAAAATATCTAAACCAACATTCCAACTTATCACATGTTTGAAGTGAAGACTTGAATAAGGGTGTCTATCTCCATAAGACAACTCCTTTATGTCTTACCAACATTAAGTCCCTCTTTTAGAAAGGTATATGTCACTTATTGCACACACCTACCTCCTTATACATGTCATTCATGCATTATTGTTATTTTTCCTCAACTACCTTTAAAAATAGCCAAGTCTAAAATAACCCCACCCTAAGGTGGAGAGAATGGGGTGTCTAACACCTTTGTCTTTCTCTAATTGAACCATCTTACCTAAATATAGGTAGATCATACCTATTTTCATGAACAAGAGAGTCATTAGAAATGCCGTAAAATCAATTTTTCTACAAAAAACTATATCATACCCATTTTTTTAAAAAGAATCATGGCTACTTCAAACCATATAGTATTGGAGTTCACACAAGGAACATCTCATGTCTATAAATAGATCAACAAGACATGCGACATGATGAGTCAAGAGGACAACAAAATGATGTGTTTACAGGATTCATGTGCATGTCCAATATGACAAAAAAAACAAAAAAAACAAACTGATAGGTATATGATATGGGGGAAATTTAGATATTTTATTTTTCTCCTTAATAAAATTGGTAGTTAAAGGACCTTGTTTTGAAGGTAATGTACATACAAGGGGCACTTTTGGTATTTGAAGGTCTTATATATATATATATTATATATATATATAAAGTGGTCAAACAACCTTGTTAGTATATTTTTTTAAAAATTATTAAAAATCATTATTTTTTAATAAAAAATAATAAATAAATAAATTTCCTAAAATGAATATTTCACTTAAATGAGAATTTCACAATCTTTTCTACCTCAATTTTGAGAATTTCCCCATTATTTAATTTTCAAATGGAAAATCACAAATATTGAATTCAATCTCCCCAAACTTATAACTTATATGTTATTTTATAATTTATACTAAATTTTTTTTTGGGAAAAAAGAAACTACATTATAATGCATATTTCCAAACATTATTTTAGCATAATATTTATCATTCATGAGGGAAAAGAAAAAGGGTTTTAAGCCTATAATTCATAAATTTTAATGCCTAAATTAAATGAATTAAATTATCAATCATACTGATTTGTGGTGTGTAGGTCCCCTAGGTTTGGGCCAAATATTTTTGGAGTCAGTGGGCCCGAAAGACTATTAAATTATTCTCCTATTAAAAAATTCATGTGAATCTCAATCTTTGGTAGGCTTACAAATCAAAAACTACTTCAATTAGTGTTTTTGGGATATTGGATGCATTCATCAGCTTCTTGTGCAGAAGTGTCTTGTATTTAATTTTTGATTGAGATTCTAGTATGCACATTGTTGCGAACACTGGGTTCTCAGGCAGGGGATCCATGAGTGTGACCTTAGACCCATTTTTTATTTATTTATTTATTTTTAAGTGTGTACACATAAGTATTATGTAATCAGTTCAAAGTATAAATTCGTAACTTCAATCTAGGATTTTCATTTATTGAGAGGAAATGATTTTTAAGAGAGAGGGAGACAAAGAATAAATAATTCCTTTGTACTTCTTTGCTTGTTCGTGTATGTGGGTTCCAATTTATATTACATTGAATACTGCTATTTCATGTGGATTTCCACAACAATTATCGCTTTAATATGGACAAACATTTTGGTTTAAAAGACTTGAACAAGTATGCAAAATGTCTCATAGAAGAGATTTTTTGCCCATAGAAAAGTCAATTTTGGATTTCACAAAATCCCGGATGAGCAATCATACAAAGCCTATCAAAGATACTTTTATAAATTGGAGATGCCTTCAATACACATGGCTCATGTGATTGGTTGAAATCCCATATTGACTTTTTTATGAGAAAAAAAAAAAAATCTAATAGAAAAGACTTGTACATAAGAAGAAACTCATAAATAAGCACACAACCTCGATAGTTTAATTTTCAAGATCCAACAATCAAGATTTATCTTAGGGACACATGATGTGTCCTTGGGATATGTATTTTATCCTAATCATTGGATTTCATGCCTATATGATGAGGATTATGTGTTTATTTAAGACCATAATTATCATCATCATCATTCGATAGTTGTAATCATTTAATTAAGTTCGATAGTTTGAAATTTCTAACAAAAAGAGGAATAAGAAAATACGTGATGTTAGAGTCAAATAAAGTGTGTAAATGGTTAGCAACATATTTCTTTGAGTCGTGCTGGAGTGACCTCAAAGGGTTGGGATCCGTTGACCACTAAGAATGACTCATGAAAAAAACACATGATCCTAACTCTTTAAATGCAAAATCCAGTGGTTGAGATTTATCTTTGAGATAAGTATATCTAAGATTTGTGTTATCAAGATATTTATAAATCTCAATCGTTGGATTTTGTGTTTAAAAGATAGGGATCATATGTTTTTTTCACAAGTCATTCTTAGGAGCAAGGGATCCTGACCTTTCCTTAAAATTGATTTTTTTTTTTCTCAAAACAATAGACTATATATTTTAATTTTGAAAATGGTAATGATCATTTTTAGAATTAAAATATTTTAGTTAAAATAAAAAATGTTTTTTTTTTCCAAATTCTATAAAATAGTAACTTCTATTTTAATTTTAGTAAAAAAATATATTTTTTTAATAAAACAGTTATTTTTTTTCATTTTAATGAAAATGTTTTAATTCTAAAAACAATAATTTATCATTTTCGAAATTAAAATGAATAATTTACTTTCTTTGGGAAATTTTCAATTTTGGCATATTTTGGTAAAACGACCTCTCTTTTTTCCCATGCCAATCATTCTCGGGCATTTCTTAGGGGAAAAAAATTTGTAATGCAAAAATTTCTTTGCATTTGCAAATCATTGCAGTGTACCAAGCAGGAGCTTGACGACAGAAACAAACTTGCCTTTCTATTACAGCAAACGCTATTATCTGTAAGGCTATAAGAGAGAGCAACCATTCGTCCTAAATCAAATCAAATTATCATTTCAGAGAAAAACGAAACCCTAGATTCTCCAGAGAACTCTCAGCATTATTACTTCGTCTGCAAATCCTCAAGTTCACTAAAGAAAATCGAAGGTACATTTCTATATTTAAGAACTTTAGTTTGGTGTTAGCCTGATCGGGCGATTAATTAGTTTCTTATGTTGAAACCCTAGATCCATGTATTCTTGAATAAGACAAAGGATTGTAATTTCTTATTTCACTCTTTTAGATCCTTAAATAAATGATTTTTTGTTTTTTGTTTTTTATTTTTTTGCATTTTTTTAATTGTCTCTCACTCTGCCCTAATTGCATGTAGTTTAGGATAGATTATCATGTCTTAAAGTTATGAAAACCGTTCTATTAAAGCAATGTGGATTCGTTGTTGGGGTTTTCTACACATTTCATTTGTTACTCGGTATCTAAACCCTAATGTTTGTGTTACGTACCCACTTAAATTGGATCACAAAAATAATTAAAAAGAAGAAAAACATTCAGATTGATCCCGTTCGAAGGAGATCGGACCTCCTAGGCCACCAATTCGAGATGGTGAATCTCCAAAATCCAATAGGATTTTAATAATAATTTCTCCACCTATTTTCATTAATCTCATAATGAATTTAAGTACGAAGAAACACTACCTTAACTACCTACTTATCCAAACTACCTACTCTCCTATTCATTCAAGTAACTGTCTCATAACCATAACTCCATAACTCCTATACAATTCGTAACTACCCTTACCCATTACCTAAGACTTCTTAACTAATTGAAACTCTAAAACAATTGAAATAAAATACATCAAGATGCATCAAATCTTGATACAAGATAATAATTTATAGGCACATAACAGTTTGTAGGGATGATCGTCTAGATATGTATGGTGGTCTCTTATTTTGGCTTATTTAATTTATTAGGTATGAGCATAGTTTTAAATCTCGTTCGAGACTGAGATGACTAGTCCGATTCATCTCGGTTTCGTCCACCAACGAGACGGATTGACAAATCATCTCAAACCTGATGTGTTTCTCAAATAAGTTGGAGGGCATTCATTGTTGAACGAGACGATTCAAATATATCAGATGACTAGGTCTCGTTCATGGACGAGACCAGACGTCAAAACGAGTTTTAAAACCATGAGCATGAGATTTAACTTCACTAAATGCTAATTTCATTGTTCAAATGAGTTCTCCATTTCCATCCCCAAGAGAATTGAGATTGAATGTGGATGTTTGTGTTTAGGAGGGTAGGAGGTTTTCTTTTTTATAATCATTATGTGTTGTAAAAAAGAAAATAATAATAAATTTATGCTGTCTTAGAATCTTTAACTTGCATGTTCATTCTATCTAGGACTGTTATTCGTCTTCATTTTCTCATATGACCGAACGAATCTTGATTGGCTTTCACTTAGTTTATTCACCTATTGGGGCAATTACATTTTCACCAATCCATTAATTATAATTTAATTGTTCTTAGTCATTCTGCTAATCCATCTAATATCCTCATCCTTCCTATGTTTAAAGATTAATTATTGTAAAAATCAAGCAGATGTATGCATTGAAGACATGTGGAGTTTAAAAGATATTTGATGATAATATATTTATGCCAAAACCGATTACAGCGAGGAACTTTTCATTAATTGAAACTGAAGATGGCAGGCCATATTGAGTGTTGAAATTTCTAGGAGTGCCTATTATAAAATGTAGGAAACAAGCTTCAAGTATAGGCCTAGGTCCAAGTGTTGGCCTTGAGCCCCTAACAGGCCCCAAATCCTACTTACTAAGAGTGGGCACACACACACACACACACACACACACACGTATTTCTACCATAATATATTAGGAATGGTTGAGAGGCTGAACTAGTACATATCCTACACCCATTTTGTGTTGTGTGGATTTGTTTGCCTTTGGGAATTTGAAGAAACTAGTATACCATGCTAGGTATGTACCTCTTTTTGAACAATGGACAAGATTTGGCTTGCAAAACATAATAGAGTCACAAGCTTATTTGCTAATTGTAATTCCAATCTTCTTTGTTAAGCGTGGCTTAGGTAGTTAATCTTAATTCAAGAACTGAAATAGAATGTTCCTGCTTAGGTAAAAACAAACCTATTTAGAGCTTAGAACATGTTTTTTTTATTCAATATAAGCAGATTTATTACAAGAAAAAGAATTTTAGTGAAATAGATAATTACTTGCGGATAGACAATTCAAAAAAAAAGTTACAATTGAATTAGATAGTCTGTCCAAATGTGAATATATCAAACCAACAACCTCTAAATTTGTGATGCAGAACAATGCAACTAACCCTAAAATGAATGTAGAGATCAGAAATAGAATCAACCAAAGCATGAAACTTAAATTTTTTTTTTTTCTCAGTAGCTAATTCAAGAACAGTCCCAGATAGCGATTCACAAGGTTCTAGGCCTTAGTTACAATCTTGCATTACCAAACTATTTAAAATAGAAACTGTAGAGCAAACGATAGTTCTTGCCTCACTCAAGCGTAGGGCTTTGCTGGATGTCCAATGGAATTCCTTGACTCCAATCCAAGGATTTGAAAGATGTGATGACTCAACGATGGAGTTTGGGGAAGCTCTCGTGTGGATTGATAATTGAGTCACGATAGAGCGAAAAATGCTCAAGAAAATCCAGCAAATATGCAAATAGAGATGGCAGTATGAAGGAGTTTATTGGGGCCGAAAGGGTTATGGGAAAAGTTAGGATTATGGGGCAATTAAAGATGGAGAGGTGGTTGCATGATTTTGTTATGGTGGGGGCAGCAGTGACAAAAGGGGCTTAAGGATGATTGGGTGTGATTAAGGCTATTTCTAGTCATGGAAAGTGAAGGTACAACAAGAATCTATGCTAGATCTAGGTTTGGGGCTTATTTGTGGGTGGAAATGCTACTAAGGGCAGGGTAAGGGTTGGCTAAGATATTGGAGGTTCAGATTTAGGTTTAGGAGTTAAAAAGAGGGTGGGTTCGGATGGGCTGTTGGAGCTGGTGGTGCAATGGATCAATAGAGATTAGGGTGTGGGACTGTTTTAGGATATATAGGGTGAAGAAGGGTTCAGCCAGGGGGATGATGCCTCCAAGTATAAAACAGAAAATAAGAATAGAGGAGAAGATGAAGAAGATCTGTAGTACAATTTCAGCAACTTTATTTTAGGCTTCTCATCATAGAACTCAACTTTTTAGGGTTTCTCACCCATCCGTCCTCTAGAGCAGCAACAATCCGTCTTTTATTCATCAAAAAGTAATAATAAAATTGTGTCTTTCACATATATAAAGCAATAAGCAAAATCCTAGAGTCAACAGTTGCAAAAGGATGAAAATGTCCACCTTAAGTAGTGGACCACTTAAGCATTAATTAAAACATAACAAAAAGTAAAAAGACCCAGTTGCCCATAATTAAAAAAACTATTAACCTATTAACACTTGAACAAAAATTAAAGACCAAATGCTAAAACTAAGTGACAAAATAGTAAAACTTGGTGATGTCCTCATTAACTCTCCCCGACTGAAAAGATTTCGCCACTGGTGAAATAAATCTGGAACAGCTCAAACGCGCATCAAAACCACATGCAGTCCATCCGCAAGGCCTCTGAAGCTCACTTCCTCCTTGAGTATGTCTTGGGAAATGATGGTGACATTGTATCCGCATGCTAAGGAAGAACCGCCTTTGGTCATAGAGAAATTTTGTAATGCTCTAAATGATTTGGGTCAATCCTTTACAAATCAATCTCTGTAATCCATGTGCAATCCGAGTCTTGTCTATGTTTTCACTTGGCAATGAATTTTTGAAATCATCCTTGCCGAGTAGAAACCAACTGTCGGTTCAGATTATCTTCGATCTCCTCACTCCTGTGGGGCATAGGTAGTGGCATAGGTGTTGGCTGAGGGACTAACAGGGATCCAAGGGCCAGGGTTTTGGGTCAGGGAGGTGGATGGGTAGTGCCCCTGGTAAGTACATGAGTAAGATCTAATATTGGAGTCGCTGAACCTTGAAAAGGAACCAAGTCTTCCACATTGAATATCGAACTAATACCATATCTGATGGAAGGTCTAGAACATAAGTGTTAGTACCTACTCGTTTCAATATTTTTTAGGGTTCAACACTGTGGGCTATTAACCACTCCTTGTGGGAATTGTTTTGGCATAATATGAACCATGATAAAATTGCCCACCTAGAACTCCCTGAAACTATGGTGTAAATCAACAAGAAGTTTAGGGTCTATTCTTTACAGAAGCCAACTCCAGAAGCAGAAGTCCTGAGCCCGAAAAGTCACATTCAGTAGAAGCTTGTTCGTTATAAAAGTACATAAGCCAGAAATTGATGTTCGTTTGACAACTTTTTATTACTGGATTCTGGTAAAATGACCAAAATACCCTTAATGTTTATAATACACCCAAAATGCACAAAAAATGAGCAGAATACCTTAATAAATATATAATTACACTAAATATATATATATATATATATAGATATATATAGATATATATATAATAAATTTATATTAAAAATTATAAAAATAATTATTTTTAATTTAAATAAATTTATAAATTTTATAATTCTATCAAAATTTCGGTAGCATCTCCTCTTAAAAATGAACATATGAAATTTTCCTGATAAAAAAAACACTTACATAATATACAATCTAATATCCACATAAAGATGAAGGGTGTTTTGGTAATAAAGTAGTGATTATGAATTGTTTTTGGTTTTGGTAGTAAAGATGAAGGGTATTTTGGTAAAGATGAAAAGTGTTTTGGTAATCCCTTTTTGTTTTTTAAGATTAGGTTTGGTTGAAAATTTAATTAAAGATGAAGGGTATTTTGGAAGATTAAGGGTATTTTAGTAAAGATGAAGGGTATTTGATAATTCTCTTTTGTTTTTTAAGGTTAAATTTGGTTGGAAATTTGATTAAAGATGAAGGTTATTTTGGAAATTCCATTTTGTTTTTAAGTAAAGATGAAGGGTATTTTGGTAAAGATGAAAAGTGTTTTGGTAATCCCTTTTTGTTTTTTAAGATTATGTTTGGTTGAAAATTTAATTAAAGATGAAGGGTATTTTGGAAGATTAAGGGTATTTTAATAATTCTCTTTTGTTTTTAAAGGTTAAATTTGATTGGAAATTTGATTAAAGATGAAGGGTATTTTGGAAATTCCATTTTGTTTTTAAGTTTAAGTTTGGTTGGAAATTTGATTAAAGATGAAGGGTATTTTGGTAATTTTCTTTTTGTTTTTTAAGGTTAAGTTTGGTTAGAAATTTAATTAAAGATGAAGGGTATTTTGCTAAAGATGAAGAGTATTTTGGTAATCTCTTTTTGTTTTTTAAAATTAAGTTTGGTTGAAAATTTGATTATTTTGGAAGATGAAGGGTATTTTGGTAATCTTCTTTCGTTTTTTAAGATTAAGTTTGGTTGAAAATTTGATTAAAGATGAAAGGTATTTTGGTAAAGATGAAGGGTATTTTAATAATCTCATTTCATTTTCTAGGGTAAAGTTTGGTTGGAAATTTGATTAAAGATGATAGGTATTTTGATAGCCATTTGAAGAAATCCCTCTTTGATGACTTCTTTTAAGAGCTACTTTTGGGCTTCAATTGAAATCCGCGAGAGCCAAAAAAGCAAAAAAAAAAAGCTGGCTCCTGAAGCTCAAACAAACAGGGCCTTATATTTTTCAAGCCAAAAAAGCAAAAAAAAAAAAGCTAGCTCTTGAAACTCAAACAAACAAAGCCTTATATTTTTCATTACTCATGGTGATTCGTTTTCTAATCTCGGAATGCAAATCATGAATGCGTCATGCAAATGCATCTACTGACTCAAATGACCTATCAGACTCTATGGATGTTGGTGTCCCATGCAAACAAACAACCTCCTCAAAAATAATTTAGGCAAATCTAAAGGAATCAAAGGTTTTAAAAAT
Organism: Akebia trifoliata; assembly: GCF_017979445.1. Lineage (NCBI taxonomy): Eukaryota > Viridiplantae > Streptophyta > Magnoliopsida > Ranunculales > Lardizabalaceae > Akebia > Akebia trifoliata. The sequence goes on along the minus strand of NC_141385.1, from coordinate 11,626,414 downwards.
TGTGGATGAAGAGTCAAGCACGAGAGGGGGCTTTTTTGGTAAATCCTTAAGAAACACATCTTGACATCCCTCAGTATAAACACCACGCTTTGTGGAATCTACACAGCAAGTTCCCTTGAATGTGTGATGTGAAGAGCTTTAGATTTATGCCCTTTACTATACTCACCAGGCTTGGGTGGGGGAACGATTCACATGGACCTTTCTTTTGGCATTCATAACTGAATGAACACATATTTGATCTGTCCAATAATGTCACATTTCTATCATATGGCCTAGGTCCTTCTACCTAAAATGATGTGCTCCATATCAATAGGCACAATATCGCAACTCAAGATGTCTTTATATAAAGAAAATTATTTTGAAACAAGACACCTCGGGTCAAAAGAGGTAGGTGGTGTATCTACCCACGCAACTCCATGTGGTTAAGGGTGGGATAATGACACCGATCCTAGATGGAAGACATTTTTCAATGAGACCATGTTCATACAACTCCCATCAATAATGATTATCTCACAAATCTTTTCACCTTCTTTAATCTTGGTCAGGGTAGACTCATCAACTATGACTTTCAAAATCTCATTTCTACCTTCAGTAGACTCACCTATGACCTCTTCTGAATGATTCTAGTATGAATAACACAATCTAAACATTCCTCGTTATCTTCACTGGGACTATCCTTAGGTTCAAAGACTTCTTCTTCATATTCATCATCACTTACTTTGATTCAGGCACATGAATTTCTTCCTTAAATTCTTCTTGCCTTTTCATTTTTGTACGTTCAATCAACCAATTTGGGCACTCAAATGTATAGTGTACAAACCCTTAGCACTTCGAGCATTTGACTCGTGATTGTCACTTTTCATATTGATTCTCAATGTTGTCTAGAGTGGCATTTATGGCTGCTAGAGCTTGGGTTATGCTATCCCTGGCAGACCGGACAGCCATACCACTATGTGTAGAAGTGCTCTAAAGAAACCCTAAATGGCCTAGTTTAGTAATACAACATCAAATAACTATTATGGATCATATTCTAAATGCATGATAATAAAACCCTAAGGTAGACCTAATCTTTGATACCAAATTTGATGCAGGACAATGCAATTAACCCTAAAATGAATGTAGAGATCAGAAATAGGATCAACCAAAGCATGAAACTTTAAAATAAATAAAAAATCGTCAGTAGCTAATTCAAGAAAGGCCCTATGTTGCGAACTGAGATAGCAATACGAAGGGGTTTGTTAGGGCCAAAGGGTTATGAGGAAAGTTGAGATTATGGGCCAAATAAAGATGGAAAGGTGCTGGAGGTTTCTATCATGGTGTGGGCAACATTGGCAAGAAGGTCTTAAGGATGATTGGGTGTGATTAGCGCTATTTACGGTGATGGAAATTGAAGGTATAACAAGAATCTATGTTAGATCTAGGTTTGGGGCTGATTTGTGGGTGGAATCCAACCAGATCAAGTTCACTTGGTTGAATTTTGAGTTATAAAACTATGATTTTAAGATAGATCTATTTTTATTTTAACAGTGATCATACAATGAAAGCAGTTCCTACTATTGTGGATGGGTAAAAGATTCATGAATGTTTATTAAACTACAATCTTGTTAAGCTCTCTATAAATATGAAATTGAGAATGAGTTGTGATTCTTAATTCTTTACATATTTCTCCTCTATATTTTCTATTCGATCTTAAAATAGTGTCCATTATTTTCTTCATTTTTTCCTCAATTGACAATAGAAAGGGATTGAACACTCTTTTATCTCAACATAGATGTAATGCACATCAAACAACTATTTAATCTGCATCCTAATAAATAAATAAATAAATAATGATATTTTTGTTGATGAAATCATGTATTAATATGCCGTTTCAATATCGTTTTTGAATCAACCTGCATACCACTTTGTTGCAAGTGCCAAGCATATGTCACTAATGCATTTGATAGTAAAATGTCTATCACATAAAAAACAGATGCAAAATAAAGTATTGCATCTGTTCAGTAAAATGTTTCTAATTGATTATGCATTTTCTAATATACCACGATGTATGAAATAAATATGAAATAAAAGAGATGTTCATTGATACATAACTATATATTGTTATTGTTGCATCTATATAGTTAATGTTTTATCACAAAAAATAGTAGCAAAAAACTTAGTCTATCACATAAAAACAGTAGCAAAAGATGGTATTACATCTATTCAATGATATATAATTTTTTATTAATAAAAAACATTGTTTTTAATCTCTGGATTCTAGTACTGTAACCATCTCCATTTAAATATCCTTTTTACTTCTGATATCAGCCATTAGCTATGATGTTTCCAAGCTCGAAAGTGTCAAAAGAGATTATTTCCTGGTGGTAAGAAACAATTTGTGGGAACGCTTTACTAATGCCATTGCGTTCAGATTGCTCAAAAATTGTCTTCGTAGTTAGTTGAGATTCATAAATGTTCTTTCTACTTGTATAAACTATTTGACCACCTTTCCTATTAGTGGCGTCATCATGAAGGGTAACATTATGTACCTTTAAACAAATGCCCATTATACTCTCCTTAGCCAAAACACATTTTGTTGATGCATAAAGTAACCCAATTCAACCAGATTGTCCCTAGCCAAGATTTGGATGATGAGACTGTACATAGACTTATTATTCGTATGGCAGAGAAGCACGTATCAGTTGAGGATGGCTTTTGTGGGAACACAATCACTATAGTATTTTCACATCAAATGACCATGAAGAATGCCACGTTAACAAATTGCATGTAAGTTGACGACCATCCTCGAGTTACGAGGTTTTCTATCTCACTTGTTATTCAGGTTGTTGTGCAATGTAAGTTTACTTCTAAGATTCCCAATCTACATGAAGGTCCGAATCGTCTTAAGGAAATTAGATCTTATGATGCAACATATGGTTGGCGGGTCTGTGGATTTAATTTTAGTCACAGGACATCTCTACTGTGAAAAATGCATTCAGTATCACGTGAGTTCATGGGTGGGAAAAGAATTGTAACATCTGATCCCAACATGTCCTACCAAGAGATTGTGATTGACAAGTCAAGTCAGATTGTGGTGGGCAAATCCCCAAATAAGCACAATTGTTTCTACATGCTAGCAAGACCCATGGAGGAATACCTTGTAAAAGCCATTGATGAGGGACTTATTGGTGTAATGAGGGATCCAAAACTTCTTGCCATGGCATTATATGAAGGGTTTGGATGGAATAAGGATATTGGTGTAATGAGGGATCCAAAACTTCTTGCCATGGCATTATATGAAGGGTTTGGATGGAATAAGGATCTTGTTAAGATGATTTGGTGAATTGGCTTTGATCCTAGCTTGATTGTAGATGTGTGCAAAAAAGTTGCCTATTTGAATGAAATCAAGGAGTACATGGTGATTGGATTCCTCAAAGCATCAGCGAAATGCATTTTGGCTAAGGAGAGCATGAGGGGTATTTGCTTTGAGGTACATAATGTTGCCCTCCCTCCTGACACCATTCATAGGAAAGATGATCAAATATACAACTAGAATGATCATTTACTAATCTCATCTCACTGCAAAGCTTAGGTAGTAGTGTTTACAACGTCATCAACCAGAGTCAGGGACATTTCTTGGAGAAAATTCAAGGGCCAAGAATGTTACTATAAAATCAGGGCATACATTCTTGTCAATGAGTTACTACCGTTATCGAACAATCCGAATGCAACGACATCAGCACAAGTGTTCCCACAAATTGTTTTTTACCACTAGAAAATGATCTCTTTTGGCCCTTTTAATCCTGGAACTCATGTATCATAACTAGTGATTGATATTAGGAGGAATGGTATTTAAATGGAGATGACTGCAATACTGGAATTTAGAGATTAGAGATAAGGTGTTTGATTAACAAAAAATTACATGTCACTAAGTAGATACAATACTTTCTTTTGTTATTGTTTTTATGTGATAGAGCTTTTACTGTATAGGTTGATGCATCAATGTCATTGAGTACAATATATAAACAACTGATAATCACAACTTATTAGAGGATTATGTTGACAACATAAACTATGTAGTTTCAATTTCATATTTGTAGAGAGTTTAACATGATTTTAGTTTGATAAACATTCATAATTCTATTACGCATCCACAATAGTAGGAATTGCTTTTATTGTATGACACTATTATAAAACAAAAATGTATCTATCCTTAAATTATAGTTTATAACTCAAAATCAACCGAGTGAACTCAATTTGGTTGGATTTATAGGTGTTATGCCTAATGAACTAGTCATTCTTTGCCTACTAAGCTAAATAAATAGCTCAATAAAATAAGTACGAGATATTTATTTTATAAATAGCTACATGAAATTTTAAAGAACAATCTCATCCCAAGTCTGAAGATGAAGGCGGTGCAAGTAGATAGAAAAGTTTTTGATCTAAAGGTGTTCTGGTTGAAGAATCACAAGGTAGCACAGGTGATCGAAAAAGGGAAAAAGGGTATCTTCAGTGATTCTCAAGAAGGAAGAGATCATTTGGTTGGCTAAAGCATTGATGGAGGCTCGTTTGACTACTCGTGATAAATTGTTGTGGTCGAAATCGGTGGTAGATGGCAGGATCATTTTGGAGTTAGGGGATGAGAATGGTGTTGGAAGATTTGTGACGATTTATCTCTTAACAGAAAAGGGTGGGTCAAACTATTGTTCATCCCTGAGGATTCTGAAGGAAGTTGGTGAGAGGAGCTAGCAAAATCCTTACAAGCCTTTGGGAGGAGGGGGGATCATTGTTGCTGAACCTATCTCTTCTAATCGAAAGGAAACACCAGTGGTATTGAAAGAAGATGTGAAGGGGAAAGGGAAGCTGGTACCACAATCTCCTAAAATAGAAAGAAAGAAATTAATGTATTGAAGAACAACGTTTGGGGAAAGAGTAAAAGGTCGAAAGTTGACTATAAACAAAAGGGGAGGAAATCTCCATCTTGTTTTGGTTTTTGGCATTGGGTGGTGGTCTGTGAATCAAATACTCCATAGGCTAGCTTGGGAGAATGGCGTGAGATGTTGGGGAAGATCACTACAAGAGTTTTCCACTGGCATCTTTTGAAGGGGGGGGGGGGGGGGAGATGTGCGTTATTGCCAGATAACTATGGTGCAACGACAATGATTTGTAAAGCGAAGGAAATATCCTCGAATGGAGCAATAATTTGTTGAAACCCCAGGGGGGGTATTGCTAGATAACTGTGGTGCAATGATAACGATTTGTAAAGCGAAGGATATATCCTCCAATGGAGCAAGAATTTTGTTGAAACTCTGGTTTGTAGGGGTAAATAAGTTATTAGAAACTTGGATTGAGGATAGATTGGGGCCCAACTGGGAGGGTTACCTTGCAAGGACAAGGAAGAGTTTCAGGATCCTTTTTTCATTACTACGAGATGCATGGAAGTAAGTTCTAGCCCGAAGGTGTTGGTGGTTGTTGGTTCGTAACAACAACCGTTGGAGAAGAAAGTCGATGGAGAAGTTGACCTTGGTTTTAACAAGTTTGGTTTGGATTTATAAAAACCCAAGGAAGAATATTAAATTTTCTTGAATGCTTCGACGTCGAAAGCAACATGTGTTGGCGTTCCTAAGGCTGCTCTAGTGAGAGAAGAGGGGGAGACGACACACGTCTCAGCTGAGCTGTCTTTGAGTAGATTGTGGGATGGTGCTAGGGAGGTGTCTATTCATTGTGATCCATGTATGATGGTGGTTTGCCCACTTCCTTGACTACTCTCCCTTCTTTCATTTGGGGGGATAAAGTTCTTTCTATGGTTTCCGTGTTTGTGTGGTTAGCTGCTTTGGGGAGAGTCACCATGATGGATCGGTTGATTAAAAGGGGTTTCCAATCTCTGAATTGTCATTTGATGTACTGGAGGGATGGAGAGATGGTGTATCATTTGTTAATGCACTGTGGTTGTGGCCAACAACTGTGATCTCATTCCCTCAGTCTGTTTGGTGTGGTTGGCTGTCTATGGAGTCTCTTTCCCTTCATCATATGTTGGGGGCTTTGGAAAGAGTGGGATAGATGTACTTTTGAGGGCAAGGAGCTCCAAATGCAGGATATTATCTTATAAATCTTGGGCCTACTATTATTCTGGGGGAAGACCTTTAAAGAATTTAAGGGAGTTTTCTTTGAGGATTTGTTGTTAGGTGGGAGGATATTTGTAACCAGAGGCCGACTAGGGGTGTCTTCTTTGCTCATTTTGATAAGTTTCCTTGTACTTAGGGATCATCTCGTCCCCATTTTTTTCCTTTCATAAATTTTTTTTTACTTATAAAAATAAATCTAACTGATGTCCCTTCTCCCTATTAGAGTGATTGATAATTCCTTTGCAGATGCCAGTACCATATGCGAGTGGAAAAATTATACAAAACCATCCATTAACATCACTACTGGACTTAAAAGAGTGTACCACCTGACTGCCCCTTTCATCTTTGTATGACAAAAATCCACTCTCCAAGTAATGCTTAGTTCATCTCCTTGAGGTGCCTTGGACGGTTAGACCCAATCCACCCCCATCTTTTGGAGCACAAATTTTATCCCATCTCACTAAATGATTTTTTTTTTTTTGTTTTTCTTCTCACATCCACGTGAAAACCTATGTTTTTCTCTTATGACAGTTATTGATAACAGTATCGGAGAGAGAGGTTGGAAATTTATAAAGAGAAGCTTGATAACATGATAAACACAGAAAATCTCTCATATAAGGAGGGATACATTTGATACTGTACAATAACGGTTATAATAACAATGACTTTTTTCCTTTTTCCATAAAATATTACCAGAAAGAAGGGGTGGCATTACCAAAAAAAGTCCTTTTCATATTTCATAGCTTCCTCATTTTGCAAAATACCATTTTTTTTTCCTGTGAAAGCACATGACGTCAGCCACAGCAAGGTTTGACCATCACGAATTTGGGGATAATGTTCCTGTAATGGGATTTGGTTCAAATCTGGGTAAAACAAAGATTTGACAAGCAAAAAAATTTGGGCCCATTGCTCCTGTGAAATTGTTTCGACCCTAGTTTGAAAATTAAAAAGAAAGAAAAACAGGGTTAGTTCCACCGGCAAGGTTTTGGTGTTTTAATGGTTTCGACTGGAATCGTAAGGAAAAAAAAAACTGTTAAAGAGAGAATTTTTCCTATAAAAAGAATATAACTTTATGCATGTTTCCCTTTTTGGTCTCTATAAAATTTAGAAGACAAAAGTATTACATATGAGGTGTAGATCTGCATGGCCCAAAGGATGTTGCAGAAGGCATGTCTTATGTGAAGCGTACTCTTACTTTCACCGCCTGGACCAAGGTGTTCGCCTCATCTGTGTGCCGTCCATTCTAATGCATTGTCTTGAAGCAAACCTCTAAGTGCACCTGTGGAACACCGGTGCACCCAAGTGTTTTGTATTGTTTCCCACCTAGCCTCCCACTGAATTTACATGTCAAGGGACATACAGACTCCATATCTTATTGCCATATTCTAGAGGGCCTTGCAAGATGTGTCCAGCTGTATTAGTCATGCATTATAATATTGGAAGTTGGTTGCTTATTGGACACTGTCATTTCCATGTATCAAGCACTTGCCTACATGGTCATCAAGTCGGGGTTTAGGACTAAGTCGGCGAGGGAAAAAGTCGAAAAAATGAAAAAAATGGGGAAAAAATTGAACTAGTGTTAGGATCATGTATTTTTTTCTACTAAGTGGTGTTATCATTTATATCATCAAATCCTACTTTGAATTATAAGAATAAATGGACTGCAAAAAAACCCTTTAAAAAGTGACGATTAAATCACATTTTTGTTTGTTTGTTTAAATCGTGACTTTTTCAAAAAATCGTGATTTAATCATCAGTCTTTAAAAGCGCGATTTAATCACGACTTTTTGAAAAAGTCGGCAACTTTGGTGTCTATGCCTGCCTACTCACTTTGCCAAAGAAAGCTTGACCTTATTCAATATTTTCTTTTTCCAACTATTAGTTATGTCATGTGCTGGAATCTAATACATGTGTTTGTTTATGGGTTACTGTGTTGTTGACTTTAATTTAGCACTTTTACCGTAAAAAGCAAGAATGTTTGGGAAAATAACTGTAACAATCATCTACTGTTTACCATGCCTAAAGTTCATGTCTAGTCATGCATGCACCTTGTTGACGTATTCATCATTTCAACATTTGGTTTTATCCTTCTCTCTAGATCCAAGCAGATTTCCTACTGTCACCCCATCATCATCAATAATACTTATCTCAAAATTTTGGTTTCGGCTGAATGAATGATCACAATATATGTTAGGAGGTGGCAAATTATTTTAAAACTGATGCTAATCTGATGTAGCTCTCCTATGCAAGCAGCTTTCCTCAATGTGAAGAACATTCAGAGGGGTATATAGTGTTTTTTGTAGTCCCATCCAAATATCATTTGCAACATAATTTTTGGTATCGATATTATGGTTTATTGTCTATTTAATTAAAAGATTTTTTTTTTCTGTTCTCTTGCATGTGTCCTCTTGCAGAATCAGGAAGGGAGCAAACGAGGAACACAAGGTGTATGGCCTCCGAGAGGGAAGTATTTGGCCTTTCAGGACCTTTACACCTCACCAATCTTGATTGGTATAACATTTCTCCCTTCTTTTTTTTATTTATTATTATTTTTTTTTTATTTTATGAAAGATATAAAGGCGGATTTATATTAATAAAAATGGTCAATGGCCAAGATTGCCATCGAGAAGAGAAAAGACATGATTAGCCAACTAGCTTACAAACTGACTCCCGTCAATTTAGAAAGCCTCCATGAAACACATTTAAAATTTTCAAACATCTGACACCAAAGGAATATAATACCAAAGATGCTAATGATGATCACTCCTTCCCTCTTTCTTCACTAATCAAAGAAAAATCTTGACCCCCCACCCTCCCCCCATTTCTTCCATTTTCTCTCTATTATCTGGACAAATATTTGGTACTTGTGGACAACTATACGAACTGTTTTTGTCTCTGATATGCCATCACATGTGGCACACATGGTAGGGCTTGGTACTGACATCTTTGGTTACTAATCTGTAGAAATAAATAAGTACTGCATTATGTTTGTGTTAGATGGGTTCTAACCAAATATTTAGTTGTACGAGTTCTTTTATAATTTTAAGAAAATATATAAATAGTGAGAGAGGGGTTGATTAACCCTAATCTCACAAATTATTCTCTTAATCTTTGCTCTTCTTTCTTCTTTTCTATTCTCAATCTTCCTAGATCTAAACTACAACTTGGTATCAGAGCATCGATAAATTGAAGCATAACATCCAGATTTTTATTTTCAAAGTTTTTTTTGCGATTGTTGATATCAGCTGTATGACTGTTGACGTCAGTAGGTAGGGGTCGAAACGAACATGGATTGATTTGCCCTGATTTATGGTGCTTTTTGGAATTTTTTTCCTAAATTTTGGATGAGTTCTTGAAGGTGTTTTACTCGATTTTCAATAATAAAAAAATGAAAAAAAAAAAAAAGTTTTTGAGATCTTGATCGCCTGATTTTTTTGGGTGTTTTCGAGATGTTTTGTTTGATGGATCTGATCAATCTCAAATTTCTCTACACATCAAAAGTGGTTTCGTTGGATTTAGAGAAGAATTGAGGTGTCAGCAACAAAAAATCCTCCATAGTTTAAACGCCCAACCCAATTTTTATTTTTATTTTTTTGATTTTTAGGACTGTTTTGCTGACCTGAATCACTTCCAACACCCATTCAGCCTCAATTTGTGTTGAATATGTCATCCGAAAGTGGTTTTGTCAGTTGTGGGTCCAGCATTGGTACTCCGGTGTCGATTCCTCCAGTGATGGGTTATGGAGATAATCCTGGAGCTCAGATTACGACAATAAAACTTGATGGTACCAATTTCTTAGAGTGGTCGCAATCCGTTAAGATGTATATCGATGGACAAGGAAAGTTAGGTTATCTTACTGGTCGTATTGCGAAGCCCAACGAGGCTGATCCCATGTATAACATTGGGAACAGGAAAATCTGACAGTGATGTCTTTTAAATTCCATGCAACCCCAACTCAGTAGGAACTATTTGTTCCTAGATACAACTAATCAAGTCTGGGAGAAGGTTACGAGGACATATTCTCAAAGAAAATTGTTGCTCGTGTGCATTTGCTTCATTAGGAATAGACTAATTTTTTTCAGGGGGAGAAAAATCTGGCCACATATTATTCCACTCTTTAGGTGTTGTGGGAAGAGTTTGATAATTATCAGGTGATTAAATGGAGGAATGATGAGGAAGCTGAGGAGTTCTACGATTTTTATTTTTATTTTTATTGTTGGATAAGTATAAATTTCATTAAAAAAAAGCTAATACAACGATCGGTTGAGATGACCAACCAAAACAAAGAGCTCAACTATGGCACAACGAGTCCCAACGATAAACAAACTCCTCGAAGAATACCCCTTTGAAATTGGGATAAAGTTTACACCAAAAAAATAACAACCTTAAAACATTCAACACAATATTTCTAGTAGAAGAAATAGTCCTTTTGAATATCCTCTTATTTCTTTCCAACCAAAGCCCCCAAGTCATTGCTAAAGGAAGTAAGTTCCAGAGGACTTTCTCTCTCCCTGAAAACAAGGTAGAATACCAACCTTGAAACATAGACAATGTCGACTTTGGGTTGACCAAATACACTTTGAATAGTTGGAGAAAATGTGACCAAATGAGGTAAGAGAATTTGCAATGAATCAAGATATGGTCAACCGATTCTCCATTTGAATTACAAAGAAAACAACAATTAGAGGTCACAAAGCCTTGTTTGATAAGGTGGTTAAGTGTAGGTAATTTGTTATGAGATGCAACTTATGTAAAAAAACATATTTCTGAAGGATCTTTTGAACCCCAAATGAACTTAAAAAGGAAATACAAAGTGGGATTAGTTGGAATGGTCATACATGAAGCGAAAGAGCTCACAGTGAAATTAAAACCTTTAGTACTGATCCACTCCCTTGCATCATCTTCTGTATTCATCCAATTTACTTGATCAAGTTGAGTTGTAATATCTTGTAGGACCTGCATCTCCCAGTCATTGAAGCCCTTCCTGAAGCCCTAGTCCCACGCATGTTTGTTTCCTTCAAGATTCAATAAAGTAGCACATGACATCCCTTTTTTTTAATGATAGATTGTAAAGGCGGGGGAAGCAAAGCAAAAGACTGAGTCTCTACACCACCAATCCTCCTAGAACTTGACCTTATCACCCTTGCCCATTCTAAACCGCACCCACTTCTTGAAGTCCGACCCAACTTTCATAATCCCTTTCCAAACACTACACTCATACGACAATTTGACCTCTCTCCACTTTTCCACCCTTTCCAACTTTCCCTATACTTGGCCCCTAATAGTCTTCCTCCAAAAGCAATTGGTTTCGACCCCGAACCTCCACAACCACTTTCTTAATAAAGTCCAATGGGAAATCTTAAAACCCCTGATTCCTAGACCTCCATACCTCTCATCATTGCACACCACCCATCATTTTACTGAGTGCGGTTTCTTATCTCTATACTTGTCATGCCATAAAAAATCCTTGACCAATTTTTCTAATCTTTCCTCCACACTTTTTAGGATAGTAAACAAAGATAGATGATATACCGGAATGCTTGCCAACGTACTTTTGATTAGAGTGAGTTTCCCTCCTTTAGATAAATACTTTGCTTTCCAAGAACTCAACCTCTTCTCCATACGCTCAACCACGGAATCCTAAATCAACTTACTCCTATGTTCTACTCCAAAAGGCAAACCCAAATAGGAAGTCGATAAGGTCTCATTTTGACAACTAGACACAAACGCTCATCTGGAAACCCCGACCTCACTGCCAATCCCAAACAACTTGCTCTTTCTAGAAATTGATCCTTAATCTCGACACCTCCTCAAAACAACACAACACACCTTTTAAATATCTAACCTGATCGTCTGACGGATCTAGACAAATTAGAGTATCATCAGCAAATTGGAGGAATGATACATTAGAATCTTTCCCCCACCCACTTAAAACCTCGATAATTCGTTGATAGTAGTCACCCTTCTAAAAAATTGCCTTAGCATTTCGACAACCAACACAAACAACAATGGAGATAAAGGATCCCCTTGCCTCAAACCTCGCGAGCTCATAAAGAAACGAATCGGCTTTCATTTACAAGAATTGAAAAAGAGGCCAAAGTCACATATTTCATCACCCATACAACCCACATCTCTTCAAAGCCCACTCACTGCATCAAATACTTCAAAAAATCCCAATTGACATGATTATAAGCCTTATACATGTCGATTTTGCACACTAAACCCGACTTTCTAGATCTCTTCTTGGAGTCAATGCACTCATTTGCTACTAAGACACCATGGAGAATATGACCCCTTCACAAAAGCCTCTTGCTTTGGACCAATCAAACCATCAACCACAACCCTCAATCTATTTGCTAATACCTTTGTTATTATCTTGTAAGTTGATCCCACCAGGCTGATGGGTCTGAAGTCCACCAAGTCATTTGCTCCAGCCTTCTTAGGAATCAAGGTGATGAAAGAATCGTTGAGGACATAATCCAAATACTTTCTTTCATGAAGGTCCTTGAAAATCAACATATGATCCTCTTTTATCATTTCCCAACACTTTTTAAAGAAAGTCATAGTAAAACCGTCAAGGCCTGGAGCTTTATCCCCACACAATGAATTCAATGCCCCAAGACCTCCTCAAAACCCATTTCTAACCAATCTCTTTGATCGTACTAAATGGAACACAATTCTAGAAGCTCGGGCGTGGGACGAAACTCTTGGTCTTCTTCAAATAACTTTTTATAGAACCCTACAATCCCATGTCTAATCCCCATCCTCAACGAAAATCCCATCTATCTTTAGATTTCTAATGTTGTTTTTGCTCCTGTTAAAATTCGCAACCTTACGGAAATTGTGTTATCCTTCCTTCAACCACTCTGCAAATTGATCAACTAGAATCAAGTCTTTTAGTTTTTAGCTAGATTGCACCTAACCTATGAGTTTGTTCGGGTTCAGATATTAGGTTGTGACTCCATTCCTCCTATAGAAGATTCACATTCTCTCGTGCAAAGTGAGGTGAGCCGAAGGTCTGTGATGCAACCTCTTTGAACCACCTCCCACAACTCCTCTCTTTTGTGGCTGGTAAAGATAATAAATGAGGAGCTAAACGGAGTGGCAAAGGAGGTGATGCAAAAAATAATCTCCGTTGGGACCATTGTGGTAAAACCATGTTAGGATCTAATTGGCAGACTTGCTAAATAAGGGAAAAATTGCAGCAACCTCAATTCAAGCCTAATGCTCATGTTGTGTCCAAGACCAACCACAACCCAGTTCCATTGGTCCCAATTCTTCTACTAAGTTATCCATAGCCCAAGAAGTAGAGCGTCTGAAAAACCTCCTTACAAGGCTTAATGGACAAACAAGTTGCTATTTTTTCGCCCAGTTAGGTATACCTACTTCTGCACATAGTACTAGTTTCCTTTTTTTCTTGTCCATCTTGGATAATTGACTCCGGAGCCTCAGACCACATGACTGGTATGTATTCCTTGTTTAATTCCTACCAATTGTCATCCGGTAAAGATAAGGTAAGAATTGCAGATGGTTCCCTTTCCACTGTTTCAAGAAAAGGGAGTATCAAAATTGATGATTCTTTGTTTTTATCATCTGTACTTCACGTTCCAAACGTGTTAATTAATCTTTTTTTTGTGAGCAGTCTCACAAAATCATTGTTCAATCAAATTCTTACTTGATCGTTGTATTTTTTTAGGACTTAACTTCGTAGAGGATGATTGTTGGTAGAAGAATAGCGAATGGTCTTTATGTTTTGGATTCATCTTCAACGTCTTCAACAGTTCTTCAGTCAGTTAGTCAGAGTAATTGTCTTAGTCAGTCGTGTTAGTCTATTTTTTTGTGGTATGTTCGCCTCGGTCATTTATTCTTTCAGTATTTATGAGTTCTGTTTCCTTATTTATTTAAGTCAATATCTGTTGCTAATTTTCAATGTGAAGTTTGTCAATTAGCTAAGAATTGTAGAACTTTTTATCCAAGTAATAAAAGATCTACTTCCACTTTTACGATTATGCACCACCGATGTATGGGGACTAGTTCTTATTATAGCTGATGGGGGATATCGGTATTTTATTTCATTTGTGGATGACTACAGTAGATGTCCTTGGACTTATTTGTGGATTTACGCCAGAGATGAAATTCCAAAACAGATAAAATTATTTTACAAAATGATTTAGACTTAGTTTGACAAGTCCATAAAGATCTTCAGACCGAACATTGCTCAAGAATGCTTTGAAAGTGAATTGAAGTAGAATCTTTTAGAACATGGGATTGTTCATCGAAGTTCTTGTGTTTATACTTCACAACAAAATGGTGTAGCCGAGATGAACACTATTAGGGTATTGTTATCCCTAACTGAAAATTTATCTTGACCTTTACAAGAACATATTCTTAAGTGGAGAACTAGAAAAAGTGTGCATGAATTCTCTTTCAGGTTTCCAGACTCCAGAAAGCGAAGAAAAGGCATGTAAATTAAAAAAAATCTATTTATGGGTCGAAGCAGTCTCCCTGGCTTGATTCAATAGATTCAACAAAGTAGTAAAACAAGTTGGTGCACTAAGAGTCATACAGATCATACTCTGTTTGTAAAACGGGAGGACTTCATCACAATTCTTATTGTATATGTTGATGACCTTGTGATTATAAGAAACTACCCTCATGAAATACAAAGATTGAAAAAATTCTTAGTTTCTGAGTTTGAAATTAAGGACTTAGGAGATCTGAGATACTTTCTAGGCATTTAAGTTGGTACGATCCAAGAAAGGTATATTTATTTCCCAACGTAAGTATGTCTTGGACTTACTTCATGATATTGGGAAAATGGGTGTCAAACCTGTTGATACTCTAATGGATCCTAATAAGAAGTTTGATGGTACAAAAGGGGAGCTATTAACAGATGTTGGACAATTTCAAAGATTGGTAGGACATCTCCTGTACTTACAATTGACTAGACCAGACATAGCATATGCCGTTAATATTATTATATGCATGGCCTAAGGATTCCTCACCTAGAAGCAGTAGAAAGAATTCTCAGGTATCTGAAGGCTGCAGTTAGAAAGGGAATTTTGTATGCTAATCATGACCATCTTAGGATAGAAGCATTCACAGATGCAGACTGGGTTGGATCTAAAGAAGATTGTCGATCTACTTCTGAATATTGCACCTTTGTTGGTGGCGATCTTGTTACTTGGAAAAGTAAGAAACAAATTGTGGTTGCTTTATCCAGTGTCGAGGCAGAATATCGAGTTATGGCTCAAGGATTGCAGAGATACTTTGGCTTCGAATTCTGTTAGTACTTGGTTTTGTTGTTACAGAATCTGTGAGAATATTGTGATATCAAAATAGCTATTAATATAACTCTCAATCCTATTCAACATGACCATACAAAACACATTGAGATTGATAGACATTTTATCAGAGAGAAAGTGGAGTCTCAAGTTATGTGTCTTTCGTATGTGAAGCCAGAAGATCAACTGGTAGATGTGTTGACTAAAGGGGCTCCAAAGAAGAAATTGTAATAAGTTTGGAGCAAATGGAGCATGATTGATATATATGCCCCACTTTGAGAGGAGGGGGGAGGGGGTGTAGAAATAAATAAGTATTGCATTATGTTTGTGTTAGAGGGGTTCTAACCAAATATTTAGTTGTACGATGAGGTTTTTTTTATTTTTTATAATTTTAAGAAGTTAATATATAAATAGTCAGAGGGGCTGATTAACCTCAATCTCACAAATTATTCTCCTAATCTTTTCTTTTCTTTCTTCTCTTATCTTCTCATTCTTCCTAGATCTGAACTACACTTAATCAAATCATTTAGTTGTTTTAATTATTTTTACTGTTGCATTATTTTGTTCCCTCAAAAGAAACAAACAATGGAAAACAGTCCAACCACATTCTACTTGTGTTTACCATCATCTATATGAAACAAAGTTTGGGATTAAGTTTTCTTTCATAGGTCATAGCTGTAGATGGCTAGTCTTATTCTGCCACATGTGTCATGTGATTGTTGTGAAGGTAAACCATTTTAATTTGGGCTTTAGATCCATATAACTCAGTTGGTTTGACACATTGCAACACAAAAAAAAAAAAACCCTGTAACAGATTCTCATGGGTTCCTTGGATTTCTACTTTGTGCTATTGGTTCCTGTATGGAAAATAACTATATTGTCTGTTGAGCAGGAAAAACACAGATCACCGAAGATCTGCTGCCGCCAGCTTGGTTCAGGGTGTCTACATTCTAGAGCGGGACCGCCAACAGAATCGGCAAGGGTCCAATGCTCTCGCTCCCCCATGGTGGGAGTTCTTCCATTTTCAATTACTCCGTCAACTCGTGGACAATGTCAATTTCTCCATCTTTGGTGCCATATATGAATTCAAACCCTTGGCTTCTGATGCCAACCACTTAGCTCAAGACGCTCCAAGATATGTCATTGCCCTCCGAGGCACCATTACCAAAGGAGATGCCTTCTCTGAGGACCTCAAATTAGACCTTCACTTCATCCAGAATGGACTTCACCGAACCTCCCGCTTTGAGATCGCAATGCAAGCTGTTCGTAACATCGTTGCTGCAGCCGGAAATTGGAATGTCTGGCTAACCGGCCATTCCTTGGGGTCTGCCATGGCAATGCTTGCGGGCAAGAACATGGCCAAGATGGGTATTTTTCTAGAAGCTTTTCTATTCAATCCACCGTACTTTTCTGCTCCAATTGAGAGGATCAAAGATAAGAAACTGAAGCACGGGATCCGTATTGCAAACAGCTTGATCACAGCAGGACTTAGTGTAGCCATGAAAGCTAAACACCAGAGGACTCGGTCAGAGGATCCGTTTACTGCTTTGTCTGCATGGGTTCCATGTCTATTTGTTAATCCATCCGATCACATCTGTTCAGAGTATATAGGATACTTTGAGCATAGAAAAAAGATGGAACAGATTGGAGCCGGAGGCATTGAGAGGTTGGCGACAAAGAATTCAATAGGGGGCCTATTCTTGAATGCAATTGGAAAGGAATCAGAACCATTGCATCTCCTTCCTTCAGCAAATCTTATTGTTAATTTGACCCATTCACCGGACTTCAAACGGGCCCATGGAATTCATCAATGGTGGAAGCCTGATATTCATTTACAGTCTGAGATATACCATTACAGGTAGCCCATTGGATTGTTGTGATTTTTTCCATTTTGTGTTGTGAGGATCTTAATTCTTTCTTCTCTTTTTGTATGAGAAATTTGAAGTTCATCTGATCTTGGTTTCTGCTTCTGTAAATGTTATGAAAACCGGATTTTGGGATTGGATCTAGGGCCGACCCGCTTCATTGTGGACCAAGTTTGGGTATTGTTACTAGACCCCTTTAGTTATCGGACTGGACTCATGAGCTCGGCCCATTTGGTTGGCCAATTTATATTTCTAATTGAATGGTTGTCTTTGGAGTCTGATTTGAACTGGCCCATCCAATCTGACTCGGCCGAGTCGAAACCCTTTCAAACACACCTGAGTTTGCCCCAATCATCTATACATAATTGATTGACCTCTACTGTTCAATTAATGGGCCACCCCCTCTATGGGGAGTTCACTTGAGGATGGTTAGCTTGTGAACCATTGTTACAACAACAATTGAAAATTACAGTTACAAAGAGTTGTTTAATAAAAGCCAACAAGAGGTAGGGTTGTGGTGAGTTTTTTTTCTTTTTTAATGGATTTATTTTTGACTCTTAGGAAGTAAAAGTAGATTTGAGTTCCATAAACTTCTTCCATCTTAAGAAACCTACTACTACAATGTAAAGTTAAGGCCTTTTGTCCTCAAACTAATGATCAGCCTAATGACTGTAAATAGGGGAAAAGATTTGTCTTTCTTTCTTTCTTTCTTTCCCAAGAGACCCTTAAGAAATCACATCAAAACCTACTTTACCTTTGTAATTTTGAAGTTTTGGTGACACTAAGTCTCTCTCTCTCTCTCTCTCGTCTTTATGTCTTTCCCAACGGACCCTTCAGAAATCACATCAAAACCTACTTCACCTTTATAATTTGAAGTTTTGGTGGCACTATGTCTCTCTCCCTCTCTTGTCTTACTTTCTTTCCCAAGAGACCCATTAGAAATCACATCAAAACCTACTTTACCTTTATAATTTGAAGTTTTGGTGACACTAAGTCTCTCTCTCTCATCACTGAAGTTTGGCAGAGATTTCATTCCTAGCCAATGCCATTCCACCACCATTCAGTAAGAAATAGATAAACGAGACGTGTGAATGACTTCATATGGGTGTGCTTTTTTTCTGGAAAAATACTGAAAAAAATTAATTTCCTAAGAAAATGTTTTTCATCAACATTCGATTCGAGTTTTGTAGAGAAATTGCTTTTGCTGATGAAAGCGGATTTTCCCATGATTGTGAAAATATCATCTTTTAATTTCTTAGGAAAGTGGATGTTCCCATGATTGTATTTTAATATGATTTTCCATATGCAATCAAAGGCCAGCAGATGGCATTTTTATGGATTTTTACTGCAATTAAGCAAAACCCAAGTAAGATTGGGTAGGAAAATTGATAGAAAACTTATTTTCTTAGAAAATACAATTTGAATACGTATGTGTTGCATGGAGTGAAAATGTGTTTTCTGGCAAACTATTTTTTCCAGCTTTATGGTGATATGTTCTCAGTCCCAGAACCACCCCCCAATTTTTATGTTTGGAAAATTCTAAAGTTATTCTCACACTTGAAAAAAAAAATTAGAAAAGTTGAAAAGAAATGTCTTCTAGTTTTAATAATTTGTAAAGACAAAACAAAAAGTTTTCTAAATGTCTTAAAAGAAAAAACAAGATGAGTTATTGAAATAGTTGGATTTATAAAAAGAATAATAAGAAAGCTTGTAAAAGCAAATCCAATTCTCTTATTTGGATTGAGGGAAGTACATGAACATCCAAAATTAAAAGTCAAACTTTCCTTTTGGACGTTTCCCTAAGTGCGATTAAACACCAATACATACTTTTTTTGTGATTTACTTCATTTTCTTGGAAAATTATTCTCCAAGAAAGTATTTATCTGCTATAACAAAGAGCAAATTATTTTAAAAAAAGTAGTACAGATGGAGTGGTTGATGTAGGTTGGATGGGAACAAGAGGGTTGAAGTCAAGTAAATGCTGTCTTCTTGCTTGTAGCCCTTTCTTCTTCATTCAATATGAGGTCCATCCATGAACAAAGAACCACTACCTATGCCAGGAAGGATGAGAACGACTAGTGATTGATGTTCCAATAGCTTTTTATCATACACATAAAATAGTTTAATCTCATTAAGCAACTTATGAACCAATCTAGACTTTTATTGTATAAATGTAGAGAGTGAAATTTTGTGTCGATGCGTGAAATGTTTGATATACACATGAATATCGTGATCTTTCATGTGGGTCATATCCATTGAATTGAATTCGATAGCTTACGTGATCACCAATAATTGATCTATCATTAAAATGAAATTATTGCGTGATGGATCAAAAAGCTGCTCGCATTTTCCTCATAGGATGGTTTAATTATTTGATGTTGAAATGTAAAGGATGACCACCCATTTGATGAGCATAATTAGATAATGTTATGGTGATGATAATGATGATGATGATGATGTGCTATGAATGACACAGACATTATAACAATCCGCTTCGTGACAAGTATGATGTATGTGGTGATGACCCACATATAATTTATGAAAGATTAGAGAACATAATCGATATTTAAATTACTTGGTTGATGGAAAGCTGGATGAGATGGAAAAAAGCTCATATACAACTTCCATCTACTTCAATAGTACCCCCTTCAATAATACCCTTTAAAAGCTTATACTTTCAATCATCTAAGTCACATCATTAATTATGCCAATAGTTTCAACGTGTTATGCCGTGGAGTGTTGAAATAAATAAAATCTTAAAAGGAAACATTAATGTACTAAAAGGACATGTATATTTAACCTAAAAGGACATGTATATTGTTTTATAAAAAAATTGCTGTCAAAATAATGTTTATTTCAAATTTTACTGTTTTGATAAAATAACTTATTTTCGAAAACGGTAAATTATCATTTTTTTAAATTATATTTAAGATGAATAATGCACTGTTTTGATGATTTTTCAATTTTTGATGCACGTTTTCATAAATTACCCTAAATTTTATATTAGCCATCCACCTACATTAAAATGATGGGTTCATATTTCTCGGGAGTTAGGAGACATAAAGGTAGTTGCCATCGATGAGGCTCACATCACGAGAGAATGGATTGATATATAAAGTTTAAAAATTGGGAATGTCACATTTACACGTGTAAGTGATTACGAGGCATTGTTTATCATGATCACCTGAAATCAAGGAAGGAGATACGAATGTTTCAGTAATTGAAATCAAAAAGAAATTCTAAATGATAGTAAGTATACTTATATATGGTAAGCTATTGTTTGATTTTATTTATCAGGCAATTTTGATTAAAAACATACTGAGAATTTAATTGAGATATCGGAAGTCTCTATACATACCTTAAAAAGGACGGTGGCAGTGTTCTATGTCTCAAAATATCATAAAGGTAGAAAAATCCTCCAGATGCAACATATCTCACTCATGAACAAATGACCAAAAACGCATGTATCCTTAAAAATAACTTAAGCTTATAGCTTTGTAGAATCATGTAAAATTACACTTAATGAACCTATAACTTTAGTAGATTATACAAATTATTGTATTTTGCAGTAACTTTAGGCTCTTGTCAATTTGGTCAGGATATTCGTCGATTTGATTTTTGAATTTTCCTATTCTTCCATTCATAGGGAGGGGAACGGCTATTTTTCGATGGATCCTTCTTTTTTCCTATTTAATCCCTTTCATTTTGGAAGAATTTTCTAAATAATTAGATTTTTTTTTTTGACCTGTGATTTTTTATTGGCATAATCTCCTCACCATGGAGATCATTCTTGTAAAAAAATCAGCCCATGTGATCTAATAATTTCTAGAATGTGATATACAATTTTGTCTATCGAACGTATGTATTTTTTTTAATTTTTGGGACTTAAAATTAATGAAACAATATCACATATGCCCAAGCAAGAAATTTATCTACATCTCTACGCGACCATTAAAGTATGTATTAATAATCCCACAAGTGTACATTGTTATTCTCTTGAGTACTGATTTCTTATAGAAAGAGAGAGAAGTTTGAAATAATTCCTGATTTACAAATTGAATGTAACAGAAAAATATTATCTAAAATAAATGGTTGAGGCATGTATAAAGTACTATCATAAAATGAAATTCGCCCTTACTACGGTACTACAGTCTGTAGGCGTTCGTTCTCCAAGATATAACAACCCATATTTCCAAAAGGAAATTTTAATTGGAACGTACCTTCGAATTCGACGATGTTGTGTGCTCTCACAACGAAGAATAAAAGTATACTGATTATTGAAAATCTTAAAAAATAAAAGATCAAAGAGTTAGTGTTTTAAATTATTTAAACAAGATGATATAAATAGAAGAGAAAGTGACTATTTAGAATAGTTACAAACCTCTTCGAATTGTGTTGGTGATAGTTCAAAGCAGACACAAAACCTCTTCATATTATATTGGTTCAGAACAAAACAAATCAACTAGAATTTTAAATAAAATGGGCATTAATAATTAAAGCAAAAAACGGGTTTTTGTGCGCACCCACATGAGGTATAAATTTGAGATTTTGCACTACCCTCCTACGCGCACGTCATACGTGCACACACGCATTAAAATTTTCAGACCGATGGATCCAAATCCCAACTGGAACTTTAGATTTTTCTCTTAGGCCCCCTTATGCGTGTGTGAGCCCACCCACTATTTCTATTAACTTTAAAATTCTTAGAAGTACAACTATTTAAGAATTGCAAATCAATTTTTTTCCTAGTCGATGTGAGACTAAAATTACTCAAGACAAAAATAAAACTATTAACTAAAACTTAAAACAATAAAATAAAAAGACATAAAGCATAAAGTAAATTTGAGATTGATTTACTCTATGGTTTAAATATTAGTTTACCTTATGGTTTAAACATATTGAATATTAAAGAATTTTCAAATTCAACCCCCTAACTTCCAACACATATGATGTTAAATAAGAATATATACCTACAAGTTCCCAAAATGTCTCCATTTATATGGACTTTCGTAGATCTTAAGCCTACAAACCTTTCCTTATTTGTCTTTTTGGTTTGATTTGTAACTCTACCAACTATTGTTTCTTTTCTCAAAATGTTACCCCCACTTACTAAATTTCAAAATTTTCATCATATGCATCATTTGTTCATAAAGTCACATTCCCATCAAGCTAAAAATATCTTAATTTCATGCCGTTATCAAGTGCACGAGATAGTGCAGACTTCATCAATTTACATCAAAAGTATCTTCTCTACCAATAAATAAATAAATAAATTCTACTCTACCAGAATGTCCAACAAGATATTCAATTCTCAATGTCAATAATAACCTTCTACCAACCCATGAAGTGCCATTAAATGTTTTTGAAATGAGATTAAAGTCATCAGATATTCCTCCTTTATTATCATCATCGGGAAACAAAAGAGAGAGTTAACGTTAATATGTAGTTTCACTATCTCAATCCATGTTCATTTGAGTATTATAAGCATGGGAAAATTATAAAATAAAAAAACTTTAAAAAAAATTAATTCCCGAAAAGATAACAAATTTGTGAAAATTAACAAAATGAACCTATTTCGACCCTTTAAGGGCCGAAATATTTTTTTATTAATTTTTTATAAAAAAGAAGCCAACAATTGCGGTCCTTATATATATATATATATATATATATATAAGAACCGTCAAAAACCGTTCCTAATGCTCTAGAATATATTTTAATTTTTGTAAAATATTTTTTTATTAGGTTTTTAATTTATTTTATGATTTCCCCTTTGTTTAACCACGCGTTTGACCCCACATGTAGACGACAAAATGACAGGATAAAATTTACATTTCAACCATTGATCTCGACTACAAAACAAGGAATAAGTCTCAATAAAGATGGACCATGCAAACATCCGATCAAAATTCAATCACGCAATCTAATCCAACGATCCATTCCCTGTTTTGTAACAGAGATCAATGGTTGAAATGTAAATTTTATCCTTCCATTTTGTCGTCTACGTGTGGGGTCAAATGCGTGATTAAACAAAGGGGAAATCATAAAATTTAAAAAAAAAAATCTAATAAAAAAAAATATTTTACAAAAATTAAAACAAAAATATTTTGGAGAATTAGTAACGATTTTAAACCATTCCTAAATATGTCAGAATTTTTTTTAAAAAAAAATGTAACAACCATTGTAGAAAGAAATAATTGCGTATTAATCCAAGTCGTACACATGTCTAAACCAGTTAAATGGTATCAGGCACAGATTAGCATATGGGTGCTGTCCTACAAGCAAGGCAGGTCAAAGTAGAGACCTCCCTAGCCTGGCTGGTAGAGCAGCACAGCATTAAGCAAATCCAAGTCAGCCAAGCCGGGCAAACTAGGTTCGTAGAATAACCGTAAGACTGATACGCACACGTCAATCCTAAAGATCCCGAAGGAGATCTCTGCAGTTTAGTACGATCAATTCAAAAGATCTCGATTAGGTAAACAACTCTGCAAAGTCAGTAGATATCTCATGATTATAGCCTATAGAAGGGAAAATCCTGATGGACAGTTAAGGGGGATAAATATCACAGGAAACACAATTGAGAGGGATCTTTTGGAAATATTAAAGTCTAATCAGTTACTTAGAAGATTCATAGGCTTCTCTAACTTGAGCGTCGAAGTGATTTCTACAGGTATCACGCCTTTGTGAGGAGGGAGGTGCTAGAAACGACTTCTGATCAATGTGGTTGAATCCATCAGGGTCGTCCACCGGATTCCGACCACACAGTCACAATTCTTGACTCTTTTTTTTATATAAAATATTAATAAAAAATATTTCAGTCCTTAAAGGGTCGAAAATTATAATTTTATAATAATACAAAAAGTTCAGCACTTTAAGGACTGAATTTTTTATTTTTTAATAAAAAAAATCCAGCCCTTAAAAAGGACTAAAATAGGTTCGTTTTGCTAATATTCACAAAATTGTTATCTTTTCACAAATTTTTTTTATAGGTTTTTTTTGGATAATTTCCCCTATAATCATTCATCCATTAAGATGATACTTATGCTAATTACCAAAATTCTCTAAAATTCAAATTAATCTAATTATCTTATATACTCTACCCAACTTATAATAACTATGTAGTAGAAATTGAGATAACTATGTATTTTATTATTGGGTTGATCCTCCTTGTCATGGATCCGGATTTAAAAAACACATATTTTATACTTTTTTTTTTGTTTTGAACACTATTTTAGTGTAGCATATCATTTATCTCACTGATTTTTAAGTAAAAAATTCTACATTTTATAATATAAATTTTCTTTAAAAATAAAAAGAAAAAAAAAAAAACTTCGTTTAATCTTCTGATTTTATTTTTCTCTACCATCACTTAATGCAAGCATCCTACTATTTAAGGAGTGTTAGGTTCAGATTGTAAAACATGATTCTTAATTCTAATTATGGATTATCAAAATCAAATTATAGAAAATGATTTATAGAATCCAAAATCTTGTTTGATTAACATTGTTTCTGAAAATTGATCTTATGGAAAAAAAAATTTACTCAATTGCACTATTTGTCTGAAAGATCCAAGACAATGGATTTTTTTAAAATAAAAAAATCAAAGATTTTTAAAAGACATTGAAAAAAAAGGCAATTATACTATTTTCTATTAATTTTAAAATGAATTATATGTTTAAGGAGCATGTTAAGTTTACCCAGAGAATTATAATAGTTTTGTATTTTTATGTAAAAAAAATTATTATTTATATTATTGATTCTAATTCAAATTATATTAATATTATTGAATTTAAGATATATTTAAAGATCGTCTTAAGTGAATAGTGTGTGAGAATCAGGAAAAACATTCGGAGAAGTATTTTTGATTCTCCACATTTTTGGTTTATGTTTATGAAAATATCAAGCTGACAATATGAACCAAATGATGCATCAGATTCTAGAATCCAATTATGAGATAATATCAAATTCTAGAATCGATACCAATCACCGCCTTAGTCTTTATAGTTAAACTCTATATCCTGTAATAACCTTTATATAGTGATTGTTCTTTCTTCTTTTTAGAAGGATAGAATATAATTACATGTATTATACTAATATGTGTGGAAAAAGGGACAAAACCACTCATCTTCTCCCCTCTTACACTCTACTTTTGGCTTTGACCAACTCAACTAAAGAGACCCATCAAATTAAATGCAAAGCTATTAAAAACGCGTGAATCCTTGAAAATAACTTGAGCTTTAGCTTTCAAACGATCACATATACACATAAAGTTATGGAAATCTAAGTTTGGTGAACCGATAATTTAAGTAGATTGCATAAATTATTGTCCTTTTGGTGAGTTCGGTTCTTGTCAATTTGGTAAACATGCTCATCAATATCAACTTTTCGATTGATTAGCGATTTTTTGACCTGTAATATCTAATCGTCCGTGCCGATTGAACAATACTAGCCATGATATAAATGTCTTGCCTCCACTCGGCTAACAAATAAGTTATAAAGTTCAGTATCTTTGTTTCAATTTAGTCCAACAGTCGTGAACTTATCCTCGAGAAAAGTATCAATGGAATATATATTATATAAATCTTGACTGTTGTATATCATGCTTACATTATTGGATCTTGTATTTTATCTTAAATTCTATTTTTAATGAGATCAGTATCTCGGTAGCGGCGAGAGTCAAACCTAAGTCTATGGTATCATCTCACTAATAGACTTTGCCAATTATGCTACTTGACATCTGTATATATACACATATGAATTGAAGGTTAAATTTGTACGATTTTTCCGGTCTAAATCGAGTAGGTTTTACATGAAAAAGATTTTGCTCGGCATGTTTTAGTCAATGCGGGTAGGAGAAGAACTCGACTTGGTATTATTGAAAAAAGAGAGGAAGCATAACCAAGTCAAGATGTCAAAATCTATCCGTTGCATAAGAATCAATGGGATATGTATTATCAGGATTCAAAAAAATCCGTCGGACATTAAATGCCCAATCTCAATATTAGGATCAGATATGATAACAATCAGATTGGATCCACGAATCAAATCCTATTTTTATATACAAACTATAAATAAATTCCATATATTTAAACAAAATATATAATCTAATTTACATAGTTTTTCACATTTTATTGGATCGAGATATGATTGATCAATAAGTGATGTGATATGGATCTTTATTTGATCGAAGTCTTATCGAAACCCAAATCCTTGGATTCCAGGTCTGATTAATTTCTTTGGCTACTCACCAGCACAATCATTTGACCTTGATTATTAGTTTCAATTTAGAAGGACATGGATTCGATTGGAATATTAATAAAAATCGTTTTCAACTTAGAAGAAAATGGATTCATTTATAATAATTATTGATAGAAAGCAAACCATGTGACTAAGTTAGACTATTTGACCATGGGGTCCCCCCATCGACGACATGATGATTGACTAATTGTATACATTTGATCAAGAGACTATATATATAACCATTGGACATGAGGTAGGACTACTATATATTTATAGGAGAAATCGATAAAATCTTTCATGCAACGTCGTGTACACATTAACTAGAATTTCTTTGACTTTTGATCCATCTTTCAATAATTAATGCTAATAAATCCACTATTAGAAATTAATTTGAGAATAGGAACTAGAATTAGAATTGAAACAAATAAAATTTAAGAGCTTTGACTTTATCAACATGGCAAGGGCACAGAATCATAGATCTTTTTCTTCGGGATACAGAAGGTAAAAGATCTTCGATTCTATGCACTTGCCACATCAATCGAGTGAAAATTTTTTAGTAAAAAAAATATATATATATATCATTTGTCAAAATTTAATGGTTTCAATTCCTTTATTGAGATCCAATAAAAAAAAATCTTATTTGACAAGGGGCCAATTCAATTCTTAGAATCCAACCCCACCCTAATCAAATTGCTCTATATATATAAATAGAAAACGTTCGGAGACCCTAAAGAGAGTCCAACATTATGCCAAACATTTTTTAAAATAGGAGTTAGAAATTTTGGATTGGGCTGATTTTTTGTGCGGCTGATCTCTACGGTAAAGAGATCATCCTCACTAAATTCAGCTAATTTCAAAACTTCTAACCTTAAACACAAGTTGAAGAATCGTGGATCGTCCGATTTTTTATAAATAACCTTTGATGGGATTAGAAATTTTGGAATTGACTGATTTTTAGTGAGAATGATCTCCTGATCATAGAGATCATCCACACAAAAAATCAGCCCATTCCAAAATCTCAAACTTATATATTGAAAAAATATTTGACACGATGTTTGGCTCTCTTTAGAGTCTCCTAACACCACCTTATATATAGATCATCGTTCTTTATAAATAAATAAAAAATTGGTGTTCAAAAGAATAAATAAAAGAAATTATAAATAGGACAACCATTGCTACAGGAAGCATTACATCATGTGAGCACATGCAATGTTTTAACCCTTTTCTTTTACTTTTGTTAGTCTTTATTTATTTATTTGTAAATATTTATATGGCAGTAGTTTTGTATAATTCGTCATTTCTAAAGGGTAAAATAGGAAATTCAAAATCTATTAAATACTAGAAATAAAATTAAGTCCACTACTTTTCAGTTACTTTCCCGTGGCTTTTGCTGAGTGACCTCATCATGGAATCGCAGCCGCCCATTTGACTAACTATCTTACTAGCCACGTGGCTGAATATTAGGCAGACAGATGCCTTTGTAGTAAAGAATTTGAATTTGAATTTGAATTAAGGTAAAAGTAAAAGTTGATAAGCAAATCTATTGGAAACATGATGGAAACTTTTTAGGATTCACCCTACTATTCAACTTTACTAATTATAGTCACCATTCACAAACGTTATAATTCCATTATTTACCATTTTCACAAAATATAATATTTTTATTAATAAAACTTAAAATAATAATCCCGAAAGGGTTGATGAGATGATCCGACCATGTCTCAAAAAACGGAGCTTTTGAGTTGGAATTGCCCCTTAGGAGTTATTCTCAGGGATTTATCATATAAATTACTTGTACTAGCCATGGAAAAAGACTGCGAGTGTTCAAGTCGAGTGCTACAAGATTGTGCTTGGATTGAGAAAAGAGAAATTCAATTTATTTTCACTATGTATGGATTGACAAGAGAGAATTTGGGATAATTTTGAAATTTTAAAACATCTTAAAATAGATCTAGGGGTATAGTTGACATTATAAAATAATTTAAAAGGGATTATCTCCTTTTTTTTTTCTTCACTTTTTGAGAGAAAGAAAACTCGTCTTTTTTTTTTCTCTCCAATTATTTTTACTTCTCTCCCCACTTAACATTCCAAATAGTATATATAGAGAGACTCATTTATTTTCTTTTCTCTTCTCTCCATTTCTCTCAATCTAAACACAATATAAAAGATTAAGATACCTTGACTACAAAAAATATTGTAAATACTAATTTTAAAAATTATTATTATTATTATTATTATTGTGGGTAGATTTTTCAATCCTCGTAGCTCGAATATGTGGCATTTAGCAATTAAGTTATGACTTTTTTTCTCTCTCTTTTTTTTTTTTATTTTAATAACGACAGTGTTCGAACTTACGAACGACTAGGGGGATCGAAAGAGACAAGGTTGGAGCCAAGGTATATGGATCCCTCCTCCGAACATGTACTAGGGGGATTGAAAGAGATAAGGTTGGAGCCAAGGTATATGGATCCCTCCTCCGAGCACGTGCAACACCCGTACATCACACGCACCAGATAAGTGAAGATGCGTTCTTGCGAGTGACTCCGAGGAAATATTGCTCTTATTGGGTATCGAACTCAGAACCTATAGACTCCTATGGCTTATTTGATCAGAAATTACCATCGAGCCACCCCCTTGGGGTTAAGTTAAGACTTCTCACTCTTTTAGTTATAATGACATATAGTTCTATATACTCTCACGATCAAGTCAATTCATAAACATACATATACAGATTTAATTATGAAGAATTTTGCTTGCTTTTGACTCTTATACTGAATTCTTTTATGACATAATAAAGAAGATAGATTGGTGGCCATATTCTTCCTTGCTACTAATATTTCGATGCATATGAGATTACATCACCCATTCCATCTAATTCCTAACTCGTTAGGGTCATGTTTGCTTCACTTGGGTTGGATTTCTATTAGGCTTTTAATTCGGTCATCTCCCTATGAGGTCTTCCCACCTACTTTATATTCAAATTGTCTCCTAATATAAGCATTAATCACCCCAATTTTGTAGAGTCAAGAGTCTTGAGTCAGGCTTGAAAGGTTTTGACTCTACCAATCATATATGATCTCCACCACGATAAACCAATCGTATCTTGAGGTGACAAACTTATGATTCTTATTAATCAACAACAACCCAATCAATTTCTATGGTAATAAATTAAATAGACATAGAATTGAATGAAGATATATGAAGCTAACGAGTACGTTTTTCTTTTTTATTTTGGAAGGTAATTAGTAAAAATTATTCTTTAATTTTTTGGACATTCTATGTAATAGTGATGTGAAAAAGAAAATTTCTTTGAAAATTACCTTGTTTTTTTTAGTGTTAATACTAAAATAAGATACCCTTTTTAAGGATATTAAATAAAATTGTATGATATATTTTCAAATAAAAATACTTGATACCATATAATAAGGAGTGCTGATAATTTGACGTACTTTTGACGAATGCACTTGACACATAACTTATTTAAAAGAAAAAAAAAAGAGTCTCTCTCTCTTGCCCATGGTGAAAAAAAGAAGTTTTTAGATCTAATCACCTTGTGACATTCAAAATCAAGATCCGATGAAATGGGGTTGTAGAGGATAAGATTATATGAATTTTAAATTAATAATAAATAATTTTAAAAAAAAACACAATTATTTTCACCATTGAATTTTATTTTTAAATTTAGGTGCTCGATAACCGTCCGTTTTAAACACCCTGGCTCAAGCTCGGAAAACAATTATTTTTAAATTTTATTTTTATTTTTTGAATAGGAATATTTTCATGAAATCTAGATGGTTGTGTTGTAGGATTGCCAATGTGATAATCAATGTGGGCCCAACGATCCTTTTTAAGATTTGAAATCTAAAAAGATAAATGTGTGGGTAGAGAATGGGCAAAAGAGATAAACTTTTTTTTTTTTTTTAATAAGTTATGTGCTTCTACCTCAGCATGTGTCAGGTGCGTGCACCAAATAAAATTTCAAATTTAATCTTTTATAATTTGAAATCTAATTGAGTATCTATATTTCTCAATCATAAAACATATATATTGCCCACCTTTTGGACAGTCCACAAAGCATATATTTTTAACAAAGTTAAACAAAATTTTTTGAATATTATCATTATTTTTTCAAAAAATAAAATAAAATAATAGAACAATTATTATAATGTAATAACAAGTGTTAAAGAATATATTTTTTCATGTGAGCTACCTTAATTTATTTTAAAAAAATATATATGTTAAGAGTCCTAACCTTTTCTAGCTTTTTTTTCTTATTTTGGTCTTTTTAAATTTATCTCTTTGCTTGCTTTGGAGAGAAGGAAAAAAGGATTTTGCATTAGTTTCAAGAACACGTAACCTTAGCCCAAAGAACATATAAACTGCCAAAAGCTCTAAAGAAAAAGAAAAAAAAAATCTCAATAAAACAAAGACAAGGTAAAGGAGAAAAAGAAGCCAAGAAAAGTGAGAACAATTACAATAGAATCAGCTTAGCTACACTTTTTTCTTTTTCGAAAAAGAAAAACATTATAACCTTTTTAGATGATAATAAAATATATAGATATCCATCTGGTATCCCCTGTAACAAAGGAAAACCCATTTGAGGCCCACCATTTTTTACATATTGCATGGCTTTTAAAAGGTAATGGGACCATGTGATGGGCTCCCATACAATTTCAGGTCATCTTAATAAATTGCTTACCTTGAATATCCATCTTATGTTGCCATTTTCAGGTCATCTTAATAAATTGCTTACCTTGAATATCCATCTTATGTTGCCATTTTATTCCCAAAATAAGTATTAGTTTCAAATTATATTTGTGAAAAAAAATTAAAAAAATTATTAATGAAATCCAAAATATATTTTTCAAAAGATTAATGATTTTCTGACGCCCCCTCTGACATACACTCCCATACGTCCCCTGACATGGCATGTGTTAGAATCATAGATCTTTTTCTTCAGATTACACAACTGCATATATTTACGGGGATGTGAAATTGTGTATCCATAGGAAAAATATCTATGGTTCTAATACATGCCCCATCAGGGGGCGTATGTTATTAGAGGGGGCATAAAAAAATCATGACTCTTTTCAAAAACATTGGAGCACATAAATAACTCCTTAATGGAAATGGTTACTTGAAGAAATAATAGTTATTTGATAATCATTTGCATTGCATTCTCATTGGCATATACACAAAATATGTTGAGAGTGATTTTTGTAAAAAAATGATGACATCGATCTTAGCTACTCTCACTCAAAATTGTCAGATAAGAAGACGAGGATCACTCCGACATGTGTTTTCTTTTTCTTCTCTCTGAACTTTGCATTAATTTGGTCTAAACGATCATTTATCTCTAGAGAACGACTTGCGTGCTTGATATTCTAAGAAAGTTTGATGTGGTTTATCTTCTCTCTAGACTTCATTCTTGATCATATAAGAACAATTCTTTCTCTCTAGAAAAGGGTCTTAGTTTTTATTATTTATAGTCTTACTTAAAGTGTGGTTAACTTTCTAATTATGCCACTTACCAAGATGTATCAATTGGTCAAAATGTATTTTATTTCAATCTAATAAATGATTGTAGAGATTTTTGGTGGATCCTACCCCCATCTCCTTGGGTTTGGAGTTCATAACTATATACTAACTTAATGGATTCGGGGACCATTTATGGACCAACCCTATTTATTGGGTACGTGAGGCCAGAACCTAAACTTGCTTAGGCATTTGCACGTGGGACTTTTCAAGAGGGCAGTGTGTGTGACCATGGGATTAGTCTCACCCGCGATAAGCAAAATAATAATAATAATAATAAAGAGAGGCTTATTCCTTGTCGTCGGACCCAATTATATATATATATATATATATATAGGGAAATGTTCAGCAACAAACATTTTGACAAACATTTTGGCAAAACATTTTTGAAAATATGGGTTATAGGTTTTGGAATGGGCTGATTTTTGGTGAGGATGATCTCTACAGGGAATAGATCATCATCACCAAAAATCAGCCCATTCCAAAACTTCTAACCCCATCAAAAATGGTTTACAAAAAATGGACGGTTCACAATTTTTCAACCTGTTAACATGGGGCTAGAAGTTTTGGAATGGGCTGATTTTTGATGAGGATGATCTCCTCACCGTAGAGATCATCCTCACCAAAAATCAGCCCATTCCAAAACCTCTAACCCATGTTTTGAAAAATGTTTTGCCAAAATATTTGTCAAAATGTTTGTTGCTGAAAGGGACCCTATATATATATATATATATATGGGTCCCGTTCGGCACCCTAAGTTTTACCACACACTTTAACAAATGCGTTTTGTCCTACATGGGTTAGAAGTTTCGGAATGGGCTGATTTTTAGTGAGGATGATCTCTATGGTGAGGAGATCATCCTCACTAAAAATCAGCTCATTCCAAAACTTCTAACCCCATCAAAAATGATTTATAAAAAATGGACGGTCCACGATTTTTCAACTTGTAAACATGGGGCTAAACATTTCGGAATGGGCTGATTTTTGGGGAGGATGATCTTCTAATCATAGAGATCATCCTCACCAAAAATCAGTCCATTCCAAAACTTCTAACCCATGTAGGACAAAAAACGTTTGTTAAAGTGTGTGGTAAAACTTAGGGTGCTGAACATTTCCCTATATATATATATATGGGGGGCGTTCAAGGGCCAACTTTTTAGCAAAGTTTTTGGCAAAACATTTTTCAAAACATGGGTTAGAAGTTTTGGAATGGGCTGATTTTTTGTGAGGATGATCTCTACGGTGAGGAGATCATCATCACCAAAAATCAGCCCATTCCAAAACTTCTAACCCCATCAAAAACAGTTTATAAAAAATGGACGGTCCATGATTTTTCAACTTGTAAACATGGGTTAGAAGTTTTGGAATGGGCTGATTTTTGGTGAGGATGATCTCCTCACCGTAGAGATCGTCCTCACCAAAAATCAACCCATTCCAAAACCTCTAACCTATGTTTTGAAAAATGTTTTGCCAAAAAGTTTGCTAAAAAGTTAGCCCTTGAACGCCACCCTATATATATATATGGATAGCGTTCTTACGACCCCTATTACGACTCACATTGCGACACACCGTTTGTCTTATATGGGAAAAAATGTTTGGAATTGGCTGATTTTTTGTGAGGATGATCTCTGTGATGAGGGGATCATCCTGGCAAAAAATCATCACATTCCAAAACTTCTAACCCCATCAAATTTGATTTACAAAAATTGGACGGTCTAAAATTTTTCAACTTGTAAACATGGGACTAGAAGTTTCATAATGAGCTGATTTTTGGCAAGGATGATCTCCTCATCATAGAGATCATCCTCACAAAAAATCAGCCTATTCCAAACATTTTTGCCCATATAAGACAAAACGGTGTGTCGTAATGTGAGTCTACGGAACCCGACCCTATATATATATATAAAAGTCACCAATTAATGGCTTTCTTTTTCATTTTAAAAGGAAGTCGAGACCAACAAGCTTGTTACAAATGCCTCTTTCACATCGGTATTACCAATAAATATTACCAGATAACATAGCTCTTTTGGTTCATCGACTCCATGAACAATTGCTTTGGTCCAGCCATCTTTCACACACATACACACAAAAACAGCTTGATTATTGATCTTTAACTATTTAATTTGAGCATTTTTCATCATCAAATGTAAATATCATTTAACAAAAAAAAAAAAAAAGGACTAGAAGCAATTTCATGAAAATTACTCAAAAACAATATCTCCAAATCACCATTATGAGGAAATTTTTTTTATTTTATTTGGGGGGGGTGGGGGGGGGGGGGGGTGCGAGCCATTTTGAGTCACTCGGTCGGAAAGATTGCAACCGTGGGAATATTTGATAGAAACATAGAACAAGTATTTTTATCGACACTTCATATTTTCACCCAAAGATTATATAGGAATATATGAACTCCCACTTATAAAAGAAAACATTTGCAAAGGAAAAAAAAAAATGGAGATAAAATTGCTGTTTTAATTTTCCAACAAAAGCCAGACAAGTGAGTGGAGTGTGGGCATTAGCCCCACAGGGGCCCCACCAATGTTTTTAAGACCGAACCAAAAATTATCAAATTGGTGGGACTATTACACTTATTTCTTAAACTTACTTTAGTTATTTTTACAGAAAAATAAATTTAACAAAAACTGATGATCCTTTTATAGACCCTAGACCCAATTTTATTAAAAATCCAACCAAATTGATCTGGTCACTGATTCAACCTGATTTTTAAAACATTGATCTCTATTTTTGCAAGTTAAGTCAAATAATTTTACATTACTCAGATTGAGTTTTTGGAAATTATTAGTCATATTAATTTTAATAGGTAGATCCACCAAAAAATGAATTAAAATATTCACGAGTCAATAAGTCAAAAGAAGAATGAAGGTACGATATACCTTACACCATGTGAAAACAAGAAAATTTGACAGGCCAAGGCTGTTGAAATTATTAATTTTCCTCCATAAATTTCTCTCATCCACCATTAATTATTTTGATGGTTTCGATCTGTTGAAAAACAAATCGAAAATGAAAATTTTGATGTTTTGGTCTGTTAAATTTTATGAAATTCGACGGTCTTGAATCATCAAGTATGGGTTTTTTTTTCACATTATGTTAATTATTGAAAATTATGAATGATAATATCAGAGATCTATACTTAATTCCCGTCCTCACTAAGTTATTGATCTCATTAAAAATAGATTTTTTAACTATTAACTTCTAAAGTATAAAATTCTATCAAGTGTTTTCTTCTCCTGATGAACATCACCAAAAACGTGATCTGATATACCAACTTGAACTTTATTACACTGCACCCATGTTAAATGACCAATCTTTTGATTCACCTTCCCATATTGAATGTTTCTTTCTTTTGGTCGGCTAAGGACCAATGGGCTAACTAATGATGCTGGGCTGGTACTTCAACCTGACAAACTATGACCTAACTCTAAGGTACAATGGTACGT
Source organism: Akebia trifoliata (assembly GCF_017979445.1). Lineage (NCBI taxonomy): Eukaryota > Viridiplantae > Streptophyta > Magnoliopsida > Ranunculales > Lardizabalaceae > Akebia > Akebia trifoliata. The sequence goes on along the minus strand of NC_141385.1, from coordinate 11,590,928 downwards.
TAGGAGGAGAGTACACATCAAAGAATTTGATGAGAAGTCGAATACTTTCTCCGGTGTAAATGCTTTCATATCTTGCCTTTGGAAAAGTCTATTTTATTTTCTATTCTCATTACCAATGAAACAATACATTTCAAGTGTGGACCATGGAATAATAAGGTAGTGGTTACAAATTTTCACTCGGTAGATGTGGCAAGTGCCGAAGAAAAAGATCTATGGTTCTCAGGGGTGAAGCCAGGATTTTCTTTTAGTGGGGCAAACTTATAATTCATTGGAGGATGAAGGGGCAAAAATTGGAGGGAGACGAGGGAGTGAAGGCAACAGGGTCAAACGGGACATGTCATGTCAGTAGTTCAAAATGTAGGGGTATCTCAAATTTAAGTATAAATTCAAGGATGTCTAAAATGCCCAAAAAAGAGGAGCGGGGGCAATTGCCCCTAATGTCTCCTTACTAGCTCCGCCCTTGATGGTTCTATGCACTTGCCATATCGATGAGTACAGATCAAGTGAAAATTTTTGAGTTAGAATATCACGACTCTTTGGTGAAAGGTGTTTTTTCCAATTAGATTAAAATTTTGATTTTTTTAATTATTAATTAAGAGAAATTCTATTGGTACAGAAAATTTTACTTATATCACACCAATATATCTTGACTTCTTGTCTACATATAGATCGGTGTGTTATAGGTAAAAGTTGGCATGTTAATAGAAACTCTATTAGTTAATATTTTAGAAGCATTCAGAAGTGATGTTTGAGTCGTTAATTAAATAAACAAAAATATTTTTATTATATAATTTTTAAGTTTTGTCAGATTCTCATAAACACTTGCAGAAGGAAATGGGGCCAATTAGCAAGCAATAATTTGAACTTGAAAAGCCTTTTTCAACATGAAAGCGATATCCAAATGCATTCTGTAATGGATAATTTTGAAATGATGGAATTTCCTTTATTAAATTAAAAGAATGATCAAATTTCCTCATTTTTAGAATATGATTATTATTTTTTCTAGATTTTGTCTACGCCACTCTACGTACAATATTAAAAAGAGATATTTTTGAAAATTTCACCAACTTTTGACAAAATTACAATTTCAGCTCACTATTCATTTTAATTATCAAACTGTGAATGATAACGTATCGAGGGTTTTAAATTGACAATTTCTCACTTTTTAAACCTGCAATCTCATCACTTGAAAAACTTGTGATTGCGCACGTTCACATTTTGGCAATTAAAGTGACCAGTTAGTTAGAATCGTAAATTAGTTAAATTCGGCTCACGAAATGGTAATTTATCCAATTAAAAATATATTTTTTAATTTTTAGTATATATAAAAGGGTGAGATCCATTGATTCATAAGAACATGAAATACCAACCATTAAAACATATATTTTAGTGATTGAGATTTGTCCTATGTATACACATTTTATCTTGAACATTGGATCTCATGCTTTAATAGTTAAAATTTTCATGATTCATCGTATCATATATATACATAAAGAAATTCTAGGTGTCGAATTAAAGAATGTTCTAGTTAATTTACTTTATTGACAGAAAACCTGTCATACTTTTAAGAGCATAAGACATGATTCTCAACAAGGGCGGAGCTAGGATTTTCCTGATTGGGGGGAATATTTTTGTGGGTGCAAGTAAAAGTGATTTTTTTTTTTTTGTGGGGGTTAATATTGGTGGATTTTTTTATTCGTCGCAAGAACCCATGAATCTAAAGAGTTTGAAAATTCTTGTGGGGCAAGTCCCCCCACTGTAAATTCACCCCTGATTCTCAAGAGAATTAGATGAACTAATAAAAATCATTTAGCGAACTTCAAATCTTTGTAACAAGGATTAGATAACGATGACAAAAGAATCTTTATACTCTAATTTAAAATTTAATTTAAAAAATTGTACAGTATAAGAAGGGTCCAGATCGAATGACTCGTGCGAAAACACAAAATGCATAGGTTGAGATGAAATATATATGCCAGAAAAGATCATATATCACCTGGATAAATCCCTCCCGTTGAATTTCGAGTTTTAATAATGTAGATTTCATGGTTGAAATTAACCAAACCCTTGTAGTCTCTGTAATTTTAAATTTATATAATAATAAAAATAAAAAAAAACTCAACATTAAATTTTCTTGGTGGGGGGTTATGTAAATTTTAGAATTTAATAAACTATTGGACATGCTTGAACGTGATAAATTTGATACGACCGACGCAACGTATAATAACAAAACTTCTCAACGACGTCACAGTGCCAGTTTAACGGTATGCAGTAGAAGCCTGTCGGTGGATTCCTCACGCGTACGTGTTAAATAACTATTTGTCCCTCCCCCGAACGGTTAACTAAATTATCAGGGGTAATTTTGGTATTTAATTAAAATTTGTCCCTTACGACATTAATCTTAAAACAACTAAATTGAGGGTTTTGTTCTTTTTTTCATCATAATTCGTAAGTTACTCCTTTTGAACTATTTCAGTTCCGTACAACTTTAACTATTTATTACGTCGTCGTTAACTTCAATAATTAGTAAGAGTAATATAATGGTTTTGTAGTAAAATAGTTAAGTTACATACATATAATTGTATATTACTAAAATACCCTTTTATTTAGAAGTCCGTAAGTTATGTGGTGTGAATCACATAGTCAATAATCCTGAATGCTATGTATTAGTTTGACTAAATTATTCAAATATTTTGACTTTTTTTTTTTTTTTACTACTCATGACTTAGGATTAATGTCCAGCTATAGTCCATCAAAGTTGTGGTCCATGAATCACATGGATGGAATTATTTATTAAGAATGTGACATGTAGGGTATGAAATGGAGTACACTTGTACGAGTCGAAGATCAATTTTTTATTATCAGAATGGGAAGTGATACGGAGTCGTCACTAGTCGTTAAGTTAACATATTATGTGAAAATCGATTCCATCTTGAGAATTCGATCACTACAAGGGTCATGAGACTTAACTGGGGTATGAGTATGACACACCTATGAGTGGAGGAATATATATAGAGTGATATGGGGTTATATGGACTAAAAGACCATCTATCTCTATGAATCACGTGTCAACATGATGCTCAAATACACCATTGGGTATTGCAAGTATGTAGAGCATACAATTTTATGAACTCTAAAAAAATTAGAATTGAAAAAAAGACATTTTTTTACAATTGATTTAAATTTTAATATAGGAATTCAATAATAATCCATTTTTAAACTTAAGATCTAACATCACAAAATACTTTTTGGGGGGAAATTTTTTTCAAGCCTAATCTAGACCACAAACTAGAGGTTGAGTTGTCATTTGGACTAATGGGATAGTCTATGTGGCCCAAATCTCGACCTTTGTCCTTGCTCTATATAGTCCCTCGGTCCTTGCAACCTTTTCCTGGTTCAACAACCAAAGTTCTATCTTATATACATTAAAAGTTTTGGAATGATTTGATTTTTTTTTTTTTTTTTTTGTGATGATAATCTCTATGGAGAGGAGATCATTCTTACAAAAAAATCAGTCCATTCTAAAATTTTTAACTTATATAGGAAAAAATACTTTAACTACGATTTTGGCAGCTGAACGTTATCCTATATATATATAAGCAAGTAAGGTATAATATTAATTAAAAATGGATGGACAAGGTTACAAAATTCTCAAAGATGGGAGACTCATTAGGTCATACTAAGAGCTTTCTTGATTAGAATTGGAAGATATATAGAAGAATAAAAAATGACTGAAGAAGTTGATTTTGAAGCATAGATTGCCAAAGCATCAGCTATAGGGTTTTCTTCTCTAAAAACATGATAAATCTTCCATTAAATAAACTGAAATATTTTAGAAGATTTTGTTCTAAATAATAATTATTTGAATAAAAAATAAAACAAAATAAAAATTGATGGGGCATCAAAGGATATAATATAATACCAATTAAAGATGTCAAGAAACTTGGGATATTATCTGATTATTGTGCTTCAGGGATTACATAAGCTTTCATAATTACATGAAATCAAGACAATTAACACTAAGGATGCCGATCATTTAGGCTTTAGATTGTAATTTTACTCAATCAACTTTGGAGAGATTGAGGAATATATTGTACTCAAAACTAAAGCTAAATGATTAAAAGTGAAGTGTTATGTGTGATAGATTTATATAAGCAATTATCAATTATACTTTCTAGCAATGACTATGGGGTGATTAAGAAATATCATGTTAATAAATTAGGCGTAACATAAATGATGATGAACAGAAAATGTATGATACTTCTAATAGATAAAGTATATTATTGAGATGATGTGAGCATAAAATTTTAAAAGAAGGGGGCAATTGAGATTATTTCTCAAAATATTAAGGGCTTTCTTATTATTTCCTTGTTTTGTAGTCTTTTATACAAATTAAAAAGACAATACAACACCACTCTCACTCTCTAGAGATGCAAGTAGGGGACAGCTAATGCTCAAGACATCGACTTCACACCAACTACTATTACTCCCATCCCACACCATATAAAAACCCCATCCTAGTCCCCACTCCTCTCTCAATATTTCTTCTCTCAAATCTCAATTTTTTCTCTCCTCTCTCTCTCTCTCTCTAGCCTAGCTGAAAATGGGCTACGGTAGGCTAGGACGACCCGAGTCTATGGGTTCGATATCCGAACCAATACCGAATGAAAACGCAACCAAAACGAGGAGAAAACGCAAGCTCATTCTCCTCTCACTCCTATCACTTGTCCTTCTCGTTGCCTGCGCTATCTCAGCGGCACTTCTGGTTCACTTCCGAACCAAAGACTCCAATGGATCCGAATCTATGGTTCGGAGAAAACCAACCCAAGCCATCTCCAAAACCTGCAGCAAGACTCGGTTCCCGAGTCTCTGTGTCGACTCGCTCGTCGACTTCCCTGGGGCTCTATCCGCCGGCGAACGCGATCTTGTCCACATCTCCGTCAACATGACCCTCCAACGAGTTGGAAAGGCTCTGAACGGGGTATCGGGGATTAATAATCTGGCAATGGAGACACGTGTACGGTCGGCGTACGAGGATTGCCTCGAGATGTTGGAAGATTCCGTAGATCAGCTCTCACAGTCTCTGGCTTCAGTCGCTACGTCAACGGATGGGAAGGTAGGGTCCACTGCGGATGTGCTGACGTGGCTGAGTGCTTCGTTGACGAATCAAGACACGTGTACGGAGGGATTTGAGGATGCGAGCGGATACGTGAAGGATCAAATGGCGGAGCAATTGAAGGATCTGTCCGAATTGGTGAGTAATTGTTTGTCTATCTTCGCGGTTTCGAGTGGAGACGACGATTTCTCTGGTATTCCGATTCAAAACCGACGGAGATTGATGGAATTTAGTGGTTTTCCGGTGGATGATAGTGGTTTTCCGGCGTGGATGAAGAGGAGAGACAGGAGACTATTGGATACTCCAATATCGGCAATTCAAGCCGATATTATTGTGGCGAAAGACGGTAGCGGGACGTATAAAACGATCACAGAGGCGATTAAAGCGGCTCCTCAACTAAGTGATCGCCGATTTATTATTTACGTGAAGGCAGGAAGGTAATTTTATGTCCCATCATTTAAGTAAAATGACCAAAATATCCCTATTAAGGGATACGTAGGGGATTTGTAGTAATTAATGGTATTTTTTTTGGGTTTTTGAAAATTTTCAGGTACGAAGAGAAAATATTGAAGGTTGGAAGAAAAAAGAGGAATTTGATGTTTGTAGGAGATGGGAAGGGTAAAACGATAATTTCAGGTGGAAAAAGCGTGGCTGATGGACTTACGACATTCCACACAGCTTCGTTTGGTAAATGCTCTGCGTTGTAAATTTATAATTTTTTTAACTAGAAAGTTATTTGAATATGTTAGAACAATTTAATAATTGTTAAAAAGCTTAGCAAGTATTTTTAATGATTTTAATAAAGTATCTTGATGACATAGTAAACTTCAGAGATAAAAGTTACCTGTATTATAAAATGGTTTTTTTTTACAAAAATAATAGGATATGCTGTAAAAATGATTGATCTAATCATATTTTTTTCCAATATTTATAAATTTGATTATACGTCCTTTTTCATAATTATAGTTTTTAAATCACTTTCCTAATCGCCTTCTTGTGACATTTAAAAAAGAGTCGTGATTTTCTGACTCCCTCATAATCTTCTAACGAGGCATGTACAAGAACCATAGATTTCATCGAGATACACAATTACATATCCCCATAATTATGTAGTTGTATATCCCAAGAAAAAAAAATTATGATTCTAAAAACTATCACGTCGGGAGAGTATAGGAGAATATGTCAAGGGAGAGTCAGAAAATCATTATTTTTCAAGAAATGATCAGATGCAAAATGATGTAGATATCCAAATTTTAAGAATTAAAATATATATTAAAAAATTATTTATCACTATTATATTTAATTTTAAATTTAAAAGTTCAGTGGTCATCCTTTCTTAATTTTGGATCAAACCTAAAAACTCATTTTTCTTTTACTAAATTCAATTTAGGTTGTAAACTCTAGAGGGCCGTCGGGTTATTTGGATCCCTACAACCCTTAGTAAGATTTGTTCCACTAACCTTACTCTTATTATTATTATAATTATTTTATTTTTATTAAAATAATTATTTTATGTATTTGTCACATTTAATATTTTACTTATTTGTCTTTTTTATTTTTAAAGCCAACATTATATAGGCAAATTCATCAAGTGGCCCACACATCAAATAATAATTTTGGTAATAAGTATATGATCATTTTCATAAATATATATATTTTTAAGTATAATGATTCATTAATTTTGATAAAAATAGATAGCTGTTTTGGACAAATGGGTAATTTTGGACAAAAATCATAAACGTCAAACTCCGTCTTTTACTTAGTAGCGCGAATTTTTAAGTAGACGATTGATTGATTTATGTGGGTCCAATTCTCTGACATATAATTCAATTGTAGTAGTTGGACCCACACAATATCCATCATCAAAAAAGACAAATCTTTTTCACTGTAAATTGTACTAACATACCAACATTCTACTTGATCTTACCTACAGCTGCTACTGGGGCTGGGTTCATAGCCCGGGACATGTCATTCGAGAATTGGGCCGGCCCATCCAAGCATCAGGCCGTGGCCCTACGTGTGGGGGCCGATCATTCCGTGGTCTACCGATGCAGCATCACCGGATACCAAGATACACTATACGTACACTCACAACGTCAATTCTTTCGAGAATGTGATATATCTGGCACCGTAGATTTCATTTTCGGAAACGCCGCTGTTGTAATTCAAAATTGCAATATTTGGGCTCGAAAGCCTATGGCCCAACAAAAAAACACGATAACAGCCCAAAACCGAAAGGACCCAAATCAGAACACAGGCATTTCGATCCACAATTGTCGTTTACTAGCAGCATCGGATCTCGAGGCATCCAAGGGCTCCTTCTCGACGTATCTTGGTCGTCCATGGAAATTATACTCTAGAGTAGTGTACTTGTTAACGTACATGGGTGACCACATTCACCCAAATGGATGGTTAGAATGGAGTTCAACATTTGCACTTGATACACTGTACTATGGGGAGTACATGAATTCTGGGCCAGGTGGGGCGGTCGGTCAACGGGTCAAATGGCCTGGATATCGGGTCATCACATCAACGGTGGAAGCGAGTAAGTTCACGGTAGCACAATTTATATACGGATCGTCGTGGCTACCATCGACAGGGGTGGCGTTCGTGGCGGGACTATCAGTTTAAGTTACACAATAATGTAGGGGATAACTACATTCATATCTGGTATTTCTCTAAAAGTACAGAATTTTATTTTTATTTTTATTATTTTGTAAAAGGAATAATAATTGTTCCCATGGATGCCCTTCCCTTCTACTAATAGACTAGAAAGTCAAAACTTTGGTAATTGTATAACATATATATATATATATATATCAGTTATTTCCCTAAAGGCCTTTGAAAATTTACTTTTAGAATAATATAAGGGTGCTTTTGTAATTTGGTCTTATTCTTGTTCCTTTGGAAGTGTTAGTGAAGGAGACTTGATCCCATGTGCACTGTCGGTGGCCTTTAGGGAAATAAATAAAGAGATATAACATGCTACCACCATCCATGTTGTTTCATCAGGACAAATTTCATTGTGTGTATGGTGGGTCCATTGAATACAATCAATCAGTACCATTCATTGATAAATCGCTTTTGATGACAAGAACACATGCTTGATGTTTTTATTTGCTGCTTCAATTGCACCATTAGTCTATCAACGCTTTAAGGAGGATTTGTATTTCAAATCTCGATTTTTTTTCCCCCGAGAATTTGTTATTAGAAATAATCTCGTGCAGGAGACACACCGTATCTTCTGATAATATATGTATATAATTTTTTTTATGAATACAACGACATATATAAATTGACATGAGTTATGAGTATGACATGAATTTGGACACATTTTGTAAAATATTGAATGAGCATTATCCTTTGAATAATGTAGTTAGCTTAATTTGTAATCTAGTTAGTGCCAATGGGTTGTCTTTGAGAATGAAAAGGACTTGCACTATCATGATGAAAGGGGGTGACTCCAAAGAAAAGAGAGAATGGGAACAAATATGTGCTTGATGCTTTGTCCACTTCTACCCCAATGGCACCCCATACCCTATTATCCACAAGAAGCAAATCCCCTATTATCCACAAGAAGAAAATCCAAGGACACCATTCCCTAGTACCCACGACACCATACCCTATTATCCACAAAACCCAAGTGGGATACTATCTTTACATAAATTGGGTAGGTTGGGTCAATCCAAAACCCTAACCAGGCACAGACCCCATTTGGACAATTCAAGCCCAACCTAAGCTGCTCAAACCATTTGGGATTTGGTTTGATGAGTTTGCTAGGATTATAGGATAGATTGGCCTAAAAGTAAGGGTTGTGATGTCATGCTCCTCTGTCATGAATATTGCACTGGTAATCGCAGATGGAATTTTATTATTGGAGTTTATACGATTGTTCATGAAACTGGAGTTGAGTGTTGTGTTATCCGTCTCCGTTCCCAAGTATCACGTACTCATGTTTCGTGCCTTGTTTCGAATCATGACCCTCTTATATTTATAGTTGCGCCTTTCTCATTAAATCAGGGTTTTTTTTTTGGGTAAATGGTTGTCAAACATGGTATCAAAGCACTAGGTCACGAGTTCAAATCTCCTCAAGAAAACTTTCCATCCTTATTGGTGACGGGGAGTGTTGAGTGTTGGGTTATTTGCCCTTGCTCCTAAGTATCACGTACTCATGTATCATGCCCCAGTTTAACCGTCTTATATTCGTAGTTGTGCCTTCTCCATTAGATCGGGTAAATGATTGTCAACAAATGAGCAAGAAAACGATATTTTTATAATAATAATAAAAATGTGATTTTTTAAGTGTATGATTACATATTTTCCATAGAATTCATTTTCCTGTCCAAAAAGATGATGTTCCCCATTATGAATGTTATTCTCTAATCCTTTTAGAGTAGGGACTTGCAGTAAAGACTTCTTTCTCCCTCGTGTTGTTGAAATTCTGGTCCGCGATTCTGATTTTGGATTGTTACAATTGGATTTTGAAAGATTAATTTTCACAATCTAGATTTATATATGTTTGGCGACTCTATTTTGGAAAATTGACTTCAGAATCTAAAATCATAATCTCCTTTTGCCAACTATGTTCCTTCAATTGTGTTATGAAATTGAATGTACTCAAGCGTAAAATTGCAATTTAGCTCAGAAAAGGTACAAAATAAATTCTAAAATCATACTAAAACAAGTCTCGATTCGATCTTGATTTTAACTAATTTTTTATTCTAATTATGAGAGAATCTGAACCAAACATGACATCTAATTCTACAATCAAACTATGGATAAGAAAATGTCAAATGCTGGCTGGGATAAAATATCACCCTCATCTGTACTGGTCATATAGTACTAATTATTATAATCTCGATGTTAAGATTTATCTAATACAGATCTCAATGAGAATATAGACATGTATCCCAAGATTTAGGAAGCCGGCCCAGAGAATTTCACTTGCCGGGCGAACTAATGGCATGAAGATAAAATTATATCTGAAATTTGTGTGCTCAAAGAGACCCCCAAGTTATATAAAATAATAATAATAATAAAAATCAAATACCCATTATTAAAATAAATAAAAAAATCCAAAATTATCGAGTAATGTCGGCTCGACTCAGTGAGTTTTAAAATACTACTCGTTGAAGCAATTATAACAAGTTAGTGAGACTGTGAAGGAATTCCTGTCTTTCTAACACTGTGTTTGGATTGAGGGAAAGGGAGGGAAGGGAAGGGAAGGGAAAATATGCTATTTTCTCTTCCTTTCTCCTGTTTGGATTGTTAAGTGAGGAGGGAAGAGAAGGGAAAACTTAAAAATTTTGTTCCCCTATAAATGGAGAGACGAGGAGGGAAGGGAAGAGACCATATTTTATATTTCAAAATTGTCCTCATTCTTTTGTAAAATTTTCAAAACAAAATAGAATTTTATTTTTTAGATTATGAAGAGTATAATAGTCATTTGACAATAATGATTTCTCTTCTCTTCTCTTATGAATCCTAACTAAATAGGAGAAACTTGACTTTTTCTCTTCTCTTCTCTTTCAATCCAAACAGGTGAAAAGAAACTAGTCTTCCTTTCCCTTCCCTTCCCTTCATGAGTTTCTCTTCCCTTCCCTTCCCTCAATCCAAACATAGCGTAAGGGTCATTGAACTCAAATAATTACCAAAATGGCAAATCCAACACCAAAGCCCTCTAGATTTCATGGAAAAACTCATAACCAAGAAAATAATTTAAATTTTTTTTTTTTTTTTTAACTGGATCAAATGTTTTGAAAATGGATATCTGCTCAACTCCTACCAAACTCCCAAATTTGATCTTAAATTCCTTTTTAGTTTTTAAAATAAAACAATCATTTGAAAATTTATAGAATTTTGTTTTCTACATCAATGTGTCGTCGGATCCTGTTTTTAGATGCCACAAGGTGAGCACACAAACCTTAGTAAGATATTATATCTTACTAAGTTAGTAAGGTTAGCCTTACTCAAACTATGAAAAACTTTTTCTTTCGGAACTCTTTCCAAGATTTTCTATATAAAAATATTGTGGGGGGGGGGGGGGGGGGGAATTTTATTTTCCCAAGTTTTATTTCATATATATAAAAATATTTTGTGGGGCCACACACCATCCACGTGTATTTCAGTCCTAGTTTGTAATATGAGTTTTATAAAAATAAAAAATAAAAATTTTTGTGGGGACCATGGTCCCCTTGTCTCTACATATCTATAATGCCACGTGTCATGATCTTATTCGAATTACAAATCTAGATAGATAGAGCTGGAATGCAAGATTTTTTTTTTTTTCTTCTTTGGATTAAAGGTTAGAACACATTGTTATAACATGAGTTATATTTTAGAACTATATACAATATAATAAAGATGAGGCCCAAACTTGACTCAAGCCCAACCCTAGTTAGTAATTCGGAATACGGCAAACTTTTGATACATGAAAAATTCAAGTTCTATTCGATTTTATAAATAGAAAATATGTAATATATGCTTCATACATGTATTATACATCTCATTTCATATTTTCAAAAATAAAAAATTCATTAATATGATAGTGACGGTGATGATGACATTAGTGATGTTAATGATGGTGGTGATAATGAGGGCATTGAAATTATTGTTCCATTGATTTATAAAAGAACAAAGTCAAGGGACAAATCATCAAATTTGAAAATTATTGTGTAATCTCAAATAAATGTAGAAGAACATTTGTCACCTAAAAAGGGGGATCCCTTCGAAATTTGGAAGCATGGCCGTTTCAAAGTTGACTACCGGAGAATAATACTTTCATTGGAAAAAGAAAACGAAAAAAAAATTGCTCACAAGGACCCCAACATCACATTCTAAGGCCACCCAAGTTACAAAATTATCAGCCCAAGACCCATGCATAGTTGTATAGTCCCCAAAAAATTTCCAATTTTTTTACGAAACTTTCTTGAATTTTATCCAAATTACCGAATTGAACCCCCATCTCGAATACTTGCCAAATCCGAACTTGGTTATTACTTGCCAAAAGGTTCCTTCTCCACCAACGAAGTCTGCATTCCCTCCAAAGATCTCATCTACGACGATCACATTACAAGATGGATCCTCGGTCGCCACACCCACCACTCATTCCTAAGGCAACACAAGTGGACCTCTGCCATATATGCATAACAAACTTGCAATGACTCAATTCTTGTGTGTGGTTGATGGATCCGACTTGTGCCTCTCCTGACGATTTAAATCATGCTTTACGTAAACACCTTGTTAGGAAAACAAAATGTGAGTATTTTATAAATTTGAACATTTAATTTAGTTTAGGTATCTTTTAACTAATATGAAGTAAACATTTTACCTGAGAAGGATTATTGAGATCGGTGGAAGACCGCATCTATATGTCTCAGTTGTAGAAAGAGATGCAAGACTACTCTCCACTCTTCCCTCGACTGATCCATTTGAGTGTGTGAAGGGTTCTATGCGATGATGCTTCCAATTCTAAGGATTACATGTAGGGACTTGAAACACCAAGACACATGCCATGCACACGTCCTCGATTATCAGGACCACAAACCTATGCAAAAAGTATATAATGTCAATACCAAATCATGAAATGACATTCAATTACTAAATATTCTGACCAACAAGAAACCAAATTAAGGGTTTAAGATCCATAGAAACCGGGTCATGGTCAAGATCCATTTGTTCACTAGATGGGTCACTCGCAATCATTCTATTACTTGGTGAACCATCACTGGTCCGTAGATGTGGAAGCCGACACAAATGTATATCTATATATCCTTTCAGCTTTACAAGGCTTGAGAGCTTGTGTTGCTACAATTTTTCTTTGGATATATGAGATAAAAGACTTCTCTAAGGGAATTGTTTGTTGGGATCGTTGTATTTCAAATAATCTAGAAACCCAAAAAGGTGAAAATTTGAAAGGATTGGAAAATTCATAATATGTTAAGAGGCCCAGCTATACTACCTTAATTGGAAAATTATAACTCCAAAGAACACTATTCGATCTAAAACCTTTTCTCTCAAATATAGAGCCATCTTCCAACTTTAAGTAATTACAAGATATGTTATGATATCACAAGGTTCATTAGAAAACAATATATTCTTCATAAAACATTACTCCAATAGCAGCAACCAACAACAAATTGTAAATCTATTTTTACTAGAAAGTCATTTAGTTGCAAGCATCATTGGAAATACAATTTAAAAACTACGATGCAAGAATCTAACAAAATTGATAAAGATGTGCACATTTTATTTCATATGTTGGTGCCATAATTTCAAATTTAATAATTTAGATAAATTTTGATATTGATCTAAATTTACACAAAATTCTGCAAAATGATTTTTTTAGTCTAAACAAGACAACGGGTTCTTCCCTCCCTCCATCCGCCTCTCATATTAGATTAAAGTCACCCCACCATAAGGATACAGGGTACCTAACTGAACCATTTTTTTATTGCATGTGGAAAGAAGAAAATAACAAGGCGATCACGACAATATGGTGGTATCCATAAGATCAATACCTGATATATGTTAAGCTTGGCTATTGTAGAATCATAGAAAGTGAGCATCCCATCAAGCACATCTTGAAGCACATTCACCTCAACAGTATGATCCGCTAATCCCTGTCAGCTAAAAAAAGGCATCGATTAGATGAGTCTAGAAGCTTGATGACTTGGTTTAATTGCAACGAATACAAGACATTGGTAGTTCTAACATGTACACAGGAGAACAGTCCCCTTATAGTTTCCTTAATAAAATTGGAAACTTCCTAATATTATTGAAAAAAACGGATAGTAGCATTCTGTAGCGCTTGTTTCCTTAAAAAAAAACTATAAAAGTTGATGGCGTCTTTGTTTTGGCTATACATTATGCAATGTGAATGATCTTAAACAAGTAGGTTTCTCTCTTCAATTAACAACTAAGAGAAAAAAAAAATGTGTTAACATATCTTCTATGGGATCAAACGCTTTCTGATGCTCCTAATATCCTGCTTTTTCTTGATTTTATAAGAAACTATTAGCCTCTGTTTTCAACCACACATAAACCGAAAAAGTAACATAAAGCCCCCCCCCCCCCCCAAATCTTAAAATCAAATGCACTTCAGAGGTCCCTTGAACTCCGCACCTTGAGTCACAATCCCGAAGGTTGACTTCTAAAAAGTCAAAGAGCCATAGCTGATACATAATGCGGGTCGTTCTTGTGGTCCCTAAGTAAGATTAATCATTATAAATAACACATTATTCCAACTATTTGGAGTTAGCTATTAAAATCATGGTACAAAAATACACTTAATCTAGGAGCCATACTTCTTGTTCAACCATGACCACCACTTCAATCCATGTCTTTTTGTATCCTCCCCTTGTCTTCAAAGCAAACTCAATTTGCATACAGTGCTATTCTGCTACGGTCTGGGTTATTGAGCTTCATTTCTAATGTTGTCTTTCATTGGTGCAACACAGGGCTCTTATCTTGGCAATACACATTCTATCAAATGGTTTTTACTTGATTTGCCATTATTCTGCCTCAAAAGCATAGCTAATATTATTCTCAACTTGCAAGCTTATATATCTATCCCCCCACCCCAACACACACACACACACAGACACAAAAAAGACAAAAAAACAAAAAAAGATAAAAACTATCTGACAACTCTAGCTTGTGTCTGTCAGTCACATATAGCACTCCAGAAGCATATCTCTCCACTTCATTCAACCGACTCTCACTCAATGAATAATATCTTCCTTGCTTTCTCCCTCCTTGTGAATAATCATGTTATAAAAAAGGTCACATTGAGGTATCTAAAGTTGCAATCCATAAACTCTCTTCTGACCTGATTTATTTAAACCCTTAGACCCCCCAAGGCATCCCTCCATCGTTCTAGTTTTGCATTTAACACTCTAGTCTTGTCAACTAACTAGAGTTTGTGTGTGACGTACTCTTTGGGGTTAAAGGGGTAAAAGAGGAAAAATAGTTAAGTTAGACGGGTATTATTGATAAAGGGGCAAAAAAATGCAAGATAGTAAAATTGGAGGGATATCATTGAATCAGGGGGAGGAGAGGAAAACCAATAAAGTTAAAGGGGATGAAAAGGGAAGACAAGGTAGTGTGGTGCCCACTCCTTTGTCTAACTGTAGTTGGAAAATACGTTTATACCCTTATCTATAGCAATAGTGGGACCCACCATTGTGTTTTATTATATAAACTAGAGTTCGCCTGTGCCTTTGGGTTAAGGTGGTAAAAGCAAAAAAATAATAAAATTAGAGGAGTATTTGAGGTTAAGGGGGTAAAAGCGGAAAAATAATAAAGCTGGAGGGGTATTTGAGGTTAATGGGGTAAAGATGAAAAATAGTAAAATTGGAGGGGGGAGGAGAGGAAAGACAATAAAGTTGAAAGGGAAAAACAAAAAAATAATAAAATTTTAAAAAGTGTGTAAAAGAGGAAAGATAGTAAAATTGGAGGGATATTATTGAAAAGGAGGGGGGAGGAGTAGAGAAAGGACAATAAAGTTGAAAGGGGTTAAGAGAAATGGGGTAGGTAGTGTGGACCCCACTCCAAACTATAGTCGGAGGGGATGTTTATGTCCCATAAATGTAACTGGAGTGGGACCTACAGTAATGGTTTAACGAATCGCTTCGTTTCGTAATGTTTTATACGAAACGTTTCGGATTTTCAGCTTATCGAAACGAAACCTTCTTGAAACTGAAATTTTCAAAGTTTCAACCATTTTCCCTCTGATTTTTCCAGATCCATGGATATACAAGAGAGATTTTGAAGAGAAAGAGAGATCTGAGAGAGTGCTAGAGAAATCTGAGGGAGAAGAGAGATCTACAAGAGCGAAAGAGACAGAGTTGGAGTAGGAGAGAGAGAGAAATGGGGTACCCGGGTAGCTGATCTGTTGGCTCTCCTCTCTTCTTCTCTTCTTGACTTTTCATCTTCTTCGTCTCTTGAGTCTGAAACGAAACTGGACTGCCTCTTCATCTCCAATATTAAATGCCCTTGACCTTGGTCTCCTATGGAATACTAGGTCATTTAGACCAATGGTAGAAGCTGTAAAAGAAATTTAAAAAATTACAAATTACATATATTTGAAATATAAACTTCAATGGATTATATACTATTTGAAATATTAGCTTCGCCCCTTATATTTTTATAGAGGACTTGCTATGGTAGGTTGCTAATAGGAGCCCATTAACTCCTATTAGTCATATCCAAGAGTCCTGCATCAACTGTTAACTTCCCTTAGCCATTGAATTTTTTTTTTTCGCTCACAGAAATCTCGGATCCACTAATCACATGAGCCCGCTTGTATTGATTAATCATTTAGACCAACGCCCTCGTGTTTTGATAAATATTTGATAACCCGAGTTTAAAACTGATGATATGGCTCTTGACCACAGTCTCTTGGGGAAGACTTAGTTTTTTTTTTCAATTATTAGTGTTTTGAATGTTCGGTTTTTGAAAAAACCGAAACATCGTGACGAAACGAATTTTTAAACCATGCCTACAGTTGTGTTTTATTATATAGATATATATATCTTCTACAAACAACATACACCCAGGACCACCTCCTTCAATTGTAAATATTGTCTTGGGCAAGGGTGCACAAAATCAACATAGTTTATATAGGGCACAAGACATGTAAACTAAGTCATTGGAGAGATCTGACTAGAAAGGGCAAACTGAATCAGCTAACTTAAGATCTACAAAACCAAAATTGGATTTCAATCTGCAATTCAAGTTTTAGGGTTTCTAAATTTGAGCTGATCCCAAATCTTTGGGAGGATGATGACATTAAATCTGTCACATAAACACTGAAAAATTGAATGGTTGAGAAATCAGTTTACTCTAAATTAATATTGCAAAATTATTTTGAGTGTTCTCGTGGATTTGTTCTTCATATCAAGCCCAGACCTCATTAGTAAAGGGATTTACCATTCATGAGATTGTTTCGAACAAGAACCTCCCAGATCTAAAGAAGACTTCAGATGGATCTAATAACATAAATGCAGGACAAAGTTCTGCTCCAAGGTGGTGTATAAAGCTACTATCAGCTAAGTGTAAGTTTCATGAATTGGGAATTCTCTGCCTCTATCTCCTACTACTTTTCTAATAAATTTCAAGTAATGTCCTGAGTTTCCAAATCTCTTTCGTACCTCGAATCGGAAAAGCTATTTAATCTTTTGCTTGGGCACCACACCAAAAGAATATCCTTTGAATTTACTGTCTTTAGATTTTTGAATAAGCTGAAGATTGATGGGTTCTAAATCTAAGGTCCTCTAGTTGAGAGTACAATCAGAAATCCAAGTTGCCACTGTACTTAACAACTTCGTAAGAAATTCACTACTAGAAGATGCAAATATCTCCAAATAAGATTTTTGTTCTTATAAGACTAAAAGCTTTGGGTAGAAACAAAAATAAAAATAAAAGAATTATTCAAACTTTATATAATGTTAAGAGACGTAATATTAAAGTTTCCATGAAACATAGAAAAATATTTCCATTTCCACAAGGCCTGTCATGAATTTAATCGACAGTTTCTGTTTGTATATGTTTCGGTCAAAATAACTATTCAGTTCAAGAAATATTTTGGTGAATGGTAAATTTTGACACTAAAACGCAAGATTTTGGGTGGAAATATTTTGTTAAATAGTTGGTTGACCAAAATCTTTTATAAAAAAAATATTTAAATTTACAAAAATAAAATAAATATGATTTTTGGTAGAAATGAATTTTAAGTTGCACTTCATTCATTAGTAGAAATGAATAATCATCTTATTTTGATGTATTGTAATAATATTAGCACGTTCATATAGGCTTTACATATACTATTGTTAATGATCTAATTACTCAGATATGTTACTAATTTATTCATATGAAATAGCATTCATCCATATTCGAAGCATATTAAAATATAGTATTTTTATCCATATCATCGTTATTTCAATTATGGAAATCCAACACATTATAATCGAGAGAAGGATCCTATGGAGCTTAACTCCTTTTGCAGTATGTTGAGCCATTTAGAGGGAAATGAACAGTCAAGTTTTTTAAGGGAAAGAGAGTTCGCTCCCTAAAGTTATTATTAACGCCATGGGATGCCCTTTCGTGTGTGTAAAGCCTTTTAAGGAATTAAAAAGACTCTTTGATGACCTTATAACTCGGTGGGATCACATTTATTCAGAGATTTTATAGGGTAGATGTTGTGGTTTGTTTTGTTGTTCGGTTGTTTTTCTGTTTTTTATTTCCCTTTGTAGTAAGTTTATTGCCTTCCTTTTCCTTTAATAAAATTTCCATCTATCAAATAAAAAATCTAAGCACATTAATACATTGATATTGGTAAGTACATACAATCGTCCATATTCTAATTGTTAGATACATTAAAAACTTACTCATACATATTTAAAAAATAAAAAATTTACATCATAATATGAGAACAAAGAAATTAACAATTTATTCATTTAAGAAAGTGTTTTACATATTAAAGTATTTATATTTATTGTGCCATTATTGTTCTCATTTTCATGAAGAATAGTTGCTTTAGCAGTCACTCTCAGATACTTAAGCTAATGTGTAGCGAAATGCTACCATCTTCATTTCCACAATTCATAGGACTGTTTAATTTAGTTTCGATTTACGAGTGTGTTTTATCCTCAACATTCTCATCATTTCATAATATTTCTGTCATTTCCTTTAAAATGATATTGATTTCCACTAGTTGAAATATTGTCATTTCTAAACTTACTACAATAGACACCAAAATTTAATACCTTGGCTAGAAAATAAGAGTATCGCCAACAAGTAACGATTGAATAGATGTTCACATTCTAAAATTTGTTTCTTTTACTAAGGATATATGAGAAAAGAAGAAGAGGAGAAATGTTTCAAGCATCACCATGAGCATAGTTTAAAAATTCGTTTCGTAAAGAATTTTTAAACCATGAGATGATATAATAAAAATGTTGTGCTACCACGACCACCACAGGTGCCACTACCACCACGTGTACCACTACGACTGCCATCACTAGAGATCAAAGCAGAAGACTCTTTATGAAAGGAGTGGCCAGGCCATGTGTGTTAAAAAAGCCCGTTGGAGACGAGAGTAAGCATTTGCCACTGTAGGGAGTCGTTCACTGGCCAAAATCTAATCCTTAAAGACACTATACTCAGAATTGAGGCTAGAAAAGAGAAAAACTTGAAATTCTTCATGCTGATGACGCTAAACTTCTAAATCAGTACTAAGAGGCTAATACAGTAGAAGTTCTTCCCACATACCTTTCAAGTTACTATAGTGTTCATTGAGAGATGTATCTCCCTGTTTGGTATTGAACATCCGCTCAAATAACTTGAAGATCCGAGTAACATTATCTTGAGAGTACATCTGATGCAGAACCGTGAATGTTACTCTAGGATGATAAATTTAAGATCAGACTGAATTAACATAAGCAATGCAAATATAAATCATTAGCTCATACATTCATGGATATGTAAGAGAATCCAAGCGATAATCAAAACAGCCCTAAGGTTCGTCATAATCCCACAATAATAGTTATTCACGTATTAACAATAGGTTCCAATGGAAGACAAGTCTTCCTCTACCTTAAAGTTTCAATTAGATGTTCAAAACA
The DNA here is from genome assembly GCF_017979445.1 of Akebia trifoliata. Classification (NCBI taxonomy): domain Eukaryota; kingdom Viridiplantae; phylum Streptophyta; class Magnoliopsida; order Ranunculales; family Lardizabalaceae; genus Akebia; species Akebia trifoliata. Next base: position 11,571,188 of record NC_141385.1, on the reverse strand, counting down.
GATTTCTAGGCTCTATTTTAATGCAAAAATAGTTAAATAAGTAGTGCTGATTTATGGGGGCAGCAAATTAACAACATTTAGAGAAATTGTAGGCTAAAAAAAACGAAGGTGATTAGGGTTTTGGGTGGTAAGGAATGGTGTGATTCGAGTAGAGAAGGATTAGGTCGGGTTTTTATGGGTATTAGGGTTAGGTTTCAATGGAGAAGAGAATATCGATGGGGTTTTGGTTTATAGAATGGATTGGGTAGGGTTTATGGATGTTTAAGAGGTTCAAAACAGAAATTTAACAGAGAAAGTGAGAAAAAAGATGTTAAGAAAAAAAAATGCCCACCTCGATTGAGAAATCGATAGAGAAAACAAATGTTAACTTGGACTCACTCCAAAATGGCTTCACACCACACCATTAATAGGAATATCAAAGCTTCAATCTCAATTTTATTCATCATTGAAGAAAATTATAGAAAGAAGCAAGTATTTATAATGTTCTCTAAATACTAAATCTAATCTCAACCATCCAACTAAAATAAAGAGATTCAATAGTTGTAAATAAAACTTAAAATAACTTAAATAAAATAAAAGCAAATATACCATCTATGTCCCAATCCCATAATTTTATTTCCCTTGAATTTTCAGCCTATGAAAACACCTTAAAAAATCAATATAAAATTACCAAATTGCCTCCCTAACACCTATAATAACATCAGAGGCTAATAAAACATCAAAATAAGCCCAAAAAACATAAAATTAAAACCCTAAAATAGAAAACTAAATAAAAATTAAAATCTACTCTTCAATATTTGATATCCCCATCAATTCTCCTTGACTGGGAAGATTTTGCCATTAATGAAATAAAATTGTAGTAATTCTCATCAGTTGCATTTCGCATTAACATCTCAACAAGGAAACTCCAAATCTTCTTTGTTGTATCTAAAAGTTATACATTAGAAGCCATTGTCGGTTCCATACTCAATAAAAGCCAGGTCATAACCAAGGAGTTTTCACTCCACCAATCTTCACAATTCTTCGATTCTTCATCAAGAGGATCCTCGAAGAGATACTTCATTTTATGCTTGGCACATAGGACCACCTTGATGGCATGGGACCAAGAATGGTAGTTATTCCCATTTAATTTAATGAAGGTGATTTGCTTAGTTTGATCATCACTCATGGGAATCCGTTCATCTCTTAGTGTAGCCATTGATTTAGGCGGGGAAAAAAACATAGCACATTGGAGACCAACCAAGCAAGTAAAAAAGGAACATTATATGTAAAAAGAACATATGAATTGGAGCAGCAAGTGTAGGGGACAAATCTTATTTTTTATTTTTGAGAGAAAAAATAAAAAAATAGGCCGAAAACGACCTGAAACCACAAAACACAATCGAGACTCATCGTAATTCCTTCAACTTGATCACGTAGCCCCAAAACAACATCCACAACAACTCACAACCATAATCAAGAGCTCTAGATTCACATCTAGGGTTTCAATTACATCACAACAAGGGATTGAAACCCTTTTCACCACAAAACTATCGAGATTAAGGTAAATTGAAGAAGGAGAAATAGGTTCTTTGATACCAAGTTAAATCAGATAAATTCATATAAAATAGAAAAATAAGAAGATGAGAAAAGAGAGAGGGTCAGGGAGTTAATAATCAGTCCCTTCCCTTAAGTCTTTATTTATAGCCCACCTAAACGTAAGATATAAGAAGTGGGCTAGGTCCACATGTCTCTCACATAAATATGTCTACACATGATATAGGTTGTCTTCCACATACATATGTCTATACATGATATCGGTAGTGATGTCTCTCACCTACACATGTGAGACCCATATGTCTTCCATACAATGAAAAGAACTCTAACATAGCCCATTGGGAAAAGATAAGGGAGTTATTTCTCAATTTAGAAGGACTTATATTGAAGTAAGTGGATTTGGTGTATCTCACCCACACCAACAATTGAGTAATTGTGTTTCTCTAATTTTAGCTCATTTGTTAATTTTGACCCATCAAATATGTCCCAATCCTTTTAGTCCAACCTTTAACCAAGCCCACTTTCTAAGAATTCAGCCAGTACAAAAAAAAAAGGTGATGATAATTCTCGGTTCCACTTTCCAATATCCCAATTTCCAATGACCTTGATGAAAATTCACAAAGCCAAGTTGCAATCCTAAATCTTGACCCAAAGCATCATTGACCAAAGAACCTTTGAATCTAGTATGTGGGTGTTACATGGCCCAAAGCATCATTGACCAAAGAACCTCTGAATCTTTATTGATCAAGTTCATTTCGGCATTATTCGCCAAAAGCCTCTAAATCCTAATGACCAAGCTTCTTATGGCCCAATATCATGTTTTGTGTATTTTTGAGCCTTTGAATCTATTATGATCAAGCTCATCTTGACCCATAGTGGTCCAATCTTAATATCGGATCAAATTCCGATAGGTTTCGGTCTAAGCCTAAACCGATCATGGTTCAATGAAGGTCTATTTGAGTTGAGTTATTTTGCTCATCTTCTACATGTACTAGCATGTGGGTTACCTATTATTTCATCGAAGACACATTTGATAACAACAATTCTCCAATGATCTCATAGGCTTTCATTGACAACACAAATTTGTCAAAGGCATTTCTTATCTTAGAAGCAAAATTTGGCAAAGGCAGTTCTTATCGTACGATGCGCTAAAGTGGATTAAAGGATTCAGGTAGTCGTACTGACAATTTGGTCTTTTGGAGCAGTTGGTTGGTTAACATGGTATCAAGAAACAAAATTGGTGGTAATCTTGTTACTTGTGTAGTAAGAAACAAAATGTATTGGCTCGTTCTAGTGTTGAAATTGAGTATCGTGCGATGACACACAATGCTTTGAAAATGTTGTGGGTTCACTCTCTTCGTCGAGACATGGGTGTTGATGTCTCATTACCTATGAAGATGTATTGTGATAATCAGGCGACCATTTTCATTGCTAGCAATCCTATTTTCATGACCGTACAAAGCATATCGAGGTTGTCTATCACTTTGATCGATACTTAATTATGCGCAAACAAATTGTCACACCTTATGTAATATTTGGTGAATCAGTTGGCAGACTGCCTTACTAAACCCTTATCTCGTGCATCCTTATCTTCGCTATGTTCCAAGCTGAGCATCTTTGATATGTATGCTCCAACTTGAGGGGGAGTGTTAGAGTTCTTTTCATTGTATGGAAGACGTGTGTCCAACCCACATGTCTCACATGTGTATGTGGGAGACACCACTACCTATATCATGTGTAGACATATGTATGTCGGAGACATATGGCCCACTACTTATATCTTATGCTTAGGTAGGCTATAAATAAAGACTTGAGAGAAGGGGCTAATTATTAAGTCTCTAACCCTCTCTCTTTTCTCATCTTCTTCTTCTTCTTCTTCTTCTATTTGAATTTCTCTGATTTAATTGGTTGAAAGTTCTTGGGATGGAATTAGTTAGCACCCAATCAATTGGACTTGCACCCTAGTATAGACACAAATCCAATATCAGGTTACCAAAAGGTTGATGTTCTATGTTACCAAAACACCCAAAAATGAAGTTGCGCTTGTGTCCGACACTTTGCTTTTAATTGTAAGATGCAATACTCATGTTGTTTTGCTTTTCATACAGGGTAATGTGATAATGCAATGCATCCTAGAGCTGAAAAGGAAGAACGTGTTCACCAGCTTGAGAACACTTTGATTTCAATCTATAGAGTTAGGAATAGTGTCCTAGCTTCACTGATGAATTAAACATTTTGAGTTGACCAACATAGAGAGGCATTGTGATGTACAAAGGTCTCCTCAAGTATCAACTAGGACAACCTTAGGAAACCACTCTAAACCTTGCAATTGGACTAAATTTAAGATCTGGATGGCTATTCAAAGTATGGACACAATTCACCGCTATGCTGACCAGCATTTTTTCTAAAAATAGACATTTCTTCCCTATGTATCATGATGGACAAAATAAAAGGGAAGCCCAAACGATAGGACTTCGTTGGTCTAGGTGATACAACGATGAATGGTATGAACATGGACCCAATGTTTTAAGAAGCTGGAGGCATATATAAGGCTTTTTGCATCCATGAACTGAGGCATAACTCTTAACTTTTTAATAAAAAAAAGTCCTTAACACTATAGAAAAAAAGTATACAAATTTTCTATAAATGAATAACCTAGAGAAATAAAGAAATAAATTAGGAAAGAAGTAAGCAAGACTAGTTTTACAGAAGAAAAAAAAAATACACATCCTGTTTCAGCACCAATGATAATAAGCTAATAAAATGACATTACCTAGTATCTGCCGATGCAAAAGGGACTTCTGCTCATCTAGAAACGTAACAGAAGAAGAACAAGGATAGAAATTTAGAACAGCCAAAGTTCACCCTGTCCAGACTCCTTTTTTTTTTAGTTTGAGATCCTTAATGATGAAATATGAAGGATATACATCTTCTTTACAATTACATTTCCTGGCACCTGTCCAAAAGTTCTTCATCAAGTTATTGATAGCAATTCATGAATATGTAACAAATACAAAAATTATGGAAAAGAAACACAGGAAGACAGTTGGTATTAATGTCTAATTGTCTATAAAATTCTCAGCCAAGGAGTTTTATACGAAGAACAAGGATATTAAAATCTAATGAAAAAATTGAAAATAAATACAAACCCATAAAAAGTTGCCAACTGGTAGTTCACTTATGGAATGCTCTTGCTGACGGTAAAAATACGAAAATCGCCATATTTGGTAGTGAGCCAAGCTTTACATCCTCAAGAAACTAATTAGTTTTCAGTCCACATAATTTGATGATTAATACCAGCTACAACCAAGAAAAAAATCAAAGATCGAGAAAACAAAAAATACTATTGTCACAGAAGGAGAAGGCATACCATAAATACTATTGGCCTCAATACGTTAGATAAGGATTCGCATATGCTTGAAGTTGTAATTCGGATGATTAGATTCTTCTTCTTTTGGACTTTTCTCAATCTAACTCCTCACATTCTCACTTTTATTGAAAAAGGGTTCTTTCTTTTCTCCTTCCTTTCTTTTGTACAGTGTTTTCAGCAACCTCCGTGCCTTTCCCTTCTTTCCTGGTCTTGCAAGGGCATCACTGATACAAATAACAGTACCTTCACACGGAACAAACCCTTTTTCATTCATCTCTTTGAACAATCTTTTTGCCTCAGCACCGCATGATAATTTTAACGGCCTTTCAAGCTCACCCTGATTGGATAATTTACACCAACCGCAAATTAGTATGTCGTAAGTTGAAGAATTAGGTGATACCCCTCTTATTTGCATCTCATTCATAAGTTCTCTAGCTTGATCCATCTTCCCCACCTTAGCAAAATCACTAATAAGCACATTGTAGGTACCCGTGTTGGGAATAAAGCCTTTAGTTATCATTTCACAGTAGAGCCTTATAGATTCCTTCTTATTTCCTTTCTTCCCATGACCCGAAACCAGAATGTTGTAAGTGGTAGCATTTGGTACTTGGTCTCTTTTCTTCATCTCAACAACTAATTCATCAGCCTCTCTCATCAAACCAGAATTCGAGAGCCCACCTAAAAGGGTATTGTAAGTCACCACATTTGAAGAAACTCCTTCAGCAATCATCTGAGAATACGAAGAAAAAGCCCTCTTCAAATGGCTGCTCTTGCAATATCCATGTATAAAAGCGTTATAAGTGATAGTATCCGCCGATATACCCCTTCTCATCATATCTTCGAGTACAGAACTAGCTTTTCTTGTCATCCCAAGCCTACACAGAATAATGATGAGTGTGTTATAAACTGTTCGATTTGCCATGAGTCCCATTGATAAGAGTTGTTCATGCACTTGGAAAACAATATCCGGATGATTAGCCTTGGAACATGCGTTAAGCACAACTCTATGAGTAACTGAGTTCGGGCGAAACCCGGCACCAACCATTTCATTCAACAAACTCATTCCTTTACTCGTCTCACCGGCCTTGCAAAGCCCTCCTACTAGGGTGTTACAAGTGATTGAATTGGGCAATAACCCATAACTCTTCATCTCATTCCAAAGCTTGACAGCATTCTCCAAGTTTCCCTCCTTACAATGGGCATGAATCATGGTATTGTATGTAGCACGATCAGGAGCTAAGCCCATCTCTCCCATTCCAATATAAATAGATTGTGCTTCGGCAGATTTGTTGAGCTTTAAGAGACCATTAATGAAGACATTGTATGCAACAGCATCAAAACCAAGATTCTTTTGTGTCATTTCTTCTGCTATTTTGAGAGCCGACGACTCCTTCCCTGCTTTGAAGAAGCCATCCATTAGGGAAGTGTAATTAACACGATCAGGCAACAAACCCCTCTGCCTCATATCTTTAAATAACCCTTCTGCTTCTTCTATCCTTCCATTTTTTCTTAAATTGTTTACAAAAGCATCAAGTACAAAATGGTTTGCCGCTAAATCTCTCCATGCCATTTCATTATAGAGGTCCTGAGCCATTTCAAGTTTACCAGCCTTGAAGAAGCCATCAATTAGTGTACTGTAAGTAAAAACATTTGGAGGGATGTTTTGACTCACCATTTTCCTCATAACATCAATAGCTTCATCAAGCATTCCCTTTTTAATGTAGCCATTTATGATGGAAGAGTAAGTAATAACATTTGGAGCCACATGTTTTTTCTCCATCTCTTGGAGTGCAGATTCTACACCTCCCATGTCTCCTACTTTGCAACGTCCATCAATCAAAGCAGAATAGGTGACGTGACTTGGAAAGAGGCGAAGCTTCAACAATTTCCGGAACATGTTCTCAGCTTCATCAACCTTTCCAACCTTAAACAGACCATCCATCAAAGTGGTGTACACAACCAAATCAAAGGGAATTCCACAAACCACCATTTTGCTTTGATAGATAAAGGCTTCCATAGCATTCTCGGCTTTAAATAAGGAATCAATCAAAGTGGAGTATGATACATGGTTGGGGGTCACACCCATCCTCTCCATCTCCCTAAAAAGTACTTTTCCTTCGGCAAGCCTTCCACTCTTGCAAAGGCCATTTATAATGGAACTATAAGTAACTACATCAGGTAAAAAGCCACTATTAACCATCTCCTCATACAAAGCAAGGGCTTCCTCAAGCCCTTGCAACTTGGAAAATCCACTAATAAGCGTGGTGTGGGTTATAAGATTCGGCTCTAAATTTAAACTTTCCATCAAATTATCCAGCACTGCATTGTCATCCTGATGTTGACAAGCATCCCTTTTACTACACAAAATATCATCCATGAGACGCTTGGCCTCACCAAATTCCCCAATTCTACAAAACCCATTAATCAAAGTATTATAACTAACAATGTCAGGACAAACACCCTCTCCCCTCGTTCTCTCCAATAATTCGAGAGCAGTGCTCATCTCTCCTCTTTTACAATACCCATCAATTAATGTGTTAACACCAAAAACATCCAATTCAATCCCCCCTTTAACCAACTGATCCATCAGCAATTCTGCATTTCTTAACAACCCGATTCGGCAAAACCCCTTAACCAAAATATTACAAGTAAATGAATCGATTTCGACAAACTTCTTAATCATTTCCGACAAAAGCCCGACACCCCGTTCCACCATTCCTTCTTTGCAAAACCCCCAGATGACTGTGTTATAACTAACAGAGTCGATTTCGACAGTTCTAAGCAAATCTAAAGCGGTTTCCAACCTACCCACTTTGCATAATGAATGAATTAAAACATTGTAAGTGAAAGCATTCGAAACTACCCGACAAGATTGCATTTCTGTATAAACTACCCATACCTGAGAAATCAAACCAGAGGTGTTGAATTTGTAAAGAAGTTGATTCCAAGATTGGAGATTTGGGATCAACCCATGATTTCTCATGGACAAAAATGCCTCTGATGCTTCTAAGAATCTTCCACAAGTCAAGTAAGACTGTATTAAGGTGCAGAACAGGGTGGCATAAAGATGTGTCTTTGAAGGTGGGATTTTCAGGTTGGTTTGGTGGGAAAGATGGAAACTTTCTTTGAGAGATGGAGTTTGAAGGGTGGGGTTTAGAATGGGTTCTGAGATTGAAGGGTGGTGTGGTTGTTTTGTAGAGAAATTTGAGAAGAAGAAGAAAGGAAGAGAAGTTGGGAGAGAGATTTTATGATTGAAGGATGTGAGGATCCTCATTTGTTTCAAAGGTCTCATTCTGTGTGGTTTTGGGGAGAGAGAGAGAGAGAACGCAGCAGAAGCCGCGAGAGTGAAAGAGTACACGACAACTCGGTAAAGCTTCTACATCGACCAGGATTCAAGTTCTTGGCTTAGTTGGTAAAGACACGGGTAATCATACCATTGACCTGAGTTCAACTTCTATCATCACTCACTCACTGATCTCATTAACAATAAGATTAACTTCATTTGCTTGAATTCAGGCATTTTAATTTCTACTTTGTAACGTTTGAAGAGTGTGTTTAAATCTTTAATTTTCGGAGAGGGGAATTTGACACCGTTTCACACATTGCTGATGTGGATGTATGTACAAAATTGTAGATGCTTTTCATCAAGATACGAGGGAGAAGTATCTATGGTTCTGTGCACACCAACATGTAAAATGATGTCAACTTCAATGATACTTTAGAATGACTTTTTAAGAAATTGGAGTGTAGTAAGTAAAAGTTGGGGTGCCAATGTGTCACGGCCCTATTCTTTCGAAGCGGGGTCGTGCGGAGCAAGGGGGTCAAATCCACTTGCAAGCCTGTAAAATGATCGTATACCACACACACGTAGCTAGCAAACAAGTAAACGAGGCAACACGAGGCAAAGCCCGGAGGCAACTTTGTTGATATAATAGTAATTACACGGGGTAACGCAATATAAAAGCAATAGATGCGTTACAAGCAAATGATGATCCTATGACACGCGGGACTTCCACGGACCTGGGCTTCAAGGGCTTCAACAACGTGGGTGTAGGCCGGGGATTGGGATAGCACTGACACCCTTCCTACAAAGTGTATGCTAAGTCTTTACTAGGTTTCCAGAAGGAAACATCAAAAGTAGAGGCCAGTCATACTCCCTTATTACGAAAATGCCACTAAGCTAACAAGTGTGCCCTGGCACGGGGTTGACACGTACCCTAAGCTAACAGATATGCCCTGGTACGGGGGGCTGACATGGCTTCATAACGAGCCTTACATGATATTACATGGGTGCTCCCGGGTAGCTCCGGGGCGAGCTTACACCTAACTCTAGGTGACAGATGATGTGGCCGTTACAGTCTCCCCCACCTATTCTGCAGACGTCCTCGTCGCATTGACCTGGCAAACTCTTCAATCGACTGCTTGAAAGGTTGTAGGTTCTGTGCACTCTCCTGTGTGGCTTCAAATTCTGGCATGTCCTGTGTGACGAAGTACTCCACGTGCTGCTGCTGCTGTTGCTGGATGAAACTGCTGCTGAAATGACGTCTTCGAGAACTTTGTCGACAACACGCTCTGGCTGAAAAGCTGAATGAGAAGTGGTACGTGTTGGAATGCTGCGCGCGGGATCTCCTTGATCTGCTTGGTACGGCTTGAGACTTCTTGCATAGATGACAGAGTAGATGTTGTGTAACCTGTACGATAACCAGAGTTTAGCAAACCTGTACGTCCTTGGACTGTGTCTCCTGTAACCTGAAACAATAGTGTGAGAAGTTAAACACTGTTGGCCTGATATAAGTTCAAAAGTACTCTTGTTGGAGGAAGAGTTCTTCTGAGTGGTGGAATTGAACAAATTCACCCAATTCGGATGATCGGCATTGGCAAGATGCCTAAAATACTCCAACGCAGAACTGAATCTCTCCGTTGGCCAAACTGATTGATGATGTACACTGCTCGGAAAATCAAGCTGGAATCTAAGTAGTCTGCATGGTCCGTTCCATAACTTCCCTGTGAATCTTGAATCTCTGACGCTGACAACACTCTGAGGTACATCACAATTCTTGCTGACACTCTGACTAAGTGGTTGAGGGCTTCTTCTGCAACTTGAATCTTACAGTAACCTGATCTCTGACCTAACTCTGAAAAACACTTGGCTGTCCCAAGCTTATCAAACAAGTCGGCACTCTGCTGGATAGGATACTTGTTCTTGATGGTGATCTTCTTCACTGCTCGATAATCGATACAACGTCTTAAAGACCCATACTGTTGCTTGCTCAACTCAGCTAGTCTTGGATGATTCATCCTGTAAGGCCTCTCTATAAGAGGTGTGGCAACAGGTAGCAATTCATTCTGATGATCATTCGACCTACGTGGCTGTAGAATCTTCGAAAGCAAATTCGCTATCTCGTCATCATCTTCTGCTAAAACCTGTGTAACTTGTGTGGGAGTTGAACTATGGTCATTTTCTTCGGCTTCAACTCTCAAGGAAGCAATGTACAGTTGCTTACCTTTCTTCACCTGAATGGCTGAAATCAACTTTCCCTCTTCCTTGCCTGTGGAGACGGGAACAAAGCTTGGACATTCACCTAGCATGCCCAAGGTGTTGGCAAATGGCATTGGTACAACCCTGTTCTGTCGCATGAAATCCATCCCAATGACAACTCTGAACTCATCGAGTGGAACTGCGAGTAAATCAAGCTTACCCTTCCATGTACCTATCTTGACGGACACTGACTTGGCCGAACTTTGGATAGGAGTGGCTTGGGAGTTTACAGCTTTCATACGGCTTGAACCCTTATCGAGCCGGATATTGAGACGCTTCGCCTCTGTAGGGGTAATGAAACTGTGAGTAGCTCCTGTATCAACCATTGCCTGGGTGGTCTTCCCACCAACTTCAATATCGACATACATAAGACCCTTCCGTTTCTGGCTATTCTGAGTCTCAGATGTCTGCTTCATTGCATTCAAAAGATGCAAGGCTCCTATGTGAGGAGAATCTTCATAATCTCGCCCACTCGTACTCTCGTGACTAGGGTCACTCTGGGAAGCTAATAGTGCAGTCAATTTGGCTCGCTGTGGGCACTTGAATGTCTTGTGAGGCCCACCACACAAAACACATCCATGCTTGTGACGACGCTTGATTGGCGAGGTACTTCTGCTCTGTGAAGGAGAGGAGTTCCGTGATGATCCCGGACTGGAACTCTTTCTGTGCCTTCCATTCTTGCCATTCGAAGACTTCTTTGTGTACTCAGGTTGCTGGTAGTAAGATTGAGGATGTACATACTGTTGGCTCCCTCCCGCGGGAGTATAATCAGTCAACCGCTCGGCTGCTGCAATTGCAGACGCAAGATCTTCCACACGTTGCCGTTGGAGTTCTGTCTGAACCCAAGGCTTGAGTCCTTCTTGGAACGAGAACAGCTTGTCTTTCTCTGACATATCACGGATATCAAGCATCAAGGCGGAAAACTGCTTGACGTACTCGTGAACTGTACCTATATGTTGGAGTTGCCTCAACTTTCTGCGGGCAATGAACTCCACGTTCTCTGGTAAGAACTGGTACTTCAATTCTTTCTTGAGGTCCTCCCATGTATCGATGGAACATTGGCCACTTTCCATCTCGGTGTACTCTGTCCGCCACCATAGCTTGGCGTCACCTGCAAGATACATAGAAGCAGTTGTTACTTTTACCTCTTCGGAATCCGGACGAGCTACACGGAAGTACTGCTCCATGTCGAACAGGAAATTCTCGAGATCTTTCGCATCGCGAACACCATCGAAGGTACGTGGCTCGGGTACTCGCAAACGCGAGGGAGAAGCATCACTACTGGTAGGTCGTTCGTTACCGACGGCGCGGACCAGGAAACCTATTTTTGTAGTGAGTTCTGTAATCTGTTCCTGTAAGACGGCTAGATTGTCTCGAGTATCTTCTTCGAGGGCTGTCACTCTAGCTCTGAATGTCTCGGATCTGTCATCCAGCGTGCTCTGGTGATCATCTATTCGTGCAATACCATCAACAATACCGGATAGCATACCTATCTTTTCCTCCAATACCTCGATGCGTTCCTTGTTTGTACGTGGTGCTGGTGTGTTTGGAGCGGGTAGATCCGCGGTACTAGTAGTTCCTCTTACCATCGTTCGCGTGAACTAAATGGAATCTCGGGGGAATACCAACTGTGCTCAAACAACTGCTGCTCTGATACCAACTGTCACGGCCCTATTCTTTCGAAGCGGGGTCGTGCGGCGCAAGGGGGTCAAATCCACTTGCAAGCCTGTAAAATGATCGTACACCACACACACGTAGCTAGCAAACAAGTAAACGAGGCAACACGAGGCAAAGCCCGGAGGCAACTTTGTTGATATAATAGTAATTACACGGGGTAACGCAATATAAAAGCAATAGATGCGTTACAAGCAAATGATGATCCTATGACACGCGGGACTTCCACGGAGCTGGGCTTCAACAACGTGGGTGTAAGTCGGGGATTGGGATAGCACTGACACCCTTCCTACAAAGTGTATGCTAAGTCTTTACTAGGTTTTCAGAAGGAAACATCAAAAGTAGAGGCCGGTCATACTCCCTTATTACGAAAATGCCACTAAGCTAACAAGTGTGCCCTGGCACGGGGCTGACACGTACCCTAAGCTAACAGATATGCCTTGGTACGGGGGCTGACATGGCTTCATAACAAGCCTTACATGATATTACATGGGTGCTCCCGGGTAGCTCCGGGGCGAGCTTACACCTAACTCTAGGTGACAGATGATGTGGCCGTTACACAATGACAGCTCTTACATATTTTTTTCTCAAGCCCAAAGTGAGGATATGTGAAAATCACTAGGTGCAAAAGCAGTGTAAAGTGTAAAGTTGTTGGGTTTGGTAAAGATAATAGCTGAAGATATCATAGACCTAAGTTCAATTTAATTTCTTCATCATCGAGTCTCATTTAAAACGTGCTTAACCGGTAGCAACACTCAAAATTTTGAATGGTCAAAAAACAAATAGATATGGGGTGGTTAAATGAATTTTGTTCCTTTATTCAATTTGAGTTAAAATCACGTCTTTTGTTATCTCAATCTAGGATCTTTTGGGTCTTCCTCTCATTTTTTTTGGAACTTTTGACTTTGTTATTTATTATAATTAGGGTTGTAATCAGGGCAGAGCTGGTGGGGGTAATTGCCCCCACAAAACTTTGAGACACCCTATATTTTCAACTAATTACATGCCCCATTTGTCCCCACTCTCTCACCTCTCTCCCCATTTGCCCCCACACCCTCATCTCCCTCCAATTTTTGCCCCCACACCCTCACCTCCCTCCATTCAAGTTCTTCAACTATACAACTAATCATAGTTTGCTCCTATTACAAGAAAATCCTGGCTCCACCCCTGGTTGTAATTAATATTCGTTGAACATCTCCAAATCATCTCAATCAATTTTCTCTTAGTTCATCAAGTATTAGAGTAACTTCATTTGCTTAAATGTGTATATTTTTTATTATATTTTTTCCGCTCATTCATCTAAACTTTCTCATCTCTGTTACACTAAATTTATTATGATGTTTCTTAATCACCCAACATTTGAACTCACAAACTATAACTGACCTTATTGTCATCTTATAAAAAAGTATTTAATTTGATTTGTATGTGTCTATCACATAATACTCCAAAGCTACAACTCTACTTTAATCATCCAGTTTTAGCTTTATAGGCAACATCTTCTTCAATCTCTCATTCCTCATGTATGGTAAGCTAGATTTTTTTTAAAGCCACTTTAAGTAATTTTTTAAATCTTCAATTTTCACTGGATGTTCCTTATCTTGGAATTTTTGGTGTGTGTGTGTGTGTGTGTGTGTGTGAATGAAGGGTTGCACTTTACATATTGGTCTTCTACTAATTCTAAACTCTAAAGTCCTTGGATGCCAATATTTCTAGTATTGTGTTGACTCCCTCTCAAATATCATAAACGAATACTATATTATTAAAAAAGAGCACACATGATAATTCAGGAGTGGGACTTCATACGTCTAAGTGAATAAGATGTAAAGGTGCAGGAGAACTTAAAGTAGACAGAGAGAAATTTAAACGACAACTTTTATTCAAAGAACAAGTAAAATATTGTGGAATTTTTTAGTTGTCAACAACTTGTAGGCACTTATTTCTAACAAGTTTGATAAGAATGTGATGGTTAGGATGCCCAGGACCCTTGTGCCAAGTTGCAAGAGTGGATGTTTGTCGCACCATACCAACAAAAAGAAGAGAAGAGGAACCACGGTTGGTGTGAGCATGGAGAGGAAAAAGTGAACCTCTATTCGGAGTCTGAAGGAGGAATCTCCCTGTGCGTTGATCCTTTATGCAAAAACCAAAATAATCAAAGACAAAGACACAATAATAATCATTAACAAAACGGGAAACTGATAATAGGTTGGCTTTAATTTAAGGCACATGTAAAATATCCTTCAATAAGAAAGTAGAAAAAAATGTAAATAATTTCATGTCGCCAGTGCTGTGAATAGATATGGTATTATCATTGGCCACTGTAATTTGTTCAGATCCATTATAATCTTGTCGATTAGTCATGGTTGAGGCATCAGATGTCATATGGTTGGTCGCTCCCGTGTTTGGATACCAAGTATAATCGTATGGATCAATAGACATATTCATGGTAGAAAATGTTATAGGTAAATCATCGGGTTGATTTGAGAAGTTGTGTCATTGGTGGCATTGGCGAGCATTATGGACAATTTTATTACAAATCTGATAGACAATATATGATTGATCTGATTGTGTATTGTTGTTGTTACATGAGCCTCCTCAGCCAGAGTTGTTATCACGACTAAATCTACGACCATTGTTATTTCCTCTACCAGTTCCATAGTCAGAATTGTTGCCACGACTAAATCCAAAACCTCAATTACTTCTACCATGGCTATTACTATGACCTTGAGAAGCAAAGAAAGCCGTATCGGAGCGATCGGTTGTAGGTTGATGATAGAGTTCTAATCGTTTTTCACACTTAAAGAGCATGCTATAAAGATCTTCAAAAGAAGGTGGATCCTTCATTATTTGGACAGAGTTGACCACTACATCAAAGTTGCAATTGAGACCATCAAGAACATAGCCCACTATATCTTTAGTAGATATGGGTTGTTAAATAAGCGGCAACTCATCCGAAAGCCATTTGATTTTGTCCATGTACTCAATGATAATGGGCGCCTTTGCGTATATTGACAAGTTCATGCTTGATTTGATAATATCGAGCATTTGTTTGTGCCATGTACGCCCAATCAAGAGTTACCCAAGTTTCATGATCAGATTTGTACCCTATGACTTGGGCAAAGACTAGTGGTTTCAATGTGGCATGCAACCAACTAAGAAGGATTTGGTCCTTCTTTTTTCCATTCCAGATATGCAGAATTGGGAATGCTTTTGGAGTCCATAGTGATGATCTCATTTGGAGGTGAATATGTGGCATCCACCATTGACAACATATCTATTTCATAAAGAATTGGGAGAAGGTTACTTTTCAAAAAAATGTAGTTGGATTTGTCTAGTTTGATGACTACATGAGAGAGATTTGAAATCCCAAAGAGAATTCATAGAAGATGATGTAATCATTTGAAAGAGAAAGATGAGATTAGTTGAGAGGGAAAAGACCAAAGAGGAGCTAAGTTGATGGCTTTGATACCATGAGAATTTACAGAGTATTGGATAAAATCCTATATATTTCTTGAGGTGATTCGATATTGATTTATAGTACAACTGTGAGATTGATTTGAGAGAGATTTTCTCTCAATTACAGAATATATGTCTATTCAATAAACTAACAAAGATGGTAATAATTAACTATAGATGGTTGGTATATTTCAAGAATATTTTAATGCCAAGAGAATCAATCAGCTAAGGTAACTCGGTCACCTTAACACACACTAATCATAATCCTTTTATACATGTCTTTAATTATGTCAATATATCCATGGGGGACATTTGTTATAGAATTGAGTAAAAAATGAATTTCAGCGTTAATTATATGGGTTACATTAAAAACAGAACTATATAGCTTTACACTTCAAATAAGGTGAGTTGGTTTTAATTTTCAATAGAAGCTTGTTTAAGTTACTCAAGGGAAGTCATTAATGGCATCTTCTACTTCTGATCTCGACACAAAGCTTGGAAATGCATTTGTAATGTCCCTGCAAAATGTAGAATTTCGCTTTAGTTATTTCTATTTGATCCAATATCCGGTTAAGAAATAAAACCTTTTTTTTTTTTTTCAAAAACTCATTCAAGAAAGCATAGCTCACAAACTATTTATCAAATCAATGAGAGAATTAGTTAAAATATGCTCTTAAATTGAAATGGGTAAGAGAATTACTTCAAATAAGGAATGGTCATGATCCTCAGTAAGGATGGATTGCGAGCAACGAATCCTTTCCATTCTTCCATGTCGATTTTTCCATCACCTTTCAAATCTGCCTCCTCAAATGTCTTCACAAGTTTGTAAGTGAAAACGAGAAAAGAATAAGAGCTATGGGTAATGAAACATATATATAAGTGTCAAAATAACAAACAAAACATACCTTATCGATAATGGATTCAACAATGTCGTCCGTAAGGATCAAGTTTGATTCATATAGTAGCGAGTTAACCATTTCCTTCACCTTTCACATATTTTGGTTCAAAAGGATGAGTACTTCAGAATATATTCTCATTTCCTAGTGTAAATATCACAAGTGTCCTCCAAGCCAATCGAGAATTGGTTGTTGTGCCTACTTGAAGTCTTATGACACCTATGTGATGAGAGACACATTGTGTGTAATTATAAAATCAAGATCAAGAAAGGTGTCCTGTTCTATGTTTACAGGACACGTTTTAGTAGGGGCTTAAAACACATCAGACTCTTAACCAAGTTGTTTTCTACATTGCACGCAACCCAATGCATATAATCTCCGACCAAAACATGCCACGTAAACACCATATGTTGTTATAGTAACGGAACACCACTTGGATGGCGACTCGTGATTATATTCCCCAAGTGTGCAAAAAGAAAGTGGATTGTGGCTTTACTTATGTGCACACCTTTAAACATATAGTGGTATCAATTGGGCTCACTAACCCAACATGGTCGGCCCAAAAAAATTATGTCATAAAATAACAAGTATATTCTCTCTCTTTTTTTTCTTCTTTTTTATGGGTATAACAAGTATATTATTTGATAATCTTTTTAAAGGAGTCGTGATTTTCTGACACCCCCTCTAACACACTCCCCTTGATGTGGAATGAGCTAGAACCATAAAATTTTTCCCTCGAGATACACAACGGTACATCCCCATAAATATGTGCAATTGTGTATCCTGAAGAAAAGAATCTATGATTCTAGCACATGCCATGTCAGAGGGGGTGTCAAAAACTCATTATCATTTTTTTAAATGAGGTTAGAGATTGGACCCATATTTGATATATAAAAAAAAAAAAAACAATATCAAAGAGATCCAAATGATATTGGAAGGCATGAATTTAATTTTTTTTTTTTCAATAACTAAATCCAAAAATCAATCTAGAGCTAACCCGAGCTCGCTAGCGTTGGGCTTGTCCTTAGCTTATTTAAGCCCAATAAGGTTTTATAACTGATCTGAGGGAAAGCCCAATTCTTTAGGGCTGGGTTAGGGATCAATCAAGCCCAGCCCAAATCTACCCATTGACAGTCCTACCTCTCTTTGTAGTAGGTTAAAACTTTGTTTTAGCATGAGTGTGGACAAAAATAAGAGATATTTACGAAAAAGTGATCAACTTTTGACGAATTTAGGAGTCTGGCTCATTGTTCATATTAATTATCAAAACGTGAACAATAACGAATTCGGAGGTTTTTACAGTGACTGTTTCGCGAGTTTGAAGTGACAATTTAATATTAAATCTGCGAAATTTTCACTTATTTCCGAAAAAATTTTAACGAAAACATGATTGTTCACGTTTCGATAATTAAAATAAAAAGTGGCCAGAATCGTGAATAACTCATCTTCAGCTCACAAAATAGTAATTCACCCAGAAAATAATCTACGTTAAAAAGAATTTAGACTCAACACCGTGAGGTGTAGACAATAATGATGCTAATAACTTCCAATGAGATTTAATTTTATGAACGAAAAATCAAACCCTGAATTAGCTACTTTCACTATAGTAAGAGCAATATGAAGAACAACAAACTTATATGTTATAGGAATCGAAGGCTCAATCTTTACCTCCTCGTGCTCAATGTAGCCCGTTTGCCGTATGTCATATAGTTGGAATGAAACTGCGACATATAACACGGAAGATATATATACATACGTAAGATTAAAAAGTAGAAAATAAATTGAAATCTACATACATCGATGCATGGTGACATTAACACTTCATACACACACACACACACACACACAAACATAAACATGTATAGTTGCGCATTTCTGCTTATTTGAAATTGGGAATTTGGTAGAATTTCCTACACAAAATTTTGTCATCTTGGGGTGCGTTTGGGTGAAAGATGCTTAGAGATTTAACAAACTCTTCGAATTCAATCACGCCATCACGATTGGAGTCGAACAAATCAAACATCTGTTAGAACAGAAGTTAACCAGGATATTGTTATCCTAGAACAGAAACTAAAAGAATCAGAATCTCAATGTAACTGAGATCACATTTTTTTTTTTTTTTGAAGAATAAATGTTAAATTAGAAAATAATTATGAAAAAAATAAAATTCTGACCCTGTCTGCAAAGAGACTTTGCTTCTTACTGTCCCTGAACAGGCCAAGCTGAAACTCTTCCTACAAAGCAAACAAACATCGTCACAATAAACAAATAGACTATAGAACTGATTAAAAACTCTTCCTACAAAGAATAAGAAATTACTTTGCTAATAAACGCGTCGTCGACTATAGAACTGCTTAATTTCTTGAACAAATCATACAATGCTTCTACTTCTTTCGCGCTAACTGCAATCAACATAAACCAATTTATAATAAATCCTGAAAAATCAAATTATAAATACATGAACAAGAAGAAAATGGATCTTACAACATGTTTGAGCTGCAAGAATAGATGGATCGTCGTAACCACGTTGCCGCTTCTTTGTCAACACACAACCCATTAATTTTTAGAAAAAAATTACTTGAATTTGATGAGTATTTGATTGATTTTTGAATGAAAATATAATCTAAGAGCAAATGAAGTTCAGAGCTTATGAGAAGGCATAACAGCCTTTCTGTAATTAAAAAATTGAACAATGTAATTTACAATATTCCACAACTGGCTCCAATTTGAGGCAAACAGTATTAAAGGTGACCTTTTACAAAGTGGAGTGAGCTTAGCCTAACTACATGATTGGGCTTATGTGAGGGTTGGGAGGCAACACCCCCGAGGTGTACTTTAATGTTTTTTTTTTTTTTTTTTGTAGCTGAGTGAGTTGTAGAAAATGGAGAGTGTGTAATCTTTATCATCGATAGTGGGTTTTTCTTCCTCTCCTCCGTGGATATAAGCAATTTTGAAATCATGTAAATTTGTGTTCGTTTCATCTTTATTTCTTTTCTCTTATTACGTTTCTGCACAACAATTAAAAGGATATTTACGAAAAAGTGATCAACTTTTGACGAATTTAGCTAATTGTTCATTTTAATTATCAAAATATGAACGATAACGAATTCAGAGGTTTTTAAAGGGACTATTTCACAAGTTTAAAGTGACTACTTGGAAATAGTTACTTTAAAACCATTGAATTCGTTATCATTGTGAATTTATTTTTTAACGAAAATGTGATCATTCATGTTTTGGTAATTAGTTGGAATCTTAAATAACTCATTTTCAGCTCATGAAATGGTAATTCTCCCGTGATTATATAGATTAATTCTGATTTATTCCAATTCCAATTTTGATAGTGAAATAAATAAACTCCAATTTAGACTAATCAATTCTTACTTCGATTAGACATAAATTCATGGTCACCTTTCCGGACAGGACATGCGATATGAGGTCGTTATGAAAAGAACATATTTTTGGTACCTTTATATGACCAAAAAGGGCATGGGAATCCACCGTAAATGTCCTATAGATGGCGTTAAGAACCCTCTTTTGTAAGATCAATCAATGGGTAAGCAAAGATGAGTGATGAGAGTCTATGGTTCAAAGTGAGAATAAATTCCTCTAACGTGTATTGGTTCTTTTGAAATTGGTATCTGGTGCTCATATGAGAGATTGCTGGAGAATTCAGGTCCCCTTGAATGTTGAAACATAATCTTCTCTCTTCAATTTTGTCTTGAAAACCTAAGATTGTGACACTTGGCATTTAAGACCTCTGTATCAAATTTATCATGATCAACGAACACGTAAGGTTTTGACACATGGCATTTAATTGACATTGCCAAATATCTATTTTTTAGTCAAACACTTACGTGTTCAATAAAAAAACAAACCTTTTTTTTTTTAAAAGCTTTGACAGGCCGCACATACCAACCACTCTAACATGTATTCAACAATTAAATATGGATAATATTTAAGTGAAGGGCATATAGAGTTTCGAAGGTGTAACCTGGGGAACAAACCTAATTGCCCTTACCATCTCAACTAAATTCCAATGATATACAAAAAAAAAAAAAAAAAAAAAAAGTAAAGTTGTTGAAAAGAATTACAAAAAAAAATTTCTCTTTACAAAAGTCATAAAAGTAACGTCAAACACAGCCTAAATTTGTCACCTAACGTGCTATTTGCCTCTTCACCCGTCCCTTAATTATTGGAGTACATGCTTGGATCCTCTCAACGACACTACCACCATGGGCATACAGAACAATGGTTTCGTGTTGTAAGGATAGAATAGTCATTTACCTTCCATTATGGATTTTAAGAATATTTTTCTATTTTAACTCTCCTTAGTGAATATGGGCAAAACAAGGCCTAGTCTATAATCCAATGTTTCATAAATAAAAAATTCCATGGCCACCTCTCATGCTGAATAAGTGGCCCAAACAGTCCAAAAAACATGCACTTTCCAGATATCGATCCTTTGACTTGACCAACTATCATCTCTTAATCAGATGGTTAGGATTGTTCAATCAAATTGGATTTTTATGCAGGGCAGTGGACCAAGGTGAACACAAAGAGAGTAGTGCCCGGCATCGATTAAGAATGAAGGAAAGAACAGAATTATCCAAATCTCATTGTTTTATAGTGGGAACACTAGTAACAGAAAAGGGTTACATACATGCATGCCTCTTAAGTGTCTTCATCACTTTAAAATTTCCTAAAGCTCCAAAACTATGTAAACAGACTAAGAAATTAAAAAAGAATCAAACCTTATATACAATTATGGCATAGCTTCCCCTAGTCGTCAAAACTGGTGCACGGGACTTGAAAATAGTAGTATAAAGATGTTGCATGTGAAATCTGATCCAGTTCACCAACACAGCTTCAGTAGTCTTGAAAACTTATTGCCTTTTTTATCTTAAAAGTGCTACATTAGTTTGTGAATATCGTCTTGTACTTAGGCCATTTCTGAATCTTCAATTTCGGAGTTTAACACAAAGCTGGGAAATGCTAGGGTTATGTCCCTGAACAATAGCAGCCAATGTTGCAAGTAATTAGAAATCCATGACATTGTGATGAACAATTGCATAGAAACAAAATATAGGCATTTTTTTCCTTTTTTTTTTTTTTTCCTTTTCTGTTTGCAGTGAATTAATGAGTAAGCTCAATTCAGGCTCACTTCAAGTATGGAAGAGTCATGTTCTTTATCAAAGATGGATTCCGTGCTACAAATTCCTTCCATTCTTCTGGATCAATCTTCCCATCACCTTTTGAATCTGCGTCAATGAACGTCTGTAAATGAAAAACAATGTGAATTGATAGAGCAAAATTAAAAAATATGAACCTAATGTTGTTAACCAAGAGGAGTGTATTCAAAACCTTATCCACAATTGTTTCGACGACATCATCTGAAAGGATCAGATCTGATTCATTCAAAAGAGCAACCACCATCTCCTTCAACTGAGAAGTAATTATACAAAATGTTTCTAAATTAGATATATGCACATTGAAATAGTTGCAATAAGAGCACTACATTTGAGAAAAAGAAAAATAATTTCTAGAGAAAAAAATAGCTGAATAATGGAGACTATCTTAAAAAATACTCCATTTGAAATTGAATATCAAGACCAAAAATACTAAAAGCACTGTACAACATAAGCTGATAAATTTCCTAATGACATCCCTCGTATCATAAAGACAACACCAGAGGTGGTGTTACTATAGTGCAATCATGCTTTATGTCATCAGATAACTGGTTTAAGGGTAGTCTTCTCACGTTGGTTTTATTAAGTTATTAGAGGCATTCTTGAAATAATGTTTTGGGGTGTAGTATACATTTGTGTTGAGAGAGGAATGTTTGACCAAATTGGCATGTGCATCTCTCCCGTTCTTTCGCGCTTGTTCTTTTCTACATTTCTACTTTTCTTTCTCTAGAAATTTTCTTAATTCTTCCTCCTTTTTTTTTTTCTCAAATGTAATGAAATCCTTCTTTAGTACAAGCTGTTTACAGTATATACTCCAGGTTGTAAAATAATTTTTTTTATTAAGGTCAGGTTGGGGTTCAACTAAGAAAAAAGAAGTACAATCATATGGTTGGGAACATAACTTGATATTAATCTTTGTTGTCCCCCTTTCTATATCCTATCGACTGAGTGAGAGATTGCATGTATCTCAAAATAGAAGCCAGTGCTGAAAATACTACATTTATGCCATCGTAATATTTTTTTTCTCTAGATTCCTTTACAAAGTAACCTACTATTAAAAGTCCAAGGGATGCAGACAATCTCAATTTCATACTCGCGGTATGAGAAAATGTTATTAACTGAAGTTTTTGACATAAAGTATGCACAAAGAAGTTTCCTTCACCACACAAGTTAATGGGATTAACCATTAACGACATAAATGTAATGTTTAACAATGGGAAAAAAGTTGCAGTACTCACCTCTTCACGCTCAATATAGCCAGTCTGCCTTAGATCATACAATCTAAATGCAACTGCAACAAGATTTTTCCCTAAGTTAGTAGCTTTAAATGGGTACAATATAATGCAGGGAAAAGGGAAATCATCTACATAAACACATTTAGTATACATAAGAAATGTGGATTATAAGAAACTGTCTCTTACACATGACTTTATCTGCTATGGGAGCATTTGGGTGAAAGACACCCAATGATCTAACAAATTCCCCGAACTCGATAACCCCATTGCGCTTGACATCAAACAAATCAAATACCTACAATAGATGCCCAAACAAATTGCAGTTACAAAAATAGCAAAAGTACCAGAGATGATGAAGGACAATATTGAACACAGAAAATATTGTGTTCAAAATACCTCACAAATCACAATCTTTTAGATTTACGAGAATTTCAAAGCATGAGAGAGTCATTGTCGTGTGGGTGTTCCAGTATGACCATATCACCACAATTGATGCTCATGGTATTTTTGGAGTACCTCTAATCTCTTATGAAGTAAATACACGAAAAATTAGCTAAACTATCATGAAAAGTAATGAACTAATAATACACACCCTATCAGCAAAGAGATTTTGCTTGTTGCTGTTCTTGAAGAGAGCCAGCTGGAGTTCTTCCTGTTAAGGGAGATGGAATAGAAATTTAGCACTCTATGCATGGAATGTGTCAGGCAGATCAACCAAATAGTTGAAACTAACCTACAGTGCAGCAAAAATCATAAACTTCAGAATGCAGACCTCAAAGAAATACCTTGTGAATAAGCCCATCGTCAATTATGGAACTGCTTAGTTTCTTAAAAAGCTCATATAAAGCCTGTACTTCACTCACTGTAACTGCCAAAGGGGAAAAAAAAGTATTTCAGATTCCCATTTCGAGAACTCAAGATGTATAATTGATTTACATTCCATGTAGTTGGGAATTAGAGAATGTGACTAAATCCAATGTTTTCAAACATTGGGGCTTGAGACAAGGTGCTCAGCTAGCCAATGCCTCAAGTCGGAAGGCTCACATGCATGCAGGGGCAGAGCCAGGATCTTCTGGCAAGGGAGGCAAACTAAAGTTAATGGTAAAGTAGAATAGCTTGAAGAAGACTGGTTTTGGGGAGAACAAGCATTTTTGGCTAGAGGACGAAGAAAAATGCACTTAGGTCATTCCTTATTAGTATATGAGAGAAGACCAAAGTCAAGGGGGTAAAGTCATCAGTTTAAAAACATAAGGTATGTCAAGCATTCACCAAAATGCCCACATGCCCCAATGACTTTGGTCTTCTCCAATAGACTAATGCAAAATTACTTCATTACCCTTGTCTTCATCCTGAAACCAAAAAACCTTTGATTTCTCTTTCCAAAATAAGTCATCTTCAACCTCTTAGATAAAAAATATATCCTAATTTTCAACCTTAAAGATTAATCTTCTTTAACATTCAAATCTAAAGGACAAGATAAGATTTTTGAATTAGAAGATTATGAATATTTTAAAAGGAAATTTAGATTTTCTACAAGGGATTAAGGTGATGTTCAAAACGATTGATTGAATATGAAATGAATAAATCAAAATTAATTTTCTTTAGAGGTTGAAGAGCTCGATGACTGATTTTAGGAAAAGAAGTTGAGGATGTTTTGGATACAAGGGATTTAGGTCATTTTTTGTTATTCTAGTAAAGAAAAACAAGGTCAAATGGGGCATGTCATCAATTTGAAACATAGAGATCTCTTAAACATTTATCAATTTGATACAAGAGTATCTAATCACCCAAAAAATTTGGGGGATAGGGGGCAAATAGGTCATAGTGGGTATGTCATCAATATAGAAACATAATTGGGGTATCTCAAATATTCATCAAAGGGTGGAGGGATTTCTAAATCACTCAAAAAATTGTAGGTGGGAGGCAAAATAATTTAACGGGGAGGGAGGGAGGGGGGGCACCATGCATGGTTTTTAAACTCAGTATCTCATCTCGTCTCGTTCAGCTCCGATACCGAGTCATCTCGGACTATTTTTCCAATACATTTGAGACGTCTCGTGAAACAAATCAAAAAATTGAACGTGACTCGTAAATCTCGGTCAAAAAATGACTTTGTGAGTTGGTCTCGTTCAGCTCTGATACCGAGTTAACTCGGACGATACGTCTTGGTCTCAGACGAGTTTAAAAACCAAGGCACCATGATCAAAGGGGTATTTTGTCAGCTTGAAAACACAAAGTATCTTAAATGATTAAGGGGTTATTTAAATTACAAAAACAGTTGAGGGAGGCACCTCCCTCCCCCCCAGTCCCTTCTTCGCTAAATTTTAAATAAATAATATATCATATATAAATAATTAATATTAAAAATGAAATTAAAAAAAAACAATGGTAGCCACCATATAAATCCAAATTTCCAGTTTCAAATCCACGTAATTGAATTCCAAGTTTTATTTCCCTATATTAATAACATTAAAAAAAAACTATTTTATGTTTCAACAAGAAATAAATTATATATATTGTAATAATTAAAAGTTTTTGCAATAAATAACTATTTTATATTGATTGCAAATATATATATAGCTCTTTCAACTTCTTTACACAATGCTAAATACTGCAAAAATTAATTAATAAATCAAATCAATTGAACTTGTGTTGCATATAATACTCTTGCTTTTTCAAATTTATTTCTAAATGTCCAATCATGTTTGTAGCACTACAAAGAAATAAGAAAATGCTTTAAAATGCAGTTTAAAAAAAGACTAAAATAATAGAGAAAACAGTGTGAGAATATGCCTCAGACAAAAGGCACATGTCTTAGTCCACTAAGGCATACATCTTGAGAGTGCCTCTTGTTCTAAAGCATGGGTCTCAACTATTTTTACATTTGTTTCTTGTGCCTCAGGGTGTTTTTAATGAGCTTCACATTGAGGCATGTCTCAAGGCATAAGCCTCACCTGTAAATACATTTGATTAAATCTACAATCTACATAAATGATACATATCTACTGATATATGCTCTCTAGAATTTGTGGACAAATGATTTTAGGTTAAGTTCCATGAACATTTCGTAGGACATCTAGACAAGGAATACATGCAGAAGGATCCACCACTTGACAAGTCCTAGTTAAGATATTTCATAACATACAATCGATTAGATTGGATGATTCCAACCATCCATCCCGTCCACCTCATTCTTAACGATTGTCAAGAATTGTATGACAAGTTCATCAAAAAGGAGGGAGGGGGTTCCATTGTATCCACATGGGTCAAGATGGAAGCCATATCCATATCAGATGCTTAAAGTTGTAAGTGTAAATATCCAACCATGCTCCGTGTCCTTTCTGTATTGCGTGGTCACTTTTGTCCTAGAAGATCTTTTAGTCAGGAGTTACCTAATGGAAAGTCCTAAACGGTGGTTGATCTTGCAGATGTTCTAAACCAATTAGCCATCAATTCAAAAAGTTTCAAATTTGATGTTTGAACTCATAACACTTGATATTATTATTATCAATATAATTCAAATGGTTATCATGCCAATCAATTACATTAAACTGCAAAATGATTGAAATAGAAGACTTCCTGGTTGGAAATGAGAAGGTGAAAGATAAACTCTCAAACATGCAAATGAGTCAGAGCGATGAGATCTATACTCACAAGGTGTTTCCGAAGCAAGAACGGTAGGCTCCTCGTACCCAGGAGTTTGTGTTGCCTTCTTTGAGTAAAAGCAACCCATACAAACAAGCACAACACTAAGAACACGAGAGATTATATGCAGTCAACTTCTAGTCTATTGATGCTATCATTAAATTGTACCTGTAATGTCCATTCAATAACAAACTGCGTTAAGTCAAATATGCTTGGAATCTCCAGAATACCGATCTATCATTACTTTATATTTTCATTATAAAATGCTAATTAAAGGAAATATATTAATACTTGAAAATTCGGAACATTCATGTCGCGACAACCTCTTGGACAAGTCAACCAGAACAACAAGAAGACGATTTCCAACAACCCAAGAAAGCCATGAATGGACATAAAATGTAGCTATAGTTTGGAAAGGAAATTCATATAAGAGATGATTAGAATGATGAGAAGGAAAATCTATAAAGATAAGACCATTTCCAATTCACCAAATTCCCATCATTGTCTCATGTACCACACCACATTAAACAAACTGTCTAACAAGATTGGATATCTAAGAACCCTTGACACCCACTTCATCACCATCAACTAAACCTTATTGCATAAATTGGGTACTGAAACATGAATCCTATTTCTCTAGTCAACTCTATCTTGAACTATATCACCTCACCAATTTCAATCCTACAAAAAACACCACATTTAACCCAAATGACCTATTTTTTCCAATCAAACTAAAACCTAAATTGGACCAAAAAAACAAAAAAAATCAGTTTTTGATGAATCTTCATCAAGGGAAAGTAAAAAAACAAAATCCAAATACACAACTGGGTATTAATTCTCCTAATTGGAAATCATATTTAAATAATGAATTAGAGATCTGTAAGACCCAAAGCATCATCTGGAGTAAAAAAGATTGATACTTTATTGGTTCTTTAAATTAGTTTGACTGATTGGAGAGTAGAAAGAACTTCAAAATGAAATTTTGATCAGAAGGTACGGAAGATTTGCATAAACCTCTTTTATTGTTGCAGAAATATATAAATAAAGAGACACCCAAAGACATGAATGACACATACATTAAAGAACTAAAATCTTTGCTCGAATAGCAGATACTAGTCGATGAAATCTAACAAAATAGTGATGGAGAAACAAGAATTTAAAGAGAAATAAAGAAAGAAAATGAGATTTATCTGAACTACCCCTTCTTTCTCTTAGTTTTATCAGCTTATCTCCTTAGTCCTTCACAAGTTGGCCTCTCTCTCTCTCTCTCTGTCTGTCTGTCTCTCTCTCTCTCTCTGTCTCTGTTTTGTTTTCTATGGAGACAGCTTTGAACGGTTCCCTCTCTTTCGTCAATAGTTCTTACTTAATATTTCGACTCTGTATTTTATGTTAGAATATAAAGATTCTCTACTCCAAGTAGTTGGATTGTAACCTGACTCCAAGTTTCATTGCATGACACATTGCTTTCCATTGGGCCATTGGCCCGCTCATGTGATTGCTATAAATATTGGAATTGAGATTGAGTCGTGATAACCTGACTCTCCCACGTGGCATACTCAACATACTCTCCTGACGTGGCATGTGTTAGAACCATAGACTTTATTCCTCGAGATACACAATTGTACATCTACATAAATCCATGTATTTGTGTATCCCAGTGAAAGAAAAACAATGGTACTGGCACATGCCACATCAAGATAGTATTTTGAGTATGCCATGTGGGGGTGTTCAATTATCGTTACTCTCATGAAAAATGTCGATTGGAAATATCGTGTGAACACATAACCAATATTATGATTTTCAAAGATGATGATCATAATCGTCTATAATCAAGGAAGACGTTATGCTCATTGTCATAGCTTCTTTGATAGGTGTAATATTAGAGAAGAGATTGGATCGATCTGCTCAATATGCATAACCATCAAAGTTAAATTGAATCTTGATTTTTTTTTTTTCCAAATTTTTTTTATTTTATTCTCTAAATTTTATTATTATTATTATTATTATTAGAGTTTACTCGTGCCCACAACATCGGCATCTTCTTTTAACATAAAAAGAGTAAAGACAAAAAAAAAATTGAAATGATATTATTAAAAAAAAATTGAGATTAAGAGATAAAAAATGAAAAATAACAAAATGAATTAAAGATAAGATATAATAAAATTGAAAATAATAAAGAAGAAAGATAAGAAAAAAAATGTAATATAGGTCGATGTGAATGTGATATTTGTCAGACCACAAAATTGTAATTAAAGGGATATTTAAGGGAATTGAATCCGTTAGATTTTATTGATTTTGATCATCGTTGATTTCAATTCAAATTCTCAAAGTGATGGAACTAGAATTGGGATCGATTTCGATTCTAGGTTTCCAGAGTACAAATTTATTTCCAATATTTCTATGGCCTTTCAAGACTTTTTCAATTTCCACATTCCTTCTAATGGGACCGTACTTTTAATGGGACCTTAAATGCCACGTGGCACACATAAGGCTGTAAGTAATATATTACAAACGTTCTCTGATGTACACAATAGTATTTTTTTCCTTCTTATTAGCGATATAGTCTAAGTATAAGAGGCACGTGTCGAGACAAAGACATGAGGGGCTTAGATTCACCCAACAGACACACGTGCTACGATCATAAAACTCGTCAGCCCCATCTTTCCCAGTTAACCCAACGAGTGAAATCTAGGGAAGTGGCAGTCAATGGACGGGTTTGGACCGGGTTTGGTTGAGCCTGATCCAGTTCTAAAGAAACTAATTCAACTTTAGTGGGGTAATTTTTAACACGATCCAACAAAATGACTCAAAAACAAAAACAACACAAAATTAGCGGGTTTGGATTGTGTCCAACCTTGTCTAAATTTTAATTGTATGAACCCATCAGACCCGATTATTAAATGAGTTGTGCTCGGGTTAGGAATATCAAACCATTTTGACTTGCTCATAAGCGAAGCCAGAATTTTCTTGGAGTTGGAGGGGGATTTATTATTGTGGGAGATATCGGTATATGTGGATGTGTGTTAGAATCATAGATGCTTTTCTTCGAAATACGAGTGAGATCTCAATGAAGATGTCTATGGTTCTGTGCACATTAATGTCTCCCACGATGTTCCTCGTAATGTTACTTTAGCATTATTCTTTATGAATCGGTAAGGTTGAAGAGCTTGAAGGTCATTGTTTATGGGAGAAAAGTCAACGATTTTTTATTATAAGAACATGATATTTGAATCATTTCTCATTAATTTATGAGAGAAGACCTAAGTAAAATGAGCATTGTGATCATCTATTTAAAATTATAGAGTTTCTCAAATATTCACCATAACTTAAGAATGCACCATTGACATTGGTCTTCTATAATAGAATAATGCAAAATGATCTCATTACTCTCGTCTTTCACTTGAAATCAAAATGATTTTGATTTCTCTTTCCAAAACCGTCAATTATCTTCGTACTCAAGTAAAAAAATTTACCTTTGTCTTCAACTTTAAGATTAATCGACTTTAACCTTTAAACCTAAAGAAAAATAAATGATTTTGGAAGTAGAAGATGATAAGATTTTTTTGTAAAAATTAGAGAATTCTCTAAAAGGGATTAAGCTAATATTCAAAAACATGGATTGAAAATGAGATTAACATTAATTTACTTGAGCTTGAAGATATATAATCGGTTTTAGGAAAAAAAGTTGGGTATTTTTTTGTTAGAATTTGAAAAAAGAGTATTTAGTATCGTTACACTAGAAAAAGAAGAGTAAGGTCAAAGTGAGCATTACCATAAGTTTGAAAAAATAGGGGTATTTCAAATATCCACCAAATTGGAGTGCCAAAATTACCCCCAAAAAATAGATGGGCTAAGAAGTAAGAAGGTTATGTCATCATTTTGAAAACACGAGGGACATCGCAAAAATTCATCAAAATTAGGGGAGGGAAGAAAAATTGGAAGGGAAGGTGGAATGGGGAAATTTGGGGGAAGGAAAGTAGGAGCAACATGATGGAATGTATGGAGAACTTTTTCTATTTTCCATTCCTCGAGATTTATATGTTCTTAGGTGGGAAGCTTGATCTTATCCAATTGATTTCCTCTTGAGATGTCGATAGTTTTTTAAACCACTGCAATGTGCCTGATTCTGAAATGGTTGAAGGGCCAAATGAGATAAGGATGAGACCTCAGTGTGATGCCTGTCAAAGATCCTCTAAAGTTTAAATTAGTAATGGTGGGAATGGAATTGAAAATTTTGAGAAAATGATGAACAATATAGTTGTAGAGATGAGATAATATTTTTTGTAAAGAGAAAATCAAAGTTCTGAACCCCCCAATCCTCGAAAGGGGATTTTATAACTGAAATTCATGGGCATGCGTCACCACATAACTGGTCTAGGTAAAACGTCGCATTAGATGTAAGCTGGACGGTGGTTACTGACTTTTATTGGGGGTTGTGCCTACACCTCATTAATGTATTCCCTCGAATTTGATTAGTAGTATTTAAGCATATTAAATGTTGAATTGATATGATTTCACTGTTTTGGGTGGGTGAGTCTAAAGATGTCAATTTTCAATTAGATTTGATAATTACTAGCATATATCCCTCGAGTTTAATGTTTTTTCTCTTGTGTCTGAAACCTTGAAACCAAACTTGTGAAGATACCGATCTAAGAATTGATATCCACGTTCCATTGGTCTACCTTGGTTCAAGGACGGTCGTTTTACCCATTTGGCATGTCTCTCTTCAGAATAGTGCTGAAGATTTTGGTCGTATGTGCTTGGTTTTGGCTATGCTCACTGAGGACCCTCCTCAAGTGGGGATGGGGTCAGGTTTTTTCTATTCTGAAGGGGCTCGATCTGAACACTATTCTTGACTTTGATAAGTGTCTGTCTTGTCTCCACCTTTACTACAATTATGGGGGATGAACGTTTTATCCATCCCTTTGTGTGGGCTCCACTATATTGTCTTCTCTCTTCATCCCTTCAACTTTATTATCTTTCATCTCTTCCCCCCTTTCTTTCCCCTTTTTTTCAAGAAAATATAATTTTTATCTACTTAATATTCATGTATATGTATATATATAAAATAAAGTCAAAGCCAATTGCGCATTTTTAGGTCCTAGGCTCCTAGCCCAGCCTTGATTTAAGATATTGGAAAAAAATTTAGCCTTACTAATCTTTGTAAAGAATCAAAGTCCTAAACCTTGTTTTTTCAGATGGGTTTGGCTGAGTGGAGGTAGTAGACCCAATCGATGGTCTTAACAAAATCTTTAAATATCTGAGTGAAAGCACGACCATGAAGAACATCTATGAAATTTTGTACATAAATCTAAAAAGTTGGAACCTTCACAATAACTAATTTAAGAGGTTGTTTTAAAAAAATTCAATATATGGACTAATTTTGTAGAGCGTTGTCATTTAATACAATGTAAAGTTATTTGTATAACCTATATAAAATTTAACTAATAGGGATTTACACTAGGGGTGCAACTTGGTCCGATTCAAACCTAGAATCGAACCAAGACGATAGTTTTGGGGTGGTTTGGTTCAGTTTAGAACAAGTTGCGGTTTGGTTCCAGATTACGAAAATGGTGAACCAATCAATTTGGTTCGGTTCAAATTGAGAATCGAACCAAGCTGATAGTTTTGGGGTGGTTTGGTTCGGTTCTCGGATCAAACTTGTATAGAACTAAACCAATTTGAGAACCGAACCCTATGAAATAAATAAATATATATGTATATAATAATTATTATGAATTATTTTAGGAGTTAGGACATAGATTAATGATCTTTTATGGATAAATTAATAACGTTTTATGGATAGATTAATGATTTATTGTATGAAATTTTATGTTTATTTTTTCATTAAAAAATGTTACTTACAATTTATAGAATATTGGCAATCCATGGAACCGATCCAAACCGACTTTAGTTTGGTTCGGGTTGGTTTGATTCCAATGGGATTTAGTTAGATTTTGATTTTTATTTAGTGGGACCAACCTATGTTAATTCGGTACCAATTTGAACTCAAACCGAACCAAGTTGCACCCCTAATTTACACCCATAATATTTACTCTTCTCATACTGTAATTATAATAGTAAAAATAATGTAATTCAAGAGCATTTTTATGCTTTAAAATATTATCTAATTTTGATTTGCATCAACAATATTTAATCTTTTTTTTCCAATTATATATAAGTGCCGTGCAGGGGTGACACAAAGGGGGACACGGGAGTAACATAGTGACATAGTGGTGTGCACATAGCCATAGATGCTTTTTCGTGAGATACAAGTAAAAAGCATCTATGTTATGTGTGCACCACCACGTCATTTGTGTCACCCTTGTGTCTCTGTTTGTGCGATTCCAGCATTAGTCTATACATAATAGTAAATATGTGATGGGTTTTCACCAAATTCATATTGAAATTTTTATCTTATTTGTCAAATCACTAAATTGAAATTAAATATCAAATACAATAAAAATAGAGTCGTACTGTAATGACCTCAAGTTGGAATCTCATATGGCAGCTCTTTACGTGAAAGTGAATAGGAACCATAAATTCTTTTTCATTTGCATCTCAATGAAAAGCATCTAATGTTCCCGTACACTTTCACACCAAGGAGTAAGATATGAGGTTCCAAGGACACTTCAGCATTATTCATAGAGAAATAAGGGTTAATTAGCATACCTCTCCCATGATTTGATGAAGAGTCATGCTGGAATGACCTCAAGATTGTACCTCGTATCGCACATCATGACTTGAAACTGTGTAGGAACCATAGATGCTTTTCAGATACGAGGTACAATCTTGAGGTCACTTCAGCATTATTTTTTGATGAATGGTTGAGATACCCCTAATGTTTTCCATGAATGAATGACATATCCCCCATCCTCATACCTCAATCTCTAGTCAAAAAAACACCCTTGGTTTTCTCTCTCAAAATAAATATATATATATATATAATAGATTTTTAGATTGAAAAGAAAAAAGGTTTTCTAAAAGATGTAAAGACCTAGGATTAAAGATGAGGTTAACTATTTTAAAAATAATTAGTCCTAGACGTCAAGGAGTGTGAAGATGATAGATTTTTTTGTGAGAAAAATCAAGAATTTTTTACTAGAGAGGCATTTAGGTCATTTTTATTAATCAATGACTTCAAAGGGTATGTGACCATTTTGAAAACACAGGGTATCTTAAATATTCATCAAGTGAAGGAGGGGTATGAAGACATTCCCTAAGAATAATGATAACCAATTGTATTAATTGCTATCAAATTACTGATAAATAAAGAAATTTTATGTAAACATAGTGCTCTCCATTCCTACCAATAGATTCTCGACAGTTGATACTAATATTTTACTATTTTTTTATTTTAATTTGAATAAATAGTTATATATATGAATTTCTCGAGATGTTCAAATATACATCAACTTGGTATACCATCGTGTTTTAACAATCGAGATTTTAAAATTTATATTAGTCACTTTTGATGAGTCAATAGATCTCGAAATATTATATAATGTTACAGTCTCTATTAAAGGAAAGATTCTCATATTGGTATTTTAACTTGGATTGATGTTTCTATCTTCTGTATCAGTAAAAGTGAGTAATTGAAGTTCATTAGTGGACCGTTTGGCAAACTCAGAGGATGTACAAAAAACTTGGTATTTAATTAATGTCACCATTACCAGGAACGTGGTGACATGAGATATTATAATGTTTTATTTATTTATTTTATTTTATTAATTTTTGCATCATATATTATTTTCTAATGTTACACAAACAGAGAAGTTGGATGTTAAATCCAAAGAAAAGTCTTGTCTCAATTAATCCTTCTCATTATTTTATTTTCCAGGTCACCATCAAGAGTCAAAATACATTTTTAGGGTTATTGAACTTTATAATTTTGGTAAACTTTCTTTTAATATGTTTTAGATCCTTTTAAAATTATTTTAAAGGTATATTTGGTAATACTTTTGAAGTTTGAAGTCTAATTTTTGTTTTTTAAAATTTGGAATCTAAAATCTGATTCTAGAAAAATTGTTTGTTTGTCATTTTTAAAAGTTTCTGGTTATAAATAGAATTTTAAAACATATGATGTTAGAAGAAAAATAGATGTCCATTAATGAATGAAAATGGTACTGTGTTAATTTCACAGTGAAAAATATATGATTTTTGAACACGAAACGGGAGAAAGGGGATAGACCTTGACATCACTATTGTAGAGGAAGGAGAGGTAAAAGAGAAATGATAGATAAAAAAAAAAATTAAAAATAAGGATTTTAAGATTTGTATAAAAAAGGGATTAGTGATAGAAACCAGTGTTTTGAGGAGGGTATTTTAAGAATAAAAAATAAAATTCAAAAATTTCATCCATCGTTGAATTAAAACTTCTGAATTTTGATTATTAATTTTGATATATGAATCGAAACAAACGGCAATAGAGTTTCTGAAGTTTGAATTTTAAAGTTGGACTACCTCTATTCAAACTTTAAAAATATTACCAAACACACACTAACTTGACGTGATGAGTGTCTCCAAAAGTCTAGGCCTAGATATTTTATTTTTCTTTTCTTATGGGCTTCACCATATATAATATTTTTTAAATTTAATAAGGGAATTTCTATTGGCACTCCAACTTTTACTTGTTACACCCCAATTAAAAATAAAGAAACTTAGTAAATGGTTAAGAATAAGTAACAGTTGAGGTGACATTAGAAGCTCTTTTCTTCTTCGTTTTTTGGCTGGATTTTTATTTTTTGGGTTTAAAATTTTATATGAGCCTAATCATAATTGTAAATAACTACTGAAATAATTTCAATAAGTGTTATAATGTTTTGTAATGTCGAAGATTATAATTTGAACTAACCCTGTATAACGTTGTAATAGTGTGTTTCAATCTTTAATTGGAGTGTAAGAAGTAAAAATTGGGATGCTAATAACGGCTCTCTTTAATAAATTAACTAAGAATCGGGAATTAGTGACTCATGAAAAAACAATACATCCTCACTATTAAAATAAAAAATAAAAAAATCCAACTATTGAGATAAGGTAACAAGTCCAACTAGCCTTACTAAGTTTCATCCATTGTCAAAATTACTTGAAGATTCGTAGAATGAGTCCTCGAGATTTGTAATAATGCTCAAGATCTTTATTTACTCATCTCGAGGTCTTTTACGGTGGATGAGGCTTAATAAGGTATTTTTATTGTTTTGATATTGTAATTTGAGTATTTATTATCAAGGTTTAAAATATATATTTTTTTCGTTGCAATTTTACATAATAATAAAAAATGATCTTAATTAAAATATTTTGAAACATTACAAAACATTCTGAAATATTTCATGACAACCCAAAACATTAAGGATCTACACGATTGTGCATGGGAAATAGGCGAAAATTTTCTTTTTTGACATTTTTCTAGACGCAATCAAATTAGGGTTATCATTGGATTGGTTCTGACCTGAAATTCGATCCATTCCAATCCGATAACTTCGGATATGAATCGATATTTTGGATTCCGATAAGGATTCGATTTGATGAATTTTGATCCAATATCTTATTAGATCAGATCTGAATCAATTATGTTTCAATCCGAAAAGGACATGTTCCGATAATATATTAGAAAGCATATAAATTATATTATATATTTGTTGAGATATATAAAGTTTACTTAAATTTTACAAATAAAATCGTGTTTGACCCATTCCAAACCTGATTTGATTGTTAATGGATCAAATCTGGATCTTAATATTGAGATTCGATAAAATCCCGATCTAATAAGGGTTTGATCCTATACTTATTGGATCAGTCCCGAATCTGATTCTTATTGGATCGGTACCAAATTCACCTCGATCCGATCCAATGACAACCCTAAATCAAACACCAACAGGTGTACATCATTTCATTAGTTAATTATTAGATACTTTTTATTGACATTCTGAATTATATATTATAAAAAATTATGCTCAAAATAAGACATTTTCTAATTTTATATTTAAAAAATTGAAGTTGGGTTGTCTACCAATAAGAGATTACTTGCTTTAGCTAAATAATATTCTTATTTAATTTATCTTGTCTTTATCTCGCAATTTTTTATTAAAAAAAGGACAAAATTTGTTGAAATTAAATATCCAAAATAGAAAATTTGAAGAATAAAATATTGGGCAACCATAGATTGAAACATTTTCTTTAAACACTAAATGACATATGGTCATAATATCATGGGACCTCCAGATTTTGTTGAGGATGGCAATTGGACTCACAAAAAGTCAATCCTTCCTCAAATTTCTAATTATATAATATATGCTACATAATCATCTGTTATTTAATATTTATCAAAATATGGGTCAACCATATGGTATTGGCTTTTATATATTTCTACTACATATATTGAAAATTTTTCTTTTTCAGAAGAATAGAAATTAACAAGCAATATTTTGAAATTATTGACTAAGATTTTAAAAATAAATTTCTTTTTTAAAATAAATTTTTTGTAGAAAAGAGTCAAAAGCCTTGTAAAGAAAAAAATGGTTACATGGGTCGGCGGAACAATTAGCTCACTGTAGGGTTTATGACCTTAGATTAGATTTAGATACAAATTTAGAAAAAAGAAATCTTTTTATTCGATCAAAGGCCTCGAAAAAGGATGGCCATTGAATTCCCAAATTTTAAATGCATTGATCAATGGTAAAAAAAAAAAAAAAAAAAAAAAATTAAAGCTTTTAGAGTATTTAGAATTTTGTAATTTAAATCCTCATGTCATTCCAAAGACATGTTCGGGTGCCATTCTAAAAGCTCTAAAATAATAAATAAATAAAAACTAATTTTATATATTTTTTCACAATTGGATTTGAATTTTAAATTTGAGAGTTCAATGGTCATTCATTTTCAAAGTCTTTTAACAGACTTAATATATAGATTTCTTTTTTTTTTTTTTGAAATATCGAACATGAACTCCATAGGGCCAAGATGTTACTTGAGTCAATGTACCATTCCACGTGACCCAAAGGAGGACCTCGATCCAAGCTCTACATGATACTTCACGTAGTCGTTTGTAATTTTATCTTTTTTTAATTTTTTCACTCATCCATCTCAACACTATCATCCTAGACTCGAATTTTTATTTTCTTAACATATTATTATTGTTGTTTTTATTATAAAATTTTCCTTTTAGTATGCTCGGTATTGGTCAATCACTTAGCATTCTGAAAGCACACTTCTACTTTAATCATCAATCTTTAAACTTATGAATACATCTTTATCAATCTCTCCATCATCATATACAATAGGTCCAAGATGACAAAAGTGGTCACTACCAAATTTCGATTCCAAGTACTCACATCTTAATTCTACTAATCTAAACTCCTTCAACTCCAACACATCTCTCCACAATTAGAAATGAACACTGAAGAAAATGTTAAAGACATCTCTCCACAATTAGAAATAAACACTGAAGAAAATGTTGAAGACATGAACACTGTGAAGAAAATGTTAAAGTAGCTCCAGAACACAATAAATTGAGAAAAAGTCAATTGAAATGGCTTAGGCATGTTTAAGAAAAGCCAAGTACAAACCTAGTTAGAATAAATATTCAAGTTGAAAGCTCAAAAAAAAAAAAAAAAAATGAGATGGTGAAAGTGCATATAAATACTCAAGGTAGAAAACTAGGGTAAATTTTTTTTACTATGAGATTGAAGATGACTTACTTTTGGAAGAGAAATCAGAAGGTTTTTAGTCTCAAAAAGATCAAATTCAAGGTGCATGTAAGCATTTTGGCGAATATTTTTTATCCCTATCTTTTTAAACTGATGACATTGCCCCTTAATTTGGATTTTCTCTCATAGATTAATGAAAAATGACCCAAATGCCCTTTTTCCAACTTTTAGCCAAAAAGTCCTTGAATTTTCTCCCCCCAAGAACAGTCATCTTCAAACTCTTGAACCTCATCATTAGATATAGTTTGCCCCCTCTACAAGAAAATCCTGACTCTGCTCTTGTAAATACACTTCTAATAATAGAAAATGTGGTTATGGACAGAGTGGAATGGAGGAGCATGACTCGACATGAATATAGGTTTGCCAAACCAATACTTTGTAACCATCATCGAATCTGAAACATGTTCCCCTATCGATTAATATAGGTTTCTAGACCATTTCTGATTTTTTTTTTTTTTTTTTTTGGGTGGGGGGGGGGCAGGGGCAGTGCAGAATATTGTGGTGGGAAAGCTAAATTGAGTCCATCCCTGTAGACCTCCCAAGTAAGGGTTGCTGAGGTTCCCAAAAGCCTCCACGTATTCATGTCTGAACAACAAAAAGAAGTAATTGAACCAATCTCAGGGTTTTTTCCCTTTTATCTTTCCTTTTTCAACAAAACATATAACATTAAGCTCTTAGAGTTATCCAATTGATTGTGATCAGTTTTGAATGAGTGTCACAACATCGATATGGAAATTTGATTTAATTACCTGTCAGAAGAAACCTAAGCACCAACCAAGCCACCTTGACAACAAATGCAAGCTATCAAAATGCCAAGAAGTGCTCCAGCAAGAACCTGCGATGGAGTGTGACCAAGAAGTACTTTAAGCTTCCTTTGACTGATAGGATGCCCTTGAAATAAGTCGGCAATGATCATATTCAAAACCTGTTTAGAAAGGGAAGATAATCATATGGTTAAGAGAAGGATATAAATTTAAGGTACCACAACTTGGGTTCAAGACCTGTCATCACCAACTAATTAATCACTAAGCACTAACTCACTTGCTTGTCCAAAAAAAGAAAAATATGAATAATGCTGAAGTGACCTCACATCGCACACCCTGACGTGAAAGTGTATGGGTATCACATATGCTTTCCTCGAGATACGAGTGAAAAAGCATCTATGGTTCCTATCCACTTTCACGTCAAGATGTGCAATATGACGTTCAATCTTGAGGTCACTCCAGCACGACTCAGAGAAAAAAACTCTTTAAAGAAGAAATTTATACTTCCATTCATTAGATTTCTTACATACTTAGGATTTATTTTATTTTTTATTTTTGGGTGGTAGAACAGAACAACGATGCTACATTCTTCAGGACATTAAGAAAAATATCATGAACAATCTAGAGAAAAACTAAGTGATCATCAAATCGAGACAGTTTTTGGCCTATTGTCTTTTATAATTCGACACAATGAATGTCCAATCCAACCTCCCTGGATGTGTGCCATAGCCATATGTTTAGAAAGCTGTTGGTTGAGCTACTTAGATGGGCATCTAGATTTTCTCAAATGAGAACCTTAATTGGAAACTATTTGAATGTATGAACATAAACAAGTAGTCATGAAAATACAGAAATGCACTTTACGCTCCTGCTCAGCCTTGACATACATTAGTTTGGATCTCTTAAAAATAGTATAATTGGAAAATACCCAGAAATCAACACAAAAGTTTTCCTTTTCTTATATGAAAAAATTAAGAACTTATTTAAAATGAAGAACAGAACTGTACAGCCCGAACAGACAAATAATAACCAAAATGTCCCAAAGAATAAAAATGGAATTTCTGCTAAATATAATGACAAAAACCTCGCTAAATGGTTTGCCCAACAACTATTCCTTTCCACCATCTCAAGTGTATATGAAAGATTAAAAATTTCAACCCAAGGAAAGTAAAAACAAAGTGCATAAAGAAAAGAGTTTTTGTTTTCCTCTATTCAAAATTAGCAAGAATATCACGCTCAAGAGATAAGTGGGCTCAGAAACGCTCATAGTCATTGGAGACCTACCTTCCACTGGAGTAAGTTGAGTAAGGACTTTGATGGAGTGTTTTTTGAGGACTTTGTCCTCAAGTGGGAGGAGTTGTGATCCTTGTAACCTTGTGAGTGTCGGTGTGTGGTGTTTGTTTTTCTTTTGTTTTGTTGTTCTGTAAAGGAAGGGGGGCATCTCGTCCTCCTGTTTTCTTTGATCAATAAATACTTACCAAAAGAAGAAGAAGAAGATAACGAATCTAAAAAAAAATATGAGACTCTTCATTTGGCAATAGTGTTTCGATCTTTATTCGTTCCACAATTTTTTTGGTCTTCATCCCATCCTTCAAGAGCCTTAAACCTTAAACAGTGCATTCTAGTCCAGTGTCATCAACAGTCTTCATTGTGCATGAACCATGTCAATTGCATCTCTTTCATGATGCAACATAATCGTCCCACTACAATTTGGTACATTATTTTATTCAATTAGACCAACTGGGTGTTGAAGATGGCCAAAGATGCGCAATTCAAGCATGATTTGGATGGGGTGACTTATGGCCAGAATAGTAACAGGGTGAAGTTATAATGGTGCACTTCTTCCAGTTTTGATTTGTTTATTTCTTTTAGAGTTGAACAAAAACCATTTTGAGCGAGTTTTTGGGATTTATAACAGCTACAATACATCTCTCGATGAATCCTGATTTTTTCCCCATAACATCCAGTAAATTCTTCATGCAGAATTAGCGATGGTTTTTTTTCCTTGGTCTCGCTATCTTGATTTTAGTTGGAGGATTTATCAATTTTCTAAGTTCTGATTTTTACATCATAAATAAATAAATTCTTGACGTCTTCTGATGTCATCGATCAATCTGGATTGATTCAATAGTTGGACCATATTGAACCTTCCTGATCAATTTTATGGCTCCATAAATGGTCTAGGTTTTAAAACTTTGATTTAGAAGCTTACAAAAAAAGAGTGGAAAAAATTCAAAAAAATAAAACTATAAAAGTATCCCCTGCATCAACTATAACACGGTGGGTGTATGTCTCTCGGTACTGATAATCCAAATAAAAATAAATAAAAAATCATTTGGCCATCAAAATTTTGTTTTTTAATTGTTGTTATAAGTAAATATTTTATTGCAAATGAAAGGAGGAGATTGAGGAGAACTGCCTCACAAAGGTCAAAGATTTCAAAAACGTTCTCTACCCATTACAAACATCTCATTTCCAAAACAACTCTTCAAAATCACCCCTTTGAATTCTTCTAATACTTTACACCAAAAAAAAAAGAAAAGTCCAACAATGTTAACTACAAATTAAAGTCACATTCCATTTTCTGTCTAGATCCAACTCTGTTAAAACCATTAGTTTCAAGGTATCTCTCCATTGTTCCAGTTATGCATTTACCACCTCCTTAGTCTCATCAATTAACACTAAAGGGACCTCGTCCAACACAGGCAATTAATGCATCCATAATCAGTGCTACATAACACGATAGATATCCTTGTTCCTAATTGTAATTAGCAGAAACGCTACTTCAAACTGAAAAATACTTTTCCATAACGTCCATTTAGTCAAGTATTGTCATGATATAGAGTATTACTACCGTAGTGCATATTTATGACCCCAAAACTGATACATGTTAAGATTACCCATATGTACATAACATATCTTTCTAAAGTTCATATTCATCATTGCCTGATAAATTGGCAACCACCTCTATGTGTTCCATACAATACATTGCACGTGCACGTGCATGAGTATGGGAGTTAGAATCCAACATGAGTATAGAGTATCGGATTTGACAGATCCCACAAATATTATTCAAGGAGTTGGCATTTTCAAAAATTAGAACAAAGTCGTCATTTGTACATAATTATAAGGACAATGATGGATTATGTGATGGAATTGTTGTGATATACCTAAAGACAAGGATACAATATCCTTTGTTATACTTGCTAGAAAAAAACTGAAAATGGTAGAATCATAATGCGTGATAAATGCTTCTCAAAAATAATATATATGATAAATGCTAATCAATATCTTGCAATAATGAAAACAGAGAGGAAAAAAAAAAGGAATTCAGAAGTGGCACATTGGAGTGACTATAGGAATCAAACATGGGTACTTAACCCTTTTGGAAGAAGAGTCTACGCAACATGGATTAACAGAAATTATTTGTCTTTTTTCTTCCAATAGATAAAAGTCTAAATAATATACAAATAGAAAAGATAAGAGCTTGAAAAGACCTACATCAACAAGGACCAATAAAATTTAAAACTGCGCCAGACCAACCAGCCTCTCTCACAATGAAACCCCATCTAAACACAAGCACAAAAAACATGAAGGCATGAAGTTCCAATACAATATCTTTCATGCTCTCCATCGAACACCCTACCATTTTGCTATTTCCATAGACCTCAAGACACTGAATAAAAGCTCCAGAGAACTCCATCCCTAAATGAGGAGGAAGAGGTGGATCAACTACCAAAGAGATCCATAGATGAATAAGGCAAAATCCAGCAAACAAAGAAAATGAAAAGAAAGCACAACAAACTTTATTTTCTAGTGTGCAATGAATAAGAAGATCATTGACAGATTTCCGATTAACTTTGCACATTGAAAAATTATCAACTATGATTTTCTTAACATGATTAATAGTGAGGATTTTATCAAAAGATGTTCGCCATAAAAAGAATGCATTTTGGATGGAATTTTAGAACCCCAAAGAAAATGCTGTTGGAACAAATTAGAAATAATAGAAGTGAATGTATTGATGCAGAAGATCTAACAGTTACCAATTT
The DNA here is from genome assembly GCF_017979445.1 of Akebia trifoliata. NCBI lineage: Eukaryota > Viridiplantae > Streptophyta > Magnoliopsida > Ranunculales > Lardizabalaceae > Akebia > Akebia trifoliata. The sequence goes on along the minus strand of NC_141385.1, from coordinate 11,528,136 downwards.
TCCAGCTAAGGTCACTTGTCACCATCTGACAGTGAGAGGGGGTATTGTTGATGTACGCACACAATAAAGCAATGAGGTCAATCTCCCTGTTTAGGTTTCTTCTAAAACCCAAACACCATGTCAGATTCTCACCAGATGGTTGGGTATGTTTACATATCCGGCATGGCAAAAATCCAAAAAATGTCATGTCTTGTTACGTAGCTTTAATTTAACTTTTTCGCTCACATTTCATGTAACATGTACTTGAACTTGGTAAGGTATAGAGTCTATAGACCCCCATGGGTGTCATAAGCTTTATACATATGGATTGGATTCTTAGGTGCTACGATATGGCCAGTAAAAAATAATGATAATATATTATTATCTACCAAAAAAATAATAAAAATAATTATAAGAGGCCGACTAGTTGCAAATCAACTAGTACCGATTGCACCCCACTTGAAAAAAAATACACACACTCAAAAAAAGAAGTTGCATTCCTTCTTTGGGAGCTTAAATCAGTATTACACAATTCTACCTTACTTTGGAACAATCAAGCGACAAATTGAAGAATCTAGAAAAGACCCAACTTCCCACAATCAAAGAAAATCTGGAAAATCAATAAAAAAGAACAGAATTTTCCACTGAGATAGACACTACAATCTCTGAAAAAGAAAGAAATACTCATAGGCCAAATGAAATTCTATGAATTAAACCACAATTGTTTGAAAAAATTGAAGAGTTAAATTTTTAAGACTTTTCCTCTGCAACTTAAATCTATTTAAACTCTCTCAAGCCCAGATAAAGAAAAGCCTAAGAAAACCATAGATGTGAACCCAAGGGTGGAACAGACTCAAGAAAGATGAAAAAAGGTAGCCCAACTGAGAAAGCTTTGAAGAATTGAAGAAGAAGAAGAAAAAGTGCAAGAAATAATTGATCTTTCACTCCTTAAGAACAAAAATATGAAAAAAGGAGACAAAGAAAAAGAGAGAGTTATTGAAGTGAGGTGCAAATATATATATATATTAAGTTGAAGTGCAACCAACTACTTGTGATTTGCAAGTAGTTGGTCTCTAATAATAATAATAATAATAGCAATAATAAAAATATGGCCAATGCAACTATGATCATTTCTCTATGTACTTATTACAATGACAATGTCTACAAGTGATCCCTCCAAAAATTTTGACACAAAGGTGGTGCATTACCATTAAGAGCACACTTAGGAAAAGAAAAGTACAACTCGGGTATTGCAGTTTGTTGGGGGGTCTGGAAAGAAAGATATAGGAGTGTTCCAGAGGGAGGAAAAAACACTTCAACAAAGTAATCTTGAAGAAATTTGGGTTATTATTTTATTGGTGCAAGTTATGCAAGGATTTTGACGGGTCTTCTTTGGGGACTTTGTCTTCAAGTGGGAGGAGTTATGCTTTTTGTAATTTCACAAGGGTTTGTTTAGCCTCGTGGCAGACTTTCCTTGTTTTTGTTCTTTATTTTCCTTTGTAAGGGGGCCATCTTGTCCTCTTCTCTATCCTCTATTTTTAGCTTTTAATAAAATTATACTTGTAATAATAATAATAATAATAATAATAATAATAATATAATAATAATAATAAATTGTCTCTTGAAAGGATCTAAAGGAAAATTTACTCAAAATCAACACTTATACCAGCTAATAACTCATAAGACAGGGATGTACACATGGTCAAGTTATAGGCCACAAGTTGAAATAGGCTCATAGTGGTTCAAGTCCTCGCACTAAGGTCATATATTGATAGTCCCCCGACAAACCTCTCACCCTAATGATGTTGGAACAATCTTCCGAAATAGTTGATAGGCACCTTACTCGAATATTTTTTAGAGTACGATCATCAAAAACTTCCTCCCTTGTCCAAAAACTCGCAATCTTTGGTTTAATTTAATAACCAAAATGTCATATAACTCCACCTTTCGTTTAGCATAATTGGGATTCTCCGATAAGCATTTTTTATTTGCCATTAATTTAATCCCATAATAATTCAATCCCCAAAACTGATTGAGACAATTGAAGATACTATGATTTAACCTTCTAGTTGTGATAATTATATTTTAAAATCGCATTCTCGAGGTATCTCATAGTCAACTAAGAAACTAAGATGCCTTATCCAAGATGGAAGGATACAAACCAAGACAATGGATCAAAAATCTCATATTTCAATAGCTACGAAGACTGAGAAGTCTTTGAGACATCCCGAATGGGAAAAAAACTTTTGCCCCATGATGATAACCAAGTCAACACACTAACTAATCAAATCCTAAAACTTGATGGTACTTTGAATCAATTCTCTAGAATATTAATATGTGAATGTCATATGAGAACCATAGGAGTAAGGAAGAGAAGATAAAAAAATAGACAAAAAGAAAGTGATCGGGGAGAACAATTGAGTGGATTGAGTAGAGGTTGGTAATTGTGCCAACACCAGATAGAAAGAAAACATATTTACCATTCTGATGTAGATATCCATCACAAAAATGTCATAAACCTCCACCAACTCTCAATGGACTAGGTGTCATGAACCTAGCCCCTCGTCACATACCGCACCCTAATGTAACCCATCAGCCATCCCCAATTATTCTTAGGAGTTCCCTCAACTCACATAGGCACTCTTCCACTAAAGAGAATACAAGTGATTTAAGAAGAAAACATGTATCATTAATACTAACTACTAAGTGGTTCGGGTGATCCCAAAGGGGATAATTACAAATGAGGAATTCTTCCCTTACATAAAGCTGGCGAGGATTTTCTACAGCACTCTGTCATCAATTATTTATTCCAAAATTGTCTATGACATATCTAGAATCACCATAAATCTACTCTAAAACTTTATCCAAAAAAATTATATTCTCTAAAACATTATTATGGTACATTAAGGTATTTTTCCATCAAGATTCTTTTAGGGTTTTTTTATAACATTCTAGAGCATTATGGACCCTTCCATAACTTCCTAAATTCCTCTTGATTTGGTGAAAAGAAATACCAATGTCGCACCATAGGATCATGTCCCCCACATAATTGTGTCAACGGCCTTGCCAATCTCCATAACATTTCAATTTTTTGAGCCACTTCCTTGAGTCCTTTGCCCCTCACCCAACTCGAAATGCATTCTTTGGCCCTGCTTAGTTCGAGTTATTTGTTCCCCTTTGTCTCCTAGCTATGGTGATAATTTCCTTCGCCTCTCAAAGACGCATCCTTAGGGCTTCCATCCTTCGTCTAACTCATAGTCATTCTATCTATGCATCCATTGTGTTGTCATGATGCCTCATTAAGCCCTTCTTGGCCCTCTCCAGCCTAGTCACCCTTCCCTTCTGGCCTTAGTTACATATTCGTCTCTCCGAGTCACTTTCTTGAGTCTTGCATCTCCCACCCAAATCGGCTATTGACTATTGTCACTTCATCCAAAGTGTAGCCTTGATGGAAACTTTGTTTGACGGTTGGCTACTAACATACCTTGAAACAACTTCATTGCCCTCATACCAACTTCCCTATAGAATTGGCCTTCCTTTAAACCACTCTAGTATCGACTGTTATAGCTCTAGCTCCTCATTGTGTAGTGCCCATGCGGCACTTGAACTAATCCCTGATGTAGCCCAAGTTTGGCTTCCCTAATGATTCCTAAGAGTTCTCTCAACTCACTTAGTCTCTTTTCTACTCCAGAGTGTGTGTGATTTAGGAAAAAACTTGTATTACTCATACCAAGAGGTTTGGGTGATGCCAAAGGGGATGAAAACAAATGATGACTTCTCCCCCTTATATAGAACTAGGAAGGATTTTCTATAAAACTATATTATTAATTCTATTTTCCAAGATCTTCCTAAATCACATCCAAAAGTAGCCTAAGGCCTACTTTAGAACTTCATTATGGTATATTAAGTCCTCCGAGAATCTTCTACATTCATCCAAACTTTTTTTAGATTATACAATATTTTCGACAACATTCTAGAGCTTTACGGATCATTCCAAAACTCTATACCTTCCTCCTGATTTGGTGAAAGGGAACATTGATGTCGTCACGGGATCGAGACATAGAGCCTCCCTTCTCCACACTCTAACCTACAATGATATCAAGAGCTCACATGTTTAAACTTCAATACAGACATCCAAAGCACATTTGACAAATTCCTAATCTGCTAGCACCAGAAACCTTGATAAGGATTCTTCAAATCCAACCACGCGTACTTACTTCATTAAGTTTTTCCTAAGCTAATAAACAGACCAATAATAACCCATTTCCCCATCCGTAAATACCTTTACTAGAAACCATCATATTTTATACAACATTTACTAAATGTTCGAGGCAGCTGAACAGTGGTGATCAAAACACCATCTTATAGTCACAAACATGAACTCAAAGTCCAAATATGGTGGAGTTGTTAAGAACTAGTATTGATTGACAAGCACAAGTACGCGACCTAGGACTCAGACACTCTGATTTTAAACATTTAACTTCATTGGATAAACAGCAAGTGCAACCCATCTACAAAACACAAAATCTAAATATCCTAAACTATCAAAGACTCAAAAATAAATTAAATTTCATCCAAAATTCAAATTCCAAAATAAACAAACATTCACTAGGGGCAAAAAAAAAAAAGACACCATTTACCTCAGCTTGCATACCGGCATGCCTCCGAACCCCAATTGCATCATACATAACAATGAGACTGAAACCCAAACAAACTGGAAACAGAGAGTCCGCTACTCCATGACAGAGCGCCACTGAAGTCGTAAGAGCGGTACATAAAGCCGAGTGCGACGATGGCATCCCTCCAGAAGTAAACAGAATCCTAAAATCCCATTTTCTCTCCACAAAGAAATTCAAGAACATTTTCATAGATTGGGCAATCATCCAAGAAAGCATACCAGACACAAATGTAGGGTTCGCTGCAAGTGTTGCGAAAAATGGACTAATTCGAACTTTTGCGGTAGAAGTCACGCTAAGAAGAGCCATCCCAATCCCTCCACTCTGCAAAAAATCCAAACTTTCTTCATCTGATAATCTATCTGGTTCACTAATTCCTCTCAAACAAGATACCCATTTGTCCATTCGAGTTATTGACGACGCAAGACCTCTGAGACTTTGTAGAATTGGGAGTAAAACCCAGAAAGGGTTTATGGGTAGGGTGTAATTGCATTTTTTATTTAGGGTTTTAGGATTTCGAGGAGGTTGATGAGAAACTGAGATTGGAGAGCTCTTAAAGTTGTTGAAATGGTTGAATTTGAATAATGAGAAGGGATTTCTATTAAAGAAATTGAAATTAGTGTTCGAATATCTGCAAACGGGGAATCTAAATGAGGGTCTTAAGGTGATGGGATCCATTAGAGCTGCTTCTCTGCTCTGCTTCAAGCCGCATTGCAGAGAGACAGAGAGAGACAAAATGAGATGTTGGAAACTTGTGGCGGAGGGGATCACTTTTCAAACGAGCAATTCATATAAAGGCAATCTTAGTCGGTAATGCCCCTATCTTTTTACAATTATTACGAAAAATGCCATTTTGTATGGTTCTCTCTCGAAGTTGGAAAGGGGAATCTAAACGTGACTGTACCTTTGTTCCATACTAGATCCTTTTCCCATCCGATCTAGCCCCGGGTCGCATAGTTTTAAAAATCGATATTTTGACTCGCTCGAGTCATTTGATGTAACACAAAATAAATTATTTATTAATATACATTTGTATTTAAATAAGTATAATTATAATTTCCAGGTGGATTAGAAGATGTTTAGATATAATTTCATATTTTTATTTTAAATATTTAAAGTATTAAAAAATTAATTATTTTTATCAAAAATATTTATTTTTAAATAAGGTACTTGAGAATGAATGTTTTATTTTATTTTTATTTTTCTTCGCTTGTAAGGTAATCAATAGTTTTTGGGGGAAATATCAGAAATATCAAGTAAAACAAATTATTTTACCACAAAGATTAAGAATAATGGATTTCTTAAATAAAATTAAATGTTTTTTGTTATTGTTTTCTAATAGGTTGCCTTCAACTGCCTGTAATAATCTCAACTTCTAATCCTTGAAGATCTTTAAGGATGTCTGCTGGAACGGAAGGAAAATTCTCAAAGCTAGGGAGTCTACCTTTTCCAACATAGTTCATTTTATTGGGAATGACAACTCCACCAAGCTATGGGAGGACCCTTGGCATCCCTTTGATTTTTTAAACTCGTTATGCCATGAGGAGCTTGCCTTTGACTCTAGAGTAAGCCGAACAACAAGGTCTCGGTATTCATCAAGGATGGTCAGTGGAGAATTTTTGTGACTAGAGAAGGTCGCCTTCTTGAGATTTTGCATCATCTTTACTAAATTCCTATTCACCATAGGGCTTCTAGTATAGTCATTTGGAAAAGGACTAGTAATGGTATTTTCTCTGTAGCCTCTGCTATAAGGATCCATCCCTCCCCTTATTCCTCGTCCGAGATGGACCCACTTGCTTTGGAGCAACTTTAGAATCCCAAGGCACACCTTCATTTCATGATTGTTCTCAAAAGCAAACTTAAAACTCTTGAAAAGCTCAAGGAATGGTAGCTTAGTGTTGATGCTACTTGTAGGTTGTGTAAAGGCCATGAATATGACACTAATCACTTATTCAATCAATACACCTTTGCGAATTTGGTTTGGCCTGGGATTCTATCTAGGTGCCTTATGAATATATCCTCTGGGAGTTAGGGCAAATGAAGTGGATTGGGTTGACTCTCATTTCAAAGGGAACTCTGTTATCCAAAGAATGAAACAGGTGGCTATATGTGCATTCATTTACCACATTTGGGAAGAAAGATGCAAGCGCATTTTTCGAAATCAATTCAAGCATCAAGCCTCTATTCTCCTCTCCATTATTAAGGATGTGTGATTCAGATTCAATGATGACCTTGAGAGCATTGAAGATTAGAATTATAACAAAGTGTTCTTGAATGCCTAGGGCTTCAAAGCTTCCTTCTTCCATAGAAGAAGAATTATTTGTTCTTGGAAGAGACCTTTATTGGGTTTTGGGCTATTAACTCGGATGGTGCCTTTTCTTATCTGAGGGGTAGCTTTGGTGCCATCATCCAAGACTCGAAAGGAAGAGTGAAGGCTGCTCTTGCTGGTTGCGTTCATCCTAACTAAGTCCTTCATCACGAATTGCAAGATATTCTCGAAAGAATTAAGTTGGCTGCATCTAACCATTGCTCTAGGATTAAGGTACAACTTGATTCTCTATCTCTTGTTAACATTATCAATTACTTATGGAGCCCCCTTTGGCATGTTCACCATCTAGTTCTATCTATCTTAGGGCTTATCCCTTCCTTTAAAGAGGCTTTGTTTACTCACACCTTCAAAGAAACCAGTAGAACTGTCGACAACCTTGGCTCACTTTAAATCTCTAATAGTAGGATACCTTAAAATTATCGAAGCAATGTTAACTTTTAGACTCCGAGTATAGTTAGAAATTCGATGTATAACAAAAAAATATTTATGAAATCAGTTCTAGTATGATTCAGAATATACATTTAGGACTTTGATTGAAAACTCGGGAATGATAAAATGCGTTGAATATTCTTTATATGTTGAAAATTAAATTTATTCGACAAAAATATCAATTCCAATTGAGTCGAACAATTGGATTAAGCCTTTTATAATATTGAATATTAAAAGGATATTTTGGTAATTAAAAAAAAACTCTTTGCTCTACCATTTCTTCATCATAATAGAAAAGAAGTGATCATATTTGATCAATTCTCTCAATAAGTGTATGCCTTGATTTTAATTTATGTAAAAAAAATTATATTTTTCAATATACAATTAAAAATAATTGAGAATCACCTCATTATATGCACACACACTAGCAATTATTGTGCTTCTAAATTTTCTTAAACGATCAAATCAATTTATAAAAAATGATGATCTGAATACACCATTGGTCCTCTCATTCTTCATTTAAAAAAAAACACACATGATCGGATGCCACAAAATTATAGATCATAAAATTTTAAGAATATTTTTTAAATTAATTAAAAAACAAAGTTAATTTTTCCAGTTGAATATTAACTTTAAATTAGGAATTTTGTTGACCTTCCATTTTTAACACCTACGATGAAGCCCAAAATTATTATGTTTTATATTGAATATAAAATTTACTATAAAATCTAGAGGGTTGTGGACTAAAGTGTTGGAATGTCATGTGCTATTCGTATGGACCCAACGATTCTTAATTAGTCAGCCTAGTCTTACCTAAGTAAATAAATAAAATATCATACTAGGTTAAAGATTTTGTCTTTCTTTGTTGTTGTGGCCGTAAGATTCGTGAAAATTTTCACCATTGGATTTTAATTTTAAACTTGGAAGTTCAATTTTAAATTATGGATCCATCAGTGACCATCAATTTTCACAGTCATACAAATTTCATTGTTTCCCCTTTTCTAATGTTTTTTCAGAAAATATTTTCGTTATAATCCTAACCTAAATTTAAAGTAATATGCAAAGTCCGCTTCATAACTTTTTTTAAAAAAAGGAAATGATATGTTTACATAAAATTTTAAGATGTTATTAATATAATAAAAAATACATATATACTTATCCAAAATCCATTCAAGTTAGTAAAAACATATACAAAGAAAAATAATGGAACTAATTTCTTCAAATCAATTATTTTCAAGAATTAACGTGAAATATGGGAAAACAAAAATACGAATTAATTAAAATGCACCAAAAGAACTTCAATTGCCCTCTAAAGAGGGGGAAAAAGAAAAAAAGAAAAATAGTAGGTAAGAGTTGCACAACAATTGAAATGAAAACATAAAACCCATATCTGAAGATTGAAAAAAAAAAATTATCATAAAAAACTTAATGCAACAATTATTTAACAAAAAAAATCCAATTTATTAAAAATTACAAAAATGATAATAAACCAACTATTGAATGGTCGATTCTTTCTCTCTCTTTTTTTAATTTTTTTTAAAAAGAAACAGCTATTCAATGGTCGATTATTTCTCTCTCCTCTTTCTATCTCCCTTTTTTATTTTTTAAATAAAAAATTTGAATTTTTTTTTTCTAAATGGCCATTCAATGGTCGATTCTTTCTCTCTCCCTTTTTTATTTTTTTAAATAAAAAAATTAAATTTTTTTAAAAAGAAATGACCATTCAATGATCGATTATTTCTCTCTCTCTTTTTGATTTTTTAAATAAAAAATCAAATTAAAAAAAAAAAACGACCATTCAATGTCCAGTTCTTTCTCTCTCTTTTTTATTTTTTAAATAAAAAAATAGATTTTTTTAAAAAATAAACGACCATTCAATGTCCGGTTATTTCTCTCTCTCTTTTTTATTTTTTAAATAAAAAAAATGAATTTTTTTTAAATGAAACGACCCTTGAATGTCCGGTTCTTTATCTCATGATCGTATTTTTCCTCTCTCTTCTCCTAAAATCCATTGACCGACCATTTAAGGGTCGAATTCTCTTTCTTACAATCCAACGGTTACCTAGCCGTTTTCTTTTTTCAATTCGACCATTACGTTATCATTTTTTTACCATTATATTATATATATATATATATATCTCACATACTTATTTTTCTCACAATTCTCATTGTTTTAATTCTCTCATAATTCTTACTATTTTGATTCTCTAATAATTCTCCTTATTTTTATTCTCTCACAATTTACATCGAATATGAATTCAAAAGCAATTATTTATCGATATAGCCCTTATGTTGAAGGTATCACGTATATTGATGAAAATACACAACTTTTATCAACTTCCTCATAAATTACATATGCGAAGTTAAAAGCTCTTATTATTTCAATCTACAATATTCAACGACAATTTTCAATAAGGTCAGTTATCAATTTAGATAATAAAAAAATTTTAATTGATATTTTTGATCAAAGAACTTAGGAATATATACTAAATTATAATTAAAATTCTCAAAATACAATTATTTTTGTGATACAACATGAAAATTTTATAATGTATCAATCAAATATGGTCAAGGTGAACCTAGTTCTTCAAATCAATATCAAAATACTGATATTGACCATAATATTACATACAATACAACTCAATGTAATGTTGTAATACAAAATGATTTTGAAAGTGATGTCGATGAATTTATTGATAACAATTTGAGTTCGTTATCCGACGATGATGAAAATATATTAGATATTTATATTGGTAAAATTTTTAATAATGTAATTGAATTAAGAAAAATATATAATTTCTTTAGCTATTACTCATAATTTTAGAATAAAATATGTTATTAATAATAAAGAAAAGTTATAGTTAAATGCAATGTTCCAAACTGTGATTGGTGCATATATGCAAAAAAAATTACAAATAATGATTTATTTATTATACGTAAATTTTACACAACCCACACATGTATGGGTACAATAGACTCACAACCTCATCCTCAAGCTAGTAGTAACTAAATAGAGGATAAAATATTAACTCGAATAAAGAATAGTCAATTTTATTTTTTCCAATCTATAATGACTGATATTAGAGATGAAGATAATGTATCTATCACATATATAAATGTTTGGAAAGCAAGGGAAAAAATTAATAGTGAAATACATGGTTGTGAAGTTGAGGCATATAAACATATTGAATATTATCGTCAAACTATTTTAAAAACAAATACACAAAGCTTTTGTTTTCTTAAAATTAGTTCAAACAGTCATTTTCAACATATTTTTATATTTTTTAAAGTATGTATAGATGATTTAAAAAATGGATGTTTACCAATTGTAGGATTAGATGGTACATTCTTAAAATATAAATATTAAGGTATACTACTTGTTGCGATTGCTTACGATCCAAATTATGGTATTTTTTCACTTGCATATGCAATACTTGAACAAGAAAATAAAGATACTTGAGAATGATTTTTAAATTATTTTGAAATGTCACTTAAACATTATGATTTTAATAAAATTTAAATTATTCTAGATAAATAAAAAAGAATAATATTTGCAATTAATAAATATTTTCCTTCATCATTTCATTTTTTTTGCATTCAATATTTTCAAATAAATTTAAAAAGAATTTATAAATCAGATTTATTTTGTAAATTTTTAGAAAAAGTTGCTAAAACTTAAACTGAAATTGACTGTAAAAAAAAATTATAATTAATTAAGAGAGAAAATATTGAAATATATAATTGAATAATATCAGAGGAAGATCCAACACATGTATTAGTTCATTAGGCAGTAAGTCATTCTCTAATACCTCGTTTTAGAATAATAAAATCAAATGCAAATGAAAGTTTTAATTCATAAATATTAAAATTGCGTATGAAACCAATAACTAGATTACTAGAAGGTATTATGTGTAAAATAATTGAATTACATAATAGACGTAGATTAAAGAGTCTTACTTGGGATTCTCAATTAGTTCTAATTATTGAAAATAAAAAAAGAATACAAAAGACTATTAGTTGTGAACTTTTAACTATTAATGATTTGAGATTTAAAATATATAATCGCGAGAAATAAAAAAATACATGTACTTCAAATGGATAATAGATGTTGTAGTTATGACAAATGAGCTCAAACACTTATTCTATACCAACATGCAATCAAAGTATGTGATATGAAAAGATGAGATAAATATCAATTTTGTTTTAACAAATTTAGTGTTGAAAGATATAAACAGTGTTACGCAACTTCTATGTAAGGTATTCTTGATCCATATGAGTTAGAAAATCCTTTTCAACAAGAAGAACAAATTTTACCGCTTATGACTCGAAACCAACTAGGTCTAAAGGTAAATAGAAAGAAGATTGGCATTCAAGATGTGCGACCATTGCATTGTAGTCGTTGCAAAAATATTGGATACAATTGATCCACATGTAGAAATTCAATTTGAAAATAATTATAATTTATTAATTTTTGTTAAATGTTTGTGTTTAATTTTGTATATCAAATTGTAAGTTGAAATGTAATATGTACATCTTGTAGACACCCGAATTTGAGCGGGCCCTCGACGCAAGATGCCCCAAAAATTAAAAAATCGGAATGGGCTACAAAGCCCAAACCTACAAAATACAATGCATTTTCAATTAATAAATGTTCGAGGCCATTTACGTGGCCCATGGACCCGCACACCTCACCACTCTCATACATCCTTAAAATCAACCCAATCCATTCAACTTAAACCCAATCCATTCAACTTAAACCCAACTCAACACTATTCTACAACCCAACCCAAATCCATCACCTAAGCCCAAAACCCTACCCAATCCATTATCTAAGTCCACAACCCTACCCAATCCATTACTAAAGCCCAAAGCCCAATCCACTACCCAAAAGTCAATCTAACCCATCATCATTCAATACCCAAACCCAACCCAATCTATCAATCTCATCAAACCAATCACCAAGAGATGACACATGTCATCATCTCCTTCCACCTCCCTCATCTAATCAACTCAACCCATAACCCTACCCTAACCTAACCTATCCCCCATCCTCTCATCATCAACAACCCACAACTCAACCCATAACCCTACCCTAACCTAACCTATCCCCCATCCTCTCACATCAACAACCCACAACACACTCAACCCATACCCTATACACCCTAACCTATCCCTCATTCTTCAACCACCCACATCACAACCCATATCTATCCATCACTCTCCCTTAAAACACTCCCATAAAATCACCTCAACCCATACCTCAACCCATACTTCCCATACTCTTCTCTCTAATCATCTAACCACCATCACCAATCAACCATCTCTCCATCTCTCCATTTGCCACATGTCATCATCCCTTCAATCCTCTCAAAATCAACCAATCACCACTCATCTCTCTCTCCAAATCAAACACCATACTTCTTCAACCATCTCAACACTCTCCTTCTCCAAACAACTCCCTTACACCACCACTCCTCCCACCAACTCATCACCATCACTCATCTCATCCCACCAAACACTCTACCCAAATGGATTTGGGTAAGATCCAAACCATTTGGGTTAAAACACAACCCATTTCCATCATTACAAAAATACCCTCATTTTTATCTCAAATTTCATACCCTTTTCCTCTCAAACCCATGCCATTAACCACTACTCTCATCCTTCACCCCATTATACCCTTAAAAAAACCTCTCAACCTCTATAAAAACCCCTCCATTCTCCCCATAGAACACCTAATGAAAATTTGATAAAAAATCCTCCACAATCAAAACTCTCTACTCTACTCTCAACACCTCACCCTCAACTCAATTCACTCTCCTACAACTTCAAGCAAGTCCGAGCCAACTCAAAGGAAGGTCAAAGGAAGTCAAGGAAGGGTCAAGGTGGGTTCAACAAAAGGAACACCCCCTCTACATCCCCTCTTCTACTTCCCCTTTTCCCACACTTTGCACACACCACAATGATTTGAGTCCTTCAAGGGCCCCTTTTTCAATAAGGGTGCCCTCAATGGACTAAATCTATATCAAAGCCCCTCACACTTGAGGGCACACCTCAAACCATTTTCGATTTTATTTTCTTTATTTTAAAAATGACCGGATCCGTGGTTACCACCTATGGTGGGTGGAGTAGGGTGCCTAACACCTTCCCTACTCCATAAATGGACCCCCTTACCTTGAATCAAGGGTTGGACCACGTGCTTTATCCTACGAGAGTCATCACATCAAAAATAATTTAATTTTCAAAAACGAGACATCGGGTGACCATTCACACCCAATTCCATATTTGAATGGTGGCGACTCCAAAACACCCCAAAGTGGAGGGATGTTTGAAGAATATCGAAATCCCGTGTCCACACATCTGAAAATAGTGGATTGGTTTATAAGAACCTGGGGACGTAGTTTCTAGATTATACAACGAACCTTGTAAACAAAGATTGAATGCATTTTACTTTAATGATAGTGGTTCAGTGTCCCTAACCTCTTCCAAATTTCGTGCTTAGTTTTTCGACCATCAGATCAAGACGTATCCAACAGCCCATATCTAATATTACAAATAATTTTTTCGTTCATATCAAGAATTGATTACAAATTATGATGAGAGTTTATAATTTTTTTATTTTTGTCTTTTGGCCTTATTTTGTTGAGGGGGGTTATAGATGATGTAAACCATTGAATCGATAGAGGATAGAATTCTACTGTATCAGTTACCCAGTGATTATGTTAATGGTTGCATCATCTTTTCTTTCAGATTTAAGCTAATCAATACATAAAGGGGACGATCTTAACCAACCCACACCCAACTCGTTGGCTGCCCTACTATTAATTTTATAATCTAATCCTCATACTTGTGCTCTTTTTGTACTGTTTTATAGATTTTAACTACTTTATTGAACGTTCTTTTTTAATGTTATTCATGATGAGAAAAGAATTTCAAGAAAAAAAAAGAGGAAGATGATGAAATAAGGTCTGAAATCGAAAGAGGAGTGTGACGATATGAGACCAAGATAATAAAGGTATTGAGAGATGATGAAGTCGCGTTAATGGAGGTGACAAATGGGAAAACTGTTGGTTGCGTGGTGAAGATGATAATGGTTCTGTCTATGACTGCTATGCGACGTTAAGAAGATAGGATGAAGAGGAAGGGTACTTGAGAGAGGATGATGAGGGATGTTGTGTACGTGAGATGGCTGTGATGTGTGATGCTAATGCATTAATGGGTGATGTTAGTATGGTTCTGTGATGGTATGAGTATTGGTAATAGTGGAGTGTGAGTGAGAAATAAAGATGGAATGGAGGTATGTTGAGAATCATTATTTTATTATGTATTCTGTTTGTTGTATTTGACGAAGTGGTTAATGCCTTTGTTTAGTGGTTAAAGACGTGTCTGGTTTATATGAAGTAATGTTAGTGGTTGATGCCTTTGTTTAGTGGTTAAAGACGTGTTTAGTTTATAGGAAGAAATGTTAGTGGTTGATGCTTTTGTTTAGTGGTTAAAGACGTGTCTTATTGTTAATGATTTATAGAAAATAATGTTAGCAGTTGATGCTTTTGTTTAGTGGTTAAAGACGTGATTTATTGTTGCTAGTTTATAAGAAGTAATATTAGTGGTGAACGTTTTGTTTACTGGTTAAAAATGTATCTTTATTATAAGAAGTAAGGTTAGTGGTTAATGTAGTGGTTTGTTTGTTGGTTATTTCCTTTTTGATGTAAAGCCTATTTATATGCTATTTTTATTCAATGAAAGGTATAACTTACAAAAACATCAACTTTATTTCTTAGACTTTTATGTCTTCTATTTTGTAAGAAGGTAGGGGATGAGAGGGCTGAGATAGTACTGATAGAAAGGGCCCCCACTAGACTTTTCTTTTCTTTTTTATGTTTGAAAGAATGTCAGCCCCTTTTTTCCAAAAAACATCAGCTCCCCCTTCTTTTTTTTTCTCAAAATTCGATTTTTTTTATTTAAAAAATCAAGAAGAGAGAGAGAGAAAGAATCAGACATTGAATGGTCGTTTCTTTTTAAAAAAATTTGATTTTTTTATTTAAAAAATAAAAAAGAGGAAAGAGAAATAATCGACCATTGAATAGCCGTTTCTTTTTTAAAAAATTCAATTTTTTTATTCAAAAAATCAAAAAGGGAGAGAGAAAGAACCGGCCATTAAATGGTCATTTCTTTTTGAAAAAATTTGATTTTTTATTTAAAAAATCAAAAAGAGAGAGAGAAAGAGGAGAAAGAAAAAAAATCGGCTATTCAATGGACGATTTATTATCGTTTTTGTAATTTTTAATAAATTGGATTAGTTTTGTTAAATAATTATTGTATTAGGTTTTTTCTGATAATTTTCCTTTGAATAAATTAGTTAGATCATTAAAGTATTCTTACACATGACAAACATGCAAGTGACCAAACACTTAGATTTGTCCACAGGTAGAGTTAAGTTCATTAGAATGTCATTGATATATTCTTTGTGGGATTGAATACCATCGCAAGAGAGACCATATAACTTCACTCCTCTCTTCTCTAATTCATCATCATAAAATTTATTTTCTAAATAGACTAACAGATGCTCATGCCTATGCCATGGGTCATCCACTTCATGTATGTGTTCCTTACACATTGAAAATTTAATTAAATTGACAAAATATCAAATACAATTAAGTTGAATAATTGTCAATCTAATTAGCTACTAAACCTAACTTGATAATAAAATATACCCAGTAAGTAGTAATACTACTTAAATTTGAGCCATGATGGGTAAACCCTAACCAAAACTTGGCCCATTAACAACCCTACTTCTTAAAAACTGATATTTACACTACATTTTGTAGCTTATTTGATATAAAGGTTGAGATACAACAAGAGTTTGAAGAAGGAAAATTTTCAAGTATCAAGTTTTCATTCAAAATTTGAAAAACAAAAAAAATTAATGAATAGTATAATTTTATTTATAGTAATATCATTTTTCAATAACTCATAAAAATGTTAAATAAAAGATAGGTGATGTTCACAAATAATGGAGGCCATTTGTAGATACGCATAGCACCAATATAAGGTACTCCCACTCATTTATGTACATTAGCACGTATGTGCCAAGAGAGAGAGAGAGTCCAAGAAACAATCTAGGAGGTTTTTATTTTATTTTATTGTATATTAAAATTTATGCTTTATTAATAACTTAGAAGGTAAGAAGCATTAAAGAAAGACTAATGATATTCTGACTTGAAATTTTTCACTCGGTCTGTACTCGGTAGAAGTGGCAAGTGCACAGAACGTTAGATCTTTTTTCTTGTGTATGCCGAAGAAAAAAAGATCTATGGTTCCTTCCACTTGCCACATCGACCTAGTACATATCGAATGAAAATTTTCAAGTAAGAATATCATTACTCTAAAAAAATTCATTATCCAAAATAAGATTTTTCTCCCTGAAACAAAAATGATTAGGATAAGAGAAAAAATACAAATTTTCTAGATATCAAAGTTGTCTTTCTAAGATTAGGATACTAATCCGAGGAATACATTTTCTTGGAAATCCTAGCATTCCAATAATTAGTTTGAGGCGAGTGTTTTCAATGACATTCATGTTGTGTTTTATCAATATGAAGGGGTATGTTCAATTTGAAAATTATCGAAGTGTGTAGTATTATAAAGTTTCAAGATACAACTTCACACTTGAATCCCTCATTTTTGGACAATTTAGATAAAACCCTCAACATTTAGGTGAATATTTGATCTACCCATTTTTCAAACTAAGGATATCTCAAATATTCACTAAAACGTTGAAGGTTATATGCAAAACAAAAAATTTGAAACATTTGGAAGAAAAATCCAAATAACTACTAAGACAAAACTATAGCCATGAAGGAAGATTTGGATCATAAACACAATGATCTAGGGCGGATTTACAGTAGGGACAATTGTCCCCATAATAGTTTTCTCCTCTTGAGAATTTGATATATTTTTAGTTTGCCTTCACTCCACTCAATTTTTTAGGTTTATTAAGGTTCTTTTATTTGGTTAATATTTGATAGTTACCTCCCTCCCCCTTACTATGACATTACCCCTTGACTTAGGTCTTCTTTCATAAACTAATAAGAAATGACCTAAATGCCCTTTTTTACAATATCTACTAGAAAAATCATGAATATTTATCTTAAAATCACTCATCTTCATATTCTCAACCTTATCGAGCGATTATAATCTGCCCCCAATACAAGAAAATCCTAACTTCACCCCTGACAACAATGCTTTCATAGATTTTAGAATTCTCTTCTGACATCGAACACATTTTAGAGAAAACACATAAAAGAAAGAAGAGAAAATACCAAGAAGATGAAATTCTTTATAGAAAATGAGAAAATATCTTTAAAATAAGGAAAATCCATGATTTCCATGGAAGAGAGAGACTCCTCGATCAATGAATTTTACAAATTGAATGGAGAAATTGGTATTTAAGTTTTAAAAGACAAAAGTGGTGATTTTAGGAAGTTGGGGTGGTTTCAACTAGTTTTTTCTTTCTTCGGTGTTTGTAGAAAATATTTGCAACCCTTGGATCTTTCTGGCACAATTCACACCATGGATTATGTTTATAAGCAGGACAAAACATGATTGGGAATCTTGTGGACCCTCTGATCATCACTGACCCATGAATCGAACCACCTTGACACCACATCATACTGTACGTGTTGGCGTTCCACTTGATCATCTCCCTCCCACAGTAAGATATACCAAGAACCATTTGCTAACTTGCACCGTGGGTGCCAACGAGTGCTATTGTTGCAGAAAATCAGCGAACGTGAGAACTCTGCCCCTTTAGCTCGCACAGAGAAGAAATCGACCATGTCTACCTGTTTCAGTACTTTTTTGACCAAATTTTTCTTAGATTTCTACGTAATTTATTTAATTTAATTTAATATATTTTTATTTTCAATTATTGGACAAGTTCGTTTGCATGCTCAAGAGTCTGATCTGGTTAGGGTTCGATAATGGAATCAAAACATCTGTTAGAATGAAATCTAGATGTCCAGGAGCATTTTTTTGGAAGAATTAATTGATTTAAAAGTTAAAATTATTTCTGTGAAATTCTCTTTTCGATCGGTTAATTTCCCGTAAGTTATCTTTTTTGTCGATTTTTTTATTTATTTAAATCTTAGATCAATAACCTTGATATTCAAGGGAAATTGATTTTTTTGGATGAAATCTTCATGTTTATATTGGTCAATTTCACAAAAAATTGAAGGTTTTTTTTTTTTTCCCCAAAATTTATTGAATTTTAACTTTTCTTGGTTGATTGATGTTGGAGCGTCTGTTGATTTTATTAGTCTTTATGCGTTAATGAGCAAAACCTCTTAATGGACTTACCCCAAATATTTCCCCTCTCAACATAAACCTCTGAACCCTTATTTATAATGAGCTTCCCAAAGATAATTTAGGAAAGCCAATCTATCTAGTTAATTTAAATCACTAAAATCCTTCTTTAATCAAACACATCTTATTGGTAACATTTGAAATTTTAATTTAAACCCTAACTACGAAATTGGGTTCATAACATGATGCACTGAATCATCTGTTTTTAGCAGCTGAAGACTAAAGTTGAATGCATATTCTTCTTTGTGTGATAAGATGGAGCTTGAAGTAGACACCAATGGCATCTCTGAAGAATCTATTTTTGAAATTATGGGTGACATTGTAAGTTCTAACCATCAATTGTTCCGAGATAGTTCAGAAAATTTCTTAGTTTTAGTTTGTTGGTGCATTCTGCAAGTTCTAACTCGACTTTTTGTTTATTTCTGAGTAAATAGGCAGAAATAGTTTGATTGCCCTTTTCTGAGTTCTGAATACTTTATAGCATGCTTAATTTAGAGTGATTCTATTGCCACACCAAC
This sequence comes from Akebia trifoliata, assembly GCF_017979445.1. NCBI lineage: Eukaryota > Viridiplantae > Streptophyta > Magnoliopsida > Ranunculales > Lardizabalaceae > Akebia > Akebia trifoliata. Next base: position 11,508,841 of record NC_141385.1, on the reverse strand, counting down.
TTTTCCTAAGAGTACCCCAATTCATATGAAATCACCAAAGAATTAGCACACATCTTGGGGTGCTATTAGTAAAAGTTGTTGTAGCAATAGAAGCTTAATTTAATTGAGCCTAAAGTGGTTAATGGAACAATTAGAAGGGCGGCTTGATCACTGATTTTTTGTAGCATTGCTCAAGTCTTCAAAATTACTTCTTTTTAATTTTCCATAATGTGATTGTTTTGCAGCCTTGCTCAAGTCTTGACAATTATTTCTTTTTTAATTTTTCATAATGTCTATTCGGAGTTCTTATTGTGTTTTGCAGGAGTCCTCCGCTTTTGAGAATGAAAGATGTGGAATATGTATGGATTTTGTAATTGACAGGGGAGTTCTAGACTGCTGCCAGCATTGGTAAGTTTCTGGAAATATTCTATTGTTAATTCTTTGTTCTTATTTTTAGTACAAAAGAATTGATTTAGATAACCAGAACTTTGTAAAGTTTCTACTGAATTAGTTCTGATGCGAAAGATTGCAAAATAGATTTTGATCTCATAAGTTCTTTGTGTGAATCTCAGGTTTTGCTTTGCATGCGTTGACAATTGGGCTACCATCACAAATCTCTGCCCACTTTGCCAGAATGAATTTCAATCAATCACATGTGTTCCGGTAAGTGATCTATTGTCCTTACACTCTTTAGCCTTGTAAAACTAGAACATTGTTTTTGATTTGTTATCCTTGTCCTCTTATCAATAAAGTTTACATTTATTTAAAAAAAATTGTTATCATAATATATACAACTTTATCTGTTATTGATGTCTTTGTTCTATTATCCTTGATATAGAATTGTATATGCACTTCATTCTTGTAGTTCCTTGAAACAATAATTAATTTTTTATTTTTGCAAGTTCATAGCTAGAGCGTATTTATGAATCTTGTATGACAATTGAAGGTGTATGATACAATTGGAAGCAACAAGTTTGAGGATGATTCACTTTTCAGGTATTTCTCATTTTAGAAATGCCTTGCATCGTATTGTGCTTGTGATTTGTAATAAAGTAATAATGTTACATTGATATATCCTGGCATCCATTGCGTCACATTTATTTTAGAAAAAAAACATTAATCCCCAATCATTATTTTATTTTTTTTCTTTTTGATAAGTAATCCCCAATCATTTCTGAACTTTATTATGGTCCAGGAAGCCATTTTTATTCTATTTTGCATTCCTGGTACAGTATTAAATGATATAAATAAATTCACATACATATTTTTTTAGTTCAATAAACTTGTGTGGTTGAGGATTTCACTGCTAATGTTCAATGGCATTGTTTACCCATGCAGAGATGATGATTGGTGCATTCAAGGGAAGAATAACACACTTTCTTTTCCATCATACTACATTGATGAAAACGTAATCATCGGATATGCATAATCTTTTAAAGATTTTATCACCTGTTCCCATTTTTTCACAATTTTCTTATTTTGATGGGTTTTTTATGAATATTTTTGAAGGTTTTAGTACAATCTTTCTGATATAAATATCAATTTGTAGTCAGTTATCTGTTTGGATGGGAATGCCTGCAAGATACGAAATGGAGTTGCAACAACCGAGGAAGGTTCAACTCTTGATACGTCAATTGCTTGTGATTCTTGTGATATATGGTAAATACACTTCTTTGGATCTCTTGAATAGCACACCCCCAATTTAATCAATTTACACATTGAAAAAGTGCATAATAAATTCATTGAAATCAGGGGAATTATAAATGTTAGGTTAAGTGAGAGAGAGAGATAGAAGCATTGGCTTATTGTGCTGATCTTCAGTTTTATTTTCTGGAAACAATAACATCTTTGTAATTTACATAATTCCTTGCAGGAATCATTGATAATAGGAAAAATGGACAGAAGTAAAAAAAAATATGAACTAATTTTTGGATTACTTCCAAACTCCTGTGAGTCTTGTGCTAGGCCCTGTTTGGCTACCATAAATTATTTGGTGCATGATCCCACATATATTGAGTGCCAATCCATTTCTTACCATCCCAAAGTTGGAAATTTCAAAATTTGCTTTTGCCAATGATCCAATCAAAGGAATTATTGGAAAATATTTCTTTATAGCAATATCTATAATAAATGGATATTCAAGCATTTGAACCGAAGAAAAAATGAATTTTTTAAGGAAAAAAAAAAGAGGTGCCCCTCAAGGTATCAAATTTAGCTTTCGACTGACTGGTTTCTTGACTTTTATGGAGACAGGTATCATGCTTTTTGTGTGGGATTTGATACAGAAAGCACATCTGAGAATTCATGGTTATGTCCAAGGTAATTCCGAAGAACATAAGATAATTTGTCGGTAGCTTGTCCCCTTTGCTTATCAACTATTGTTTTCAATAGTCAATCAATATGTAATTGAGTTATAAGTAATAGTTGACTGAGTAAACCTAGTGCTTCGCTGAGAAAATTAGATTTCATGTCTTCCCTGTATATATGCAAGAGGTTCAGGACACTCCTTCCTTGTAGATTTCTAGTTTAATATCAACCTGATGAGGTGATTGCTGAGCATCTGGTCTAGTACATTTGTTTTCCACTGTCAATATCTGTACCTGGTTACAATCGTTTGATCAGGCTGATTATAGACAAGGGAGATCTCCTAAGTGAGAGCAATCATGTGCTGTGTCTCAGCCCCCCTTATGTGCCCCAACTGTATGTGCAAGTATACGGTAGACAAAAATTCCTATCTTCGTTATATCAGAGCTGCTATTGGCACCCCAACTTTTACTCATTACACCCCAATTAAAAATAAAGAAAATAATTGAATGGTTGAGAATAAGTAAAGTTGGGGTGCCAATTGAATCCCTCCCTCCCTCCCTCTCTCTCATTCTTGTAAAGAAAACGATACCATAGTTTCCTTTTGTAATTGTCTTATCTTTTACTTTCTTTTTTTTTGGTTTTGTTATAGGTGTATAATTGATGAAGTACCACAAAAATCAGCTGGAGTATTAACACAAATGCGTAGCAACCAGTGTGGAACAGAAACGGCTATTCGTGAATGTTCGGTTGAGGCCACTCTATCGGGAAAATTATCAGTATCTGTTGCCGATGCTGGAGAAACGGCAGTTGTTGTCTCAATGATTGAAGGAAATCAGTTGATTGAAGAACCCGATGAAAATTTTTGGTCTGTCCTAGAAACCAACAAGGACGAACAAGATGAAACATTTGTATGTTACTCTAGTGCCGATAATCCTAAGCTGGAAATGCAATTAAGCAAGAAGAAGGCTAGCACCCAACCAAATGTTGATGCACAAGAAACATCATTGGCATTGTCCTTATCATGTGATACACAAATTATATCACCTTGTGATTCTTTGCCACTTGGCAAGTTGAAGAAAACCTTTGTTGAAAAACCAATATCTCAGTCAAATGATTCTGATAGCTGTAAAATTTCTTCTGAGCTGTTGTTTGATAGACCCAACATTGAGAGTGAACCTTCTGAAAGGGACTCCAATATCAATCTCCACCTTGGCTTATCGGTGGGGTCTTCTTTGTCAGGTAGTTACATATCCTTAGTTAAAAAATCCAGTATTTATATAGACAGGTGACGCTTTCTGTACATGAAACGTTCTGCCTCATCTCATTGGTACCTTTCTTGATTTTCTTCCAGTAGATAAGATGAACGGTGACGGGACTGAAAATCACATAGCTGGTGATTCGTGGCCATACGACCCTTCCGAAGAATCTAAGTTAACAGGTATAGAAGTGAGCATGTGTATTATAAATGCATATTCATTTCTTTTAGGGTAATTATAGTGTTCGACCATGTTGGACACAAAAAGCATCCAACGTCAATAAGATTGTGCCACATGTATTTGAGAAACCTGGAGTTTCTCTTCCTTTTTCTCCTACTTGTTCTTCCAAAGAAAGGAAACTGATTACCTAGGTGACCTGTCACTTTCTTTCTGGATGTTACTATCGTTGGAAATTTTAAGCTTCCAAGGAGAGGTGATTTGAGAAGAATTCTTTCTTTTATTCAGATAGTTGCATGAAGGTTTCAGTAATATACAAGTTCAACGTGTTGGTCTACATTGTCTCATTGGTGTCTTTGTTTCATTGTTTTTCAGTTGATAAGATGGCCCCCGATGCCAATGAGGATGCTGTTGTATTTTGTGGTGTGAAGAGAAAGTCTATGAGTTCCAGGTCATCAGTCACTCACAAACCTCTTTCTTTTCCTTCTTTTATCAGTTATAATACTCAATTATTAGTCATTGCTTGCATTTAGGTTCCACTATTGTGTGGTGCCCCACATATGCAATCACTAATTTAAGCAGGATTTCATATTTAAATAAATAGCCTTGACAGTTGGGAGAGGTGCTCCTACTGAAACTAGTTAACCCAGTGCTTTATCTTGTGCTTTGTTCATCTGTTTAAAAATATTGACATAGTTAAACAAGTGTTCCAACATGATGAGCCCAGAAAGCGCAACATGCCATGCCCTAATAGTTATATTATATTATTATCAGATAAATATCATTTAATGGATTTGCAAACATTCTAAATAGATAGAAATATATTTCCTTCCTCAGTTTAATAGAGGAACATTCCCAGTGGACTATTAATAGTGTGATGGAGCATGGCATTCCTTGCCACTTGCTTCCCTTTTTCCATGACTTGAGTTTCTTCTAACATTGCTGCTGATGTCAAGCTGGCGAGTTATCTCGCTTTATGGGGCTGAGTGTGCCTTAAATAGTTTGGGGTTTTATGCCTTATTCAAAATTTTCTTGCAGAGCACTTTTTGTTGTGCTTTACATCCTTTTTTTTGTGGTAAATTTGGTCTTCCTTTTGAAGACAAAGATCGACTGATGTAAAACTATGTAATTAGGATATAATTCATCTACAAACTAAAGGGATAACAAGTTACTATTTGTCTTATTAGCCTTTATTGATTGAGTGTTTAATTCGTTAGTTGAACTTCCTTCTTACATAATTTAAATACCTATAGATTTCCATTGGTTTCCTTTTAATTATGTCCAAGTTCTTTTTATTTGTTCATTTAAGGTTCTTTCTGCATGTTAAAACACAAGTCTGTCGCTAATTTTATTTCGTTTCTCTGTTCTTGGTCTTTATTAGTGATGACATTCTGGTGACTGAATATACTGAACTTGACAACAACGAAGCTGAAGCCAAAGCCAAAATAGAGACTGAGGTGCCTGAAAAGAAAGTGAAGTTGAATGAAAACTCTCAGCAAACTCTTTTGAAATCTGAAGTTATAAATTCCTTGTCAGGAGACACTCAAAAGTGTTCTGCTCTCCCAGCAGATTCTAATGATGATAAGTTGAACGATGCCTTAGAAAAGGAACCTGTCACTTCAGATATTATGAGTATAGTTCGAGGGACTGATCGTAAACCTTCCTATGGGGCACCATGTTCAAACATTGGAGACAAATCCTCAAAGGAAAAAGATGGAGTTGGATTAAGAGTGAAAAAGATCATGCGGAGAGCTGCAGAAGACGAGTCATCCAAACTAGTTGAGAATCTTAGAAAAGAGATAAGGGAATCTGTTCGTAACAAAGCCACAAAAGATTTCAGCCAAAGTAACTTGTTTGACCCAAAGCTTCTCACTGCATTCAGGGTTGCAATGGTAGCTCCTAGAACAGAACAAGAACCGATTAGAAGATTAGATCCTTCAATTATTAAGGGAAAGAAATCAATTTTGCAGAAAGGGAAGATTCGTGAGAATCTGACCAAGAAAATTTATGGAACAAGCAATGGAAGACGAAGACGTGCGTGGGATAGGGATTGGGAGGTTGAGTTCTGGAAGTATCGGTGCACGAGAACTAGTAAGCAGGAAAAAGTTGAGACTCTGAAGTCAGTTCTTGGCCTCCTAAGAAAGAACTCAGAGAGCTCGGAAACGGAACATGAGCCCGACGGGGAGGCTACAAATCCAATTCTTTCTAGGTTGTATTTAGCGGATACATCGGTTTTCCCAAGGAAAGATGATATCAAGCCTCTATCAGCTCTTGCAAGCATTGGTAACAATGAACCGAATAAAGACCATAATTTGAAGGAAAAAATTTCTAAACCACTTAAGGATAATCGTGCTGTCCAACCCTCCACTCAAATCTCTAAGAATTCGTTGCAGATAAGTGTTCCTTCATGTGATAATAAAGGGAAGAAGGGTGATCTTCCGAGCTTAAAGGGTGAAGCTGCTTGCAAGAAAGTACATTCGAATGAGCCCACAACTAAGCAAAAATCTATACCTTTGCCTGGTAAATCTGATGTGAAGAGTGATAAAAGGAAATGGGCCCTGGAGGTTCTTGCAAGAAAGACTGCTATGGTAGAAAGGGATGCAACTCAAGGGAGACTGGAAGAGAAGGCCTTGCTCAAAGGAAAATTTCCTCTATTAGTATGTAAATAATTTTCTTTGCCGAAATTGTGATTTATGTGTGCCAGGGAATCTTAATATTATTGAACTGATCTAAAGTCTTCTTGTTGATTTAAACAGGCACAACTACCCACAGATATGAGACCGGTACTAGCAGCCAGTTGCCATAATAAAGTCCCTATGTCTGTTCGGCAGGTATGTAATTCCAAGTAAGGGTGCAACTTGGTTCGGTTTAGGGTCAAATCAGAACCAGACTGACATAGGTTGGTTCTACTAAATAAGAACCAGAACTGAACCGAACCGGATTTCCCATAGAACCGAACCAAGCCAAACTTAGGTCAGTTGGGTTTGGTTATATGAAATTTCATATTTGAATGAAAAAGGTAAATGAACATGAAATTTCATATACAAGTCATTAATCTATTCATATAAAAAATTCATTAATCTATCAACAAAAAAACAGTCATTAATCTATGTCTTAACTCCTAAAAATAGTAGGTCATTAAGGGTTCGGTTCAGATCTATATGAGCCTTGTACTGAGAACCGAACCAAATTTATTGGTTCTCCATTTTCTCAACTCCAGAGCCAAACCACAACTTGTTCCAAACCAAACCAAACCAGCCCAAAGCTATCAGTTTTGTTCGGTTCTCGTTTGAACCGGACCAAGTTGCACCCCTAACGCCAAGTGCTATAGACAAAGCAAATTAACTGTTATTAACTACTATAAGCTTGCACGTAATTTTTCTCATGGGTTACCTTTTTTTACTCTAAATATTGTCGGATCTTTTGGCCCTGTATTTCTTATAGAAGTTACTAACAGCCCCATATGAGGCTCATTCAGTGGTTTCTGTTTACATGGAAGGTTCCATTGTTGTGACATGGTGCATTATTTTACCCAACATCCTTCATACAGGCACAACTGTACCGCTTGACTGAGCACTTTTTGAGGAAAGCAAATCTGCCCGTTATCCGGAGAACTGCTGATACAGAGTTGGCTGTTGTCGATGCTGTTAACATTGAAAAGGAGGTTGCTGATAAGTCAAACAGCAAGTTAGTTTATGTAAATCTCTGCTCTCAGGTGCTATCTCAAAGTACAAGTAGCAGCAGATCCAGTAAAAACATGGAATCAAATCCTTCATATCAATCATCAGATAATACCGAAAGTACAGAGCTGGCATCCAAAGGAGAACCCTTTTCTGATCTCTCAGCGGAAGAAGCACTAAGAATGGCAGGACTTGTGTCCGATTCTCCTCCAAACAGTCCACATCACCCAACAAAAGATCTTAATGATGAAGATGACCTATCATTGAGGACTAGGGATGAAGGACCTGAGAATGTGTTTGATATGGATACTCAACCAGAGATGGATATATATGGAGATTTCGAATATGATTTGGATGATGATGACTATATTGGTGGTGATATTTTTAAGGTATCCAATTCACTACTTGAAGAAAGTGACTCGAAAATGAAGGTGGTATTCTCCACCCTCAACTTGAAAACCAAAAATAATGATATGGACTCAAAAGAACATGAGATGGTGGGGTTTGTCAAGGCACCAATGGATTCTCGAGACGTGGAAGGCTTGACTTTAGAGGTTAGAACAGATAATTCATCCCCCCAACCAGAGCCATTGCAAGGTGAAATAGGTAAGGAACCATTTTTGGCTGAGTGTGAAGAATTATATGGCCCCGACAAAGAACCGCTCGTAGAAAGGTTTCCAGACAAAGCCTCAATAGAGCCAGATATACCTATTGAAAAGGAAGCTCTAGTGGAAAGCACAGCACCCAGGGACAATGGTGATTGTAGACCCAATGTATCTGCTAAGGCATTCGAATTTGAGAGTGAGAGCTGCGCGGAGAATATATTCGTTGGCAAGAAATTGCAAACTGACCAGGACTCGTCTGGTGGGGAAAACTCACCTAAGAACTCTTTAATGAGTGAAAATGTCCCAAGGAAGGAAAAGAGAACCAGCAATAGGAAGCAATCTGACATCACCCGTTCTATATCAAAAAAGGTATATAGAGATGATCCACTTTTTCTTGTATAAGAATCGGTGGTGAAATATAACTCACTTCATGCTCAAACCGTTTGACCCATGTTTTTTCACTTGCTCTTCTTTGGATTTATTGCTTCATGTGGTGCAGGTTGAAGTCTACATTAAAGAGCACATCAGGCCACTGTGCAAGAGTGGTGTAATCACGGTGGAGCAGTACCGATGGGCCGTGAGCAGAACAACTGAGAAAGTTATGAGATACCACTCTAAAGACAAGAATGCAAATTTCCTCATAAAGGAAGGTGAAAAGGTGAAGAAACTTGCAGAGGATTACGTCGAAGCTGCCCAACAGAAGAAGGAAAGACCATAGCTTCTGATTCCAACGCAGACACATTTCCAATTCCTGGTAAATTTTTCTCTCGTTTTCTACCAGAATTGGATCCTACCAGACATTTGTTTTTTGGTCAATTAAAATGTTCGGTACCCATACAACTGTTTGGCTTGGAACATGGGGCAGAAAATTGAGTAGGATGGATCCCGCTCAAGTGTATATTACTGTATAGGACCACCGCATCATAACATGCATTAAGATGTTTATTTTCAGTCAGCAGATGGTGATAGAGGCAATGTTGTTAAAAGCGTTATCTGGGGCCTTGCGGTGTACCCCCTTAGGGCTTAGTGGGGCTTAATGGCCGAAAGAAATTAATGTTTTCAATTTTATATGTTGTGGTAAAGGTCATATAAAATGAAAAATAGATCGATAAATATGCTCTTCATCAGACAAATGACTTGAGGTAAGCGACAATGATTTGATTTGATCTTCCATATGGCTGCCTGTGTGACATTTTGGCAGCCTGAGTAAACAGAAATTTTATATTTAATTCCATGAATGTCATCTAAAATGCTAATGGAGAATATCATCTTTGAGGTTCTCTCTATGATGTCTGTTATTTGCATATAATCTTTTGTTCGTCCATGAAATTATTGTGTAATTTAAAAATAAGTATGAAGGAATATTGTAGAAACTAAAATTTTAATTTTTAATATAAGATCAAAATAAATGTACTTAATTTGAGAGAGTATCATAAATGAGGATGTTTAAAAAACAGAATAGATAAGCAAAAATACATTAGTGGTAAGATTAAGTGGCATGCTTGATTATAGAGCTCTACTAGAAAAATAAAAATAGAAAGAAGTAATTGAAGAAGGAATAAACTTGATTGATAATTTTTGGATGTTATTAAATCAACTCAGTAGGGTATTTATAGATTACATCAACAAAGATTTTTTTTTTTAAAAATGTAGGTCTAACAAGAAAATCCAAATTAATCTAAATCACTCCTAATATTTAGATATTAATTATCAATACATTTTAATGTGGAGAATCTTAATTGATACATCAAATATATCTTTATCCATCACATCCTACAATTGTCTCGTGAATCATAATATGATGCATCTTATTTTCTAACAAATAGGTATGTACAATACATATATTAATGAAAGCTGATATAATAAGAAACGTATTACATCCTAACGTAGGTACATTTGCTTGCTTCCTCGGTGACAATATGGGCAAGACCAAGTTGACGATGACAAATATCTCTAATCAACCACTTTGCGAACTAGGGAAGAGGCACATCATTCCTAAGAACATGGATTGCAATCTTAGAGTCAGAGGCCACTACGATGTCCTAACAGTTAAATCAAATCTTATAGCGAACGTAAGCCCAAATTTCATTGCCTTGAGTTCATGAATAATATGATAAATTGGCCAATCTTTTAAAGGACCCTTACCCCCATAAACATTAGTATTTTCTACAATACATGATAAAGAATAAAAAATAAAACAAGGGTCGTGTTATTTACACTCACCTAAATGGCTCATTGTACCCACTTACTCATTATATTCACCTAAAAAAATTCATATTTCTCATTCCACACACCTAATTTCGAAAATATAACATGAGAAGTTGTAATTTTTCTACTCTGAACTCAAATCTATTACCTATATGTTCTACTGAACCATGCAGACACAAGAGGATTTTTATTTTCTTGGAGTTTGCATGTATCTTCAAGGTCAGAACATTTGGTGGAGCGTTTCATCAACGTGGTTAATAAAATGGGTGCCTCGCCATTTCGATTACAATGAATAAATGTATCTGATTATCACAAAAATTATTTTTGAAGAGTAAGCACCCAATTAATATCCTGAAACATTCTGTAAAGACATGGGGGCACCTTTCAATTTCTATGGAGAACCAATGAATCCCTTTTAATAACAATCGAAGAACAATTTCTTCGAATAAGATTAATTACTACATAGAGTGCTCTGAATTCTACTAGTATTTGTTGAATCATCAATGGATGAGTAAAAGGACATAATCATAGTTTTGGCGATAATCATAATTTTGTTTGTCTCTAAATTAGTCTCCTCCCCTACCATATTTTGGGTTACCTTCACATGTTCCATTAACAATCATTTTCGTCCATTGGATATTATTTTGCCAAACAAATCAATCTAATTAATCAATTTCTAATTCAAATTATTAATATCCTTACCCTGTGTTTGGATTGAGAGAAATGGAGAGATAAGAAGAGAATAAATGAGTTTCTCTCAATTTCTCTTGTTGGGATTGTTAAGAGGGGAGAGAAGAGAGGGAAAAAAAAAGGTGAGTTTTCTCTCTCCAAAAATGAAGAGAAATCCATTTAAAATATTTTATAATTCCAACGATCTCTTTTAAGATATTTTAAATTTTCAAAATTGTCCCAAGTTCTCTCCTGTCAATCCAAACGTGGTGGAGAGAAATTGAGTTTCTCTTCCCTTCTCTTCTATTCTCTTCTCTTCGTGAATTTCTCCTCTCTCCACTTCTCTCAATCCAAACATGGTCGGATGCATAATCTCTCTTTGAATTTGTAATCATTGATATTTTACCTAGAGAGCTGCCGCCACTGCCACACCAACTGTGTGCAATTCTTTGGTGATTTACATAAGAATTGATGTGGCATTAACAAAAGTTGGCATGGCAATAGCAGGTCTCTTTAACTAAAGAGTATTGGGGGTAGTATCTTGGGAGAGGTCTTAAGTTGAAACTCCCTCGTTGCACACACCCTAGGATTTGGGCAAGATATGGTGCTCTAAGAGGCCAATTGGCTCGCCCTTGTTAGTCGGATCTATGGTTTGAACACCCCATCATCTAAATAAAAAATAGGCATGGTTTTCACACAATAAGCCAAATACTTATGCAATAAAGCATGGCTAATGGACATTTACCTATTCCCCAACATGGTTTTAAATCTTGTTTGAAGGATTTGGACACATCCAATCATCTCAACATCGTGCAACAATGATATTGATATGCATGGTGTCTCAATCTTCACATCATCTTGCAAGACAAACGATATTGATATGATAGATTTTTATTAAAATAAATTGTTTTTTAGAAATTTATATATATATATATATATATATATATATATATATATATGGGTCAGGTTCAAGGGCCGTCTGAGAAACCGTCTAAGAAAACTTTCGACGGTAAATAAAATTTTAAAATATGGGTTAGAAATTTTGGATTGAGCTGATTTTTTGTGAGGATGATCTCTATGATGGGAAGATCATCCAAAAAAAAATCAGCTCAATCTGAAACTTCTAACCCCGTTAAAAGTGATTTAGAATGTGGACCGTCGATTTTTTACCACTTTTTATCACTAATTTGTAAATCACTTTTGATGGATTTACAAGTTTCTGATTGAGCTGATTTTTTGTGAGGATGATCTTCTCATCATAGTGACCATCCTTGCAAAAAATCAGCTCAATCCAAAACCTCTAACCCTTATTTTGAAAAACGAAAGTTTTCTTAGACGGTTTCTCAGATGGCCCTTGAACCGCCCCCTATATATATATATATATATATATATATATATATATATATATGGGGCGGTTCAAGGGCCATATGTAAAAACATATGAAAAAACAATGGTTTTTCAAAATATGGGTTAGAGGTTTTGGATTGAGCTGATTTTTTGCAAAGATGGTCACTACGATGAGAAGATCATCCTCACAAAAAATCAACTCAATCAGAAACTTCTAAATCCATCAAAAGTGATTTACAAATTATTGACAAAAATTGGCAAAAAATCAACGGTCCATGTTCTAAAGCATCAAAAAATTTCTAACCCATATTTTGAAAATTTATTAATGTTACATTGTTTTTACATATGTTTTCTCATATGTCCCTTGAACCTGACCCATATATACAATAAATAATAATAAAAACATGATTTTATGACTAAACACCACCAAACCTACCTTATTTTATTAAAAACATATAATTATTTTGATTTAAATATATTTTAATCTATTATTATAAAACCGAGTTAATTGTTGCCTCGAACGACTCAATTTGACTCATCTGAGACAACTCGGTATCGCCCACGATAGAGCTGCGACGTCAAGCTGAGTTTTGAAACCATGTTCCCCAAGCATGATCTAGGTTGCATTAGATTCATTGATAATTGAGTTTACTAAACACCAAAAGAATTATTAGATACTGAGGGGATCTTTCTTTATTTCCACACTTCATCAACCGGACACATTGCAAAAGTTTTCATTTTAGTTGGAATATTGGCATACATACAACATACAGAGACAACTGATGTCAAGTAGAACCAAGACATGGTGAGTGCGTCTCACCTCTCAGCTACAGAGGTTGGCTATGCACTCCACCGTCCAGGTTTGGTTGCTCTTTCCATATCCGCCCAGTAACCCGTAGTTTCAGTTCCTTCCTGTCCCCACCAGAAAAGAAAAGTGCCATATTACGTTGAATAATGAGGCCATCATTGCTGTCCCGGACCTTCTTGTGGCAATCACGGATGCTTCGAGGTGTTCCCTCCCATATAAGCTTTCGTTCATTTGCCCCAACTTCCAAGCTGTAACTGAAATTCCGAGCCTCATTTTCATCGCCCATGAAACGGAGGAACGCCATGTAGACAGGGGCCATACCTATTTGGAAGGCTTCAAAGTGCAAACAGAAGTATTGACCAAAGCAATTGAAGACCTAACAAACAAAAAAACAAAAAATTGAGCCCAAACAAAACAAAAAAAAAATTGAGTATTCAAGATGGTTGTTCTCATCCTTTTGTGAAACTGAGGGAACTAGGCAATCTTGAAATAAAAAATATCAAGAAAGATACAGTAGTGCCTTCAAATTAATTTATTCACTACAATCTATCTTTCACATCTAGAAAACTTTTAGTTTTACCTATAGTTAGACCACTAGAGATCGACCAACCAATAAATTTTGACCTATGCTCCATCCAAGATGTTGCATAACAAGTGAATGGTTTGAATCGACACATAGGTGGTCCACATGTACTAATATATGGTGAAAAGCAGAAAAGCGTTAGCAGTATTTTATCCTGCATACATGGGCGTCGTCTAGCCCTATCCACCATACTGTAATATGTTCACCAATTCCTCAGTTATCCAGTATTCCATATAAGCCCAACTCCACGGTTGAGGCTCTCCATTAACATGACACTTGGGATTTAAGGGGAAAGATAAAAAAGCAGATTTCATCAAGATCAGTTCCTACGGAAACACATTTTCCAAGAGGTACATTTCTCTTGGGAATCCCTAGCATTTACCGTATTATATAGATACCAATAAACAGAAACTAAAAATGAAAATCATACTTACTGTTAACATCCAGGTGGCATTTTCAACCTCTCGGGGATTAGACTTCACGTATCGATGGTTGAATGTACATCCTGTGTGCATGTCTACCTTGTGATAATCCCTCAGATGGGAAACCAAGAAAGGGATGTTCCCAACAACAGAGCACTCTGAACCAGCATATGGGCAGTTGTATGGTCTGAAGTTACACAAAGCCTCGTGCTTGAGCTTGCTATAATAAGGGAAGATATCGGTGCAACCCAAAGAAAAGTACTTGCAGGGAAGTTCGAGTGACTCGGCCACTTTCTCCAATGCTAGACACCTGATATCTCCTAACTCCTGTCTACAAGTTGGGCACCGATTGTGAACCCTTGTTTTACAGGTGGAGCACAGTGTGTGCCCATTGTGGCACTGCATGAATGCTAATGTGTTAGCTAAGCAATTAACCCTTTTTTGTCGTCTGTTCTTTAGCTAAGTAGAATTAGCAAGCAGAGTACAAACTTAAACTAAAACGGCAGAAGACAACATGGCTCTCATTGCAATGCTAATCTCAGGTCAACCATTGATCCAATCACAGAAATTCCTAATAAAGAACAAAAGGGGGAAAATAGGGTATTTTAGAAATACCCACAGTTAAATTGTTTATATTAGGTTTACACCCCTTGATCATAATTCGACGTTGCATTTTCTTGATGATTTAATGGTGAAATTTTAATTTTCCTTTCAAAATGCTCTTCAAATACTTAAATTACTAAATCAAAATTTCATTGTTAAATCATCAAGAAAAAAAGCAACATTGACTTACAGTCAAGGGGGGTAAACCTAAGCTTGCATTCTGCAAGGGGTTAAACATAATATCACTAATTCAATGGGAGGTATTTCTAAAATGCACCAAAAAATAAACAAGGTGAGATACAAATAAAGAACAAAGGGAAAAAAAATCGTGAACTTTTCTTAATCATTAAAACCTAAACAATCTTATTCCAACAAGTATATGAAGGTAATCCATGACAATACAAGAGACAAATACTATATCTGGAAAAAGAATAAAAAAAGGAAAAAGAGTAAAAGCAAAAGGGGAAATGAAAGGAAACAAATGAAAGAAAAGAATCATATCTACAAAATGCCCAAAAACAATGATTTATCTTTCAAGAAAGAGTAGAGCTAGAAAGAACTCCCAAAAGAAAATAAAGGCAATGAATTGAACATAGAACAGAAATGAAGCCAAAATAAACAACCAAAGGACAAGAAGATAAAATCACAAAAATCTTGAAAAACCCATGATATATTTCAACCCTATTACATTCCCTGCTGATTCCCATCATTAATTAATCTATTTTTCCTTTTGTTTTAATGCGCAACATTGATTTTTTCTGGTTCACATTTAACATCAGAAGGACCCTTAACCTTCAAAAAACAAAGCCCATTACTCCCCAAATGCATAATCTTAACTCACCAACCAAAATCCAAATTACACATCACTATATATATATAAAAGGCAAAAACAAAGATCACCCACGAACCAAATTAAATACAAAATATCTGAAACTCCATCACAAACAAATCAACAAAACCCCCAAAATGTCAAGCCTCTATAAACTCACCAAAGCATAACAAAGTTTCAAGACCAAAGTGCACCAAAATCAACTTCAGATAAACAAATATTTCACAATTCATGTTCTAATCTTCCCCCCAAAAAAACTCTCCAAATGCACGAAAATTTAGAAACCCAAATTTAAAATTGGGCAAATAACAACCTTGCATCAACAAATTCTTCAACACACACTCTCACTGTCTCCCCAAATATACCCAACTCATCAACCCAAATCCAAAAATTTGAATCCCAACATACCAAAAAACAGATTAAACAATATGTTGAAAGTCAAAACCAAAAACTCATACAAGAACCCATCTTGGATATATATTTTTTAAACCTGCAAACCTATAAAGCATCAAATTCAACAACCTAAACCCATAAAATCCAACAATTCTCCCCCCACCCACAAAAAAATAAATAATAATAATAATAATAAATTAATTAAAAAAAAAATAAAAGAAAACTGATAAAACAGAAGTATGAAATCTCAAAACCGAAAAATCAAGCAAGAAAAAAATAATATACATGATGGAAACCCAGATAAGCATTTTCCATAAAGAATCAAATTCAACAACCAAAACCCATAAAATTCCCAAAAAAAGAAAAGGAGAAACAACTAAAAATGATGGATCAAAGAACTGGCCTGATGGATTGGAGGGTACATTGAATTGGTGCAGACCGGGCACTCAAGCAGATCATGGACGCTCGTTGCTGGAGAAACAGCAGAAGAGACAATATTGTTGTGGGGCTTTAACGAGAAGATATGGTGATGGATTTCATCATCGTCGATCCCATCCGAGGATGAGATGCATTCGGTTCTATCCAACTCCATTCATGCACAAATGTAATCGATTCTTGTTGATGGGTTTTCTTCTTTTATTTTATTTTTTGTTCGATTCTTCTCTCTGTATTTCGTTAGAGGTTAGACGAATCCTATAATAGAAGATAAAAAAAAAAAAAAAAAACACCGACCAAGTTGCAGAAATCAAAGAAAAAGAACAAATAATGAGAGAGAGAGAGAGTTCTATTATCACATTCGAAACATCAATTATCCGTAAGACAAATGATGGAAGGAAGGGTGGGTGTTGAGTAAAGGGTGTCAATAAGTGGGTTTGGGCCGGGCTTGGATGAGCCCTGACCCAGCCCTAAGCAGGGTAGGCCTCATTTAACCTAAGTTGGCTAAGCCCATGCCCAGTTTTGATGGGTCAAGTTGATTTACATATATAAAATTGGCTAAACTGACTTCCTACGACATTGCCTTCAACAATGTACTAAAGTGGTGGTGTGCACATAACCATCGATGTTTCCTCGAGATACAAGTGAAAAGTATTTATGGTTCTACTCACACCACCACGTCAACGTAGTGCTGTAGGATGCCTAAGTTTGGTCCTACCGATGTCAAATCGGATTTGCAACCATTTTTTAAAATTTACCAAAAAAACAAAAAACTAAACTCATGTCTCTTTTGAAGTTGGTTGGATTCGTTTAGTACTACTTTTCATCAACATAGGGTACAATCTTCATTCGAGTTGAAAAATTGGTTGGTCAAGAGAATGAACTTATCATTTTATGACATACTTCAGTTTTTTTTTTTTTTTTTAAATCACACATATATAGTACACATATATACAATATAATAACGGATCAAAGTGACATTGTTAGGCCTTATTCCGCCTAGGCATGGTTTTAAAACTCGTTTTGACGTCTCGTCTCGTCCATGAATGATATCGAGTCGTGTTGGACGAGTTTTTCGATACGTTTGAGTTGTCTCGTTCAACAATGAGAAAAATGAATCGTGATTTTAAATCTCATTCGATATGTTTGACTTGTCTATCCATCTCGTTGGTGGATGATACCAAGACATATCGGACGAGTCGTCTTGGATGAGAATTACAACCATGCACCTAGGTGTGCAACTTGGTTTGGTTTGAGGCCAAGTTGGAACTGAATTGACAAAACTTGGTTTGGTTCGGCTCAGTTTGCTTCTATGGGTTGCCAATATTCTCTCTCTCTCTCTCTCTCTCTCTCTCTCTCTATGTATATATATATATATATAGGTGGCATTTAGAGGCCCTAAAGAAAACCAAACATTGTGCCAAACATTTTTTACATGTATGGGTTGGAAGTTTTGAAACGGTCTGATTTTTTGTGAGAATGATCTCTATGAGGAGGAGATCATCCTCACTAAAAATGAGCCTATTATGAAACTTCTAACCCATCAAAAGTGATTTACAAAATACAGGCGGTCCATGATTCTTTAACTTATAAACTAGTGTTAGAAGTTTCAGAAAGATCTGATTTTTTGTGAGAATGATCTCTTTACCATAGAGATCTTCCTCACAAAAAATCTGCCCAATCCTAAACTTGTAACTCCTATTTTGAAAAATGTTTGACACTCTTTAGGGCCTCAAAACGCTTTCCTATATATATAAATACATATATTGTGTGTTAGATAAGGGTTCAATTTAGTTTGATTTTGTAGATACATGGGCTTCGAAATCTTTGGGGAGGTTTAAACTCAATTATGTAGGTTAAGGAATCACCACCATTCAATTAAGATGTGAATGAGCACCATAAATAAGTTTTAAAATTATATTTTTCTTAGATTGTATGACTATCACATCCAAAGGATATAGGGGTTTTTAGTATACCTAGAGAATCTAAGGTAAAAAAGTTCGATTAAGGGACAAGAAAGGTGTTAGACACATTGTCCCTCCCATCCAAAGATGATTACTAAAATGACTATTAAATGAAATTTTAAAACTAATTTTTTTTTGTTGAGAATATAAAAGATGATAGAAATTAAGAGATCAACGAACTATAATTCGATCTACAAGCAAGAGAGATTAAGATGATGAGCAAATCATAAATCAAAGTGTATGCTTGCTGAATTTTTTTGTGAGCTTGGGATTTTGATGAGAATCTACTTGGATTTCATCACTAGAAGTTTCAAAGTAAGAGTTTTTCTCTATTGGTTTAACCCATAGGCAATGTTTATGAGTTGAACAAGACCAAGAAAGGGTCAAAACCTTATGCATGAGGTGTTATCCACGTTAAGATAATTTTTTTTTTCTGGTTTAGAATTAAATGTAGGTCTATAAGAGCCTACACCTTGGTTCAATAGCCATTTTGGATGTAAGTATGTGTATGTGTGTATGTGTGTATGCATGCGATGGACTCATCAAGAGAAAATTACCTCCAAGGAGGGTTTATTCTCTTATTCTATTGCCATCAAAGAAAAGTAAAATAAAAGATAATTATTATAGAAATTTAAAGTTCAAGGTAATGTAAATAAAAATAAAACATTTACGTTATGAAGTTTAAATTACATGAAAATTATTAAGGACTTAAAGAAGATTACCTCACTAGGAGGGATTACTCTCTACCCCTACATTACTAAAAGCATAAAGAATCAAATAACACTAAAAATAAATAATAGGGAGGTAAGAATAAAGGGATTATAATTGGGGTTGTGCTAGAATTTCTCCCACCTTGGTCTTTTTCTTTCTTCTTCTTTAGATTTGGCTTCTTAGGAAAGTGAGTGACTATTTGGAAAGAATTTTGAAAAGGCTTGTGAGCTTTGAAAAGGGATTTGGACAGAGTTTTAGAACTCCATTTTTTATTTATTTATTATTGTCTTGAATGGGTTTCCTATTTATAAGATTTTGGGATACCTTTGGGATAGATTTGTCATAAATCTACCTCATCTACCCCTCATTTAACTAACCTTGATGGTCTTTTACTCACCCATGGGTCAAACTAATCAAGATGATCAAAGGATATGTTAGTAAAACCCCAATAATTTCTAGAAAATTCTTTAAGGGAGGTAAAATGATAGTATACCCTAGGCTTTGAGTCAATTGAAAAAGAACAAGGTCAAATGACATGTAAATTAGTGCATGATTTTGACATTCTAGACTTTCTACCTAATTAGGTTTCTAACAACCTAAGGGTATGAGTATCTTTGCACACAAATTCTAGAACATTCTCTTGGATGGGTAAAATTGTCTTACTCCCTTGAATTTGATTAATTTACATTGAATCCTCTTTGAAGGATGAACAAGGTTGGTGGTACTAAAGTAAATTACTTTTAATAAGTCTTAACAAATTAAGGTTATGAGAGTAATTCTACCTAAGTGAAGACCAAAGATGACTTAAAGTCAATTGTAGAATAAATGAAGATTTATAAGAAGACTTTGGTAGAAAAATTAAAAAGGGATAAAGCATGGGTATTGAAGTAATTGAGGTGGATTTTTTTGAAGAATAAGCCAATTAGAGGGGAATTTAAGGAAACATGTACTCTAAGCATATTTGTAAGCACATAGATTTTAACAAATTCAACCGAATAGGCCTTGGGTGAGGATATTGGAATGCTGATTTTTGCTAGAAAATATAATTTACCCAAGGTTTTGTTAGCAAAATGCACAAGGCCATGGGTCACCCACAACCTTGAGGAAAATTCCTCTTGGTCGTGGGTTGCCCAAAGCCTAACTTAATTTGAGCTTAAAAATGATTTGAAGAGTTGGGCTCTACTAAAGTGGGTCTCACTCGATCCACTTTGAAGCATTTAATTGGGATTCTCTTTACTAGATTTCAAGAGCTTTCGGGCTCAATCCAAATAAATTGGGGTGTATACAGGTTCTATACAAGCTTGATTTGAGAATCGAACCAAATTGATCGATTCTCCATTTTCTTAACCCGAATCGATTCTCAACTTGTTTCAAACCACCCCAAAGCTATGGGTTTAGTTCGATTCTCAGTTTGAACCAGGCCAAGTTGCACTCTTCATCCTGTCCTAGATTTAATGAGCTAAAATGTTTTGATCCAAGGTCCTAAATCATATTTTTTTGATAATCCTAGGTATTTGTTGACCCAAATCTACATTTGTTGCTTTTTTCTTATAAAAAAAAAAAAAAAAACAAAAAACAACTTAGGGTGTGTTTGGAAGCAGAAGTTAATTGGAGTCAAAGTTGGAGTTGGTTGTGACTCTGAAGTTTGGCAAGTCACTACAAATTACAAAATATTGTTCTCTCAAAAATGTTCATGTTGCAAAAAAAAAAAAAAAAAAAAAATCATGAACTTGATTCTTCTTTTTTTTTTTTTTTGTTTGTGATGAGTAAGCTAGACTTGATCCCACAACCTTCGAGTCCTTTGCAATATGTCAAACCAACTAAGCCATGGATCTAAGCCCCCATAAACATGATTCTTATTTGAGAAAGACTTTCCTTCTAAATTTCATGGAAAAATTGAGATTCAAAAAAAAAAAAAAACATGTTTTGAGGTTGATTGAAGGTGTTGAAAATGGATAACTACCAAACTCTCAAATTTAGAATTAAAATTCAATAGTGAAAAATAACTTCTTCTTTTTTCAAAGTGGTTCTTAAAAAATTTGTTCACATCTCTTTGGCATCAAATCATGTTTGTGGATGTCAGAATGTAAGCTCATGACTTATAGTAAGATTTGAAATCTTATTAAGTTAGTCAGGTCATCTCGACTATTCTTGTTTTCGTCCTGTTTATACACCAACTTGGATCGTTGGGCCCATCGGCTGCTCTATCTACCTTTGTATTTCAATAAAATCAAACAACTCAATAAACAATGGAATCCCCCTCCAATCTTGAAAAATCAGCACAAAAATCTACATGCCTTTACCTTGATTTTGAGGGTTTACAAATGCATTAATTTGAAATAAACCTTACATTGTCTTTACTATTATTAAAAGGTGGCATGTGCAAACTCACATATATCAAAAGGGCTTATATTTAAAAATATTCATCAAAGGGTGTTTGAAGATTCCATGGAAAAAAGAAACCTGTAATTTTTAAAACTAAGAAGAATATATAGTGGTAGGGGCAATTTTCTTGGGTTTTTTTATTTATCAAAATAGCCCTAAATATATTTAATTTTAAATATAAAAGTAAGGGTATTTATGACCACTCAAATTTTGGTGCTGAACCACTTCTACTCCACCTTCTCTCATTATGATACTAAAGATATTGAGAGATACCCAAATCTACATCTATTTCTAAGTAGGTGGCATATGGAAACACACGTATTCTTAGTGTGTGTGTGTGTTTTTTTTTTTTTTTTTTAATTTTATAATATTAACCAAGGGAGATAATATAAAAATAAGTAGTTTTGTAATTTTGGAAAACTAACGTGATCATTGAGTCAAGCTTAGGTCCCATAATCCCAAGAAGAATAGAAGATGACAATAAGTTATAAATCCATCAATTTCTAAATTTCCTTAAATTAATTTTAAAAACTAATCAAATATTACATAAATACTAATTTTTATAACTTATTTGCAAGAGCACAAGTTGTTTCTTTGAAGAAGAAGAAGAAGAATTTTTTTTACAAATTCCAATAAGAAATAGTATTACGATCCTATATTGGGGTTCTAATATTGATGATGTGGTTGTTGCCGAGAATGATATCAACTCCATCAATAAACACAAAGCGTTTCTCCACAATCGATTCAAAATTAAAGAACCTGGTCTTCTAAATATTTTCTTTCACAATGGAAGTGGCTTCATTGGAGCAAGTCCTACTACATTTTCAATGGAACAAAACTTAAAGCTTACTCATTCTCATAGAAATATACTATTGGATCCATCCAATTATCGTCGTTTCATTGACCACATCATATATCTCACGATCACACAGCCCAACATTGTTTATCCGGTACTCATCAGGAAACATGAAAAAAAATGTAATATATATTAACTTTAAAAAATATGAAATCATTTATAATATGAAAAAATGGTAAAATAAATCGATTCCAAGTATTTACAGCCACCCATCGAGAAAAATCAAATGATTCTGATTCCTATTCAGTTCGATTCTTTTTAGACCCAACTATAATCGAGTATTGAAATAGGGATCCAAAATTATGGTTTTCGATTTCGGTTCAGTTCGTGTTAAATGGATAACCCCTAACTCGTATGTTCACACACAATTTCGACCGCGTAAATATAAAATCCACTAATCAGGAATTATCTTAGAGATTAATAAATACTTGAGATACATCTTCTATCCCTAGACTCATGGAAAAGGAACCAAAGGCAGAGCCATAGGGGGCACCTGTCCCCCCTCAATTTTTTTGGATAATTATTTACTCCCCATGTTTTTGGTCAATATTAGAGAATACCCATATATTTGCAAAGACATGCCTCCTCAAATGTTATGAAGTGTCCCTTATCAAACTAATGATAATGATATGCCCCTCCCAATTTTGATTAATATTAGAGATAGCCCTTGGTTTTAAAACTGATTACAACCCGCCCCTCAGATTTTGATCATGTTCGAGTCTTCGTGACATTGGTTTTAAAACTGATGACATGCGCTCCTTGACCTAGTTTTGCTTAAGAATTGATTTAAATGACTTAAATACCCCTATATTCATATTTTATCTCAAAACCAACCTTCTCCAACGTGTCTTTTCACCACTTTTTCAACCTTTAAGCCTCAAGAGTAAGATATAATTTTTATCGTGTAATATGATGGAATTTTGCATTAAAAAGTTAAGGGTATGTTTGATTGCATGGAAAGTGACTTTCCATGGAATTTGAAATCCATGAAAAAATAGTTGTGGAAAATAGGTAGGGTTGGAAAATCAAATTCCATTGTTTGATTTTACTTTGATAAAATCATGGAAAAATATGAGAAAAAAGAAGAAGAGGAGGAGGGGGAGAGGAAGAAGAAGATGAGGAGGAATAGGGAGGGGGGAGGATGTGGCGGCGATGACAGTGACGATGGCGACGGAGACGGAGACGATGAGGGCGGAGGCGACTGCGATGGGTACGGCGGCGGCGACGGCGACAGCGACGATGAAGGTAAGTGAGGAAGAAGATGGGAAAATGTGGTGGTGATGGTGGCGACAACGAAGGTAAGTAAGAAATAAGATGATGAGGACGATGGGGGGAGAAAGTGGTGGTGGTGGTGGCGAAGGAGGTGAGAGAGAGAGAAGGTGGCCGGAGATGATGATAATGGAAACGGAGATGACGACGACGAGGTTAGTGTAATGGTGGTGGTAGTGGTAGGGAAGAAGAAGATATGAGTGGGGAAGAATTGGGGATGAAAAATATGGGTGGATTTCACTTTCCCACCCATATGGGTGGGAAAGTGAAATCCATGTTTTAGTGGACTTTTTGAAGGGGGTGGAAAATGAATTTCCATTTTCATGTGCAATCAAACACTTGAAAAATGTCATTTTCCATGAAAATTGATTTTTCACCCTATTTTCCATGTGCAATCAAACATACCCTAAGGATTTTTGCACGATATTAAAATCGATGGATTGAAGGAGAGGTTTAATAATAGTCAATCGTAAAGTTTAATAAGTTAAAGATGACAAAATTTTAGATTGAAATTGTCTTCATTCTTAAGATTCTACCTCCTTCAACCTTTAAATCTCAAAAACAAGATAGGATTTTGAAAAAAGTAAAAAAATAATGAAGTTTTTGATAGAAAAGATTTTTTGAATTATAAATTATGCAAAAAGAACAGTGATGATAACGGGTAAGATTATCTATAATATAAGAGACAAGTGGATTAATTATTGTTTAGATATACATCGAGAAAGACATTATTAATAATAGAGAGACATTACTAATAATATTTGATAATAAGACGATTATTAAATGCATTCAGAACATGAAAATCCATTGATGACATTTATAAAAGAATTCAGTAATGAAAGTAACTAAGTAAGAAATGATTTTTTGAATTGTGTATATTTTGTTGATTGGATTCTTCAATTCCCTCCTCAATGAAATCTTTTTTTAATGAGAAATAGTTCACATATTTTATCTTTTTTGTTATTGTTTTTTATTGAAAAAAATGGTAAAATAATTATTGACAATATCAATCAACCATAGTTTGTAAAAGAATTCAGTGTCGTGGTCAACATTTTAATCATATAAAATTTAAAATTTTGATCTCGATGATAAAAAATGTTGATCTTAGACAATTCAACTATGGTTTAGATATTTTAGTTTTGTTAGAACTCTACATTAAGGTGTTGTTTGTTAAATTGAAAAATATAAGTGCTAAATAGCATTAAGTGTTGAATCATATTTGTTACACATTGCTGAAACTAATAAATTACCTTTTTTACCCTTACAATCATATTATACGTTGTTTGCATGTTTTAAATGCCTATTTCTTATCAAACACAATAAAATATATTATTTCTTATAAAATTAAAATACAATTCATTTTTAAATAATAAGTAATAGTCAAAATTTCAATTTATTAATAATATTTTTTATTTTTAAAATTCCACAAATTTCAAATTAAAAACAATAATGTCATACAAGTTATCAAAATTCGAAATTAACATTAAAAAAACTTAATTTTCGATGGAGATGAATGATGTGTAATTATAAAAGTACCCTATGAATTAATAAGGGCAACCCACACCATAGCCAGATTTTTTTTTTATATGAGTTAAAGTTTTTGGAATGAGAAAAGTTTTGGTAAGGATGATTTATATGGTCTAGAGATCATCATCACAAAAATTAGGTCATTTTGAAATTTTTAACCAAGTCAAAAATAGTTAAAACAAAAAAATTTAGACGATTTACAATTCTTAAACTTGTTTTAATGGGATTAGAAATTTCGGATCTCCTCATTGTAGAGATCATCCTTACAAAAAATCAACTCATTTAAATTTTTTTAACCCATATACGACAAAATAATTTGATTATGATGTGAGTTTATTAATTTGTGGGATGCTTATATACTTAGTCATGAGATATAAGAGGTAATATCTTTTTAAGTATAAGAACATACGTGTTCATGCCTAAAGAATTGAAGGGCATATTAGTCCATACTGAAAAAAATGAAGTACTTGTTGCTTCAGTACTTTGTTTAACATCAAAATAGTGTTGATTTTTTTTACTTATTTTCGACTGAAAGTATATAAAAAATATTAAATTTTTTTTTTTTTTTTTTAGTAATAAACGCTGAAAAATATCGCAAACAAACGCCAACAAAGCAGACCAACCGGATAATTAGATTTGGATAGAGTTTCTTTCTGGTATTAAGCAGGAAACGTAAATAACACGTGGGCTTTTGGTCTCTGCCCTGTTAAAAGGACTCTAAAGGCTACAAATTCATCTCGAGCTCAAACAAATTCATCAAATCAGAGATTTTCAATAGCAAAATCAAACAAAACCCACTATTTCTCATCCCCAAATCTCAAAACCCTTTCCGTTTTCTCCTCCATAAACAACTAAAAAACCCTTATTTGATACCTTAGTTTCAGTCTTTTGTCCCAAAACACAGAGCCATGGCTGCTGCTGCTCTTAGATCAAAATCCATCAAAGAAGTATCTTCAAGAACAGTTCCTCAATTCAGGTACTTTGTTCTGAACCACATACATGTTGGTAGAATCCCCAATATCCATTGCAAATATCGAAGAAAATTTTATGATTTTTCGACCAAAACACCTTACTGTTTCAATTCGTCTAAATTAGTTTCTCTTCAAGGAGATATCGTTGATAAGGGTTCTGGGTTTTTTGCTAACCGAGGAATTGCAACTTCGTCGGGGTCTTATTCATATTTTGAAAGAGCTAGGGAGTTGATTCGAATTTGGAATATTTTGAGGTCTAATGAGGAACCCCCTGAGATCTGGCAACCAACTGGAGATGGTATTACTGTTGGATTGGCATCGGAGGATGAGAATTTGGTTCGTGGCGGCGGTGGGGGCGGAATGATTCTGGGTTCAGGAGGCGGGCTTGGGACTGATTCAAAGGATGGGTTTTTGGGAGGGTCGAATATGGGCGACAATTTTCCGTCACCAAAAGAGATATGTAAAGGGCTTGACAAGTTTGTAATTGGACAGGAGCGGGCAAAGAAGGTAATTTCAGGTTGGTTGCTGTTGTTTTGGTGATCGAACTTGAATTGGTACTTTTTCATGATTGTATGTAATTTAATGTTGATGTGTATTGCCATTTATCGTACAATTAGTATGTTATCTTCATGGAATTTAATATCTATGCATATAGCAATTCATCTATTCATCTTACAATGTGGAAATATAATAAAATGTGATAGTTATCGATGTATACTATTCTTTGGGTGTGCCGCCAATGCATTCTAGACTAACAATATTTTACTATAGATAGATTTGATAATGCGACCTATGTTTTGTAGATTTTTGATGGGTAAGCTGAACTTGAACCCAATACCTCAATTTTTTTTGCAATGTGTCAAACCAATTGTGCTATTGGTCTAAGCCCATAAACAGCTATATAGATTGTATTGTGTCAAAATGAACATTAGAAGTGTTTCACTATATGCAATGTAGTCAAGGCGGGGCGGACTGAAGATGCCTTAATATATTTGAGGCAGGGCAATGTAAGTGAGGTGTACTAAGGTGCACGGCTTGACTATGCCTCAATCAAGGTGCAAGGCACACGCCTTATTAAAAATTGAATAAAATATATGTATTTTATTTGAATAAGATGTCAATTTTATATTTGATTGTATGATCTTTACATACAAAAAATATTTATTTGAAAATACACTTCTTTACCATTAAAAATGTTTAATTTTACATTTTGTCATTTTTATTCAGCCCGAGCCCATTGGGATTGGGTAAGGTTTAATCAACTTAGGTCCAATAGAGGTACATGTTTGGTCTTTGGTAGAGCATGCCCATTTAGGGCTGGGTTAGGGCTCAACCAAACCCCCCCCCCCCCCCCCCCTTCTAGTTGTTATTGTGTTGTAGCAACAACAACATAGTTATTGCCAGTTCTTCTTCTTCTTCTTCTTGAAGTGTTTAATACTTTAACTTATTTATGGAACTCACTTTTATACATGTTATAATTGTATAATATCTAGAACTCATCTTTCACTATTTTATTCTTTTTAATAATGTTATAATTTTATTGTGCCTTGCTTCACTCAGGCGTGCACCTTGCCTTGCGCCTTAGGCACCAGGAGGCCTTTTCACCTAAAGTGCTCCTTTTGCACTTAACTATGTATGTTGGTGCATCTATTTCAGAGGCCAACAATAAGCATTACAATGACAATGAAAAATAATATTTTGGTTGAAATTTACTGTTTACAAGATTTTGGGCTAAACGTTCCATCACAATCATATATTTTTTATAACTGAAATTTGATTATTTTGGTTGAAATTTACTTGAATTTCTTTTTTTTCCTGAAATGAACTATGATTTCTACCAAATTATAAGAAAATGGTAGTTGAATTTCTTGTCTAACCTTTTAGGAATGGAAATGTATTAGTGTATTTAGTGGAAATATGTCAAAATTTAAAACCATGGCTATAGGGTATTTGGAAAATATAGAGGTACCATATTGATTTCTCTAAAGCATTTTTTACCATCTTCCATTTATTGAATCGCTGAGAATGTGTTTATTTAATATAATAAAGATATGTAAGTAGTTCATTCAGTCAAAATTTGCGGAGAATTGGTTTCTACTAGTTTAAACCTTTTTATTTCACCTACAATATATGCTTGCTTGAGACAACTTATTTTTGACATTTAACTTTCTAACTGTATCTCCTGAATCCAGGTTCTCTCCGTAGCTGTTTACAACCATTACAAGAGAATCTATCATGATTCTTTGCAGAATTGGTCAGCTCCTCTTTTCTCATTTCTTTGTTTTTAGACTATATATTTCCAATGAGGGAATGCTATCTACTAATGGCATAGTCTTACATGTGGACTAAACCACTTGCTGGACTGCAATATTTGATGGGTTACAGCATCAAGACTCATGAATGGCCCAAATTCAAATGTGTTTAACCCCAGGATGTTGGTGGGTCCATGACACATCTATACCACACCTTCCCCAATGATGTCCTTCCCTTGGGTTTTAACATTGTTGTTGTCTTAATCTTGCCCTTCATTTGCATTTTTATTTTTATTTTTTTTGCCAGCTGAAATTCCAGTCGCACCATTGTTTTCTTTGCTATATAAGCTCTTAATGTTTGTTATGCAATCTGGACTATTAGGCCTCCAGGAGATTCTGTTAATGATGAAGCTGATTCAACAGATTATGATTCAGTGGAGCTCGAGAAAAGCAATGTTCTTCTAATGGGTCCAACAGGCTCAGGTGTTTACCATTGCCATTACAACTTGTGTTATTCGACGAATATGGTGTCAATTAGCCGGGGTTCTGAAATATATATATATATATATTTTAAGAAAATGAACTTGGGATTTTGACATATCTTTCTTCGAATGCATTGGAAATTTATTATCCAACTCCCAAATTTTTATTTTTCTATTTCCTATCATGCATTTTCCTAATCGTTCTCCAATAGTTTGGAAAGTACAAAATACAGAGGGAAACAACTAAAACTGAATGTTCGATAGAGATGCCCTGCAATTGCCTATGTTAATGTTGTTTAGATAGTTTGTATCACTGATGCACTTGTAAAATTTGTTTCAAGGACAGGGAAGACATTACTTGCAAAAACCTTGGCACGGTTTGTGAATGTTCCCTTTGTTATTGCAGATGCAACCACACTGACTCAGGCAAGTTGGGGGGTCTATTCAAATATTATCATTGTTCTAGTAAAGTATTGTAACTTCTTTCTCTTCTACAATGATTTTGTTTGGAAATCTGGAAATTTCCATTCAACATATCAAAACAATCTATAGTGTAGAAATAAATGGAAAAGGCTTAACAAAAATTTAAGAGAGTCCTCCGAAGAAAAAAGAATGATGGTTCGTGGTAAGGGATATAATTGGATTAGGATGTGATGTTGTTATGTGCAGGCAGGATATGTAGGGGAAGATGTGGAGTCCATTTTATACAAGCTTCTTACGGTAACTCTCAAACCCTTAAATGCTAGATATTGGTGGAGTCTTTTCCTATCTGTTATACTCTTCTTGTATTTTTTTTATGTCTTCAAGATTTTATGCATATTTAATCACTCATATGCATGATATCATGGTCTATGCTTCCCACTCTTATATTATTTTAACTGAACTTTTTGTAGAGGAAGCCATTTAGATGTGGAAAGTAAATATTTTTTCTTATTTTTTTAATCAGAGAAAAAGAAGGAATGACACTCAATAAATTAGAAGCTTGACACCCATTTTTCATCCAATCTGGCGAAACATGTAATACCCAAATAGTTCAACATGCTACCAAAGATTATTACATCACTAATTGTTTATCGAATCCTAAACTTTGCTTGCATTAAATTTTTTAAACCAAGAACATATGCTTCTTGTAGCCATATTTGGCTTTTGAATTCAATGGAGCCTTGTAATATTAACTACCGTGGTTCTGAAAAACAATAACAAATTTGTGATACTAGGATGGGAATTTATTCTCTGAATAATTATGCTGTTTTTTTTTTTCAATTGCCTTTGGAAATTGCTTGTTTAACTTTAGTGTCTTAAAGAAAATAAAAAGAAGATGAATGTTTTTGTGGTATGCATCATCATTCACAAGTTAGAATGATATTTTGAGGCATTTCTAGTAACTTGTGTTGGATTAATTTGAAAGAACAACATTTAATTGTATGAAAAACCAGTGGAATGAAACAAAAACTGGTGGAAACGTAGTTATACATAGAATAGAAACCGGAATGAACACACCATTTAAAAATAAGAAGACTAATATGTAACTGAAACCGAACTACTTCCCTACTAACTCAACCGGAACTAGATTCTTTGATCACCCTTTGAATGGATTTTTTATTTTATTTTTGATAGGTAAAGATAATTCCTATAAGAAAGAACGGGGGTCGAGGTGACCATCCGAAAGGGTACAAACAAACACGATCTATCAAAAAAGAAACCCTAAAGAAAACACTTCTCTATTGCTAAATTACAAACCCTATCCCACTTTATAAGAAAATCCTCAAAAGAAAACACCCCCTAAATTCCTTGTACAAATATAAACTCATCCATTCTTATACCATGGGTTGCAAATTAACTTAATTGGTAAATAGTACATTTATGATTCTAGTTTCTTTGTTACAGGTTGCAGATTATAATGTAGCAGCTGCCCAGCAGGGTATTGTCTACATTGATGAAGTTGATAAGATCACTAAAAAGGTCTGGTTGACACCTTGTGATGGTCGAGAAATGTGGTTTTCCTTTATGTAGTTTCTTTCCTGCATTCCAACATACAGCTTTTTCTTTGTATGTGCAGGCTGAGAGCCTTAACATTAGTAGAGATGTATCAGGGGAGGGCGTCCAACAAGCACTACTGAAAATGCTGGAAGGAACAGTGAGTACATACACGTTTGTTGTTCCTATGTAGTCCAAACTTGAGATTGTGATACATGTAGAAACACGGACAACAACATTGGTACTATGGAGTAGATTTAGTGGCGTATTAGTGGTATCAGGATCACCTATTGAAGGTCCCACTTAGGAGTCCCTCCAGGTCAAAAGATCAATCATATTAGATTGACTAGATTGGATAATTGTAATATCTTATTATAGATCTTTTCTTTGAAAGTTTACCATATCATTTATTTAGAGAGCTTCTGTTGGCACCCCAACTTTTACTTACACCCCAATTTCTTAAATTATTTATCACACCCCAACTAAGGATTAAAACACACTATTCAAACATTACCAAGATTTGGCTCAAGTCATTAATCAATATTACAAAACATTATAATACTCGTTCAAACAATTTCAGTAGTTGTTTAAAAAATAGAAATCTGAAAAAAAAAAAAACCAAAACAAAACAAGAGAGAGAGAGAGAGCTACTATTGGCACCCCAACTTTACTTCTTTTCAACCATTCACTTTTTTTAATTGTGGTGTAATAAGTAAAAGTTGGGGTGCCAATAGCAGCACTCTATTTATCAAAAGAAAAGGGAAAAAGCCTACGTTACCTTCTCTCACGATCCAAAAGAATGTGATTTCTTGTGTTAGCGACTTCTCAAAAAAAAAAAGAAAGGTGTCAGTGCTAAAGATTGCTCTTATTTTTTTGTTTGTTTGTTTTGAAATTGTATTCTCTCCTGATCCAGGTTGTCAATGTCCCAGAGAAAGGAGCTAGAAAGCATCCCCGAGGTGACAATATTCAGGTATTTTTGCAGTAGTGGTTTATCAAATAAATCCATACTTATTTAGTTATAAGAATTGTCTTAATTCTTCAAGTCAACCACACTTGGTTGACTTCCCAGTCGAGTTTCTTTTTTAATTTCTAATGGATATTATCACTTGATGTCAAGCACAAGTGATATGATCGGGTTGTCATTTTTATGATGTTATGGTTTTCCGCAGATCGACACAAAAGATATTCTCTTCATATGTGGGGGTGCATTTGTTGACTTAGAGAAGACAATCTCGGAAAGGTTACACAAAGTTGCAATCCTTTTAATTTATCTAAGCTGTATTGGTTCTTCAGAACTTTTCTATAACTTAAATGTTTTGCATCTGTGACAGGCGCCAAGATTCTTCTATTGGGTTTGGAGCACCAGTACGTTCAAACATGAGGACTGGTGGCCTGACAAATGCTACTGTCACGTCATCTTTGCTTGAAACAGTAAGTACAAAAAAAAAAAAAACAAGAGTGGGGCAAGCAAATGTTGGCTTACAGTCTTCTTTATGAAAGATCCTGATGCTTTTAAAGTTGAGGTTATTTTTGGTAGGAAAATTTGTTTCCGAGGGCATTTTAGGTAGTAAAAGAAGTTTTGAAGGTGTATTGAATGCATCTTAAAGTGTGCCCTAAGGCACACGTTAACAAGACCTTTAAAGTATGGCCCGCATGTCACAGATTCACTTTCAATGTAAACTTTATTTGGCAGGTGGAAAGTAGTGATCTTATTGCTTACGGTTTGATACCAGAGTTTGTTGGAAGGTTTCCAGTCCTTGTTAGTTTGTCATCTCTCAATGAAGATCAACTTGTTCAGGTAATTTCTTTCAACATAGACTTTTGTTATCGGCTTGTGTATATAAGCGGTGAAAAAGAAAGTCAACTTTTCTCATAAAGGAGAGCACCTGGATCTCTATGGCATACATGGGGGCTGATTTTGGTTAAGGATGATCTCCTTACGATGGAGCTTATCGTCACCAAAAATTATCATTCTAATACATCTAACCCTAATAAATGTTATTCTCCCTACAATTGCCTCTATAATCTTTTTGAATGGTAATGATTTCCTCAACGGTTTTTTACAGCTTATTAAGTATTTGGTTTGCAGGTTCTCACAGAGCCGAAAAATGCCCTAGGGAAACAATACAGAAAAATGTTTCAAATGAATGATGTACGTGTTCCTTTTGAAAGCTTTCTCTCATATTTTTGGAATCCATGATAGGTATTGATTCCATGCATGTGAAGGTAGTAAAAACATGAATAGTGTTCTAAAAAAATTATATTTTTATTTCTTTTAAAACCATTTGTTATTCTTTAACAAGAATAGTTTAGATCTCCACTCTTCATTTTTCTGTGAACTCGAGGGATTCATGATGTGGAGGAGCAATGAATTGATAGTTTAGCCATATTGATTTAACTAATGTTGTTCCCTCAGGTCAAGCTACATTTCACAGATAAAGCTTTGAGACTAATTGCTAGAAAAGCAATGGCTAGAAATTCCGGGGCTCGTGGTTTAAGATCCATATTGGAGAATATTTTGATGGATTCCATGTATGAGGTATTGTCCCTCCTTCCCTAGATGACATTAATCTTGGTTTGATGGCAGGGCTAAGTCAAGCTGAGTTGGCATTACTTACCAAAGCCATAATTGCATGTGGGTTTCCCCTTACTTAAAACTTGGACTTCATCTTTAGTTTAGCACATTGATGATTCATTAGTGAAACAAATTAAATGTGATGATGTAGTACTGCCATAATTCTTATTACGGAAAAAAAAGAAGTATTGTGAAACCATGGTACTGATTCTTTTTTTTTTTAAACAATGTAATCTTATACCTAACAAAATAATGCTAAACATGGCCTACAAAGTAAAAGCCTGAATGGACTATCCTAATGATCCAGTCATCAATGGATTCTGCAGTTTGAACTCTGTTGAAATAAAACACTATTTTATTAGTTGTTTATGTTGTCACTAATCACATTTGATTTGTCTACTATGGTTGACTACGGTCTGTGTAATCATCTATTTAAAGCCTCATAGGGCTAAGTAATCAATTAATTAAAAAAAATTGCTCTCTCTTTCTCTTTTAACATGGTATTAGAGCCTCCCTTCCCCCCCCCCCCCCCCTGCTAGAACTCTAAAACCTCTTGCCTTCAATAAAGACATCAGCCCCTACGGGTTTTTTTTTTGGTGCTCCACGCCCTAATCGCACTATGCGATAGGGTCTTGTAGCCACCATAAAGGGTTGCGATCACAACAAACTTGCTGTTTGAGGGTTGCGATAACAACAAGATGCTGTTTGGGAATTTCTGGGGCACGTGACAACCATTAGACCCCTATTTGAGGTTTACGGTAGCCGCATAACTGCTCCTTGGTGCCCTACGATTGAGTTGATGGCTGTTCGTGTCACTTACAACAGTGTTTGATTACCTTCCACACCTCCTCCGATCGGTATTGTCACTTTTAGGGTGTTGTGATCAGTTTCTCCTTGTGAGTCTTCCCCTTTTCTTATTTAAATTCTGTTCCACCCAAAACACATCAATTTTTTGATGGCTTACGAGACGTCTTCTTCCTCGGTCACCGGTCATAGTGATGAATTGAGTGGTCTTCCCTCTCATTCTACCGACTTTTCTTGCATTCAAATTACCACCTTGA
This sequence comes from Akebia trifoliata, assembly GCF_017979445.1. NCBI lineage: Eukaryota > Viridiplantae > Streptophyta > Magnoliopsida > Ranunculales > Lardizabalaceae > Akebia > Akebia trifoliata. The sequence continues at coordinate 11,474,510 of NC_141385.1, read as the reverse complement.
AATTAAATGGTCTTAATTATCTACTTTTGGCACAAAAGACTGAGATGTTTATTGGTGGAAAAGGAAATATCGGTTACCTAACAGGGACAGACAAAAAACATGGACCAACTGACACTTCTTACCTCCAATGGTTTGCGAATGACTCTATTGTCCGTTCTTAGCTAGTTACATCAATGCAACCACACATTGCAGCTGGTTTTATGTTCTCCAAGACCGCAAAATAGATTTGGGATTCCGCAAAGAATATCAACTTTCAACGTCAAAACAATATTCAGATCTTCAACTTAGAACATGAGATTTCCCTCATTTCGCAAGGTAACTCTTCAGTCAACACACACACACACACACACACACACATATATGCTTGGCCTTTTATTCCTCTTCTTATGCTTGGCAAGACCCTTTTGTGATGCATTATATGCGTTGATTCTGAATAAGAATCGAGTTTTTCAGTTTCTAGCTGGTATTCGGGATGCGTTTGAGTATGCACGAGTTCATTTATTGGGTATGTATCATTTTTCGTCCTTACAAATTACGTATTCTTGTGTCTTAGCGCACAACTGTACTACCTCACTCTTCTAGAGAACACTCTGCTATGATTGCTCGCACGCCCTCTCCACTGCCTCCTAGTAGATCTCTGCCTATACTTCAGCGACGTACGTGCGATTATTGTGGAAAGTTAGGTCATGTGAAGACCTGTTGCTATGCGCTTCATGGTCGGTCTAATCAGCAATGTCAACAGTCTCACCGATCTTCAGTTCATATAGTCTCTCAATCAACTACTGATAAGGTATCCCCTTCAGCTACTACCTCCTTTTCAAATTCGGTATCTATGTCCTAAGTTGAACTCGACAAGTTCCAATAATTCTTCAATCAGATGGAGACTTCATCTCAATCGGTCTCTACGTTTGCTCACTCAGGTACCTTTGTAAATGCATACAGTGTTTCCATCACTTCCTCACCATGGATTATTGATTCTGGTACCTTAGATAACATGATCGATACATCCTCGCTGTTCTAAATCTATAGTGTTTGTTCTGGTCATCACAAGGTTCGTTTTGCTGATGGTACTTTGTTCTTTATAGTTGGTCAATATCATTTTTCTGTTACACCTTCTTTATCCTTAAGTAATACATTGGATGTTTCTCAACTTACTACTAATCTTATCTTTATTAGTAGCATTACCAAACATTTGAATTGTAATGTAATTTTTTATCCCTCTCACTGTGTCTTTCAAGATTTGGAGTCGAAGATGATGATTGACACTGGACGTGAAATGAATGGCTTGTATCTCTTGGACGCACCTGTGTCACCTAGCTCTTATTTTGTTTCTCAGCTTAGTAGTAGTAGTCAGTCTAATAAGGTCCTTGTGATGCGTTGACACTTACGTTTAGGTAATATTTCCTTTGGATAATTGAAATACATGTTTCTTGCTTTATTTAATAATATAAATTTGATTGGTTTTTCTTGTAAAACTTGTCAATTAACTAAACATGTTCGTTCTTATTAACCTATTAGTGTGAATACTATTGCACCTATTCCTTTTGACCTAATTCACTTTGATGTGTGGGGTCCCTCCTTGTCACATCCATTCTTGATTTTCGCTATTTTATTTTGTTCATCGATGACCATAGTCGTAGCACTTGGATTTATCTTATGAAACATAAGAGTGAAGTATATGGGATTTTCAAGTAATTTCTTGTTATGGTTCATACCCAGTTTGGTCGTACTGTCAAAACTTTCCGTTCTGATCATGGTATCGAGTACACCTACAATGAAGTCTTGAAGATCTTTTTAGAGTCTGTCATTGAGCATCAAATGTCTAATGTTGAAACTCCTCAGCAAAATGGCCGATCAGAAAGAAAAAATCGCCCTATTTTGGAGTTAGCCCGTGTCATCTCTATTGGCATGAACGTGTTATAATCCTATTGGACCGATGCAGTTCTTATTATTGTTTACCTTATCAATCGAACACCCGCCCGGGTTCTTCAGTTTGCTACTCCCTTCTCTCAATTTCATCCGAATCGTCCTTTATTTTCACTTTCTCCTGGTGTATTTGGTTGCGTCTGTTTTGTTCAAATTCTTGATCAAACTCGCACTAAACTTGTGTTTTAAATATGCAAAGGAAATATGGCTTAAACGTAAGTGCCAACGCATCACAAGGGCCTCATTAAACTGACTACTACTACTAAGCTGAGAAACAAAATAAGAGCTAGGTGACACAGGTGCGTCCAAGAGATACAAGCCAATCGTCCTCTTCGACTCTAGATTTTGAAAGACACAGTGAGAGGAATAAAAAATTACACTATAATTCAAATGTTTGGTAATACTACTAACAAAGAGATAAGATTAGTAGTAAGTTAAGGAATATGCAATAATGTTAAGGATAAAGAAGGTGTAATAGAAAAATGACATTGACCAGCTATAGAGGACAAAGTAACATCAGCAAGATGAACCTTGCGATGATCAAAACAAACATTATAGGTTTTGAACAGGGAGAATGTACTGGTCATGTTATCTGAGGCACCAGCATAAATAATCTATGGTAAGAAAGTGGTGGAAACATTGTGTACAGATGCAAAGGTACCTGAGTGAGTGAAAGTAGAGACCGATTGGGATGAAGTTTCCATCTGATTGAAGAATTGTCGGAACTTGTTGAGTTCAGCCTGTGACATAGATACTAAATTTGAAAAGGAGGTAATAGTTGAAGGGGGTGCCTTATCAGTAGTCGATTGAGAGGCTACATGACTTGAAGATCGGTGAGACTGCTAACGTTGCTGATTAGGCCAACCATGAAGCGCATAGCTGTCGGCCTTCACGTGACCTAACTTTCCACAATGATCGCACTTACGTCGCTGATGTGTAGGTAAAGATTCACTGGGAGGCAGTGGAAAGGGCATGCGAGCAAGCATAGTAGAGTGGTTTCCAGAAGAGTGAGGTAGTACAGTTGTGCGCTAAGACATAAGAGTACGTAGTTTGTAAGGACGGAAAATGATCCATACCTAATAGATGAATTCTCGCATACTTAAATGCATCCCGAAGACCAATTAGAAACTGAAAAACTCAATTCTTATCCAGAATCGACGCATATAATGTTTCATCAAAATGATCTTTCACAACATAAGAAGAAGAATAGAAGGTCAACTCTTCTCATTGAGCACGTAGTTGTGATATATATATATATATATATATATATGTGGTGACTGAATAGTCACTTTGCGAAAGGAGGGAAATCTCACGTTCTAAGTTGAAGACCCAAACATTGTTTTGACATTGACTTAGATATTCTTTGTGGAATCCCAAATCTGTTTCGCGGTCTTGGAGAACAAAAAACCTGTCTCAATGTGTGGTTGTATTGATGTAACTAGCCAAGAACGAACCATAGAGTCATTCGCAAACCATTGAGGGTAAGAAATGCCAGTTGGTGCAGGTTGTTTGTCTGCCCATGTTAGGTAACCAATCTTTCCTTTTCCACCAATAAACATCTCAGCCGATCGTGCCCAAAGTAGATAGGTAGGACCATCTAATTTCAAGGTGGTAATTTGGATGCCAGGAAAGTTGGTTGAATGAGAGAGAAGACCACTAAATTCATCACTATGACCGGTGACCGAAGAAGAAGATGTCTCGGAGGCTATAAAAAAATCGATGTGCTTTGGGTGGAAAAGAGTTTAAAGAAGAAGAGGGGAAGATTTACAAGGAGAAATTGATCGCAGCACCCTAAAAGTGGCAATACCGATCGGAGGAGGTGTGGAAGGTAATCAAACACTGTTGTAGGTGACACGAACAGCCATCAACTCAATCGTAGGGCACCAAGGAGCATTTTTGTGGCTGCCGTAAGCCTCAAACAGGGGTCTAGTGGCTGTCACGTGCCCCAGAAATTTCCGAACAGCAGCTTGCAGCTGTTGCAACCCTCAAACAGCAGGTCTGCTGTGATCGCAACCCTTTAGAGTGACTACAAGACCTTATTGCATGGTGCGAAAGTCCTCCTGTACACATTCATGCCTCCAAGTGCCATGTGGTCCAATATGGTTAAACCATGAAGCACATTGTCGATGCCTTGGTGGTACCCGTATCACTATCTAACATGATGTACATGATCCATCACACTTCTATCATCAAGCATTGTAACATGTACATTACACATTATGTTTTGCATGGCATGTTGATGGGAAGCCACATACGCCAATCTCTCTATGGTATGCAAGGTGGACTTTGATCAATTAATGAGACAAGACAAAAGGGTAAGGTTTGGTAGTCCGAGGAGGAGACGGGGGGTTCCCCTGGCATTGTCAAGGGACGACACTTACCTACTAACAAGGGTACCCAAGGAGGTCACATATGGAGTTGGAGTCAACAGGGTGCCAGGCTTGTGTGGTGAGGCTGCCATATGTCACCAAATCCTGACGTGTGGCAGTGCCAACGGAGCTATCCTTAAAAAACTAGGTTTATTACTATCCTCCCCATCCAATACACTTTTATATATAGGGGGACCTAGGATAGGTCTAAAATTGAAGAGGTCCCCCCCCCCCCTTGAACTTGCCTCAACTCCTCTCCCTCACTTCCTATGTCACTTTCATTGCCCCTCATTGACACAATAGTGGTTGAATGACCATTGACTTAGTTTTGGCTGAAGTCGAGCTCACTTTGCCTGTTCCATACTTCAAGTTGCGATTGTAGTGCATAATTGTATCCCCCCTCACACATTCCATATGTCAATAAATAGTTGACGACAACAACAAAGCTAATCCCTCTCCCCCTCCCCAAAAACAAAAAAAAAAAAAAGATTTGGGGTTGGCTAAGCAAATCCATATGTCGAAAAATATACTTTAGTCTGCATTTTTAAAACTAAGATAGAATATATTTATATATTCAAGTTCAAGGTACTAAAAGAGCGAGAGGATGGATGTAGATAGTGAAAGTAGATTTGAACTCACTCCCAATCCCATTGGATGGGATAGAATAATTTTTGGGTTAAGTTTCATTTTGAATTCTCTAGTTCAGCCGGAGCTATGGTGAGAAATCTAATTAAAGATTTTGGATTCATCTATCCTTCTATTTTTTCCTACAACTAATGAATTTCATTTGAAAGATTCAAAGAAGTACATTTACTGAAGGCAAATGGCACTCACCCTTGTCTGTTTCATTTGTTACATTTTCATGCTTACTATTAGATCTGAAGTAGTACTCATGTTCTATTGAATGTAATAGGACTTTTGAATCTTTTGTAGATTCCGGACGTAAGAACAGGAAATGATAGAATAGATGCTGTTGTAGTTGATGAGGAGGCCGTTGGATCAGTAGGACATGGATGTGGAGCTAAAATTCTTTATGGAGATGGTGCGTTGGATCAATATCTTTCACAACAAACACCAAAGGTTTCAGAGGTAAGTCTCACCCATTTGGATCTTTTATTTACTTGCTATTTAGGACAATCTAGGCAGACTGACCATTTACTTTGGCCATATTAACTGTAAAGATCACCAGTTCCTCATAATATGTTTCGAGAGATTTTATTGCCACACCAACTTTTGCTAACAGCACCCCAAGATGTATGTTAATTCCTTGGTGTGGCAATAGTAAATTTTTAGACAATAATAACACATTGCTGTTGTATTCCAGACAACCCTGAAGGGATCTGAGGGAGAGCCAGAGGTGGAACCCGAACTTCCTTCAATTGTTGCCATCATGTAACCGTTCCGCAAGGTCTATTAATTTATGATCTCGACCTTGTATATTACTAGGTTAATATTTATTTATGATTCAATTCTGGCTAGTGTTAGTTTTTTTTTTTTTTCAATCTGATTGTTAAATAACCATGTCTTTAACATATAGTTAAATCAAAACCTGAAAATTTGAGCTTAATCAAATTCTTGCCTTTTTGTTCCTTGAGTCAAGTCTCAAAACCAACGAACACGATAAAAATGTAGGACCTAGTCCTGACTCGAGGCAGTAGACATGGGGCTTGAATCTGTAAAGCTCAAAGACAGTGGCACAAGCTCGACCTGAGCTTGGGTTTTCTTTTCTTTGTATTGGACTTGACTTGAGCATTCCAGGTTCAAGCTCTGGTTAAGTCAGATTTTGGTTTAGTTTCTGTAACTATATTGGTCTTGAGCGTTACTCGACCTGTTTGAAATTCACAAAATACTTCAATCAGAAAATTTTATTTTCTTCAATGTTTATATCTCAAGAACACGATCGGTTTTTTTTTTTTTTTTTGGGTGTTTAGGGAGGTTGAAGATGATAGATTTTGGGGAGAAGCCAAAAACATCATTTGTGTAAAGTCTGTAATTGTCACTATTTTTTCACGAACTCCTAATTAATCGAAACTCCCTCAAAAAATATTTATATGGATGGTCCCATTCCTAGATTGTAATCCAGTTGAAAGTTGGAGAAGGGAGACAACAAAAAAGAATCAAACAATATAAGTTTTTAAAAGAAAAAATTGATTTTTAATTTATAAATATAATGATTATTTGTATTATAATTTGAATCAAATTTTATCGGATCAAAATCGATCAAATAACAATAATGAAAGTGTCAATGTCACACTGAACAAAATATTTTCCCTATCTCTTTCGTGTTTATGTGATCATAAAATATTTTTCTTAACCAAAATTACTAAAAGAAACCGTTTTTTTTTTTTATTATAGGAAAAACAAAATAGAAAGGGCCCAACCGGGTTCGAACCGGTGACCTCTTGATCTGCAGTCAAATGCTCTACCACTGAGCTATGGACCCATTTGTGTCTTAAATATAAAACTATAGTTTATAAATCCAAAATTACCACTGGTTTTAATACACGGAGAAACCCAAGTCGAGTACGAAAATGCCATTGAACGAGTTTTTCAATGTGAATCGGTTTCGTTGATTCGTAAAATATCCCACTTCTATCTAACATTATTAGATTTGTTAAAATTACAAATCGCTCTCGCCAAATAATAATAAGAGCAATTAATTCTATCATCTAAAATCTTGAGAGAAATCTGATAAATAGAAAAAAAAAAAAAAAAAAAACAAGAGACCATCGAAATAAGATTGATTGATAGATACATGGTGATGGTGATTCAAGGAGCACCTCACGAGTGAATGGCTTATCTTTCTGGTAATAAATGTGACAAAATCGTTGAGCGCACCGATCACAAGACATTGACCTCATATTTCAATGTTGGGGCCTACAAGTACCACAAATGAACAAAATTTGAATGTATATGGACTTGAAGGTAATAAAGTTATATAATTATTTGATTTGAAAGATTAATGTGTTATAAGTAACAGTTAGTGTGACAATGGAAATTCTATTTTATAACATATTAGAACTTACTTGTGCTTAAAATATGAGGGAAGAAGAGGAAATGCAATAAAGTTGAAGAGGTATTATTTAAATTAAAAAAAAAGATAGGAGAGAGAAGATTATAAAATTAGAAGGGTATTCATAAATAAATAAATAAAGAGGAAAGACAATAAAATTAAAAGTTATCCTCGAGATTCAATCCCAACCCCTCTTTATGTAGGAGATTCAATCTCAGAATTGCTCCAATTTATTACTGGCTCTGATGATTCTAAACCTTCATATGTAAGGATCAAAGTTTTAGAACAACTTGAAAGCGCTAGCTTATTAAGTTGGTGAGTGTTGATACCACGACTTGGGCTTAATATTTGTTTTTACTTATAAAATGTTGTAGAACAAAATGAGTATTAGTTCGAGGGCTTCAAAATTGTTGATTTGTGTAAGAGCTCCTTGAGTTGTCTTAAGATTATGATTCTTTAATAAAAGTATGTTCATAATCATCATGGTCACTATTATGATCATAATTGATTAATAAAACGCTTACGTTTTTTATATAAATGACACAACTTTCAATAGTCGATAAGTTAACAATAAGACCATTATAAAACTATGGTCAAAATCTTAGTTCAATTATATTTACATTAAATATTTTTATTTAAATATATACTTATTACAAATGTTTTTATAATACCCTTAGAAACTTAAGTAGTAAAACTACTACTCATTATTTTAAGAAATGGTTATGCTCTTGACTTGGGTAATAGAGTCTCTTATTAAGAAGGAAAATCCTGGAGTGACTTTAAAATTCACATCGATTCACACTTTTCTGATGTGGATGTATGTATGGAACCATAGATGCTTTTCATTGAGATATTCTAGCATGACTCTATTAAGAATGTCCTTCTCTCTTGGAAACTTGAAATATGAACGTTGTTAGTTGATACTTGCCGAAACCTTCTACTCATAACAAGAAATCTTAATCAAATTCTTTTATTGACTGCCTTATCTTCTTAAGATCGATGTGTCAGAGCATGTGAAGCAAAAAAAAAAAAAAATGTAAAGAGCAAGGATGAATTATAGTTATAAACACGGAGAGTTAATATGTATGACTCTTCATAATTGCTTCAAACATTATTAATAATTAGAAGGTGGCTCACATGAGTCAAAGGCGCTTATTTGTAATTTAAAATATTAATAAAAGGGTTTTGAAGATTTCATGATTAAGAAGGATATTTTTGTAATTTTAAAGTTAATAGACGTGATTATAGGATCATGTGATTACAATTTTCTTGATTTTTGATCAAAATGACTCTAATTATATTTAGGTTAAATATAAAAGTGGGGGCTTGTATGACCATTCAAATTTTTGTGTGGAATCACTTCTACTTCGCTTTCTCACATTATACTAGTAAAGATTCTACACAATTGAATTATGAACATGTTGGTGGTAAAATGACACGGTAAAATGTACGTGGTTGACATGGCAAGTGCACAAAATCGTAGATCTTTTTTCCTTGTGTATCTTGAAGAAAAAGATCTATGGAACTGTGCACTTGCCACGTCAACCGCATTTTAATGCTCAGTTTATCATGATTCTTTGGAATAAGTTTTTGTTTGGGATTCACTTTAGATGTCACTTTTAGTTGTTTACCAATTAAAAGTATTTTTATGTGTCCAAAGCATGATTGGTGGTTCAATCCATTTTTTATTTTATTATTTTATTATTTTTTGGGGTGGGGGGGATGGCACAATATTTAGTGAGTTTTAGAATGAAAAAGTCCTCAAATTTGAATTAGGTACCTTGAGATGTAATGATATTCATAAGGTTTCCTAAAAAAAATCTCTTTAAATTGAGGTATTTAGACCTCTTAAAGATATGTTTGATTGCACATGGAAAATCAATTTTCATGGAAAATAATATTTTTCATGTGTTTAATTGTATTTTTTTTTACGAAAATTCATTTTTTACCCCAATCAAAATGTCCACTAAAATATGGAATTCAACTAAAATTTTCAACTCCAAAATATTTTATTCTTCTTTCCACCACACTCAACCTCACTGTCATCGTCGTTATCACCATCGTCGCTGTCGTCGTTACCATTATCAACCACTTTTCTCTCTCTCTTCTTCTTTCTCTTCCTCCCTCACCTCCGCCTCTATTGTCACCTCCACCATTACCACCACGTCTTCCCATCTTTTTCATTACTATCTTTTTCCTCACTTATCTCCATCGACACTACCACCACGTCCTCCCCCCTCTCTCCTCCCTCTTACTCCTCATCTTCTTTTTCCTCCTCTTCCTCTTTCTCTTTTTCTACATCTTTTTTTTTTTTTTTTTTCTCTTATTTTGTCAAAGTAGCATCAAATAATGGATTTAACTTTTTCATTCTTTCTATTTTTTCATAGATTTTGATTTTTCATGCAATCAAACATAGCACCCAACTAATCTTTGAGCACATGAAGTTCCTTACTCCCACACCTATTTTGAAAATTTTAAAATAAATCTCCAAAATTAGTCCTTAAAGGTGATTTAAACTCAAGATCTCCCCTTCCCGAGGCGTAGTCTTAGCCATTTCACCAACTCTTTAGGATTAGAAATTGTGTTTCTTCCTTCCGTATTAGTCGTTGGTTCAACACTTTTTTGAGAATCGCTAGGAAATATCTTTTCATCTTAGACATTAGTTGGATGCAGATGGGCCCACTACAAATAATAATAACTTCTAATTAGCACACAAACTTTTACTTAAAACACACCAATTTATACGTCAACAACAATTTAATTTCATTAGGATTGGTGTGTTGTAAGTAAAAATTGGCGTGCCAATATAATCTATAAAAAAAATACTATCATCTTGTGAACCACGTTTCCTAATCAACAGTTATTCTACGATAAAAATGATTTTGTAGATTTACTTTGTTAAATATCCAAAATACCCTTAATATTATTTTTATTTCCATCAGTCTAATGGAAATTGTGGAAAAAAAAACTGGCCCTTCTCTCGTCTTCCCTCTTTCACCTCTCCTCGACACAGCAAACATTTACTCTAAAACCCCTCCATTTGTCTCGGATCAAGAAAACAAGATTGACAGAGAAAAAGAGAAATAAAGATTAAACGCTAACCCTAGTTTTTGTTGATGAAAATCTTTGCAACTTGATTTAGTATCTTTCGTTCAATCTAGGGTTTCCATGTTCTTCGAGGTTTTGATGTCTTGTAAATGGAGACAACCTCTTATTTCTCTGGAGATTACTCCTCTCTATCTTTTTACGTAGCTTGGATCACCACTGCATTCTGTTGTTTCTTTGCTTTTTGGATCTTTCGATCGTCATCATTGTTGACTGTTTTTGGGAAATCGAAATCGAAGAATAATAAATCTTGTGTGTGTTGTTGTTTGTGTGGAGCTTACGCGAACGGTTGTGCAGGAGAGAAGCACGAGGGGATGCCTGTTCTCGTCGAGAAACAAACAGGGGCTTCGATGATGGAGCAGTTGGTGCCAGAGATAATGACCCACGCTTTGAGTTACTTGGACTATCCGAGCCTCTGTCGTCTTTCTATGACGAATTCTTGGATGCGGAAGGCTGCGAATGACGATAATGCATGGAAAGTGCTGTATCGCAAGGTAAATTTTGATACTTTTGTTTATTGGATTTGTGCTGATTTTATGGTTTATATGTGTTTTGTGGAATTCTTGGTTAAATTTTGTGTGATGGAACGGTAGCTATATTTTGTGAATTAATTTGTGGATCTTTGGACATTAGTGTGCCATTTGAAAATTTTGACACCAAAGTTTTGAAATTTTTTACATGTTTGTTTCAGAAAAATAAAGAACGAGAGAATTTGTTCCTACATTTTAGATTATACAGAGTCGCAGACTATATGTGGTTTGAAATTCTTGGACTCACTTCAAAATGGATATAAATTACAGAGAGAATTAAAGAAATCGAGAGAGAACTAAAAAAAACCCTATTTCTCTTTTCTGCATCACGTAACTCTTAAAGTATGACATCTATTCTCTTCACTCTAACTCAGAAATCAATTTCTTTAATTCTTTTTTAATCTTTTGTTTTTTCTTGATTTTCTTTTCATTCCTTGTTCTTGAATTCTTGAAATCCCTTTTTTGAATTCTTGAAAACCTTTTGAGCAACCTTTAACCTTTTCCTCAATCCTTAATCCTTTCCTATTATCGTAACCTTTAATCCTTTCTTTTACATTATTGAAAATATTGTAATTTATAAAAGTTTGCTTTTTTGCATTTCAATAGCCAATTGGGATTTTGAAACCCCCCCCCTTTTTTTTCCAAATCCTTACCCAAATTCCCTACCCCCCCTATTTTCCCCTTCTTCCCTCATCGCCCTACATCAATAATAGGTTCTGATGTTGAGTATCATGACATATTTGGAAAATTATAACTGAGAGTTAATTCCTATATAAAGCATAATGAAAGTTGAGAACTTTTAATTCCATCAGGTGACTCGAACCATGTTAACCGAGTCTTCTTTTTTGAATAGGTGTAAAAATTGTATAGAAAAAGGAGAGAAATTACAGAGTGCCTAATGACCCCAACGTCTACCGATGAACAAAATATCTTTTGTTAGTGGCATGGTCAGTAGGTGCCACAGATGGTATCCGAGGTCGAATTGATCCCCAGAGCCTGGAATGAAGTAAAGAGAAAATGATAAAAAAGTGAGGTACAACTAGAATCGCCTACCAATGATCAAATCCCATCTAAATTCCTCATCATATGGCAAGCAAGAGCAATCTCATAAGATACGACCTCTAGATGAGATGGTGGCAATATACCAAATTTTACTGAATTCCTGAAGAGATTGGGTAAGATCCAATCCACACTAAATTGATTGAAGGAGACCTAAATTCCTTGGTACTTCTAATGCCTAATTCAAATTTTTTTTTTTTTCTCTCTTCTTTCTTTCTAGTGCACCATGTGATCATTCCATAAGTACCTAATATGCTTCTCCATCATTTTTACCATAGGCATTGCATCTAAGATATGGACTTAGAATAAATCTCAAGACTTTCTCGGTCTCTTAATTAAGACCAATTTTCTAGATAATTATCTAGCTTTTGACCTGGCTAACTTGTGAACTCATTTGTTCACGGGGTCCCAAACCACTTTTAATTTAGCTTTCTTTGATCCTTAAGGGAGTCTGTTATATGTGGATGGTAGCATATGTGCTAGACTTTGGATGATGTTGATAGCCCATACTGCAAATATCTTACTCTTTTGAAGATTAGTGGTTAAATTGGAAACTGCTTCAAAACAGCAAATAATAACTATTTTGGGTCCTCATTGGCAAATTGATGAATTGACAAGAAACAATGCGCCAGTTGCAAATTTTAAACGTGGAATCCTTAAACTTGGGTTACCCTTTTGCCAGTGAAAAACTCCCTATAAAGCTTACTCCCAAAGCTCTCGAAACCGTTTTACTTAGGCCTTCCTCCACCATAGCCAATAAGAAAGGGGAGAGAGAATTTTCTTACCTAAACCTTCTAACTTTTGAAATATCTTACTAGGGACCCATTACCCATTAACACTTTGAAAGAAGGTGATTGTGAATCCATCTGGGTTGGGACTTTTTCGCTCAATAATTCCTCTACCGCTATGAGAACTTCCTCCTCAATTGTTTTATCCAACCATAACATTTTCCTCTGAAATAATATGAAACATAAGGTTATCCCAAATTGATCTACCAAGAAATGGTTTTGAATATTTTTTTTGATACGTTTTTAAACTTTTATCAATTATCAATGAAGAAATAAAGGAGATAGCAAAAACCTACATTCTATTTAAGAAGAAAAAAATAATAAGCAATAGGGGAAGACAACATAGATAACCACTCACTCCTTAAATGTACCTTCCCAATTTAAACCTATCTAAGGCTTTGCACCAATCAAAGATAATTCCCAAAATTGAGATGATAACCTTGCTAACAGAATGCACCTCCCCGCTTGAAAACCTTACTATCATGCTCCTTCCCTAAGCCCCAACAAAGGGAAAAAGGGACCAAATGACCATAAGATCCTTTGCTACCAAGAAAAATCAAACATTTCCGATCTGAAAAGAGTTAAAACTGACCTTTGAAAAACCCAAAACACGTGGAATAGAGACATGAAAGGGAACCAAATGAATGGTTCCGAATATAGCTTGGTATAGTAATCAACAAGGTGGAGGGTTTGCGGGGAGTGAAAAATGTCTTTGACCATATGTGAAAGTTCGGAAGAGGTTCTATTTTTCTTTTTACTCATTTGATGTGAAAGGTGTAGCTGTTTACTTAAAAAACAAAGTTGTAGCTGCTACTATAAAAGCTATGTAAATAGAGATTATCTGTATAGAGGGATCTATATTTTTGAATCCTTACCACTCTTATTGAGGGATCTCTCTTCTTGAAAACTTTCCACTTGTCATTTATGGTCTCATTAAAAGTTCTCTTTTATTCATTTTTTTTTTTTTTGGTATGTAATAGGTACAGTTTAGGACCTTTTTTTAAAGAACAAATTTAGCATCTGTTGTCATCTCAAGAGGATGGTTGTAGAGTGCTTGTAGGCATACATGACTTAATCAAGAAGGACCTATGGTGCATAGATTATCTGTTGGATAAATTTATTTCATAAGCATTTAATTACTATGCCCCTCGATACCATGTGGAGGTTGGTAAGAAAGTTTGTGAATCAATATTCCAGATAGGTTCATGTTGGAGATAAACTATTCTTGGGATATCAACACTTTTTTTTTTCTTTTTTTGGGATTTCACTTGGCTGCATCACGCAACTCTTAAAGTATGACATCTATTCTCTGCACTCTAATTTAGAATAACAATGATTGGAAAAATTCCTATTTTACTAGCATTTCATTGCTTGTCAAATATTTCAAACATCTTTCATGGTTGAACCAGCAGTGTGATCTGTCACGCTACAGAATTGTGTTTAAATGCTTATTACCTGCCGTAAAGGGTAGTTGAAGACTGGAAAAAAGTAATCTGGTTTTGTGCTACACCATGATTTGTAATTTGACATATACAAGGTATACTGTTTCGGTTTCTCATAACCATGATCATCATAATGCCTTATCCCAACTAGTCAGCATGTTTCAGTGCCTTATTTAAAAATTTATTTCTCTGAGGAGTTCGTGTTTGCAAAATAGCACGGCATAACATGCAATGATATTTCTTTTGTTTTTTTACATTCCAGATGGTAGTCATTTGAAATTTATTTAATTAGCCTTTGGGTGTACATAAAATTTAGCGTTTATTTTTTATCATTTTTTTTTCTAGGACTTCACTGTGGAACAAGAGAGTGTCACCCCAATTAATGGGTGGAAGGCATATTATGCTGCTACAAGAGCTGTTGTGAATGTCAATGCAGAGTTCTATAACATCATCAGAGAGAAGTCATTTCCAGCAATGAGTCATTTTTGGCTTCGGGCAGACTATGTGAAGTGTGTTCATGCCTCTGGAGAGCTTTTTACAGGGTATGGTGCTTCTAAGTTCTACTACTTTCTTTCTTTTGAAAATCAAAACTCTGGATATCATAGCTTATTACTGCGTCACTTTTCATCAGGTTTTACTGCTATAACCTTCTAACATAAACTACAAGTTTATCATTTAGTTTAGCTTGATGCTAGAAAGGTTGTATGATGCTTGTTGTCTTTTAGAACTGTTTCTCTTTAGTGCTACTGAAAACTTAATATGCACTGCTTAGAGAAATACTTTGGTAGGGCGATCGGTCAAAGGGAATACTTATTGAGTCGTGTTTACATGGGATTCCATCATAAGGCAATAGGGTGTTCTCCTTTGGCAGGTCTCCTCAAATTTTTTTTTTTTTTTTGCCATAGGCTTTAAACTTCGCATCATCCATTTTGGTAGTTTTAGAGGTTCTTATTGATTGTCGCTGAAATAACATAGGCTTTAGATTTGAAAACATTTATTTTTGGAACTTCTGGGTCTCAAGAAACATTTATTGCGGTATGGCTTGTCGAATTTGGAGTTTCATCTACATGTTATTTGGTGTCTCGGCTTGCCTTCCTAAGTCGGTGTGCTGCCTCTTTTAGATGTGCATCCCTTGATTCTTCTTTCAAACTGGCAAAGAAAACTCTTTGGTCGTTCATTCCTATCGCGGTTTGTTGGGGTATTTGGAAGGAGAGGAACTGCCATGTGTTTGAGGAGAAAGAGCTTGAGATCCAAGTTTTTATTGTGTCAATTTTGGGTTTTCTGGTTTTTTTGTTTTTTGTTTTTTTTTGTTTTTGGTCTAAAGCTTTTAAAGAATTTAATGTAGTCTTCTTCGAAGACTTCATGAGGAGATGGGAGTGGGTATGTGGTTTAGATTCTCTGTAACTGGTTTTTAAGTTTCTGTTTGTACTCTTGTTGGTCGTCTTGACCACTCTTTTTTTTAATATACAATTAGCATTTACTTATCAAAAAACAAAAAAAAAAACAAAAAAGAGAAACCATTAAAAGAGCCAGTTGAAGGATCGGAACACTGTTGGCCCAACTCCAAATTTATGCTGGGTTTTTTCATGCTTGTTTTCTTTCTGCTAGACTAGAATTTGAGTAATAATGCTAAGTGATATCAGATCTTGCATCATTCAATTTTTTTTTTTTTTTTAATGTTTATATTATATTAACTATTATAGTGATTACAATGTATTATTACATAAGGTGATTTGATCCTCATGCCATGTCCCTTTGTACACTCCAAAATTGAGAGTAGCTTGTGTGCCAAATGAATTTATGAATTATTGTGCCTAGAATTTGTGCAAGATTCTAATGTTCACAAAGCAGCAGCATTGATTCTGTTACAGTGATGTATATAATGTCACACTGGGTACAGGGAAGTTAACAGTAATAAATTCCAAGGACCTGGTTTGGGAGAAAGATTGCCTGTTGGAATATGCATTTTGAGAAAAGATTTCAGTTTATCAAAGAATGAAGCTTATGTATGTGGGGGATAGATTGGACGTTGTCGAGGTTATAGAGACATTTCCAAGGTAATCTATTCTTTCCTAACATGAGTGTCATTGTTGTCTGAATGAAACCGATGAGCGGTAAGACATAATCCTCAGAGGGCAACTTACACTGTATGTTTGATCATTGTGTTTCTTGAAACATGCAAATTTCAATAATTTGAGATGATAAACCATATAAACAATCAAGTATTTGTCAAATTGAAGGTAGTTATGGTGGAAGCAAGGAGGATAGTTGGTGAGGAGATGAGGTTAAGGTGGCATGGCATCCTGGATAGTTGGTAAGAATTCCTTCTATTGACTTAGTGGTATAGCTCTTACCTTAGTTCAGTTTGGAAGTTGGGAGTCATTTGATGGTAATGGATGTCAAGTGCCTGGTTTCTAGGTTTAGTTCGTGAGTTAAGTGGCGTGGAAAGCTGTGACAGTGTTTTGGACCAGGAACAAAATGTGGACTTTGTCATTCGGATTAGTTCATATATTTTTCTATGATTGATCCTCATTTTTGATTGACCAAAGCTCATCAGGAAACTGGTGAAGTTGCAGCAAAGTAAACCCAGAAGAAGTACAAAACAATGCAAGATGATCGGAAGCTCCACTGGTTTCACCTGTGACTTATGTGTGGTGATGATCTCTTGAAAGTTTGCTTTAATGCATTCAATGGACTGAAACAATCTTCTGGTTATGCAGGGAGGGGGTTACTTGGATCTTTCTGATGTTTAGACTTTCAGCAATTCAAAGCCTTTTCTCCATCACAAAGATTTCCAAAAAGGGGACTGATATGGCTTTGTGTATCCTGCAAATGTTACTTGAGGAGCTCTGTTATGGTCCCCTTAGAATGCCTCCATCACAAAGATCTTCCCTCATCAATCCATTGATTGTTTAGCATCCACCAAGTGCAAGAATATCCCTTTTATATTGGTTTCTCTTCAACTTTTTCCACCTTAATTGACAAACTGAAATTGTGTGTCATTCACTATCTTAGCAACGAGAGCAGCAGCTGGATGACAATTCTTTTGAAAAGTACAGCTATTTTGCTGGTCCAAATGTGAGGTAGAACTTGGCATGAAAACAGCCTCTTTACTTCATTAGCCAATTGCCCGTGCCTTCAAAAATTAGCCATAATCCAATTAGTTTTTGTGCTTCAAATGCTTGCTACAGCATAACACAATCTCCTTAAAATGTTGCCATAGATGTGTTTACTCCACTTCCTATTATGTGAAGCACTATATCTTTGGCCTGTTCTCAGGATTTTAGGAGTTTCCTCCATGATTATCAAGAACAGTTATGAGGTATTTTCTTTTCTGAAAAGTGTTTATTGAAGCCAACTGACTCGTAAGGATTGATTTTTAGAGACCTTGGCCCACACTTGTCTGGGTGATAGCTGCTGAGTCTCTTTTATTGAGTATATTTCTTTTTTTTCCAACTTATTGGAGTTGTCTTTTTTTACGAGTCCTAGATTGTTGCCCCTTTCAGTAGTGCAAGCCCCAAATATTTCACTAAGAGGGTTCCTTCTTGATACCCCAATATGTTTAATATATTTTGCTGAATGATCCACTACGGAGAAGACCTTATTTTGTTCATATTAGCTTGAAGGATTGCAGCTGTGATACACTTCTCTCGTCCTACTTGGGATTACCTCTAGGGGGGCCCCTTATAGTAGTAAGAGAATTTGGGATGAAGTTGTTGAGAGGTTGGAAAAGAGATTGAGCTTGTGGAAGGCTAGATATCTTTCAAAAGGAGGAAACGTAACGTTGATCAAAAGTACTTTGTCTAGTATCCCAATTTACTTTCTTTCTCTTTTCTCCTTGCCAAAGTCAGTGGAAGTTCGCCTTGAAAGACTAGTGAAGAATATCTGGTGGAACGTCAAGCATGGGTGTAGGAAGTATCTTGTGAACTGGAAATTAGTGTGCACTCCCAAGAGAAATAGTGGTTTGAGAATTAGAGACTCGAGGTTAACAAATAAAACTCTCTTAGGTAAGTGGCTTTGGAGGTTTGAGGACGAGAGAGGGGTAGCTTGTGGAGGAGAGTAGTTCGGGCTAAGTATGGGGAGAAGAAATTTGGTTGGTTTAGCGGCGAGGCTACGGGTACTTATGGCTGTAATGTGTGGAAGGGGATCTTAAAGGGCGTTGATCTTTTCGAGAGATGGATGAGATATAGAGTGGGGTCGAGGGAGAAGGTTAGATTTTGGGAGGACACTTGATGTGGTGACTCGTCTTTGTCAACTCAATACCCTTCTTTGTACGCTGGTTCTATGAAAAGAAACTGCTAAGTTAAGGATTGTCTGGCTAGAAACGAAAGCACTCCGTCTTGGGATCTGGGTTTTTGGAGGAGTTTCATTGATTGGGAGATAACGAAGGTTACATCTCTTCTTGTTCTCCTGAATTCTTATCATTTTGGGCAGAACGACTAGGACAAGAGGGAATGGTTCAAGGCTAAGGACAAGTGATTTTCGGTTCGCTCTTTTTTCAAGTGTTTGCTCCCTCATTTTGAAGTTTCTTTCTTGGCTTCCGTCATTTGGTTTAGTCTTGTTCCGTCCAAGGTATCATTTTTTGTGTGGCTTGGTTTTTTAGGAAGAATCCTTACTTTGGATAATTTAATATCTAGGGGTTGGAGATACTCCAAACTTCTATTATTTGTGTACGAGTAATGGCAAATCGGTGAATCATATCTTAATTCATTGTCCTTTTTCCTGAAATATTTGGATGTCCTTGTTTTTCCGTATTCTTTCTTTTCTCTTTTGGAAGGGTGGAACTACAATATCTTCTCTCTCAGAAGAAGAAACTTATGGACGATCCTTCCTTTTGCCATGGCTTGGGGTCTTTGGAAGGAAAGGAACAGCAGGGATTTCCAGAGAAAGGAAAGTTTGTCCCGCACTATGTTCTTGGAGATTTTGGGCCTCCTATACTTTTGGTCCAAAGCTTAGCAACCATTTTGAGTGCAGTACCTTTTAGGACTTTGTTTTCAGATGGGATTCTCTTTGTAACTCTTAGCTCTGCTTGTTGTGCTTTTGTCTTTGTTTGTTTCCCTCTCTTGTATGGGGGACTATCTGAGCCTCCTTTCTTGTTCCTCTTTTTAATGATATTTTATACTTATAAAAAAAGGGTCTGTGTGACCCCATCTTGCCTTCATGAAAAGGTCCAACTAGAGAGGTGTCTTCTAACACTTCTGCAAACTACCAATATAGGACATAAGCTTGTGTGATCCAACAGGCTAACTACTAGTTTAGTTAGATAATAGATAGGGAATTTAGTTTTGATTTTTACGTGTTTGGAGCACAAACACAATGGAAATGGTTATGTTTTGATTTTTACGTGGTTTCTTTTCTACAGGTATGATGCAGTTATGCAGAGCTGGCAAGTCTTATTTAGTTGGGGGCAAGAGGTTGCATTTCAGGTTCGTGATGTGCGAGCTCGGGTGCTGACCGACATGGCTTGGGTGACCATGAAAACCTATGTTGACATGGAGACTGGACCATTCAATGTAACCAATGTCTACGAGCTCCATAATGGGCAGTGGTACATGGTTCATCATCACAGATCTGTGATGCTCATTGATGTAGAGCTCGAGCACCAAAATGTGTTTGGGTAGAAGAAATTATAAAAAAAAGGAGAAGTCGACAAGATAAAGCAAATACATCATCATTCGTTGTTGTCCGGAAGTAGGTCATGCCCAGAAATTTCACCTTATTTTCATCTCAACTTTGGTCTTTAGTACAGAAATCGTTTTCTTTTTATCTTCTTGGGTTTTACCTCCAACCTGGGTTTTGTTCATCATCTGTCTCTTACCTTTAATTGCCATCTAAGTGATGTATAGATGTCTATTTTGATGCAGCAGTTCTTCTGTCTTTTTTTTTAGTTTTGGGTTTATGGTTGAATCTGTTTGAAGCTTGATCATCACATAATTCAGATGAAACAAGAGGATGAAGACCTTCAGAGCCCAGTTAAGGATGTACAATGAGAGTCTATGAATGTTGTTGCATGTACTCTAATAAGTTAAGAGCATGGATTTGGGTCAGAATATTATGGGCCGGGCTGCCCGTTGGTTCAGCCCATCTTATGATTGTGGGGGTGGGTGGGTGCAGAAGGCTTTTTTCAATTCTGCATTGGTCGTTTAAGCCCAAAACTTGCGAACACAAGGACCCTAAAACCAGTCTGGATGAGTGGCCTCAGTTCTATATCTTTTATGCTAATTTGAATGGTTCAAATTGTCCTAATAAATGTAGACAGAAAAAAACTAAAAAAAAAAATCTATTCATCAGATGGCTAGAATCATATGATTGTCTAAAACAAACTTATCTGCGGTACATGATTCGTGGTCTAACTTAATTTGAAAAAAAAATTCAAAAAATGTTTGATTTTTCTTGGACTGATCTAAGAATTTGAAAATGGATGGCCACTAAATTTCTGAATTTAAAATTTAAATTTAATGGTGAAAAAAATATAAATTTTTTTAATCCAACCATTAGATTTCTTATTTTGATAGATTATAATTTTTTTAATATTATTAAATACCCCAATAATATTTTTTTCATAAATATTCTTAAAAAAGGATTTTCTTCTTGTTATTCAAAAGTATTTTGAAGTATATGAGAAAAAGTATTTCCAAAGATACCATAAAGCAATGATGATATTATTATTTTTTGGCTAAATTTGTATTACCATCTGGAAATGGGCAATATTATGGTGAATCCCCACCCCCCTCAAAATGCAAGATGTGGTCTGTCCTTTAGACTTTCGTTGACCGAGTCAAGTTCTCCGTTAACAGAGATTGTTAAAGGTCCAAAATACGCACAATTATTCATCTTCTTCATCACTATTCTTTATTGTTGAGACGAATGGGTAAAGTAAGAAGAAATAGATATGCTCCTTTATGTAAATCCTCATACAAAACGCTCAAGCTATTGGTTATAAGTAAGAAGAAACAAAAATTAGTTAAACCCCCTTTTGTAAATATATTTGTTAGTGTTATCCCCTATTGTCATGGCAGAATATATATGCTCTCTTTCTATCATTTTATCAAATAAAATGAAGCTCATGATCTTGAAAAAAGTCGAAATAACTCATTTGAGCCTTCTCACCTTCATCCATTATATCAAAAGTTGTATCTTAAAGAAAATCAAATGAAAATATGATTCGTTAATGGTAAATCTTCTTCTTAAATGATAGAGTTTTCAAACAAAGATGGAAAACCCTCTTTTCAGTTTCAAACTCACCTAATCTTTGGATTATTCATGGTCAAATGATGGAGAACCCTCGTTCATCTTCATCCTCTTGAAGAAGATGAATTTAGGGTTTTGGGTTCAATCCAACAGCAAAGATAATTTCATTTTTTTTAAAAGGGGAAGTATAATAAATGACGTTTTAGTAAAATCACAACAACAAAAGTGTTTTTGATTTAAAAAAATAAATAAATGACGTTTTAAAATAAACATTGTTAAGGGATATTATGGGTCAACAAAAGTCTAGGGCAGACCTAATCTTGCATTTCACAGGGGTAACCATAATTTCACCTATTTTGCAAGGGGTCTTACTAATGTACCCGTAATTTTTAATGAAAATAAAATAATAATTTTTTTAAAGAATATTTGTGTACACTTAAACCGGTGATGAGATGATTTGACTCGTCCGAGTGAAGTCGGTTCGTTTGAGTCAACTAGGACTCGGGTGAACCTTTCTGTCAAAAATTTTCTAGCCGTAGAACTAAAATACAGTTGAGTCAACTAGGACTCGGGTGAACCTATCTGTCAAAAATTTTCTAGCCGTAGAACTATACAGTTGGATTTTATCCAATTTTTCTCAGAGAGAGAGAGATTTCAATGGCAACCCTTGTCCCAATTCAATACCCTACACAGTCTCTCCACTTTCAACGTCTCCATTGCAGCAGCAGAAGATGGTCAAAAGTCCCATCAACAACCTTCATCGCAAGAGCACCAATTATTATTATTAAAGCTAACAAACCGATCCCTCTCTGCTCTCCTCTTTCGGCTTCTTTACTTGAAGAAGACTCCCCTCCTTCTCCTTCATTAGATGAATCCTCCATTGAAGACGCGGTACAACTTCCTCTAAGGTTTATTCCATCTGGTTTTCTTCCCTTTTTTATTTCCTATTTCGATCAACTATTTCTTTATTTTGGTGGGTCTTGTTAGTTATGTTAGCTCAATTTATTCTAACCAATTTCAGCATAATTTACTTTTTTAAATATTGGGTAGTCTGAGAATTACATTTCATTACTGGATAGCCAAAATTCACTTAAATTCAATGGATTCGGCACAAAAATGGAGTGTTTGGGATTTTTTGTGAAAGATTGAAGTGCCACCCATGATTTCATTTGATAACCAAGTGGATTATTCTTTCTCAATTACGAATATAAAAATGTCTTTTTTTTTTTTTTTTGCTTTCTAAAGGAGGAGATACATTTTTTTTTTGGGTATGTTTATTGTTCTCTTGTTGTCTATTGGATTGATTATGAGTATTACTTGGCTGTATTTGAATTTGAACAGATTTATATCAAAAGGACAACATATTTGTATCAATAGAAAAAAAAAACTGGGGAAGAGAGAGAGTTGAGGCCAATCATAGCTCATTATTTCTTCCACAGAACTCGAATTGACAAGCCATCAATTGCGTTGGACTTGTCTTGAAGTGATCTCCATAGAAACGACTTCAGTTGATACTGGTCTGTTAGGCATGTGGATTCCATCACTGGGGGAGAGATTCTTGACATTTTTTTTTAATTTATAAAACAATGCATTATTTTCTTGGGAGTTAAATGGACAATTCTTGAAGTAGTTACTGTTTTGACTTTGGATAAAAATATTTGATTTCAGTTGTTTGATATTGAAAGGAATATTTTGATTCTAGTTTCTCGTTGTCATCAAGTCTATGTCTTATCCCAAATATTTGTGTCCATAACATGAATCTTATTTTTCCACTCAATTCTATCTTGAATTGTTTCTGGTAGTTAGGGGGCACATTTCCATTCTTTTCTTACTATCTCCATCCATGTTATTTTTCAACCCTTCGTTCACCTTTTTTGAGCTTTCAACTTGCATCACAGCACTCCTCATTGGTAATGGTACCATTAGTTGACTTTCCTTTATCTAATTACCTATTTTATGTATTTTTTAAGTTGCCTTGATTGTACCCATTTATGATTTTATCTTTCTTTGTCTTCCTCTCATGCATCTCAACATCCTCATCCCTACTAATCATATTCTATGAACATGTTTTTTCTCTACTGTCCAACATTTAACTCCATAAAGTATGGACAATCAAAGTTCTCTATTTTTTTTTCCCATTAGTTTGATTTTGCTAAAGAGATTCTTTTGAGTAGATTTAATTTATTTTTCAATAACTTTGATTTACTTTGTGGGCTACTCATAACTCATCAACATCATTTATTTCGTTGTATGCTTGTAAATTGATGGGACTTGTGTGAATGGGAAGGATTTAATTTTGATATAATACATTTTTTTAATACTTTGGAAGATAACTTTCTTTTTTTCCCTTTTGTAATGGACAAGTGATAAGACTAAGAATGTAAATTTCTATTCATTATAAAAAGGATTTGTTTATAGTGGGTGTAAGGCTTGTGGGAGAGAGAAGCTGGAGAACGGTTGTAATGGTGAAGGGAGGATTCAAGGTGGGATAGCAACAGTTCCTGGCTTTGGTTGGTGGCCTATAAAAGCCTTCAGGCCCTGCCCAGGGTTTGTGGAATCTGGTGGAAGATACAGGCGGCGTGGGCAAAGCATGGATGAGGTTGCTTGGGGAAGAGGGGAGAGGGAAGTATCAATGGTTAGCACTGATGAGGTTCAATCAAGGTAGAACTTTATAATGCATTTTTTTTCCTTATCTTTTCTTTAAGTTGAAATAATATTTTCAGTTATCCAGTTTGATATTGTATCGATTGTTTTAGTGGAAATGATCGAAGTGCTCTTGAATGTTGAGTGCTGTTAGTTTTCAACAAATGAGTTTTGTGTAGGTGTATCCTTTCCACAATACACCAAGAACATGTACAAAATTTACAAAAAAGCTTCAATAAGAATTGGGCAAGACTTATAAAAAGAACTCCAACAAACATAATTAGTTTCAGGGGATCTGATGGTGAGAAATTTTTGTATAAGATTAGTAAGTGGGAGATTTCTTGATCTCCATTATGGTGTTTATGTAGATGAGGAAAGCTTAGTACTGAAAGACCATAAAAACAGATCATACTGTATGTAAAAGAAGTTTCTTTTGACGAATGAATTGGTGTTTATGTAGATGAGGAAAGCTTAGTACTGAAAGACCATAAAAACAGATCATACTGTATGTAAAAGAAGTTTCTTTTGACGAATGAATTTGATTGAGTTGAAAAGATTTTTTTCCGTCAGACTTCTACTCAAATAAAGTTTTGCATTTGATGTTGGAGTTGGCTTTAACATTTACATGGGTATGTCCCTGCTGCCAATTATTTATGGCATGTAACACATTTAGTGATTTAGAGATGTCTCTTATATCTTTGGGACCACCTAAATTCAAGTGTTCTAATTTGACTCTTGAATTTTTGAATTTGAAAATTCTGTTTGGTTCATAATTTCAGTTCTATTTTCTTTCTTAGTTCCAATGGCCACAATCCAAGGTCTAAGGTTGTGATACATATATATATTTTTGCGTGTAATACTATTAGTAGTCTAATCTAGTTGCATATAATTTACTCGGTCCCCAGATAAGCCTGTATTTTATTTAAAGTCTTAAGTAACGTGGTTTTTGACTCCAAGACGCAAACCCCCATGCCCCAAATAAGAACTGGTGCTTAAGGATTACAATTCCTCGCCTAGCTGACACAGAAAACAAGACATCTTGCATTGCTAACCTATCTTTTTTGTCGGCACAAATATTTCCAGACTTCAACAGAAGCCCTTGTAGCAGAAGAAGAGTCTTCTCTCCAAGAAAGGGACTAACTTGACTTCAACAACAAATGCTTTATTCATTACTTAGAGATTGTTAATTATAGTACTTATTGAGCACTTTATTCATTTTCGTTGACTTCACTGTTCTTCATTCTTTTATAAACTTTTGTACTTCTAAATTTCCCTCGTCCGACATCATTATTCCCTATCACGTCCTTTACTAAAAACTCTCCAAATTGACTTTTGTTCTCATGAGTTCACGAAACACAATTGTAGATGATTACTCTGTTTGAAAATGTTTCATTTGTTATTCTACAATATTATATCTACCCAATTATGAACACCAAATATTCCCACTTTTATGTTATTCCAATCAAACCCATCGTAAAGATAAGAATTAAAGAGAAGAAAAGTGTTCATGGTCCAATTGAACACTTTTCGTTTTTTATTATTCTCAAAGGAGAAGATTATTCTGTATGCCAAACATATGCGGATCTAATCACAATATGAATCCTTAAGAACAAGACATCTTCCTCGAATCAGAAGATTCTTGTCGAATTTGAATTTGTTTCATTTGGAATCTGAGTTCTTTACTTCTACTTTATATTGAATTAAAATTAATCACTTTAATTCATGCAGCAAGAAAAGTCAAAGCTCAAGCCCCAGGAGATTCAAACGGTAAAATTACAGCAAGGAAATCGTCTATCAGCATATTAATCCAGTGAACGCTGAACTCATTGTTTGGTTGGAGAGTGCGAAATGTTGCAACCATGTGAACGTGGGTAATTATTATAAATAGGGAAAAAAAGAAAAAAACCCACAAGCATTCTTCGGTCACTCTTAATTTCTCAAGAAGTATGTGCAGATGGGTATGTTTGTATTTTATGATCTGTAATGGGACTTGAAATTGGAGACTATTTACAGAGTTCCTTATATTTGTTACCATCACTTAAAGAGCCATTGAAGAAGGTAATATAAATTATATATGAAAGGTCTCATTTGTTTACGAGTGATTCTGCGCTTCGATATCTATATATTTTCTTAAAACAGAATTAAATGGAGGAACAGGATTCACTCAGTCAACCCCAAATAATTCATTGTTTCGTGGGATTTTGAACACTTGAACTACCTCTCCAGAGGAGCTTATCAAGGCTCGACTTGCCATTAGGCCAACCCCTTGGGGTTAAAGGGCTCACCACCGCCTTACATATACTTAAAGACTGTATATTTGATATAGAATTATATTTCTATTTTGTTAAGAAATAGCGCATAAACTAAACCTAATTCTAACCTCATTCCATGGCCAATTTTTGGGTTGATTCCACCAAGTTTTTGAGTTGCCTCGACAACTTGGTTCAGACAAGTTTCCTTAAGAGTTAGATAAAATTCCAGAAAACTGAGTAGACTCATCCAAGTTCGAGTCAACTCAAGAATTTTTAAGAGACTTCCTATTGCCACACCAAGTGTTACTAACGCCACACCAACTGTGTGCAAATTTTTTTGGTGATTTGTATAAGAATTGGTGTGGCAATAGTAGCTCTCTTTATAAAACATAAAAATATACTATAGCTCCGATGCTCATCGGCCATCGCTAATCTGGATCATAGTTTCAAAACTTATTTGAGACCAATACCCATCGTCCAAGTCGTCTCGGTATTAAGCATGGATGAGACGAACAGACAAGTCAATTTTTAAGATGAGATTTAAAAACCCAAATTCATTTATCTCATCTTTTAACGAGACATCTCAAATGTATCGGAAACTCGTTTGAGACGATTCGATATCTGGCATGGACGAATGAGACACAAAATCGAGTTTTAAAACCATAATATGGATTGTGTCAAGCTTAGAATGTAGAGAGATCCATCCCTCATTCTTGGTGGGCCCCACCGAATTGGTGATACAAGTGATTGATCATTCCAACAGATGACGCAAGTCCACCAATTTTGCGGTATCCAGCTTAGTACGTGGCATCGAGGATGATAAACCTTAGCTCTATTATATAATCTACCAAGAGCGCGGGAAAGTTAGCCAGTTCAAACTAGTGCGCACGTTAGTGCAGCAAATGATTTTGAAGGGCGCATAATAGCTTCCTTCGTTGCTCTCTGTTCTTCAATTTTGATCAGAATTCAGAAATGGAAGAAGAAACTAAGCAAAAACTCGAAGAAACAGTGATTGAGATCTTGAAGAACGCAGATATGACCGCCATGACCGAGTTCAAGGTCCGAAACATGGCTGCAGAGAATCTTGGACTTGATCTCTCAATCTCAGATAGCAAACAATTTGTCAGAAACGTCGTTGAATCGTTCCTTCTCTCAATGGAATGAAGCTCAGATCACACCACCACCATTACCAGCTGAAGAAACCAGAGAAGCCGTAGAAGCGGAGGCGACGAAGAAGAGTACCACTGAAAGAAAATTCGATGATGATGGCCATCTCCTCATTTGCAGGGTGAGTGAAGTCAGCTAGTTTTCTGAAGGATCACGATGAAACCCTAGAAAAGTTAAAAAAAAAGTATGTTTTGAAGTGTGGGAGATTTGAAGCTGACATGAATACTACTAGTACTAGGTCGTAAACCCTAGTTTTTTTTTTTTTTTTTTTCAATTTTTGATGCATTTGATATTTTGTTACAGTTATCGAACAAGAGAAAAGTGACGATTCAAGATTTTAGAGGGAAGACGTTGGTTTCGCTAAGAGAATATTACGAAAAAGATGGAAAGCAGATTCCTTCATATAAAGGTATAATTCTTTTCTGTTTTTTTATTTTGTTAGTTGGTGTTCTTGGCTATTCTGATTGAATGTGTAGTGTGTGATGGATTGTTTTAGCTATGTTTGCTTCTTAATTACTAAAACTCATTAAAAATTAGATTATTTGGCACCAAGCTTACGGATCTATAATCTCTTAAGGGAGAGGATTGCTCTATAATTCATTCAAACATCCAACATTTTTAGAACTTGAGAGTTTTAGAAACAGTCTTCTTATATAATCTGTTGAATTTAGAATTCACCATGGCATCCTCTAATGAGCGGGTTGTGGTCCTCTGTTGTTGTTTTACAAGGATTCAAATGATATAGAGGTCATGGTTTCTCTCTTAATATTGTAATAGTGGAAAACATGCAAACTTAAAGAATTGGTTTCCTTTAATAGAGAATTGATGTTATTTAGGATAGGATAATGGTGGTACACGAAACCAAAACCAGAGGTAAGCATAGGCATTTTTGAGTGGTTTAAGAGAATGTGGCAATTGTGTTTTAATAGATCTTGAGTGTTATTATAATTTATCTAATAATTAATAAAATTAATTATCTAATTAGACTGAGAGGACGTGGGATGAGAGAGCTACTGTTGAGACAGGAAAAACAAGCACAACAATCGATCTGAACTGAGTTGTCATCCATTGGCGAAAGACATATTGTTGATTTACGTACCCACCACAGCCAGGATCCTTTATGGCCTCTAAAGTAGAAATGGATTGATGTGATCAGCTCTCGAATCTTGATGGGTTACTTAGGATCATTCAAATGACATCATAGAATCAATCCTATTCCTATCTTTTTCGTTCCTCTACTCCTTCCTGTAAATAATAATTCTCCTACATGCCTTCCACACAAGATCTTCTCTTTTCTTTTTATCCAGCAACTCTCCAACTAGAGTTCTTTGTTCAAGGCACACGATCCTATTTTGTATGCTTATGGAGAAATCATGGCAGATCTGATCTAGTAGGCCTCTGGCTTCAACAAACTCAAAGCCGAGAGGGATACGACAATGATAGAAGACTTCACAGACAGGTGATGACCACTTATAGCATGGTAGAAAGTTTTTGACAATATTAATCATTCAATCAATGTGATCAAGGGTTGATATTAAGTGCAACTAATCTTGCATTCCTCGTTTAAATAGGTTTCCCTTTTTAAAACCTTTTCAAGTGTTGTAGGTATCCAACAATTAAGAGATTAATTATCTAATATCTTTTAAGACTTCTTGACTAGAAAATGGGTTGATGGTACCGGTTCTAGTGGGGCTAATTAGGTTCATTCAATTGGTATCATATGATCAATTTTTTCATAGAGACGATGAGGTAGGTGGGAAACTTGGTAAATAGTTTCAAAAGGAAAACAGATTGGATGCCTTTTTATTGAAGCTACCCTTGTTGAAATATCAAATAACAAACTTGGTTGGGGATCTTATCATTTAAAATCTGCAGTTTAGTTTGTTTCTCAGGTAAGAGGTATTATGTATTCCTTGTTGTTTTATATAAAGGGAGTTCTGATATGGTTTCGAAATTTAATAGAAAATCATGGGATCTTCGCAAGAGGTCTAACTCTTACGGTCTGTATGTTTGTGTGGGAAAATTGGCAGGAAAATTCAATTTGCAGGTGTATGCTTGCTTGCGCATTTTCATGGGAAAATATTCTACGATTCAACCCTCTTAGGGAAAATGATTTTCTCGTTAGGGTGGAAAATCCTAATTTTATTCTCTCACGATTAACCTCACTCCCCAAAACTCAAAATCAACTCTTTTTGACATTTTCCACACTGGCAAACATTTTTTTTTTCTGAGGAAACCCATTTTCTTATGATCACTTCCCTGTTAAATTGATTTTTCAGATCAAATGTTTCTTCTGCAGTCATACACATCCTTAATTTATTTCCTATGCAGTTAGATTTTTTGGGTGGTAGCATAGCAATCGAATTCATGTTTAGCTTTCATTCCTTGTTCCAATTAGTTAATTAGATGGATTTTAATAGACATTAAGTTTAGGTTCTCTCTTTTTCATTAAATTATGCTCATGTACCTATAGATTATGTTCTGTGTTATCTCTTGAGATTGAATCATTTGGTTTGGATCACTTTCTTAACGGGGATTTCTGCAATAAGCCCTGGTTGTTTCATTCCCGATTATGGGATTATAGCTCTTCTTTACATCCAGTCAGTTAACACTTGATATTTGGTCTGCACATTTACTTTTTTCAGCTAGAAAATTTAATCAGTTCATGTGACTTTCTTATGATGTGATTCTTAAAGTTGCACAACATGGTGCTCATCAGGGAGGGCAGGGGTCTTTTTATCAGTAGGCTCCATCTGAGAGGCTTCCTAGGCCCCAAAATTAGCACAATTGGATGATTATAACCATCTGATAAAATCTCTTTCACCTTGACCATCAATTATCTGGAAAAATGGTCTTTCTTCGGATTGTAGGATCATCCGATTAGCTTGATTTTCTGTTTATGGCCCATTGATTGTTGTCAGGTCACTGTTCCATCTCCTCCAGATTCTATGCAATAGGTTTTAATTTAGGCAAGCCAAATCTTTGCCCCTCCATTAATTTGTGGCCTGACAATGTGTTACGATCCTTTGGTTAATACTTAAACTTTCCACTCCATTAACGCCTAGGTATTTTTGGAGCATTGGTTTGGGTCTTAACATTTGGTATTAGAGCCAACTTCATGTCTAGGGTTTGAGTCATGGGGAAGCGATTACTTTCCATTCCATACACATCTAGGTATTTTTCGAGCATTGGTTTGGGTATTAACATTTGCTATCAGAGCCAACCCCACGTACAGTGTTTGAGTCATGGGGAGGTGATTATGGAAAAAAAAGTGGGGGCTCCTCTATAGTATGAGATATGGAAGGGATGCACCATACTAGGCCACTGCAATTAGTCTGGGAAGGGGCAGCTTATGGAAAAGAAAAATGGGTACCTGGTACTTGGAAAGAAGGCCAAGGGGCTGGGTGGGGTGGGGACTCGTCATAAAGTGGGCCAACAAGGGCATCGTCCTTAAAGCATGGGGGTATGCTATGATCCTTAAGTTAAGACTTAGACTTTCCACTCCATTAATGCCTAGGTATTTTTGGAGCATTGCTTTGGGTCTTAACACGATGCCCATCGTTGATATTATTTTTTATTTTTTTGAGAATGACAGTGGATCCTAGTGTTAGTTGTCTCCTTTTCTCACATTCCCCTTGTTGTTGTGCATTTATATACTGTTTTTAAATTAAATCTTTGCTTCTCTTGTGTATCCTCAGGTATAAGCTTGACAATTGAACAATGGTCAGCCTTTAGGAATGCTGTCCCTGCAATAGAGGAAGCTATCAAGAAGATGGAGTCAAGGTTGAAGTGAGGTAGTATGTTGAATTTGAAACCTGTGAAGAATGATTCCTTTATTAAAAACCTATGACCAAATCCCAAAAATGTTGTTCTAACAAAGCCAAATGGTATAGATTAGGGTTACATCCATAAGGGCTAGCGTTTTGGGTTTTTGTTGTAAATGTCTACTATGTAGAACTGTTGTATTTGTAGATATAGCATGTCTGAGAGGATTCTTCTCATTCAAAACGAATTTGGGGTCTTGTTTTGCATTTTGGGGAAACTTCAAAGGTGTGTTTGGCTGCAGGAGTTATTCTATGTCCAGTGAGTGTGGATCATCTGATACAAACTTACAACAAAGACGCGTTTAGAATCTTTCTTATCAATGCTAACCCAAAATGTTACTGTATATGAAGATCTTGCTTTGGATTACTCTTTTCTTTAGTAGCATTCTGGTTGGGGTCTGCCTAATCCCATCTTACTCCAAAACAAAAGAAACAACGGCATGAAATTGTCATCAATGGCCTACCAAACTCGTTGATATATGTTAATTTTGCCATTATTATATATGCATTCTAGGCATTTTGAAAAATACCTTTTTGTTATTTTTTTAATATTATGTAGGACAACTACACGAGGAAACTGGAATTTTTAGACAGAGTTGACTCAGTCAAATCTGATCAACTCAATCTGGTTTGGGATGACCCAGATGGGTCAATACTCAATCCAATTTTGATTTTAGTCATATGTCTTTAGGTTATTTCAGTTTTAAGTTATTTAGAAGTTGTTAGGTTAGTTTTTATTTCAAATTTATGAAATTTCAATTTTATATAGTTTCTAACTTTTTAGTCTCTAATTTGGTTTGAAGTTTCTATTTGTTTGTCTAAATTCATTATTATTCTTTAATTAGAAGTATTTTTAAGTGTCAAAATTGAGTTCTAATAGAATTAGAAGGTTAGTAATATGTTATATATAGATTAGAAAATTACTTTTAAGTGTCTTAGAATATTTTTAAGTTGTTATGTTGAAATTATCTATATAAGGAGTTTATAAGATAAAATTCAAGAAATCAATTAGACTTGAAAACATAACAATTAATTTATATTTTCCTCTATTAAAAATTTCTAGCTCTTTACTTTATTTTCTTCTAAGCTATTGTTTGTTTACTTGTTGAATCTATTGATTCACACATTTTCATAACGTCATTTTTACTAGACATTTGATGGATCTTTTCAAAATTTATAAATTATAATGACAATATTGACATTCTGATTAAATGTTACAACTTAAATCTTGAAAATTATGAGTTTATCGTTCTTTGTGTTAATGATTCCTTTTATATAAATTGTCAAAACATATTGAAAGTTACATCTAAAATCTTTGAATTATAAGTACGTCATTTTTCATTTATTATTCACTATCACAAATCATCTAAAGAAATGGTAATCATGATTCATGAAGTGCTTGAAAAATTCAGATATATTAAAAGGGATGAGAAACTAATATTTTATAGTTAAAATTTTTGAGTTCTTCTAAATTGATTGTTGTTGACACTTTGCTGATGTGAAAGTGTCTTAGAACTTGTTATGTGCCTTTAGATGAGTTGTTGGGTTCCACGTGTCCATGTCACATTGCTTTAAATAAAGATGTTAGGTGTAGTTAGAGAAATCTATGGTGGTTGTTGAGTCTACATGGGTGTAGGTTGTTTAACCTTATTCGGCATAGTTGTTATTCTAGTTTATTGCTATTTTGTAGGAAGTAATTTTTTAACATTACTAAAGATTTTCTTATTTCTTTGTGATTTTAACGTTGTAAAGAGTCATATATGTAAGTCGAGAATAGAATAAAATAATCAAAAATTTGTTGTTCTCTCTATAACTCTAGAGGAACGTTTTCTCTCGAAGCAAATTAATTTTTACTCTCTAATTTTCTTACTTTCTTTAAGTCAACTTAATCACTTAATTTCTTTTGTTTTTTTTCAATTCAATCAAACTAGGCCGACAAAGCAAAAGTTGATAAGACAAGAGATGAGGTAAACCATTCGACCATGTTGCACACAACAGAATCTAAGATTTTTTTATTTTTTTATTTTATGACTAATGATAAATCAACATGGAAAAACACACGTGGTATGTACACCATTGACATGGGAAGGGGTTTGTGTGTTTTTTTTTTTCCTTCTTGTTCACGAAGGAAAATATCTATAATTTTGTGCCCTTGTCATGTCAGTTATACGAAGACAGTTGATGTTTTTCCGAGATGCAAGAGAAAAATTTATGATTATGCATGCATGGCCACGTCAGCATATTGTCGGGCGCAATCAGCTCTGCGTTTTCCTAAAATTGTGGGAACATTTGCACTTGCAATATCGATAGAAGCATTAGTTGAAGATATCCAGTGTGGCAGGGCCTACAGATCTAACGGTACACCACGTTTACATGTAAAATATTCAATGTGACACAACATAACTACACAAAAAATGCCTACACAGACCTTGTAACTTCAATATGAATAAAATTTATGTGCAATGATTTTCGGATGCCCCCCTCTGACAGACGCTCTCCTACGCCTTCATCACAGAATCGTAATTCATTTACATTTGGATATGCATAATCATGAATATTTTTTTCTTATGCATCTCGAGGCAAATGAGTATGATTCTGTGATGAGGGCGTGTATGAAGGGGTGAGTCATTTTATCACCACTCAATTTATATACATGCCTTCGCTCGTGGCATCTGATTAAATATCTCCCTTGACCTAGCTTTTGTATATAGATT
Source organism: Akebia trifoliata (assembly GCF_017979445.1). Lineage (NCBI taxonomy): Eukaryota > Viridiplantae > Streptophyta > Magnoliopsida > Ranunculales > Lardizabalaceae > Akebia > Akebia trifoliata. Next base: position 11,440,487 of record NC_141385.1, on the reverse strand, counting down.
AACATGAAATGATTAAAATGCCCTTGTCTTGAATCTTAACAAAAAAACTCCTTAATTTTCTCCGATACATGATTTAAAATCTTTATTTCATTCCGATGTTTCAAATTTCTCAAATATTAAAACGATATTGAAACATGTTTGAGACAATACCAAAACATTTCGCTATATCTAAACATTCATATTGAATCTTTCAAAGAGTACATACGTCAAGGGGTATGTCATTAGTTTGAAAATACAAAGATTTCTCAAATATTTCAGGCCTTTTTTAAATTCCTCATATACTTAAAAGACTGTATATTTGATATAGAATCATGTTTCTATTTTGTTAAGAAATAGCGCATACACTTAGGGGTGTCAATGGATATCCGAAATCCGAATTCGAATTCGAAAAATCGGATATTATTCGAAATTTTCGGATATCGGATTCAGATTCAGATGTCATTTTAACATTCGAATGAGTTTCAGATACGAATTTGGATATTGCGATATCCAATTTGATAATATCCGCTCTGATAATAATATATATATTATGTATTTATGTTTTACAACAAAACTTTTATATATGTATATATATGGTATTATGTATTCGTGTCATACAACCAAATTTTTATTTTTAAAATTTTATCTTCTCTCAACCACCTTCAAGATACAACGTGAAGAACCAGACAACCAAACAACATAACCAGACACATAACGGTGGGTTTCGATCGAACTCCATAATTACCATCTTCTTTGACCGACGAGCATCAGGTATATATTCTCTCTCTCTCTCTCTCTCTATCTCTCTCTCTTTTTCTCTCTCTCCGATTTGAACCAATTGGAGTGATTTTTCGAAGAAAATATGTGGGTTTCAACTGTGCGAACTCCGACACTTCTTTTCCGGCTGGTGAGTATCTAGATACATATTCTCTCTCTCTTTCTCTCTCCGATCTGGACCAGTCGAAGTGATTTTTCAGATGAAATCTGTGAGTTTTGACTGTGCGAACTCTGACAGATTGAGGATGATGGTATTTTGTAGGATTTGTTATCGTATATCCGATATATTTTTCGGATTCAAATTCGAATGTTTGTTAGGGATATCCGATCAGATTCGAATTTGAATTCAAATAGTATTATTTTTTTCGGATTCGAATTCGAATATAGCACTATCCGATCGGATACCTATCCGTTGACAGCCCTTCATACACTAAACCTAATTCTAACCTCAGTCCAAGGAAAATTTTTGGGTTGATTCCACCAAGTTTTTGAGTTGCCTCGACAACTTGGTTCAAACAAGTTTCCTTAAGAGTTAATTTAAATTCCAGAAAACTAAGTTGACTCATATAAGTTTGAGTCAACTTAAGAATTTTTAAAGAGACTTCCTATTGCCACACCATTTTTACTACCGTCACACCAATTGTGTGCAATTTTTTGATGATTTGTATAGGAATTGGTATGGCAATAGTAGCTTTCTTTATAAAACATAATAATATATTATAGCTCTAATGCTCATCGGTCATCGCTAATCTGGATCATGGTTTCAAAACTCGTTCGAGATCGAGACGAATCACCCAAGTCGTCTCGGTATCAAGCATGAATAAGACGAACAGACAAATCAATTTTTCGGACGAGATTTAAAAACCCATATTCATTTTTCTCATTTTTGAACGAGATGTCTCAAACGTATCGAAAACTCGTCCGAGACAATTTGGTATCTGGCATGGATGCTGCATTTGGAAAAGCTGTGTGAAGACTAAATTCATGTTGAATACGTTTTTTTTTTTTTTTTGGAACTTCAATGTTTGGCAGGTTAACAACGTTTTTTAGTTGTCGATTTGTTCAGAAAAATCAGTCAAATCCCTTGACTACCAACACTTCAACGACCCTCCACAAAATCACACGGTTCAACAAGCCTCCGCAAAAATAGAGTAGCAAAGTTGGCGCCATCTCTCCCTTTCTCATCTTATAAAGGAAGCAAAAAACTGGACATCTACTCAAGAACCTCTCTTTCCATCTTCATTTATGCAACTTTGTCAGGTAAGCAACCATCATCTCCAACCTTTGCTCCTCTTTTTTTTTTTTTAAATTTCTTTTTCATCTTCTACAACACTTCAGCTACCAATAATCTAATCGTCGGAAACTGCAATGAGAAATTCTGAAATTAGATTCATAATTCGAGTCCTAAACGCCAAATGTTCTGTAATCTGTTTCAAATAAAAGTCGAGAGAATGCAGAAACAACATTTTACTTTCAAACCAAATTTCCAACAATACATGGTTGAGGAAAATAAAGTTTACAAACCTTCTCAATGCATCTCCAACAATAATGGCTAGGATTGCATCTACCACTTCAGAAATCCAAGCAGCAGGGGAAGCAAGAAATCAATTAGTTTAATACACAACCCAGTTAGTAGAGAGAGACTAACTTGTGTTGTGGGGTGTCGGTGGCATACTGCAAAGAAATGTAAATGAAGCCCTTATATGAACTATGAAGGACCACCCATGACCCAACCCAGCTTACATATTTCTAAGTTGAGGAATTATAGGATAGTACCATTCATTAATACACTAAACCACCCTCTAATGCAACACATGTATGGGACCAATTTATTGATTGATCAAAGAATATTAAAAATTATTTTTTGATTTTTATTATTATTTGGATGTGAGTTTTTAAAATAAAATTAGAGGGCTATGGTGTTGGATTGCTAATGTGGTAATCCATTTGGGCAAAACAACCCTAAGTAAAGCTTAAAATCTTACTAATTAGTTAGGAAGGAAAGCGTTTCGCTGAAAATTATGTCCAAAATTTAGGGTAACGTGCATGTCCAATCCACTAAAAGTTTATTCAAAGTTGAGGACGGATGTACAACTAAATTAATGTGTTCATATCTCCATGTCACCTAGTTCATATCTCCATGTGCTTTGACTCAATTCAGTCCACACATGCGGGGGTGTGTTGAGTTTAGTCCCACATCGGACACTCAATAGCCTTGTCTTTCTCCTTATAAGCTCCTGAGCCTCTCTACTCATTGTCAATTGGAGCTTTGGTTACATTTAAATCTTTGAAATTATAAAAATGTCATTTTCATTTATTATTCACTTTCACAAATAGTATTTTATAGTTTAAATTTTTGAGTCGTTCTAAGTTGATTGTTGTTGACACTTTATTGATGTGAAAGTGTCTTGGAGCCTGTTATGTGCCGTTGGATAAGTGGTTCGGTTTCTTATGTCCATGTCACATTGCTTCAAATAAAGATGCTAGGTGGAGTTAGAGAAATTTATGGTGGTGGTTGAATATACATGGGTGTAAGTTGTTTAGTCTTATTCGTTAGCATAGTTGTTATTCTAGTTTGTTGCTATTTTGTCAGAAGTAATTTTTGAACATTGTAAAGAGTCGTATATATAAAAAAAATTAAGTGATTAAGTTAAATTAGAGGGAGTAAGAAAATCAAAGAGTAAAAATTTATTTCCTTGGAGGGAAAATCTTTCTCCAGAGTTGTAGTGAGAACAACAAACTTTTGATTATTTTATTACATTCTCGACTTACATATAAAATATATAATATATATATATATATATATATGAGGTGAACCATCAGGCTAAGTTTCACACAACAGTGTCATAGATTTTTTTTAAATTCTAATTAATGATAAATTAAGATGGCAAATCATATGTGGTGTGGACACTGTCTTCAAGGGAAGGGCACAAACCGTTGATTTTTTTTCCTTGTGCACGAAGGAACAAAATCTATGGTTTTGTGCTCTTGCCAGATCAGCATATAGAGACAGTTTATGTTCTACCGCCTAAATTCAGCACGGCTCTTTTTTTTTATTTTTATTTTTAACATTTATCATTTTATGCCTTTATGATTCTATGCATTACCACGTCAGCATATTGTCGGACCCAATAAGTTCTGCGTTTTCCTAAACTTGTTGTGGGGGAGAAGGGTCGCTATCGTTACGCGCTAGGTACGCTGCAACCGTGGGAGTGTTAGCCCGTGCGGTATCTATAGAAGTATTTGTTGAAGATATTCAGTGTGACAGGGCCTACAGATCTCTAACGGCACACCACGTTTACATGGGAAATATTCAATGTATCCAACATTACCAAACAAAAAATCGCCTACACAGATCTTGTAACTTCAATATGAACAAAATTTATGTGTAATGACTTTCTGATGCTCCCCTCCAACAAACGCCCTCCTTCGCTCTCATCATAGAATCGTATGTCATTTACATCAGAATACGTATAATCATGATTTTTTTTTCCTTATGTATCTTGAGGCATTTGATCACTATTCTGTGATGGAGGCGTAGGAGGGCGTGTAAGAAAACGGGTGCGTCATATTATCACCACTCAATTTATACACATGGGTTCACTCGTGGCATCTAATTAAATATCTTCTTTTGACCTAGATTTTGTATATTGACTAACATGAAATGATCAAAATGCCCTTGTCTTCTTCAATCTCAAGAAAAAAAAAACCCTTAATTTTCTCCAATACATGATTTAAAATCTTGTTTTGTTTAGATGATTTAAGTTTCTCAAGAATTAAAACGATATTTAAATATGTTTGAGACATTACCAAAACATTTTGCTACATCTAAACATTCATATTGAATCTTTCAAAGAGTACATACGTCAAGGGGTATGCCATTACTTTGAAAATATAAAGATTTCTCAAATATTTACTTAAATGTGCAAGGACCTTTTTTAAATTCCTCAAATCTTCAAAAAGTGACTAAGGTCAAGGTCATGTTATCAGTTTTGAAACACGGTCTCAAATCTTGATCTTAAACAAATACATTGAATATATCATCATCGATCAAAGTATATTCTTTCTCTTTCTCTCTTCTACATCTCTCAAATAGTCAGATCCAAGGAAAAATGATTTCAAAATTGTTAGATTCATGAGGTAAAATGGGAACTTTGGAATCGAAATCATGAATGTTTTTTTTTAATACTAGATTTCAAACCCGTGGGGCTTGACTAGTATGGGTAAGGCAACTGACTTCTTAGAGCACCCTATCTCGCTCAAATCTTCTGCATACATGTAATACCCACACAAACCACACATACCAAGAAAGTAGGGATAAATCCTAATGGGTGCCAACGAGGGAGCTCGAACTGAAATCATGAATATTTTGATTCCATAGATGTATTATTTTGAAAAGTTGAAAATCCAAGACGTCTTGATCGATACAAACTACAACAAAAGAAAATTTTAAAACATGATATTCAAACTATTAAGATCTAGGATAACTTATTTTTAACTTATTCAACTTCATTTTCAATTGACTACTTTTAATATATTATATAAAATCCCTTGATATTTCTGCCCCAAAATCATATCTTGTTCTTGAGGTTTGAAGGTTGAAGTAGATAGAATCTTTACACGTAGATAAACAAATTTACTCTAAATTTTTTTCATCTTTTAAGTTATTAATCTTTAAAGTGAAATTCTTTTTTAATTTATTCAATCTTCTATTCAGCCCATCGTTTTTAATGTCTTATATCCTTGATTTTTCTACATAAAATTCTATTCTTGTATTACTCCAAAAATCTTGACTTGCTTTTAAAGTAGTACATGACTGGTTTTAGGGCAAGAAAATCAAGGTGTGAGGATATTTAGGTCTTTTACATTAATAACTTAGAGAAGACCTAGGTCCAGGGGTGTGTCATGACTTTGAGAAACACCAAAAGTTAGGTGCATGTTCGAATCAATCAAATCTAGATGCTTGTTTGCAATGTTGTCTTAATGCACAAAACTCATTGGTCAAATAGTATGAGTAGAAAGACCAAACTCACTTGCTTGGAATATTCTTCCTATCCCGCTAAAACGGTGGGTTCTCTTACAAACATACAGTGGCATTCTCGATATTTACTTAAAAAAACAGGGGTTGAAAATCTCACGCGTTGTGTACAAGAAGATTTAAATGAGGTCAAGTCGTCTCTCTCAGATCCACCTGCGCTGCTGCTTCGCAAGCCCTTCGGAGAGAGAGAGAGAGAGAGAGAATGAGATCTTAAGATGAGATCAAGATTTTTAAGATTTTCTGCAAAGGGTTTAATTTCGAACTGAATTTACTGTAAAAAAGATCAACTTGTTTTTGTTTTTTTTTGAATTTTGTGGTGCGTTTTTGGTATCTGAATCTGGTGCTTTGTATTGGGAGTAAAGATGGCAGTTTTGGGTGTGATGTCTTTGCCACTTGGATTCAGATTTAGCCCTACGGATGAAGAACTTATTAATCATTACTTACAGTTGAAGATCAAGGGTAAAGAATCACAAGTTAATGTGATTCCAGAAGTTGATGTATGTAAATGGGAACCATGGGATTTGCCTGGTAATTGAAACCTAATTTCTTTCTTGAATTTAGTGTTTTTCTTTGATTTTGAAAATTGGGTTTTGGTCATACTGATTTTATTTAATTAGGATGTATTGTTGTGGGTATTTCATTTCTAAATGGATTTGAGATCAAAGTGTTTGTGTCTCTTGATTTTTAATATTGGGTTTTTTGTTTCGTGGAGAATTTAGATCTGGGTCGTGCTGATTTTATCTAATTAGGCTATATTGTTATGGGGATTCATTTCGGAGTTGAATTTGTGATCAAAATGTTATCTTTCTTGATTTTGAATATTGGGTTTTTTTTTTGTTCTTGGATAATTTTGTTCTGGTTCATACTGATTTTATCTGTATTGTTATCGGTATTTATTTCAGAGTTGAATTTTGGGATCAAAATGTTATCTTTCTTGACTTTGAATGTTGGGTTTTTTTGTTCTTTGGATAATTTTGATCTGAATCATACTGATTTTATCTAATTAAGCTGTATTGTTGTGGGGATGTCATTTCTAAATGAATTTGAGATCAAAATGTTTCTTGATTTTGATCGATTTCATGATTGCTTGTAGGTTTGTCGGTGATTAAGAACGATGATCCGGAGTGGTTCTTCTTTTGCCCTCGTGATCAGAAGTACCCAAATGGTCGTCGTTTTAATAGGGCGACGGAAGCTGGGTACTGGAAAGCTACTGGAAAGGACCGAACCATCAGGTCTCGCTCATCTCGCATGAAGTTAATTGGTCTGAAGAAGACACTGGTTTTCTATAAAGGTCGTGCTCCTAATGGTGAGAGGACCTCCTGGATAATGCATGAGTATCACACAAATGCCGAGAAGGTCAGATTTTGCTCCTCTTTATTGCTTCTTACTACTGGTTTTTTGTTCGTCTATATTTTTTATTCTGATTCATAAATCAATCCGTTTTCCTTCATTTAGTTAATACTAGCTTGTTTTGTTGTATGGCTGATACAAGCATACTTGCTTTGTAGTCAATTTGGTCAACATGGTTCACAATTCTCACTCTATTTTGGTGCAACTAACACAAAAAGCCTAATGGGACATTTAGTTCAGTTAATCTGCATTCTTGATTACTATGGTCCGGCTGGTTGAGTATATATAGTATTCGAAAATTAGTATTAGAAAGTAATCGACTTTGTTCCCATATTTTATATGAATCATTATTGAACTTCTAGTTTTCTTACTATTTTAGTGTTGAATTCTACATTATATCATATTTCCGTAGGGGTTTTTTCCTTCTAGCTAGTTTTTTTATTTTTATTTTTGTAAAATATATTTATTCGTGTTGTGCCCCGATCATTGCTCGAATTTATTTGATACCTTCCTCCACCTTGTGCAGGGTACCTTTGTTATCTGTCGTTTGTTCAAGAAGGATGGGAAGACCGAGTATCCAAACTGTGATGAAATAGATTTAACTGGCTCCTCTCCTACCACAAACAGATCTTCTCCTGAAGGTTCACCATCAAATAAAGCAAAAGCTCAAGCAATGCCTATGCCAGATATGCAAATCGGAGAGCAGCCAACACTTACTGAGAGGTGGCAAACTGTTAAATCAGAAAATATAATCTCCAATGATCTGATACCTGAAGAGAACCACAGCAATGCTCATATGGCTTCTAATGTAGAAAAACCTGAGGCAGAAGTACCAGTCGCAGAGGTGAGGAAGGAATTCGGCACTTTGTTTCTACTTTTATATGGGACGAATGAAAAAAAAAAAAAAAAACAAAAAAAAACTAATCCTTTCTTCTTCTTATCTCTTCAGGTTGATCTACCTCTGGAAGAGTATTTAAGTTTCTTCTATGAGCCAACAATTGAGCCACTCAATTCTAATATAACTTCCAATGCTCCGGTGCTTGAGAATACTTATATGGCTTCTGATGTGGGGGGTCTTGAGACTGAAGTACAAGATGCAGAGGTGAGTACGGAATTTGGCATTTCACTTACTAGTTTCTACTTTCATCCGGAATGAGTGAGAATTAAAAAAAAAAAAAAAACTAAACTTTTCTTCTTCTTGCTTCTTTAGGTGGATCCACTGATGGAAGAGTATTTAAGTTTCTTCTATGACCCAACAGTTGAGCCACCGGAGTCTAATATAACCTCCGATTCTTCAGTGCCTGAAGAGAGCCACTGCAATATGGCTTCATCTGTGGGAGATCGTGCAGCAGAAGTAAAAGCCACTGAGGTAAGGAAGGAATTTGATATTTTTGGTTTCTAGTTTCTGCTTTCATGCAGAATGAGTGGAAGAAACACAAATACTTAAGCTTGCTTTTTTCTTGCCTCTTCAGGTGGATCCACTACTGGAAGAGTGTTTAAGTCTATTCTATGAGCCAACAATTGAACCACTGGATTCGCACACTGGGGTCGGATCTTCTTTCATGGATTCCTCCTTTACCAGTAACATTGGCAATGGACACAATGAGATGATGTTCCAGGGTGATGATGATGATCAGGGATTCTTTGTCACTGAAGAATTCTTACAGAAGTTTTTGAATAACCAGGAATACTCTTGTGAAGAATCTGCTAATCAGAATAACTCAACTGTTGAGAGTGAGCCTCACGATATTTGTATGTTACCGTCCGGACCGTCTATGTTTGGTGGGGAAAGTATATCGGGCAGTGATACTGACACCTTAGTGGGACAACAACAGGTGAACATGAATACCTCTAATAGCTATTGAGTGACTTTATTATGATTGTGCTGGTTGTAACTATAGTTTAGAGTTTCGTACTGTGTCAGAATGTTTTGGCCAACACATTTCAGTTTCGGCAGAGCCGGAACGAACATTTTCCTTGAAATATTGAATGTTTTGGATGTTAACCTTTTATGTTTCTCCCTCTGATCTCCAGTGCGATCAAGAACTAGAAGCTTCACAATGGTTGAAAGAACATGCAGATGCCAATGTTTCTTTACAGATGCAAATGGCACTAGGACACGAAAATACAGATTCCCTTTGGAATAACTGTGCTGAACTGAATAATATCTGTGCTGACTCAACTGGGTACCATGATCTCTTCAATAATCTTGAAGAATCAACTAATCAAAATGATCTCATCAACAGCAGTGCTGATCTTGTTGAGACGGGAATCGAGATTAGACCACAGTATCGTTTTAGTTCCCAGAACTTCGTCTCCCAGGGCACTGCCACAAGAAGGATCCACTTACAAGAGAGACTTTCTTACCGAGTACTTTCCTTCAAGAATTATGGGGCAAATCCAACAGTTTCTGCGGTGAGGATTTCATCAAAGAAAAATTAATTTAGATTTTGTTGTTGTTTGTCTGTGAATATCTGTTCTTAGGTTGTGAACTTCCATCAAACCACTTTTTGTAGGCTGTTGGAGAAGGTACAGAACATACAACAACTAATGAGCTGCAGCATAAGACTTCCATCCTAGATTCTGCTAATAACAAGGACGTTTCTCAAGAACCAGATGCAAAGCTGAGATTGAGAGCAGGAGCGAGACGGGATGGCGTAAAGAGCAGTGATATATTACAGGGCCCATCCCTATTAGAAGCCCACCCTTCAAATTTCTCATCTCGTACTACGGTCGTTGTGATAGTAATTATGGTCCTTTTTGTGCTCTTTATCAGCGCATGGAGATTCTTGAAGTTTTGAATGGAATGAGTATTGTAAGTGTACACGTCTTATCTCAATTGTCGGGGTCGGCAATGAGAATACTATTTCGCCATTCAACTCTTATCGTGTACACGGCTGACTTTATGTGGAATTGGTGTATGTTTATAATTGAGTTCGATGTAGAAGTTGGCTAGATTTTTGGTCATTGGTACTAGGGATAACCATATACTATATGTAATAAATTCTGTAGGAAGTATTAATCTGTGTAGATATGATGTATTTAATGGAATCTTCGGGAGTTTTGACTTTGATGATGATTTAATGGAATTTTGAATGCTTAATATACTTTTTTGTCTGCATCACACTGGAACTTCTCTGCTCATATCTGATGGGGTAGAGAGAGTTGAATTTTAACATGGAAGTCCACCTTATACCCATTTGAATTAACAAGTCTTGCTCTGTATTTGTGTACAATGTCGCAACGAGGAGAAAGTGCATGATCCCGTGGTGGTCTTCAAATAATAGAAGACATGGCTTTAGAGAGAATTGAATGGAGGAAAATGATTCATGTAACGGACCCTAAAATGTTGATGGTAGTTTCTATCTCAGTTGGCACCCATAACAAAGTAAAAAATTGCTAAAGATGCTACTCTTCACTATAGTTTTTGTATTTGTTGAAGTAATGGGACTGCAAATCATGTTCTTCCATTCAATTCTATATAGAGTCGTGACTTCCGTTGGTAATAGCATGCTTCTATCAGCCTTCACTATCTCAATCCGCTTTCTTCTAGACTTTTCTCTCACTTTGTAACTGATTGTAGTCAGCTTCTAGTGAATGTGCCCAAACCATTTTAGATCATTTTCTTGAATATGTTAATTTCTTTTTTATTGTTCAACTCATCCATCTCACTTAATTCAATCTATTAGCTGACTAAATAAATTATTTGGCCTATTAGATATTCTATTAGTAAGTACATCTCTTAATTTATCATCATAGTAGGGAATTGATTCTCCTTTAAGGGGATTATACAAATGATCAATTTGGCATTAAATAAATAAATAAAAAAAACCATCATCTTTAGGGAAGTTATATCGGCATGCCCTTTTTATTTTTAAAAAATAAAGTTAAAAATAAATTTCCAAGGGCACCTTGATTGACTAGACCTTCTATGATGAATCAACCATACATCAGAAAGATCTTGCCATAAAACCAATCCCCAAAAGCTGAATCCCATTGGAGAAAGCCCCATTTGTCGAAAAGATAGAAAATTTCAGTCCAAATCATCAATCTTCAATAATAGTAAACTATTAAAATCCCTCACATAAAGCTAAATCATTATTAGTTTTATTATTATTTTTTAAATTTTAGTTTTAAGGTATACTTCTCATCCCTAACACTAATGGATGCAATGCAATGTTAGAGTGTTTGATGATTAGAAATGCAATGCAATGTTAGAGTGTTTGATGATTAGAAGTGTTTGATGATTAGAAATGCAATGCAATGTTAGAGTGTTTGATGATTAAAAATGCAATGCATTGAATTGACATGGATACTTCACTTTATTAATTATAAAATCCAATGTTGACACACTTCAAATCATGATTTAAAAAAAAAATTACTAAACCCCAACCCATCTCACAATTTCATTTACTTCACCCATTATCTTTAAAGTTCAAATCCATTAAAATAAAAACACATTTTTCATCTCTTAACTATTAGAAATTAGAACACAGATCACACATAATATTAAAAAGAAAGGGGAAAAAAAAAACATAGAGAAAAAAATAATCTCAAAAGAAAAGAAGGAAAAATCTTATTTCCCAGCATAATAAAATTGTCAACTAAAATTAATCATAACTTAATCACATACTATGTTTAAAAAAAATAAAAAAAATACTAAACCCTAACCCATAAAAAAATATCCTAAACCCCAACCCATAAAAAATACTCTAAATCCTAATCCATCTCACAATCCATTTATTTTACCCATCATTAATTTTCAAAGTTCTAATCCATTAAAATAGAATATATTTTCTATCTCCTAACTATTAGATATTAGAAGTTAGAACACACATCACACATAATATTAAAAAGAAAGGAGAAAGATAGAGAAAAAGAAAAAATCTCAAGAGGAAGGAAGGAAGAAAATGAAACTTACTTAATTTGGAGGAAGATGAAGCAAATTCACTTTGATTTCTTCTTGAATCAGATGAAAAAGATAAAACATTTTTTTTTTGTTCACTTGGTCAAGAAGATGAAGGAAAATCGATTTGGAGTGAGAGAATATAGGGTTTCAAGGTTTTGTCTTGTTTAACTCAAACGAGATTTTGCAAAATCTCGTCCTAGACGCCTTGTTTATCTTGCGATACGTGGCTGTATCAAATTAGTTTGTGCATTGTATCGTCCAACCTTGATACTGAATTAACTCAGGCGATACGTCGTGGTCTCAGATGAGTTTTAAAATAATGGTGGCACTCGACCTTTTCTGTTCATGTTTGATGGATTGGTAAATATTGTTGACTTTTTAACATGGAAATCTATCTTATATACCTTTGACTAAACAAGTTTGCAGAATGGATGGAAAATTGTAATCAAATTGATTCAATTATCATTGAATCATTGAAGCAATACATTAAGTGTGCATATGATCAGACACCTATTCCCTCCAGTCCTTACTTTTTAAAGATGCTATTGACACCCCAACTTGTACTTATTACACTCCAATTTCTTAAATTATTTATCACCCCCTAATTAATGAATAAAACACACCATTCAAACAGTACAGTATGCTTCAAGTTAAAGAAATAACTCATGACAAAATTCTGGTTTTGGTACACCATTCATTTTAATTTCCAAAACATGTTTTCCAACGATTTCGTCACTTTTATAATAAGCAAACTCGTTCATAAATTACCAGCAAAATCATAGGTGTGGGAGAGTTTTTGGATCTCCCACCCCTCGAGATATGAGTTACAAAGATAATAAGTATTTTCTTGAAATACATGTTACAATGATTGATTGACCTCTCCTCGAGATGCGAGTTACAATTGATAATCAATCCAGGTCATCTTCTTCGATGTAACTTCTAAATTTTGTTCATATCTTCCAATGATGGATCAAAATCTTCGATCACAACCTGATATCGTTTTAACCTGAAAAGACACCGATGGGGTGCTGACTAAGGAGCCTTCAACAATAATGATAGATCTTAGATAAATTGCAGAGCAAGAAGAAAATAATAAGTGTCAAGAGTTTTTTGTGTGGCTTGTGCCTCTAGTTTGAATGGGAGAGGCTTCTCCATTTATAGACTAGTCTCTTAAATGGTGGTCGATATCTTAGTTGTAATACTTCACCCATGTTGTCTAATATTTATGACAATAAAGGACCTTGATGATATTAAAAACCCACTCTTTTTAATTCTTGTAACTTTTATGAGGAGTGGTCTTAATGTGCAATTGGTCAAACTCGGTGATTGTTCAATTTTCGAGTTGAGTCAGTCACATTATGTATTCGCTATTTCTTTGGTCATCATTAATTCTCTTGCTGCTTACCTTGTCGGCTGATAGAAATCTTCTTTATAACTTGTAATATTGGTAGTTAAATTGAATGTCTGCATCTCTTTGGATCATACCATGGAGAGGAATGGGATTTATGAGTAGAATCCTCTTAATGTGTGAGAGGGAGGGGCCGACCCTCTAAGTCTCTAAATGATGGTGGATCGAACCCTCTAGATGTTTAAATGAGAGGAGGGCCGAACCCTATAAGTGTTCCAGAGGAGGGACAAGAAAATGATTTGAGCCCTCTAAAATGTTAAAGGTTGGAGGAAGAAGAAAATGAACTAAGCCCTCTCTTTGAGTGGGATAGTTTTAGTGTGGGAAGGAGGGGGAACCGAACCCTCTAAACTGTTAGAGAGAAGAGGAAGAAGAAAAGGAGCCGAGCCCTCCTTGAGTGGAACGGTTTTTAGTGTGCCCACCTCGCTTTAATATTTTATTCGGATCAGATCTTTCGGGTTAGACTTTGGTTCGTTTGCATTCAATCTACCCGTATTAGTAATTTTGCTAATCCCAATGAGGGAATATTTTTAATTCCTAAAATAGGTAATGTTAAAATCAAATACCCTTGATATTTTTAACATCGAGTTCACTGGTATTTTATCACTGTTGGTCATAAAAGTGACGAATTCACTGAAAAACATGTTTTGGGAATTAAAATGAAGAGGATACCGAACTCGAAATCTCATCATATTCAGCACACAAAATGATAAGTTTCTCTTCATGTTATTATTTCTATATTACAAAGCCATGTAACAAATTGAAACAATTTCAAGAGTTTTTTAGTTTTTTATAATTAGGATTAAGATCATATAATATTCTAAATCTAACAAATAGAAATCAAACAAAGAAAGATTCTATTGCCACCCTTACGTTTACTTTTTCTTGATCATTTATTTATGGGATTTTCCCCAAAATTTGCGCATTTTATGTTCAAATTCCGGTTTTTGTATACTGTTCATTTAAATTCATAGATATTAAAAATGATGAACTCAAGTAGGCTATAAAAATGATGAATGCATGTTTTGTGAATTAAAATAAACAATGTACCAAATTCAGAATTTCTTCATATTCAACGTACGAAATGGAGATTCATCCTTTATTTGTTCATTTTATTTTTAATTGGGGTGTAATAATTAAAAGTTGGCATGCCAATAACTCTTGTTATTTAAGATAAGAAACGCGTCTGATTGGCTCAGCTTTTCTTTGTTCCTTCATTTTTAATTGAGGTGTAATAATTAAAAATTGGAGTGCCAATAGCTCTTGTTATTTAAGATAAGAAACTCGTCTGTCTGGCTCAGCAGGTTTGATTTAGCTCTTCGGTTGGGAGAGCGCCGTGTTTCAAGTCGTATACACACAAACTAGGTATTGTGTTACAACATCAAAACTTTTTACTCCTCTTTCTTCAGCTAGAAGCGATCTCTAACGACCATGGATCTTCGGCCATCGAGTTTTGTTATTGTCTGACTTCTGGTCTTCTTTGCTTGCATCTGGCAACTCCCCATCCCTCCAAAAATAAAAATAAAAATAATCCCATTTACTTTTTTTTTTTTTTCTTTTTTCCTATGACTTGATAGTCAAATTTGCAAGGATAATGCTGAAATAACATTAAAATGTAGATCTAATGTGGTGCACACATAATTGATTTTGACATTCTAACATGTGCACCACCACATTAAAATGTCAGAATCGATTTATATTTCAATCTTACCCAATTTGTAATTGCTTTTAACTTTATAACTTATAACTTAATAGCTATATTTGGAAAAAAACAAGACTCTTTCTAAATGGACCCTCACCACGTTTTCATATAAAACCCAACATAGAATGCTTGATCATCCATGGAGTTACTTAATTCATAAGAAATTTGACTTTATTTTTAATAATTTTTTAAAGATTTAATTTTTTTTTTTTTCCTATTGTCTATTCCACCATTATTGATACT
Organism: Akebia trifoliata; assembly: GCF_017979445.1. NCBI lineage: Eukaryota > Viridiplantae > Streptophyta > Magnoliopsida > Ranunculales > Lardizabalaceae > Akebia > Akebia trifoliata. The sequence continues at coordinate 11,425,084 of NC_141385.1, read as the reverse complement.
AGTGGGCCTTGCACGTGTGATGCACGTGCAGGCTGTATGATTCAAAATTTAAATAGAAAAATGATGAATGAAATAATATGTTTAGTAGGACGAGGACATTCATGAATTAGACAATCTTGATTTTAATTTAATTAAGTAATATTAGATTTGAAGATTAAATCTAATACCCTCTTTATTTTTTATCCTTATCTTCACAAATACTTAAGTGTAGAGCCACTTATTTTTAAAAGTATGACGATCACATAATCTCTTATGAATCCCATCAATTTAAATAAAAAGGAAAGAGAGGTAATGTGGACAATTATAACTTATCAATCCAACGCTTTTAATAAGAGATGTATTTTATTGCTCTGTCAGTTTGAGAGAGAAATGGAAAGCCAAAGGTGAAAGGGTGCAATTTTGAAGATGATCTGATAGTGCAATGTATGAGATTGACGTGTAATGAGGAGTATTTCAAAGTGTCCTGTAGATTTATTAATTACTTAGAGTGATTGTTTGCTCACAGACTAACACTGTGTAGAGTAATGAGAAGGAAATTTCTCTCTCTTGCCCACACATCTACTTTCCAGAAATCTTTACTTTTAGATTTCAAATCTTTAAAAAGTATTGTGGGATCCACATGGATTATCATATTGGCAATCGAACATCACAATCTTTTAAATTTCATGAAAAACTTTATAGTAAAAAAAAAAAAAAAATTCAAGCTTGATGGTGTTGAAAATAGACACGGTGAAAAATAACTTTTTTAATTTTTTTTTTTTTTTAAATTCATAGAAATTCATACCCTATAACACTTTTGTAGTAAATCATATTTTTAAATGTGACAAGATGATTTTATTAGAAAATTTTGGTTTCTTACCATGGGTAGGAGAGAGGAAAATTTTCTTATTATTGTTGATATCATCAATGCCATATGTCAAAATGGTGTTGGTATGAAGTAAACACTTACTCACTTACTTTATGTGGTATAGAATGATGGATTCCTAATTTTTTTGTTAGAATTGATCGGTTGTAAAACTTGTTGTATGAAATTGCAGAGATTAAAAGATAGACTTTGGGTAAGTCGAATTCGTTCCACAGGGACAGTTGGGATTCAAATATTCACTCGAATTAAAAACCAGAACAGAGTTAAACAAAACAGATTGGTTTTAAAAATAAAATAGAGTTATAGCAAAAACTAAAATGAAAATCAACTTGAAATTAAAATTAAAACATCAACTAAAGATTGAAGATATAAGAAAGGGAGATTAGAGAGTTCAATGTAGCCTTTGCAAACCATTCATAATGCAGATTAATTCTGAATCTAACTCAATCCATGTAGCAAGTCATTGCTCATGAATCGGAAAGTGGAACCGTTTAATCATTGAATGTAACCAAAGATTATTCATGAAAATACTGATTTAATTAAGATTGTTTAACCTATATTTCAATTTTTCACAGAGCATAGCCATTCGTGAACTTATCTAAGTAATGGCTATCAAAGCTTGAATCATAAATATAAGCTAAGGGATCTAATCAAAGGAGAATTTATAGAATATTTAACAAGATAAGCAAGAATAATAACTTTAAAACTACATTAATTGGATGGACTTGCTCTGGCATTATTGAACTCTCTAAGGAGATTCTAGCCACTCATCGCAAGGATTATAATTGCAGAAAATAATAAAAGAGAGAAGATGATGCCGTACTTTAATCCTTCTTTAATATCCCTCAAAAGAATTACAAACAAGTACTCTAGATTAGATAACTCTTGATGTTCTCACTACAATCAAGAGTTCTTTCTAAAAAACTAAGAAACTAGAGAAAATTTCAGAGAATTACAAAGAGAAAATGAAAAATTACAGAAGAAGAGAAGGACCCCTTATCTGAAATCAAACCTTCAATTTATAGCATTCGTAATCGGATCATTGGGTTGATTTTTCGGAAGATTCGTTTCGAAAGAACCATTCAGTTACAACCACTGAAGTGTCTGGTACATCTTATACAAATCTTGAGGAAAAATTCATCGAAATCACCATCAAACACCAAGGCCTAACCGTTGCGCGGTGACGTGGCGCCCAAATTCCTAGTGATTTTGTTGGATGCTTCCTTTTTGCTCGCGTATTGTAATCGTCTTTGTTTCACGATTTGATAACTTCCACGTGTGCTTTATTTATCTACAATTAACAATAATATCTCATTAGCTCTATTAATTTGGATAAATAATTTAATTTTGTAATTATTCATGGGAACTAACATTTAAAAAATGATAGAATCCGATAAATTACGGTCCCAAAGTCAAATTATTGGAACCTTATCACACCCCTAAACCTCAATTTAGCTAGTCCCAAGCAAAACTTAAATTTAAACAACTCCTTTTTCGTGAGGTTCCCGACTGCATTTAGCTTATGCAGTAATCCCTTGAACCCCTAGGTTACCCCTAGTGGACGAGTTTGACTCGTGAGGGTTTGCAGTGAAAGAATATACCCACAAAATTCTAAACATTTTTAAGAGATATCAACTTCAAAATTATTGCATATAATGCCATCACACCAATTTTCAAAAATCCAGTCAAAGGTTTATTTGAGCAGAAATTCTTTTTATTCCTCATTTTCAGAAATATCTTGAGTGTGTGCACAAATTTTTTTGATTGTAAAATAGATTTTTCGGAACAATGTTTCCATTCTTAACTGCTAAGATGGTTGGGTCTGCCTAACTTCTAACTCGAAACTGAGCCTCCTGTCTGAGATTGTGAGAAGTATGGATGTTCACTTTAATCCCTCTAAGGGGTTTTCTCTATGATATTCCATTGTACTCACATTTTTACCATTGATGGCTTTCACCTTACTGAATTATTTGGTCCAATTGGACTCTTTTCACTTTTGTACTTTTTTAGCTCTAACCTTCTTATTCACATCTTTCTGCTTTTCTTTTCAACTTTCTCATGTTTCATCATTTTTTCGATATTCTTTTTCAAAAAGCAGGTAGCCCTTTTCAAGGTACCCAGTCTAATCCTATGGTTGCTGTCTCAAAGATATCAACTACAGTTTTATTTTTTTTTCTATTCAGCCAACCAAAGGATAATGAGGTCAAAGTTTAGTATTTTCAAGCTTTCCCTCTCATTCTAAACAACGAAGAAGACAGCTCTTAATCCAAAATAACTTTTTCACTACAATCAGAAGTAACGTGAATTTTGTTTTCAAAATATCTTGTTTTTTAGGAATAAGAATTTATAAACAAATTGGACATGAGCCTGATTTTAAAAATTCGTATGATGACAGTACATATAAAAATTTTATGAAGGTATTTTTTAAAAATGTGCCGAAAACATTGTACAAAAATTGAAATGTGCTATCCCACACCTCCAAACCTAAATTTAGCATTGTCCTCAATGATTAAAGAGTATGAGTTTAGAGTACACCTGAAAACGGAATTCATTACATCGCAAAAGTTGTGGGTACAATTGAAAGAAGTGCTCCGCATAGGATGTAAAATCTAAAAGCACACCACATAGAGTTTAAGTACAGAAAATACGACAAACAATATACTAAAATAACCAAAACACACCAGCACACACGGTCCTACTTAACACACACCAGCACACACAGCTTACAACCAAACAGTCTACTCGGAATCAGAACTAGGTGTAGCCCTGGCACTAGCATGAGCACGTACATGCTTCTCCTCATTATATGCCAAAATATGACGTTGCTATTCAATGATGATCTGTTGATCATCCTTAATGGCCTTCTAGCCTTCTTGAATTTCCTTGTAACGTGAGTTGACCTTTTTAAGCCTTTGAAAATTTTAGATAAAGTCGAACGATGGCCTTTTTGAGGCACTTGTACGAGCCAAGCGTCATCATCAAAATTTGGACTTGGAGTACGAGTCTCCTCCTTTGCATGCTCATCGAATTCTTCTCCTGCTCTTCCATACCCATACGGACTGTCATGGTCTTCCTCCTACAGAAATTCTGGCTTCCACAACCCTTGAACACAAGTTTTGAATGCTCAACCTCCCAAAAATTCTTTTATATGGATGAAGCGTCCTTGTGGTTCTAAATTAGCAAAAGAAACGCCTAGACGGTGTTGGAGGAGGCGGCAAACTAAATGAGGAAGGATTAAGGATCGGTGTTTGTTGGACAAGGCAACGATGAGAAATTCCAAAAGAAGACGGTTCATGCAAAATGTGAGATATCTTGTTTGGATGGCATGAAGGAAGTACATGTGTTTGTTGTACAACAAAGTAGAGTTCTGAGTACTAAGGATATTATTGGCGAGCCAACACAAACACAGATATTGGTCTTCGAACAGACTACTCGACTTTAGTGCACCATCTTCGATACGAATACTAGTGATCGGAAGGCCTAAACTTGTAAAATAGTAATCGAAAGTGTAGAGTGGCATGCACGTACCCGACTCAACTAGAGGAATTCCAAGAACTGCTTCAATGTCGGATCCGTCAATGGTAAATTCGATGCCATTAAATTTGATTTTGATGGATAGAATTGAAGGAGATGTGGAGATGAAGGAACGGTAAAATGTATGAACGGCCTCCTCGTTAAATTGTTCATTGCCATTATAAAGGAGAGGGCCCCATCCACGACGAACAATTTTATCACCGAACCAAGTTCCGGGAACACCTTCGTAGGCATGGGCTATAGTCGTTTCGAGAAAGATTGAGTGAGTTCTCCAGGCCATCAAAACAATGAGAGAGATGAGGGGAAGATGCTCAAAATTTTTGAGCGTGATCGGCCTCAAGATGACCGCAACGCTATCATGCCTAACCGCGGTGCGATGACGTGGCAGCGGCACGCAGTGATTTTTTGGTCGCGCGGTCGTTTGGTGATGGTGAGTGTTTCGATGATTTTTGTAATTTTTTTGAAATTTTAGATTGTATTTGGTGGAAGAAAAATGGAAAAAAGAAGAACAATGGAAATGAAGGTTAGAGTGATGGAGAAGAAGAAAAAGAGATGGAGAGAGAAAAAGTGTTGTAGGGTTTAAATGGTATCCAAAATTTTCTAGGAGAATAAATTTTCCAGGAAACTATCTTGCAAGTGATAAGGTTTTAAATTTGCTAGGAAAATAAATTTTCCTTCATGGAAGATCCCTGGAAAATAAATTTTCTAAAAATTTTTTTAAAAGGAAAATAAATTTTCTAAGAAAATTTCTTTTAAGAAAGTTTAAACTTTTTATACTTGTTAAACTCTTCAAAAGTGATAAAAATTGAGGGAAAGAAGGTGAGAAAAGAATTTTCAGAATATTTAAAGAAATTAAGAGTTGCCTCCCGAAATAGCACTAAGTTTAATGTCTTCAGCCAGACATGGAACTGGAGCTAATCATGGTACACAAGATTACTTAGAAACGAGTCTTTTTCTGGAGAATGTGGGAGATGCTGAAATGGTTTCAGTCTTTGACCATTGACTTGAAAAATATTTTCATTGGCTGGATTGAGAACCTCAATGTTGCTATGAGGGTGAATATTGTGGACCAAAAAGGGTCTTGTCCAGCAGGACTTCAATTTTCCTAGGAACAAATGAAGGCGAGAGTTATAAAGGAGCACTATTTGTCCTACGTGAAAAGATTTTTTCTGGATGTGCTTATCATGCCAGACTTTCGTTCGATTTTTGTATAGCTTTGCACTATCGTAAGCATCGTTCCGTAATTCTTCCAACTCAGTGAATTGAAGCTTTCTAAGCTCTCAGACCTTCGCCTGATCAAAATTCAAATGTTTGATTGCCCAATAAGCTCGATACTCGAGTTCGACTGGAAGATGACAGGTTCTACTGAAGATTAACCGATAATGGGACATTCCTATAGAAGTTTTGAACGTTGTTCTGTAGGCCCACAAGGCATTAGATAATCGTAAAGACCAATCTTTTCGAGTAGGATTGACAGTTTTTTTAAGAATGATTTTGATTTCACGATTAGAAATTTTGACCTGCCCATTGGTTTGTAGGTGATACGGGATAGCTATCTTATGAGTGATGGAATACTTACGCATCAAACTTTCGAAAACTCGGTTACAGAAATGTTTCCTTCCATTATTGATGATGGCATGAGGAGTTCTGAATCGGGCAAACACGGTATGTCTGAGGAATTGAACAACAACCTTATGATCATTAGTTCGACAAATTGTGGCTTCAACCCATTTCGACATGTAGTCGACTGCGACTAAAATATATTGGAATCCGTGTGAAATGGGGAATGGACCCATGAAGTCAATGCCCCAAACATCAAAGATTTCGATGATCAAAATTAGTTGTTGGGGCATTTCATTTCTACGCCTGATTTTTCCTAGACGTTGACACCTATCACATGATTAAGCAAAAAGATGAGTGTCACGAAAGATTGTGAGCCAATAAAAACCATACTGTAAGATTTTAGCTACTATTTTCTTTCCTCCAAAATGCCCACCACAAGCATGATTGTGGTAGAACTCGAGAATACCACTATGTTCTCTTTCATCAACACACCAACGAATTATTGGTTTGAACAGTATTTGAATAAATACGGATCATCCCAGAAGAACCATTTGGCATGGACAAGGAAGTGTAGGCGATTTTGTTTACTCCAAGAGGTGGGAGTTTGACCTGTCACCAGGTAGTTGACAATGTCAGCATACCAAGGTGTGTCAGAATTAGAAACTGTTATGATTTGCTCGTCATAAAAATTCTCAGAAATTGGAAGAAAGTCAGAGAGAGTTTCAATTACTAGCCTAGATAGGTGGTCTGAAACCACATTCTCGTATCCCTTTTTGTCTCGAATTTCGAGATCAAATTCTTGAAGAAGAATCTATCGTATCAACCTCGCCTTCGCATCCTTCTTTGCAAGAAAGTATTTCAGCGTTGCGTGGTCAGTGAAAATGACTACTTTGGACCCTATAAGATAGGAAAAAAATTTATTTAAGATAAAAACTACTGCTAGTAGATCCTTTTCAGTGGTGGAATAATTGAGCTGGGCATCATTTAGCGTCTTACTGACATATTGGATGATATGGGGGAGTTTTTCAACTCGCTGCCTCAAGACAACACCTATAGTGTAGTCGGATGCATCACACATTACCTCAAATAGGAGATCCCAGTTGGATGGTTGGATAATAGGTGCTGAGGTCAACTCAGTTTTCAGTTTCCCAAAGGCTGATAAGCAGGTAGTAGAAAACTCAAAAGTAGTGTCTTTGGCTAACAGATCATACAGGGTTTTGAAAATTTTCTGAAGTATTTGATGAACCTTCTGTAAAACCCTGCATGCCCTAGGAACGAACGAACTTCTTTTACAGTTCTAGGTGGAGGTAGATTTGCGATAAGATCGACTTTGGATTTATTTATCTCAATTCCTTTTTGAAAAATAATATGTCCTAGAACTATCCCGGAGGTAACCATAAAATGACACTTCTCCCAATTTAGCACGAGGTGCTTCTCTCGACATCTTTTCAAGACTAACTTCAAATGATCTAAGCAGTCATCAAAACTCGACCCAAATACAAAAAAATCATCCATGAAGACTTCAAAAAAGTCTTCGACCATATCAGGAAATATACTCAACATGCACCTTTGAAAGGTGGCAGGAGTATTACATAGCTCAAAAGGCATGCGTCGATAGGCGAAGGTCCCAAATGGACAGGTAAACGTTGTTTTTTCTTGGTCTTCAGGAGCAATTGGGATCTGGTTGTATCCCGAATATCTGTCAAGAAAACAATAATAAGCATGACCAGCTAAACGTTCGAGTATCTGATCTATGAATGGGAAAGGGAAGTGATCCTTACGTGTCATCATATTCAATTTCCAATAGTTTATACAAACTCTCCATCCAGTTTGGACACGAGTAGGTTTAAGTTCATTATCCTAATTGGTCACAACTGTGATACCTGATTTCTTAGGGACAACCTGAACTGGACTAACCCATTTACTATCAAAGATGGGGTATATAATACCCGTATTTAAAAGTTTGATGTCTTCTCCTCGGATTACCTCTTGTAATACCGGATTAAGTCGTCTCTGTGGTTCTCTCGATGGTTTGAATTTTCCTCAAGATAGATCTGATGCATGACCACAGAAGGACTGATGCCTTTAATATCAGTTATGGTCCACCCAATAGCTTCTTGATTTTCTTGCAGAACGTAAAGTAATTGATTTTTTTGTGATTTTTTCAGAGTAGGAGAGATAATGATAGAAAAGGTTTCAATACTACCCAGAAATGCGTATTTCAGCGTATCAGGCAATTGCTTTAACTCAAGCTTTGGAATTTCCTCCACTATTGGGGATGACGAGAGAGTGGGAAGACTCTGGACTTTTGGCTGCCAATCCATCACAGGGTAGATTCAAGAAGAGAGTTCATCTCCTTAATAGATTTCTCAATATCGAACTCAAGGTTGAATTAGTCAAAATACTCTTCTAGTAGATCCTTGTTCTCCGTTTCCTCAAAAGTGCTACTGACCATGTTGTCAATCATGTTGACTTCTTCCAAATCATCCAGTCAGTAGATTGAAACTTATTTTGGAAGACATTCATTTTGACTTTCATGTCCCCAAATACTAGGGTCATGATACCATTGCGACACTTGATAACTGCATCGGAAGTTGCTAAGAAGGGTCTTCCTAAGATGACTGGAACATGAGAATTTGGGTTAATAACAGGTTCAGTGTCAAGAACTACAAAGTCGGCAGGAAAGTAGAAACCCTTCACCTTAATAATCACATCCTCCACTATTCTCTTGGGAATCTTTACCGACCTATCTGCTAGACTCAGAGTGATATCCGTAGGTTTAAGTTCACCTAAACCTAATTGCTGGCAGACTGAGAAAGGAAGAAGATTCATACTAGTCCCAAGAGCTAATAGACATTTCTCAATTATTGTATCTCCGATGTGTAAAGAAATTGTAGGATAGCTGGGTCATTGAATTTAGGAATAATTGTCTGCTGAATCAGATAAGAAGACTAGACTGTCATTACAGCCTTTCTTGGTACAGGATTTTTTCGCTTCACTGTAGTAAGATCTTTGAGAAATTTGGCATATGTGAGAATTTGACGAATTGCGTCAAGGTAGGGAATATTTATTTGAACATTTTTTAACACTTCTAAAATTCCTTCCAATTGTTTTCACTTTTTGTTATCTATGAGTCTATGAGGGAACGGAGTTTTGGGAATGATTACTAGACGCTCGAGAGGATGAGGTGTTTCTTAAGACTGGTCTTTTTTTTCTGTGGAAGGTGCAGTAAAGGTTGTTTCTTTGGTTAGAACATCCTCAGGCATTTCAACTTTATTGTCCACCAATTTATCAGATCGTAAGGTGTGGACGGCTTGAATAGAATTAGAGGGACCTGCTTGATCGTTGATTTCGTACTGTCCTCTTGGAACAGTTCCTACTGGTTAAGCACAGTTTGACTGGGAAACGGACCTTTATTTTTCGCTCCTATAGATAAAGCTAACTGACCCATCTGAACTTCTAAAATTTTAATTTCCTGTGCAGTGACCTGTTTGGTCTGAGACTGGCTCTGGGTAGTTTGGATTTGTTGCTGTTTGTTACTTTAATATCTCAGCCATCATTGATTCTAATGTTGAGTTTGTTTGAGCAACAGGAGGAGAGTAATTGGTCATAAGGTCGACAACGATCGTCCGTTGATCAAAATTTTGAGATGAGGAATAGGATGGTTGCGGAACCAAAGATAGGTTCGCATTGGCATGAGTTTGACGATTGAAATTTTTCTGAAACCTTGGAGGACCTCCTGATTGGATAGGTTCACTCTGTCGATATGAAAAATTGGGGTGAAGCCTATTATCGGGATGGTATGTGTGACTGTAGGAGTTAGGAGTGGATTTCCTAAACGTGTTGTAATTTCCAACAGCATTGGCTTGCTCTGATTGTGAAGTAGTCAAGGTGGGACAATTCTCTGTAGAATGACCAAAGTTCTCACACAGCTGACATGAAAATGTCTCTGTTGCGACTTGTAGAATTGGAATGGATTCTTGGAAATTGGATTTGACACTAAAAGCGTCGAATTTTTTATTAAGACTCTGTAAGCTACTCACAAGACTCTTCATGATATTCTTGAGATCGGGATTGGTCTTAACCTCATACATGCCTAGCTTCGTGGCTCCTAAATCTCCTCTATCGAAATCTCCTATGTTTATGCTCCAATTTCGTGCATTCTCAGCCAACTCGACTAAGAATTCATAAATTTACCCTGATGCATAGACTTGAGATGAATACGCTGGGCTGTTGGGAGACCTCGATAAAAGAAATTAACTAATTGAGCTTTATTTATCCCATGATGCGGACACTTGAGAAGAAGGTCATTGAACCTTTCCCAAGTCAGGGAGAACTCTTCATCCGATCTTCCCTTGAAGTTTCGAATGGCATTTTTGAATTGTTCCATCTTCGCCATTGGAAAGAATTTGGCCATAAATTTTCTCGACAATTCATCCCATGTAGTGATAGAGTTGGAGGCCAAGGAGTTTAACCAAGTCGCGGCATGGTCTTCGAGAGAGAGTGGGAATAACCTAAGCTTGACATTCTCATTGTCGAGGTGATCATTTTTGAATGTCTGGCATAAGGTTAAGAATTTATTGAGGTGATTGTATGGTTGTTCACTCTCAAAACTGTGGAATTTGGACATCATATTGATGGTGGTTACCCGTATTTCAAATTGTGCCACATTTGCGGTAGGTAAAGTTATACATGAAGGAGGGTTGGCAGTAATAGGTGTGAAAAAGTCATTGTGAGTTCGCTGATCCTCATGGTTGTGATGAGGTGGAAGTGGATGTGGATTTATTTCTGAGACTGGTGGAATGAGAACGGTGTTGATTTCTCGTCTAACCTTAAGTAGTGGGTGAGACTTTGTGATATCTGGATCAAATACAATTGGAATTTTCTGAGATCTCTTACCTAACATACACTATGGAATTGCACACAATAAAAGGGATAAATTCACACGTGAGAACTGGGTGCCTATGATCAGACAGCTCCTAACTGGTTCAAAGGATTAATCAAAGCCTCCAACCCAAATTTCTAAAATCAGAATTGCCAGTTTAATCCCCAGGGGAGAGGTGGCGCACAATGCTTAGTAAGGGCACTCTTAAGTCACGTCTCGTCTAGAATAGACGTGTGTTTATCCTCCGAATACACGTAGTACTACGGGGCAGGATTGCGCTTAGGCACTGTTCATGATCAAAAAGTGTAGTTGGTGCAACTTTTGATTAGCTTTGCTTAATGAACTCGATAGAAACTAGAGTCAAATCTAATCAAATTTTAATTAATTAAATGGCTATGAATTTGATTTCCTAAAAGGGCAAGATATCGGTGATGAAATTCGATTCTTATCTTATGGTGCCATCCTCGTAAGGATGTCCTTATTACTATGTGCGATCCAAGGTGTACAGATTAGTCACTCAAAATCAATACAAAAACTCACTAGCGAGAAATGCGTGAGTGTTTAGAAATTTTACTTCCTGTTCTAGATGGGGGATGATCGAACTGAGTCGACTCGAACCACCAATACCAAATTTGATGTATGAACCCGATGAGCTGAGATAGTTTCGTCCCACTATCGTCCGTCCCTAAATCTATTACAATTCGAGCCCTCTCGGAAGAAATTAAAAATTAATACAAATTCAAGTTCCTAATACAAGTTGGTTTCTACTATTAAAAAAAAAAATAAACTGAAAAGAAATTTAAAATTTGCTGATCTTCTTAGTAAGGGAACCAATCCAGTGGATAGAAGTTCCACGTTTCGTCTTTCGTCAACTTTCGTCGAGTCCTTCACATTAAAATAACAAAATTATTCCAATCAGAATGCTAAAGAAAAAACCAATATGCCCATTACAATGTCCATGATGTCAGAAACTTTTTCAACAAAAATCAGCAAAAAATATTGCCATGTCATCGCGAAGCACTAGGAGGCCACCGCTGAGCGGTAAAATTTTAATGAAAATCGATTTTTCAAATTGGAATTTATTTCTAATATCCTGAGGATTGTAATGAAAATTTTTTGAAATTTTTTTCTATTCCTTTAGCTTCTGTTTCAAACAAAACAAGTTCGGTTCTGTTTCGAAAACTGTTTTAGACTTCTTTTAGAATTGGAAAATGAATCAACTCGCTGTCCCTGGCAGCGACGCCATTTTGATCGGTTGTAAAACTTGTTGTATAAAATTAAAGAGATTAAAAGATAGACTTTGGGTAAGTCGAATTCGTTCCACAGGGACAGTTGGGATTCAAATATTCACTCGGATTAAAAACCAGAACAGAGTTAAACAAAACAGATTGGTTTTAAAAACAAAACAGATTGGTTTTAAAAATAAAACAGAGTTATAGCAAAAACTAAAATGGAAATCAACTTGAAATTAAAATTAAAACATCAACTAAAGATTGAAGATATAAGAAAGGGAGATTAGAGAGTTCAATGTAGCCTTTGCAAACCATCCATAATGTAGATTAATTCTGAATCTAACTCAATCCATGTAGCAAGTCATTGCTCATGAATCGGAAAGTGGAACCGTTTAATCATTGAATGTAACCAAAGATTATTCATGAAAATAATGATTTAATTAAGATTGTTTAACCTATATTTTAATTCTTCACAGAGCATAGCCATTCTTGAACTTATCTAAGTAATGACTATCAAAGCTTGAATCATAAATATAAGCTAAGGGATCTAATCAAAGGAGAATTTACAGAATATTTAACAAGATAAGCAAGAATAATAAATTTAAAACTACATTAATTGGATGGACTTGCTCTGACATTATTGAACTCTCTAAGGAGATTCTAGCCACTCATCGCAAAGATTATAATTGCAGAAAATAACAAAAGAGAGAAGATGATGCCGTACTTTAATCCTTCTTTAATATCCCTCAAAAGAATTACAAACAAGTACTCCAGATTAGATAACTCTTGATGTTCTCACTACAATCAAGAGTTCTCTCTCAAAAACTAAGAAACTAAATAAAATTTTTGAGAATTACAAAGAGAAAATAAAAAATTATAAAAGAAGATACGGGCCCCTTCTCTGAAATCAACCCTTTAATTTATAGCATTCGTAATCGGGTTATTGGGCTGATTTTTCGAAAGATTCGCTTCGAAAGAACTATTCAGTTACAACCACCGAAGTGTCTGGTACATCTTGTACAAATCTCAAGGAAAAATTTCTCGAAATCACCGCAGAGCACTAAGGCCTAACCGCCGTGCAGTGACATGACGTCCAAATTCCTCGAGATTTTGTTGGATGCTTCCTTTTTGCTCGCGCATTGTAACCGTCTTTGTTTCGCGATTTGATAACTTTCACGTGTACTTTATTTATTTACAATTAACAATACTATCTCATTAGCTCTATTAATTTGGATAAATAATTTAATTTTGCAATTATTCATGGGAACTAACATTTAAAATATGATAGAATCCAATAAATTACGGTCCCAAAGTCAAATTATTGGGACCTTATCAAGAATGTTGTTGGTTGAAGATGCTTATCTCCTTAAAATCGGAAACACAAAACGATTTGTTAATTTAATAGTTGTTAAAATATAAATTTTAATTAATTTTTTAGAAAAAAATGTAAGAAAATTAGTTACACCATTTAAAAAAGGTATCTGCTTAAAGTTAGAATGAAAAAAAGATTTAATAATTGTTAAAATATAATTTTTACTTAATTTTAAAAAAAGAAAACATCTATTTTGTTTCGAAGATGCTTAATTAGGAATTACAAAAGATTTTTTAATATAATAATTTGTGTAAATTTATTTTTCTAATTAATTATTTAATATTTAAAAAAAAATGTAATAATTGTTAAAATTAAATTTTTATTAATTTTTAAAAAGAAACCACGTCCATATATTCAATTTCCTCACTTTTAACAATATTAATATTTAAAAATATTTGTAATATAAAAATTATTAAAATTTAATATTTAATTAATTTTTTAAAAGAAATACATCTAATACAGCATTAATATTTAAAAATCTTTATTAATATAATAATTATTAAAATTTTAATTTTTAATTATTAAAAATATTTATTACTTTTTTATCTACACAAGAAAATAGAAGGTTAAATGATCAAACTTCACTTTGTAGAAGTAATACAATATTTTAACTTAGGAACAAAGTTTGAACTGTGATTCATCAAAAAAGATTTATAAGCATAAGATTACTTTCCAATAAAAACAGAATGTCTTGAGGGTCCCTTGTCAAAGAAAGATTCAATCAAATGATCTTCTTATTCAAGAAATAGAGAGCACCTGGTCCAAAGGAGCAACTTGTTGATGTATTCGATCAATCCAAAGTAATAGCTTTTTGATGCCTTGCAATAATTCAAAGATATATGAGAAAAAAAGATTTTTGAATATGATGGCTTTTGGGTAAGATTCGTTAGAGGGAGTGGAGAACAAGAAACATAGTCAAATATAGAGAGGAAATGAGGTGATGTTTTGGAGAAGAATCATGAAAATTATTACCAATATTGATATGTTAACAAAAAAATATTTAAAAAATAAAAAATATTTAAACAACACAAAAATGAAAATGTCGTTTTACTTTGAATATGCGTATTTGTTTGAAAGTCGAAACCACAAAAGATTTTTTTAACAAAGTTAATTTTAAAATAACTATTTATTATTTCAAAACAAAACGTAATAATTTTTATAATTTAATTTATAATAATATTTTTTATAAAAATATTTAAATTAAGTAAAATAAAATATATTTTTCTTAATATAATAATTATTAAAATTTAACATCTAATTAAATTTTTAAAGAAAAATCATGTCTATATCTTCAATTTTCTTATTTTTAGCAACATTACTATTTAAAAATATTTGTGAATATTTAATTATTAAAAATATAATTTTTAATTAATTATTTAAAAAGAAATAAGAAGAAAATTACTTATATAGTTTTGAAAAAATCGTTTTGTTTTGAAAATGCCTTGAAAGTCGGAATCATAAAATATTTTTTTAATAAATTTAAATTTAAATTAATTATTTATTACTTCAAAAGAATACGTAATAATTATTAAAATTTTATTTATAAATGATATTTTAAAAGAAAATCATTTAGATATCTTCAATTTTCTTAATTTTAGTAATATTAATACTTAAAAATATTTGTTAACATAATAATTACTAAAATTTAAATTTTTAATTAACTTTATAAAAGAAAATCAAGTCAATATTTTCATTTTTCTTGCTTTTAGCAACATTAATATCTTAGTTTTTTAATATAATAATTATTAAAATTTAATATTTAATTAAAATTTTAAAGAGAAATCTGTCCATATATTTGATTTTCTTATTTTTAGCAACATTAACATTTAAAAATATTTTTTAATTTAATAATTATTAAAATTTAATATTTAATTAAAATTTTAACGAAAAATCCGTCCATATATTTGATTTTCTTATTTTAGCACATTAACATTTAAAAATATTTTTTAATTTAATATTTAATTAATTTTTTAAAGGAAAATCATGTCTCTATCTTCAATTTCCTTATTTTTAGCAACATTAATATTAACATAATTGTAATATAATAATTGTTGAAATTTCTTTTTACCTTAATTTTAAAAGACACTCATTTTCATATCTTAATTTTTCTTACTTTTAGGAACATTAATATTTAAAAATATTTGTTAATATAATAATTATTAAAATTAATATTTAATTAAAATTTTAAAGAGAAATCTGTCCATATATTTGATTTTCTTATTTTTAGCAACATTAACATTTAAAAATATTTTTTAATTTAATAATTATTAATATTTAATATTTAATTAAAATTTTAACGAAAAATCCGTCCATATATTTGATTTTCTTATTTTTAGCAGCATTAACATTTAAAAATATTTTTTAATTTAATAATTATTAAAATTTAATATTTAATTAATTTTTTAAAAGAAAATCATGTCTATATCTTCAACTTCCTTATTTTTAGAAACATTAATATTTAAAAATAATTATTAATATAATAATTGTTAAAATTTAATTTTTAATTAATTTTTTAAAAGAAAATCACCTTCATATCTTAATTTTTCTTACTTTTAGGAACATTAATATTTAAAAATATTTGTTAATATAATAATTATTAAAATTAAATATTTAATTAATTTTTTAAAGAAAAATAATGTATATATTTATAATTTTTTATTTATTTTTAGCAACTTTAAAATTTAAAAATATTTGTTACTATTTATTTGTCAGTAATTTAATTTTTAATTATTTTTTTATATATAGAAAATGTAAAAAAGGTGTAAATATAATAATTGTTAAAAATAAAATTCTTAATTAATTATTTAAAGAGAAATAGTAAGAAAATTATTCTTTAGTATAATAATTTTTTGAAAAATATTTTTTATTTAAATTTAAAATTAATTCTGACTATAAATTATATAATTTAACAAATATTTAAAAATATTTGTTAATATTTAATTGTTTATAATTTAATTTTCAATCATTTTTTTGAAAATAGGAAATGTAAAAAGGTTTAAATATAATAGTTGTTAAAAATATATTTTATAATTAATTATTTTAAAATAAATAGTAAGAAAATTACTCCCACCATTTTGAAGAGATGTGTCTAGTTAAAGTCATCATCAAAAAAAGATTTTTAATATAATAATTGTTAGAAAATTATTTTTTAATTAAATTTAAAATTAATGATTACTATAAATAATATTTTAAAAAATATAGTAAAAAAGGTGTAAATATAATAATTGTTAAAAATAAATAGTAAGAAAATTACGTACACCATTTTGAAGTGGCGTGTCTACTTAAAGTCAACATCAATTTTTTTAAAATATAATAATAGTTAGAATTTTTTTTAATTAAATTTAAAATTATTTTTAATTATAATAATTTTTAAAATTTAATATTAAATTAATTTTTTAAAAAGAAAATCATGTTCATATCTTCAATGTTTTTTATTTTTTTAGCAACATTACAATTTAAAAATATTTGTTAATAATGTAATTTTTAATTTTTTTTTAAATAGAAAACGTAAAATGTGTAAATATAATAATTGTTAAAAATATAATTTTTAATTAATTATTAAAAATAAAGAATAAGAAAATTATTCTCTAACATAATAATTGCCAGAATAATATTTTTTAATCAAATTTAAAATTAAATGTTACTATAAATTATATTTTAACAAATATTTAAAAATATTTGTTAATATTTAATTGTTAATAATTTAATTTTTAATTATTTTTTATATGTAGAAAACTTAAAAAAAGGTGTAAATATAATAATTGTTAAAAATATAATTTTTAATTAATTATTTAAGAAGAAATAGTTAGAAAATTACTTAATTTCGAAGAGACGTGTTTGCTTAAAGTCAGCATAAAAAATAAATTTTAATAAAAAAATTTTAGAAATTTTTTTTATAATTAATTTAAAAAAAATAAAACTTAAAAAAATTAATTTGCTTTTTAGGAGGTAGGGGATTTTTTAATATTTAATTTTTTTTATAAATAAAAAATTCAAAAAGGTGTAAATATAATAATTGTTAAAAATTTAATCTTTAATTAATTATTTAAAAAGAAATAATAAGAAAATTACTTACACTATTTTGAAGAGATGTGTCTGCTTAGAGTGAGCATAAAAAACAAAGATTTTTTAATATAATAATTGTTAAAAAATATTTTTTAATTAATTTTTTAAAAATAAAATGTAAGAAAATAAATTTTCTTTTTAGGAGGTAAAGGATATATAATAATAATAATAATAATAATAATAATAATAATAATAATTATTATTATTATTATTATTATTATTATTATTATTATTATTATTATTATTTATATAGGAGTTTTCAATATGGCTCCTTTTAACAACTTACATTCTGCCATGTCCCATGAATAGACTTCAAGTTTTCGTTGCTTTTTTTTTTTATTTTGAAAAATGCTGGAATGACACAGGGTATTTATTACGATTCTCACAAGTTTGACATGGTATGTGCACATAACCATAGATGTGTTTCCTCGCGATATGAGTAAAAACCATCTACGGTTATGTAACTTGTCAGAATTGTGAGAATCATAGTAAATCTTATGTTTTTTTTTCTTCAATTCTTCAGTTGCTTGCCACGTGGCATCCTCTTTGGGCCTATAAACAATTAAGCAAGCAAAGGTGGTGATTCCGAAGCATTTGGTTTTAACATTTATTTATGTGATGATTATTGATATGTTTTTTGGGTTTTGGGAGAATTGGGAGAGATGGCAGCAATGTTTTTAATGGGTTCCAGATTTCACCTCACAAATGAAGAACTAATTAATCATTACTTACGATTAAAGAACAGTGGCAAAGAATCGGAAGTGCAAGTGATTCCAGAAGTTGATTTACGTAAATTGGAGCCATGGGATTTGCTTGGTAATTTGAAACTCCATTGTTTCTCCCTCAATTTTTTTATTATATTTTTTTTGTTTGATAATTTTAAACTTTGGGTTTTGTTATTATTGGAGAAATTTGATTTGGGTTGTGATCATTTTTGGAGTTGAATTTTAATTTGTGATCAAAGTGTTGATTGATTGATTGCTTGCTTACTTGCTTGTAGGTTTTTCTGTGATTAAGCATGATGATTAAGAGTTACTTTTCTTCTATTCTCGTAATCAATTTCTGTAGAGTTTTTGTTTGATTTTGAACTTTGGATTCTGTCTTTTTTGGAGAATTTTGATCTGGGTTATTGTTAGGATAATTTTAAGAAAATAAGAAATAAGGGAAGGAAGAGGCAATAAATTGTAGATAGGATAAGCAAATTGCTCAAATAATCGATAGATTTCTTTAATTGAAACAAGGCTATATATATATATAGCCTGATACAAGCAAGCAAATAACTGAAATAAAGCAATCAAATAACTAATGAAATAATGCCAAACAATAAGGAGATAATACCAACAAAAGAGGAACACTAATGCGGTATGTCAGCTTCCTATGGTTCCACTAACACAACTAAAACAACAATTAACCACACAAGGAGACCAAGTTTTCTACTCAAATGCATGTGCCAAATTCACCAGTGCACTTGACTTTGGCAATTAGACACGCATCATTCCCCACCGCTTTAAGAATCCTTGTCCTCAAGGATGAAGTTCGGGTAGGTTCTCGAAAAATGCCATTGGTTTTTCCAAGTTGCATCTTCAAGTGGCGCCCCAGACCATTTGATCAAAATTTCAGTTTTGGGCCGATAGTTTCCCTTCTGTATGACGCGATGGTCCAAAACTGCTTCAAGCTGTGGTAGGATTGTTGAAGAGTCAGAAATGGGGGTTATTTATGATGAGATGGAAGGAATGGGACCCAAATGCTTCTGGAGTAAACTAACGTGGAAGACATCAAGATTTCGCGATCCAATTGACAAGTCTAATTTATATGCAACTGGTCCAATTTTCTTAGTAATAAGGAAGGGCCCGAAGTAACGAGGAGGGAGCATAAGAGAACTTCGAAATGCCACATAATTCTGTCGATACGACTACAGTTTCAAGTAAATGTGATCACCAACGGTGAGTGAAACCTCTCGGCGATGGCGGTCAGCTTGGCATTTCATCTAATTGCGAGCTTGGAAGAGATTATGGAGCAAATCTTTCAAAATAGAGTCTCGGTCATGCAAGTATTCATCCACAGCTTGAACGCGTGAAGTACCTGGAACATAAGCAATAAGATTGGGCGGTGGTATCCCATACACAACTTCAAAGGGCGTCACTTTGGTAAACGCATGAACGAATGTATTATAACTAAATTCAGCCCAAGATATCCATTCAACCCATTTCTACGGCTGATCCCCAACAAAGCAACGAAGGTATTGTTTGAGGGTACGATTCACCACCTCTATCTGTCCGTCAGTTTGTGGATGATAGTTAGAAATCATCTGAAGTTTGGTGCCTGACAACTGAAACAGATTTTGCTAAAAAGAACAAACGAAAACCTTGTCGTGGTCGCTCACGATCAAGGTTGGAATTCCGTGAAGACACATAATGTCAGTAACGAAGGCCTTGGCCACTGTAATAATAGTATATGAGTATTTCATTAGAATGAAATGGACATATTTGGATAGCCTATCCACCATCACCATTAGAACCGTATGCCCTCCTGAATATGGTAGACCCTCCACAAAGTCCATGGACACCTCCTACCTTATTCGATCTGGAATAGGCAGTAGTTGTAACAGACCAATAGGTTTCTTGCAATCATTTTTGTTACGTTGGCACACATCACACATCTGCA
This sequence comes from Akebia trifoliata, assembly GCF_017979445.1. NCBI lineage: Eukaryota > Viridiplantae > Streptophyta > Magnoliopsida > Ranunculales > Lardizabalaceae > Akebia > Akebia trifoliata. The sequence goes on along the minus strand of NC_141385.1, from coordinate 11,404,904 downwards.
AAAATTGCTTCACCTAATTGTTCATACTAGACCATATGAAAGAGCGTTTGATTTGTGCCAATGTTTTGTGAAAGTTGAAATGCTTGTTGATTGGGGAGGAATGACAGTTGGCCAAGATGAGTGCAATGAAAGCAGACGTGGGGCTTAAAAGGACTTTGTTGTATTTGAACCAAACTCCATCTCTTAGAGCAAAATTTGTGGAATTTTGGAAGGAACCTGTGGCTGTCAAGGTTGCATAAAAAGAGTCCTGCTAGATTTCCTCTTGCAATGACTTCTACCAGTCTGCCATTGGCAAATTAACAAGCAAAAAATTAAATTCAACAACACGAGATAATGAATCTTCACCTTGATTGTTGGAGCCCTTTTTATACTCAATAACATAGTTGTAATTGAGAATTTTGGACAGCCAATGAGTTTGAGCCAGGGTTGTTATCCGTTGTTCCAACAAGTATTTCAAGCTCTTCTGGTCCGTGCGAATGATGAAACGCTTGCCCAACAAATATGGTTGCCATTTATGGATTGACTTGACAATGACGATCATCACTTTTTCGTGGGTGGACAGTGTTAAGGCGGGGCCTTTAAGTGGCTCACTGAAGTAAGCGATTGGCCTATTTTTTATAGACAAAATAACATCAATTTTGATACTGCTTGCGTCACATTCAATTACGAATTGTTGGGAAAAATTAGGAAGGCATAGGATAGGTGGTGAGGTCAATGATTGCTTCAACTGATTGAAGGCCTCGGTTGCCTCTTGATTCCAATGGAGCATGTCCTTAATGAGTAGGTGTGTCAGTGGCGCAGCGATGGTACCGAAGTGCCGGATGAACTTGCGATAATACCCTGTCAAACTGAGAAATCCTCAGACACCTTTAATAGTAGTTGGCATTGGCCAATCCAGAACTGCCTGAATTTTGGAAGGATCAACGACATGCTGAGCTTCAAACCCCATCAAAAGTAATTTACAAGTTGAAGAATCATGGGCCGTCATTTTTTACCATTAACTTGGAACTCACTATATATATATATATTATATATATATATATATAGATAGATAGATAGATAGATAGATAGATAGTGAATAATCATAACCATTAGACTGGATTCTGGATATCAACTATGGCTCTTCTTTAGTCAATAAACAAAAGAAAAATTATTTATTAATGCAACCTTGTTGGGGGATTTTTTTTAAAATACCCCTTACTTTTGAGTGATAACTTTGTAGCCCCTTTAGTAATTTTTTCCTTTCTTAATGTCCCTCATCCCCAACATTTAGGTTTTTTAACTATTTTTTTTAATCTTTAATTACTCTTTCCCTTCGTCGACCTTATCCCCATGTTCTCTCTAGCAATCAACCTAATTGTCCCAACCTTCCATATATGTTTATTTTAAGTTATATATATATATATATAAAGAGTGCCAAACATTTTTCAATGTATGGGTTAGAAGTTTCGGAATGGGCTGATTTTTTATAACTCAAAATGGTTGATTTTTTTTGCTTTAGAGTGAAAATTTAGTGTGGAGTTCAATTGAGAAAAGCATCGTCAACCATTTTGAGTTAGAAGATGGTTTATGTCGATGATTTGTCGTTGCTTCAAAGCAAGGTCTTGATGATCCAAACTTTTGATCAATGTGGATATTAATAATTACAATTGTCAAGGTCGATATTGATTTCAACAGTTATAATTCAAACTTCAAAGCATTGAATCGTAGATCTCCACAATTGTAATTATCAACCGCGAAAATTGTACTTGTTGATCTTGGCTATTGAACAATATAGTAAAAATATAAGTTGCTCACCACAAAATATAAGTTCTCTAGGAACCGAACCGAAACCCCTACAAGGTTAAATGGGTACCCATTGACACCTCTAATCCATAAGGATATTTTCGGTATTTCAAAAAATTATAATAAAAAGATGGGATGAGGCTAGACCTATTGATTGACTGGTTTGGGCCGGATTTGGTTGAGTCCTAAAAAGGTGGGATATACCTAGACCAATCCTATATAGGGCTTAAAGTTGTCTATGCTCAAGCCTAGCCCAAATGGACCTATGACCAAAAAAAATAAAAATTGCTTTGACAGGCAGCATGTACCAACTACCCTAGCACATGTTCAATAGTTAAATATAATTATTTTTATGTGGAGGGGCATATGGAGATTCGAAGGTGTGACCTGGGGAGCAAATCCAGTCACCCTTACTCTCTCAGCTAACCCCAGATGCTGAATTTGACTTATACATCTACGGAATCATATCAAAACTTATTCCAAACCAGTCCAAAGCTTTCAATTTCGTTTGGTTCTTGGTTTGAACAGGACCAAGTTGCACCTCATATTGGTAATTCGGGTATATTGTGAATTCTCAGATTGACTGTTTTGTGCGCCAAAAATTATCCCAGTAAGCATTCCTCTTCTAATTACTGCAAAATTATCCAAAACTTGCCAAAAAGGAATAAAACCTTCTTAAAGTAACCTTATCGTAATATAAAACCTAAATTGGATCATCATAGTATGACTCGAAAAGTAAGGGGAGATTTAGAAAGAAGGCCCTCTTGTAGGTAGGCTGTCAATGGGTTGATTCATAAAGTATTTAGAACCAGAACCATTATGTCTTTTTAGTTTCGATTCTTGTTGGTTCCGATTTCAGTTCTAAAATAAGTGGAACTAAAACCGCCAAAAAAAGCGGGTACCAATCGATTCCAATTCTTAAGAATCAATGAGAAATATTTTTTATTTCAAATCATTATAAAATATTTTTCCTTTAAAAAAATTAACATATAATCTACAAAATTATCATCTTAATTATAATTTTTTATACTAAAGATATGAATTAATTAATGATTTTTTTCAAAAATTAAACTGTATCTTCTTTAAAAATAAATTTTTAAAGGAAATGACCCATTTAAAGCTCCAATACATAGTTTATATGAAAATATTGAAGAATTTTTATGTAAAATGTATTAATTTAAAATGTTAAAAAATATTTAATCATCTATAATATATATGTAAAAAATGACAAAATAAATCAGTTCTAGGTACCCAAGGTCCCATTGGATAGTACCCAATAGTTCTGATTACTACCCTTTTAGTTACAGTGTAGATTGAACTCTAATCGATTCCAATAAAAAGGAGAACTGGGGTTTTCAATTTCAATGCTGGTTCCGTTCTAGTTAAATGGGTGCCTATTGACATTCTTACCCCACAAGATTCATTAAGTAATTTTTTTTCTTTAATAAAAATACATAACTCACATTATTGAATCGATCGGATGGATGATTGATCCAAAACCTATGCAATAAGTAATAAAATCAGATGAAGTCTTTACCATAACCCAAATCCTTGAATCGGGCCTATAATTATCAGATCAAAATGGATCGGATTTCGATCCTTGACAACTGAATTAGATTTACATAGTGAAAGCATGCTTTTATTAGCCTCTACTATCTCAATTCACTTTCTTTTGGATTTTCCTCTCGTTCTTTTAGCATTTTTAACTTTCATATTCATTCTAACTAGTTGTAGTTAGCTTTCATAATTGAACATGTCTGTAATGACGTGATTTTCAATGAAGGAAAATCCCATTACCACTAATACTTTGGAGCTGCCACCATTCAAGATTTAAAAAAGTGTGAATGGGCACCTGCAAATGGATTTTAACAAATAGCTTACCATGGGATTGTAGTGACTCCTCGATAAAAAAAAGAAAAAAGAAAGGTGTGTTGTTGTCTACTAAAATCTAAGTAAGGAGGTCCGTTTAAAGAGTAGAATTTGCTAGACATCCTACTCTCTTCAACTAAGCTGATTACTTTCTTTAACTTGACCATTTTAAAAAAATATTATAAAATAAAACATGTGGATACATGATGATATTTATGTAGGAGTCAAGAAAGTAAATGGATGTAATGTGTGAAGTGATGCCCTCTTTCCATGGAGGAATGTTGATGTGGGATGTATGAGACCAGCCTATAGAGAAAGAGATCTATAACATGTTTACATCATGAGAATGTATGCATGATGACTTGTGTGATGTTGGCCTAGGTTTTTAGGGACATTCCATTGATGGAACCCCCTTTGAAACATGGCCTTAAAATGCATGTATGTGCATCAAATGGTGGAAAAATGTTGACTAAGACCTTAGTAGCAGAGGAATTTGAGAATAATTGTGTCAAGTCTTATTGTGAGAGCTTGGTAGGAATTTATATTAATTACAAAGGTCAAATTACAGAAAAGTCCTTATAAATAAGAATTAAATAAAAGACTAAAAATAACTATATCAACAAACTAAATTATTTTCAATACTCCCCCTCAAGCTGGGGAGAATATATCAACTAAACCCAGCTTGACAAGATGAGAATTAGTAATAGACAGACTAACAGACTTCGTAAGCATATCGACAAGCTGATCTGAGGAAAGAACGAAGACTGTCTGAAGGTCACCAGATCAAACTTTCTCTCTGAGAAAGTGAATATCAACCTCAATGTGCTTAGTTCTTTCATGAAGAACAGAGTCAGAAGCAAGCATAATAGCAGACTTGTTATCACATAGTAGAGTAGAAGGATCAGAAACATGAAAGCCCAACTCTGTCAGCAAAGACTGAAACCAAGTTATTTCACATGTACCAAGGGCCATAGCACGATACTCAACTTCAGTGGAAGAATGAGATACCACATTCTGTTTTTTACTTTTCCACGAGATAAGATTATTATCATAAAATGTACAAAAATCAGAGGTAGATCTCCTATCTGTAAGAGAGCCAGCATAATCAACGTCTGTAAAACAAGATAAATGCGACGGAGTAGTGGAAGAGTAGAAAAGGCCAAGACTAGAACATGAGTTCAGGTAGTGAAAAATATGATAAATTGCATCAAGGTGAGATGTACGCGGAGTATGTAGGAACTGACTGACCACACTAACCGCAAATGACAAATCCGGTCTAGTATTAGTTAGATAAATCAGACAACCTACAAGTCTTTGATAAGAGGAGGGGTCTAATAAAAGATCACCAGAATCAGCATGAAGATGATGATTTTGATCCATAGGGGAGAAAGTTGGACGACAACCAAGCATCCCAGTGTCTTGAAGAAGATCCAATATGTATTTACGTTGAGACAATGATATACCACGACTAGAGCAAGCCACTTCTATCTCCAAGAAGTATTTGAGTGGACCTAAGTCTTTAACGTAAAAAACACGATCTAATAGCGTCTTAACCTTATCGATCCACTGTGCATCATCTCCAGTCACAATGATATCATCTGCATAGACCAAAATAATGGTGCAACAACCATCTACTCCTCGACAAACAAATCAAGTATGATCTGAGTGACATCTAGAAAACTCCAGAGAAAAAATAACCTCAGAAAAATACTGAAAGCAAGCTCGCAGGGACTGCTTCAGACCATATAAAGACTTAAGAAGGTGGTATACCTTCCCATAATATCCCCCCTGAAGATGAAACCCTAGAGGAGGGTCCATATAAATAATCTCAGTCAAATCACCATTCAGAAATGTATTTTTGCATCAAGTTGGTGAAGTGGTCAGGAGTTACATGCAACGAGGGAGATAAGAAGGCGAACAATGGAGAGTTTGACGACAAGAGCAAAAGTGGCACCAAAATCTTTCCCTGGGGTCTGTGTAAATCCCTTAGCAACAAATCGCGCCTTATACCGATCAACCGTACCATCTACGAGATATTTCACTACGAAGACCCATTTACAACCAACAGTCTGCGCCCCAGACGGAAAAAAACAAGTTCCCAGGTATTATTGATTTGTAAAACATCAATTTTCGTAGTTATAGCTTTTATCCATTGTAGGTCTCTTAATACATCTGAGACAGACCGAGGAACCCGAATAGAATTAGTTGCGGTAAGGTAGGCCTGTAAAGTAGGAGAATCTTGCAAAGTAGAAATAATATGATAGAATGAAACATTTTCAAAAAAGGTAATATCAAGAGTAGATGATACGATGAGAAACTGGATCATAACACCGATACCCCTTTGACGTAGAAGAATAACCCAAAAAATGCATCGAATGGCTTTGCCATCCAATTTTATACGATTGGGGGTCTTGTCCTGAACAAAACATGTGCACCCAAAGATACGAGGTGTAATAGGAAAAAGAATGCTATCAGGTTGAATGACATGAAGGGGCACCTGCCCGCCCAAGGTGAGATTTGGAACACGATTAAGAAGAAAAGCCGCAGTAAGGACTGCCATATTCCAAAATGACTTTGGAACATGCATTCCGCGAATAAGATAGTAGACAATGTTCATGAGGTGGCGATTCTTGTGTTCCGCCACCTTATTCTGTTCAGTAAGGACAAGTCAACTAGTGAAGCATATCATTCTCATAAGATGAAAACAAATACTATCAGATATATATTCACCTCCATTATCAGATCGAAGTGATTTAACAGTGATGTTATATTGAGTCTGAATCATTTTAAGAAAGTTAACAAAAATTAGGAGCACTTCAGAGCATGAACGCATCAGATAAACCCATGTGCAACGAGAGTAATCATCTATAAATGTAATATAATAGAGATGACCATTAAAAATAGTAACAGGGGAAGGTCCCCACATATCAGAATGAACTAAATCAAATATTGCATTAGATCGATGCATACGTGAAATATAAGATGTACGTGTGTGTTGAGAAAGTTCACACACAGAACATTGAAATTTATGTTCACTATAAGCAGTTTTTAAAGTAGGAAATAAAGAATATAAATGTTAAAAATTGGCATGTCCTAAGCGAGCATGCCATAAATCTAAAGTATGTGATGTAAAAATGTGACTATCAGATTATGGAAGTACAGAAGTCGGAGCAGCACTAAGCTGAGATCCAAACACGTACAGTCCATCCCTCTTATACCCTTGCAAAAATCCTCTTCAAAATCAGGTCTTGAAAAATACAGTGAATAGGAAAAAAGATAACTAAGCAATTATGAGATTTAGTAATACTGCTAACAGATAAAAGATTAAGAAATAGGTGAGGGACATGAAGTACAGAATCAAGGGAAAGCCTAAAGAATAAAGAGATGGTATCCTTACTGTGGATAAGTGTAAGAGATCCATCAGCAAGGTGAATTTCTCAATGGGTGGTGGAAAAAGTAGAATAAGTAAAGTGGCTAGACTCACAGGTTATGTGATCAGAGGCACCAGAATCAATAACCCATGTTAGAGGAGTAGAGTTAGACTGAGTGATATTGAATGCAGAGGATGTACCTGGAGGCGTAATACCCGAGGCCGCCGTCAAATAGGGTTTAGTGTGAGCTTGAAACTGATCTCGGAAAATAGTGGCAATCTGAGTCTGTAGCTGTTGCAAGTCAATTGTGCTAAGTGAAGATGGATCAGTAGATGAAAACTCTACTACAGTAGCACAAGGAGCAGTCTGTCTCAAAGATGAAGTGGAGGAAGATTGTGGTATCAGATGAGGATAGAGCTGAAAACAACGAGCCTTCTCATGACCAGTCTTTTCATAATGACTACAAGTAAGGTCACTCCCTTTACCACGACCATAGCTACCATAGCCACGATTTCCTGATCCAGGGATATGGTGGTCAGAGAAACTCGAGTTGGCAACTAAGGTCATCTGATCTGTAGTTGGAGCAGAAAGAATGCCAGGGGCTTGAGTCTGAGGAGGAATACTGCGGCGACACTCATCACTGTCAATGATTGCAAATATCTCAAACAAAGACGGTAAAGGAGTGGTGTTGAGGATCTGTGTGCGAAGTACCTCAAATTCTGGACAGAGACCCATAAGAAATTGATATGTTTGATGTCGAGCAATCCGCTTGACAACATAATCGACTACCTCAGAAGATAATTCAGCCATAGACTCATAGTGAGAAAGTTCTTCCCAACGTGACTGAAGGTATCCAAAGTAATCAGCTACACTCTGAGTCTCTTGGGTAGCCTGGGCAATGTCTTGATAAAGTTCATAAATCCTCAAGTCATTCCGAGAATGTGCATATGTCCGAGTAAGCGCTGACCATAAAGATGAAACTATTTCATGGTACATGAACATGATATAAATACACAGCCCCATGGAATTGAACAACCATCCAAGGATAGTGCAATTGTCGATCTCTTATGATTCAAATTTAGGATCAGTTAGGCGTGGTTTAGTAACAGTCCCGAAGAGCCAACCAGATTTTCCTCTACTTCCGAGAAAGAGCCGTACAGATCGAGATCACGATTGGAAGTTTCGACCATCAAGAAGAGCAGTAGTAATACATTGAGCAGAAGAGGTAGACCCAAGGACTAAAGTTGTAATTCCTTGTTTCAAAGACATTATTTGGTTTGAAGGGAGATCTGAAGGAGCAGTTATGTAAAAATTTCTTAAAGAAGAGTCCAACTAGTGTAGTACTCGCACCATGAGGTCTAACAAACCAATCAATAACTACTCCAACTACTCCAAAAGACCAATCTCAGGTAAGTTTGAAGGTATTAGGGTTGTCACAAGGTAAACCACAGCCACTGACCAAAAAAAAGAGACCAGAAACTATTGTTGTGAAGTCGTAGGCCAAACCGATGGCAAATCTACAGCCACTGACCCAAAAACGAAGCCAAAGAACACCTGGTTGGAAGTCGTAGCTCCAAAATGACGTCAAAGCTTTAGCCACTGACAAAAAACGAAGCCAAAACCACCTGGTTTGAAGTCATAGGTCCAAAACGACACCCAATCTACTGTCGCCTGACCAAAACGATGCCAAATCTATAGTCACAGATAAAAAACGAAGCCAAAACCACCTGTTCTAAAATCGTAGGTCCAAAACGACACCAAATCTACTATCGCCTGACCAAAATGACATCAAATCTATAGCCACAGATAAAAAACGAAGCCAAAACCACCTGTTCTGAAGTCATGGGGGTCCAAAACGATACCAAATCTATTGTCGCCTGACTAAAACGACGTCAAACCTATAACCACTAACCAAAAACGAAACCAGAAACTGCTGCTTTGAAGTCATAAGTCCAAGACGAAGCAGTTGTGATTATCGCAGACCTGAAACAAAAGTGATAGGGCTGTCGTAAGACCAAAAACTAAGGTCCTAGGGTTGCTACAGAGTTATCGGGACCAAAACAAAGTCGAGCTTCTGTTCGGCTTGTTCCAAGTTATCGCAGGATCCAAAAAAAAAATTATATTCTTTTTACAAAGAAACAAACCCTAACATAGGGTAAACCCACTGCGCATTATTGCAGCATGTGATAAAACGAAAAATTAAAAAAATGAAAGACCCCCGAAAGGGAGAAGGTCGAATGAGGTTGACTCTTGGTTTAGATGAGTAAAGAGAAGAAAGGGAGAAATGAGAAAATTCCTTGGCTCTGATACCAAGAAGAATTTGAGAATAATTGTGTCAAGTCTCATTGTGAGAGCTTGGCAGGAATTTATATTAATTACAAATGTCAAATTATAGAAAAATCCTTATAAATAAGAATTAAATAAAAGACTAGAAAATAACTATATCAACAAACTAAATTATTTTCAATAGTAGCTAGATCTTTTCATTGAAAGGAAAGCACAATATTGAAGGTTCTTCCTACGATGCATGAATTAATAATGTTGGCTTAGGTGACATTGGAATCATCTCATCAAGGAAGGGACCCATGCCATCCTTATGCCATTTCATATATGTGTACATGCAAGCATAGACATGGCTAGAAATTTGAGAGTTCACCCCATAGTCGGGGACCCCTTTTATCATCATTGCCATAAGTGATGAGTATATGCAAAATGTATAACATGATGTAGATGATGGAATGGGAATGATATAAAAGGCTTCAATCGTCACTTTTTTAGTCAAACCATCATATACATTTCATGCATAAGGTTTAAGTTCAACCTGTTGGGAAAGAAAGAGGGTTCTCCATTACATCCTTGGATTGTCTAAAAGACAAAAACAAAAAAAATAGTAAGGGAGATAGACAAGGAATATGGGGAATTTTAAAAAAATTAAAACAAAAGTTTTTTTTTTTCTTATTCTGATTAGAGGTGTAACTGGGTACCATTTACTTGGAACTAAAACCAAAATCGAAAACTCCGGTTCAGATTTCCTTTCTGTTGGAATCGATTAAAGCTGAGTCTAATATGGAATTGAATCGATAGGAACCAAAACCATTAGGCTCTATGTGATGGGTACCCGTGGGGTGCTTGGGTACTTGGAACCTATTTATTTATTTTTATTATACATAATTTAAGGTTTTCCTATATTTTAAAATTAATATATATTATACAAAATTCTTCAAATTTTCATATAAATTAAATATTGGAGCTTAAAATGAATCATCTATATTCTTAAAGTTTATTAGTTGTAAAGAGTATGAATTTAAAAAAAAAAAAATTTAAAAATTTAAAAAAAATTAAAACAAAAGTTTTTTTTTTTCTTATTCTGATTAGAGGTGTAACTGGGTACCATTTACTTGGAACTAAAACCAAAATCGAAAACTCCGGTTCAGATTTCCTTTTCGTTGGAATCGATTAAAGCTGAGTCAAATATGGAATTGAATCGATAGGAACCAAAACCATTAGGTTCTATGTGATGGGTACCCGTGGGGTGCTTGGGTACTTGGAACCTATTTTTTTTATTTATTATTATACATGATTTAAGGTTTTCCTATATTTTAAAATTAATATATATTATACAAAATTCTTCAAATTTTCATATAAATTAAATATTGGAGCTTAAAATGAATCATCTATATTCTTAAAGTTTATTAGTTGTAAAGAGTATGAATTTTTAAAAAAAATTAAAAAAAAAATCATCAGCTTATATTTTTAGTGAAATAAATTATAATTAAATTGATACTTTATAGATAATATGTTAAGTTTTAGAAGAATTTTTTGTTTATAATGATTTTGAAATATTTTTTTTCACATTCGATTCTTGAGAATCATAATTGATGGGTACTTGTGAATCTTGGTATTTTAAGTTTTACTTATTTTAAAATTGGGGGTAAGAATTGGAACTGAAAGAAAATAATAGTTATGATTATAATTTTCTTAGGAATTGAAACTGTACTGACCCATTGACACCCCTAAATCTTATTGTAAAATTTTCTAGTTTCAATAGAGGTTTAAGAAGAGGGAAAGGGTTTGAAGTAGAGGAAAAAGTTTGTTTCAACTGAAAGGGGAGGCCCTCCTTTTATAAAGTTTTGGGCAACTTTTAGGAGAAAAAATGTACAACCCTAATGACTTTTGGTACTAACATAAAATTGCATATAATATATTTTTATTTTTCACTTTGATGAGAGTTCAAGAAGGAAATTGTCATGAGTTCCTAAGATGAAGTCAATTAGCCAAGTAATTGCATGGGCCCTACATGATCCGATCTTGATGATGGCGGAAAAAGTAAGTGGTCGGTAAAAAAACTGTTTAGGAACATGAATGGGAGAGAGATATGTGAAAAGTTGTATGGTAGGTAAAAAGTAGATTTTGTGAGCATGAATGAGGAAGAGACTTGTGGAGTGGTGGCCTTTGATTCTCATGTAAATACTTCATAAACTACTGGCAAATGAAAAAATAATTTTATAAGATTAATAAGACAAAGACATGTTGAAAGTTAGTAATTGGTTCTTATGTAAATATCTAAAACGGCATAAACAAACACATATTTTCAAAATGACTCTTCTTAAATAGTGACATGTGGCAAAAATGTTCAAATACATGTACGTTAATGTTTTTTGCCTTTTAAGAGTAGAATAATTCATTCCTATTACTTTCAACATATTTATATGGGTCTCGAACAATCTTTTCTCTATAATTTTGAATTTTATTGGAGGCACTAAGAGAATTTTTCAAAGAGTTGACCCACCAATGAGTTTTGAGCAACAATCCACCAATAATAGTCTACCTCGAAAGTTAATACCTATGAGAATTTCCAAGTGGCCAAGCTTCTAAGAGGACAAAGGAAAGCCTGTTGTGTCCCTTTGGAAAAGATAAATGAACTCTGGGTTAAGTTAGTATGATTTGGACTTAGATGTGGGCTTTGGTTTGGGGCTTTTAAAATTATGGACTTTGGTAAAATAACTTCCCCAACTCTTGGGTCTTTGACTAAGCTCTAAGAACCCTTTTCTTGAATGGGTTTGCACAATTTGAGGTGCCTACACTGCCCAACCCATTTTAGACCATTTTCTTGAATATGTTCATTTATATTTGATCTTTGTTGTCTTTCTACTCATCCATCTTTATTTAGCTTAATTTATTGGTGACTACATATATCCTTTGGTTTATTAGATATTTTATTGGTAAGTACATCTTTTTAATTTATCATCATTTAGTAGGAAATTGGTCTTCGTATGGGGGCATAAACAAATAATCTTTTTGAATTTCTTATCAAAGCCAGTGAATCTTCATTTTGTGTGTTAAATATGACGAAATTCAAAGTTTGATACACTGCTCATTTTAATTCCTAGAACATGCATTCATCATTTTTATAACCTACAAACTCATGAGTTCATCGCTTTTAATATCTATAAATTCATAAATATACCAATGAATTCATTGATTATTATAAAGTGATGAATCCTCTTGAAATGCTTGTTTTGGGAATTAAAATGAATAGTGTATGGAAACCTAAATTTGGACATAAGTTGGGCGTGTTTTGGGAAAAACCCCATTCTTTGGTGATTTATATATGTATTGGGGTGGCATTAGAAAATTTTACTGTGGCATTAGAATCTCTCTTATGTTTAAAGATAAGAAACTGGCCTCACCGGCTCAGCCGATTTGATTTGGCTGAGGAGAAGGGCTTTGTTTCAACTTATATTCATATACACCCAAACTAGGTATTATGTTACAACACCAAATTTTATTTTTCACTTTTCTTAACCTAGAAGCAAGCAAGCTCTATTGGCTCAACCATGAGTTGATTTATTATCTGTCCTTACCTCTTTTCTGCCATCTGGCATTTCTCCCGAAAATGAGAATTGCTATTGGCATCCAAACTTTTACTTATGAATGTTGGAGTGGCCTAACATTGTTCCTCCTATCGCACTTTCCTGATGTGGAAGTGTGTAGAAATCATATATGGGTCCCGTTCAGCACCCTAAGCTTTACCACACACTTTAACAAACGTGTTTTGTCTTACATGGGTTAGAAGTTTTGGAATGGGATGATTTTTGGTGAGGATGATCTCTATGATGAGGAGATCATCCTCACCAAAAATCAGCTCATTCCAAAACTTCTAACCCCATCAAAAATGATTTACAAAAAATGAACGGTCCACGATTTTTCAACGTGTAAACATGGGGCTAAACATTTCGGAATGGGCTGATTTTTGGGGAGGATGATCTTTTAATCATAGAGATCATCCTCACCAAAAATCAGCCCATTCCAAAACTTCTAACCCATGTAGGACAAAAAACGTTTGTTAAAGTGTGTGGTAAAACTTAGGGTGCTGAACATTTCCCATCATATATATATATATAGGGTAGCGTTCAAGGGCAAACTTTTTGGCAAAACATTTTTCAAAACATGGGTTAGAGGTTTTGGAATGGGCTGATTTTTGGTGAGGATGATCTCTACGGTGAGTAGATCATCCTCACCAAAAATCAGCCCATTCCAAAACTTCTAACCCATGTTTACCAGTTGAAAAATCATGGACCGTCCATTTTTTGTAAACTGTTTTTGATGGGGTTAGAAGTTTTGGAATGGGCTGATTTTTGGTGATGATGATCTCCTCACCATAAAGATCATCCTCACCAAAAATCAGCCCATTCCAAAACCTCTAACTCATGTTTTGAAAAATGTTTTGCCAAAAAGTTTGCTAAAAAGTTGGCCATTGAACGCCCCCCATATATATATATATATATAGGGAAATGTTCAGCACCCTAAGTTTTACCACACACTTTAACAAATGTTTTTTGTCCTACATGGGTTAGAAGTTTTGGAATGGGCTGATTTTTGGTGAGGATGATCTCTATGATTAGAAGATCATCCTCCCCAAAAATCAGCCCATTCTGAAATGTTTAGCCCCATGTTTACACGTTGAAAAATCGTGGATCGTCCATTTTTTGGAAACCATTTTTGATAGAGTTAGAAGTTTTGGAATGAGCTGATTTTTGGTGAGGATGATCTCCTCACCATAGAGATCATCCTCACCAAAAATCAGCCCATTCCGAAACTTCTAACCCATGTAAGACAAAACGTGTTTGTTAAAGTGTGTGGTAAAGCTTAGGGTGCTGAACGGGACCCATATATATATATATATATATATGGGTCCCGTTCAGCACCCTAAGCTTTACCACACACTTTAACAAACGTGTTTTGTCTTATATGGGTTAGAAGTTTTGGAATGGGCTGATTTTTGGTGAGGATGATCTCTATGGTGAGGATGTACCACACACTTTAACAAACGTGTTTTGTCTTATATGGGTTAGAAGTTTTGGAATGGGCTGATTTTTGGTGAGGATGATCTCTATGGTGAGGAGATCATCCTCACCAAAAATCAGCTCATTCCAAAACTTCTAACCCTATCAAAAATGGTTTCCAAAAAATGGACGATCCACGATTTTTCAACGTGTAAACATGGGGCTAAACATTTCAGAATGGGCTGATTTTTGGGGAGGATGATCTTCTAATCATAGAGATCATCCTCACCAAAAATCAGCTCATTCCAAAACTTCTAACCCATGTAGGACAAAAAACGTTTGTTAAAATGTGTGGTAAAACTTATGGTGCTGAACATTTCCCATATATATATATATATATATATATTTTTCATCGAGAAATAAGTAAGAAAATAGAGTCGTGCTAGAGTGACCTCATTAGGGGTGCTAGAGGGACTTTATAAGGAGATACATATGAGAGACCTTGACATGGTGGTGTATGCATGTTTATAAGTGCATTGTATTGGTATCTCAGAGAAAATGTATCTATGGGCATGCGTGCGCCACTAAGTCAAGATGTTTCGTGTGTCTCCTAATGAGGTCACTCTAGCATTAATCAAGAAAGTATCCATGATTCTTACACACTTCCACATCAGGAAAGTGTGATATGAGGTATATTGTTGAGGTCACTCCAACATTATTCTATATTTATTATGTAAAGTTGTTCTGCCAATAGAAACTATCTTTTTTTTAATATTAGATTTCTAATTTTTAAGTTAAGAAATTTATATGAGCCTAATCCTATGTATAATATTAATCTTTAAAAATTATATATATATATATATATATAATGACTTAAGTCATTGGACTATTCAACATTTTTGTAACTCCCCATTTTTTATGAAGTTACATTTTAATTGACATCGGCTCAGACATGACTGATGTGGATGTATTTACAAAATCATGGATGAATTTCATCGAGATATGAATAACAAGCATCTATGGTTATGTGTGTACTAATATGTGAAACGATGTCAATTTCAATGTTACTCCAATACCACTCTTTTTTTAATTTGAATGATGAGAAATCTGACTCATTTTCAATAATTTTTTGAAGATTTAATCCTTACATTTGATTCAAATGTCGGTTCCACCATTATCACATATATTTTTGGTATATTAGAAAAATCAATCTAATTTCAAATTTAAAAAATAAAAATAAAACTAAAAAGATGGAGATTACTGTCTAAATCGTTGAGACTATTTTAATACTCTTTCTGATTTTTTTGACTGGGTAGTGCTGCATTAACATTGAAATTGACTTTGTTTGGGACAATGGTGTGCACAGAACCATAGATGCTTCTCACTTGTATCTCGATGTAAAACACCTATAAAATTCTATAAATACATCCCTTCTTTTTCGACATCGACACTAAAAATAAAAAATAAAGAAAGAGAGCTTCTATTAACGCAACAACTTCTACTTATAGCATGTCAATCAATAAGTAAAAATCATTTAATCTCAGTTGCTGTCTGCTTGCGACGTGGCAGCAGTTCACTAACAAAACTACACTGAAACAACAAAGGTGGCTATTTCCAGGCAGTTGGTTTGAGCATTTTTGTCATCTTGGTTTTGGGAGAATTGTGAGGAGAAATGGATGCTTCGTCTGAGGTAGGATATGGATTTCGCCCTACGGACGAAGAACTAATTAATCACTACTTACGATTGAAGAACAAGGGTGAAGAATCGAAAGTCAAATCGATTGCAGAAGTTGATTTATGTAAATTTGAGCCATCGGAATTGCCAGGTAATGGAAACCCCATTGTTTCTCTCTGGATTTTGTTATTGTTTTTGTCTAATTTGAACTTTGGGTTTTGTTTTTCTTGGAGAATTTTGACCTGGGTTGTGACCATTTTCGGAGTTGAGTTGGAATTTGAGATCAAAATGTTGGTTGACATCACCTTGCTTGCTTGTAGGTTTATCGGAGATCAAGAATGATGATCCGGAGTGGTTTTTCTTTTGGTCTCGTAATCAATTTTTTATTTTTTATTTGTTTCATTTTGAACTTTGGGTTTTGTGTTAAATGGAGAATTTTGATCTGGGTTGTGACCATTTTTGGACTTGAGTTTGAATTTGAGATCAAAATGTTGCTTGATTACTTATATGTTTGTCTGTGTTTAAGATCGATGATTCAGAGTGGTTTTTCTATTGTATTCGTTATCAATTTTTTTGTTTGATTTTGAACTTTGGGTTTTGTTTCTCTTGGAGAATTTTGTTCTGGGTTGTGACCATTTTTGGAGTTGAGTTTGAATTTGAGATCAAAATGTTGGTTGATTGCTTACTTGCTTGCTTGTAGGTTTATCAAAGATTAAGACCAATGATCCAGAATGGTTTTTCTTTTGTTCTCGTAATCAAAAGTACCCAAAAGGTCATCGTTTTAATAGGGCTACGAAAGCTGGGTACTGGAAAGCTACTGGAAAAGAACGACCCATCAAGTCTCGGTCATCTGGCATGAAGATTGGTACAAAAAAGACACTGGTTTTCTACAAAGGGCGTGCTCCCAAAGGTGAGAGGACTGCATGGGTGATTCACGAGTATCACATGAACTCTGAGAAGGTGGGATTTTGATGCTCTCTCTATTGCTTGTTACTACTGTTTTTACTGCTTTCCCATTCACAAGTTACTAATCATCTAATATGTACGCGTGGGTTGTGTGGGTATGGGTGGGGGTGTCGATTGGGTAAGCGGGTTGTGTGGGTGTGGGTGTGTGGATTGGGTAAGTGGGTTGTGTGAGTGAGTGTTTATGTGGATTTGGTAAGTGGGTTGTGTCTGTGCTTGTGTGCGGAGTGTGGGGGTGGGTTGTGAATGAGATGGGGCTTGTGCCTCATTGATAAATCCGCCTTATTTAGTGCACATGGAATCATATCTGTCAATGAGCTGAAATTCGATCTGATAACTATGGGTTCGGGTAAAGGATTTGTGTTCCAATAAGGATCCAATCTGATAGAGATGTGTTCCCTTTACATTGCTTGAATTTCATTAATCCACTTTTTGCAGTGTCCCTATGTTGTTTGTCGCTTGTTCAATAAGGATGTGACGGACAGGTATTCAAACTATGATCAAATAGAAGTGTCTGGCAACACTCCTACTGTTGCCAGAACTTCTCCTAAAGACATACCATCAAACCAACCAATGGTTCAATCAACTTCTGAGTCTGATATTATAACCTCCAATGTTCTGGTACCTGAAGACAGACACCACAGTACCTATGTGCCTTCTGATGTGGAAGATCGTGAAGCAGAGGTAAGAGTTACAGAGGTGAGGAACATATTTGACATGTCAGTTTCCAGTTTTTAGTTTCTACTTTCATCTTGAATGAGTGAAATAAACTCAAAACTAAAGCTTGCTTTCTTGCCTCTTTAGGTGGATCCACATCAGGAAGAGTGGTTAAGTTTCTTGAACAATTTGTCTCCATTGCGTTCTGAGATGTCCACTGGGCTCGGATTTTCTCACATGGTTTCCCCCTTTGCCAGTAACTTTGGCAATGAACACAATGGGATGCTGACCCAGGATTATAATTTTGAGGTGAATGAAATATGTTGCATACATTCCGAACCCAGAGTGCCACCACCCAGAGCACCACCACCACCCAGAGTGCGATCACGTATTGGGCAATCTCAGGTGAAAACGAAAACCTTAATAACTAGTGAATGACTTTGTCATGGTTATAACACCATGAATGACTTTGTTTATAATGGGTCTCTTTACCGATTGGAGCATCTAACATGGTTAATTGCCCTCTTTTGTCTTCATAAATGATCCTAATTTTAAGGTATTAACCTTTTATGTTTCTCCCTCTAAAACTACAAACTACAGGGTGGTTATTCAACTAATCAAAGAATCATTTTTTTGGCTTTGTAGAAGTGAGGATTTTTTTTTTCAAGCAAAATTAATTTAGGTATTCTGTTAAAAGCCGTTTATTTTGTTATAGACTTCCATAAAATCACCACCGGCAGTAGCTTGTTAGGGCTGAGGAATTCTTTTTTCAAGCAAAATTAATTTAGATATTCTGTTAAAATCCATTTATTTGTTATTAACTTTTATAAAATCAGTGTTTTCAGGTTGAATATGTGAGGCATCAAATGAGAGAGGAAATCATTCAAGAAAATGATAATGAGGCAAAACCAAGAGTTGTTGAGGTGAGGATTTCATCAAGAAAAATAAACTTACATATTCTATTGATATCCATTCATTTGTTGTGAACCTCCCTAAAACCTCTATTTGTTTTTCGAAAAAGGCACCCCCTTTCCTTGGGGCGATGATGATTATGGGCTTAATATCAAGACAGAATGGAAAAGATAATGAGGCAGAACCAAAAGTTTCCAAGGTGAGGATTTCATCAAGCAAAATGAATTTACATATTCTATTAAAATCCCCATTCATCGATTGCAGATTTCCATAAAACTGCTGTTTTCAGGCTGATGGGGAAGCTACAAAACACACAAAGACTCCAAAAGTAAGAAAAGCAAGATCTACCGAATATCCATCACTCAAAGAAATATCTGAAATTACCTCTAAGGCGATGTCTCTTTCCATCAAATAATTTGAGGAAATCTCTCGAAAAATCGATAAAAAACTGAGGTCTAATGAGCAGCAATATATCGGGCTCATTCCTGTTGGCAGCGTGTGTTATGGTCATTGTGATACTAGTTATGGTCTTGTTCATGCTCATCTGTGAGGCGTGGAGATGGTTGAAGGCTTGAAGTTTTGAATGGATGGGGAATTGTCAGCATCTCTGTCTCATCTCAGCTCAAATAACATGAATCCAATTTTGCCATTCCTATATGTAAGTAATTGGTACTTGTTTACAATGAATCTGGTGTGGAAGCTAGATAGATTTTTGATAAGTCAGAACAGGGATAGAGTATATTTTATATTCAAAAACTTCTGTAAAAAGTATGAATGTTTGTATGTATTTTAATGTGATTTTGAATAATTATAGATCTCGTTGTGTGACACTGGGAACTTTTATGTTCATGTCTAATGGATTGGTAGATATCGTTGAATTTTTAACATGGAAATGTCCAACTTAGTTTATCTCATATGCTAATGCTAAATTTGCCCTTACTAATTTTATTTCTTGAGATAATAAAGTGCAAAAATGTTATATTTGGCATATATCTTTCCAATGTTTCATTTAAAACAATTGCCATTGGTATGCTTTGGATGGATAATTTGATATAAAAACTAATCTAAAAAATACTTTTTTATCTGTTTGAATGGTAATTTGGTCAATTTTTATTTTTATTTTTTTATTTTAAAAAGAGTATCTTTTATGATAAAAAAGTCACCTTAGCAATTTATTAGATATGCTAAAATCAATGTCAAATATGATCGAGTGTACTTATGAGAGGTTATTTCAAAATTTAGAATTGAAGCCCCAATTTGAGAGGCCGTTAGAGATGCGCTTATAATCATTGAATAAATAGATCTTTTTCCTCGGGATACATAGGAAAAAGATGTGTGGTACTATGCCCTTGCCACACCAATTGCATACGCAACCGTGTGCATTCATCATTATTTATAAACAAAATCAGACACCCAGTCCCTTCCCTCGCTCTTATCTTTGAGAGTTGCTATTGGCATCCCTCCTTGTAATTATTAAACCCCACTTTCTTAAATTATTTATCACACCGTAATGAAAGATTAAAACACACCATTCAAGCAATTCAAAAGTTTGGACAAAGTAATTATTTTCAACATTACAAAGGATGTTATAAAAAATTAGAGAGAATTTCTATTGGATAGTTTTATATATTCGAATCCAATAATATCATATTCAAAATAATATATAACATATATTATTTTATTTGATTAATTTATTATATAAATAAATAACATATATATATAGGATTGCGTTATTACGACCCCTATTACGACTCACTATTTGTCTTATATGGGCAAAAATGTTTGGAATGGACTATTTTTTGTGAGAATGATCTCTGTGATAAGGGGATCATCCTGGCAAAAATCATCCCATTCCAAAACTTCTAACCCCATCAAAATTGATTTACAAGAATTGGATGGTCTAAAAATTTTTAACTTGTAAACATGGGACTAGAAGTTTCACAATGAGCTGATTTTTGGCAAGGATGATCTCCTCACCATAGAGATCATCCTCACAAAAAATCAGTCCATTCCAAACATTTTTGCCCATATAAGATAAAATGATGTGTCGCAATGTGAGTCGTAATAGGGGTATACGGAACCCGACCCATATATATATATATATATATATATATGGGTAACGTTCAAGGGCAAACTTTTAGCAAATTTTTTGCAAAACATTTTTCAAAACATGGGTTAGAGGTTTTGGAATGGGCTGATTTTTGGTGAGGATGATCTCTACGGTGAGGAGATCATCCTCACCAAAAATCAGCCCATTCCAAAACTTCTAACCCATGTTTTACCAGTTGAAAAATCGTGGATCGTCCATTTTTTGTAAACTATTTTTGATAAGGTTAGAAGTTTTGGAATGGGCTGGTTTTTGGTGAGGATGATCTCCTCACCATAGAGATCATCATTATCAAAAATCAGCTCATTCCAAAACTTCTAACTCATGTTTTGAAAAATGTTTTGCCAAAAAGTTTGCCAGAAAGTCAGCCATTGAATGCCCCCCTCTATATATATATATATATATATGAACAGCGTTATTACGACCCCCTTTGCGACACACCTTTTTGTCTTATATGGGAAAAAATGTTTGGAATGGGCTGATTTTTTGTGAGGATGATCTCTATGGTGAGGGGATCATCCTGGCAAAAAATCAGCCCATTCCAAAACTTCTAGACCGTCCGATTTTTGTTGAAAAATTATAGACCGTCCAATTTTTGTAAATCAATTTTGATGGGGTTAGAAGTTTTGGAATGGGATGATTTTTTCCCAGGATGATCCCCTCACCATAGAGATCATCCTCACAAAAAATCAGCCCATTCCAAATATTTTTTCCCATATAAGACAAAAAGGTGTGTCGCAAGGGGGTCGCAAAGGGGGTCGTAATAACGTGACCCTATATATATATATATATATATATATTATAAATAATATAATATATAATAAGTTTTTTTTTTAATAATGAAAAATCAGTTGGATGATGAAAATCTATGTTTTTTTTTTATTTATTATATACAAAGTATTCAAATTCAAATAGAATTTTAGAACATTTGTCGGATTTAAATTCGGATATAAATATAATATAAAATTTTTGGATTTAGATTTGGATATTATTGTATCTGGACCGATAAGCATCTGTTGACGGTCGTACAATTTTAGTAAATTTTCAAAGATTTAAACTTTACATTTGATCCAATGTTTATTCTACCATTGCAATATATATTTTTAGTATTTCAATTGCATGTCACTTTGAAAGAATCCAAAAAAGGAGTGTTGATGATCAAATTGTTGAGATCATTATTAGGTGGACCTCTACCTATTCTGATTTTTCGATTTTTTTTACTTTGAAATTTAAAAATAAAAAAATAAAAAACATTTTTTTATTTTTATTTTAATGTATAGGTTTTCGATATGGTTCCTATTACAATTTATTTATTTATTTTCTGACAAGGTTGACATTAGCTCATCGTTCCATTTGACTTTACGTCTTCATTGTTCACGTGTACAGTGGTTGCACGTGGCATCTTCTTTGGCGCACTACAAACAATGATAAGCAGTTTAAAAAAAAAAACAAAGGTGAGGATTCCGAAGGATTTGGTTTGATCATTTATGTGATCATCGACATCGATATGTTTTCTGGGTTTTGAGAGAATTGGGAAGAGAGATATCAGCAATGTCTGTAGTGGGGTACAGATTTCACCCTACAGATGAAGAACTAATAAATCACTACTTACGATTGAAGAACAAGGGCAAAGATTCGGAAGTCCAAGTGATTCCAGAAGTTGATTTATGTAAATTCGAGCCATGGGATTTGCCTGGTAATTTGAAACTCCATTGTTTCACTCTCGATTTTATTATTATTATTATTATTATTATTTTTTTAATTTGATGATTTTGAACTATGGGTTTTGTTTTTGTTGGAGAATATTGATCTGGGTTGTGGTCATTTTTGGAGTTGAGTTTGAATTTGTGATCAAAATGTTGATTGATCGTTTTCTTGCTTGCTTGGTTGTAGGTTTATCTGTGATTAAGAGTGATGATCCAGAGTGGTTTTTCTTTAGTTCTCGTAATCAAAAGTACGCAAAAGGTCATCGTTTTGATAGGTCTACGAAAGCTGGGTACTGGAAAGCTACTGGAAACGATAGACCCATAAAGTCTCGATCATCTGGCATGAAGTTGATTGGGATGAAGAAGACACTGGTTTTCTACAAAGGGCGTACTCCCAATGCTGAGAAGACTGCGTGGGTGATTCATGAGTATCACATGAACTCTGAGAAGGTGAGATTTTGATGCTCTCTCTCTCTCTCTCTCCTGCTTCTTACTACTGTTTTTACTGCTAACTCATTCACAAGTTTCTAGTGTGTGTGGATTGGGTCGGTGTTTGTGTTTGTATGTGTGGAGTGTCTCTACAGATTGGGTAATTAGTGTGTGTGGAGTGTGGGAGGTGGGTTGTGTCTATCAGAGTGAGAGAGTGGGCTTATGTGATTGATAAAGAGTAATGATTTTCTGACTGTCCCACGTGGCATACTCAAAATACTCTCTTGATGTGACATGTGTTAGAATCATAATTTTTTTACCTCAGGATATACAACTGCACATATTTATGAGAATGTGTATCTTGAAACAAAAAAAAAAATCTATGATTCTAACATGTGTTACGAGAGTATTTTGAGTATGCCATTGGGGGAGGGGGGGGGGGTAGTGAAGAGTCGTGATAGTCTGACTCCCCCACGTAGCATACTCAAAATACTCTCCTGACATGACATATGCTAGAACCATAGATTTTATGCCTCAGGATACACATATGCATAGATTTTATAGGGATGTGAATATGTGTATCCTGAGACATAAAATCTATGGTTCTAGCACATACCACGTCAGGAGAGTATTTTGAGCATGCCATGTGGGGGAGTCAAAAAATCATAACTCGTTAATGGATCAATTAGAGCTGAACAATAAATCCACTTTTCCTTTATTTAGTGAATATGGGGTCTTATATCTGTCAATGTAACAGATTAGAAATCTGATCTGATAATTATGAGTTTGGATAAAGGATATGGGCTCCAATAAGGATTCAATCTGACAAAGACCCAAACCAATAGCTTATCCCGATGGGTTTAGGATCAACCATGTTCTGATCGAAGAGGGGCCCATAAGTGATTTTATTATAAAATCACACCATAAGTGAATGAGATTTTGTAATGTAAAATCATATCACTTAGGGGCTTTATTCATTTATTATAATGGTGAATTATTATTATTATTATTTGATCGGTAAGCTGGGGTTAGAGGGCCCCTCTCTGTTTACTTATTACTCTCGAGAATATATACAAGTTACGTCATGTTGTCATTTATAAGAATTCTCGAAAGCTCATGAGAAATATATGAAATATCCTTAGTTACAAGAAACTCATTTCCATAAGAATTGAGACGAGCACGATAATCCACAGCTCCATTTGCTTCCCTCCAAAAAAAACTCAAAAGTGCAAATTGTAAAAAGTGAACTTAATTGTTGCACCTCTTCACACTTCCACACTGGTATGATTTGGCCTTTTATGACATTAATGGAGTAGAGAGTGTCGAAACTTACTATCACTCTTAAATAACCTCTTTTTAATGCATTAGTCTAGGCTTCTTTTATTGCATTCAGCTCCATAGAGATTATATCATCTTCTTCACAGTTCATCCAACCTGCAAATATATCCCAAACCTGATCTCTCCATGGTTCGTGAACCATCGGTATTTGTAGATGCACGAAATGGCTCTACACTTTCCTTCTTTTTCAGCTCGGGGGACCTGTAAAACAGCCCACTCCGACGATCAAGTTAGCCAAATTGATCAGTGTAATGTGTTTTGAGAAGGAGAATTCGAACCTCTTTTACTCGTAGTTTTCTTCCTTATATAGGCGTTCAACTTGATCGTTTTCTGTGCCACCCCCTGAGGTGACTTGGGGTAGTTAGCTTACTCCCTGACATGTCAGCTGCAGGAGTTGGTGCAACTGCCCCATCACTTCTGAGAAAGTCAGAGTTGGCCTGACATGACGTGGGTTGTTAGAGCTGGCTGTCTATTGCTGGCACGCCTATCAGGCTTGTCATTCCGACCTAAGGGGCAGTTGCCCGGACCGCTTCACTGGCTGATGGCATAGCTCCGAGCTTCGAATACAAGCATTTGTCGGGGTGAATAAACCGAGCCACGACCTCAAATCATTAATCTTGGCCCCTGATCGAGCCACGTATCCGTGCTCAAGAATTTTCCCCCACAGTATTTATTTTAACCACTCCTTTTTCTGGACAATTCCAAAAGAAACTCTTTGTTTTCTTCTTCACTAAGTTGCATTTAAAATTTCAATTTCCAATAAATAAAGCGCTTACACCTGCTGAGTCTTCAACGAGATCCATACCTTCAACTCTACGTCTAACATCTTCTTCAATTTGCTATAAAATTTCAGATTTTGCGCAAGCTAGCACTGTAAAAATTCTTCGGTTCCTCTCTACCCATACATGGTAGACTAAGGCACACAAACAAAGACATAGCATGTTATAAATTGCCTTGTTTTGAAATTTTGCTCCTTTCATATCTAAAATTTCTTCATTTATGGATCCCAAACCTATTCAGCTTATTCTAAATCATCTCAAAATATTTTTGGACAACCAACCACTGTAATTGCAACCAAAGAACAGATGATCATTAGTCTCCAATTTCTTGTAGCAAAAAAGAACAACGAGAAACTAAATTGAAACCCCCTTTTTGTAAATTTTCTACCGTTGCTAATTTCTTTTGAATAGCAGCAACCCACAACCCAAGTAATACACTAATATCTTTAAATTTTCAAAGAATTCCGCAAAATATCATTCCATTGCACTGATTGCAACCCTCCTGAAATAGTTTGAAAAGCACTTTTGGAGCTAAACTCCTGTTTGTCTTTCAAAATTCTCTTTGTTGTTGTTGTTCCCTTCATATTGCTCGAATTTCCTTCATCCACCTTTTGCAGTATGCCTATGTTCTTTGTCGCTTGTTCAATAAGGATGTCACGGTCGAGTATTCAAACTATGATGAGATAGAAGTGTCTTCTCCTGAAGACACACCATCAAACCAACCAAAGGTTCAATCAACTTCGAAGTCAGATATGCAAGTCGGAGAGCAGTTGACATGTATTGAGAAGTGTCTGGCAGATAAATCAGGCAATATAACCACCAGTGCTCTCATACCCAAAAAGAGAAACAACAATGCCTATGTGCCTTCTGATGTGGAAGATCGTGAAGTTGAGGTAAGAGCTACAGAGGTGAGGAATGAATTTGACATTTCAGTTTCCAGTTCGTAGTTTCTACTTTCATCTTGAATAAGTGAAAGAAACTCAAAAACTAAAGCTTGCTTTTTTGTTTCCTTCTTATGGTCAATCCACTTCAGGAAGAGTTGTTAAGTTTCTTGAATAATTTGTCTCCATTGCGTTCTGAGATGTCCATTGGACTCGGATCTTCTTACATGGATTCCCCTTTCGCCAATAAGTTGGATGATGGACACAATGGGATGCCGTTCCATGGTGACAATTATGAGTTGGACTTAAACTATCCTATACTACGATCTGTAGCGGCGGTTCACAATAACCAGGAATATTCCTGTGACGAATCAACTAATCATAAAAACTCAACTTTTGGGATCGATTCTGTTGGTGCTCAAATACGTTTACAGTCTGGACCTTCTATGCACATGGGAGTGTCAGAGAGAGCAGGTGGAAATGATAGTGCCTCATACAGTGATGCATACACCAGAGTGCCAATACGTTTTGAACAATCTCAGGTGAAAAAACAAAAACCTGCAATAGCTAGTGAATGACTTTGTTATAGTTGTGCTAGTTATAAGTTATAACACCACAAATCTCTCAATCGAGTACTTGTTTCATGTTGGTGTAAGCAACCAAAAGATGCAGGATCCATGGGAATTGTTACCCATTTGACGACCTAAGATGGTTGATTGCCCTCTTTTGTCTTCGTAAATGGTCCTAATCTTCCAGTATTAACCTCTTATATTTCTCTCTTTAAAACTTCAGGGTGGTTATTCAACTA
Source organism: Akebia trifoliata (assembly GCF_017979445.1). Lineage (NCBI taxonomy): Eukaryota > Viridiplantae > Streptophyta > Magnoliopsida > Ranunculales > Lardizabalaceae > Akebia > Akebia trifoliata. The sequence goes on along the minus strand of NC_141385.1, from coordinate 11,378,338 downwards.
GTCGAAAAATCATGATATTGACACTATGTTCGGGTTAAGGAATTTTGTCAAGAAAATTTTATTTAGTTTTGTATTTTAGTTAATATCCATTTATTGGTTTTAAACTTGCATAAAATTGATGTTTACAGTCCAGAGCGTCTATGGACATCGTAGCATCAGAGGTAGCAGGTGACTGGGATAATGTATCAGACAATGACGCATACACCAGAGCGTCACCACCTATTGAACGATCTCAGGTGAAAACGAAAAACATCTAATAGTTAGTGAATGATTATTTATTTTATATTGTGGGTGTCCCCACCATTCGGATGGGACTATTCCCATGGTCGCATGCACCGCCCTTGCAGAAAATCCTACATGCAACAGGTTGAGTCAAGGGTCAAGATAACCCTGGAGGGTGGGCCCAATAACTTCATAGGTTCATGGGGTTTCGAACCCATGACCTACCTCAATGGCTTGTCAAGTGCACGGCCTGCCACTAGGCCAACCCCTTGGGGTTTATAGTGAATGATTTTGTTCTGGTTATAAAACCATGGACCTCTCAATCCAGTACTTGTTTCATGTTGGTGTAAGCATCCAAAAGGTGCAGTGTTACCGATTGGACCATCTAACATGGTTCATTGCCCTCTTTTATCTTCATAAAATGATCATAATATTTTGGTCTAGGAAAATTAATTTATATTATCTGTTTTATTAGATATAGACATCCATAAAATCACTGTTTTCAGGTTGGACAAGGGGAGCGTCAAGTGAGCAAGGAAATCTCTCAAGAAAATGATAATAAGGCAAAACCAAGAGCTGTAGAGGTGAGGATTTCATCAAGAAAAATAAATTTAGATATTCTGTTAATATCCATTCATCATTTGTCAACTCTTGTAAAAACTGTTTTTTCAGGATGTTGGAGAAGCTATGGAACGCACTAAGTTACGGTCTCTTTCCTTTGTAAACCTTGAAAAGGACAAGGAAATCTCTCCTAAACCCGTTATAAGGATGATGAAGTTAAAAAAAGAAGTCATATGGAATGCAAAAGATAATGAGACAAAAACAACAGTTACCAATGTGAGGATTTCATCAAACAAAATTGATTTAGATATTTTGTTAATATGTTTATGTCGGTTGTCAAAATTCTATAAAACCATTGTTTTCAGGTTGGTGGAGAAGCTACAGAACACACTATGATCATTAAAAAGAACAAGGAAATCTCTCAAGAACCCGATATAAATGTGAGATTTAGATATAGATCAATGTCGAGACAGAATGCAAAAGACAATGAGGTGAAACCAACAGTTCCCAGGGTGAGGATTTCATCAATCAAAATTATTTTAGATATTCTGTTAATATACCCCCATTCATCCATTGTAAATTCATCAATACTTGATGGTCTAATGAGTAGTGATATACAGGACTCATCCTTGTTAGCAGCGCCTCATGTCATGGTGGTCGTCGTGATAATAATTATGGTCTTGTTCATGCTCATCTTCGGGGCATGGAGATGGTTGAAGTTTTGAATGGAAAGAGAATCATCTCCATCTCATTTCCAACAACACAAATCCTATTTCACCATTCATCTGCTACATGTAAGTAATTGGTAATTGTTTACAATGAATCTGGTTTGGAAGCTAGATAGGTTTTTGATTAATGGGAACATGGATAGATTTTATTTTATATGCAATAAATTATGTAAGAAGTATGAATGTGTGAATGTAATTTTAATGTGATTTTGAATAATTTTAGATCTTTTTGTGTATCACTGGAACTCTTCTGTTCATGTCTGATGCTAGATATTGTTGAATTTTTAACATAGAAATAAACCTCATAGCCATTGTGAAAGGGAAGAGATCATGATTCCTCAGTTGAATAAATCCGTTACAATGTACACATTAGAAGACATAGCTTCAGATAAAATTGAATGGAGGAACATAATTCGTATAGCCAACACCAAATTCTTGGGTTTAAGATTTTGATGATGGCATTTCATCGTGCATCAATTAATAAAAAAAATATTTCATGAATTCTTATAATGATAGCCCGACGATTAGGATTTTCTTGGATTATTAATGGTAAATCATCTAATGATTCGAGTGAGGGAACCATATCCTTCTGAGGTTGACAAATAGAAAAGTGATTCTCAAGCTATACATATGTACAAAGTTCATCATATAAAATGTTGAAGGACACTATGCACATGCATGAGCATGAATGCGACGGTTTTGATGCATGGCACACACATCTAAGTCTATTTTATAGAATAAGAAAGTATCCGGGAGATCGATGGTATACAAGATTGAGAAAACTTATTTTTTGAACCAACGTGAGACTAAAAAATTGTTAAAAGTCTCATTTTCCTTCCAAACATCTGAGACTTGAAATTCATTTTGAAATGCTTTCGAAAAGGAAAAAAAAAAAAAAAAACAGTTTGGTTTAAATTATTGAAATTTTTTCTTACAAATAACATAATTTTAAAACCCATTTTTGGGATCAGATCGACGCTCACCAAGAAAATTTTGAGTTGATTGATTCGATTCAGCTCTTGGATATACAGAATCTCAATTTATATTATTCATAAACATTGAAAATCTTAAAAATATATAATAATGCCACAATTTAAATCAGTCATCTTATAAAATTTTTGAAAAACTTTACAAATCAGCATAATTTTAAAACAAGTTGGTACAGTGAAAAACTCACTCAGTAGCCTGTGATTCCATCCCACTCGTCCGAGTTTTAAAGTTATGGAAAAGACTAATTGCAGATCACCCATTACCAATTGCACTCCATCACTTAAAAATCCATCCTTGCTCTTCATTTTATGTGATTGCACTCCAAAAAAATATTAAAACGTTTGCACTCCTTTCTCATTCTTGTTTTTCCCCTCAAAATGCTCACAAAAAGTCTCTCTCTATCTATACCTTGCCATATATTTAGAAGTGTATCTCATCACCATTGGATCAATCATATCTTAAAATAAGTTGCAAAGGTAAGAAGGAAATATGTTTGCATGTCAAATACATTTTCAAAGACCCTTTACACTAATCTATACTAAAAAAAAAAAAAAAAAAAGCAACATCTTCAGTGAAACACAGTACCTTGTGATTGACGCTAAAGAGAATAGAGTACTTGTCCTGGAGTGACATCAAGATTGTACCTCATATCTCACTTTCTTGTCGTGAAAGTGTGTAGGAACCATACTTGCTATTTCACTCTTATCTTGATGAAAAACATCTATGGTTCCTACAAACTTCCATGTCAGGAAAGTGAGATGTGAAGTACAATTTGAGGTCACTTCAGCATTATTCAAGAGAATACTACCATAATCCATCATTTGAAGAAGAAGAAAAAAATAACGAAGTGCAACTAGTAAGTTAAGAAAATTGTAAAAGAACAAAGAATAATAATTTTAAGGTTGGGGTAGAATCGGTAACTAATGGTTTGAGCCCTACGGTTATGATATATATCATTCTGGATCAGAATCCTAATCCAAATAAGTTAATATTTTTTAATCGGTTCTAATCCAATCCAAGTCGATTTAATAGAAGTACATATAATATGATAAGCATCATACATCTAATAATCTAATAAAATTTAAAATATGAATGTGGTGTATATTGCAAACACATTATCTGGTCCCTAACAAAGCCACAGAAGTGATCCAAAATTCACTCTAATAATTTATTAAATCGGATTAGATCCTTCCCAAAATCCAAATTCTTTATTTGGACACATAATTATCTGATCAAAATGGATCGTCTTTTGTGTCTAATCCAACCCATTAGCATCTCTCTAATTGGAATTACGAAGCTCATGATATTCTAATCAACTCATGTTAGATCTATAACAGCTCATGATATTCTAATCAACTCATGTTAGATCTATAACACAAGAGAGAGAGAGAGAGAGAGAGAGAGAGAGAGAAGCAATATATTTGAGTAAAAATAAAATAAAAATCAAATCTATGATTATGAATCAAACTGAAATCACCAATCAAGTTGAATGCTTTTGTATTTGGTCCACGAAAAGATTCTTAACAGACATCAAGCTTTCTGTATTTAATAATACAGCAAATCTATTACAACTCCCTGAAAGTCAACAATAATCATTGCAAGTCAACTCAGTAGGTGATCTGTCCGAGGTGCCAAAGCGATCCTGAGTGCATTGGGGCAACTTCGGTATTTGTTGCCCAAATGCATTGGAGCGACCTCGGTGTTTTGGGGCATACTACTGCTATGTTTTACCATTACTGCTTTATTTATGATTTTTTTTATATTGCGGGTATCCCACCCTTCGGGTGGGACGAATCCAACGGTCACACACGCCGCCTCTCAAAAAATCTAACATGCAACAGGTTGAGTCAAGGGTCAACTGACCTTGGAGGGTGGCCCCAAGGAATTGATAGCTTCGTGAGGTTTCGAATAGGGGTGTAACTTGGTTCGATTTGAGGTCAAATTGGAATCGAACCGACTCAATTCTACTAAATAAGAATCAGAACTGAATCAAATTCCATTGGAATTAAACCAACTCAAACCGAACTAAAGTCGATTTGATTCGGTTCGATTCTACGGATTGGCAATATTCTATATAATAATATTTTTTTATGAAAAAACAAACATATAACTCCACGATTTTTCAACTTGTAAACATGGGTTAGAAGTTTTGGAATAGGCTGATTTTTGGTGAGGATGATCTCCTCACCGTAGAGATCATCCTTACCAAAAATCAGCCCATTCCAAAACTTCTTACTCATGTTTTGAAAAATGTTTTGCCAAAAAGTTCGCCATTGAACGTTACCCATATATATATATATATATATATATATATATATTGACCGGTTCTCCATTTTTATATGAAACCAAACCGCAACTTGTTCCAAACCACCCCAAAGCTATTGGTTTGGTTCGGTTCTCGGTTTGAATTGGATCAAGTTGCAACCCTAGTTTTGAACAAATGGTTTACCTTTCCCGAAGAGCTTATTAAGGCTTGGCTTGCCACTAGACCAACCCTTGTGGTTCGATTTACATTAACAAGATTGCTAGTGATAAAACTTTCTAAGGCGCAATTCGTTCCCACAAACGACGCCAAACGTGCAGAGGATTTTTTAAGCCTTCCATTCCTCGAGATAAACAATATCTTCTAATGATGAGCTCGGTCTTGATCTAATGATCTCCATCTCTTTCCGACGATGGCATGGCTTTTCTTTGTCTTCTTTATTGGTGTTGCCTTGGTTGACCACTTCTGATGGTTGGCTTGACTTTGATCTTTCAACCTCTTTTTCTTTAAGATGGAAGCCTAACTCCATGTACTCCTTTATAACTTTTAGGATGGTAAAAGAGAAAATTTGAGAAAGATGAGGCCCCAATGTCGTGCCTACCAATGATTTTTTAAAGATTTAGGTGCTGTTTGTTAAACTGAAAAAAATAAGTGCTGAATAGCATTAAGCGCTGAAACTTATAAGCGCTGAATTTAAGTGCTGAAAAAGTTGTTTGTTTAGATGCTGAATCATGTTTGTTACACATTGCTGAAACTGGTAAATTGTCTTTGTTACCCTTACAATCATATTATACATTGTTTGCATGTTTTAAATGCTTATCTATTATCAAACACAATAAAATATATTATTTCTTATAAAATTAAAATATAATTTATTTTAAAATAATAAATAATACTCAAATCTTCAATTTATAAATAATAATTTCTATTTATAAAAGCCACAAATTTCAAATTAAAAATAATAATGTCATACAAGTCACCAAAATTTGAAATCAACTTTAAAAGAACTTAATTTTGGATGAATAATTTTCGATGGAAATGAAGGATGTGTAATTATAAAAGCACCCTATGAATTAATAAGGGCAACCCACACTATAGCCATTTTTTGTTTTGTTTTATATGGGTTAAAGTTTTTGGAATGAGCAAATTTTTAGTGAGGATAGTTTATATGGTCTAGAGATCATCCTCACAAAAAATCAATCTATTTTGAAACTTCTAACTTGTCAAAAATTGTTTTCAAAAAAAAAAGGGGACAATTTACGGTTCTTGAACTTGTTTTAATAGGGTTAGAAGTTTCAAGATGTGCTGATTTTTTTGTGAGGATGATCTCCTCATTGTAGAGATCATCCTCACCAAAAATCAACTCATTCCGAAACTTTTAACCCATATAAGACAAAATAATTTAGCTATGGTGTGGGTTTATTAATTTGTGGGGTGTTTATATACTTATCCATGGGATATAAGAGGTAATATCCTTTTAAGAATAAGGGCATACTTGTCCATGCTAAAAAAAACAAAGGGCATACTTGTCCGTGTTGAAAAAAGCGAAGTGCTTACCGCTTCAGCACTTTTTTTCAGCATCAAAATAGTGCTGAATTTTTTTCACTTATTTTCAGCAATAAGCGCTAAAAATATAGAGTAAACAAACGCGCTATTTTGACAAAAGTGCTGAATTTAATTTTTTTCGGCAATAAGCGCTGAAAAATAGCACAAACAAACACCGCCTTAGTTAATACATAGACAATAGAGGAATAAATGGAGAAGTAGTCTTTCTCATATATGGTATGTTTCTCTTTTTTCCAACCAGCCAACTACCAACCCCTTTCTCAGTTTGAAACCTTGATTTTTATAGACGAAATACAGAGGCAAATGTCACCACATAACTAATCCAAGTGTTTAGATGAGCTATTAAACTGAGGTACACTTTAGTGTTTTGGGAGATGGATCCATCACTTGTTAGTAGGATTTTCATATGATGTGTAAGTATTGCAGGTCATTCAATATAAAGTAAAATATCTCTAATGCATTGTATCGCATCAATCTGATCAAATCTTTCTTGTATTTTATTTAATGTAAAAGGGTATACTTAAATTTTGATACATATTAGGGATTAGATACGAGGTTGGGCTCATGTTAAATACGAGCTCAGACATATGTCAGATACAAACTTGGGCTTAGGTCAAATTTGAGCTCGGATACTGTTCAAATATGAGTTAAGGCTCTTATGTCCTTTTGTGATATCATTCAGATGTAAATTACTTTAACATATTAATTTAAATAAGCTCAGGCTCCTTGTTTCGTGAGAATAATTTTTTGGTAGGTACTTATTACGATTTTAGCTTGGAACAAATATGAGCTGGCACAAGGTGGCCTTTTAAGTAGTAACATTCTATACTAGTCTCTCATATGACCTATACCATATACATTTTATTATTGTGGCGTAAAGCAAACCGTCATATATTTTGTGTAGTAATATAATGTCAATTCATCATCATCATCAAAGCCTTTTTCATTTGAGGCAACTTATCATGCTAGGTGGTGGCGAAGTTTTTATATTGTGCCAACATAACATAACACTCCTTTATGTTAGTAGGGCAAACTAATCATCTCTCTTGTAAAATTTGATTTCTTTGATGAGTCTGAAAGCGCTCTCAATCCACGGGTTGCGGATCCACTTTTTTTGGGGTTTGGGAGTCACCACCTAGTTATTATGGTCTAGGAACCAAAACATGACTCAAAATAAAAAAAAATGTACTAATCTACGAAAATAAAGGGTACGGGGATCACGTTACGAGATCGGAAGGTGTTAGGCACCGATCCCGCCCGACAAAGGTTGATCTTTACTTTTTCCAAAAATTATTACATTGATAAAACAACCTAAAAAAATAAAAATAAAATAAAAACCTAACTTACCTGGGTGATTGCGATAATTAGTTCCCTTAGAGTCGGTAGAGAACATCTTCGTGTGAATTTTTCTATTTTTTATTTGTTACTGGATCTGCTTCTGATCTCCAAGACGGGGTATCCTCCTCCTAGATTTGAGTATTTTCTGATTTTTTTGAGTATTTTTTGAGGATTTTTAGGTATTTTTTGAGTAAAAACTAGGGTTTGGATGTTAGGTGGGGAGTTGGGACTTCGAATTTAGGGTTTTAGAAAAGTTGAGGGGTGTTTCTAACCTCTTTTTCCTAGGATTTCTCTTAACCTGCGAGATTGGGTTGTGGAGACTCCTATTTATAGAGTTTTTTGGGAGCTTCTAAGTTTGACTAGGTTTCTTTTAGATAATGTGAAGTAGGGTTTAGTTAGGATTTAGAATTAGGATTTTAATTCTTACGTACAATGAAAGAATATTTTTTAAGTTTTTTAGAGAACCCCCTAATTATATCTTTAATTCTTTGGACCCCCAAATAAAGGGGTATTTTAATAAATGTCAGGTGGGCTCCTACTTAAATGAGTTATTACTTAAAATTTGGCCCATGGGCTTAATTAATTAGTTTTATTTGTTTAAAAATTTAATTTAATTTATTAAGATTTCACTTTACGTTAATTAATGTTTTAATAATTAATTTCAAAATTTTAAATTATTAAGGTTGAAAAATTATCGTTTTGCCCCTGAAGAGGACTTTTACGTTTCGAGGTCATTTTTCGACGTTTTGAGATGTTTTGGAATCAATTTTTCATAAGGAATTCAATGAGAGTATCAGTTTGTGTCATTTATGGATATTTAGTGTAAAATGATCGTGGATCCTATGAGGGGTATTTTCGTAATTTTGTTGAGTTTGGTAATAGTTAGCAAAATAGTTTATTTGATTTTAATTTGTTATTTTATGTATTCGAAAGGATTTTCCTAAGCGTGATGTAGGCTCTAGGGATGTTTTATGTCAGGGGTATTTTAGTAATTTGGTCATTTTTAGTGATTTTTTTTGTAAAACTTCTTTTTGTCTCAAAATGATGATTTATATGTTTTTGGGTTATATTTTCCTAGCGTAGTGTAGTTTCTAAAGTTTTGTTCATTTGAGATACCTCATCCGAATTTCTGAAACATATCTAGTAACAAATAAAAAACATTGGAATATTCATCCATTATTGAGAACCGTCGCAATCGGGTTGACGAGTTGATTAATTAGGCGAGTACGAAAATGGGGTGTCTAAAGAGTCATCAAATTCAATTACAAAGTGTAGTGTATGATATAATTATATTTAGTCAGAGCATAAGTTTAGATGAGATTCAACCTTTTGTTGTATGCTAAGCTTGTCAACTATCTCATTTACATCATTTGGATTGGTATCTTAATCTTTTTCTTTTATTATTATTATTATTATTACTACGTCACCTCAACTCGTTTTTCATGCTTATCATTATGAGATAAGTCGTAATAATCTTACTCTCTTTTTTGTACGATTTCTTGACATAATTGTAAATCCTTTGCTTTGGGATACACATGGAAAAAGATTTATGATTCTGTGAACTATCAGGTCAGAGAGCATACAAAAAAGAGCATCAATTTATCATGATTCTTATGAGATACCTAAAGAGACTTGATAAATCAATGTGGTAAATAATACGTAGCTGACGCGACAAAGGCACAAAACAATAGATCTTTTTCTTTGGGATACATAAGGAAAAGATCTACAGTTCCCTACCCTTGTTATAGAATTCTAAAATTTTATCGATAATTCTTGGATGAATATTACATGAACCTTGATAGGATATTTATAAGGATTACATCAACCAAGATAAGAAAATTAGCCTAATATAAATATTTTTAATTTATTAGAACTTCTTAATATAGAACATCTTAAGATATTACTACATATATTATTCTCCAACACTACCTTCCTTTTGAAATGAGATACATAAATATGATACAATGTATCTCATGTATCATAATATGATGCATCCAATTCTCTAACATTCTCCCACAATTGCATGGTCCTTTGAAGAAGGAATATATAATTGACTTTAACGAATAATTTCTCTTGATCTCATTAAGAAGCACGTTATTAAATCGTCAAAAATCCAATTCTACTTCTTGGTGGTCACCACCTGTCTGTGAAGTCCATCACTATTGCATGCTGCTATTTTTTTTTAGTCTGTCGGAGTTGATAGCTTACGAGACTAGGTCTATCATGATCCCTCCCAAAAGTAAAAAAATTAGGATTGTGCGATTTAAATGAAAGAACTCTTGTTGGAGAGATTTTTTTTATAAGGAAAAAAACTAAGGTCGTAAGATATGAATGAATGTATAGACGTAGGAGATTTGTAGAGATATAGAAGGAGATGTGATTTTATTGAAGAAAACTATAATAATAATAATAATAATAAAATAAAAAAATTAGGTCCGACGATGGTAGTGGTGCCATTGCTGAAGAAAGGCACACCAAAATTGATGTGCTCAATAGAGTTTGAGCTCTGATACCATGTAGAAACCAAAAACCAAGAGTTTTGGAAGTTCTCTCACTCTATTGGTGAGTTCGAACAAAGAATTATCTTTATATCTATAGACAAAGAGAGAATAATTTACAACAATATTGAGTTTCCTTATTTAAGGAAAACCCAATTAAAAAATAATATACAAAAGAGGAAATTAAGGATTACAATAAATCTAAGGGTATGTTTGATTGCATGAAAAGTGACTTTCCATGGAATTTGAAATCTATGGAAAAATAGTTGTGGAAAATAGGTAGCGTTGGAAAATCAAATTCCATTGTTTGATTTTACTTGGATAAAATCATAGAAAAAATATGAGAAAAAAGAAGAAGAGGAGAATGAGGGGGAAAGGAAGAAAAAGATGAGGAGGAAGAGGGAGGGGGGATGTGGTGGCGGTGGCAATGGGGACGACGAAGGTGGCGACGACGGAGACGGAAATGATCGCTACGGTGGCGGCAACATCGATGGTGGAGGTAAGTGAGGAAGAAGAAGGGAGAACATGGTGGTGATGGTGACGACGATAGCAACAGCTGAGGTAAGTAAGGACGAAGATAGGGGGAGAACGTGGTGGTGATCGTGGCGGAAGAGGTAAGATAGAGAGAAGGTGGTCGAAGATGATGATGACGGAGACGGAGATGATGACGACGAAGTTTGTGTAATGGTGGTGGTGGTAAGGAAGTGAAAGCACCTTCGATCCGCGGGGTGCGCGGATCCAATTTTGATTTTTGAGATTTGGGAGTCGCCACCTAGTTATTGCGGTCTAGGAATTGAACATCGACTTGAAACAGATAAAAGAACAACTAATCTACTACAAAAAAAAATACTAAGTCCGGGGATCACATTATGGGGTTGGAAGGTCTTAAGCACCAACCCCGCTCGGTAAACGTTGGTCTCTACTAATTTCCAAATAAAATTACATTGCTAAAAAACCTAAATAATAATAAAAAAAATAAAAAATTACCTTTACGAATGCAACTGTTTTGTTCCCTTAAATCTAATAGAACAACTCCTTGTACAGAACTCCTCGCTTCGTTCTATCACCGGATTCACTTCAGATCTCCAAGATGAAGTACTTTCTTCTTAGATCTGAATTTTCTGATTATTTCTGGATTTCTTGGTGTTTTTGAAGAGCTTATAGGTGTTTTTTTTGAGCTAAAGTTAGGGTATGGATGTTAGGTAAGGAGTTAGAACTCCAAAATTAAGGTTTATGGGAGGCTAGGGAAGATTTTTAACCTACTTTTCTCAGGGTTTATTTTTTCATACGAAAATAGGTTGTAGGGACTCTTATTTATAGATTTTTTTAAGTATTTTTTTAGATAGAGTTAGTGTTTAATTAGAATTGTTTTAAATAGAGTTATTGTTTAATTAGAATTGTTTTAAATAGAGTTAATGTTTAATTATAATTATTTTAAATAGTTTTATAGTTTAATTAAGATTCTTTTAAATAATTTTAGAGTTTAATTAGGTTTCTTTTAAATAATTTTAGAGATTAATTAGAACTCTTTTAGATAGTTTTAGAGTTTAATTAGAATTCTATTAGATACTTTTGACTTTGGTCTTATTAGATTGATTAGGATTTTGACTTAAGTCTCACTTGATTGACTTTAATTTTAGAATTTTGACTCAAGTCTTACTTGATTAATTTTAATTTTAATTAGGATTTCACTTTACATTAATTAATCTTTTAATTATTAATTTCAGAAATTTTAATTATTAAAATTGTAAAATTATCGTTTTACCCTCGGAGACGATTTTTTACGTTTTAAGTCGATTTTTGATGTTCCAAGATGTTTTGGAATCGATTTTTTGTAAAGAATTCAATGGAATTATTGGTTTGTGTCATTTATGAAATTTTTTATGCGAAATAGTCGTAAACTTTATGAGGGCATTTTCGTAATTTTGTTGAATTTTGTGACAATTGGCGAAATGATTTATTTGGTTTCAATTTGTTATTTTATGTATTTGAAAGAATTTTTCTAAGCATAATGTAGGCTCTAGGGATATTTTGATGTTAGGGGTATTTTGGTAATTTGATCATTTTTTAGTGATTTTTATAGTAAAGCTTCTTTTTGTCTGAAAAAATGATGATTTCTATGTTTTTGTGCTTATATTTTCCTAGTGTAGCGTGGTTTCTAAGGTTTTGTTATTTTGAAATACCTCATTCGAATTTCTGAATCATATCTGATAACAAACAGAGCATTAGAATAACCATCCATCATTGAGAACCGTCGCAATCGGGTTGACGAGTTGATTAATCAAGCAAATGCAAAAATGGGGTGTCTACAGGAAGAAGAAGATATGGGTGGGAAAGAATTGGGGATGGAAAATATGGATGAATTTCACTTTCCCACCCACATGGGTGGGAAAGCGAAATCCATGTTTTGGTGGACTTTTTTATTAGGGTGGAAAATGAATTTCCATTTCCATATGCAATCAAACACTTGAAAAATGTCATTTTCCTTGAAAATTGATTTTTCACCCTATTTTCCATGTGCAATCAAACATACCCTAAATGGAAACCAACAACTAAGAAAATCTTATGTAGGCTGAATCAATTCCTTAATGGTAACTCTATTTGTAATATTTAACATGCTACATGGAGCATGGAAAGAATCATGCTTCGCTTCATCTGATCCATCCAATTATGTGATCTGACAAGAGTCTTTTATAATCCCCCTCAAATTGGATTGGGGGATTGACCACATCTCAAGTTTGATCCGTAAAACATGAAACAAATCTCGAGACAATGATTTTGTAAAGATATTGGCTAACTATTATTGAGATGAAACAAAACACGTAACCAAGGATCCAAAAGCCACCTCCTCATAGACAAAGTGGTAGTCTATCTCATTATGCTTCGTATGAGTATGAAATATGGGGTTGACAGTCATATAAAGTGCATTAATGTTATCATAAAACAACACAGATGGATACGATTGAACAATGCCAAGATCACGAAGAATGAAAAACAACCAAGTGATTTAGGCTGTTGTAGATGCCATTGCATGATATTCCTCTTTTGCGCTTGAACGAGCTATAGTGGACTGCTTCTTAGTATTTCAAGAAATACAATTTGAACCAAGGAATGTGCAATATCCAATTGTAGACCGTCTAGAAGAGGGGCAACCAATCTAATCCGCATTAGAAAAAGCATAAAGATCTAGAGTACTCTTAGACAAAATTCGAAAACCAAGATCTAGGGTACCATTAACATAACGCAAAATGCATTTTACCAATTGAAAATGACCAACAGTTGGATTGTACATATATTGACACACCGTATTCACAGTGTGTGAAAGATCCGGTGTGGTCATCGTGAGATATTGCAAAGCACCTAAAATGCTTTGATAATATGTCGCATTAGGATAAGTAGCATCACTACCTTTGAGGCTCATCAACTTAACATCCATTGATGCTGAAATGCACATGAGTCTATACTTGCCCGATGAAGAAAATCACGTGTATATTTGGATTGAGAAAGAAACAAGCCTTCAGGAGTATGATGCACTTCAATACCCAAAAAATAATGTACCAAGCCAAGGTCTTTCATTGAAAATGTATGGCCAAGAGTTTGTACTAAATCAGCGAGTAGAGATTGGTTGTCTCCTGTAAGAATCATGTCATCCACGTATAAGAGGAGAACCATAGTAGAATCACCATGTTTGTAAACAAAGATAGATGAGTCTGCAACACTACAAAAGAATCCATATCCAAGCAAAAAATGTGCTAAAATGGTCAAATGTAGCTCGTGGAGCTTGCTTGAGACCATACAAGACACGTTTTAGATGACACACAAAATCAGATTTAGAGGAATTAACAAAGCCTGGAGGTTGAGTCATATAGGCCAATGCTTGTAAATGGCATGAAGGAATGAATTTTTAACATCCAATTGATGAATAAACCAACTTTTCTCAATAGCAATAGTTAGAACAGTGCGGTTACTACCTTTTTTAATAACTAGGTTGAAGGTTTTAGGAAAATTCACCCCTTCCTTTTAATTAAAACCTTTGGCAACAAGGCGGGCCTTGTGTCGCTCTAACCCACTATCAGCGCGTAACTCGGTCTTGGAGATCCAACGACAACCCATAACATTCATGTTGGAAGACCGATGAATAAGCTCCCAAATATCATTAGTTGTAAGGGCATTCATTTCTTCAAGCATAGCCATTTTCCAACCATTATGTTTTAGAGCAGATTTTATAGTTTTAGGTTCAAGGAGTATAGCAAATGTCAAAAGAGCATATTTTGGGTTAGGTTTGACAGACCCAACTTTACTTCGGGTGGTCATAGTATGAGATGCCTCAATGGAGGGGTTACTACGTGATGTAGAAATAAGCTGAGCCAATTCAATTGTTGGCTAGATAGAATATGTGGAAATAGTGTTAAGATTTATTATTTTTTATTTATTTAAGTTTAGCAATATGTTGGTTTCTTTTTCTGAGTTTGTAGTCACTTCTTTAGTGGTTTAGAATTATTGAGAAAGTGACTTTTATTTTGCCTACTTTTTAGGACTCAAAGTAATGGGGTTAGTTTATATTGCCTTTATAAAGTCTATTGTTTTGCAGAAAATTAATAAGAGCTTTACAATTCCTTCACATTTCTTTATTTTTTATTCATTTTGTAATAGTGGTATCAAAGCCTAGAAAAAGGAAATAATGTGTGTGAAAAAGCAAAGAGAACGAGAGAGTTCCCAAACAATAAGAGCCCTCAAATAGTTCAATATAGTAGCAGTTATTTTCTCCTTTGATTTTTTTTGTAGGAAAAGATGGCTTCAAAGACCAATTTTGTGCAGGTAGCAATCCTTCATTTCGATGGTCACTATGACCATTAGAATATGTTGATGGAGAACTTCTTGAGGTTTAAAGAGTACTAGTATGTCATTGAATCAGGTATAGTAGCACCTGCAACTGGCATGACACTCACAGATGCGCAAAAAATAGAGTTAGAATAACTGAAGTTGAAGGATTTGAAGGCAAAGAATTACTTGTTCCAAGCAATTTATCAATCTATCTTGAAAACTATTCTTAGCAAAGAAACATCCAAAAATATTTGGGATTCAATGAAGAAAAAAAATATCAAAATTCTTCTAGAGTGAAGCGTGCATATCTTCAAGCCTTGAGAAGAGAGTTTGAGACTTTACAAATGAAGGATGGCGAATCTGTTACTAGCTATTTTGCAAGAACTATGGGGATGGCCAATAAAATGCGATTCCATAGTGAGAAGATGGAATATGTTGCCATTGTTAAGAAGATATTGCATTCCTTAGCACCGAAGTTTGATTATGTTGTCTGCTCAATTGAAGAATCTAAAGACCTAGATACACTTTCATTTGATGAACTCTAGAGCTCCCTATTGGTCCATGAACAAACAATGAACCGAAGTTCAGCCACGGATGAACAAGCTCTAAAGGCTTCTACTTTTACGCAGTCCTCAAATTCTAGAGGAAAGGGTAGAGGTCGAGGAAAAAGAATGAGAGGTTGAAGCAACAGAGATGGAAACAAATATAATCAACATTTCAAAGTTGATGGTGATCAATTTCAAGGCAAAGGCAAATGACAGGATCAACAATTTGACAAATCTAAGATAGAATGTTTTAGATTTCATAGATATGGTCATTATCGTTTTGAATGTTACATAAGATTGCCTAACAACAAAGAAAATGGGGAGAAATCAAATTTTGCAAAAATAAGGAAGTAGAAACTTTGTTGATGGCTTATCATGTCAAAGAGGAACCCAAGTCAGATGTTTGGTACGTGGATACAGGCTGCAGCAATCACATGTGTGGTAGTAAGTCTTCTTTTTCTTATTTAAATGAAGACTTTCATTCTACTGTGAGTTTTGGTGATTGTTTTACTAATGTAATTGAAAAAGTTGATATCGATATTAGAACCAAGAATGATTTTGTAGAAACAATTTCCAATGTTTTTTATGTTGTTGACTTGAAAAGTAATTTGTTAAGTGCTGGTCAATTGCAAGATACAATAACTATTAAGAAAGGTGCTTGTGAGATTTATGATCCTTCAAGAGGAGCGATTGCTATTGTTCAAATGAGTTCTAATAGGTTGTTTCCATTGAAGATAACAACGCCTCAACCTTGCTTAATGGCTAAAGTAAAAGATTCTTCATGACTTTGGCATTTTCGCTATGGTCACTTGAATTTTGACGGATTAAAGACTCTCCAACAAAAGAATATGGTGTCGGGTCTTCCTCAAATTGTCATTTCTTCTCAAGTTTGTGAAGAATGTGTTGTTGGCAAACAACAATATTCGCAATTTCCTCAAGGAAGGTCTTGGAGAGTAAAGAAAGTCCTAGAGATAGTTCATTCCAACATTTGTGGGCCAATAAAACCATCTTTAAATGGGGGTAAACAATATTTAATTACCTTCATTAATAATTATACTCAAAAAACTTGGGTTTATTTTTTACAAGAGAAATCATAAGCTTTTAGTGCATTTAAAAGCTTTAAGGCGCATGTGTAGAATGAAAAAGAAAGAGTCATTAAAACTTTTCGCACTGATCATAGAAGAGAACACTGTTCAAAAGAATTTGATGTTTTTTGTGATGAACAATGTATTCAAAGAGAACTCATGGCTGCCTACTCCCCACAACAAAATGGTGTATCAGAAAGGAAAAATAGAACCATGTTCAACATGGTGAGAAACTTGTTGGCAAGAGGAAATATTCCAAAAGATTTCTGGCCTAAGGTAGTAAATTGAAATATTCATATGTTAAACAGAAGTCCTACTTTTTCTGTTCAAAACATGACACCTAAGAAGGCTTAGAGTGGACATAAATCAGTTGTAGATCACTTTAAAGTTTTTAGTTGCATCGCTTATGCACATGTCCCAAAGAAGAAAAGGAAGAAGCTTGATGATAAGGGTGTAAAGTGTGTCTTTCTCGGTGTAAGTAAATCATCCAGAGCATGTAAACTGTTCAATCTACTCACAAAGAAGATTGTGACCAGTAGAGACGTCATTTTTTTTATGAGGAGAGCATTTGGGATTGGACTAGACAACAATATATTACAGCCTTTTTATGGAGAAAATGAGGAAGAAAGGCAGCAGCCCTTACAACAATAAGTTTCAATAGTTTCAATCCTAAAAAATTCACCAAATGAAGTTCCAACAGCCACTAAAACTTCACCAACAGCAACATAAGCTACTAATGCAACAACTGAATCTACTGATGCAGCAGTTGAATCATGTCTTAGTTGTATTCAAAGGAGGCCCAGATGGATGACAGATTATGAGATACCCGGATTTGACCAATCTAAGGATCCAATTACTCACTTTGCTATTTTTTCAAATTGTGATCCTATAATTTTTGAAGATGCTATCAAAGACTCAAAACGACGGAAGGCGATGGATGATGAAATTGCTGTTATTGAAAAGAACAACACTTAGGAGCTGTCTGATCTTCCAAAAGAACAGAAATCCATTGGTGTTAAATGATTTTATAAAACAAAGTTGAACAAAGATGAAAAAGTTGACAAGTTCGAAGCACAATTTGTATTAAATGGTTATAAGCAAGAGTTTGGTGTTGACTACAAAGAGGTGTTTGCTCCAGTTGTGAGGCTTAACACTATGCGATTAGTGTTATCTATAGTTGCTCATAATTCGTTGCCTATCTACTAATTGGATGTGAAGTCAGCATTCTTACATGATGAGTTGCAGGAAGAGGTGTATGTTAATTAACCTCTTGGATATGTGAATCAAGGCTGTGCGAACAAGGTATACAAGCTAAAAAAAATATTATATGAACTAAAACAAGCACCTAGAACTTGGCATAGTCATATAGATGCTTACTTTGTCAAAGAAGGTTTTCTTAAATACCCTTATGAGCATACACTCTATACTAAATTTGGAGAAGATGGGAAGATGCTTATTGTGTACTTATATGTTGATGAACTTATTTATGTTGGTAATAATGGAGTCATACTTGTTGATTTTAAGAAATCTATGATGAATGAATTTGATATGACAAATTTGGGGTTGATGCACTATTTTCTTGGCATTAAAGTAATGCAATCTCCTGCTGGTATTTTTATTTCACAAAAAAAAATATGTTCTTGAGATTTTGGACAGGTTCAAAATGAAGGATTGCAATTCAGTTTGTTCTCCAACTAAATGTAGCTTAAAATTGATGAGAGATGATAGAAGGAAGAAGATAAATCCTACCTTTACAAGCAGATAGTTGGAAGTCTGATGTATCTAACTTCAACAAGGCTTGACATCATGTATGGAGTTAGTTTAATCAGTCGTTATATGGAGAGTCCAACTGAGAATCATCTCTTAGTTGCAAAAATGATCTTTTGTTATTTGAAAGGTACATCTGATTTTGGAATTTTGTATAGAACAAGAACAAAAGAAAATCTGTTTGATTTTTCTAATAGTGACCATGCTGGAGATGATAATAGAAAAATCATATCTGGATTTGTTTTTATGATGAGTTCCAGAGCTGTATCATGGTCATCAAAGAAATAACAAATTGTGACTTTATCAACTACAGAAGCTAAATTTGTTGCAGCCACTTCATCTTCATGTCAAGTTATTTGGTTGAGGAGATTGCTTGAAACACTTCAAAGTTAGGAGCAAAGTCCAACAACAATGCATTGTGATAATCTTTCAGCAATCAAGATTTCAAAAAATTCAATTTTGCATGGAAGGAGCAAGCATATTAATGTTAGATACCATTTTTTGCGTGATCTTTGCAATGATAGTATAATTGATTTGGTGTTCTATAAAAGTGAGAATCAAGTGGCTGATATGATGACTAAACCACTCAAGCAAACTGTGTTTGTGAAGCTTAGAAGAATGCTTGGAGTATGTTCTTAGTAGAATATTGAAGTTTGTTTCTAAATTGATTTTTGCAGATATCAATTTAAGGGAGGGTGTTAAGATTTATTATTTATTGCTTATTTAAGTTCAACAATATGTTGGTTTCTTTTTTCGAGTCTTGAAAGCGCCCTCGATCCGCGGGGTGCGCGGATCCTCTTTTGACCCTTGAGGTTTGGGAGTCGCCACCTAGTTATTACGGTCTAGGAACCGATTAATGACTCTAAACGGATAAAAACTAATCTAAAACCAAAAAAATTGAATTCGGGGATCATGTTACGGGATTGGAAGGTGTTAGGCACCAACCCCGCCCGGCCAAAGCCGGTCTCTACTAAATTCCCAAAGATATCACATTGCTAAAAACCTAGATTAAAACAAAAATAAAAATTTCATACCTTTCCGATAGCAAGGATTTTTCTCCCTCAGATCTGACAAAAAGAGCTCCTTGTACTGTACTCCCTTGCTTCGTTATATTTCCGATTTTAACTTCGGATCTCCTAGATCAAGGTATCTCCTTGTTTCTGAATCTGAACTCTTAAAGTTTGTTGCGGATTTAGGGGTGTTTTTGGAGGAATTTTAGGTGTTTTCTAGACTAAAATTGAAGGGGGGATGTTAGGTAAGGAGTTGGGGCTCCAAAACTAGGGTTTATGGGAGGCTAGGGGGGCTTCTAGACCTACTTCTCTTAGGGTTTATGATTTGATACGAAAATAAGGTGTGAGCACCTCTATTTATAGATGTTTTTTAGGGTTGATTTGGATAGAGTTAGTGTTTAATTAGAGATCTTTCAATTAGAGTTGTGTTTTAATTAAAATTATTTTAGGAAGAATTGTGTTTTAATTAGAATTGTTTTAGGTAGAATTGTGTTTTAATTAGAATTATTTTAGGTAGAATTGTTTTTAAGTTAGAACTCTATTAGATAGAGTTATTATTTAATTAGAATTCTATTATAACTTTTGGTCTTATTTGATTGACTTTTAATGTTTTGACTTTAGTTTTAATTGATTGACTTTTAATATTTTAACTTCAGTCTTGCTTAATTGACTTTAATTTTGACTTTAGTCTCACTAGATTGACTTTAATACTTTGACTACAGTCTTGCTTGATTTACTTTTAATTTTTGGAGAACCCCCCTCTATTATTTCTTTAATTCTTTGGACCTCCAAATGGAGGGGTCCTTAAAGAAATATCCCACGAACCCTCAACAATTTTCCCTGAGAGTCCGATTAATCAATTTTTTAGGTTCAAATTTTTAAATTAATTTCATTAATGTTTCACTTTAATTATTTAATGTTTTAATTTTTAATTTTTAATTTTTTAATTATGAAAATTGTGAAATTACCGTTTTGCCCCCGGAGAGGACTTTTCACGTTTTAAGTCGGTTTTTAATGTTCTAGGATGTTTTAGAATCGATTTTTCGTAGAGAATTCAATGGAAATATTATTTTGTGTTATTTATGAAGTTTTTTGTGTGAATTGGTTGTGAACTTTATGAGGGGCATTTTCGTAATTTTATCGAATTCTTTTAAAATTGGTGAAATGATTTATTTGATTTCGATTTGTTATTTTATGTGTTTGAGAGAGTTTTCCTAAGCGTAACGTAGGCTCTAGGATTGTTTTGAGGTTAGGGGTATTTTGGTAATTTGGTAATTTTTTAGTGATTTTTATCGTGAAGTTTCTTTTTGATTAGCAAGATGATGATTTCTATATTTCTGGGGTCGTATTTTCCTAGCGTAGCGTAGTTTCTAAGGTTTTGTCAATTCGAGATACCTCATCCGGATTTCTGAAACACATCTGGTAACAAAATAAAGCAGTGGAATACACATCCATCATTGGGAATCATTGTGATCGGGTTGACGAGTTGATTAATCAGGCGGATGCAAAAATGGGGTGTCTACAGATGCCCCTCTTTGACAGAGGGTTGAAGCAAACTAGATAGCAAATCTATTTTGGTAGATAGTGCGATATCTGAATGCCAAAGCTAGTGACAGTTCATTTTGCAGCCTGATTTAGCAATTCGTCAGGACGTTCGAATCCTTGAGCATAAAACTCTCCCCGAACAAAAATGTTGTCAGGTCCTCAAGCGTGAGCTTTCACTGACAGTGTCAAATTCTTGAATTTTAAAGAATTCTCCTTGACTAAAAGGTGCAAGTGTGAGTGTGTATATTGTGTGAAACTGAGTAAAAATGTGTCAGGTCCCAGAGATCTTCTCTCACTGACAATAATGATTCAAAATTGAAATGTGCTTATGCAACGAAAGCAATCATGGCAAGGTTGAACAATAAAGTAATTGGAGTCATAACATTGTAGGAACTTCGTTAAATCATATTTGAAATTCATTTTTTAGAGCATGAAAAGGTATGAGTCTCGTTTATAGGACTTGAACTTATTGTAGCCACGCTTACAATCCTGTTAATTCAATATGATTCAAACAAAGCTGGAGTCTCGTTTCTCGGACTCTAGATAATGTTTACAGGAACTTTAAACAATCCTATTAAATATGGAGTCTCGTTTCTCGGACTCGAGCTAAGGTTTGCAAGCACTTCAAAAAGCCTATGATTCAAAACGTTGGAGTCTCGTTTCTCGAACTCGAACTTAGGTTTATAGGCACTTCAAAAAACCTATATATTATATGATTCAAAAAGTTGGAGTCTCGTTTCTCGGACTCGAACTTAAGTTTGTAGGCACTTCAAAAAGCCTGTTCATTCTATGATTCAAAAAGTTGGAGTCTCGTTTCTCGGACTCGAACTCAAGTTTATAGGCACTTCAAAAAGCCTATTCATTATATGATTCAAAAAGTTGGAGTCTCGTTTCTCGGACTCGAACTTAAGTTTGTAGGCACTTCAAAAAGCCTGTTCATTCTATGATTCAAAAAGTTGGAGTCTCGTTTCTCGGACTCGAACTCAAGTTTATAGGCACTTCAAAAAGCCTATTCATTATATGATTCAAAAAGTTGGAGTCTCGTTTCTCGAACTCGAACTTAAATTTGTAGGCGCTTCAAAAAGCCTATTCATTCTATGATTCAAAAAGTTGGAGTCTCGTTTCTCGGACTCGCACTTAGGTTTGTAGGCACTTCAAAAAGCCTATTCATCCTATGATTCAAAAAGTTGGAGTCTCGTTTCTCGGACTCGAACTTAGGTTTGTAAGCACTTCAAAAAGCCTATTTCATTATATGATTCAAAAAGTTGGAGTCTCGTTTCTCGGACTCGCACTTAGGTTTGTAGGCACTTCAAAAAGCCTATTCATCCTATGATTCAAAAAGTTGGAGTCTCGTTTCTCGGACTCGAACTTAGGTTTGTAAGCACTTCAAAAAGCCTATTTCATTATATGATTCAAAAAGTTGGAGTCTCGTTTCTCGGACTCGCACTTAGGTTTGTAGGCACTTCAAAAAGCCTATTCATCCTATGATTCAAAAAGTTGGAGTCTCGTTTCTCGGACTCGAACTTAGGTTTGTAAGCACTTCAAAAAGCCTATTTCATTATATGATTCAAAAAGTTGGAGTCTCGTTTCTCGGACTCGCACTTAGGTTTGTAGGCACTTCAAAAAGCCTATTCATTCTATGATTCAAAAAGTTGGAGTCTCGTTCTCGGACTCGCACTTAGGTTTGTAGGCACTTCAAAAAGCCTATTCATTCTATGATTCAAAAAGTTGGAGTCTCGTTTCTCGGACTCGCACTTCGGTTTGTAGGCACTTCAAAAAGCCTATTCATTCTATGATTCAAAAAGTTGGAGTCTCGTTTCTCGGACTCGAACTTACTAAGCCACGTTTCTCGGGCTTAGATTTATAGGAACTTAAACAATCCTATTAATTCATTTTATGATTCAAAATCAAGTTCAAAGTTTGAAAAATCAAGCCTTTATTGGCTTATCATGCATCTGAATTCATAATTATCATTGGGCTTCACCGGACTTTTAAGCTTTTGTAAGATTTTTTTTTTTTATCATGTGATTAAGAACAAAAACTTTGGAATTAAATGACCTCCAAAAATGCCCCTAGTTTTAAGGTTGACTTTAATTGAGACTTGACTACGAGACTGATGGAATGGATTACGCTTGGATTCTAATGTATGACAGATAGAAGCACTGACATTCTATTAAATTTAAGACTCTTAAGATTATCATATGTGCAATAAGAATTGATCATTTTCTTTCGAATTTCTTTTGAAAAATGCTTGGCTGGACTTAAAAAATCTTGATAAATATTAGAATAAAAGATCTTCCTCTTCAAAGTGGTTGATGATTCTACATCTTCCATTAGCAAACACTTGAACAAGTAAACATACTTTTGAAGATCCTACAATGTTCAAGATGACTTCTGATTTTTTCGACTTCAATATTGTATTTGTCGGATGTGAGCTCTTGGCTAAAAGACAAATATCGTGGCTTGAATGGTTCTGTAGTTTCTGCACAAGCTTCCTTCTAAATTTTTCTTCTTGACGGGACCTTTCCTCCCATTTGATGATGCCCTAATTTTTGCCTAGATCGCCTCTTTAGGTTTTCAATCTAGCGGGCTTTGTTTTTCTTTTTCTGATGATGCCTTGATTTTTGCCTAGATCGCCTTTTCAAGTTTTCAACCTAGCAGGCTTTCTTTTTTATGGTTATGCCCTAAATTTTTCCTAAGCCGCCTTTTCAAATTTTCGACTTAGCGGACTTCTCTTTTTTTTATTGATGATCTTGTATAACCAACTCGACAACTTCTCAGTTCCTTGCACCTTAACTGAGTCAATTAGCCTTCAGGAGGACTTAATAGGTGGGCTTAGGATATGGTTTAGAAAGAAAAGATATAAGGCTCAACTTTCCAAAATGCCCCTAGTTTGATATTCTCTCTTTCTTGTTAATTATTTTGATTTTTTCTAAATGCCCCTAGTTTGGCATTCTTTTCTTTTGAACATTTCAATAGGGGATTTTCCTTTTGGATAATACTTTCCTTAAGAGAATATATTTTTTTTCATGACCGGGCCTGAAGTAACTTCTCAAGTTGCCTACGTACCTCAAAGATTTCTTTTTTTTTTTCCTTTTGGGATCAGGTCAAAACGTAGTTCATACTAAGATTCCTTCCCAAGGTTGGTCGGCGTGGTTTAGAAAGAAGAGGCTATTGATTTTATTTTTCAAGGCTGCGAGGGGCTAAAGAAGGTTGTCTTCTTCTTGGTAAGACAGGAAAATAGTTCGACCAATGAAGGCCTCATTTTGTAAAAAACTACTCGATTTGGTCAAGATTTGAGAAACTCGATGTCTTGATTGCTTTATCGAGTAAGGTCTTCTTTTGAGAATGAGTAATCTTCAATCTTCTTCTGAGAAGGAATAATCTTCAATCTTTTTCTGATAAAGAGAAATCTTCGGTCATTTTTTACAAAGTTGAGTGTAATTGACTTCTTTGTATTTGACGTTGACTCGTTCAATCCTTTCCAAACTTCGAAAAATCTTATATTCTTTCGCGAATAAGAACTCTTCTTTCTTAAGTGAAAAACATGATGAATCCTTTCTTTGCAGATCTTAACACCTTTGTTGATGGTTTCAAATACATCATTCTTGATAATATTTGATTTTGAAGTTTACCCTCAACTTTAGGATTTGATCTATTTTGGTGCAATCTATCCATATATTCTCACGAGACCATGCAGGAATGTTGTTAAATTTCTCAAGTAAATTTATTATTCTTCTCATGTTCTTCTAAGGAAAATGTAGTACCCATTTACACTTTTTGAGTGTACTCTTTAATTCAAATATTTATCGAATTTGATTAGTGAGCTCTAAGTCAATCCTCATATTAGATATTATGCTCAAATCATTATTACACGCATGATAATCAGAAGCTTCTATATTTTATTGAAATTGAAAAACATAGATAGACTAAAATTTGAAAGTTGAAGAAAGACTGACGTAACTTAGATTTAAAGACTGACGAAAACTGGATCGAAACTCAAAGAAAAATCAGGGACAATTATCTACAAAGAGAGAAGGTCCTTCTGGGTCGATGGACTACTTGGACTTAACATTGGTACTTTGACTAGATGACTCTTTTGACAGATCCAAAATAACACAGATGAGGGTTTAGAACATTTAGGGGCACCTAAGATTAATCATTGATTTTGAAGGTTTCACTCTTAACCACATGATTAAAGTTTTGACATAAAATAGCCCAAGTCTGACGGAAAATCGAATCCAAATGCACCATAAGTCTATAGTGACCAAGAAAGTGAGAAATGTTAGATGCGGGTCTACCCCTGATTGGGATTGAACCTTTGATCAGATAAATTAATTTGATCTTAAGATCGAATCTTTCTAGATAAAGTGGTCTGGATCTTTAAAAGTGAAATCAATTAGTCCAACTGATTTGGTATTGATCAGTTTGATCTATTTGTCCATTGGGTCAACTGGTTTAAGTGGTTCAAATTAATTGATACATTTCACCGATTGGGTCGGACCGATGTTGTGGGTTTTGTTTGATTATTCTGGATTGGTTTGCCCACCTACCTGTTGGTTGGATTGAATAAAGCAACCCGGGAACACCCATAGTCAGTTCGGGTCGTGACCTATAGGAAGGCTTTTAGACTCTAGGTTTACTACGTGCAATGCATTTTTATCTAGCCACCCTTGCCCAAGCACACCTATATACCTCTCGATACGTGGTGACTTGGTTTGATATACCGTATAGGTGATAATTTAAAACCTCAACTCACTTCTCTGAAGCCAAAAACAGTCAGTTTAATCTCCAGTTGAGAGGTGGCGCACAATGCTGAGCAAGGGCCCACTTAAATACCTCTCGTCTAGAATAGACGTAGTCTATCCCCCTCGTACAATAAGGTACATCAGGGCAAGATCTTGCTTAGGCACCGGTTTTGACCAAGAAGTGCAATTGATATACTTGGATTATCTTTTATATACCTATGAGTACGAGTCAAAAGTTGTAGCTTTCATAAATGGTTTGGCATCCCACGAGGGGATCGACCACGTACTAGTACTACGTTGGCAATCGGGACATGTGACTGTGTGGCTTACAATAGGTTAAAGGCTCAGGTCGCTCCAGCCTAGGTGCATCAACATACTTCTCAGAATCACCTAATCAGATGGTATTGATGCCCCCAGTTTGATATACCCTAAGGTACGTGACTGGAGTTGTGGGTTTCATGAATGACGTCGCATCTCCGAAGAGACCGGGCCACGCACTAGTGCCACGTTGGCTAAATGGGACGTGTAAGTGAGTAAAACAGCAAACGTGCATGTGGTGTGTGCAAAACAGGGTGGGGTGTGCCCGGGACCTTTTTCAAACAAATGGGCCCATGGATCCAATCAAACCAATCATACATTTAATCAAAACCAAAATCATTCAAATCATATGAATATTCAATTAAAATCACATTATTCCCATCACATAAGCACATTAACATTACGATCAACATCAATCATGTATTTCAAGCAAGATCATGGTAAATTAATCAATAAATATGGCATATGATAATGATCAAACAAACATTGCAATAGGCATAATTTTTATAATTTTTAAGGTCCAATCAATGAACACTTTTGGGTGATCCAAAATAAATCGAGATTCCAATAGGTGTTACATTGATGATAGAATGACAATGGTTGAGATGAACTCACTCTCAAGAACATTAACTGTGCCAACATTAGATAAATTCAGATTTTCTGTGAATTAGGAAAATACAATCTGAACTTGCATCGATGATATCTAAGGCTCCCGATAACGAAATCGAATGAGCTCAAGTTCTAAATTAATCTACTCGATGAGATCTACGTTTTATTTATAGGTGTCCAGACTTAGTTCTCACCAGAATGTTCTGTAAAAATGTTTTAACGTTGCTGTCCCAACTTTCATTCAGAAATAATTCCAGATTTACAGATTGAACTTGCATCGATGATATCTAAGGCTTCCGATAATGAAATTGAGTGAACTCAAGTTCTAAATTAATCTATGCGACGAGATCTACGTTTTATTAAAGGTTCCCAAACTTAATTCTCACTAGAATGTTCTGTAAAAAAGTTTTAACATTGCTATCCCAACTTTCATTCAGAAATAATTCTAGATTTACAGATTGAACTTGCATCGATGATATCTAAGGCTTCCGATAACGAAATTGAGTGAACTCAGATTCTAAATTAATCTACTCGACGAGATCTATGTTTTATTAATAGACTTCCAGACTTAATTCTTGCTAGAATATTCTCTAAAAACGTTTTAATATTTCTGTCCAACCTTCATCATTCCATCATTTTCATCTTTCATTATTTAGGGATCATCAAAAAGTGATCCTTAATTGAAAAAAAAAATGCAATGCCCAAAATCATCTACAATCAAGACAAAAAATAAATAAATAAACAGAAAAAATAAATAAAATAAATCCAACTAAATAATAAAAAAAAACTAGGTCATCTTGGCAATGCTCCCATACTTGGGGTTTTTCAAGTTTGATCCTCAATAGTCACTAGTGGAGTCGCCACTGAAAGCGCCCTCGATCCGCGGGGTGCGCGGATCCACTTTTGACCCTTGAGGTTTGGGAGTCGCCACCTAGTTATTACGATCTAGGAACCGATCAATGACTCTAAACGGATAAAAACTAATCTAAAACCAAAAAAATTGAATTCGGGGATCATGTTACGGGATTGGAAGGTGTTAGGCACCAACCCCGCCCGGCCAAAGCCGGTCTCTACTAAATTTTCAAAGATATCACATTGCTAAAAACCTAGATTAAAACAAAAATAAAAATTTCATACCTTTCCGATAGCAAGGATTTTTCTCCCTCAGATCTGACAAAAAGAACTCCTTGTACTGTACTCCCTTGCTTCGTTATATTTCCGATTTTGACTTCGGATCTCCTAGATCAAGGTATCTCCTTATTTCTGAATCTAAACTCTTCAAGTTTGTTACGGATTTAGAGGTGTTTTTGGAGGGATTTTAGGTGTTTTCTAGACTAAAATTGAAAGGGGATGTTAGGTAAGGAGTTGGGGCTCCAAAACTAGGGTTTATGGGAGGCTAGGGGGGCTTCTAGACCTACTTCTCTTAGGGTTTATGATTTGATACGAAAATAGGGTGTGAGCACCTCTATTTATAGATGTTTTTTAGGGTTGATTTGGATAGAGTTAGTGTTTAATTAGAGATCTTTCAATTAGAGTTGTGTTTTAATTAAAATTGTTTTAGGAAGAATTGTGTTTTAATTAGAATTGTTTTAGGTAGAATTGTGTTTTAATTAGAATTGTTTTTAAGTTAGAACTCTATTAGATAGAGTTATTATTTAATTAGAATTCTATTATGACTTTTGGTCTTATTTGATTGACTTTTAATGTTTTGACTTTAGTCTTAATTGATTGACTTTTAATATTTTGACTTCAGTCTTGCTTAATTGACTTTAATTTTGACTTTAGTCTCACTAGATTGACTTTAATACTTTGACTACAGTCTTGCTTGATTTACTTTTAATTTTTGGAGAACCCCCCTCTATTATTTCTTTAATTCTTTGGACCTCCAAATGGAATGGTCCTTAAAGAAATATCCCACGAACCCTCAACAATTTTGCCTGAGAGTCCGATTAATCGATTTTTTAGGTTCAAAATTTTAAATTAATTTCATTAATGTTTCACTTTAATTATTTAATATTTTATTTATTAATTTCAAATTTTTTAATTATGAAAATTGTGAAATTACCGTTTTGCCCCCGGAGAGGACTTTTCACGTTTTAAGTCGGTTTTTAATGTTCTAGGATGTTTTAGAATCGATTTTTCGTAAGGAATTCAATGAAAATATTATTTTGTGTTATTTATGAAGTTTTTGGTGTGAATTGGTTGTGAACTTTATGAGGGGCATTTTCGTAATTTTGTCGAATTCTTTTAAAATTGGTAAAATGATTTATTTGGTTTCGATTTGTTATTTTATGTGTTTGAGAGAGTTTTCCTAAGCGTAACGTAGGCTCTAGGATTGTTTTGAGGTTAGGGGTATTTTGGTAATTTGGTAATTTTTTAGTGATTTTTATCGTGAAGTTTCTTTTTGATTTGCAAGATGATGATTTCTATGTTTCTGGGGTCGTATTTTCCTAGCGTAGCGTGGTTTCTAAGGTTTTGTCAATTCGAGATACCTCATCCGGATTTCTGAAACACATCTGGTAACAAAATAAAGCAATGGAATACACATCCATCATTAGGAATCATTGCGATCGGGTTGACGAGTTGATTAATCAGGCAGATGCAAAAATGGGGTGTCTACAAGTCTGTAGTCACTTCTTTAGTGGTTTAAAGTTGTTGAGAAAGTGGTTTTTATTTTGACTACTTTTTAGGAGTCAAATTAATGGGGTCAGTTTGTATTACTTATATAAAGGCTATTGTTTTGCAAAAGATTAATAAGAGCTTTACAGTTCCTTCACGTCTCTTTATTTTTATTCATTTTGTAACAAATAGGTTGGGGTACAGGTACAAGACTATGGTCATCATGTGAGAATGGTGCCATGGGTTCAGATGTTGGTGGTGAGGTCAGAGCTACTAATTAGGTGGGCATCTTTTGGGTTGATGGATTGATAGAAGGAGACCCATAATGGATTGGATTTTGGTTAGCAACTGATTGACGTTCAATTGGGCACAAAATTGGTGTGCACGGTTGATTTTCCAAAGAGAGTGGTCTAGAAAATAGACAAGCATGATCAGAAGGGATTGGATTAGGTGGTGGGTTTTGATCATTATCATTGGGATCCAACCATTCATAAAAAATAGAGAGTTTTCCCTCTACTTGTTCAACATCAGAATTATTAGTGAGTTGTGCAAAAAGAAATATCATTTCATTGAACACCACATGATATAAACATGCCCCGACGAATGATGATGAAGACTTCAGTAGGGGCAAAGCTAAGATGTTCTTGTAGTGGGAGCAAACTATGGTTAGTTGTATAGTTGAAGAACTTGAAGATGAATGATTTTAGAGAGAAATTCAGAGGTTTTTGGTTTGAAGTTAAAGAAAATGATATTTGGATCATTTCCAATTAGTATATTAGAAGGCCCGGTGAAGACGCAATGTCATCAACTAACAATTGAAAAGGGGGGAGGGCAAAAATTGGAGAGAGGTGAGGGTGTGGGGGCAAATGGGTAGAGAGGTGAGGGAGTGGGGACAAATGGGGCATGTAATTATTTGAAAATATAGGGGTGTCTCAGTTTTGTGGGAGCAATTGCCCCCATGGTATTACTTGAGTACTGATTTCTTATGGACAGAGAGAGAAACAATTTGAAAAAAACCTTGACTTTCAAATCGAATATAATAGGAAAATATTATCTAAACAAACTGGTTGAGACATGCACAAAGCATTGTCTTAAAACGAAATTCGCCCCTATTACGGTACCACAGTCTGTAGGCGTTCGTTCTTCAGTTCCTTCACGTCTCTTACTAACTCCACTCCTGGACTTCGGTAGCCTTTGTACTTGTCATTATAACTAAGAAAAATGCACGGCAGTGATCAAAGCTCAATTTATTTGTTGCATAATTGCGTAAGTAAGGAAAACAATGTGACCCAAAAGCTTTCAATATTGAATAATTAGGTTTTCTTTGAAAAAGAATGGTATATAGACATGCCATGTTCAAAGTTGGTGATGGGAGGTGATTTATTAGAAATATAGCTGTAGAAAATGCATCCACCAATAAGATTTCAGAATAGCTACATGATACATCATAGCTAAACCTAGTTCGACTACATGTCCGTGTTTGCGCTCAACTATACTATTTTGTTCAGGTGCTCCTTTACAGAAAACTTGAAGTATGATACCACAATTATCCAAATGATTTAAAAACTCCATTTTGTAGAGACTGAACGATCTTGATTTTTTGTCAAGTTGTCTTTCGACCAGTTTTTGAAAAATAAGAAAATATCTGAAAAACTTGGATTTTCTTTTTAATGGATAAAACCAACTGAACATTGAGAAATCATCTATGAAGAGAGCATAATAACGAAAACCTTGAACTGAGTTGATTGGGACTACTTCCCACAAATCACAATGCTTTTTATTCAAAGGTTCTACAGACCGATTATTAGAAGCATAAATGGGCAACTTGACATTCTTACTTAACTGATAACTTCTACACATAATAGAAGATTTATTATTAACTGAAATAAAACCATTATTTTGGAGAAACTTGAGAACTCTCGCTTATGGATGTCCAAGTCTTTGATGCAATACATCTTCAGCCATAGTGTGAAAATGGTTGGAGAAGTATGCTTCTGCATACACACCGTCCAAAGAGTACAATCCGCCACATCTATTCCCCGATACCAATACTTTGTTTGTCTTCATGTCCTTGATTTTGAATCCATTAACATCGAATACAAAATAACAAGGATAATCATTAGTTAATTTGGAGACAGAGCAAACTTTTTTTAATAGTAGCTAAAGCTTGAGGAATATCTTTGGCTTGAAAGTTGTTGCTGAAATTGTTCCAGAATTTGAGAGCATAATGACTTGGTTTTTTACAAATTTGACATGTGACGATGTTGCCAACACTCCGATTATGAAAAGATCAATCACCACGCTGTCCATTTGATCAATTTTGTTCCCAAAGATTGCGTGAACGAGTGTTTCTTTGACCGCTTTGAGGGAAACCTTTTCCCTTTGATGTGAAGGCTTGTCCCCTTCTTTTGATAGTATTTATGTTATTTCCTCCCCCATATTGTTGACCATAAAGGCCATAAAATATATCCTTTATTTCATAGTTCATGACTTTGTAGTAAAGGAATCAGATCAGCACAGGAGGGGACATGAGGTTTGAGCATTGTCGGTGCAAACGTCTCGTATTTTGGCCCAAAACTGCCCAACAACTAAAATACCTTACTTTGATTGGGAAATGATTTCCCAATAACATTCAATTGATCACAGATTGTTTTAAATTCTCGCAAATATTCAGCAAGGGTAGACATTCCATTCTTCAAGCATTGCATCTTTTGATAATAACTCAAACTCGCAAGCTTGAGAGTTTTTAGCAAATACCACTACCAATGCATTCCACAATTCAAAGGTTTTTAAGCCAACAGCAAGTCCGAGAACTTATTCAGAAAGAATTCCTGTGATCCATGCCTCAACTAATCTGTTTGTGTGTATCCATGACATAAAGTCTAGATTTGGAACCTTCCCTTCACCATTGGGAGATTCGATCTTTGGACAAGGCAGTTGTGCTGCATATGTTATTCTCCAATACTTCCTTCCTTTTGAGATGAGATATATTAATACGGTACAATGTATCTCATGTATCATAATATGATGCATTCAATTCTCTAACACTTAACATGTCAGCCGCATATCACCCGCGTATTATTTACCATGTCGATATATCATTAGTCATACCTAAATTCAGTAGGTTTTTTTTTCTTGTGGTTCATTATCTCATAAAGGACACCTCATTAATTTGTTCATTTTTCCTGCCTTTAGCATTATTTGCACGATAATGCATAGTTTTTATTACTAGTACAATAAGTCTATACTGATTGTTCATCATCATCACAAATTTGACTTTGGCTGAGCAAATCTTGTTCCTCCATTCAATTATTTTTAAAGTCATGTCTTAAGTTAATTGAATTCCATCTAAGACTATAATTTGTTAAATCAGTTGGAATCTGATTGAGATCATGATCATGATCGAGACACGATGGTCTAATGAGCAGCAATTTATCGGGTTCATTCCTACTAGCTGCTTGTGTTATGGTTGTTGTGATACTGTTATATATGGTCTTGTTTATGCTCATCTTCGGGGCATGGAGATGGTTGAAGCTTTGAATGGATGAAGAATCATCTCGAACAGCACGAATCCTATTTCTCCATTCAACTACTATATGTAAGTAATTGGTACTTGTTTACAATGAATCTGGTGTGGAAGCAAGATACATATTTTATATGCAACAACTTCTATAAAAAGTATGAATATGTGTATGTGTGAATGTGTTTTTGAATGATTTTAGATCTTTTTGTGTGACTCTGGAACATAGTTTCAAAAACTCGATTTGGCGTCTAGTCACGTCCATAGATGTGACCAAATTGTCTTAGATGAGTCAACTCATTTCGGACGAGACAAACCTTTTAACTCAATTTATAATTATTGATTTACATATATTTAAATTAAAATATTTATAATTTTTTAATGAAATAAGGTAGATTAGAAGATGTTTATTCATAAAATCATGTTTTATTGATATAATAAATATTTAAATTCTACTCATATATCTGCAACGTGTTTTGTCTTAGTGGCTAAAAGTTTTGGATTGAGCTGATTTTGGTGAGGATGATCTCTGTGATGAGGAGATCATCTTCACCAAAAATCAGCTCAATCAAAAAATTTTAACCTACATAAGACAAAACACGTTGTAGATATATGAGTAGATATGTGTGTACACGGATCCTAATGGATCCTAATCCATATATATATATATATATATAGGGTCCCGTTCGGCACCCTAAGTTTTACCACACACTTTAACAAACGCGTTTTGTCCTACATGGGTTAGAAGTTTCGAAATCGGCTGATTTTTGGTGAGGATGATCTCTATGGTGAGGAGATCATCCTCACCAAAAATCAGCTCATTCCAAAACTTCTAACCCCATCAAAAATGATTTACAAAAAATGGATGGTCCACGATTTTTCAACTTGTAAACATGGGGCTAAACATTTTGGAATGGGCTGATTTTTTGTGAGGATGATCTCTAATCATAGAGATCATCCTCACAAAAAATCAGCCCATTCCAAAACTTCTAACCCATGTAGGACAAAACACGTTTGTTAAAATGTGTGGTAAAACTTAGGGTGCTGAACATTTCCCATATATATATATATGGGTCAGGTTCAAAGGACAACCATTTCAACACACATATAGACAACGTGTTTTGTCTTATATGGGCAAAAATGTTTGGAATGGACTGATTTTTTGTGAGGATGATCTCTGTGATGAGGAGATCATCCTTGCCAAAAATCAGCTCGTTATGAAATTTCTAGACCGTCCAATTTTTGTTGAAAAATTATAGACCGTCCAATTTTTGTAAATCAATTTTGATGGGGTTACAAGTTTTGGAATGGGATGATTTTTTGCCAGGATGATCCCCTCATCACAGAGATCATCCTCACAAAAAATCAGTCCATTCCAAACATTTTTGCCCATATAAGACAAAACACGTTGTCTATATGTGTGTTGAAATGGTTGTCCTTTGAACCTGACCCTATATATATATATATATATATGGGAAATGTTCAGCAACAAACATTTTGACAAACATTTTGGCAAAACATTTTTTAAAACATGGGTTAGAGGTTTTGGAATGTGCTGATTTTTGGTGAGGATGATCTCTATGGTGAGGAGATCATCATCACCAAATATCAGCTCATTCCAAAACTTCTAACCCCATCAAAAATGTTTTACAAAAAAATGGACGGTCCACGATTTTTCAACTTGTAAACTGGGGCTAGAAGTTTTGTAATAGGCTGATTTTTGGTGAGGATGATCTCCTCACCGTAGAGATCATCCTCACCAAAAATCAGCTCATTCCAAAACCTCTAACCCATGTTTTGAAAAATGTTTTGCCAAAATGTTTGTTGCTGAACGAGACCCCATATATATATGGGGTCCCGTTCAGCACCAAACATTTTGGCCAATATTTTAGCCAACCATTTTTGTCCTACACGGGTTAGAAGTTTTGGAATGGGCTGATTTTTGGTGAGGATGATCTCCTCATATATATATGGGGTCCCGTTTAGCACCAAACATTTTGGCCAATATTTTAGCCAACCATTTTTGTCCTACAAGGGTTAGAAGTTTTGGAATAGGCTGATTTTTGGTGAGGATGATCTCCTCACCGTAGAGATCATCCTCACCAAAAATCAGCCTATTCCAAAACTTCTAACCCATGTAGGACAACATGTAGGGTAATGTGTAGGGTGTTGAACGGGACCCATATATATATAATCAAAATTTACAAAGTCCCAATTGACTCAATCGAGTTTTATCGACTTGGTCGAGATTTTAAAAATATCATTCGAGACATCTCATTTATCTCGTGAGATTATGTGAATCTTGAGACACCTTGTATATCTGTATCGTTGTTGAAGGAGATCAAGATGACTTGGGCAAGTCATCTCAGTCTCGGACAAGATTTAAAATCGTGCTTTGGAACTTTAATTGTCATGTTTGATGGATTGATAGATATTGTAGAATTTTAACATGGAAATCCACCTTTTAACCGTTGAATTGAATAAACAAGTTTGGAGCTGGATAGTGTTGGAGCATTTCCCTTGTTTTTAAAATTTGTTAAGTGCAAAATAAATCGAAAATTGTAACCAAATTGATTCAGATATCATTGAAACAATACACACAATAATCTATATTAATCAGACAATTATAGCCAGTCCCAACCCTCCCTCTTATTTGTGAAATCTTCTAGTGGCACCCTTAACCTGTACTTATTACATCCCAATTTCCTAAATTATTTATCACACCCTAATTAAATATTAAAACACACCATTCAAACATTTTAGAAGTATGACTCAAGTTATTATTTCAACATTAGAAAGCATTATAACACATTCAGACAATTTCAAAAGTTATTTGCAATTAGGATTATGCTCATAGAAAATCTTAAATCTAACGAATAGAGATCTGAAAAATAAATAGAGAGAGAGAGAGAGAGTTTATTTTAACACCCCAACTTTTACTTATCCTCAATCATTTATTTATTCAAAGATATTTGTCAAAACATGTACAACTTTTACAAAAAAAATTTATTACGGTACACTATTCATTTTAATATCCAAAATATGTTTTTCAAGTGAGTTTGTTGGGAAACTCGTTGGGCAAAGTGATGATCTCGTTGGTAAAAACATATTTAGAAAATTAAAATAAACAGTATATCAGACTTAAAATTTCGTCATATTCGACACCCAAAAGGGTAATTTACTTTTGTCTGTTATTTTTAATTGGAGTGTCATAAGTAAAATTTGGGGTGCAAATAGCAGCACTCTTGTTTTTTAAGATAAGAAAGTCGTATGACAGGCTCAGCAGGTTTGACTTGGTTCTTGGCTTGGGAGAGCGGCTTTTTTAAAGTTATATAACACCCAAACTAGGTATTACGTTACAACATCAAAACGTTTTCCCAGCGATGTGTGAATCGATGTTGATTTAAATGTTACTCCATTACGACTCTTTTTCCATATAGTTCCTTTTTTAACAAGTCATATTCTGCCATGAGTTGACTTGAGGTCTTTTGGTTGCTTTTGGCTTCAGTTATTCGTTGCTTGCCACGTAGATTCTCTTTGGGCTAACTAACAATGATATACAGTAAAACAAACAAAGGTGATTATTCCAAAGCTTTTGGTTTGATCATTTATGTAATCATGGATATGCTTTCTGGGTTTTGCGAGAATTGGGAGGAGAGATGGCAGCAATGTCTGTGGTGGGTTACAGATTTCACCCCACAGACGAAGAATTAATTAATCACTACTTACGATTAAAGAACAATGGCAAAGAATCGGAAGTCCAAGTGATTCCAGAAGTTGATTTATGTAAATTCGAGCCATGGGATTTACCTGGTAATTTGAAACCCCATTGTTTCTCTCTCAATCTTTTTTAATGTTTTTGATTGATTTTAAACGTTGGGTTGTGTTTTTGTTGGAGAATTTTGATCTGGGTTATGACCATTTTAGGAGTTGAGTTTGAATTTGAGATCAAAATGCTGATTGCTTGCTTGCTTGTAGGCTTATCTGTGATTCAGAGTGGTTTTACTTTTGTTCTCGTTATCAAATTGTTAGTGTTATTGTTTGATTTTGTACTTTGGGTTTTGTTTTTCTTGGCGAATTTTGATCTGGGTTGTTACCATTTTTTTAGTTGAATTTGAATTTGAGATCAAAATGTTGGTTTGTTACTTGCTTGCTTGTAGGTTTATCTGTGATTAAGAGTGATGATCCAGAGTGGTTTTTCTTTTGTTCCCATAATCAAAAGTTCCCAAAAGGTCATCGTTTTGATAGGTCTACAGAAGCTGGGTACTGGAAAGCTACTGGAAACGATCGACCCATCAAGTCTCGATCATCTGGAAAGAAGTTGATTGGGAAGAAGAAGACTCTGGTTTTCTACAAAGGGCGTTCTCCCAATGGTGAGAGGACTACCTGGAAAATTCATGAGTATCACATGAACACTGTGAAGGTAGGATTTTGATGCTCTCTCTATTGCTTCTTACTAATGTTTTTACTGGTTTCTTGTGTGGGTGGGTTTGTGTGGATTGGTGTAAGAGATTAGGATGCACCATATTATGATGCATGAGATACATTGTATCATTATCAATGTATCTCATCACAGAAGGAAAGTAGTAATGGAGAATAAATTTTTAGCAATATCTATTAAGATACTTTATATTAGGAATTATTATAGATAATTAGTATCTCTGTATTAGGCTGCTTTCTGTATGGTTCATGTAATGATCATCCAAGATTTCTACAATTGGGAAAGTGGGTTTTGTGTGGGTGGGCTGAGTGTGATTGATAATTCCACTTTTCCTTTATTTAGTGAATATGGGATCATATATTTGTCAATGGATCGAATTAGAGTTGAAATTTGATTTGATAACCATGGGTTCGGATAAAGGATTTGGGTTCCAGTAAGAATACAATCTGATAAAGACCCGATCCGATAACTTAGCCAATCGGTTTTGGGTCAATCATGTTCTGATCCAATAGGGAGCCCATAAGTGATTTTGATATAAAATCACAGCATAACTGAATGAGAGTTTGTGGTGTACAATCACAATCACTTCTGGGCTGTATTCATACATTATAATGTTATGGTAATATCACAACCCTATTATAATTACTAATGTTATTTTTATTCTTATTGTTATTGTAAAGGTTGGTATGAAATTGACGTAGCGGAAGCGTGTGAATCAATAGATTCAGTTGAAGTATTACTTGAATTTCTGAAAGTGGTGGCATTCAGAGTTGGCAAAGGAATATAATTTATAATTTGATTATGGGAGGATCATTGTTGTGGTAATTCTCCTCATCAAACGGGATGTTGGGGTAATATGATGTTCAAGTCAGTTTTTAGTTATTTAAAATGTTGGTTTGGGTTAGAGAGAATTTCATATATTTGCTCTCATTCTCATTCCTCCTTCCTTTATAGGCTTTAGAGATAGAAAAATTGTATTGAGTGGTGCTATTATTATTCTCATTGTATTTTTCTTTTCACTTTGTATATGTAGGTCTTCTCGACCTCCTCTTTTTTGTTTTTCTTGATTAATAAATCTTATATATATATGAAAAAAACCCCAACAGTTTATGTCATTTTTTCCTTGAGGTTTTTCTTCTAGCTAGTTGTTTACATGGTAATGTACATTTATTGGTGGTGTTCCCTTCACATTGCTCGAATTTCCTTCATCCACATTTTGCAGTGTCCCTATGTTCTTTGTCGCTTGTTCAATGAGGATGAGATGGTCAACTATTCAAACAATGTTGAAATAGAAGACATACCATGATACCAACCAATGGTTCAATCAACTTTGGAGTCAGATATGCAAGTCGGATCAGGTATTGAGAGGTGTCTGGCAGATAAATCAGACAATATAACCCCCAATGCTGTGGTACCCAAAGGGAGAAACTACAATACCTATGTGCCTTCTGATGTGGAAGATCACGAAGCAGAGGTGAGGAACAAATTTGACATTTCAGTTTTTAGTTTCTACTTTCAT
Organism: Akebia trifoliata; assembly: GCF_017979445.1. NCBI lineage: Eukaryota > Viridiplantae > Streptophyta > Magnoliopsida > Ranunculales > Lardizabalaceae > Akebia > Akebia trifoliata. The sequence continues at coordinate 11,339,622 of NC_141385.1, read as the reverse complement.
CTTGAATGATTGAAAGAAACACTAAAACTAAAGCCTACTTGTTCTTTGCTTCTTCGGGTGGATCCGCTTCAGAAAGAGTGGTTAAGTTTCTTGAAAGAGCCAAACTTTGATGAAGTAGAACTGATTGGCTCCACTAGTACAACTGCCAGATCTCCTGAAGGCATGCCACCAAACCAACCAATGGTTCAATCAAATTCTGAATCAGATATTCAAGTCGGAGAGCAGTCAGCAGGCATTGAGAAGTTTATGGATGATAAATCAGTCGATATCATCTCTGATGCTCCAGTGCCCGAAGAGGAATACTACAATGATTTGTCTCCGTTGCGTTCCGAGTTCAGATCTTCTTACATGGATTCCTCCTTTGCCAGTAACTTTGACGATGAACATGAGATGGGCTTAAACTATCCCATACTAGGACCTATGCTGGCAGTTCACAGAAACAAGGAATATTCTTGTGTCGAATCAACTAATCAGGAAAACTCAACTTTTGAGAGCAATTCTGGTGATGATGAAATACATTTACAGTTCAAACCGTCTATGCACAAGGAAGTGTCACAGGGAGCTGGTGGACGGGATAATGTCTCAGACAGTTACCCAAACACCAGAGTGCTACTACGTCCACGATCTCAGGTGAAAACAGAAACCCCTAAATAATTAGTGAATGACTTAGTTATGGTTGTGCTAGTTATTAAACCATGGATCTTTCAATCCCGGATACATGGGAATTGCTACCTATTGGACCATTTAACATGGTTGAATTGCTACTTACATATGTCTTCATAAACAATCCTAATCTTCGGGTATTAACCTTTTTATATTTCTCTCTCTACAACTCCAGGTTATTTATCTGACTATGGGAAAGAAAAATGATCTCAGTTCTAGCTTGTTAGGGGTGAGGTTTTTTTCAAGCAAAATTAATTTATATATTCTGTTAATCATCGGTTGTGAGGATTTCATCAAGCAAAATTAATTTAGATATTATTATAATATTTCAATCATCGGTTGTGAATTTCCATAAAACCGCTGTTTTCAGGCTACTGGAGATGCTAAAGAAAACACTATGACCCCTGTAGCGCAATCAGGTCATCCCGAAGAATTAGGTAAATTTTTGGGGTCGAGATCAATACTGAGAAAGATTGCAAAAGATAACGAGGCAAAACCAACAGTTACCAAGGTGAGGATTTCATCTAACAAAATTAATTTAGATATTCCATTAATATCCCCCCATTCATTGATTGTAAATTTCCATAAAAAACCGTTGTTTTCAGGCCATTGGAGTAGCTGCAAAACATACTGAGACTCCAGACATCTCTGATCCCTTGGCCGAAAATCTTAATCAGCAAGCAACAAAGCCCATCAAGTTGATATCTAGAGGTGGTGGAGCATCTCAGATGAAGCAAATGGCCCTTGTATCCCCAAAAGGAAGAGAACAAAGATTGGCCGAATTTCCATCACCCAAAGAAATATCCAAAACGACCTTGAAGTCGCAGACTCTTTACCGCCAAAAATTCAAAAGGAGAAATGAGATCTCTCAAGAAATCGATAAAAAGCTGACATTGAGCAGCAATACACAGGGCTCATTCCTGTTAGCGGCATGTCACTTAAATTTCTCGTCTCGTGTTATGGTCATTGTGATACTAATTATGGTTTTGTTCATGCTCGTCTATGGGGCATGGAGATGGTTGAAGTTTTGAATGGATGGAAAATCATCACCATCTCAATCTCATCTCAGCTCAAACAACATGAATCTCTATTTCGCCATTCAACCACTTCATGTAAGTGATTGGTAATTGTTTACAATGAATCTAGTTTAGGTTTTTGGATTAATGGGAACATGGATAGATTTTATTTTATATGCAACAAATTATGTATTAAGTATGAATATGTGTATGTATTTAATGTGATTTTGAATGATTTTATATGAATAATGATAAACTAACTCAAAAAAAAGCCACTCAAAATTCACTCGCTGATCTGGCATGTGCACTGAACCATAGATATTTTCCTTGTGTATCCCGAGGAACAAAATACATGGTTCTGTGCACATGCCATGTCAGCGAGCTAATTTTGAGTTGCTTTTTTCGAGTCCGTTTATCACGATTCATTTTATATCCTTTCTGTTTGACACTAGAACTTCTATGTTCATGTCTGATAATTCACCTTATAGCCATTGATTGAATAAACAAAGTTTGCACTGTATTCGGTCCTAAGTGTACTGTATTTCATCAAAGAGTGATCATGATTCTTAAATTGGGTTCAACCGTGATGATTTAAATATTAGAAGACATGGCTTCAGATAAAATTGAATGGAGGAACATAATTCGTATAGCCAACTCCAAATTCTTTGGATTACGATTTTGATGACAGCATTTCATTGTGCATCAATTAATCGAAAAATTGTATCACGATATCTTATAATGATGGCAAAGATTTATCACATTTTTTATGATGATTAGGATTTTTTTGGATTATCAAAGGTAAATCATCTAATGAGCACGAATGTGACGGTTTTTCTGCATAGCACACACATCCAAGTCTATTTTATAGAGTAACAAAGTATCAGGGAGATCGATAGTATATAAGATTGAGAAAACTTATTTTTCAAACCTGTTGGGACTAAATTTTTAGTTAAAATTTGTATTTTCATTCATTTTTATTTTTTATTTAAAATTTCATTTTCCTCCCAAACATCTGAGACTCAAAATTCATTTTGAAATGTTTTCGAAAAAGTTAAAAAAACAAAAAAAAAAAAAAAAACAATTTGGTTTAAATTATTGAAAAAAAAAAAATCTTTCAAATAACATAATTTTAAAACCCATTTTTGGGATCAGATCAACACTCACCAAGTAAAATTTGACTTGATTGATTTGATTCAGCTCTTAGTCACACCCTTCCAAATCCATTCAATCTTAAAAATATATATCTTATCGAAATTTTGAAAAACTTTGCGAATCAACGCAATTTTTAAACAAGTTGGTACAGTGAAAAACTCACTCGGTGGCCTCCTATTCCATCCCCACTTGTCCGAGTTTTAAAATCATGGTCACTGTAAAAGTTATAGAAAGGATTAATTGCAGATCACGCATTCCAATTGCACTCCATCACTTAAAAAAAAATCCCCCCTTGCTCTTCATTTTGTATGATTGCACTCCAAAAAATTATTAAAAAGTTTGCACTCCTTTCTCTTTCTTTTTTTTTTTTTCTCTCCAAATGCTCCAAAAAAGTCACTCTCCAACTATACCTTGCCTTCTAATTAGAACTGTATCTCATCACCATCGATCAATCATATCTTAAAATAAGTTGTAAAGGTAATACGGAAATATGTTTGCATGGCAAATATATTTTCAAAGGCCCTTTATACTAATCTATATATATAAGGCATCTTCAGTGAAACATAGTCATGGTTTTAAATCTTGTCCGAGTCCAAGATGACTCGTCCGATACGTTTTGGTATTATCCACCAACGAGACAAATAGACAAGTTAAACATATGGGACGAGATTTAAAATCTAGTTCATTTTTTTTCTCATTGTTGAACGAGACGATTCAAACGTGTCGGAAAACTCATCTAATATGACTCAACCTCGTTCATGGACGAGATGAGATGTCAAAACGAGTTTTAAAACCATGATCATAATACCTTGTGATTAACACTAAAGAGAATACTACTAGAATTCATCATTTGAAGAAAGAAAAAAAAACATAAGTAACATCGGCCTAATGAAGTGCAACTAGTAAGTTCAGAAGATCGTAAAAGAACAAAAAATAATAATTTTTAAGGAATACGGTAACTAATGGTTTGTGCCCAACAGATACGATATATATTACTCTAGATCATAGTCCTAATCCAACAAAGTAAATATTTTCAATCGGTACTAATCCAATCCCATTCATATAATATGCACATGACACGTCAGGAAAATAGAGGGGGAGTCAATTTATCATTATTCTAATTATGAAATGAGCCCTGATAATCTGACGCTCTTTTTTGTACACTCCCTTCACATAACCATAGATCTTTTGCTTCGGGATACATATGGATAAAGATTTATGGTTCTCTAAACTATCAAGTCAGAGAGCGTACAAAAAAAAAACGTCAATTTATCATGATTCTTATGAGATACCCTAAAGAGTGCCAATTTTCTAACTCAACCTGACAGAATAAATCAAAAACTCACTGACATGGCAAGTGCAAGAACCGTAGATTTTTCCCTCGAGATATACAACTGCACATGTTTTATGGGGATTGTAGTTGTGTATCCCAATGGGAAAATCTACAATTCTTGCACATGCCACATCAGTGAGTTTTTGAGTTAGTTTGTCAGAGTTGAGTTAGAAAATCATTACACATACCCAAATTCGGTAGGTGCTTTTTCCTATAGTTTATCATCTTGTTAGAACCCAATTAACATGTAGCCTATTGACCTACACGTTTTTTGGTTTTTGACTTGCACAAGGATTATGTATTGTAGAGATGTCAATAATTAATGATAAATCCCAATTATATTAGAAATAGAAATGTTCTTTAAGATTTTGAAGAAAACCTTGATGGATAGAGATCCTTCCAAAAGAGGATCTCTAAGCCCTCTATTCCCATCTTAAATCTATCATATATTTCAGTGATAAATAAGTAGATATTTTAATTTATCATTACATAGTAGGGACTTGATTCTCCTTTTTATAGACTAAAGTCTACTTTTATTTAACAATTCTTATTAAGATCGGACAACATGTGTCTCAAGTTCTTATTTATCATTTTGTGTTTTTTTTTTAAACTAGGTATCCTAGTAAACAATGGACTAGGATCATATCTAAGCTTTGCCCAGCCCATAGACCATGGTTTTATCCAAGGACTAGTCCTGGGACATGTGTAATACCCGCACATCACACGCACCAGGTAAGTGAGAGTGCGTCATTGCGGGTGACCCCTGAAGAATTAATGATCATACTGGGTATCGAACTCACTACCAATGGACATTAATTGCTTATCAGTGCGAAATTCCCATTGAGCCAATCCTTCGAGGTTCAAGTTCCTATTTGTCAATGCTAAAAGTTAATATTTTATGAAAATTAATGAAAGATTATATTGTCGCACCAACTTTTACTAATGGCACCCAATTCGAGAGCAAATCATCAAAGAATTATCATACATCGTGGGATGGCATTAGCAAAAGTTGGTGTGGCAGTAGAAGTTCTCAAAATAATGGAATCGAGGGATAAATTAATTAAATACCACGGAGCCCTAATCAGACAGAATTATGTTGCCCCTCCTCTCACTGGCTGAGCACGTTTGATTTGGCTCGGCTTAGTTGGCTTAGGAGAACGGCTTGTTTAAAGTTATATACACCCAAATCCCAATACGAGCATTTTTGTTTCAAGTCTTGTTGTTTTGCCAATCTTCATGGAACTGTACAACCATGAGTTGATTTATTATCTGACTCCCCACCACCATCACAAAATAATAATAATAATAATAATAATTAATCCCATTAATTTACAGAGCTCCTATTGCTTATTAGTATCCCCAACTTTTACATATTACACCTCAATTCCTTAAATTATTTATCACACCCTAATTAAATAGTAAAACACATCATTCAAACACTTGGTTCAACTCGGCAGATTTACAGTGAGGGCACTTGCCCTCACAAGAATTTTCAAAGTCTATGTTTTAGTGAGCTATTGCGACAATTTTTAGTGGCAGATAAAAAAAAACTGCCCCTATTACCCCTATAAATTATTTTTTTTTCATTTTGTGTTGCCCCACAACTTTTTTTTTTCACCTTTAATTGTCCTCACAAATTTTTTTCTAGTATTGGTTGCTCCTACATGGGCAAAATCTTGGCTCCATCCCTTGGTTCAACTTATTACCTCAACATGACAAAACAATCAATCAACTTCAAGAGTTGTTAGGATTAGGCCCATATAAAATCTTAAATCTAACAAATAAATATCTAGACATAAAGAGAGATAGAGAAAGTTTTTCTATTAGAGCCCTAACATTTACTTATTTTTAATCATTGACTTATATTTTTATTTTAATTGGGGTGAAATAAGTAAAAGTTGGAGTGCCAATAGCAGCTCTCTTCCTTTTTGTTCTTGGCTTTTTAGCCATGACTTGATAATCAAGCTTGTAAAAATCTTTCTTATAAGTAGCCAAAATTGCCTTCACCACTCTAAGATGAATGTTAAAATAGTCAAAATTGCTATCCATTCCAATGATTTATGATGGTGAATGACAAATAAAAAATAATACACTCATAATTTTCAAGCTTTAGATATGACTTTTAATCGATTTCAACAATTTTTTATATTGAGTGATGAACGGAGAGCAATATACTTTAATTCTAAAGATTTAATAGAAATTAAATTATCAAAAATGACTATAAAAAAAAATATTAATTTTTTAAAATTATAAAAAAAGAAAAAAAAAACAACTTAAATCATTAAATCATTGGACTGTCCAACATTTTAGTATCTCACTTGACTTATTTTATGAATTTGAATGATGAAAATGCCCAAATTAAATTCTTAATAGGTAGAAGGGCATTTTTGGTGTTTTAATATAAACTAAAAGTTAAAATGCTGAGTTGTCCATCAATTTACTCAAACACTCAACAGCCCAACATTTAATTCATTTTTAGTAAATTATTTATTTATTATTATTTTTTTTTTGATAAGTGTAATATATTGAAAGAAAGAAAACAAAGTACAAAGAGACCGAGAAAGCCTCTAAACAAACTACAAATCAAAAAGAAATTAAAACATCAAAGACTACATAAAGAGTTCCATCTAAAAACGAAGTCATCAAAAGTAATCCCCTTGAACTCAATGTTTTGCTTCGCCCAAAGGTATAACAAGCCCAAAATCTCCAAGAATGTGCCGTGAGAGCTTCTCATCTTATTGTTAAACACCCTATTATTTCTCTCATTCCACACCCCCCAAGCAATAGCCGAGGGAAGAATAGCCCACAAGAATCTTTTTCTGAAAGAGAAAACATTACTGGTCCACCCTTCTAACAACAAGGAGAACTTACAAGGAATGACCCATTTATTTTATTTTTTTGGACAATTCGTGCAAAATTTGATTATCTTTTTAAGTAATTTTGCAAATATATAATCTTTACATTTGATCCAAAATGCTCATTCCATCATTATAATATATATTTTTGATATATCAAAAAGATCTATTCAATGTCGAGCTCAAAAAATAAAAATAAAAATATCGAGATCATGATTAAATCGTTGTGATCATTTTAAGGTGGACCTCTACCTCTACCTCCAACTTTTTTTTTTAATCTTTCGATCTTAATACTAAAATAAAATAGAGCTTCTATTAACACATCAATTTATGTTATCGACACTATTTCGGTGTGGTGTCAATATAGTTTTGAGAGATTCTATTGGCAAGTCAAACTTACTTACTACATCCCAATTTCTTAAATTATTTATCACACCATAATTGAAGATTAAAACACTTCATTTAAACATTATAAAAGTTTTGTTTAAACTATTATCTCGACATTACAAAAAATTATAAGATAAATTCTTAAATAATTACAATTTATTTTATAATATTTTTGAAGTATTATTAATGTTGTCAAAGTTATCACGTAATGTTGATAATTTGATAATATTATGTGATAGTTGTATCAACACATGTAATACTTTCGATATGCTTGAAAATTCTAGTAATTATTTGAGAATTTAACCAAAATTATAATACATTTAAAAAATATCAACAGTTGTTTACAATTAAGACTACAAAATGGCATATGGAAAATCACATGTATTAAGAGGTTTATTTATAATTTAAAATATTGATTAAAGAATTTTTTTAAGATTAGTTAATAGAAAAAAAAATTATATTTTGAATTTTGAAACTAGGTTACGTGGTTAAAATTGCAATTTTCTAGGTTTTTGATTAAATTTAATTGATTATATTAAATTTATTTAGATATAAAAAATGAGAGTATTTATGATTGCTCAAATTTTAGTGTCAAACTACTTCTAATCCACCTTTTCTCATTATAATACTAAAGATTAGATTAAGTATAAAAATCTAAATTTAACCATTTAAGAAAGAAAAAAAAAAGAGAGAATTTTTATTGGCATCCATACTGATAATGTTTCTGAACCGTTGATTAATTTTTATTTTAATTGGGGTGTAATAAGTAAAAGTTGGGGTGCCAATAGCAGCTCTCTTCCTTTTTGTTCTTGGCTTTTTAGCCATGACTTGATAATCAAGCTTGTAAAAATCTTTCTTATAAGTAGTCAAAATTGCCTTCACCACACTAAGATGAATTTTAAAATAGTCAAAATTGCGATCCATTCCAATGATTTATGCTGGTGAATGACAAATAAAAAATAATACACTCATAATTTTCAAGCTTTAGATGACTTTTAATCGATTTCAACAATTTTTTATATTGAGTGATGAACAGAGAGCAATATACTTCAATTCTAAAGATTTAATAGAAATTAAATTATCAAAAATGACTATATTTTGCATGAATGATAAAAAAATATATTAATTTTTTAAAATTATAAAAAAATAAAAAAACGACTTAAATCATTGGACTGTCCAACATTTTAGTATCTCACTTGACTTATTTTATGAATTTGAATGATGAAAATGCCCAAATTAAATTCTTAATAGGTAGAAGGGCATTTTTGGTGTTTTAATATAAACTAAAAGTTAAAATGCTGAGTTGTCCATCAATTTACTCAAACACTCAACAGCCCAACATTAAATTCATTTTTAGTAAATTATTTATTTTATTTTTTTGCACAATTCGTGCAAAATTTGATTCTCTTTTTAAGTAATTTTGCAAATGTATAATCTTTACATTTGATCCAGAATGCTCATTCCATCATTATAATATATATTTTTGATATATCAAAAAGATCTATTCAATGTCGAGCTCAAAAAATAAAAATAAAAATATCGAGATCATGATTAAATCGTTGTGATCATTTTAAGGTGGACCTCTACCTCTACCTCCAACTTTTTTTTTTAATCTTTCGATCTTCATACTAAAATAAAATAGAGCTTCTATTAACACATCGATTTATGTTATTGACACTATTTCGGTGTGGTGTCAATATAGTTTTGAGAGATTCTATTGGCAAGTCAAACATACTTATTACATCCCAATTTCTTAAATTATTTATCACACCATAATTGAAGATTAAAACACTTCATTTAAACATTATAAAAGTTTTGTTTGAACTATTATCTTGACATTACAAAAAATTATAAGATAAATTCTTAAATAATTACAATTTGTTTTATAATATTTTTGAAGTATTGTTAATGTTGACAAAGTTATCACGTAATGTTGATAATTTGATAATATTATCTGATAGTTGTATCAACACATGTAATACTTTTGATATTCTTGAAAATTCTAGTAATTATTTGAGAATTTAACCAAAATTATAATACATTTAAAAAACATCAACAGTTGTTTACAATTAAGACTACAAAATGGCATATGGAAAATCACATGTATTAAGAGGTTTATTTATAATTTAAAATATTGATTAAAGAATTTTTTTAAGATTAGTTAATAGAAAAAAAAATTATATTTTGAATTTTGAAACTAGGTTACGTGGTTAAAATTGCAATTTTCTAGGTTTTTGATTAAATTTAATTGATTATATTAAATTTATTTAGATATAAAAAATGAGAATATTTATGATTGCTCAAATTTTAGTGTCAAACTACTTCTAATCCACCTTTTCTCATTATAATACTAAAGATTAGATTAAGTATAAAAATCTAAATTTAACAATTTAAAGAAGAAAAAAAGAGAGAATTTTTATTGGCATCCATACTGATAATGTTTCTGAACCGTTGATTAATTTTTATTTTTAATTGGGGTGTAATAATTAAGAGTTGGTACCAGCAGCTCTCTTATCTTCATGCATGGTTCCTTTTAAAGCTTATATTCTGCGAACACTATCAGTTGACTTGAGGTCTTCTTTGCGTGCAACGTGGCATTCTCTGTGGGGCCAGCAACAATGATTCAAAAATGCTGAAATGACGAAAAACATTTACTGCGATTCTCACAAGTCTGACGTGGGATGTGCACATAATCATTGATGTGTTTCCTCGCGATACGGTTTATGTATGCATGTGCACGTCAGAATTGTGGGAATCACAGTAAATATTGAGTCACTGCAGCACGACTCTGAAAGTAAAGGTGGTTCCATTCCAAGCACTTGGTTTGAGCATTTTTTTTAATCATCGGCTTGCATTTTTCTGTTTTGAGAGCAGAGATGGAAGCATCATCTCAGGTGGGATACGGATTTCGCCCTACGGACGGAGAATTAATTAATTACTATTTACGATTGAAGAACAAGGGTAAAGAATCGAAAGTGAAAGCGATTTCAGAAGTTGATTTATGTAAATTTGAGCCATGGTAATGGAAGCCCATTATTTCTATCTCAATTCTTTGGTGTTTTTGTTTGATTTTGAACAATGGGTTTTGTTTTTCTTGGACAATTTTGATATGGGTTGTGACCACCTTCGAAGTTGTGATCAAAATGTTGCTTGCTTGCTTGCTAGTAGGTTTATTTATTTTAGTTCATTTTTTTTTTTCCACTTTGGGTTTTGTTTTTGAATTTTGATCTCAGTTGTGACTATTTTCGAAGTTTAGTTTGAATTTGAGATCAAAATGTTGGTTGATTGTTTGCTTGCTTGTAGGTTTATATGTGATTAAGAGTGATGATCCAGTAGTTGTTCTTTAGTTCTCGTTATCGATTTTTTAGTGTGTGTTTTTTTTTTCTTGGAGAATTTTGATATGGGTTGTGACCATTTTTGGAGTTGAGTTTGAATTTAAGATCAAAATGTTGGTTGAGTGCTTGTAGGTTTATCGAAGATACAGAATTATGATCCAGAGTGGTTTTTCTTTTGTTCTCGTAATCAAAAGTACCCAAAAGGTCGTCGTTTTGATAGGGCTACAAAAGCTGGGTACTGGAAAGCTACTGGAAAGGATCGACCCATCAAGTCTAGATCATCTGGCATGAAGATTGGTATGAAAAAGACACTGGTTTTCTATAAAGGACGCGCTCCCAATGGTGAGAGGACTGCCTGGGTCATTCATGAGTATCACACGAACTCTGAGAAGGTGAGATTTTGTAGCTAGTTTTTTATGTAGTAATGTACATTTATTGGTGGTGTTCCCTTTACATTGCTCAAATTTCATTCATCCACCTTTTGCAGTGTGCCTATGTTATTTGTCGCTTGTTCAATAAGTATCCGGAGGTCGACGATTCAAACTATGATGAAATAGAAGTGTCTGAGTTCACTCCTACTGCACCTGGATCTTCTCCTGAAGACATACCATCAAACCAACAAATGGATCACTCAACTTCTGAGTCTAATATACAAGTGGTAGAACAGCTGACAGGTATTGAGAAGTATCCCAATACCTATGTGCCTTCTAATGTGGAAGATCGTTTAAGTGCTACAGAGGTGGGGAACAAATTTGACACTTCAGTTTCAAGTTTATAGTTTCTACTTTCATCTTGAATGAGTGAAATAAACTAAAAAACTAAAGCTTGCTTGTTCTGTGCCTCTTTTGGTGGATCCGCTTCAGGAAGAGTGGTCAAGTTTCTTTTACGAGCTAACAAATGAGCTAGTTAAGAATTCAAACTGTGATGAAATATCACTTAGTGGCTCCATTCCTACCGCAGCCACATCTCTTGTTGGCATTCCACCAAACCAACTTACTGTTCAATCAAATTCTGAATCAGATGCTCTGGTGCCTAAAGAGCACTACTGCAATACGGTAATGGCTTCTGATGTGGAAGATCATCTAGCAGAAGTAAGAGCTACAGAGGTGAGGAAGGATTTTTTTACATTTTCATGTTCTAGTTTCTCTTATCATCTGGAATGAGTGAAAGAAACTCAAAAACTGTCTTCTTGTCTCTTCAGATGGATCCACTACCGTTAAGTTTCTTCAATGATCCCAAGATTTTCTCTCCTTTGCGTCTCGAGATGTTCCCTGGGCTCGAATCTTCTTACATGGATTCCTCCTTTACTGGTTACTTTGCCAAGGAACACAATAGGATACTGTTCCAAGGTGATGATGATGAGGTGGGCTTCACCTATCCCATACTACGACCTGAGCTGGCAGTTCACAATAACCAGGAATACTCTTGTGTCGAATCAACTAATCAGGAAAACTCAACTTTTTACGATGCAGTCTTTTCTACCAGATCAGGTGAAAAAACGAAAGCCTATAATATCAAGTGAAAGACTTTGTTATAATTGTGTTGGTATCTTCGTAAATGATTCTAATCTTCGGGTATTAACCTTTTATGTTTCTCTCTTTAAAACTGCATGGTGGTTATTCAACTCGTCGAAAGAATCATGATATGGACACTATGGTCGCGGTGAGGATTTTTCTCAAGAAAAATTAATTTAGATGTTTTGTATTTTAGTTAATATCGATGTATTGGTTTTAAACTTACATAAATTCACTTTTTTTACAGTCTGGATCGTCTATGCACACCTCAGTGGCACAGGGGCCATCAGGTGGCTGGTATGGTGACTTAGACTGTCACTCAAACACCGGACTAATGGAACAGGTGCAAATGGAAATCTCTAATAGCTAATTAATGACTTTTGTTATAACGTATTGGACCATCTAACATGGTTGAATTGCTACCCTTTTTTTTTTACTAAGTTGGTTGAATTGCTACCTATATCTTCATAAATTATCTTAATCTTCGGGTATCAACCTTTTATGTTCCTCTCTCTAAAACTCCAGAGTAGTCCTGTTGTTGTTATGACCCTAGCTTGTTAGATATAAGTATTTTTGTCAAGAAAAATTAATTTAGATATTCTATTAATATCCATTTATTGGTTTTAATTTAGATATTCTATTGCTATCCATTCATTGGTTGTCAACCTTCATAAAATTGCTGTTTTGTCTTTTGAACTAGTTATCCTATCTCGAGAGGATGACCTCAAGATCAAGACGGAATGCAGAAGATAATGAGGCAAAACCAACAGTTGCCGCAGTGAGTATTTCATCAAGCAAAACTAATTTAGATATTCTTTTAATATCGTTATCATCAGTTATGAATTTCCATAAAACCACTGTTTTCAGGCTACTGGAGATGCTAAACCACGCATTATGATGGCACAAAATACGTTTATCGGAGAATTCGATAAATCGTTGGGGTTGAGATCAAGATCGAGACAGATTATACATAATGAACCAAGACCAACAGTTTCGCAGGTGGGGATTTCATCAAGCAAAATTAATTTAAATATTACGTTAATACCCCCTTTCATCGAGTGTAAAATTTCCATTAAAAAAACTATTGTTTTCAGGCTGTTGGAAAAGCTGCGAAACATACTGAGACTTCGGGCATCTCAGATCCCTTGGCTGAGAATCTTAATTCAATGATCGTCAACTTGCAAAGTGATGAAAGGCTTACATTGAGTAGCAATATACAGGGCTCATCCCTGTTAGCAGCACGTCACTCAAATTTCTCGTATTGTGTTATGGTCGTCGTGATACTAATTATGGTCTTGTTCGTGCTTATCTTTGGGGCATGGAAGTGGTTGAAGTTTTGAATGGATGGAGAATCATCACAATCTTCATCTCAGCTCAAATAACACGAATCTTATTTCATCATTCAACCACTACATGTAATTAGTAATTGGTAATTATTTACTATGAATCTGGTTTAAGTTTTTGATTAATAGGAACATGGATAGACTTTATTTTATACGCACCAAATTCTGTAATTAATAAGTATGAATGTGTACATGTATTTAATGTGATTTTATATACTTTCTATGTGACTGGAACTTCTCTGTTGATGTCTTCAAGGGGAACTCCATAGAGACAAGGGGGGCCATGGTCCCACAAAAATTTATGAAGTCTTTATTTTATATACTTATCCTACCTTACAAAGAAAGGCTGAACTACACCACAAAATAATTTTATATTTAAGTAGAAGGTGACATTTGCAAACTCACATACCTTTGAAGGTTTATTTGTAATTTAAAATATTAATTAAAAGGGTTTTAAAAAAGATACTTTTATAATTTTAAAAATTAAAAATGATATTTAAGTTTAAAGGTATTTTAGAAACATCCCTTTGTAAAATTGGTGATATTAGGTTTACCCCCTTGTAAAATGAAAGATTAGCTTTACCACCTCTTGACCAACGTTGCTTTTTTTCTTTTATGATTTAACAGTGAAATTCTGATTGTTTCCAAATTTTGATATAGTAATTCAAGTATTTGAAGAGTATTCTGAAAAAAAAAAAGAAAAAATCAAAATCAAAATTTCAATGTTAAATCACAAAGAAAATGTAATGTTGACTTATGGTCAAGCGGGGTAAAGCTAATCTTATATTTTGCAAGGGAGTAAACCTAATAACACCAATTGTACAGGGGATTGTTTCTAAATTACCCTAAGTTCAAATTAAAAGGTGGCATTTGCAAATGCTATGAAAATTAACCAAGATTACAGGGTCATTAGCTGCAATTTTCTTGAATTTCTTTTTTCTTTTTATCAAAATGAAAGGGGGGGCGGGGGGCGGGGGGCGGCTTCTTGAGAGAATGGGGAGTGAAGCCAACTTTACCCGGTAATTTTGAGATTTTGATCAATAAAGGTTATTTTGATCAAAATGGCATAACTGTTAGGGTTGTACTCAATTCACCTTTTCTACTTATTCCCTCTAAGAATAATTTGAGTTGTAAGAAATTATCTATTCTTCCTTTTTTTTCCTTTTTGTTTTTTAAAGATTTTCTTTTAAATCCTCTTATTTTTTAAATATAAAAAAATTGAATTTTCTTCACCAAAAACTTAGAGATTGAGGCAAAATCATCTAAAATCAACATAGATGATGAATATTTCTACCCAATGTAAGATTTTTCGCTTCATTACTCTGATAAAACTGGTGGAGGTGATTGGGGTCTAGTAAAACTCCTTTCTTGATGTAATTATAAGGTGAAAAAGAAGGATTTTTTTTTTTTTTTAAACTTGAGGTTTCTTTGATCATATAAATTTCAGATCTGCTTTTTTCATGCAAGTTTTCCTAGAACTCTAAAACATT
The DNA here is from genome assembly GCF_017979445.1 of Akebia trifoliata. NCBI lineage: Eukaryota > Viridiplantae > Streptophyta > Magnoliopsida > Ranunculales > Lardizabalaceae > Akebia > Akebia trifoliata. The sequence goes on along the minus strand of NC_141385.1, from coordinate 11,324,534 downwards.
TTAGAAGTTTCAAAAGTAGGCCATTCATGGGTTTATAATAAATAAAATAAAATAAAAAATCAGATCCTCATAATTTATAAAAATAAAAGGCACGCGTGTCTTGTGGGTTTATGAGTAAAAAAAATTCTAGATCCTTATAATTTTTTTATTGATTAGATCCTAATAATTTCTTTTACTTAAAGACTTCGTTGAGGAAAGAATCAAAATCCATTGGCTTCATGTGGGGGCAACTCTATATTGTATAAAACAAAGAAGAAGGACAAGTTGTAGATTCTACAATTAAAAAAAATGGAATCTGAACCCGATACTTTATTCATGTGGGGCCTTCTTAAATACTATATATTAAATAAGATAGAAAAGAAAGTCAATTGTGGGTTTTTTGAATAAATTTTCTTTTAAGAAAACTATTAAATCCGAACTTGTTTTCTTGGGTCTTTTACAGGGATAATATATATTATTTATAATTTTTATAATTTTATACTATTAGTTCAGCCCCCACAAGTGAATTTCTTTCTCTGGTCCACCTCTGCATGTCTGATAGACATTGTTGAATTTTTAATATAGAAATCATTCAATAAACAAGTTTGCATACTGTATTCAATCTTACATTGCCAAATTAGGGAAGAGATCATGATTCCTCAATTAGATACACCCATTTTGATTTAAATAATATTAGAAGACATGACTTCAAATAAAATGGAATAACCAACCGGGGTTGGGCTTGATGGTAAGACTGGGTGTGCTCCCCAGGTCTTGTCTTTGAATCCCCTTCCCACCACCTTGTGTGGCACTTAAATGGGTTTGGGTTTGTCCCCTTAAATCTCGTATGGGGTTGGTCATGCGGGGCCCCCAAGGGAGATTAGTCCGTCACGCTTACGTGAGAGTGTTGATGGGATACTCCCTCGATTACAAAAAATAAAAAAAATAAAAAATAAAAAAATAAAATAAAATAAAATAAAATTGAATAGAATAACATAATTTACATAACCAACACCAAATTCTTGGGATCAAGATTTTGATGACTCTGTACACCATGATAATGAGATATGTTTGTATGGCAAATATGACTGATATGCCCTTTGATGATTGATATAGTATCTACAAAAACTTAGATGTGCATTTTCTTTTCTTGTTTTCATGGGCCGCACATACCAATCATTTTACACGTGTACAGTAGTTAAATATAGTCACTTATTATGAATGGACATAAATAAATTTAAATGTGTGATCTAGAGAGCAAATTCAATCTCCCTTACCATCTCTGTTAATCTCTGATCATATTTTAAATAAGTTGCGAACATAATACAGAAATATGTTTGCATTGCAAATATATTTCCAAAGACCTTTTACACTAAACTCTATAAAACTACATCTCTAACTCTTAAAATTACTTGGAGATCTATATAAACATTAGATTTGAGTTAAAAATAAATAAAATACATCAAATCTATGATTATGAATCAAACTAAATTCACCAATCAAGGTGAATGTTTTTGGTATTGGTCACCAAAGATTCTGAACGGACATCAAGCTTTCTGTATTTAAAATACAGCAAATCTATTACAACACTCTCAAAGTCAAGTAATTAGTCTGTCTTTTCGATCGAACTTTAGTGAATTTCGTTCAAATCTGGAGATGGAAGTTGGCTTTTTGTTGAATTTCTTTCTACCCATTTTGATTTTCTTATCTTCTTCTTCTTCTTCACTCTCGGCATTTCATGGAGATTACGACGAAAGCTACTCAAGAGATCTTCTAAGTTCAGCTAAGAGAGACAAAGACTGGTTAGTCTCAGTGAGGAGAGAAATCCATGAAAACCCAGAACTCAGATTCGAAGAACATAACACCAGTGCTCTTATTCGAAGAGAACTCGATAAACTTGGCATCTCTTATGTCTTCCCATTTGCCAAAACTGGTATTGTTGCACAAATTGGGTCTGGTTCTCCACCAATTGTTGCACTTAGAGCTGATATGGATGCTCTTCCATTGCAGGTATGTCGACCCATGTCTTTATTTTTGTTGGATTTGTTGCTTTTTCTTTTTTAACCTAAAGTTTTGAAGTTTGGGTTGTTGATTTAGGAGCTTGTGGAGTGGGAACATAAGAGTAAAATTGATGGTAAAATGCATGGTTGTGGACATGATGCCCATGTGACAATGCTAATTGGAGCAGCTAAATTGCTTAATCAACGCAAAGATGATATCAAGGTATTTTTGTTATTCTTATTGAATTTTACTAATGGGAATCTATAAGAAACAAATTTTTTTTTTTTTTTTTTTTGGACTAATAGATGATAAGTTGTGCAACTAAATTTTTCCAAGCCGCCAATTTGGTAAGTCTTTGAATGGTAATTCCAGTGACCTTTTTTAATACATGCGTTCACTTGCTTGCCTATGAACCAATAATTGAGATAAAGAAAGAAATATTGATGATTTTTAATGCATATAGTCTTAAGCATATGTACAACGGCAAGTGCACATGAAACTTTAGTGTTTGATACTTCAATTAGATGGTGGTTTGTGTGTTAAGTGGTAACCAAAACCTTAAAACTGGTCACACAGATAGGGACATTGCAGACATCCAACTGCCGACCACATCTTAGTAGGAAAAAAAACTTCAAGTCCAGATCAAGCATCTGATCTAGTTTCGTCAGCAAGGTAAGCTAATCCAATTGAGCAGTCCAGTCTAGCCATTAGCTACAATTCAAGCAAGGATGTGAGCATGTGTGTGTGTATTAGCGTGCTTGGGGGGGGGGGTGGGATTCAGGTTTGTGACCTGAAAGTGCCAATGATCAATATGCATAGATGAGTTTACTTTGCTATATGTGAGATTTTCTGTTTTGGAAATTCCAAGTGAACAAGATTGTGGGTAATGGCACCAGTACTTTACCATGGTCAATGCTGAGTAAACTTTTCAAATAAGCTGAGTCCTAACCTCTAATGGTTGGATTATAGAGTGAATTCAACCCAGGAAGGATTTGGTGTGGTGGATATCATTGCCCTGTTAACGTAGTAATATATCTAGATGACTTCCTGCTGCAATTCTTTCTTGTGGCTGCATTGATGACCCAGCACCAGGTGGCCTTGTAAGTAGTAGCCATTCTAAACTAGCCTCTCATGTGGCCTGTGCCATACATTTTATTATTGTGGCATGAAACAAACCATCTTGTATGTTCTGTAGTACTCCTTTATCCAGGCCTGGGACAAGAAGTGTAGTGTAAAGAAACACTATACGGGCAGAATAATCATCTCTCTTGCAAAATTTGGTTTCTTTGATGAGTCATTGTATTCATATTATAAATCAAAATCTGTGGTATAGATATAATGAGTCAAAGCATAAATTTGAGTAAGATTAAATCATCTGTTGTATGCTCAAGCTTACCAACTCTCTCTTTTCTGTTTGGGTTGGTATCTTATTACACCTCTGCTTCTTCTTCTTCTTCTTGGTTTTTTTTTTTTTGGTTTTTTTGATAAATAAACCAAATATATTAAAACAAGGCGGTCAAGGTGACCAACCAAAAGTAGAAAGACAAGCAAAGAAAACCTTACAAAATAAAAAGGGACTCCCATCTAAATAAAAATTCCTCAAAAAAAGACCCCTTTAAAAGCAATATCCAACTTGCACCAGTGAAACAGTAACCCAATAATAAACAAAATCATGTCATGGCGAGGCATTTCCTCCCCTGAAAAGATCCTTCTATTTCTCTCCTTCGACAAGCTGCACCAAATTGCAAAGGGGAGCAAGACCCAGAGACTTCTTTTCCTACCTGCGAAAACATTATGACTCCAGCAATGGAATAAAGATAAAGTGGAATTTGGAAGACCCAATTAGCACTGAACAACTACAGAAAATGGGACCAGATGTTTGCCGCAAAAGGACAATGGAGAAGAATGTGGTCAACTGATTCCCCACTTACATAGCAGAAAATTTTTTTTTGGCAAAATGAATTATGTAGGACACCTCATTTGGACAACCATGACAGTAAGAAATCTTAATTTGTTCATTTTTCCTGCCTTGAACAGTATTTGCACAGTAATGTATGTTTTGTATTACTTCAATGTTTCTATACTGATTGTGCATCATCATCAGCTTTTGGCTTCAAGTGAACGAATTATGTTCCTCCATTCAATCCTTTCTAAGGTCATGTCTTATGTTAATTCAATTCCATGTAAAACTATTCTTTGTTGTGTCAATTGGAATCCCTTAACTTTTTCATGTTACTTGATGAAGGGAACCGTGAGGCTTCTTTTCCAACCTGCAGAGGAGGGAGGTCTAGGTGCAGCTCACATGATAAAGGAAGGTGCCCTTGGTGATGCTGAAGCAATCTTTGGAATGCATATTGACAGCACAAGGCCCACTGGAAGCATTGCATCCATTGCGGGATCTGCACTAGCTGCTGGATGTGTTTTTGAAGCAAAACTTGAAGGACTTGGTGGACATGCTGCACGTCCCCACTTGAATGTGGATCCAATAGTTGCCGTATCTTTTACAATTTTGGCACTGCAACAACTCATTTCGAGAGAACTGGATCCCCTTCATAGTCAAGTATGTCCAAATATGTATGTTCATCGGTACTTATTGCCTCCTGACTTCATAGCATTCAATTTAACTCGAGCACGGTATTTTAGTTGGGAATCGTGATCCAGAATGGTGTCCTGTTCCTATAACAGTGCATGTCTACTTGACAAGTTTTTATTGGAGTTTCAATACATTGGGCTTCATGCTAAGTGTAAAATGGCTTGGTTAGGAGCCCCAGGTGTTTTAAACTCCAACAAAAACCTGCCACGTAGACAGTGTACCTAGATTATAGGAATGGGACACCATTCCAAATCCCGATTATTTAATTGGTTAATAATTATGACAGTAAATAATGTCAGTTTCTGAACCAGTATAACAGAATCCTAAATATGATTTCCTCTCCATTTTTTTTTGTTAATCAAGTAATTCCTATTTTTAAGAAAATACTGAATGCACATATTTGGAAATAAAATGTATATCTCATATATCAATATAATAAATTTCAATCTCGGTGTCTATTTTGGCCAGCCTGAACGTGGACATTCATTTAGTATGGAAATCAATACAATTCTGGGGAACATAAATGTTGTGGAAATACTGAAAATATTAAGGAAATTTTCATTGAAATTTAGGAAAATGATGAAGCATACATTGAAGTGCACGTACTTTATCAAAGTACAAATGGACAATAAACAACTATATGGAGAGTGGAGATAAAAATCATCATAGTCCCGCTTCCCAATGGTGCAAGTATTTGGAAGTATAACAACAAAAACCAATTATACTGTAATGTCACATTAATTGTATACACTATAATATGCAAAACACTTACTTAAATGAACTAACTATCTAATATTATCTCAACGTGGATGGTTTGGCGTTGGTTATGACAAAAAAATGCATTTTATGCCTTCAGATAAAACTTTCGGTCAAATTACATAATCAGATACGATTTTGAAATATTTACATACCAGATAGTGTTTACCATATGTGTAAAAACTTTTGTAGTGAAACTGCCTTTATATCCTTTAGGTTTTAAAATATCGGTTATGTAATTTTTAAAAATTAAAGGGGTATAGAGGTAAATTCACTACAATATTTTTTATACATACAGTAAAATTTATCCAAGCTACGTAAATATTTCAAAATCATATTTGCTTCTGTAACTTGACCAAAAAATTTATTTTGATTGCAAGAAACACCATTTTTATCATGCCCAACATCTTGATGATGTCGTGAATGAGATTGATATTGACAGCTTTGGAGTGAATATCTACTAGTTGATCTTCACTTAGCATATATGGAAGATAAATTTCCTTGCGTGCTACCTTTTCTCTAATAAAGTTGTGACCCATTTCTATATGTTGTCCTGTCATGTTAAACTGGATTATTAGCAATACTAATAGCAGTTATATTGTCACAATATAAATTCATTGGTCCTTCCCTGGAATAGAATTCTCAACCATTGTAGCATGCATGTACCATGTGTCATAGCTCTATATTTAGCCTTTGCGCTAGATCTTGCAACAGCTATTTGCTTCTTACTTCTCCACGTCAAAAGATCACCTCCAACATAAGTACAATATCCTGAAGTGGAATGTCTCAGTTCCAGACTATGCTCAGTCTGCATATGTAGAAGCTTTACTTTCAAATGGCAATGATTTCCAAACAGCAGTCCCTTCTCTAGGGACGATTTAAGATATCTCAGTATCCCCTGAACAACTTTTAGATGAGTAGACCGAGGAGCATGCATAAAATAATTTATAACACTTAAAGCATACTTATTTCTTCAACGGTTGCTTAGCCCCACTTCGTGTAATTTATGATTTTTCTCCGTTGAACTATATGCGGGCTTGGCCCCAACTTTCCCAACATCTATTAGTAGATATAGGATATATTTCTTTTAAGATGTGAATATGCCCTTTCGAGATCTGGGAACTTCAATCCCAAAAAACTATTTCATGGGCTCTAGATCCTTAATCTTAGACTTTCAAATTTTGAATTTCAAAAGGGTTATTACTTGTTACAACAATATTATCAACATAGACAATCAATGTTATGGTAGTGGTTCCTGAGTGCATCACAAACAAAGTGTGATCAGCATGACTTTGAATATATCCCAGTTTCTTAACTGCCATGCTGAACTTCTCAAACCATGCCTTCGGAGACTGTTTGAGGTTGTAGATAGCTTTCTTTTATCTTGCATACCTTTCCTTCGAAGCCTGGAGGCTTTTTTTAAAGGCACCTTAGGAAGATACTTTTTATATCCATCTGATGTTAGGGGTCACCTCATATTTGCTGCAATGGAGAGTAATGCGTGTATATTTATCTTAGCTTCAGGAGAAAATGCCACGGGTAGTCAATACCTATGTTACTTGGTTTGTGGGTTTGCTCTGCTCAAATTCGAGTTCGTGGTTTGCCAATCAAGAATGAACCTGGTTCGCAGGGGTAGACAAAAATGAAAGTATTCAAAGGTTGGAGTGATGAATAGGTACAAAAGGTATTGAAGATGGTAGATTTGGGGAAGAAAAAAAATCAGATATTTTTATTTACAGGTTGAAGATGAGGGTATTTGCTCATTTTCCATCAATCTAGTAAAAAAGACGAAGGTCAAAGGGGCATGCTCTCAATTTGAAATTTTAGGAAGATATTTCAAATATTATCAATTTGTGGAGGGGTGGAAAAATTAACTTAAATTAAGAAAGACATTTGGTTCGCTACATTTCATGAACCAAGAGCGAATCATACCGCAAACTGGTTTGATTCGGGCCGGTTGGTAGTTCGGTACTTAAACAATGAATTGGGTAACCCTGGTCAATACCATACATTGTGTGAACCCCTTTGCCACTAATTGTGATTTAAATCTCTCACCTGATCCATCAGTGTTGGGTTTCATAGTAAACACCTACTTGCATCCTACAATACTCTTTCCTGCAAAAAGTGTCACCAATTCCCTAGTTCCATTTTTATTGAGAACTCTCATTTCTTCTCGTTTAGCTTCCTTCCACTTTGGATCTCCAACAACATCAATACACTAGATGGCATATAAAAGGGGAACACAAATGCAATAAAAGCTTGAAGTGAAGGAAATAATGACTGATAAGACACAATGGGAAGATCTGTTCATTTATCTATTGATAAGTAGTGAAACTATGTCTTCCCTTGCATGAGGCAATGGGAAGATCTGTATCTTGTGAATCAATAAATAAAGGAACAGGAACTGAAACAGATGGTGCAGAATTAGACAAATTACTTGCTATTTCACGAGAAAAAAAGACACAAACTAGCCAAAGATATAATTATTTTTTTAAACAATAGCTCCAAAACCATTCAAGTCGTATAACTGTCTAATCCTTCACCAAAAACATCATAATTATTCAAGAATGATCGAAACAAAGGAGCTACTTGAATTGAGTACTCATCAGGGGATACTATTCATGAGTACTGTTCACACAAAGTTATTCACTGGTACTGTTTACATATTACTCACAGAGTCCCAAATGAAGAAACAGAAAGATCGTACTTCGTTCTCATACTTAGTAGAAAAAAATGTTGATCTGGTTAAAAAGTAAAGAGCAATGAAGAAGAAAGAAAAGAAGAGAATGTGGAGGAAACAGGGTATTGAAATACCTGTCCAAATAATCTTTTTTCTTTATATGGTAAAGCGATAGATGTTAGATTTTACGCATTCAAAATCCTAAAACATGACTTTAATATACTTTGATTTTTCCCTATAGGATCTAATTTATTACATATCTCAAACACACTATTCATTCAATGTAAAATGAGTTAAGGGTACTTATCTTGTGCCATTGTGAATTATTGATCCAAAACGTTGAAGATGTGCCCTCTATCCATGTATTCCTCGAAGTTTTCAAAACCCCAATCAAATTGATCTCTTCCTTCTAGAGTCACCTTCTCCCTTCTCTCTATATAGATCGGCTGAATACTAATGATTGATGAATATCACTATTGTGAACTTTTTACTTTATATGTTTTCCACACATACGTTCTCTCTTTTTTGTATTTCCAATATGGGGTCGTCGATCCTTTTTATAGATGAAGGTTGAGGGCCTAGAGTTATTATTTTAGTAAGTTTCCTATCCATCAAGGTCTCTTACTAACTTTAAAAAATATTCATAATTCTAACGATATTGAGAATCTTTAATATTGCTATCTATTATGTATATAAAATCTTTGTGCAATTAAACAACAAAAATCGTGAGGTCAATGGGCCACACGATATAAAATTTTAATATTCTCCCACTTGGCCCATTAGACCGATTGTGCTAATAGTGAATTTTCAAAATATTTTAAAAAAGACTTATCTTTAGGATTCTATAACCAAAAATCATTTTATACGTGATTATGAATTTTAAAATCATCAATATTCCCAATATACAATTAGATTTTTTAATGCCATATTTCGATTAGATATTAATGTGAGTCATGGCGGTTGTATGTCATCTATGTCCTACTTCATTCTATATACCACACCATCATATAGCCTTTAATTATGCCCCTTTCATTTGTCTTGTCAAAACATTTCCTGTATTACTTAAATCCAAACAAAATATGCATAATGTAAATAGAAATAAGAAATAAACAGAAATAAACTTTATTTAATATTAATGTTAATGGCAATTACATAACCACTTCAGAGTGATCTATTCCAAATACATAAAAGATTTTCCCAAAAGATCCATCCTGATATCATGTTCTCTGTAAGCTTTTGGTGATAATGTTTTTGTCAATAGATCAGCTATCATTCGAGCGGTGCTAATGTTTTCTAATGACACTAATTGTTTCTGGACTCTTTCTCAACCCACTAAGTACTTGACATCCATGTGTTTCGCATCGTCCGTGTACTTTCCGTTTTTAGAGAAAAACACAGTTGCAGTATTGTCACAATATATCTTTAGCGGCCTGACTATAGAGTTGACAATCCCAAGTCCTAAGATAAAATTCCACAATCATAGAGCATGTCTCGTGGCCTCAAAACATGCCACGAATTCAACTTCCATAGTGGATGAAACAGTAATGCTCTACTTCACACTCTTCTACGAGATAGCTCCTCCTGCTAGTAGAAATACAAAATCCGATGTAAACTTTCTGCTATCAGAGCATCCGACAAAATCTGAATCTGAGTATCTGATCACTTCTAGATGATATGATCTCCTGTAAGTGAGCATATTGTCCTTTGTCTCTTATAGATACCTCATAACCTTCTTTGCAGTTTTCGAATGATATATTCTCGAGTTACTTTGATATCTCCTAACATTCTAATTGCAAAATTGATATCCGGTTTAGTACATGTCTGAGCATACATCGAATTCCCAATAGTTGAACCGTGTGGTATATCCTTCATCTGCTCCCTTTGTAAATCATTCTGCGAACATTGCATCAAATTGAACTTGTCTCCTTTTCCGATAGGCACGTCATCAATAGAACAAAATTGCATTTATATCTCTCTAAGACTCTATTTATATAATATTTCTGAGACAATCCTAATAAGTCTTGAGATCGATTCATAAGGATTTCTATGCCAATGACATATGTTGCCTCACCCACATTAACCATCTTAAAATTCTTAGTGAGATAATTCTTAGTTTCGTGTAACAAACCAAGATCACTACTAGCTAACAAAATATCTACATACAAAACCTATATTATAAACTTGGTCCCACTAATCTTCAGATATATACACTGATAGACAGTGCTTTCCTTAAATTCGGAGAAAATAATGGTATTGTTAAACTTTATTTACCATTGCCTTAAAGCTTGTTTAAGTCCGTAAATGGATTTCTTAAGTCTGCAGGCTAACTTTTCTTTTTTCCTTTTCTGTGAACCCTTCAGGCTGTTTTATGTAGATTTCTTCATCCAAACTCTCATTTAAGAAGTTCGTTTTCACATCCATTTAGTGTAACTCCAAATCATAACGAGTCACCAATGCTATAATGATTTTAAGTGAGTCTTTCTTTGAAACTGGAGAGAATGTCTTATTGTAATTGATACCTTCCTTCTGAGTAAATTTTTTAGCCACAAGTCTAGTTTTAAATCGTTCGACATTGCCTTTTACGTCGCGTTTGGTCTTGAAGACCCATTTACAACCGACTTTCTTACTTTTATGAAACAATTCGACGAGATCCTAAACACAATTCTGGTCCATAGATTTTAACTCTTCTTTCATGGCATCCATCCACTTGATAAAATAATCATTTTCTATTGCTTGAGAAAATATAACCGGATCTTTATTAATCCCAATATCTAAGTCAGATTCCTATAGATACACCACGTAGTCATCTGAAATGGCAGGTCTTCTTACTCTGAGAGATCTTCTCAGAACTACTGGTAATAAATCTTCAATTACGATGGTTGAGTCTTGATGGATTGGTGAACCAATTTGTTCTAACTGTTGTCCATTCTCCTCAAGTTATTAAACATCTTGAGAATTAACAGTTTCATGAAGATTAAGAGATGGTAGGATATTCACTCTTATTTCTTCGAGAGTTATTTTACGTGGTCTACGATCCCATTAATCTCACCATTTTCCAAGAATCTGATGTTTTCGATTTCAACTATTCTCGTATTGTGGTTAAGGCAATAGAATTTGTATCCTTTAGATTTTTCTGGATAACTAATGAAATATATAGAGATGGTCTTGGGATCCAATTTCCTTTCTTGTGGGTTATAAATCCTTACTTCCACTGGGCAGGTCTAAACATGTAAGTGTCTTAAACTAGGTTTCCTACCAGTCCACAGCTCGAAAGGAGTCTTAGGAACCGCCTTCCTAGGAATCCTGTTTAAGATGTACATTGTAATATTTAATGTTTCTCCCCACAAGAATTTTGGAATTGTTGAGTGACCCAATATGTTCCTAACCATGTCCATATGTGTATGATGACACCTTTCAGTTGCACCATTCTACTAAGGCGTCCAAGGCATTGTATATTGTACACAAATACCAAACTTTTCTAAGAGTTTAACAAAAGGGTCAGGGTTCTGACTTGATTCATTAAATCTACCCTAGTATTCACCTCTTCTATCTAATCTAATTATTTTAACATTTTTGTCTAACTGCCTTTCTACCTCAGTTATAAATATCTCGAAGATATCCACAGACTGAGGTTTTTCATAAATCAGATAGACAACCAAACCTAGAGAGGTGGTCTATATTTTTCTTTACTTAAACATGTAGTGGGAAAAGGTCCACAAATGTCAGTGTATGATCTCAAGAAGTTTTTTACTTCTTGTGGCTCATTTCTTAGTATGTTTGGTTTGCTTCCCTTTAATGCAATCCACACATACCGAGAAATCCATGAAGTCCAAATTATCCAAAACTTTATCCTTCACTAGTCTCTCTATCCTAGTTTTAGACATATGTCCCAGACGTTTGTGCCACATGATGGAGGGAATTTTTATTTATCAAGCCACGTTTCAAACTATTATTCGAATGCAAGGAAACTAAAGACTTGGCATAATCAAAATTTAAATTAATTTTATATAAACCATCGATCAAAATCTCATATCCAACTAAAATTGAATGTAAGAGCAACTTTAACTGTCTACATTCAAAAGAAATCGAATATCCTAAACTATCTAATCTAGATAATGAAATTAAATTCCTAGATATGGTAGTAACATAAAAAATGCTCTCCAGATTCATCTGATTACCAGTCTCCAATACCAAGCGATAGGTTCTTACAGCTAACCCTTGCGCTCCGAGGCAGTTTCCCATGAAGATAAATCTTTCATTATCTTACGTTAGTTTCCTACTTGAAAAGAATCCCTGCATCGAACTCGTAATATGAGTTGTGGCTCCATAATCAATCTACCAAGTATTAAAAGATACTTCAGTTAAATTTGATTCATAACATACAAAAGAAAGAGACATACCTTTCTTTTCGAATCAATTTCTGTATTTTACGCAGTCCTTCTTCATGTGTCTCATTTTGTCACAAAAGTAGCACTTGACACCAATGTGATTTGCATTCCTAGGAGTTTAACATTTCCCTGATGCATTCTTCTTCCACTTTTTTTACTTTCCTCCTTTTTTTCTTGTTCCTTAATTCATCACAGAAGTAGACTATTTTCCTTCTTATCCCAATCTCATCTCCTTTTGAATGCACATGTTAGTCAATTTGTTCACACTCTACTTGTCTTTATTAGTGTTGTAGTGGATCTTAAAGGGATTGAATTGAGCCGAGAGAGAGTTGAGGATGAATTGTAATAGGAAGGAATCATTTACGTTCATTCCTAATGTTCTAAGCTCTGCAACCTTGTATGTCATGTTGAAAGTATGGTCTTGTATTCCTCGCACCCCATTGTATTTCATGGTCATCAACTCGGCCATCAACGTGCTCGCAAGTGATTTATCAGCAGACTTAAATTTTTCTTCAACATTTTTCAAATACTCTTGCACGTTGTTATTTGGAGGTAGGGAGGTCTTGATGTTGTTACTTAAATTTTTCTTCAACATTTTTGTAATACTTTTGCACGTTGTTAGTTGGAGGTAGGGAGGTCTTAATGTTGTTAGCAAATGTCATCCTCATTAATATCAAACTAAGCCTATTCGATCTTTCCCAAGCGAGGAGCAAGTTTTCTTACTCTATCGTATTGTTCTCAGTTAGATCTGCAGGTTTTGCAAGATGAATGCTAGGTTAAGATCTTGAACACGTAGAGTGAATTGGATGTGCTTATACCATTCCGAAAAATTTGATTCAGTAAGGATTGGGATGGTGGATGCATTAGAGTGCGATGAACTTGGAACTGAAATAAAATAAGGACAATGTTCTAATAAGTGCTTTGAGTTTTATTGAATAATGATGAACTTATCAATATTACCTAAATTTATATTTTGGGTTAAACTAGGTATATTACTTTAGGATAAAGACTAATTTATTCATCCCATAAGGTTAACATAATTTATTCAATTAGTTTTGTTACCTTTAGGTATCCAATTTTAGTTTTGTTACCTTTAGGTATCCAATTTTAGTTTTGTTAAGTTCATGTGAATTATATTACCTTACCCAAAGTTCAATTAGTTAAATGAAATTTACTTATAAAAAAAAAAAATTAGTTAAATGAAATTCTTCTTTGAGCTAATCCCATTTACTTATTTGAGTCTGTAATTGTAAATATTATTATTCTTTAATGTCACCCGATGACTAGATTTAATACAATTAGATATTTCATAGGTTTTACTAATTAAGACCACTTTGGCAACTACAAAAATAAAATTTATGTTCCTCTATATTGTTCAATAATATTTACGTAACCTTAAGGTTTTTCTTTACTGTTCCAATAACATGATATGGCATAAAACTTTAATCACTAAACCGAAAACCATATTGAATCATAATCTTGTACCAAAACAAAATCAATTGAATCGTGATATTGGAGTAAAACTAAATTCAATTGAATTCTTATATATATAAGCAAAACCGAAATCAATTGAATCAATAAGCAAAATGAAATCAATTGTATCATTAGGCAAAACCGAAATCAATTGCATCAATGTGTATAAGCAAAACCGAAATCAATTGAATCATTAAGCAAATTGAAATCAATTGTATCGTAAGGCAAAACCGAAATCAATTACATCAATGTACATAACCAAAACCGAAATCAATTGTTCAATGTATATAAGCAAAACCTAATTCAATTGAATCAATAAGCAAAACAAAATCAATTGGATCATTATATAAAAATCGAAATTGATTGGATCATTATATAAAAATCAATAAGCAAAACTGAAATCGATATATAAGCAAAACCTAAATCGATTGGATCATTATATATAAGCAAAAAAATTATATATAACCATAATATGAATTCAATCACCGAAATAATATATATATAACCACGAAATATAACCAAAAATCTGAATTCAATACAACCAAAACTGAATTCAATTATACCAAAATATATATATAACCAAAAATCTGAATTCACTTAAACGTAATCCTGTAGCAAATAGAAATCACTTATTTGAACAAAATATTGAAATCAAATTTCAATCATAATAATCATGATTATATAAACAAGATCAAGAAATTGGAACGAGAATTTTATCTTAAAGCATGGCAACTTTTATGCATGTATAGTTCGAAGCCAAGATATGGAAATTCAAGAACCTATGGTCCTGATACCACATGTTAGATTTTACTCATTCAAAATCCTAAAAAATGACTTTAATATACTTTGATTTTTTCCAATAGGATCTAATCTATCACACACCTCAAACACACTATTAATTCAATGTAAACCGAGTTAAGGGTACTAACTTTGTGCCATTGTGAATTCATTGATCTAAAACGTTGGAGGTGTGCCTCTCTACCCATGTGTTCCTCAAAACTTTCAAAACCCCAATCAAATTGATCCCTTCCGTCTAGACTCACCTTCTCCCTTCTCTCTATATGGATTGGCTGGATACTAGTAATTGATGGATATCACTCTTGTGAACTTTCTACGTTATGCATTTTCCACACATACGGTTCTCTCTTATTCTTATTTCCAATATGGGGTTGCTGATCCCTTTTATAGGTGAAGGTTGAGGGCCTAGAGTTATTCTTTTAGTAAGTTTCCTATCCATCAAGGTCTCTTACTAACTTTAAAGAATATTCATAATTCTAACGATATTGAGAATCTTTAATATTGGTATCTATTATGTATATAAAATCCTGGTGCAATTAAACAACAAACACCGTGAGGTCAATGGGTCACACGATATAGAATTCTAACAATAGCAACAAAATACCCCTATTAGAAGGACATAATACCAACAAAACTCAAAGAAACAATCAAAGACTAATTTTCTCGACAGCAAATCAGAATATATTCCTTGCTGGATTTTTGGCTATTCCCTTTCTATTGAGCAAATTTTGCACCGTTCCAAGTGTTAGGATTGGACCATACTCAAACTTTTCCTATAGGCTGGATTGCTAACTATGCTTCTAACAAATCATTATTTTGGATAATTTAACTTCTAAACTTGAGCCTATAGTGTAGCTTATAGATATAACTCAAACCCTTTCTCTGTATCCTGCATTGTTTATATCATGGATCCATCCATTCATAACAAAGGTTTCTGGTCCGTATATGGTATATAGTGTGACTACTTATTTTAGTGTGAGATACTTGTACGCTTACTTTTATTTGTTCTAGTTTAAAATTTTAATCATATTTCCAATTAGTGCTATTAATAAGATGTTAGCTAATGTGATTTATCACTGAAACTTAACTTCCTTTGTGAAGGTTCTTTCTGTTACTTATGTTCGAGGTGGGACGGCATTGAATGTCATTCCTCAATCTGTTGAATTTGGGGGCACTTTGAGGAGTCTTACCACAGATGGTCTGCACCAACTTAAGCGGAGAGTTAAAGAGGTAATCAAGATCATGTACTCTTTTACTTCTACACATTTCATATTGGTCTCTGGCATATCAGAAAAATATACAATGAGAGTGATCAAATGACCATCTGTCCTTCATATTCTTTGGATACATATGCATGAGAATGCTGTTCTTGGGTCTAGAATTGACTTTCACATTCACTACTTTTTCCTTCATTGCTTGTTTTCGCACTATGATGGTCTCAGGCATTCAAGAGGAAGTCCAGGAGGCCATTATCAGTGCTTTGGGCTTCATGTTCTATTGGTACAAATGATTTTAAGGAGTTTCGGGGTTTTCTTTGAGGACCTTTTTGTTTAGATGGGATTCTTTTGTACTTTTCTTTTTCTGGTTGTTCGGTTCAAAACAGAGACAAGTGAAATACAAACAAGAGTCTTACAGAGAGTCGAAAGGGTCATAAAGAGTCTGATATTGTTCTACCTTCTCTTGTGCTTCTTGAGTCGAGGCTCAAAACCTCGCGTCCCTTTCTCTTCTTTAATTGCTTTATAGCGTCACTAGAAATAATTTGGTCTGTGCTCTCTATTAAAAACAATACACTCGGTTGAATTCTGATATGCATGGAGCTTTTTGCAGGTTATCAAAGGACAGGCAACTATACACAGATGTAAGGCTTTCTTTGACCTGAAAGAAAAGGAGCATCCATCATATCCAGCTGTCATGAATGATGAGATATTGCATCAGCATGTGGAGAGGGTTGGCGGACTCTTACTCGGATCCAAGAATGTTAAGCCAGGCAACAAGGTTTTGGCAGGCGAGGACTTTGCTTTCTATCAAGAAATAATACCTGGTGTGATGTTCAGTATTGGAATTAGGAATGAGGAATTGGGTTCAGTTCACTTGCCGCACTCCCCCCACTTCTTTCTAGATGAGGGTGTCCTTCCCATTGGAGCTGCACTGCACACCGCACTTGCGGAGACTTATCTTAATGAGCACCAAGATTCAGCTGACCATACCAATCTTTCCGATTGAAAATTATGTTCTTTGTGCATTTCTATGGACTGTAAAGATTCTAAAATGGGGAAAAAAATTTATTCACTTTATGTGCAACAAAAAAGACAATGAATTTACCATTAGGGGCTTGATATTGGGGATAGTGTTGGTTCCAACCGAAGTGCTTCTATCAAAGCACTTCTATTGCCCAATTGGATGTTTGGTGACAATGTTTAGGAAGTGTATTTTTTTGAGATATATCAAAATTATGAAACATTTAATGAACAAACAATTTCTCTCAATATTTTGGTAATTGTAATAACGAGCAACTTGAATCTTTAAAATAATTTCTAGGGTAATTTTAGTTATTAATTTGAAGAAACAGGTCTGGCTTGTTTTTGGTTTCTTGCAGTGCGGTTACCATACACCAATTTCAAACCTATTTTTCGAGTTCAGAAGCAGGGATGTAGTCTTCAAATGCAATCTGTTTTTAAGATAGAATTCAAATACAATGATTTTCAATAACCATTGCTTTCCATATACATACAAGTTCCATATTCAGTCTGGTGTCGCTTCTGTACGTGCCATTGTCTCAAGATGAGTCTTACTAGTCTGCCTTGAAAATCAATAGAAGGAAGTCAACTTCAAAACTGTGGTTTGAAATACCAAAATAAACATTTATAAGTTAGACCAATGAATATATATATTTACATTCATCATGTCAGACTGTAAATACCCCCATAAATAGGTTAGTAAAACCAGCTATCTACAAAAAGCTGATATATTCATCACTATGAAGACAGTCACTGCATACTTATGTACACATATCAGACATAGAACCAGGAATAGATTTCCTAGCAGCTGTCCCTTCGATTGGATCTTAGTAAGGGCACCTTTTCTTCCATGAACTTACCCAACCTTTCACGTTTCTTCTCGAACTTCTCCTTTGCTTTGGTGTGGGCTTTGGTCTCTTTCTCCATTTCATCACAAATTGCTTTCAACTCCAACTTTTTGTCTTCAATTTGCTTTTGGACGCCCATTGTGTGTATAATGACTTGTCTATCTGCTTCTGATGTAATAACTGGAAAAAAAATTCCTTCCTGTTTCCTGAATACAACACAAAGTCGACAGTTAATCCAGTAGCCAATGGCATAAGTAGAGAAATGAATCCCTAGATTTTTTGTTGTAGTTTTCGAAAAAACATGAGAGTTTGTCCAAGGATTTTTCAAACAGAAAAATGACAAATTACGAGATCTGTAACTATTCTACATCCCAAAAAATGCACACATGATGCATACAAGCTTATAGAAACATTTTATATTAAATTAAGTATTTGGAGATCTGAGATGCTAAAGTGCTAGAGTATATCGACGTACCCATATCCAAGAGAAAGAACTCCATTGCCTTTCATAATCCCCCCATCTAGAGACACTGCCCCGTGTTTTATAGAAGAATGAGCATGTTTCATATGTTCCCTGGTTTCATAGACTTGGAGTTTGCCAAAAAGGAGAAAGAATAAGGTCTCTCGAAGACCATGACCTTTAGATGTCTTTGTGTACAAATGAGGCTCGTCTACGTTGATCATATTAACAGCATAGCCTAAGAACCCAGTTGGGAATTTTCCAGTTGGTGAGACAGGATCTCGCAAGGCTAGCTTCCGTAGTGGATCATTCCCTATAAACCCTCCAGTGTAAGGACTGTCAAGAAAATTATATTAGTTTGATCTTTCCAACACCTTATTAACAATATAATTGGATCCACATTCCGATGTTTTAAGAAACCCAGATCAGGAAAACTGGTGGTCACGATCACCACAAAAGTAATAAAACTGGAACAAAGAGACCTCTTTGCACTACCTTATGTCCTCGAGGCATATAACAAGAAACCGACCACTTATTGATTTTCGAAAAGCATTTGCCACTTCATGGAGAGCATGGTCACGATCTACTTCACCATTCTTTCTATACCTTTCGAGAGCATTTGCAGCTGTGTAAGACTTACATACAACTGCGAGCATGTGATCCTCACCCAAATACTCCGAAAATATTCTGCAAATAGACGAAGGAGGGTAAATCATTTATAAGTGAGGGCTTTCAGTTTATGGTAGACACAATAATCTAAACTATGATCGCATATATACGATTTAGAAAGGTGAGATGGAAAGAGAGATTACCTACTAAGTTTACTGCTGCTAACTGTTCCAAGTAGGGCAACAACACCAACTATATCTTGCATAAAGCGATCATGTGCTTCTAGAGACTGGATGGCCTTTGACAAACTACAGAAAATAGAAGCAGCCGTATCTCCCATGACTTCAATCCTTTGCACCATTACCTCTTTTCCGTTCTTTAGGTAATCCAACTCACGTTGTGATTGAGGTTCAATTGAAGCTGAGAGAGGCATCAAAATTGCAAACCCATTTTGAGTCAATTTACTTAATCAAGATCCATGGAATTCATATACCTAGAATATCTCTAATATAAAATTATGATCATAGTACTAAAAAAATGTCCGCATATTTCATATTTTCATGAAATATGCCAAAATATTTTCATTTCCATAAAGCTCAACATGAAATTTAACTGAAAGTTTCCTTTCATATATTTAAGTGAAAATCACTAATTGTTTCACAAAATATTTAGGTGAATAGTAAATTTCAATTGGAAAAAGCAAATTTCAGGTATAAAAAATGAAAATTTTCATTGGAAATATTTCAATGAACAGAAAATTTTGATCGACAAGGAAAAATTATTCTAAAATTACCAAGAAAATGTATAAAAAAAATAAATAAATAAATTACTCATAAAATTTATTCATTTGAAGAAATAAAATATTATTAATTAGATATTTGTATGTGATCGTATAGGATTATTCTAGGAAAATAACATGTTCATTAAGGCACAAACATAATTGTCTATGTTCCAATTACTTAGTTATTTGATTAGTAATTTGCTCATAAGAATTTTGAAATTGAAATATAATGATGTGTCAACGCAATATTTTGTAGTTGATTATTCAAGTGTTTAAGCATGAAGGTATACGTAGTATTTCGATGTAGAATATTGTTGTTTTTTATTGTTGAGCTCTCAGATACCAACCCCAACTTAGGACAAAATGCTATTGATCTTTATTTCTACACTCCATACAGTCGTTTATTGTATTTTGATAGCCTATGAGTGTGTTTTCATTCAGCTTTATTATTACCTGCAATTCAATGAACACCTTTATAATTAATTTCAGCATCTATACCACATTTACATCATTTCCATGAAAATTGTGCTTATTTTCACATAAGTCAAAATTGTCAAAAATATTTTAATTTCTAAGTTGACCAAAATTTAATACCTTGATCATATGATAAAGCTCTTAATTTCATACTCAAATATTCAATTCCACAAAATAAGTACTGAAAATGGCTCAGAAATATAAATCCAAAGGGAAGCATAACCTTAACATGCATAATAGATAGATATGTCAAGTATTTGTCCATAATGGTCAAGAACTCATGGAAGCACTCAAAAATTAACACAATTCTTAAACAATATCAAGGAATACCTACAAATTTCCTGGACACGATGAAAATACCCACACTCCTTATGATACTAAGGTAATAGAATGAAAAAGTAAGATTATTCTTCTGCAATGTCCTTGTATGCATTCAAGCTTAACATACTTCGGTATGTTGCGACCAGTGTCAAATAACCAAGCTTTAGAAACATAAATACTTTAAATGCATCTCTAAAAATAGTTGGAAAATCTGAGACACTTCTGCATATTTGCAGAACTTTAGCGAGGAAAATGATTATTTAGAAGCCATGGAAACGGTTCATAACCTTGTAAATCATATATTCCTTGCTCTATTGTTTCCTTCTGCTCATGAAGTGTTACCAGGTTCCTTTCGTGGTTCCCAATCAGTTCTCCAAGCCTAAGAACATCGTTCTCAAGCTCCTGTAAAAAAGTATGGCCAGCCAAGACATTAGTGTCAGCAGAAAATATAGCCGAAGAGATATTTAAACTTTCCGTTCTTTGATCTGGCTTTTATTAATTTATTTTCTTTTACTTAATAGTTTTTTAGGGTGTTATAAATGATCAAGTTGACAAAACTTATTAATTGTATATTGGGAGGTGTACCATCATAAACCTCGTGGCATTGACTAGACGAGGTGAGGGCACTAAAAACCTAAAAGACTTTGAACATGTACCTTGGTTTATTCTCTAAATAAATAATAAAATAAAATAAAAAACTTCACTTCCTTAGTGATCTACTAGCATATATTCAGTGACTGATATATTCTTCAATTTCTACAAAATCTGATATGTGCTTACCTGAACTCCATTCAGGTAATTACTTTTGTATAGAAAATAATTTGTTGGAGTGATATCATTATGTGGTTGATTATATGATGATACTAAATTTGTCCTCTCTACATAATTTTATTGCCTCTAATCGGGTAGAGTTCATAGATATTTTACCTTGATCAATAAAAACACTTTAAGGCAGTATTTGCGGCAATTATCGGGTGTTCAAAAAGGAATACTTTAAAGTGATTGGTGACAAAAGCTAAATGAACTACAAGGATACTAATGTCAAGTAGAATCCCATATTTATGACTACTTTCCAAATATGCATTTAAAATCCATTACTCTACCTTCCCATCATTTGCGATAGATTCCATGAAGGTTTCCACAAGCTTAGGATCATGGTAAGATAAGTCCTGAAGAAGTAAGATGTCGCCATTGGAATGTTGGGATTGCACCACCCCATCACACTCTGTTAAACTGCCCGTCTCCTTTTTTGGAGTTTGCAGCTCAATGTTAACCTGTAAAAAAGATAGAATAATCATCAATTCAGAGTTTGGGACTGCAAATAACTAAACTGGTGCAAAATGGTTGCAACCTTAAACTTCAAGCAGAGCTCAGGATGGTGAGAGTGAGTGGCTATAAAGCTGAAGATCCCTTGTACTTGAGGAATATGAATGACAGGCACGACACACCTCCCATGGTGAAAAGTATACTGGAATGTCTCATCATCTATCCCTGATAATTCTGGTGTAATCTTTAGGGCATGGGAACGACCAAATTTCATGTCATCGTGTATAGTTTCATCAACACCACCCTCAGAATTAACAATTTCAAAGACAATATTTTCCAGTTGATGGCCAGGAGGACAACGGTCAGGAACCTGAAACCAAGCATATTCCATAAAAGATGAGCATGGGAGAAATATAATAAGAGAGCTTCTATTGCCACACCAATTTTTGCTAACGCCACCCCAACATGTGTGTAATTCTTTAGTGATTTATATATGAATTGGGGTGGCATTAGTAAAAGTTGGTGTGGAAATAGAATCTCTCATATAATAAAGTACACGTCATGCAGGAAGGGGATGGCAAAAGAGATGCAATACTAACCGTGGAAACAACTCTCAGCATCCTTTCCACAACTTGAAACTTTTCCATTAAAAGTGTACGCTCATCATAAACAACAGAAAGGGACACTGTAGAAAGAAACAAGTAAAAGTAGACATGACTACAAAATATTGGATTAGTTTACTCTTTATGTCTATTCATGGTTTTATACCTAAAGGAAACTGTAGAAGCTAACATAACCTGTAACATAAAATATTGCAATACATAATACAGTTATTTTCAAACAACCAAAGTGCATTAGAAGGATAGATGTGTCACTCTGAGGGGAACTACATATATTGGACTACTATGAAAATTTCAAAAACCACCAAAATCAGCTAATTAATCTTGCTGTTTCCTTACCTACAAATAAGGGAAATATGATTCTAGCACTAGTTTGAGAAGGAAGAAGCCCTCCATTTATTTATTAAAAACTTGCATGACCTTCCACATCATTCCTGAAAGAACGAGAAAGCACCCTTGAGAGGAAGAGTGAAATGACATTTTAGAAGCTCTAAAGGCTTCCTGTATCAAGATCCTTTATCTCAATTTTTGTTTGATGTTCTTAAGGTTTTTTGCAGGATAATGTCAGAGTTTATCCAATCCCCAGTCGTCTGGTTTTGAGGTCAGTGAAGGAGGCCAATGATTTCACATATTCAATTCCTTGATGATACCTATGGAAATCTAGGTTCCTAGCCACCACTCGCCTCACGATCTAAAACCACCTGGGAAATGACATTAACCAGAACAGATTATATCAATCCCCTAATCACTGAAGGATCATCTGAACCCAAAGTCCCAGGAAATATCAGCCCCTGACAGGCTAAAAAAGAAGACATATGTTGAAATTTCTTTTGGGACAGCATAGACAAAGATGGGAACTGCTCCGCTAGAGGACGACCCAAACCATCGATCCTCCCAAAAGCAAACACCATCACCCCGAAAGCAATTTGGCTACAAAAATCATGCCGCATCTTGAGGATACCTTTCCAAACTCTTCAATCAAAAGGCCCATTTGAAGGCCTGCTTTACCATCCACACTTTTCCCACCAAACTTTACTTCAATAATTCGCTTCCATGGGTTGTCTCAATCAGCCCCAAATCTTCATAACCATTTGCCAAGCAAGGCACTATTCATATGCTTCAATCTACGGAAATTTAAACCACCAAGCTTTTTGTTTGTGAACATTCTATTCCACTTGACAAGATAAAACTTCCTCAACCCATCCTTGCCATGCCATACAAATTCTTTGAAGAGTTTGTCTAACTTGGATTCCAAACTTTTTGGGAATGAGGGCAAGGATTAAGTACACTAAAATGCTAGAAAGCGTGCTCTTTAACAACGTGGTTTTCCCTTTTTTTTTATAAGAACTCCACCTCAAGAGTTCAATCTTTTCTCCACTCACTCGATCACCGGATCTCATAGAGCCTTGTTATTATAAGGGGCCCGAATTGCAACCCATAAAAGCCACAAATACTCCACTTTCGACACCTCACCAACTGCATGTTATCAGATATAGGTGGTGTTTGTTTGCGCTATATTTCAGTGCTTATTGCTGAAAAAAATTAAATTCAGCACTTTTGTCAAAATAGCGCGTTTGTTTACTCGTGCTTATTGCTGAAAATAAGTGAAAAAAATTCAGCATTATTTTGATGCTGAAAATAAGTGCTGAAGCGGTAAGCACTTCGCTTTTTTCAACATGGACAAGTATGCCCTTTGTTTTTTTGAACATGGACAAGTATGCCCTTATTCTTAAAAGGATATTACCTCTTATATCCCATGGTAAGTATATAAACACCTCACAAATTAATAAACCCACACCATAACTAAATTATTTTGTCTTATATGGGTTAAAATTTTTGGAATGAATTGATGTTTGGTGAGGATGATCTCTACAATGAAGAGATCATCTTCACAAAAAATCAGCACATCTTGAAACTTCTAACCCTATCAAAACAAATTCAAGAACCGTAAATTGTCCCTTTAAAAAAAAAAAAAACTATTTTTAACGAGTTAGAAGTTTCAAAATAGACGGATTTTTGGTGAGGATGATCTCTAGACCATATAGACCATCCTCACTAAAAATTTGCTCATTCCAAAAATTTTAACCCATATAAAACAAAACAAAAAATGGCTATAATGTGGGTTGTCCTTATTAATTCATAGGGTGCTTTTATAATTACACATCCTTCATTTCCATCGAAAATTATTCATCCAAAATTAAGTTCTTTTAAAGTTGATTTCAAATTTTGGTGGCTTGTATGACATTATTATTTTTAATTTGAAATTTGTGGGTTTTTATAAATAGAAATTATTATTTATAAATTGAATATTATTTGAGTATTATTTATTATTTAAAAATAAATTGTATTTTAATTTTATAAGAAATAATATATTTTATTGTGTTTGATAATAAATAAGCATTTGAAACATGTAAACAATGTATAATATGATTGTAAGGGTAACAAAGACAATTTATCAGTTTCAGCAATGTGTAACAAACATGATTCAGCATTTAAACAAACAACTTTTTCAGCACTTAAATTTAGCGCTTATAAGTTTCAGCGCTTAATGCTATTCAGCACTTATTTTTTTCAGTTTAACAAACAGCACCATAGTTCTTTTTTATTTATGCTTATGTCATGTCCTTTTTCGTCCCCATAAAACTATAAATAGGAATGAAGAAAGAATAAACACAACTTCTATCTGGAATTTCTTCTTCTCTTCTTTCTCTCTTTATCTTCTCTAAACCTTAAATCACTTCTACATGGTATCAAAGCTTTGGTGACGACTGAGAAGATCAAAGAGAGTTTTGAAACAAGTAGAGAAGTTTTGTGATCACTCAAGGAGAGCTACAGGGGTTTGACCTCCACCTTTCTGCAGCCCAAGGACTGTCGTCCACCTTCCTAAGGCTGTCGCCAGCCACACAGCCACCATCTAGGGGCTGTTTCCATCACCAACAACCATCTAGGGTCTGCCACAGATAAGCAACAGCCATCTAGAGTTGTCGCACATCAGCAGCCACCATCTAGGGGCTGCCGCAACACTTTAGCCACCTCCTAAGGCTGCCTCTGGTCACCTAGGGTAATCGCCACCTCCCACAGACCATCCTAGGTCCGTCTCTTCCCTTCAAAACCTCTTCCGAGTTCTTCATCCAACCTATTAGGGTTTTGTGGATCTCCATCGAGTCATTCTTCACACTTGATTGGCTATTACAGCCTATGTCATGGTTATAATAGCCTACAAGGTGAGTCGGATTTTTTCTTTTCATCGGGAATACAGAGATAGATTCTAATCTTATGTTGTAAGTGGTTCATTAGTGTATCTGAGTAATCTCTCATGTGATATGGATTTTCTATGAGTAGTTTACTTCTCCGAAATCATGTCAAAAGTAACTTCAAGATAGTCTACCAATAGTGGGTTTGGATCCTTGCAAGTTAGAGAAGAAAATCCAAACCTTCAGATCACCATAGTCAAACTCGATGGCACAAACTACCTGTAGTGGGCTTAGTCTGCGAAACTAGTCATCCATAGAAGACAGAAAACGGGTTATTTGACTATGAAAGACACAGCCTAATATCTTAGATCTTAAGTACGAACAATGGGATGCTGAGAACGCCTTGGTTATCTCTTGGTTGTTGCATTCAATGCAACCTCATATTAGTAGAGGATATCTTTTCTTGAAGATAGCACAACAAATTTGGGAATCTATGACCCAAACTTATTCTCAGACTCAAAATAGTGCTACAATCTATCAATTAGAACAACATATATTGCATCTCAAGCAAGAGAGAAAACATTGTCAGGCTACTTTTCTGAATTATACAACATGTGGGAAGAGCTCGATCACTATTTACCCTTCATTTGGGAAAGCTCTAAAGAATGCCCAGTTCAACAAACATATTGAGACACGTCGTACATTTCAGTTTCTCGCTGGTTTGACTCCCGAATTTGAGATGGTTAGAGTTCAGGAATACTGTGTACTCTTATGTTCAAAGTGAGGTGAGTCGACGCTTGGCCATGGGACAACTGGATATTTCTATGAGTGAAAGATCTATCATGGAAGTTAGTAGACAAGGAGAAAAACAAACTTCAAGAGTGAAGAAGTTTGAAAAATCCACCCGGGTACCAAGTAGCAGAGAGAGGCCAAAGTGTGACCACTACAGAAAATTTAGGCATATTCGAGTAAAGTGTAGGGACTTGATAGGTCGTCTTGATTCATTTCAACCTAAGGGCCAATCTTCCTTAACTCATCATGCTTCCAATGCTGACATACTAGATGATTCCCCAAGTTCTGAGATACCGACTCTCATGAAACATGCATCATTCTCCCAGGAGGATATTATTTGTTTGAAGACTCTAATGGATTGTTCCACTGCAACATCTTCCTTCACACACATAAGAACCACTGTCACTACTCATCATGCTTCCTCATCTCAATCAAACTCTTGGATTCTTGATTCAGGAGCTTTAGATAACATGACAAGTATGTCTTCTTTCTTTCAATTATATAGCCCATGTTCAAGCAAGAACAAAGTTCATCTAGCTTATGGTTCCTTATCTTTCATAGCTTGTAAAAGAACCATCAAGGTTCCTCATAGTTTTCCTTTATCTAATGTTTTACATGTTCCTAATCTCACTACTAATCTTGTGTCTATTAGTAGTGTTACAAAAAAATTTAATTGTAGTGTTACATTTTTCCCTATCATTGTGTCTTTCAAGATTTAGCAACAAAGAGGGTGAATGGCAATGGTCGTGAAATAAATGGCTTGTACCTTCTCAACATCCCAGTATCTCAGCACATTTGACATGCTCATGCTTCTCAAAGTAGTATATGGTAGTCAATAAATCCTGAATAATGCAGTGGCATATTCAATTGAGTCGTGTTTCTTTTCAGTATTTACAACATCCGTTTCCTTCTTTGCTTCAGTTTATGTCATTGTCAGAGTTACAATGTGAAGTTTATCAATTGTCAAATCACTGTCATTCTTCTTATCCAACAAGCTTAAATAAAAGTTCATCTTTATTTCTCTTGTGCATTCTGATGTTTGGGGTCCATCCCATATTACATCTTTGTTGGATTTCCGTTATTTTGTTACCTTTGTGGATGACTATAGCAGATGTACATGTGTACTTTATGAAAACAAAAGATGATGTCTATTCCACATTCCAAGATTTTTATGTGATGGTTCTAACTCAATTTGGAGTAAAGATCAAAATCCTTCACTCAAATAAAGAAAGAGAGTATTCCTATGAGGGCTTGAAACAGTTTTGTACTACGCAAATGATAAAATAACAAACTTCAAGTGTTACCACAATCCAATAGAATGGTACCATTGAGAGGAAAAATCATCATTTGTTGAAATTAGGAAGAGCTTTGTTGATTGGTATGATCATTCATAAGTATTTTTGGTCTGAAGCAATTCTTACAGCATGTTACATTATCAATTGTACTCCCTCTAGTGTCTTGAACTTCCAACCGCTTATGTTGTTCTTCTTTCCTAATCGTCCTTTATTTTATGTGGTTCCAAGAGTCTTTGGGTGTGTCTATT
Organism: Akebia trifoliata; assembly: GCF_017979445.1. Taxonomy (NCBI): domain Eukaryota; kingdom Viridiplantae; phylum Streptophyta; class Magnoliopsida; order Ranunculales; family Lardizabalaceae; genus Akebia; species Akebia trifoliata. The sequence goes on along the minus strand of NC_141385.1, from coordinate 11,296,721 downwards.
TTGCTCATATCTCCAGTCTTGCTCGCACTAAACTTAATCCAAAGGCATTGAAGTGTGTGTTTTTTGGTTATTCTAATTTTCAAAAGGGTTATAAATGTTATCATCCACTTACCCTTCATCGATTTGTCACAATGAACATCACATTCTTCGAAGATCAGTAACACTTTCCTAGCCATGATCGGCAATCACTTCAGGGGGAGTGGTTCCTTCCATCCACTAATCATGAGTCTCTTCTAGAGTCTATCTTTCTCAATTTCACTACCTTCGTCAAGTATTCCAGAATAAACTATTGAAGTTGTGCAACAAACCAAGTCAGTGCCTAATCTTTTTGGATGCACTTACACCATAAAAGAAAAACAAGTCTTTGTTGATCCACCATGTCACACCGTTGAGGAACCAAATCATGTTCTCATGACTACTTCACATCTAATTTCTTCAGATTCTAATGTTCCATTGCTCATCGGAAAGGTAAACATACTTGTACCTCGCATTCTATGTCTCAATTTGTTTCCTACCATGATGTGTCCATCCTATCACTCCTTCGTAGCTACTATGTCATTTGTTTCCATCTCATCCAGTGTGAAAGAAGCTCTCTCCAATCCCAACTGGAAATAAGCTATGGATGAGGAACTGAGAGTTTTAGTAAAGAATGATACCTGAGAGCTGGTCTCATTACCACTGGGGAAGAAATTTGTTGGTTGCAAGTGGGTGTTCACAGTGAAGTAAAAGTAGGTGTTCTCATGACTACTTCACATCCAATTTCTTCAGATTCCAATGTTCCCATTGCTCATTGGAAAGGAAAACATACTTGTAGATCGCATCTTATTTCTCAATTTGTTTCCTACCATGATGTGTCTCCATCTTATTGCTCCTTTGTAACTACTATATCTTTGTTTCCATCTCATCCAATGTGAAAGAAGCTCTCTCCAATCCCAAGTGGAAATAGACTATGGATGAAGAACTAGGAGCTTTAGCAAAGAATGATACCTGGGAGTTGGTGTCATTATCACTGGGGATGAAATTTGTTGGTGAAGTTCACAGCGAAGTACAAGTCAAATGAATTGATTGATAGATACAAGGCTAGGTGTTTGCCTAGGACTATGCCGAGGTTTATGGCATAGACCATCAAGAAACCTTTGCCTCGGTAACCAAAATGAATTATGTCCGTGTCCTTCTCGCTTTGGCGACAAACTTCTCTTGTGAGCTTCACCAACTAGATGTGAAGAATACTTTCTTACATGTTGATTTGCAAGAAGTATACATGGATACTCCTCTAGTAGTTCATTTTTCTAATGATGGTGGGAAAGTGTCGTCTAAAGAAGTCCTTACATGGTCTCAAACAATTCCTGTAAGCGTGATTTGAGCAGTTCCACTTTGTTATGCAAGATGTGGGTTTGAAACAAGGTTAGGCTGATTACACATTATTAGTCAAAAATAATAGACCTCAGACTACAGTTATTCTATATCTTGACGATATTATCACTACAAGAAATTACCCTACTGAGATCCAAACTTTGAAGCATCTTTTTAGAAATCTCTTTGAAGTAAAACACCTTCGACTTCTGAAATATTTTTTATGTATTGAGGTAGCTCGATCCAAGATGGGCATTTTTATCTCACAACGTAAGTATGTGTTTGTTAAATAAGTCTGTAGGGTTAGTTTAGTCTTTTCACTTCTTTCTCTTATGTAATACTTATATAGCCTAATTAGGGCTAATCAATCTAATAACTTTTTCTCTCTAATCTTCAATTTGGTATCAGAGCAAGGCTCTCTCGATCTCAACTACTGCTTCGTCTGCTACACCTTCATCATCTTCCTCCTTCTTAAATCTTCTTAAATCACCTCCACACTTCTCGTGTTCAATCCCCATCACCCCTACGGTGGTTCTCCTCCACTCTACACCTAATCGCATCATGCGATAGGGGTTCTAGATCTGTTTGAAGCCTGTGATCAGGCTGTTCTATCAGCAAGGTTGTTGTTTGGAGTTAACAATAACAGCAGCATGATAGTATAGTGTTGGTTTGTCATCAACGATAACAGCAGAGGTGCTGTTTGTCATTCACGACAGCAGCAGAAGTGATGTTTGGCTTCCACGACAGCAGCAGCAGTGCTGTTTGATTTCCACGACAATAGTAGAAGTGTTGTTTGACTTCCACGACAGCAGCAGCAGTGCTGTTTGACTTCCACAGCAACTGCAGAGGTGCAGTTGGGTCTCACGATCACAGCAGACCCTGTGTTGGAGGCTGCAAACACCTACAATCACTGCAGAGGTGCAGTTTGTGGTTTACGATCACAGCAGACCTTATTTTGGAGGCTGCGATCATTGCAGATTTATTCTCGGGAGGCTGCGATCACCCCAGATGCTGTTTCTTGGGTTGCAGCAACAGCAGTTGGCTGTTTAGTAGGCTGCGGCAACAGCAGGTGCATGTCTAGTGGGCTGCGGCAACAGCAGTTGGCTGGTTATTGAGCTGCGGCAACAGCAGGTGCTGTTTAAGAGGCTGCAGCAACGACAGTTGCTAGTTTTTTGTGGCTGTCAGGCCATCGTTAGTGGGGTACATCAACAGCAGGTTGCTGTTTGGGAAGTTCTGGGGCACATAACAGCACCTGGACCCCTAGTTGAGGCCTACGACAACGGCAGAACCACTCCTTGGTGTCCTACCATTGATTTGATGGTTGTTTGGGTCACATACAACAGTGTTTAATCATCTTCCACGCCTCTTACGATCGTGTATTGCCACCTTTAGGGTGCTGCGATCAGTTTCTTTTTCAAACTAAAGCACATCTAATCTTTGATGGCTTCCGAGACGTCTTCTTCCTCAATCACTGGTAATAGTAATGGATCGGGTGGTCTTCCCTCTAACTCAACCGATTTTCCAGGTATTCAGATCACTACCGTAAAATTAGATGGTCCTAATTATCTCCTTTGGGCAAGATCAGTTGAAATGTTCATTGGTGGAAAAGGGAAAATCGACTACCTCACTGGGACAGACAAACAACCTGCACAGACTGACAGTTCTTACTCCCATTGGTTTGCTAATGATTCTATGGTCCGTTCTTGGTTGGTTACTTCTATGCAACCACACATTGCGACTGGTTTTATGTTTTCCTCTACAGCAAAACAGATATGGGATTCCGCAAAGAGTATTTACTCATAACGTCAGAATAATGTCAGAATCTTCAATTTGGAGCGTGAGATTTATCGTCTTTCCCAAGGAGACTCTTCAGTTACCACTTATATCTCACAACTACGTGCTCGGTGGGAAGAGCTGACTTTCTATTCCTCATCCTATGCTTGGAAGGACCCCCTTGATGAGACATTATATTCGTCAATTCTGGATAAGAATCGGGTTTTTCAGTTTCTAGCGGGTCTCCGGGACGAATTTGAGTATGCGCGAGTTCATTTATTGGGTATGGATCATTTTCCGTCGCTACAGACTGCTTATTCATGTCTTAGCGGATGAGAGTCGTCGTGCAGCTGTCCTACCTCATTCTTCAGGGGATCATTCTGCTATGTTTACTCGCTTATCTTCTACACAACCCCCCAGTGGGTCTATGCCTACCCGTCAACGACATAAGTGTAATCATTGTGGAAAGTTAGGTCATGTGAAGGCTCGATGTTATGCACTTCATGGTCATCCTAATCAGCAACGTAAACAGTCTCAACGATCTTCAGCTCATATAGTTTCTCAGTCGACTACTGATTCAACACCTCTTTCAGTTACTACATCCTCATCAGACTCGGTATCTCTATCCCAAGCCGAGCTTGACAAGTTCAGAAAATTCTTCAATCAGATAGAGACTTCATCTCAACCGGTTTCTACCTTTGCTCACTCAGGTACCTTTGCATCTGCACACAGTGTTTCCACCACTTCCTCACCATGGATCATTGATTCTGGTGCCTCAGATAACATGACCGGTATGTCCTCCCTATTTCAAACCTATAGTGTTTGCTCTGATCATCGCAAGGTTCACCTAGCTGATGGTTCTTTGTCTTCCATAGCTGGTCAAGGTCTTTTACCTGTTACATCTTCTTTATCCTTAACTAACACACTACATGTTCCTCAACTTACTACTAACCTGGTATCCGTTAGTAGTCTTACCAAAAATTTGAACTGCAGTGTAACCTTTTATTCTTCTCATTGTGTCTTTCAGGATCTGGAGTCGAAGAAGACGATTGGCACTGGACGTGAAGTGAATGGATTGTATCTCCTGGATGTTCCCGATTCCCCTAGCACCCATTCTGCTCTTCAGCTTAGTAGTATTAGTAGTCAATCTAATAAGGCTCTTGTAATGCGTTGGCATTTACGCTTCGGCCATATTTCTTTTGGATATTTGAAACACATGTTCCCTAATTTATTTAATAATAACAATGTGCTTGATTTTTCTTGTGAAACTTGTCAATTAGCTAAACATGTGCGTTCTTCTTATCCTATTAGTATGAATCCTACTACACCTGCTATGTTTGACTTAATTCATTCTGATGTGTGGGGTCCTTCCCCCGTCATATCCACTCTTTCGCTATTTTGTCTTGTTCATTGATGATCACAGTCGTACCACTTGGGTTTATCTTATGAAACACAAGAGTAAGGTTTATGGGATCTTTAAGCAATTTCTTGCTATGGTTCAAACCCAATTTGGTCGTACCATCAAGACCTTCCGTTCTGATCATGGTACTGAGTACACTTATAGTGAAGTCTTGAAACTTTGTTTCGAGTCTGGCATTGAGCATCAAATGTCCAATGTTAAGACCCCTCAGCAGAACGGCCGATCAGAAAGAAAAAATCGCCATATTCTAGAGTTAGCCCGTGCCATTTCGATTGGCATGAACGTGCCCCAATCCTATTGGGCTGATGCAGTTCTTACTGCTGTTTACCTTATTAATCGGACCCCCTCCAGTGTTCCTCAGTTTGTCACACCCCTCTCTAAGCTCTCTCCAAATCGTCCCGTGTTTCCACTTCCTCCGCGTGTTTTTGGGTGTCTGTTTTGTTCAAATTCTTGACCAAAATCGTTCTAAACTTGACCCTAAGGCCGTCAAATGTATCTTTTTGGGTTATTCCTCTACCCAGAAAGGACCGTTGTTACCATCCTCCTTCTCGACGACGTTTCATTTCTCGTGATGTTTCTTTTTTTGAGCATACTTCTTACTATAATGGGCCCGTTGGCATTCAATTTGAGTGGTTTCCTCTAGATTCACCTGATGATCATTTTCCTTCTTTATTACCCCTTCCCCTGCCTATTCCTCCCTCTCCACCCCCCGTCAATTCGTCCTCTCCTCCATTGCAGGTTTACACTCGACGTCCACGTGATACTACCATCACTTCTATGTCCGACCAGCTCGCCTCCTCGCCTCCAGCTCCGCCTCTGTCTGTTCCCTGTGATGATCGTCCTATTGCCACTCGTAAGGGTAAGCGCACTTGTACTTATCCCATTTCAAATAATATATCTGACTCTGCACTATCACCCTCCTATCGGAATTTTCTTGCTTCTGTTTCCGTTGTTTCTCTTCCTACTACTATTGCAGATGCTATTGCTCATCCTAAGTGGCGTGCAGCTATGATTGATGAGTTGACTGCTCTTGAAAAGACTCAAACTTGGGAAATTGTGCCTCTTCCGTCTGGAAGGAAAGCTGTGGGTTGTCGTTGGGTATTCACGCTTAAGCATAATCCGGATGGTTCCATTGCTCGTTATAAGGCCCGTCTGGTGGCCAAAGGTTATGCTCAGACTTATGGGATTGATTATCAGGAAACTTTTGCTCCGGTTGCCAAGATGACCACCATTCGCGTTCTCCTTTCTGTTGCTGCTATCCGAGGATGGCCTCTTTTTCAGTTAGATGTCAAGAATGCTTTTCTCAATGGTGATCTTCAAGAAGAAGTTTATATGGTCCAACCTCCTGGGTTTCTTTCTTCTGCTTCTCCTGCACATGTTTGTCGTCTTCGCCGGTCTCTTTATGGTCTGAAGCAGTCTCCTCGTGCTTGGTCTAAGCGCTTCACTAAGGCCATGCATCAGTTTGGTTTTCATCAGAGTTCTGCTGATCATACCTTGTTCTTGCGTCACTCCCGAGGCAAAACTGTTGCTCTGATTGTGTATGTGGATATTGTTCGTACTGGAGATGATGCCGATGGCCTTACCGAGGTCAAAACTTACTTAGGACGTCAATTTGAGATTAAGGACCTTGGACATCTTCGCTATTTTCTGGGTATTGAGGTTGCCCGGTCCCGGTCTGGTATATTTATTTCTCAGCGTAAGTATGTTCTTGACTTACTCAGTGCCTCTGGTCAGCTTGGATCTCGTCCAGCTGATACTCCTATTGAGCAGAATCACAGGTTGGCTGATTCTGAGGGGGAGTGTGTGTCCGATATTGGCCAATATCAGCGTCTTGTGGGAAAATTGATCTACTTGTCTATGACTCGCCCCGACATTGCCTATGTTGTTAGTGTTGTAAGTCAGTTTATGCACTCGCCTCGAACATCTCATCTTACTGCTGTTTATCGTATTCTTAGATACCTTAAGGGATGTCCTGGTCGAGGTATTTTATTCAACAATCATGGTCATCTTCGCATTGAGGCATGGACAGATGCAGATTATGCTGGTTCAGTGACTGATAGACGGTCTACTTCTGGGTATTGTACTAAAGTTGGTGGTAACTTGGTAATTTGGCGTAGTAAGAAGCAGGATGTGGTTTCTCGATCAAGTGCTGAGTCAGAATACAGAGCCATGGCACTTGGAATATGTGAGTTGTTGTGGCTCAAAATCTTACTAGCTGATTTATGTCTTCCCGTGCCGGTCCCTTCTTACTATATTGCGATAATAAATCAGCTATTAACATAGCTGCAAATCCGGTTCAGCATGACAGAACGAAGCACATAGAAGTTGATCGTCATTTCATTAGAGAAAAAATAGTTTCTGGACAGATTTGTACTCCCTTTGTCCCTACCTCTCAACAACTTGCTGATGTTCTTACTAAAGGTGTTAGTAAAACCTCCTTTGAAGATGTCTTGTCCAAGTTGGGCATTGTTGATATCCACGCACCAACTTGAGGGGGAGTGTTAAATAAGTCTGTAGGGTTATTTTAGTCTTTTCACTTCTTTCTCTTATGTAATACTTATATAGCCTAATTAGGGCTAATCAATCTAATAACTTTTTCTCTCTAATCTTCAATTGTGTTAGATCTACTCCAGAAGGTTGGCAAACTTGGAGATAAACCAGTTGATAGTCCAATGGAGTCAAATCACCAATTGAGTGAAAGTGATGGTGAAGCTCTTGAAGATATCAGTCGTTATCAACGTTTTGGTTGGTAAACTAATCTCTTATATGACCAGACATTACCTATGTTGTAAGCGTTGTAGGCCAATTCATGCATGCCCCTCATATGACACATCTTGATGTTGCCTTATGCATCTGAAAATCTGAAAGGATGTTTGGGGAAAGATTTACTATTTTGTTCACATGGCCATATGTGTGTGGAAGCATGGACAGATATGGATTGGGCGGGTTCTATCATTGACCGTCGTTCAACTTTTGGGTATTGCACTATGGTGCGTGGTAATTTGATAACTTGGCGTAATAAGAAACAATCTGTAGTTGCTCTCTCAAGTGTCGAATATTAGTTTAGAGCCATGAATTTTGGCATATATGAGTTCCTTTGGTTACGACTACAACTTCGTGAGTAGGTTGTTCACCTCCTACACCTTTTTCAATTATACTGTGATGATAAGATTCCCATTAATATAGCTCATAGTCCAGTTAAACATGTTCACACCAAGCACACTGAGGTCGACTAACATTTCATCAAGGAGAAAGTTACTTCTGGTGACATCGGCACAATCTCTATTCCTACATCACAGCAATTAGTTGAAGTCCTCACTAAAGCCTTGGGTCTTGCCAGTTTTGGTAATCTTATAAGCAAGCTGGGCAAGTGTGATATTTTTGCACCAACTTGAGAGGGAAGTCTTATCAAATATAGTTCTTTTTTATTTATGTTTATATCATATCCTTTTTCGTCCTTTCCTATTTATCATGTAACTTATATAAATAGGAATGAAGAAAGAATAAACACAACTTTTCTCTGGAATTTCTTCTTCCCTTCTTTCTCTCTTTATCTTCTCTAAACCCTAGATCACTTTCTACACTACAAACATCTTAAACTTCCTAAGATTAACGACCAACCCAAAAACCGCCTCAAAGCACACCAAAAGACCATCCAGGAAGCGAACTTGATCTAATGAGGCATCCAAGAAAATAAAAGTATCTTTGGCAAACTAAAGGTGTGATACCAAGACCCCCCCCCCCCCCCCGATCAATAAACTAGACAAAGCACCGGACATCATTACTCTCGAAATCATCCTACTGAAGGCCTTTTCCGCAACAATAAATAGGAATGTAGACAACGAATCTCCTTGTTTAAGGCCTTTTGAACTTTTGAAGAACCCTACAAGTGATTCATTGATAAGAATAAAAAATAATGGAGAAGAAACACATTTCATAACCCAATCAATCCATCTAGAGCTAAAACCCAAACGACCCAGCATATAACAAAGAAATATTAACCATATCAGTCGGTAATTATCAACACTTTTGGTCTCTTTTTTCGTTAAGTGAAAGAAGTTTGTTGTCTTTAAGCAGGTGTTCTTTGAAAATTACATGTTTAATTGGAACCTTGTTGTAATAAGAGAGAATAGATTTGTGGTCAGGTTAATTCTCTATTTTAAACCTAACAATTAAGTAATAATTAGGTAAAAAAGAATGATGCTAGGTGCCTCAGATGCAAATTTAAAGGAGTTATATATTCATTATAAGTATCATCAAGGTTTAAAATCTCAAACCTAGATAAAATCTCACTATGACAACTAATATTTTTCAGGGATTTAAGAATATGGGAACAAGAAGCCTATATCAGAAAGTATTGGATGAGAGTACATACCACTTTGTCCATAACCCCCTATGACTTTCAAGAGGCCACTAAGATTGATGCCTCCTTTATCATCCACCTACATTGAAAAAAATGCTACTATTTCAGTCATAATCACTTCATAAGTCACTATATTAAATAAAGATCCCAAAATGGAATGAATAGAGAGTAAATTACAAGAAGAATATTGCTCTAAATTTTTAAATGTTTCTTTACCCAACATAAAAAATAAAAATACAGCCAGAAGAAAGTAAAATAATAGCTTAAGAAGGTTTTAGAACTAATTGGTAGAAATAAATAAACAAAAATACTATCCGTGCTCTTTGGGGCATCGTGTACACTAGAGGACAACTATATCATTAATAAATGAAAGGGGGGAACTGATGAATGGACAGGGTATCAATTGGTAAGCGTTTAATCTCCCTTGAGCTCCGCCTTAAAGAAAAGACAGAAGGGAGACTTGGGCTGCTGAAGCAAGCATGTTTGGCACATCAGGGAGGCCCAATATCCTCTACAACAGACCCAAAATTCCAGCACACATAAAGTCTTTTGGCCAAGTCGACCAGTCCACATTTTTTTTTTTTTGCAGTCGAAAAAAAAAAAAAATACCACGTTTTATTCCCTGTTCATACTGCCCCATAGTGGGTTACATGTGTTAGCTGAACCTTCTATGTAGGTCAACTAGGATCTTGTAGGTCCTATAAAGCTAGGATGGTAATTAGGTGTCTTTTTCTGTTAGTTCTTTCGCCTCAGTACTGGAAGCATCTCCAGGCATGGCTTTTAACTTCCCTTCTGCTCTCATCTGTGGGATAAATTTTCCTTCAAAAGTTTGTTTCTTCTGCTGGCTAGCTGCCCTTCATAGACTCCCTACTTTGGACCTTCAGATATTTCGGGGCTTTATAACTCCAAACTATTGTTTTCTTTGTAATTCTACAGCGGAATCGGCTGACCACATCCTAATCCATTGTAAGTTCGCAATTTCCCTTTGGTCTAAGTTTCTCTGCCTTTTCAAGATCGCTTGGGCGACTCCTTCAATCTTGACTCTGTTTCCAAATTGGAATCTTTCCTTATTCTCCGAGAGGAAGAAAATCTTGTTGAGGTTGCTCCTCTTTGCAAATTGTTGGGGGTTGTGGTTGGGAAGGAAGGAATATAAAGGGCTTTAATGGTGTGTTGGGTTCAAGTCAGGATGTTTTGTCCGAAGTTTTGGGGTTACTCTTCTTTCAGTGTAGACTTTGCCCGGAATTCAAAGGTCTATTTTTTGAGGATTTTGTGTTTAGATGGGATAGCTTGTGCAAGGACTACTTGGTGTTGGGTTGGTTTGTATCTCCTTGGGTAGGTCATCTCGACCGCCTTTGTATATCCTCCTTTCGTTTTGAATTAATAAATTTATATTTACAAAAAAAAAAAAGTAGGTGTCTTTTTCTATTGCATTTGAGTGGTTAAAAAAAGTCATATTTCGCAGTCTTTTGAGTATCAATAATTCTTCCAACTATAGGGTATTCCTTACCTATAACTTGCCTTAATAAATAATTATAACATCTTATTTCCATGAATAGGGTGATTATTTTGCTTCCACTATTTGCAGCTGTATTCTTCAAAGGTTTTCTCATTCGATCTATTGGTGTCAACTCCAATAAACCCAAAAAATTCAATTTTTTTGTCATTCCATGGATCTGAATCCCTAGCACTAAGAGAGCCCATCAGATAATTCGCTTGCTTTCAAATTCATCACATAAGTGCTGATTTTTACTGTGATGTTTTTACCCAACGTCAGATATAATATAGCCCTTTCAGCCTAATTTCTAGCACAGTTTAAACAAAATTTCAGACCATTTTAGAGTAATTTTGGTTTAGTTTTTCAACCTATAAATCTAGATTGATCTTCTATATCACTGAAGGCTTCTACATGAAAGGTATCAGTGTTTATGTGGCTTGCTACGCTTCGAAAATTGCCAACCATCGATCTTTTGAGAAAGAAAGGATTCCACATTACAAGTTTTTGTTGCTTATGTAAGTCAGAAGGGAAGACGGTAAATCATATCCTTTTGCATTGCCGCTTCACTTGCAAGGTTTGGAATCACTTTCTTCAGTTATTCGGGTTGGCAGGGTGTATTCCAAACTCGCTGAAGACTCTGGTAGAAGGTGGGCTTGATTGGAGAAGGTATTTATTTAACTAAGGCAAAACGAATTCCATGAGGTTTACTTCCTATCACAGTGTGTTAGACCATTTGGAAGGAGAGGAACCAACAAGTGTTCGATAATAAAGGAAAGGAAGCTCATGAGGTGGCAGTGGAGGTTTTAGCACTGTTATTCTTTTGGTGTAAAAGGTTTAAAGAATTTATGGGAATTTTCTTTGAAGACTTCTTAGTTAGATGGGAGTGTTTGTAATTTAGATATGGGGTAATCTTTTTTGTTCTCTTTTCGGCGTCTTGCTCGCCTTTTGATAGGTTTGTATTTCTTTCTTTCGGGTGGTCCCCTCGACCCCCGTTTTTTATTTATGAAATTATCTTTATCTATAAAAAAAATTAAAAAACAGATTGATCTTCTATATTCTCTCACCAATCCATAAAATCCCCGCATCTTGCAACCCTAGGTTTGGCCATCAAAGCTCTAGCTACATATAACCATTACTTCAATCATAACCACGGTTGCCCTACATCAGAAACCCAACTGTACAAGATGAGATAAGAGGAAGAGAGACCCTCTCTACAACCATGAGACTGAAAAAAAGTCCACCTAAACAAGACCAGTCAAGTCATCTAAATACTCTTACACACTAACATGGTATTAACATCGACATGTCTCCACGGAATTTGGAAAAATAAATTTCTTTTAAGGCACAACAAAAAATTTAACGAACAGTATCTTTTGTATGCATTTCCATGGAGAGATTTTGAGAAACAGTAAAATTCGTCCAGAATATTGTTAACTGAAAATTTGTTCTTAAGACAATGATACAACTTTTAAAAATAACAAAATTAAGATGGGCAAGTAGAAAGGACTTGTGAATTACAATAATAAATATAATATATAATACTCAAAATATATACATAATATTCACTGATTAATAGAAATGCAATTATGAATAGTCAGATATCTGTCCCTATTTTGATATATTCTAAGCACATTAGCATGTTCTTATGGGCACACACATACAATCTTCCATGTTCTTATTAGTAGGATGCATTTGTAATTTATTCGTAGATATTTAAAAAATAAAAATACAAGTAAATATGAATTTAGTACGTAATCGTTTGTTCATTTAACCAAGTATGTTTTTATAGGTGTATGCAGTTATATGAGATTATTATTCACACTTTCACGTAAAATATAGTTGATTTTAGACATGTAGCAAAATATGTCCATTTATGTACTTTACATTGTAGTTTATTGCATTTTGAATACCTATGAGTATTAATTTTTGCAATGATCAAACTATTTCAATTTTCAGGCTGAGAAAAATAGACATAAGAATTGAAATTTAATAACATGTACACTAGAAGGAAGCTCTACAAAAGAAATCATGCACAGCAATTTCCAAATGACTTAATAAAGTTACACCCTTAAGCTAATTGCAGAACCACTCTGTTGGTAACCCTATAAATCGTATGACTGGGTCTATGCCATAGCAGCCCCATGAGCTGTAAGACCAAGAAAAACCATTTCATACCCCAAGGAACCCATATCAGCTCCAAATAAATTAAGAGATGGAAAAGTACCCCACCATTTACTTTCTACAGTTTTGAAGGCAAATCCCATGGAGTTACTGCAAGATTGATAGTCAAAAAGTTTGAAGTTGTGATTTTTTGCTTATTTTTCTTTTCATGCACTAAGGTTTTAAGGTCTTTTTTACCTTTTAATATATTAAATCTATATTAACCATTGCAAGGATGGTTGAGTGGTAGACTTGGGTATCATTAGGTTTGCTCCCTAGTTGGTCTCAAGTTCGAATCCCACCAACTATATATGTACATATACATATATATATATATATATGGGTTAGAGGTTTTGGATTGAGCTGATTTTTTGCAAGGATGGTCACTATGATGAGAAGATCATCCTCACAAAAAATCAGCTCAATCTGAAACTTCTAAATCCATCAAAAGTGATTTACAAATTATTGGCAAAAAATCGACGGTCCACATTCTAAATCTCTTTTAATGGGGTTAGAAGTTCTAGATTGGACTGATTTTTTTTTTTTTTTTCAGATGATCTTCCCATCATAGAGATCATCCTCACAAAAAATCAGCTCAATCCGAAACTTCTAACCCATATTTTGAAAATTTATTAATGTTACATTGTTTTTACATATGTTTTTTCATATGTCCCTTGATCCGTTCCCATGTGTGTGTGTATATATATATATATATATATTAAATCTATGATCTATAACCATCCAAAACAACAACAAAAAATGAAGGTTTAATCACCATCAGAAAAATGTCAATAGGAACCTCACCTGACGCTTCGAACCTTTATTATCTTGAAAACGAAATCCGTCAACATTCAAGTGAACTTCAGTTCCTTTTTTGACATGGTTTCCAGAGGCATCAAACATCTGGTTAAGTGCAGAGCAAAAGAGAAGGTTGGAATTTGAAATATAGCTACAAGGTTATATAACACATCCAGTCGTATGTTTTCATTATCCCCAAGTCAAAGAAGAGCACCACATAATAACAAAATTGTTTGGCAAAGGATCACTTCATAAGGTTGCAGCAAATATTTTCTCCACCACATATGATCATACATAAGTTATTTTTATAATTAAAAAAAAATATAAGCGGATAAATGAACATGCATTTTCCATGTCCTTGGTACATCCCGACAAAAACAGCCCAAATAGCACAATTGATGCCTCGCTATGATATATTGAAATCAATGCACTCCATTTATATCAATTAAGCAGAACTGAGATGTTATTTTCACATTTCATGGCATGTACAAAAGAATTACAGATTCACACCATAAACCATGTTGGACCATTGTGCACACCACAGATTCACAAAACTAATGTGTGATACATAAAACATGATAAAGTACTTAAATCATACAAATTACTCGAAACTATAGTTCACAGATGGTCACTGAGACCATATCGAGAGGCATGTCAATGGCAAATTACTCCTTGTTTGTAGGACCAATATGGATAATGTAGAAGATCAGATTAAGGTTTAAAGAAGGAAAGAATGGAGAAAGTGGGAGGAGTCAAACTTGACTCTCACTATGAACTGTGGTATATATATAAAACTAGAAAACAAATAAAATTACACATATGCCCTCATGGCACATATATAAAAAACCGATATATCTAACACTCCCCCTCAAGCTGGAGAATATATATCATATAATCTCAACTTGTTACACAGAAAAATAACCCTATCACTTCTCAATGACTTAGTAAACAAATCAGCAAGTTCATAATTTCACCACCAAGAAACTTCAAGCGAACAAAATGACAGTCCACCTCGATATGATTCGTTCGCTCATTTAACACCGAATTGGAAGCTATATGCATTGCTGCCTAGTTATCACATAAAAGACTCATAGATGTCTACTGTGAAACCAATCTCCTGGAAAAAATGTCTCAACCAAATAAGTTCACAAGAAGTATGAGACATGGCTCTATATTCAGCTTCTGCACTTGATCTAACAACCACTGTTTGCTTCTCTCTTTTCAAGATACAAGATTACCTCCTATGAAGGTACAATTGTGGTAGACCTCTTCTCTGAGGGAAAACCAGCTCAACCTGCATCTCTATATCCCTCAATCCTGTTGAGTTTAGTCCCACATCGGACACAAATTGCCTTGTCTCTCTCCTTATAAGATCATGGGCCTCTCCACTCATTGTCAAATGGTTTTAAGTTGGACACGCAAACTTATCATGGTATCAGAGTAGGCCTTTCTCTCTTCCACGTCACCCAGTTCATATCTCCACGTGTTTTGGTTCAGTCTAGCCCACACGTGTAGGGGCATGTTAAGTTTAGTCCCACATCAGACAAAAATTGCCTTGTCTCTCTCCTTCTAAGCTCCTATGCCTCTCCACTAATTGCCAATTGGTTTTGAGTTGGACCCCCAAATTTATCATGGTATCAGAGCGGGCCTTTCTCTCCTCCACGTCACCCAGTTCATATCTCCACGTCACCCAGTTCATATCTCCACATGCTTTGACCCAGTCTGACCCAAGCGTGCAGGGGCGTGTTGAGTTTAGTCCCACAACGGACACTCATTGCCTTGTTTCTCTCCTTATAAGCTCAAGCTCCTAGGCCTCTCCACTCATTGCCAATTGGTTTTGAGTTGGACTCCCAAACTTATCGTTAGGCTTGTACAACAAGCCAAGTCTTGGAGATCCCTTTACGCACCTCATAATACGTTGCACAGCTATCAACTGTGGCATCCTACGTGCTTCCATAAACTGACACACAATGCTAACAACATGTGAGATGTCTGGTCTTGTGATGGTGAGGTAATTCAACTTTTCAATTAACCCCATGTATCTGTTGAGATCGTCAAACACATCTCCTTATTCAACTATAAGTTTCAACTTCTAGTCCATGGGGGTACTCACTGGTTTAAATCCAAGTAACACTGTCTCTTCTAATAAATCTAACACATACTTTCTCTGAGAGAGACTAATACCATGACTTGAACTTTCCACCTTAGTACCAAGAAAATACCTCAATTTTCCCAAATCCTTAGTATGAAATTATTGTTAAAGATAAACTTCAACCTCTGTATCTCATCAACATCACTACCAGTCAAAACAATGTCATCAACATAGACTATAAACAACAAATACCCATTTTCAATTTTCTAATGGAAAACTGGATGATCTGTTTGACATCGCATCATCCCAAATGCAAGAACCACATCACTGAACTTACCAAACCATGCCAGTGGAGATTGCTTCAAAGCATAAAGTGTATTTCAAAGCTTACACACTTTCCCAATCTTCCCCTAAGCAACGAACCCAAGTGGTTGCTCCATATACACTTCTTCATGTAAATCACCATGTAAGAATTTTTTTTAATATCTAACTGATACAAGGACCAATCAGACATAGCAGCTAATGCATTCAACACTCGAACCAAAGTAATTTTCGAAACTAGAGAGAAAGTCTAGATATAGTCAACTTCACAAGTCTGTATATCTCTTAGCAACTAACCGAGCTTTTAGTTTATCAACTTTGCCATCAGGATGAAATTTAACAATGTAGACCTAGTTACAACCAACAACATGCTTCCCAGGAGAAAAAAAAAATCAGAAACCAAGTATCATTATGATGTAGAGCATCCATCTCATTAACCATAGATGTCCTCCACCCCGAGTAAGATAAGGCATCTTGGGGATTATTAAGGATAGAAACAAAAGAGACTGTGGAAATAAAAGAAGACATTGAAGAAGATAACGAAATATAAAAAACAAAATTAGAGATAGGATGTCCAGTAACACAAGAACAGGTACCTTTGCGAATAGAGATAGGCAATTCACTAAAAGATGAAGCAACATCCATTACCTGAACGGATGGGGTACTGGTACAAGAGGTGGAGATGAATCTTTAAACAGCAAAGAAGTTGGTGTTGGCAATGCAGTAATGGTCTTCCTATGATAAACACGAAGTTGTGGAGTAGGGCCGGGCTTAGAAATAGGAACAGGAACAGGTAAAGGAATATTGTTTAATGTAGCATCAACAGATGACTCAGTAGAAAAATATGGTGTAGACTCGAAAAATGTAACATTAGCACAAACAAAGTGTTAGCATAATGTAGGACTATAACACCAGTAACCTTTTTGGGTACGAGAGTACCCAAAAAACACACATTTCAAACTCTTGGGACCTAACTTGTCACGACTAGGAAACAAATGATGACTAAAACACACACACCCAAAAACACAAGGAAGATGAAATATAGGACGATCAAAAAATAAGATTTGATGTGAAAAAGTACCATCAAGGACAACAGTATGCATATATGGTTGATGAGATGACAAATAGTAAACACAACCTCACTCCAATAATATTTGGGAACCTTCACCTGAAACATTAAGGCACGTGCAACCTCAAGAAGGTGGCGATTTTTTACTTTCAACTACCCCATTTTGTTGAGGAGTATGAACACAAGATGATTGGTGAATGATACCGTGAGATTGCAAATTAGTATAACAATCAAGAAAAAATTATTTTGCATTATCAGAACGTAAAATGCATAAAGTACCAAATTGAATTCAAATTTCCATATGAAACTGTCGAAATATATTAAACTCAGAGCGATTTTTCATTAAAAATAACCAGGTCGTTCTTGAATAGTCATCCACAAAAATAACAAAATATTTAAAACACAAATAAGAAGTAATGGGCGGAGGACCTCATACATCAGACTACACTAAACGAAAATGATTGGACTCTCTACGACTCACACTAAGTGGAAAAAACTCAATGGTCTTTGCTAAACTGGCACACTTCACAATTAAGTGTGAAGTCTTTATTTAAAGCAAGAACTAGACTATATAAAACATGAGAAGGATGACCAAGCCGACAATGCCATTGAAAGGTGATAGAAGATGAATGAAGAGATGTTGGGACACTGGAGCACCAGATACAAACCATCTACTTCACGCCCACCACCAATCATCTTCTTCATCTTTAGATCCTAAAACACACAGTGAGAAGACAAAAATGTCACTGAACAATCCAATTTCTTTGCAAGTTAACTCACAGATAAAAGACTGGATGAAAATTTAGGAACATACAATACTGAAGACAAAGGACTAGGATTAGTTTGTGAAGTTTCTAACCCAACAACTTTTAAAAATGACCCACCAACTAATTTAACATTTTGACAAGAAGATGGAGAAAGAGATGATGATAATAGGTGAGAATTACCTATCATATGATCTGATGGACCATAATCAATGATCCAGGGACTCGTAGATGATAATAAACAGGTGGATACCTTATTTGTCTGGGCTAAAGTAGTAGTAGTTGATGAGTTGGAGACTAGTTTATCATACTCCTCCCGAGAAAGAACAATGGATTCCTTCTTAATACTCTAATCAGATGAAATAGTAGACTGCAAAACATCCTAAGCTGAAAATAATGATGCTTGAGGGACAACTGGTCTCCTTATGAAAATCCCAACAAAAGTCAATAGTGTGCTCATCTTACCACAATGGGTCCACTTTCGGGTTCCACGACCTCACCCTGAATTTTTAATACCACCTCTACCTCCACGACCACCACCACATCCCCCACGACTATCTTTGTGACCACAACCACCACGATCTCCAAGAGCAACTAAAACAGAACAATCACTTGTAAGTTGGCCGCTATCTGATAGAGTGACTCTCTTTAGCTTGAAGAAAACATCTGTCAAGGAAGGAAAACAAGAACTTCCCAAAATCTGAGATTTGACTGCATCATACTCTAATCGGAGAGATGAAAGAAGACGAATAACATCCATATCCACTCTTTGCTTCTGTATTTGAAAGATATCACTAGAAATAAGTTGATATTGATTCAGTTCTTTACGCGTATTCATCAATGGAACGAAGGTCTAATCCAGAGTTTTATCATCTTATTGTAAAGAGAAATATTACTGAGTGATCTCATAAATCCGGATTTTATTGTTGAATCCCGAATACATGTGCCTCACTTGTTCCCAAATCTCCTTCGTAGTAACGAAAAACCTAAATTCAACACTAATTTGTGGCTTCATACTGTTCCACAACCAAATAACAACCTGAGCATCTTCCTGTTCCCATACCTCAATGGATTTGTCATCAAGGAAATCAAACTTCACTATGGTTAGATGTGATTTCTTACTCTTGACCTTCAAAAATATCTCCACGGCCTTCGACCAATGTATGTAGTAACTTCTATTTAAGCGATTAGAAGTCATTTGAGTCCCAACCAAATCAATAGATAAACCCAAAATAGTCTTCTACTCCATGATGAAACAATTGATTGCCAAGAGTCAATAAAATTGCTCTACAATTTTCAGCACTTCCCCCATAAGATTAATTTTCTTTTACAATTTTCATGACATGAGGTATTGATATTTGTCAATGGATCAGACTATAGATCGAACAAAGGATTTGGATTATGACCCAATCCATCAAGAACCTGATTTGATCTTCTGCATTGATTATGAACCAACCACCTTTCGATCCTACTCGATAATATATATATATATATATATATATATATATATATATATATATATATATGAACATTTATATTTTATTTATTAACTGTCAACTTGTTCCAAATCGACCGATTTAATTATGACCAAGTAGGGGTACTTGTACATTAGTATTAGTAGGACACTGACATAAAACTTTTAAGTCAATCAAAAACCAACAGTGAGTGAGATTCCTTATTGATGTCCAACTCTTCTCTCTCTCTCTCTCTCTCTCTCTCTCTCTCTCTCTCTATATATATATATATATATATATAATATATATATATCTATATATATATATATATATATATATATGGGAGCGGTTCGGCAGCCCTAAAGTTTGCCAAGTTTGGTGCCAAACATTTTTTGTAAATCACTTTTGATGGGGTTAGAAGTTTTGGAATAGGCTGAATTTTTGTGAGGATGATCTCTACGGTGAAGAGATCATCCTCACCAAAAATCAGTTCATTTTGAAACTTCTAACCCTAGTTTACAAGTTGAAGAATCGTGGACCGTCCATTTTTTGTAAATCACTTTTGATGGGGTTAGAAGTTTTGGAATAGGCTGATTTTTGGTGAGGATGACCTCCTCATCATAGAGATCATCCTCACAAAAAATTAGCTCATTCTAAAGCTTCGAACCCATATTTTGAAAATGTTTGGCACCAAACTTGGCAAACTTTAGGGCTGCTGAACCGTCCCCTATATATATATATATATATATATATATATATATATATATATATAGGGTCCCGTTCAGCAACAAACATTTTGACAAACATTTTGGTAAAACATTTTTCAAAACATGGGTTAGAGGTTTTGGAATGGGCTGATTTTTGGTGAGGATGATCTCTACGGTGAGGAGATCATCCTCACCAAAAATCAGCCCATTCCAAAACTTCTAGCCCCAGTTTACAAGTTGAAAAATCGTGGACCGTCCATTTTTTGTAAACCATTTTTTATGGGGTTAGAAGTTTTGGAATGGGTTGATTTTTGGTGATGATGATCTCCTCACCGTAGAGATCATCCTCACCAAAAATCAGCCCATTCCAAAACCTCTAACCCATGTTTTGAAAAATGTTTTGCCAAAATGTTTGTTGCTGAACATTTCCTATATATATATATATATATATATATATATTATGAAACTTGAAGGCTAAGTTCTTTTAATTTCTCAAGTTCTCTTCCATTCGCAAAATTCGTTTAATTTTATCTCACTCTCAGATAAGGATTCTTCTTCAACTTCAATCAATAATAGCAATAGTAACTTTTTCGACTTCAATCTTTTCTAAGTAAATCTGCACAATTAGACCCAAATACAATCTCTCTTCCTAGGATTTTATAATATGTTTTGTAACCTGGGTTTGGTCATTAAACTTAGTTATATTAATAGGTTTGTTTATACTTGGGTGATAAATTCAATCCATGGAACCTATTTCGCTTAATTTTTCTTGTTTTTTCATCGATTTTTACCATTACTTTCTCTCATTGAATTAAAACCCATTACCACTTTGACAAATCTGGTTAAAGGGTCTGGGAAGGTGAACCGAAGAAGATTCAAATCTAGAAGTTGCAACAAAACCATTTGGTTTGGTCGAACTGGAAGCAGAACCATTTGGTAAAAAATTATTCCATCTAGAACATAAATTGTCCATGATTCTATGTTGCTAAGAGACTTAACAATTGTAGTCTTACAAAAAAAACATCTCTTGCTCTGAAATAGGTTTCATGGATTGAATCTATCACTCAAAAATAAACAAACCCACTAATATAACTAAGCTTAACAACAAAACCTAGATTACATAACACATTATAAAATCCTAAGAAGAGAGATTGTATTTGGATCTGATTGTACGGACGAACTTAGAAAAGATTGCCGTCGAAAAAGCTATTATTATTATTATTGATTCAAGGTGAAGAAGAATCCTTATTCTGAGAGTGAGATAAAATTAAACGAATTTTACAAATGAAAGAGAACTTGAGAAATTAAAGGAACTTAGCCTTTAAGTTCCATTAGCAAAAAAATATAAATATAGAAAGAAGAAGAAGAATTCAACATCAACAAGGAATCTAATTCACTGTTGACTTTTGACTAACTTGAGAGTTTTATGTCAATGTCCTACTAATACTAATGTACAAATACCTCTACTCGGTCATAATTAAATCAGTCGATTCGGAACGGATTTACAGTCAATAAATTAAATATAAATATATATCATCTATATATTATCATGTAAGATCGAAAGATGGTTGGTCCGAAACTAATACATAAGATCAAATTAGGTTCTTGATGGATTGGGTCATAATCCAAATCCTTTGTCTGACCTATAATCTGATCCCTTGACAAACCTCAATACCTGATGCCATGCAAAACTTCTACTATTTTCAGACATTTTCGTGAACGATATTCTACTATCGAAAAATCTACTCAACACAAATTCCTTATAGCCAAGAAATGCGAAAACCACCAAAAAACAAAGAGAAATCTATCCCAGTAAAGTCGCAGATTTCTAAAACTTCTTCAAATAAAATCGCAAGGCTCTAAAACCCTTTCCAGATAAAATCACAGATCTCTAATACCTCTCAAGATGATGTCGCAAGGTACCTTGAAGGTCAAAAACACAATCTGAAACCTAATCACCACAACCAACCACTAATAACTAACGAAAAACCTTTGATCTATTATCACGTTAGGGATATTTTCCAACCACAGAAAAAATTCTCCAAACATAGGATTTTAACCACCATGAAAATAATAGGTACAAATCATATCAGAAAAATCTGGTTTATACTAAGAGCAAAGAAAAAAAAATGCAAAAGAAAAGAAGAGAACCCAAATCTGATCACTAGAGAAGCTCTAATACCATGTAGAAGATCAGATTAGGGTTTAGAGAAGAAAAGAATGGAGAAAATGGGATAAGTCAAACTTGACTCTCTTACAATGAACCGTGGTATATATATATAAAATTAGAAAACACATGAAATTACACATATGCCCTTATGGCACATCTATAAAATACCGATATATCTAACAGATAATATGTAGGAAAATTCAATTAGTGATTCTCTACATCATGATCAGTGTCGCCAATATAATAACATGGGTTTTGCTAAAGTGTTCCCTAAGGGCATATGTTAAGATTAGGGTTGGCAATGATCCGACTTTTATCCGATATCTGTTCCGAAAAAATAGGGTTCGGATCAAGATTTTAAATTTTCATACCAAGATGTTAAAAACAAATTAAATTTCGGATCGGACTCGGATTAATCAAACGAATTAAATTTCAGATAGGATTCGGATTAATCCCAATCCGATCCGATTATATTTATTTTTAATAGAAAAATCTATTTTGACCTTCGACGCATCACCTACTTTGATAAAAGTAAAAATAAATAAAAAACCAAAACAATTTCTACCCTCAAGACTGATCTTCTCCCACCACTTGTGAAACCCATCGCCTTCCACAACTGCACTTGATGAGACTGGTTTTTCAGGTTGAAAATGGATGAGAATAAATCATTTTGGTTAGAAGGGTCAAGGAAAACGTTAATAATTGAAAAAGATGAGTGCTCTTTGCTCTCTTGGCCACCACGACATGCTCCAAACTCTCTCTATCTCTCTCTCTCTCACACACACACACGCGCGCGCGCGCATGCACACACCCACATACACATGCTCCAAACTTCTGTGCTGGTTTCTCGTTGATCTCCTAGTGACAATGGCACAATCACCACTAAACCTACCACTATTGCCAGTAGAATCCCATTAGGCATGCCTCGCCCTTCTTCTATCATGTTGTTTGAGTCCCTCTCTCTCTATTTGCGTAATAATGGTGCCTCATTTGTGCAATTGCTGGGCATCTTCACTCTACCATGGAGATTCTTCCCACCCCACACTTAAAGAACACCTGTGATTTTTTTTCCCATCACTCTCCTTCCATCCCAAACCTTTTTTATTTTAATATATAATTTGGATCAGATCGGATTGGTTTTGGACTGGACGGAGTCTTTAAAGGATCGAATCGGATTCAGTTAAAGGATTTATTGATCCGGTCGGATCTGGATAATATTGTAGGAATTTCAAGTCGGTAGCGGTTCGATACTGATCCTTTACCGAAACGATCTGTTGCCAGCCCTAGTTAAGACGCACTTCAAAAACCTTGGAAATAATAAGAATTTGAGGGTATTTTCGGTAGGGATTTTTTGTAGGGTTAATCAAGAGCGCTTTAATAACATTACCTAACTCCATAATATATATAAAAAAAACCTGGATAAATTAATGATTCAAATGAGTCCAGACATCTTAAAGATCATTGTCACCAAAAATCATTCTAACATCACCATCTATATAAAAAGCTGGCTTAAATAAACGTTTAGATGAGCAGTTCATATTTTTCAAAGTCAAGTCGAATCAGAATGGATTGAATTTGTGAGGATGAACTCCAATGCATGGACATTTTATTGTAGGGTTAGATCATCTAGCAAGCTTCCTCCATCTTATATGTATATAACAATTAATGATCCTCCAAAAAACATGGCAGTATGCACATAGCTTCTAGAGGAACGCAATAGAACTCTAATCTGATCAATGCATTTGCCTGTCTAGAGAAACACACTATAAGCTGAGACAATGAAATCGTAACTCTCAAGTACACAGGCAATGGACTACCTCTAATAGGAGATCCTCAATCACATCACCAGGATGTAACTCTTTCTCCAATCTCGGATACAGGGCCTTGACATGATGTAAAGGTCCAGAGGCAACTGATAAAAAGTAAAAAACCAGAATTCAACTGAGAAACAAAAACATGATATTTCAAAAATTAATGGCCTCTGTTCATAACTTAAAAGTTCACCCACTTACCAAGCCTGGTGACCGGTTTGACAATTACTCTTTTTTCACACTTCCTAGAACTTGAATCTTTGAGGACCTAATGAAGACAAATAAAGCAGCAGCATGATATATAATTTGGAACAAATGTGGAACTTATCACCAAATAACACGAATTCAAACAAACATCATCAAAAGGTGCCACAAATTACTTACGATGGAAAATAAAAATGTATAAATACCAGCTCTATCAAAAAGCCCTGAGACTTTGGATCCCACTGAAAATACATATAAACCATTAAAACCTTTACGAGATGAAGGTCTAATTCGTTGTCCATAAATATGTTTCCTTTCTTGTTGACTTCCATCTTCAGCACTGTATGTAATTTCCATCACCATCTCCAGATCATCCTTGATTATATACCTTTGGTCAAGAATTTTAGAGGCACTAGAAGAATTAAAAGAAACCGGCCTAATCACTGCAACAATTTCCTTAGGAGTAACATGTCCAGTGGAAACTGGTACATCGAAAGGTAACACCTGAAACAGAAACCCAAAATACAGATGAAATATAGTAGAAATGGTGCAATATAATAGGACAGATTTTTTATTTATTTTTTCATTTTTTTGGATAGGTTTGTGTGAAGGCGAATTCTGATCCCAGGTCTGCTGTATTACCACACAGACTTTAGCACCTCAGTGAGGTGGCACATTCAACAAAACATATAGATCAAAGCAACAAAAAAAAATTGGAGGGAAAAAGACAAATATTGAGGAATTTGAGAAGTCGTTGCAATTGGACACCAATAAAGTGAGTCCAATAGAGAAAACTTACCCCATTAATATCCAACTGCCGACACTGTTGAGCATTCAGTATATCAATTCTGGAAGGAGCTTTTTGACGAAGCTTCTCAAGCTGGCACTCCCACTCAGCACATCCCATTGCTTGACACTGATGTGAATGATTCAGAGTTTAGGTCATACAATAGAACATACATCTACAGTGTTTTGGGGAAATGGAAAAAAGTACATGCATAACCTTCCCAGAATCGATGACACTGATCGGAAAGGATAAAGAGTCTTGAATGTCTAAGCTAGCATTCATGGTATCCACTTTAAGCAAGCAGCCTTTCTCTGCCAATACATCCAGTGGCCTTTGCAAAAACAACAGACATTTAAATCATGACTGGAATTTTTTAAATATGCAGTATAAATAGTGAATGAAGAATTCTGATAAAGCATGTGTTGGAAACAATGTACCTGCATATAAGACGAGCCTCACCTATTGAAATTGAGAAAACAGTAGAATGGATTAAAATGATGCAATCAAAGAACTGACCGTTACTAGAATGTTTGTTAGGCTTCAATTCATCCTTGAGAAGAAGAAAAAGTATGCAAGAGAGAGAGAGAGAAAGAACTTCTATTGCCACACCAACTTTTGCTTACGCCACCCCAAGATGTGCGTAATTCTTTGGTGATTTACATATGAATTGGAGTGGCATAAGCAAAAGTTGGTGTGGCAATAGAATCTCTCGGTTAAAAAAAGGACTCTTGGAGACACCTAGATGCTCCTAGAAGTAAGCATCTATTAATCCAAGATCTTCAAAGATAACATTGATAAACATGTATATGATACACATGCAATACAATCTTAATGCACACTAAGCACAGAAAGATAATACTTTTACATTATCATTTTTCTCTCTCTCTCTCTCCAGAAAGGTAAGACATCTACCCTACCATGCACATTTCTTTGATAGATAAAGGCTTACATTATCAGTGAATTTAATGTGAAGCGGTAAGACTACCACACTAATTTATTTTTTTCCCTTGAGGAACGGGTAAGATTTTTAAATTATCTAACACTTCTGTTTTGTTACTCACGGTACTAAGCCCACTGATTAATGAATGGAGTTCAAGATCAAAACAATACGAGCCCAATATAACAGAAATGACTGCAAGTACAGTACACATACAAAAATTTTGGATTGCTTACCACCGACATCCCCTTGAAATCCTTCAAGCAAGATGTACTCCAGTGTCGCATAGAGATTATTTTTATGGCACCCAGGTGCTCCTTTAAGAACTTTGATATTCTGACCAGATTCCCAAGATACCCCTTTCCTCCTTATAACCTTATGCACTCTTAGAACTACAAAACAAATAGAAGCATCACAATAACGAATGACCTCTTACACAAGCAATATAAACTTCTCAACAGGAAAAAAAAATTTATAGAAACTTGGAAAAGAGCAAGAAATTGACATTTTTTAAATTTGAGATGATTAAGTAACAAAAAATGCCCTCCATACTTACCATCAGAAGAAATACCAAGCCCCTTTTTGTTGTGTGGGCTGATAACAAGAACAGGTGGATCTTCACCACAGACAACTTCCTCATCATATCCATCGTGCATCTGAAAGATCCAGTCCTCATACTCCTTTTCCAGTTGAGAATGACTCAATGACTTTTTCCCTCTATGTATTTCAACATTGATATCTACAAGTACAAAATATGGTGTCTAAATGGATATATTTTGAAGGACTTCACTAGCATGCAATAAGTAAGAAACATTACCCTTGTCTTTCTCAAGAGGCTTATTGCCAAAGTTCTTCAATGCAATGGTATATGGATGATGATGCGCTAAATCAGTCTGCAGATGACAATGCATTCAATAATAAAAATTTAAATTGAACAGAAACATAATCACTCAAAAAAAGCTCTATATCAACACACTGCTTCACAATCTCACAAATTTAAAAAAAAAAAAAAAATCATAAAGATGATTCATTTTTCCCATAACCCTTCATTAGGAAGGGGAAGCATTCTCGAATCCTACAAACAAGATTCGATGATACAATACCCAAGAGAAATAAATAGGCCTCAATAAAATAGTTGTTTGTAGGGTTTTGTTAGAGACAAGAAGGAAGAAGACATAGGAACAAGTGAGAGAAGAGTGCATGTGTTCGCAATGATACACCTGGTCCTATGATCTCTTATATTGAGGACTTCATTAATATTACGAAAGTGTAATCTATAAGCGATAGAAAACCAAAAATGAACTTTATACCCTTACTTCTTATAACTAATGTGTAAACCCCCCAAATGCACCTATTTACACATGGTTAACTAGTTTAATGGCACCAATATAAACATATTAACACTTCCCCCTCGAGCTCAAGCAATGATATCACGAATGCCCAACATGAACAAAATAATTTGTAACTACGAATGATTGGGAGCTTTTGTGAAGATGTCCGCTAGTTGATTTCCCAATGTCATGCATGGACTCTTTATCTATAATTTTCTCCCTAATGTGTGGCAAGTCTATTGAGTTTAGTCCCACATCAGACACAAATTGCCTTGTGTCTTCCTTATAAGCTCCTAGGCTTCTCCACTCATAGCCAATTGGTTTTGAGTTGGACCCCCAGATTTATCATGGTATTAGAGCGGCCCATTCTTTCCTCCACGTCACCCAGTTCATATCTCCACGTGCGGGGGCGTGTTGAGTTTAGTCCCACATCGGACACCGATTGCCTTGTCTCTTCATTATAAGCTCTTGGGCATCTCCACTCATTGCCAATTGGTTTTGAGTTGGACCCCCAGATTTATCAAAGTCAACTTTTAGTTGCTTGGTTCTCTAAATAAACACAGGGTTACTTGAAATATGAATTGCTGCCTAATTACCACAATATAGAGTTATAGGTTCTTCAAAGTGAAACCAATCTAAGTCATCATGCAACACAACTATTTGAACCAAAATAATCGCAACCACACTTTGTTTCTTAGTTCTCCTTTCATTAGTTTCCTCCAACAAAGGAACATCAATGGTTTCTCCCTTTTTTATCGTTAAAAGCAATTTGTATTAAAAGTAGTCGAGGTGGCCAGATTTTCTTTCCTTGTTTGAAGACTCCTGGTGCTTCCCTTCTTCGCTCCTTAATCTCTTTCATTGTTGGTATCTAAAAAGAACCCTTCAAAAAAACGCATCTTATGGTCTCTAACCCCTTTTGTCATTTGTTGGGACATCTGGTTGGAGTGGAACAACAACATATTTAAAGGAAATGAGCACTCTTTGCACGAGACTATCTTGTCCATTCTGGGTCTATTGATTTTTCGAAGAAAAAGATTTGAAGAGTTCAAAGGAGTATTTTTCGAAGATCTTTTAGTGAACTAGAGCTCTTTGTGTGATCATTGATTTTAGGAGCTTTTGTTTTTGCTGCCTTGTTCAGTTTGTTTTTTTTTCCTTGTTTGTTTATTCCCCAATTCCCTCATATCATGAAGTGACCATTTGAGCAAAACAATTTCTTTGCTAAGTGTAAATTACAATCCAAAACCAAATGAGATACAACAAAATGCCCTCCCTTTACTTCTCAAAAAAAATAAATAAATAAATAAAAATAAAAATAAAAAAAATGCCCTCCCTAAAGGTCAAGGACGCTGAGGCCCACTAGGAGAAGGGATCAATACATAAAAGATGCCCCATAATCCTGAGCTATACGATCATAGAGAAAACTTAAAAGCCTAGCCACCAATGAATTTGTAAGTACTTCCAACAAGGGTTTTGAAACCTCACACCACAAGAAATATTCCGATCAATAGTAAACTTTGATCAAAATATTCTTTATTGAAAAAATATTAATATAACTTATAAAAATAATAAAACCCATAAATTTCTTCTAGAAAAGTACATGTAAATTGCACATGATAACAATAATCACTATTAAAAAATAAAAATAAAAATCAACTATCATATATTAGTTAGATATCTCTATCATCTCATTTTAATGTATTCTAAGTTGATTAGTGTAGATGATGGGTTATGAGCCTAATAACTAGGCAATGAGTTGACAGCCATGTTAGAGACATGACGAATGAAGGATGGACAAGATGGCATAAGCGTCGAAGCCTCCACTCGGCACCAACATAATGAGTCATGCTCAAGAAGCGCCAAAGGCCTTACTACCTAGTTCCCTCTACAAAATGTCAACCATAGCCGTTCCGACAAGGTCCTGACAAGCATGCCACGTGGAATGATGTTTGTAGTAGAAGATTTGCAATGGAGTGTTTGGGAACATGGATACGAAATGGGGAAGGACAAATGGCAATAGCTAACTCCCTCTTCAGGGCAAGAGAGCGGATTATAAATAAAGGAAGGTAACAATGAAGAAAGGGGCTTGGAGGATCTCACCACTTCTCTCTCACCTGGCTCCTTCACTTGCCTCTCTCATCAGGCTTCATTTGTTCTATCTTTAGCTTTGCTTCTCTCTCACAAGGGGGTTTACTCCCTTTCTCATGAAATGCAATATTGTAATAACTTCAAGAATAGTGAATGGCTCTTCGGAGACCATACGGAGACAATTAGAACCCGACATAACACCAACACAGAACAGCCATGAAACGTGATTTAGATGGTGGTGGGACTACCCTCAGTACCACTTGGCATGTGACGTACGCAAAGACCTTATCTTCCGTGTACATAATAAACACAAGGCATCAACAATTAGTATGTTCATACAAGCATGCACATATGATCATCCATATTGTAATTAGTTATATTTATTATTAATTTATTCATACATATTTATGATTAAAATATATATAATAACACGTAAATATAGTAATTAATAGTTGTTCATTAAGCAAATATTTTATATATAAAGGTGTATGTAGTTAATACAACATTACTATTCTCATTTTCATATAAAACAAGACTACTTTTCACTTAGACTCTCAAATAGTTGCATGTATGTATAGTGGAACATTGTTGATCTTCATTTAGTTGTTTATTGCATTTCTAACTTATAAAGGAGTTTTAGTGTTTATTTTTATTTTTTCCACCCGTTTCAATAAAAAAATTCTTAATATTTCCGTCAATTCAACAACAGTTTCCACATTAATTGAAATATTACCACTTCTATGGGCTTTCTTTTAATTCATATCATCTCATGAATGCCCCCCACCCACCCACCGATCCACCCAATCTTCTCAACTAACTTTTTCACCTCCCTCCCGTCATATTCACTCTTTCATTATTTACAACCCCAATCCTTGCTCTTCCTACTGATCGTTAATACCAAACATCAAAACTCACATTTGCCCCTCTCTACCTCACCTGCGTGCCCTCTTCCCACTATTGTTCTAGCCAATATTCAAGTCCTCTCTTCCTCATGAGAGATTGGCGTAAAGAGAAAGAACGGGAATATACCCAATCTATCTCAATTTCCAACCATTGTAAAATGTTTATACTCCAAGTAACCAAAGATAAAAATAGAATAGAGCTGAAAATATATGCAAAGGAAATATGTTAACTTGTGTAACTTGTCAATGAAAGTAATTACTTGCATAAACAAATGATAGCAAATAGCAACATCATAAGGAGAAAAAACATCCAAATAAAAATGCACATTGCAGTAAGGATTAATAAATTTCTTGAGGCAATGTTTCGGTTCAGAAAAATCAAGATGGTCTCGACCGAAACATTCCAAGACAATCTTAAAAATTCAATTTTCAGGATCAATTTTTCGTTCCAGTCTCGGCCAAAACCAAAGTGTTCCGCCGAAACATTCTGACATGAACAAAACTTTGAAACATGCATTCACTCAACAAAGACAACTAGATAAAATTCAGAGAAATTTTGGCAGAGTACTGCCTGGGAAATCTAGCACTTAAAGATAATAAAGCGTCGGAGTATACTCTGGAAAAAATGCTACTAATGATGAGGGGAAACTGTTCCAGCATGAGAATAACAAAAATGGGACTTACCTTAGAAGGTGTAGGATTGAAACCAGCATCAGTCTCTGCAGCCAAAACAGAGTTTCTGAAGCTCATTACATAACAGAAGAACCAAATATGGCTAGCAATTCCATACAATATAAAGAAATAACTAGGACACCACTTAGTTAAAGAAATCACTTTACCCACAAAGCATTTAACTCTTAAGCAACATCTCTTCAATACTTGGGCCTTGTCTCCCTTTCTTTGCCTGGGTTCCATAAAAGGAAGCCTTCCCTGTGGTAAAATGCAGAAACAGTCTTATTCCCCAAGAAACAATTCAGGATGAGGTTTAGTATAATGTTATATAGAACAAAATCAAATAGGCCAACAATAATCCAAAAAGTAATGATGTTGAAAAGTATGTTATGAAAATGTCATAGTTCATCATGCAATCTCTATTTCAGAAGTACCTCATGATCAATGTATAAAATCTCATCTCGAGACACTAAGTTCATTAGAAAAACCAAGACAATCTTGACCGAAACATTCTGAGACATTCCGAAACATTCTGGAAACATTGAATGTTTCGAGCTCAATGTTTTGTTCCAGTCTTGGTTGGGACAGGAATGTTCAACAAAAAACTTCTAAACAAAATAAAACTTCGAACCATGTTTATAAACACCAAACAAGATCCATGCCCCTTTATGCTATTTTAAAACTTAAAGTTTTCATAGTGCCAAGTATGTTGATACATAAATTCTAAATAACATTTACAACTAAGGAGACTTCTAATGCTGCCATGGTTTTAATGTTTTTCCAATTTTATTTTAATAATTTTTTAGAGTAGAATGAATATATATGCATGTAGTAGTCAGTTCAGTGAGTCAGCTTGGTTACTGGTTGGTTGGGTCAATGTATGATATCAAATTCTTCATCCATGGATCACGTGCACCAGTTACACAGAAAGTCAAGCCAAGAAGACTACCAGTATTATTTGTTCAAAGTCGCAGATGATGGCACTTTCAGACCAGTATATGAACTTCAACCAGACAAAATCATGTTTCTCAATTAAAGAACCAGATTTCATGATTTGAAGAGGTAGAAACCAATTTAAGTCACTCATTTCTAATTCCAACTGCATACATCAAGGTCAGTCCTTCCAATATTCATTAAAAGAAGTTAAAATAGATTTTTCATTTACGTGATATACATAAAGGGACAAACACTCACCCAACGAGCATCCGGAAGTAGACGACCTAACCTCCGAATGGACGTGCGGCAAAAGGTGTCGTAGTTTTCTGCAACTCCACATCCTTCAGCTTCCAGCTTTTCCAAAATCCTATCAATGCTCTCTTTACCCTATAAAACATCAGTTACACAATGGTGTATGAAAAGAAAATAATTCATACAACAATAAATCTCTACCTACCTCAACAATTGGAAAATAGACACACTTCAAGCGTGCATTGGCTTCTTGTAATGCCCTTCTTGAACCTAAGAAATATTAGGTGTGAAAAACTTGAGATAGGGTCAATAACCAAAGGAAACACGACATTAAAACACATCAAATTTGCAGATGCGCCAAAAATTGGTCGAGTACATACGGGGAAGGTGCACAAAAGAAAAATAAATTATGCAAGAAAACACATGAAGCTTACCCAGACTTTTGGATGGAGTAGTTTCCGAATCAATAGAAAAACGAAGCTGAAGCACAAACTCAGGACCATTGCATGAAAGCAGGTTTGTAATAGCAGCCTCCCCGCCCTCCGTTTCAGCTAAATCATCACCATTCACCTGAAAAAGGGATAGTACTTTTTCATATATCCTTGTCAAGCTACATTAAAAGTTTCTTTTAACACTCGCCAGTTAGAAAAGGATAAAGAAACAAAAATATGGAGAGAGAAAAAAACGAAGCACAACAACCTGTCATGCTTCGGCCAATCAGCTCAGGGTGTTAGGCTTCAGCAACTGATACTAAGAGAAGTATCATTGAAAGAAACTACACTGACATAGCCCAGTTCACAGAAGCAATCTCCTGGCATCTGATCTTCCCAGGAACTTAGGAAGATCAAATCTTGTACTGAAGCCGGATGACTACTACATATGATTGGAGGAATAGTGGGAAAGTGTTGAACTAAAACAAAAAATTAAGAGAGAACCACAATGATACTACTCAAAATATTCTGTACATGTCATCAATTTTGAACACTATTCCAGTAACTTAAGGCCTCAAGAACCTTTATGTCCTATTTCTCTGAAATTAAATGTTAGTGTTGTGTTCATCCAAAATATTCAATTAACAACCATAAGCATAATCAGTGTGAAATGGAATGCACCAAGCGTAGATTGGAAGTCCTGGTTGGGCTCAGGCCTCGAGAAATAACTTCCCCAATCTTAACCCATGCATTTTCCTTGTTCCTTTGCCATGACCAGCAATAATGATGCATTTATGCGCGAAAATCAAGCAGACATGAGGCCTGGCGTCAATACAGGAGGTAGCTTAGTAGGAGAAATCAGTTGGCTGTAAGTTTGATATTAGTGGGACGACAGGTCATAATATCAGTGTTGTCAAATGTGGTCACATATGCGAATATGCGATCTCATATGCCATTTCCAAACTGAATTTCGCATATGTTACCATCGCATATATAAAATTATGCTATCGAAACAATATGCGATGGCATATTTTTTTATGCGATGGCATACTCTCCAACGGTCATATTTGGACACAGATTTTCTTTTTTTAGCTTAAACTCATTTTTCTCTTATAAATATCCCACTTCTACACCCCATACTCCTTTTACAACATCCCTTCTACCTTCTACATCTTTCTTACTCTCACAAAGCCTCCAACTATTAAATCTCATTACATTTTCTAATACATTCTCACATAATTATAAATATTCTCTAATCTCTACTCTACACTATTACTCTCAAAGTTCAAGTCTCAATTTAAGTCACTCTCTCACTCTCAACTCTTAAGACTTAAAAGAAAAAGAAAACTACTCAAGAATAGATTTTCTGCATTGTTTTCCTCTCATTTTTTTCCCTTGCAGCATATGTCACCACATATGCGAACAGCATGTGATGGTCACATATGCTATTTAACAACACTGGAAAATATAGATGAAGCTAGTGGCAAAAGAATAGGTTTCATGAATTGTATTTTGGAGTAAGTCAGGGAGAAGTGGAGACTATCAGTCATGTCAATTTCTTGTATCTATGATGTTATCCAATCAATAAACCAGTAGACTATTTTTCAGAAACTTGAACTGTCGGGAGAGTTCTTGGATTCCTCTCGAATTGAGTCCAACTCCTTCTCAAGATATGATGGTAAGGTAAAAGGATTCTGATAGAAAGTGTGCACAGATGTCCTTGATTTGATGCATTCATAAGCCGAAATACTGCATGTAAGTCATGGCAGTGCATCCCTGACTAGGTAGTGGTTCATGGCATGTCTTGTTTCTACCGGACTCTTACCAAAATGAATATTTTCAAAAGTTCGACACGATGGCATTTAGATGCTAGGAAATCTATTGTTCCCAAAAAAAAATTTTACTACGTAAAGACAACTACCAAGCATACCAACCGTGTAAGTTCAGTGACAACAAAGCACTGAAATCAGAAATAAGGCTAACAAATCAAACCTGAAATTCGATAGGCCTGGTGGTCTTCCCTGTAACGGACAATTCATCACACTGCAAAAGAACAAAAAAGAACACCATTATAATTTGAATATAACGTATCTTCGAATGACAACAATTTAAAATGAAATGCATTTTGAAGGTGATGTCAACAGAAGGTGTTCAATGTTCAAAGCTTCATTATCGGGGTTCAGTCAGAGTAACTGTTCTTACTGAAGTTGAATAGAATTGCACAATGTTTTGGCATGATGACTGATGCATCCATCCTCAAATCTCAAGAGCCAAAGCTTACACAAGGATTGAGGGAATGCTTAGAATGAGGCCAATCTGCCTACCCCTCAATTGAAATTTAGAGATTGAAGTGAATTGTGATTAATTAGCCCTAATTAGACTTTAAAGCATTACACAGTTTGAGATGAGGAAAAGACAAAAAAAGATACACAGACTAAGAAACCTAAAAATAATAGACTTATTTAACACTCCCCCTCAAGTTGATGCATGGATATCAACACCACCCAACTTGGACAAGACATCTTCAAAGGCCATTTTGCTAGCACCTTTAGTAAGAACATGAACGAGTTGTTGAGATGTAGGTATAAAAGGAGTACAAATCTGTCTACAAACAATCTTTTCTCTTATAAAATGACGATCAACTTCGATATGTTTCATTCTGTCATGCTGAACCTGATTTGCTGATATGTTAATAGCTGATTTATTATCACAATAAAGTAAGAACGGGACTGGCACAGGAAACCACAAATCCGCTATTAAAATCTTGAGCCACAACAACTCACACACTCCAAGTGCTATAGCTTTGTATTCTGACTCAGCACTTAATCGAGAAACCACATCCTACATCTTACTGTGCCAAGTTACCAAGTTGCCACCAACTTTAGTACAGTACCCAAAAGTGGACCGTCTATCAATCACTGAACCAGCATAATCTGCATCTGTCCATGCCTTAACGCGAAGATGACCATGATTACTGAACAAAATGCCTCGACCAGGATATCCCTTCAGATATTTAAGAATGCGATATATAGCAGTAAGATGAGATGTTCGAAGCGAGTGCATAAACTAACTTACAACACTAACAGCATAGGCAATGTCAGGGCGAGTCAAAGACAAGTAGAACAATTTTCCCACAAGACGCTAATACTGACCAATATCCGACACACACTCCCCCTTAGAATCAACCAACCGGTGATTTTGCTCATTAAGAGTATCAGCTGGATGAGAACCAAGCTGACCAGAGTCACTGAGTAAATCGAGGACATACTTACACTGAGAAATAAATATACTGGAATGGGACCGCGCAACCTCAATACCCCGAAAATAGCGAAGATGCCCAAGGTTCTTAATCTCAAATTGACGTCCTAAGTAAATTTTGACCTCGATAATGCCATCATCATCATTTCCAATAAGAACAGTATCATCCACATAAACAATTAGAGCAACAGTTTTACCTTGGGAGTGACGCAAGAAGAGGGTGTGATCAATAGAACTCTGATGGAACCCAAACTGATGCGTGGCCTTAGTAAAGCGCTCAGACCATGTGCGAAGAGACTGCTTCAGGCCATAAAGAGAACGGCAAAGGCGACAAACATGTGCAGGAGAAGCAGATGTCAGAAACCCAGAAGATTGGACCACATAGACTTCTTCCTGAGATTACCATTGAGAAATGCATTATTGAAAGAGAGGCCACCCTCTAATAGCGGCAACAGAAAGGAGAACGCGAATGATAGTCATCTTGCCAACCGGAGCAAATGTCTCCTGATAATCAATCTCATAAGTCTGAGCATAACCCTTGACCACCAGATGGGCCTTATAACGAGCAATAAAATAATCTGGATTATACTTAAGGGTGAAGACCCAGCGACAACCCACAGCTTTCCTTTCAGGCGGAAGAGGAACAATTTCTTAAGTCTGAGTCTTTTCAAGAGTATTCAATTCATCAATCATATCTGCTCGCCACTCAGGATAGGTAATACCATCTGCAACAGTAGTAGGAAGAGAAACAACAAAAACAGAAGTAAGAAAACTCCAATAGAAGAGAGAGAGGGAAGAATCAAATATATAATTAGAAAAGGGATAAGTATAAATATGTTTACCCTTACGAGTGGTAATAGGACGATCATCACAAGGGACAGAAGCAAGCGGAACTGGAGGCAAGGAGGCAAGCTGGTCTGGCATAGGAGTGATGGTAGTATCGCGTGGACGCAGAAAGTAAACCTGCAGTGGAAACCACTCAGAAGGTAGGGGATCATCAGAAGAATCTAGGGAAACCACTCAGATTAAATGTCAACGAACCCATTGTAGTACGGGGTATGCTCAAAAAAAGAAACCACCCAAGAAATGAAATGCTGTCGAAAATGAGGATGGTAACAACGATATCATTTCTGAGTAGAGGAATAACCCAAAAAGATACATTTCAAGACTTTAAGGTCAAGTTTAGTACGAGTTTGGTCAAAAATTTGAACAAAACAGACGCACACAAAGACACACGGAGGATGTGGAAAAACAGGACGATCCGGATAGATCTGAGAAAGGGGCGTGGCAAACTGAAGAACTCAGGAGGGAGTTCGACTAATAAGATAGACAGCAGTAAGAACTGCATTGGCCCAATAGGATTGGGGCACATACATACTAATAGAGAGGGCACGGGTTAACTCTAGAATATGCCGATTTTTTCGTTCTGATCGACAATTCTATTGAGGGGTCTTAACATTGGACATTTGATGCTCAATGCCAAACTCTAAACAAAGTTTCAAGACCTCATTGTAGGTGTACTCAGTACCATGATCAGAACGGAAGGTTTTGACGGTACGACCAAACTAGGTATGAACCATATCAAGAAATTGCTTAAAGATCCCATAAATTTAACTCTTGTGTTTCATAAGATAAACCCAAGTGGTACGACTGTAGTCATCCATGACATGACAAAATAACGAAAACCAAAAGTTGATGTGACAGGGGAAGGATCCCACACATCAGAATGAATTAGGGCAAGAATAGTAGGTGCAATAATATTTATACTAATAGGATAAGAAGAACGAACATGTTTAGCTAATTGGCAAGTTTCACAAGAAAAATCAAGCAAACTATTATTATTAAATAAAGTAGGGAACATGTGTTTCAAATATCCAAAGGAAATATGGCCTAAGCGTAAATGCCAACGCATTACAAGAGCCTTATTAGACTGACTACTACTACTAAACCAAGAGATACAGACCATTCACTTCACATCCAATGTCAATCGTCCTCTTTGACCCTCGATCCTAAAAGACACAATGAGAGGAATAAAAAATTACACTACAGTTCAAATTTTTGAAAAGGCTACTAACAGAAATGAGGTTAGTAATAAGTTGAGGAACATGCAGTGTGTTAGTTAAGGATAAAGAAGATGTAACAGGTAAATGACCTTGGCCAGCTACAGAAGACAAAGAACCATCAGCAAGGCGAACCTTGCGATGACTAGAACAAACATTATAAGTTTGAAACAAGGAGGACGTACCGATCATGTTATCTGAGGCACCAGAATCAATGATCTATGGTGAGAAGGTGGTGGAAACACTCTGTACAAATGCAAAGGTACCTGAGTGAGCGAATGTAGAGACCGGCTAAGATGAAGTCTCTATCTGATTGAAAAATTTCCTGAACTTGTTAAGCTCGACTTAGGATAGAGATTCCGAATCCAAAGAGATGGTAGTAGCTGCAAGAGGTGCTAGATCAATAGTCAGCTGAGAGACTACATGAACTGAAAAACGTTGAGACTGTTGAAGTTGTTGGTGAGGACGACCATAAAGTGCATAACAACGAGCCTTCACATGACCCAACTTTCCACAATGATCACACTTATATCGCTGACGAGTAGGCAGAGACCCACTAGGAGGCTGTGGAGAAAGTAGACGAGCAAGCATAACTCATTGGTCTCCTGAAGAATGAGATAGGACAGCTATATTGGAAATAATTTAGTTTGTTTCTATAGTTGCTTTCTAGTCTTAATTACTTAGTAGTAATAGTCGTTTATGTAGTTCTTATTTTCTAAGGACTTTTCTGTAATTTGACTTTGGTAATTAATATAAATTCTTGCCAAGCTCTCACAAAGAGACTTGACACGATTATTCTCAAATTCTTCTTGGTATCAGAGCCAAGGAATTTTCTTCTTCCTCTCTTTCTTCTCTCTATTCGCTAAAACCTAACCTAGAGTCAATCTCATTCGACCTTCTCCCCTTCGGCGGTCTTTCAATTTTTTATTTTTCGTTTTATCACATGCTGCTATGTTAGGGTTTGTCTTTTCGTAGCAGAATTTTTTTCTTTTTGGTGTGCAATAGCAACTAAGCTACATGAGTGGCTGTATTTGGTGTTTTAGTCATCGTCAGTGAATCTTGCAGTAACCTCGAACAAGCCGAAAGAATTTTTTTTTTGTTTTTTGGTCATAGTGACTCTGCGACAGATCTAGGAGCTTCGTGGTTGATCCTACGACAACCTAGCACCTTCGTTGTTGGTTCTACGACAGCCTAGCACCTTCGTTTTTGTTCTACAACAGCTTTACAGCCCTAATACCTTGGTTTTTGGCTCTGTGATAGTTGCTGCTGCGTCGTTTCTGTTCTACGATGGTTGCTGCTGTGTTGTTTTTGTTCTACGAGAGTCATAGCTTCCTCTGATTAAGTCTGCGACAGCCCTAAGAGCTTCGTTTTGGATCTACGACGTCCCTAACATCTTCGATTTGGCTCTGCGACAGTTACAGCAGCTTCGTCTTGGTCCTTCGACAGCCCTACAGCCCTAATCACTCTATTTTGGTTCTACGATACAGGTCTGTTGGACCTTGTGGAGGAGTACGACAGTGGTGATTGCTTTGGTTTGGTCTTGTGACAGCATAAGAGCATCTAGATTAATAGGCGACAGCAATGGGTGCTTCGTTTTTGGTCCTCGAGTAAATCTGTTGGACCTTGTGATCACAGAGCAGGTTGTAATAGAGTTCGACAGCAGGTTGTACTAGTGTTCAACAGTAATTTGGACTCTGCCTTGCTATTTGGGCTGCTCTGATTTATTGTGTGAGTTACCGACAGCAGTAGAACTGTTATCTGTGCTTTGCGATTGCACTTAGGGTACCAATTTCTTCTTCAGATCTCCCTTCAAACCAAATCATGTCTTTAGAACACGGAAGTACACCTTCCGCATCAGGACTTGGGTCTACCTCCTCCGCTCAACGGATTACCACTGCTCTTCTTGATGGTCGGAATTTTCAGTCTTGGTCTCGATCTGTGCGTCTCTTTCTTGATAGTAGGGGGAAATCTGGCTGGCTCTCTGGGACTGTTACTAAACCACCTCTTACTGATCCTAAATTTGAATCATGGTAGATCGACAATTGCACTATCCTTGGGTGGTTGTTTAACTTCATGGAGCAACGAATTTATACCATGTTCATATACCATGAGACAGTTTCATCTTTATGGTCAGCTCTTACTCGGACATACGCACATTCTAGGAATGACTCATGAATTTATGAACTTTATCGCGACATTGCCCAGGCTACCCAAGGGAATCAGAGTATCGCTGATTACTTTGGATACCTTCAGTCACGTTGGGAAGAACTTTCTCACTATGAGTCTATGGTTGAATTGTCTTCAAAGGCAGCCGATTATGTTGTCAAGCGGATTGCTCGACATCAAACCTACCAGTTTCTTATGGGTCTACGTCCAGAATTTGAGGCACTTCGCACACAGATCCTCAACACTACTCCTTTACCTTCTTTATTTGAGATATTCGCGACCATTGACAGTGATGAGCGTCGTCGTCGTATTCCTCCTCCTTAGACTCAAGTCCCTGACATTATTTCTGCTCCAGCCACAGATCAGATGGCCCTAGCTGCCAACTCGAGTTTCTCCGATCACCGTACCCCTGGATCAGGGAATCGTGGCCGTAGTAGTCGTAGTCGTGGTCGTGGTAAAGGGAATGGCCTTACTTGCAGTCATTGTGGGAAGCCTGGTCATGAGAAGACTCGTTGCTTTCAGCTCTATCCTCATCTGATACCACGATCTTCCTCCACTTCATCATTGGGACAGACTACTCCTCGTGCGGCTACAGTAGAATCCTCATCTACTGATCCGTCTTCAATTGGCAAAATTGACTTGCAACAATTACAGACTCAGATTGCCACCATTGTCCGGGATCAGCTTCAAGCTCACACTAAACCCTCTTCGACTGCGGCCTCAGGTATTACGCCTCCAGGTACATCCTCTGCATTCAATGTCACTCAGTCTAGCTCTACTCCTCTGACATAAATTATTGATTTTGGTGCCTCTGATCACATGACCGGTGAGTCTAGTCACTTTACCTCTACTTTTTCTACCACCCATAGGGAAGTTCGCCTTGCTGACAGATCTCTTACACCTATCCACAGCAAGGGTATCGTTCCTTTATCCTCTGGGATTTCTCTAGATTTTGTGCTTCATGTCCCTCATCTATCTCTTAATCTTTTGTCTGTTAGCAGTATTACTAAATCTCATAATTGCTCAGTTACCTTTTTTCCTACTCATTGCATTTTTCAGGACCTGACTTCGAAGAGGATTTTTGGCAAGGGGTATGAGAGGGATGGGTTGTACGTGTTTGGATCTCCGCCTACTGCTGCTCTGACTTCTTCCGTGCTACCATCATCTGGCAGCCACATTTTTACGTCACAGACTCTAGATTTATGGCATGCTCGCTTAGGACATGCTAATTTTCAACATTTGTGTTCTTTATTTCCTTCTTTAAAAACTGCTTGTAGTAGACATAAATTTCAATGCTCTGTATGTGAACTTTCTAAACACACACGTACTTCTTATATTCCTCGTATGCATCGATTTAATGCCATATTTGATTTAGTTCATTCTGATGTGTGGGGGCCTTCCCCTGTTACTGCCTTTAATGGTCATCGTTATTATGTTACATTTATAGATGACTACTCTCGTTGCAGTTGGGTTTATCTGATGTGTTCACGTTCTGAGGTGCTCCCAATTTTTGTTAATTTTCTTAAAATGATTCAGACTCAGTATAATATCACTATTAAATCACTTCGGTCTGATAATGGTGGAGAATATATTTATGATGGTATTCGCTCCCATCTTCATGAGAATGGTATGCTTCACCAGTTGACTTATCCTTATACACCTGAACAGAATGGGGTGGCGGAATGCAAGAACCGCCACCTCATGAACAGTGTCCGCTGCCTTCTTCGCAGAATGAATGTTCCAAAGTTTTTTTGGAATATGGCAGTCTTAACTGCGGCCTTTCTTCTTAATCGCGTCCCAAGTCGCACTTTAAAAGGGCAGGTGCCCCTTCATGTCCTTCAACCTGATAGCATTCTCTTCCCTATTACACCTCGTGTATTTGAGTGCACGTGTTTCGTTCAGGACAAGACCCCTAATCGTACGAAATTGGATGACAAAGCCATTCGATTTATTTTTTTGGGTTACTCCTCTATGTCCAAGGGGTATCGGTGTTATGATCCAGCTTCTCACCGTGTCATCCACACTCTTAATATGACCTTTGAAAATGTTCCATACTATCATGCTCCATCTACTTTGCAGGATTCTCCCACTTTGCAAGACTCGTCTCTTATTGTGCTACCTTCTCCAGTTTTTCCTCCGTCTCCGCCGCCGCTTCAAGTCTACACTCGTCGCACTCACCCCTCTCCACCCTTACCAACCTCCTCCTTGGATTCAGGTACATCCTCTTCTACCTCCACACCTATACCTGTTCCTATTCCATTTATTTCTGACTCTCATTTACCTATTGCCCTTCGCAAAGGTAAGCGGGGGTATGTTACTGATCATCCTATTGCCCAGTTTGTTTCTTATCAGGGTCTTTCTTCCTCTTATCAGGCCTACCTTGCGGCAACTGGTTTTATTCGCGTCCCTCGGTTTGTCTCAGAGGCCTTAAGAGACCCTCAGTGGAAAAAAGCTATGATTGCTGAAATGAATGCTTTGCAAACCAATAATACCTGGGAACTTGTTTCTCTTCCGTCTAGGGCGCGGACTGTTGTTTGTAAATGGGTCTTCACAGTGAAATATCTCGCAGATGGTACTGTTGATCGGTATAAGGCACGACTAGTTGCTAAGGGATTTACTCAAACCCCAGGAAAAGATTTTGGTGCTACGTTCGCTCCCGTCGCCAAACTCTCCACTGTTCGCCTTCTTATCTCCCTCGCTGCGTGTAACTCCTAGCCACTTCACCAACTTGATGTGAAGAATGCTTTTCTGAATGGTGATTTGACTGAGGTTATTTATATGGACCCTCCTCCCGATTTTCGTCTTCAGAAGGAGTATTCTGGGAAAGTATGCCGTCTTCTTAAGTCCTATATGGCCTAAAGCAGTCCCCGCGAGCCTGGTTTCAGCGTTTTTCTGATGTTATTCTTTCTATGGAGTTTTCTAGATGTCACTCAGATCATACTTGCTTTATTCGTCAAGAAGTGGATGGTCGTTGCACCATTGTTTTGGTGTATGTGGATGATATCATTGTGACTAGAGATGATGCACAGTGAATTGACAAGGTTAAAACACTATTAGGTCGTGTGTTTGAGGTTAAAGACTTAGGTCCACTCAAGTACTTCTTGGGGATAGAAGTGGCTCGCTCTCGTCGTGGTATATCACTATCTCAGCGTAAATACACATTGGATCTTCTTCAGGACACTGGGATGTTTGGTTGTCGTCCTACTTCCTCTCCTATGGATCAGAATCATCGTCTTCAAGTTGATTCTGGTGATCTTTTATCAGACCCCTCTTCTTATCAGAGACTTGTAGGCCGTTTGATTTATCTAACAAACACTAGACCGGACTTGTCCTTTGCGGTCAGTGTGGTTAGTCAGTTCATGCATACTCGGCGTACATCTCATCTTGATGAAGTTTATCGTATTCTTCGCTACTTGAAGTCACGTCCTGGTCTTGGACTTTTCTACTCTTCCACTGCTCAGTCTCATTTGTCTTGTTTTACAGATGCTGAATATGCTGGCTCTCTTACAGATAGGAGATCTACTTCTGATTTTTGTACCTTTTATGGTAATAATCTTATCTCGTGGAAAAGTAAGAAACAGAATGTGGTATCTCGTTCTTCTGCTGAAACTGAGTATCGTGCTATGGCCCTCGGTACATGTGAAATAATTTGGCTCCGATCGTTGTTGACAGAGTTGGGTTTTCCTGTTTCTGGCTCTTCTACTCTGCTCTGTGATAACAAGTCTGCTATTATGCTTGCTTCTGACTCCGTTCTTCATGAAAGAACTAAGCATATTGAGGTTGATATTCACTTTCTCAGGGAGAAAGTTCGATCTGGCGACCTTCAAACAGTCTTCGTTCCTTCCTCAGAACAACTTGTCGATATACTTACAAAGTCTGTGGGTCCGTCTATCACTAATTCTCACCTTATCAAACTGGGTTTAGTTGATATATTCTCCCCAGCTTGAGGGGGAGTATTGGAAATAATTTAGTTTGTTTCTATAGTTGTTTTCTAGTCTTAATTACTTAGTAGTAATAGTCGTTTATGTAGTTCTTATTTTCTAAGGACTTTTCTGTAATTTGACTTTGGTAATTAATATAAATTCTTGCCAAGCTCTCACAAAGAGACTTGACATGATTATT
Source organism: Akebia trifoliata (assembly GCF_017979445.1). Classification (NCBI taxonomy): domain Eukaryota; kingdom Viridiplantae; phylum Streptophyta; class Magnoliopsida; order Ranunculales; family Lardizabalaceae; genus Akebia; species Akebia trifoliata. The sequence continues at coordinate 11,252,828 of NC_141385.1, read as the reverse complement.
CTCAAATTCTTCTAGCTACACGACGACTCTTATCAACCAAGACATAAGAATATGCAGTCTGTAGGGACGAAGAAACGGGATCCATACCGAATAAACAAACTTTCGCATCTTAAACTCATCCCGGAGCCCAGCTAGAAACTGAAAAACTCGATTCTTATCTAGAATCGCATATAATGTCTCATTAATAAAGTCCTTCCAAGTATAAGACGAGGAGTAGAAGGTCAACTCTTCCCACCGAGCACATAGTTGTGATATATAGGAGGTAACTTAAGAGTCACCTTGTAAAAGGCGGCAAATCTCACGCTCCAAGTTAAAGATCCAGACATTTTTTTGACGTTACGAGTAGATATTCTATGCGGAATCCCATATCCATTTTACGGTCTTGGAGATCATGAAACCAGCTGAAATGTGTGATTGCATAGATGTAACTAGCCAAGAACGGACTATAGAGTCCTTAGCAAACCATTAGGGATAAGCGGTGCCAGTTGTTTTCTTGCCCTTGTGAGGTACCGATCTTCCCTTTTCCACCAATAAACATTTCAACAGATCGGGCTCAAAGAAGATAATTGGGACCATCTAATTTCATGGTGGTAATTTGAATGCTTGAAAAGTCGGTCAAATGAGAGGGAAGACCTCCTGAACCAGCACTATCACCGGAGATCGAAGAAGAAGGCATCTCAGAGGCCTGGAGTGATTTGCGGTTGCTGTTATCCTCAAACAACAAGGCTACTATGATCGCAACCTCCAAAACAGGGTCTGGAGTGATTGTAGCTTCCAAACAAACGATTTGGAGTGATCACAGCCACCTAACTGCACCTCCGCAGTGATCGTAATACTGCACCTCTGCAGTGATCGTAGGCCTCAAACAAAGGTTCTGTTATGTTTGTCAGCCTCAAACTGCACCTCTGAAATGATCGTAGGCCTCAAACAAGATTTCTGTTATGTTCGCCAGCCTCAAACTGCACCTCTGCAGTGATCGCAGGTCCAAAAACACCCTTCTGCTATGGTTGCAAGGTGTCACAGATATCAAAACAGCAATCTGTTGTAGTCGTAAGGCACTGTGAAGGTGTCCTGCTGTGTCATAGAGATCATAACAGCAATCTGTTGTAATTGTAGGCTTCAAAACAACCTAACAATGGCAATTGTTGTGTCGCAATACACTGTGGAGGTGTCACAGTCTTGATCTTCAGCAAACCAGCACTAAACCATCATGTTGTTATCGTCAACTCCAAACAGCAGCCTTGCTGAGAGAACAGCCTGATCGCAAGCTCCAAACAGGTCTCAAACCCCTATCGCATGATGCAATTAGGGTGTAAAATGAAAAATAACCCCCGTAGGGATGATAGGTATCGAATACAAGAGGTGTGGAGGTGATCTAAGGGAGAGGAAGATGATAAAGTTTGCAGCAGACGAAGGAGTGGGGGCTAGTGGAGGTCGAGAAAGCCTAGCTATGATACCAAATTGAAATTTAGAGACTGAAGTCAGTTGTGATTAATTAGCCCTAATTAGGCTTTAAAGCACTACATAGTCTGAGATGAGGAAAAGACAAAAAAAGATACACAGACTAAGAAACCTAATAATAACAGACTTATTTAACACCCTCAATTTTGCTTGTGGTTCTAATATTAGTGTAAGGCCATACTAGAATCAAATTACCTAAAACAAGGTATGTGTTAAACTTCATTCATGTTTTGCACCATTTTTTTCCTTGCTTTATAAAATTATGTTCTATATAATGCACAGCAACTAGTTCGGCAGCAAGGTAGGCTTGGAAGGTGCTCAAAATTAGGGTTTCATGGGGCAAAAAATGGGTACTCCACAATTGGGGTTGAGGGTTTACATGGTTGGGTTTATACTCTATTTGGAAAAGTTGTATGTAAAGTTGTTGATGCTGAATTAAGTAGCTGAAGCTGAGAGAAAGTTGTTGTTGCTGTTGCTGAAGCAACTTGCTGAATTGAGTATATTGTTTGGTAACATGTTGTCTAATTATGCTGTTAAGATGTTGAACTGTTTGGTAACTTGTTGTCTAGAATTTACTGGATGAAATTAAAAATAATATTAAAAAAAGATGAAAGATCTAGGTCACGTAAATTCGAAGCAAGAAGAACAAAAAGTTTGGTTAAAGGGACTAATTTCTACTTTGATCAATAAGATAAGCAAAATCAAAACATCAAACAAAAATCAATCTTCAGGGATGAAATAAATCATCAAAACATAAAATCAAATTATAAAAAACATCATAAGAATAATAATTCCAAACAAATCTAACTGTTTTAAAGCTCAACTAAACTTCACACTTAAATGAGTCAACTCGTTTTAATTTGATTTTAAGATGATTCAACCCAAAAAATTGATGGGTTAATTCTAAAGTCAATTAAAAAATCAGCATATCATAAAAATACAGTTTTTTTTTTTCACCTTCATCTACTTCTTTTTTTTGTCAAATCAAAGTCCCTTAAAAATTGATAGGCCAACTCTAGAGTCAAATAAAAATCAGCATGTCATAAAAGTAAATTTCTTTTTTGTCTTTTCGCACCTTCATTTATATATCTATATTTTTTGTCAAATCAAAATCCCTTTAAAATTGATGAGCCAACTCTACATTCAATTAAAAAATCAGCATGTCATATAAGGACAATTTTTTTTTTCTTTTCTCACCTTCATCTACTTTCTTTTTGTCAAATCAAAGTTGTAAAAATAATTTCCAGCAAACAACCCATGTCAACCATACAATACAAGCCCTCTCCCAAGCAGATAACAGGTGCGCACTCACACCTGCACATTTTCTTAGATAAGAGAGAGAGAGAGAGAGAAATGGTGGTGTAGGGTAGATAGATGACAGAAAACAAGGAAGAAGAGAATCATGGGCATGGGCTATCGGATCCAAGCGAAGCCGAGTTGAGTTCACCAAGAATACTGTGTAGTGTCGTTCATGATAGAGAAATTGGTGAAACGAAACGACCTCATCTTGAAGATCCAAGAAGAAGAAGAGGAGAAAGGGTTATTAGGTTTGGGTTTGGGTTTGGGGCTGTTGGGGAAAAGGTTGAAAGTGTTTGATGTTTTTCATTCAAACTTGAAATCAAATCATGGACTCTGGTTTTCTACCTCGAAGGTTAATGGTTGCCATGGTATCCTACCTTCCTCAAAGAACAGATAATGATATCAAGAATTACTGGAATACCCATTTGAAAAAGAATCTAGAGAAGCCTCAAATAGGTTTTAATAAAGACGGGTTTTCAGATTTACAGCCAATCACCAATGGTCAGTGGGAGAAGAGTCTTTCGTTTTTTAAATACGCTTTGGAAATTGGAATTCGGATTACCGTGTGATTTTGCGGAGGCTCGTTGAAGTGTAGGTAGTCGAGAGATTCGGCTGATTTTATCGAACGAATCGGCAACTGAAAAGAATTATTAACGACACCAAGCACTGAAGTTCCAAAAAAGGAACGTGTTTGGCAGAATTTAGCCTTCACACAGCTTTTCCAAACGCAGCATTAGTCTAGAAAAATAATTTCCATTCATTCCCCAACTCCAGAATCTACTCATAATCATCATCAAAGTTTTATCCCAAAGATTAGGTCAGCTAAACAAATCATGTTCCCCCAATCAATTCTCTCTAGAGAAATGTCTTCTGTTGACAACTCCAGAATTTACTAAAAATAGTAATATGGAAATTGATACAAAAAATAGTATAATTGAATACTATAAACAGTAAGTCTGAAAATACTATATATATAATAATAAAGAAGCATGTTACCAAAAATAGTAATTATGAAATCCGGGTTTGAATATCCCAAAATTTCATAGATTTTGAAGTCAATGGTAAAATAGTGGTGGAAAATGGGTGGAATGGTAAAACAAATATTTGGTGTCTGATTACATCTAGAAAAAAGTAGCAAGAAAAAAAAAATCAGAAATGGAGGATGAAGAAGAAGAAGAGGGGGTGGAGGTGAGCAGGTTGGAGGTGGAGGGAGGAGGAGAAAAATAAGAAGAGAGAGGAGGAGGTCACTAACGGAAACGATGACGGCAGTTGACGGTAGCAATGGCAGCGACGGTGGTAGTAGTGGTGGGGAAGAAGAAAAGAAGAGATTAGGGTTTTGATTTGGAGATGAAAATTAAGGGAGGATTTCATTTTCCCATTGGTATAGATGGCAAAGTGAAACACTTTGTGAGATTTTTTGGAGGAGAGTCAAAACCATTTTCCATGTGCAATCACACACACCCTTAATGGATTGAACTTCAGGCCTTGCTGGAAAATTGCAACTGGCACTAGAATGTACCGAAACTGGGCCGAATTCAAAAGGTCTAGATTTCTTGTGCAATTTGGCCTAATAATGTGATCCAGAATAGCACATAAAATTATGTGTTACATCCACCATATTGAGACCAGCTCCCATGTAAATTTCACGGCAGCTATCCCCCAAAATTAAAAGAAATGAACCTCTCAACTATACTAACTCAGCACCACTGTGCACAAAAGCACAATTACACAAGTAAATGCACATGCAGAATCGCTGACATACATGCATGCATGCACACATTGCACACAGATAATGAGCAAGTGTGATAATATCATGTAGTTTAATTGGCGAGTGGCTATAGTAACTCCTAGCGTGATACTGTCTCCTTTGCTTTTTAGTTTCCCCTATTAGTAGAATTTGATTTGTTTGGAAAGCAAAATAGAAGGCATTGCATGGAATGCATCTTAATGTCCAGACTGAAACACATTCTCATTCATTAACAATAGCTGAGGTAAAAGGTCCAACACTAAAGATATCAAATGAAAGATGTAAGGGATAACAATTGAGACAAAAATAAATAAATAAACAAATAAAATAAAATGTGAATGCTTAATTATAGAAAATGACAGCTAGTAACTGTTAAAAATAATCTTGCGCTTGATGGAAGAAAACCTGAATATAGGGGAAATAAATGTCCTTCAGCCTGCATTTGAGTTGAAATGCTCCCAACCATCTCATTTTAGGCTTAAAAATTTCAACCTGCCAGTTATTCCAAAAATATATAAAACAATGTACCAGAACAATGTTATCACACAAACAAGTTTTGTGGACACACTCTACTGGGCAACTTATATGAGACCTGTCTAAGATTAATTAAAACTAAATGTCATCTATCACAAGCTCTATTATAAACGGAAGTAACAGAAAATAAATCCTAAGAATTAGAGTTAAAACAGTTTGAATAATAAGTTAAATAACCAGTTTTAAACCAAGTAATTAGTTGATGTAGGACATCTACAATCCTAATTAAAGTTTTAGTAGGATTTCTATTTTAGTTCAAGTAGGATTTCTATTTCACAGTTATGTTAAAAGTACAATCCTTTAGTTTCTAATTTGTTTTAAATTCGTTTTTATTATTTAAACTATAATTAGAAGTGCTTAGAAGTGTCAATTTGAATTCTAATAGAATTAGAAGGTTAGTATTATGTTATAGATAAGTTAAGAATGTTAATTTTTTGGTATTTTAGTAGGATTCTAAATTGTTATGATGGAGGTATCAATATAAGGAGCTCCAAATCCGAAAATTAATAATAAAAAAATAATCATCAATTCAATTATCTTTTCTCTTTATTATTTTTTAGTTTGATGCTTTATTTTTTTTAAGTTATTGTTTGTTTTTTAATTGAATCTATTGATTCAAATTGATTTTGAGTGTTCCATTAAACACAACCTATCGAATCTATTGATTCACACACTTCCATTACGTCAAGTGATATCAGAGTTTTTGCTACGATCCACATTCATGGCTGGTGAAGGAGAATTCATCAGTAAAACTAAATTGGAAGTCCTACTCGAGAAGTTTAAAGAAGGTGAACATCTTAATTGTCTTATCCGCAACTTATTGCCAGTACAACATATTGATCCTTCAACTCGACAGAGTCTTTTCCGAACTACATGCAAGGCGCAAAGTAAGTTGTCCCAATTGATTATAAATAGTGGAAGTTCGAAAAATATAATTTCAAGCTACATGGTCAATGCACTCAAGCTACCCACTACGCAACACTCTACACCTTATTCTGTAGGATGGGTGGACGATGAGTGCAAGAAGATCGTAACAAGCCAATGCTCTCTTTCTTTTAGCATTGGGAAATATAAGGATGAGGTTATATGTGACATCATCCCCATGAGAGCATGTCACATCCTCTTGGGAAGGTCTTGGTTTCATGATAATGATGTCACCTACCAAGGCAAAGCGAACACCTATTCTTTCATGCATAATAGTGTTAAAGTGATCCTACACCTTCTTATGCAAAACCCAAGACTGCCCAACCAACCAAGAAAAAGGAAACATGTTTTATTTCTACTAACATAAACGAGGACTTAAAGAAAACAAGCCAAGAGTTTGTGGTGGTAGTGCAACCTTCCAACCGAGACCCTCCTACTCAAGTGCAACCCCTTTTTAAGGAATTTACTTATATTCTTCCTTCAGAATTATTATATTCATCGTCTGCCATGAAGAATATACAACACCACATCAATTTGGTATCTGAAAGAGTACCATTATGAGATGAGTCTGAAAGAGTATGATACATTAAAGGAACAAGTGAAGAAGAACCTTGAAGCTTCTAACAACAAGTACAAAGCTGATGTCGCTAAGCATAGAAGATTCAAGAGTCATGAAAAAGAAGACTTGGTCATAGTTTATCTTAGTAAATATTGTTTTCCCGCCAGAATTTACAAGAAGACCAAGTTGAAGAAAATTGAACCCCTTCATATCTAGAAAAAGATAAACAATAATGTTTATGTGAAGAATTTGCCTGATGATATGCCCTGGTAAGTTATATTCTCTAATCTAAGTCTGAAGAACGGATATCACTGGAAGTAGATTAGACTGAGAGATGAATGGAAAACAAGAAGAAAAAAAATTGTCTTTAAGAACAACTCGAGGATGAGTTTCCTTCAAGAACAGGGGATTTGATGTAGGACATCTACAATCCTAATTAGAGTTTTAGTAGGATTTCTATTTTTATTTCATAGTTCTGTTATGAATACAATTTCTTGTTAGTTCCTAATTTGTTTTAAACTCGTTTTTATTATTTAAATATAATTAGAAGTGTTTAGAAGCGTCTAATTTGAGTTCTAATAGGATTAGAAAATTAGTATTATGTCATACATAGGTTAGGAATGTTAATTTTTTGGTATTTTAGTAGGATTCTAAGTTGCTATGATGGATTTATCTATATAAAGAGCTTCAAATCCAAAAATTAATAATAATAATAAAAACAATCATCAATTTAATTATTTTTTCTCTCTTTATTATTTTTTTAGCTTAATACTTTATTTTCTTTTAAGCTATTACTTGTTTATCAATTAAATCTATTGATTTAAATTGATTTTGAGTGTTCCATTGAACACAACCTATCGAATCTACTGATTCACATGCTTTCACTACACTATTAGTACTCTGGAATGAAAAGGCATTTTCTAGAGAATTTTGCAAATGAAAACCAACTTCTTTCATTCGATATAAGAAAGAGGGATCAACAACTGAAGCGGGACGAAGAGGGAAGAGGATGAAATAAGGGTGTAGGGAATCTAATTTTGGAGTGGGTAAGGATTTAGGTTACAAAAGCGTTACCGAAAAGGTTTAGGGTTAGCCCAAAAGGGTTTGGTTATAGCATTTTATAAGTATGGTTACTGGTTTAGGTTTATAGAGTTAAATGTTGAGGTTTGTAGGTTAAGGATTAAGGGTTGAGGTCAAGACAATCAAGAATTCAATATTTCTTGAAAATAAAGAGAACAGTATTTTATGGGTTGGTTTCTTTAAGAGATTATTGAATTCTTGATGGGTTCAAAACAGAAAATATAAGCAAACAAGGAAAAAATTACAAAGTGAGAACCCCTTTTCTTTATCTTTATTTGGTGTAACTACTTGAGCCGGATGAGAGGAAACCCTCACGTCCGATTTTGAAGGGGGGAAATCCTATCGGAACCTATCCTAATTTTGCTTTTGCTAGGCCCATAGCTAAAAAACCCACTTTCTTACGATTACGAGGTTCATTCGAATATGAAATCCAATCCTGGAAATACAGCATCCCACTTTTTTTTAAGACAAAAAAAGAGATCAAGGAAAAAAAATTATAGATTTACCTTGGAATCACCCCAATGATTTCCATGTCAACACCAAGTTGAATGCACCAAAAATCAAACAAGAAACCAAAAAATTCTGTAAATAAACATAAAATCTAATAATTTAATAGAAAATGCTAATGATCCCTGACGTCCCCATCAAAAACTTAAAAAGGCAAACAGAAAAATAAAAAATGAAAATTAAGGAAAGTAACAAATTGAGCGTAAAGTAGCAAAGAAGTATTCAAAGAAAATGCAAAAGATGATACCTTCGTAAAGCTTCCATGAGGCGTTAAACTAATCTCATCTTCTAATGGATCCCTTATGCCACCATCAGTCTGCAATAAGAATAATAAAATGAAAAACAATGCAGAGGAAGGCGGAGAATATGAACAATAATAAATTGGACGAGAAGAGAAATTCATGAAAGCAAATTAAAAATAAATAAATAAATAAAGGTCCCTTTAAGACAATCAGCAAATTAGCAAACAGAGGCAAAAGATAGAAGGGAGATCCACCAACAGATAATAACAATAAGAAATTGGAGGTTAACCCTAACATATCCAGCAAGGACTCATTAGGAAAGATAGAAGGGAGTCTCTTAAACAGAAGCTGAAATGCTTTAACAGAAAGCGGAGTTCCTAAAGTCTCTCATACTTGAGCAACTGCTACAAAAAGAATGAATTATCTGGGAGGAATTCAGGAGGGAATCATTTGAGTAAGGAGGAAGAAATTAAGATGAACAACCCTGGCTTCTATAAAAACCTTCAATTTATTGTTTTTCAAGACCAACTTTTTAATGGCTTAGGCTTCACTTTGTTAATGACAACAAAGCGGTATAGCTTGAAATGGTTTTGAAGAAGATTAATTGCTACTAAATCTCTAAGTGGGTAAGAAGGCCTCGGGGGTCCAAAAGGGATTTCTATGGTATTCTATAAGGAGTATTAGTGTATTGAGTAATAATTACAAAAGAACCCAGGAAGGTTTTTCACAAGTTTTATGAAAAGGTAGTGTGGGACAAGGATTCCAACTTTCCTTTGATCACTCTTGTACCAACAGAAGATGTTAAATATTTTACACAGAAAAGTTTCGTGAGAAGCATGAGTGGAAATTTTAAATAGAAAAGGAGTAAAAATAGATAAGGAGAGAAAAATGAGATAGATTGAATGAGGAGAAATGGAATTAGTATCATTCATGACTCCCATTGATCTCTATTTATATTGGAGGTGACAGATTAGCCCTAGACAGAAGAAAAAAAGACAAACTTATCAATCATAAATGTAAAATGACTTCTACCTTTACAACACCCCCTCAAGTTAGTGTATAACTGTCAACCATGCACAGCTCACCCAAAAACCATGAAATTGAGTACCACAAATTCCTCCAGTGAGAACTTTTGCAAGTTGCCTTATGTCTTTACAAATGGGTTACACACGAACCGAACGTGGTTGTCATCTTTCATGACAAGGAGTGCTCTATGCAAACCATTATTAACTCTATCCTATATTTTTTGTATCTTTGGAGCAAGTTTTTTAAGAAACTTAGAGGGGTTCTCTTTGAATGTTTTTTATTTAGATGGGATGTTGTTTGTAATTTGGTCTTGGATTTGTAACTTCGTTGTTGGGCTGCTTTTCAGAGAGGTGTGCCTCTTTCTTCTTGTAATCTTTTGCCAGTTATCTCAACCGGTTCTTTTATTAACAAAAAATCTTCTACCTAGCAACAACAAAAAAACATGGTCTTCTCCCGAATGAATGACTATCATGACTATCAACCTCATGTTGGACTAGGTTGTGCACAATACTTATCGTTACTATGTTATCACCATACAATGTCATTGAACGCATTCTAGGAAAGCCACAATTTTGAAATAGAGTCCTTAGTCATAACATTTCACAAAATTCATGCACCCAGGGGCGGAGCCAGGAACATTAGTTACCCTTGCATTTTGGTAATAATTTGAGATACCTTGTGTTTCAACAGAGGAGATGCCCCCTTTGATCATGTTTCTGCCCTCCTTCGGTCCATACTTCAATCTTTTTCCCAACACCTCAATATTTTGGGTGGTTTCAGACATCCTTCAACACTTTGTTACATATTTGAGATACACCCACCTTCGTTTTCAAACCGATAACATGCCCACTTTGACCTTGTTGCACTATGCCCCCACCACACCACAATTTTTTGGGTGATTGAGACACCCCTCTATCAAATTGGTGAATATTTGAGATGTCTATGTGTTCTCAAAGTGATGGCATGCCCCCCTTTGAACTTTTCTTCTTTTCTAGACTAACAAAAATAGTAGGGCTGCAACCTGGGCGGGCTGGCCCAAACTCAACCCGGGCTTTTGAAAGTTGTGCTTTACTCTTTTAATCAAATGATACTAAATACAATTACTTGTCAAGAGCATAGAACTTCCTACCGAAGAAAAACTAATACCTTCCATGTCTTTTCACCAGAACTGCTAAGTAAAGCCTCTCTCTCTAGATGTAAAGTGTAGACTTTCTTTGACTCTTTTGTCTTGGAAGAAACTAAAGCGTGTCTGTATGAAAACAATAAATGAGCAACAAATGGAATTTAATCCAACTGTACTAAGATCAAAATTAAGTTAATAGAAAGGTATAAACAATTCTCTAGAGAAGACAAACCTCCCCAAATGCATCGAGGCCATAGCACCTCCATAACCAAACATTCCGAAGAAAGGCTGCACAATAATCAAAAAAGAAATAAATGAAACTAAAAGCTCAAATTCCATTGTACAGATAAGTAAAAAAAAACTCAATCTTAGAGAAGAGGCATGTACAACACACAAGCAAACACATTAATAGCGCCACCAGGCGATAGGGACCCTTTGTCCTGGGTCTATAAAAGGTGAAAGGGGTCCAACACATGGGGGATCCTTATCCATCCCATACAATATCCATGGTAAAGAGATCATCCTAATAAAATATCAGCCTCTTTTGACACTTGTAACTGTATTAGATGTAGCATTCAAGTTAATAATGAAAATGGGCTTGCAAACCATTTTTGAGTTAGGATGATCTCCATGGTAAAGAGATCATCCCAACAAAAAAATTAGCCACTTTTGAAAATTCCGACCCTGTCAAATGTGGCATTCAAGTTAACAATGAAAATGGGCAGTCCATAATTGTACAACTTGTAGATCCTTACCAGAAAAAAAAAATTGTACAACTTGTAAACCATTTCTTTAAGGCCATAAATATATAAATGGGATATGTTGTTGAAAATGATCTCCTCACTATGGATCCTTGCATGGTGTTAAATTTTGGTTTGGGCGTTCAGCAGAGTTCTTGCAGCACTAGACACAAGATAGATCTTCCAAAGAACAAGGCATATTTCAAATAAGCCAATTCATTAGGGATCCCGCAGATCCATTCATTGTCCTATTCAAATATCAGTCATTTCTTTCTGTGTTTACACATCGAGAATTCTTTGCAGATTAAGAGATGTCAAAGGAGCTTCTTACTTCCCAAATAGATCCTCCTACATATATATATATATATAAACGTTGGTTCATCAAGAATACGCATGAAAAAAGCACTTCGAAATGTTGATTCATCGCCAGGGATGGCACAGCGTAGAAATTAATAATATTTTCAAGAAACGGTGGAACCATTGGGGGATTTTAATGAAACTACGATAAAAGAGGAAAAAATAACATGAAAACACTCTCATAGGTAATTAAATAACATTAAACAACCAAAAAAAGTGTGCAAATCAATATCAATATCATTCCATTGTACATTGGCACAAGTATCTGAGATTCCAACAGCCAATTACATTACAGGAATATTACTATTTTACTTATTTTATCAATATTTTTAGAATAATCATTAAAAAAAAGAATATTTTGGTCAAATTGTATTGTTTATCAAAATATTTCCACCAAAATCTTACATTTTTTTAACAAGCAAGCAGACAAAGTTGCGGTTCTTATTCAAGGTTAGTGGTATTACCATTCACCGAAATATTTAGAGAAAAGAACATAGATTTTGACCAAAATCTATACAAAAAAAAAAAATTTGCCAGTTAAATTTTAAAGGAAAAGAGAACTTTACAGTCAGATAAGGTGGTTTTCCTCCTATAGCTTGTCCTTTAGATGACCTGTGAAGTGATGCACCCATCTTTCCCCTAGAAAATAAAATTTCGAGATATAACAACAGCATTAAAATGGATGAGATGGATGTTACCGTCAACGTCTCAAAAGTCAAAGAATAAAACAAAAAACAGAAGGGGAAAATATTTATACATTCTACAAGTAACATCAAACATCATAACAGAAAAGAATGGGTGGAAAAGATTGACTACAAAAGTGTTACATGGCATGTTACATTGAAGATTGTCTTTGAAAAAAAAAAAAAGAATAAGAAATTTGCTCAACCGCTAGTAAACATGTGAAATGATGCTCCAACCATTCAACTTCAATTGTTGATTTTTTGTTTATTCTTCTCCTTCTTCCTCTATTTTCTTTAAACGATGCTGAGAGATATTCATGTCTATGTTAATAAGTCAGATCTTAGGGGCTGAGTGGTAACCATTCTGAATAGAATTGGTTTTGTTTACATTATTCATTCTACCAAAATTATTAATGAATAAACCACTATTGAAGAAAAATATACCAAGACAGTTAAAGTGATTCCCATGAAAACTCGATTATATAGGAGATAAAAGCTGTACTATAATGTTTACAGAATTGATTATTGTTTCCTTTTTCTTATTCAACAACAATACACCACCAATTTATGTTCAAAATTCTCCAAATAACTACACAAGAAATGTGATAGTGTAATTGAGTTCCATTTTTCTCTGAAAATAGTTTGAAATTTTCAAGATAGATTGATTATATCTGTAATCTTTATGTTCTAAAGGTGTTTCAACATATCTTTATGTTCCCTTCCCAAGTTCTACACATGAAGAGATTCACAAAAACAATGTAGCATTCATTAAAAGGACCTACAAATGGTTTACAGCATTACCCATTGTCTACAACCCTTAAAACCATTATGGTACGCTCCTTCAGAAGCACCCAGAATTAGTCGTGGAGAGCTTGAACCAAGTTGTTAACCCATTACACATTGTCAACTTTCACATAATACCATACTCTTCTTAAAACTGTCTATGGAATAGGTCTAATATTTTAATTGTGTTCAAAGATGTACTGAGGTGGTTCCTGATTTTTGCATTCTAAAAGCAAATTGTAAGAAGGTGGGTGGTAAATTTTGAGATAAGGATGTCATCTGATGTCATTAAGTACTAAAAAAGGAAATTAGGAAGAACTTGAATACCCATCGATAGACGAGAATTCAAGAAAGACTGATGACCAAGAGATTTCAATGGATTTGTTGGGGCATCTAGAACGAAGAAAAATAGTCATATCTTTGAACATAAGAAGCAATCGGTGCTGGATTTAATCTCAATCTTGGGTTATTTATTTTATGAGGAAAGGTGTTTAAAGAATTTAAAGGGGTGTGGGTGTTTCTTCGAAGACTCCTCAGTTAGATGGGATCATATTTGTAATTTGACTTCGATGTAGTTCTTGTATGTTGTGCATTGGTACTCGAGCACCCTTTCGGTTTTATTAATAGAAGCTTTACTTTTCTTTTTTTGATAGGCAATACCAGTTTTACTAAAAATACAAAACTCAAGAATATCTTCCAAACGAAGATAATAATAATAAAAACAAATGTCTCTAAAAACATTTTTACTTAGGAGAGCAGCATTTTCTTTTAATTTGAGGACATTCGCCACCGAACTTTTAAGCAAAATAGCCAAAATACGGCGCATTCATTTTGTTACCACTGGTTCCCATACTGTCAATGTAGATAGACACAGTCCCAACTAGATCAATACAAACCAGTTAGGTCACAGATGAGTCCTAGATCAACCCATTAAGCATGTGTTAATAAATTGATTTATCTAATAAAGGTAAAATGATATAATAGTACAAGATATTAAGAGTGTCCATTAACTAGAGTTAAGAAGCATACCACTTCACTATAGAACTATCATCATTGCCATCCATTCCAGGGCCAGTATCAAAAATTGAAATTCTACCATCATCAATTGTCACTCTATACAAGAAAAAATGGAGACATTAGGATCACAACTCTAAAAGATTTTAGAATTTCCTGATTAATTAGAGAAGTTGAAACGCAACAAAAAAAGATTGATGTGGAGTACCAATTTTCCACAAAATATAACCATACATGAAGAGTAATGTGCACAACTGCACATAAAACCAAGAAACAATAACTCAAACAAAAAAGTTGACCCCAGTATTGGAATAGCATTTTTTTTCTGACAAGTATAAAATTTATTGAAGTTGCCTTTACCCATAAAAAATTTTATTGACCAGCATGAGAAACAAGTTAAAAATACACACACCTGAAGATCCAATAACCCCAAACCCCAGCATATGCCATCTCAATAAGACAAATCTGCTCCCATCAATGAAAGAAACCCTCAAAGAAAATACCCCTAAACTCCTTGAAGATTTTACAATAAAAAACCAAAAATCCCAAAATTGAGACAATAATCTCTTGGAGGGATTGCTCGTTTCCTTCAAAGACGCGACTAGTCCGCTCTTTCCAAATCCCCCAACTAGTGGTTCACAAAAATAAAAAATGATACCTGGAAACCAAACCTGGAATCAGACTGAAATAGGAACCGAACCCAAACAGATTCCCAACCAGGTTTTTCAAACAAAAAAATAATAAATAAATAAATCCCTCCCATTCGATTTCTTAATATGACAAATAGAGAAGAAGTTGAGCTTTAAATATCTGATAGCTTGCGGTTGATGGATTAGATATCTATTGTGGTACATGGTATTGCTCCATGGCACAGCCCGTGCCGGATTCCTTGAGAAGTCTAACAATGAACTGGATCCCATTATTGAAAACCATTGATTGGAAGATAATAACCACGTTGGAAAGCCGATAGAATGGACTGGTTATGTGGTGGAGAACGAAGAACTCCTTGGCTTCATCTACAATCTTCTCAAAGGTAAGTGTTAAAATAAGTCTATATATGTCCTTTTTAGTCTTTTCCTCTACTTAGATGTTTGTAATACGTTTAAAGCCTAATTAGGGCTAATTAATGAATTAATCTATTCTCTCAATTTTATCTTGGTATCAAAGCCTCCCTCTCTACCTCCATCGAGCTTCCACTTGTTCTACAATCAACTCCATCGTACTATTATTTCTTAAACAACACCCTACACCTCCTGTTTTTTCAATTAATATCACCCCTACGGGGGTTATCTATCGATACACACCCTAATCACATCATGCGATAGGGAGTTAAGACCTGTTAGGAGCCTGCGATCAGACTGTATTCACACAAGTGATGTTGTATTTACAGCAGTAATGCCGTTTAGGACCTACGACACCCACGATCGCCATGCTCAAGCCTTACGACACCCAAAATAGCATCTTCAAATCTGTACGACACCAGTCGGTGGCTGTTTGAGCCTTGCGATCACAGCAGGTGATCGTTTTCAGCTTACAACACAGCAAACTCTTGCTATAAGCCTTGCGATCAACTCCTCTTCCTTGTACGACACAGCAGACTGCTGTTATAGGTTTTGAACTACTATTATAAGTCTTGAAATCAACTCCCCTGCCTTGTGCGACACAGCAGACTGCTATTATAAGCTTTTGTGTGACACAGCAGACTGCTGTTATAAGTTTTGAGGTCACAGCAAGTGGCGGCAGTTGTTTTGCATACCTACGGAAGCCTGTCGTTACAGCAAGGTGCTACTTGAGGTTGTTCTAACAGCAGTATTATTCCTTGAGTTTCTACGCTTGCGCGAATGACTACTCGGGTAACACACAGTAGTGTTTAATCAGCTCTCACGGAAATTTTTTGATCGTGTATTGTCACCTTTAGGGTGCTGCGGTCGCTTTATCCTAGGGAGTTGTGCCCTTATCTTGCTTAAATTCTATTCCAATCACAGTACTTGGATTCGTTGATGGCCTCTGAAATATCCTATTCCTCGATCACTGGTAATCGTAATGGATCGAATGATCCTCCTTCTCCCTCAACCGATTCTCCAGGCATTCAAATTACTACCGTGAAATTAGACGGTCCTAATTATCTCCTTTGGGCACGATCAGTTGAAATGTTCATTGGTGGAAAGGGGAAGATCAGTTACCTCACAGGGACAGACAAACAACCTGTACAGACCGACAGTTCTTACTCCCATTGGTTTGCTAATGATTTTATGGTCCATTCTTGGTTGGTTATTTCTATGCAACCACAAATTGCGGCTGGTTTTATGTTTTCCTTGACAGCAAAACAGATATGGGATTTCGCAAAGAACATTTATTCTCAACGTCAGAATTTTTAACTTGAAACGTGACATTTCTCGTCTTTCACAAGGAGACTCTTCAGTTACCACCTATATATCACAGCTACATACTCGATGGGAAGAGCTGACCTTCTATTCCTCGTCGTATGCCTAGAAGGACCCTCTTGATGAAACATTATATGCATTGATTATGGACAAGAATCAGATTTTTCAGTTTCTAACTGGTCTCCGGGATGAGTTTGAGTATGCAAGAGTTCATTTATTGGGTATGGATCATTTTCCATCCCTACAGACAACATATTCGTATGTCTTGGCTGATGAGAGTCGTTATACAGCTGTCCTACCTCATACTTCAAGAGATCACTCTGCTATGCTTGCTCGCCTATCTTCTCCACAACCCTCCAGCGGGTCTGTGCCTACCCGTCAACGACATAAGTGTGATCATTGTGAAAAGTTGGATCATGTGAAGTTATGCACTTTATGATCGTCCTAATCAGCAATATCAACAGTCTCATCGATCTTCAGCTCATATAATTTCTCAGTCAATTACTGATTCAGCACCTCCTTCAACCACTACATCCTCATCAGATTCGGTATCTCTATCCCAAGCTGAGCTTGACAAGTTTAGGAAATTCTTCAATCAGATAGAGACTTCATCTCAACCGGTTTCTACGTTTGCTCACTCAGGTACTTTTGCATCTACACACAGTGTTTCCCCCACTTCCTCACCATGGATCATTGATTCTAGTGCCTCCGATAACATAACCGGTACGTCCTCCCTATTTAAAACTTATAATGTTTGTTCTGGTCATCGCAAGGTTCGCCTTGCTAATAGTTCTTTGTCTTCTATAACTGGTCAAGGTCATTTTCCTGTTACACTTTCTTTATCCTTAACTAACACACTGCATGTGCGTTCTTCCTACCCTGTTAGTATGAATACTACTGCACATGTTATATTTGACCTAATTCATTCTGATGTGTGGGGTCCCTCCCCAGTCCCATCCACTCTTGGTTTTCGTTATTTTGTCTTATTTATTGATGACCACAGTCGTACCACTTGAGTCTATCTTATGAAACGCAAGAGTGAAGTTTGTAGGATCTTTAAACAATTTCTTGCTATGGTTCATACCCAGTTTGGTCGTACCGTCAAAACCTTCCAATCTAATCATGGTACTGAGTACACCTATAGCGAGGTCTTAAAATTTTGTTTAGAGTCTGACATTGAACATCAAATGTCTAATGTTAAGACTCCTCAACAGAATAGTTGTTTCGAAAGGAAAAAATCATCATATTCTAGAGTTAGCTCGTGCCATTTCTATTGGTATGAACATGCCCCAATCTTATTGGGCTGATGTCATTCTTACTGCGGTTTACCTTATTAATCAAACCTCCTCCCGGGTTCTTCAATTTTCCACGCCCTTTTCTCGGCTCTATCCAGATCGTCCCCTGTTTCTCATTTCTCTGCATGTGTTTGGGTGTGTCTGTTTTGTTCAAATTCTTGACCAAACTCATCCTAAACTTGACCCTAAGGCTATAAAATGTATTTTTTTGGGTTATTCCTCTACCCAGAAAGGCAACCGGTGTTACCATCCTCCTTCTCAACGACATTTTATTTCTCGAAATGTTTCTTTCTTTGAGCATACCCCATACTTTAATGGATCTATTGGCACCCAATCTGAGTGGTTTCCCCTAGCCTCCCCGGATGATCCCCTTCCTGTTTCCTTTCCTCTTCCCTTACCCGTTCCTTCCTCTCTACCCCTTGTCGGTTTGTCACCTCCTCCTCTGCAGGTTTACTCTCGGCATCCATGTGATACTACCATCACTTCTATGCCAGACCAACTCGTCTCCTTGCCTCCAGATCTGCCTCCCTCTATTCCCTGTGATGATCATCCTATTGTCACTCGTAAGGGTAAGCGCACTTGTACTTATCCTATTTCTAATTATGTATCTAATTCTGCATTCTCACCCTCCTATCGAAGTTTTCTTGCCTCTGTTTGTACTGTTTCTCTTCCTACTACTGTTGCAGATGTTATTACACATCCTGAGTGGTGAGCTGCTATGATTGATGAGTTGACTCCTGTTAAAAAGACTCAGACTTGGGAACTTGTTCCTCTCCCACCTGGAAGAAAAGCTGTGGGATGTCGTTAGGTTTTCACACTTAAGCATAATCCGGATGGTTCTATTGCTCATTATAAGGCCCGTATGGTGGCCAAAGTTTATGCTCAGACTTATGGGCTAGATTATCAGGAGATATTTGCTCTGATTGCCAAAATGACCATCATTCGCGTTCTTCTGTCTGTTGCAGCTATCAGAGGCTGGTCTCTCTATCAATTAGATGTCAAGAATGCGTTTCTCAATGGTGATCTTCAGGAAGAGGTTTATATGGTCAACCTCCTGGGTTTCTTACACTTGCTTCTCCTACACATGTCTGTCTCTTCGTCGTTCTCTTTATGGCCTGAAACAGTCTCCTCGCGCATGGTCTGAGCGCTTTACTAAGGCTATGCATCAGTTTGGCCTTCATCAGAGTTCAGCTGATCACACCCTTTTCTTGCGTCATTCTTAGGGTAAAACTGTTGCTCTGATTGTCTATGTTGATGATATTGTTCTTACTGGAGATGATGATGATGACATTACTGAGGTAAAAACTTACTTAGACCGTCAATTTGAGATTAAGTAACTTGGGCATCTTCGTTATTTTCTGGGTATTGAGATTGCACGGTCTCAATCTGGTATATTTCTTTCTCAGCAAAAATATGTCCTTGATTTACTCCGTGACTCAAGTCAGCTTGGTTCTCGTCCCGCTGATACTCTTATTGAGCAGAATCATAGGTTGGCTGATTCTGAGGGGGAGTGTGTCAGATATTGGGCAGTATCAGCGACTTGTGGAAAAATTAATCTATTTGTCTATGACTCGCCCAGACATTGCTTATGTTATTAGTGTTGTAAGTCAGGTTATGCACTCGCCTCGAACATCTCATCTGACTGTAGTCTATCATATTCTCAAATATCTTAAGGCATATCCTGATCGAGGTATCTTGTTCAGTAATCATGGTCATTTTCGTGTTAAGGCATGGACAGAAGCAGATTATGCTGGTTCAATGACTGATAAATGTTCTACTTCTGGGTACTGTACTAAAGTTGGTGGTAACTTAACGCAGTAAGAAGCAGGATGTGATTTCTCGGCCGAGTGATGAGTTAGAATACACAACCATGGCACTTGAAATGTGTGAGTTGCTGTGGCTCAAGATCTTATTAGCTGATCTATATCTTCCTATGCCAGTCTCATTCTTACTATATTGTGATAATAAATCAGCTGTTAACATAGCAGCAAATCCGGTTCAGCATGACAGAACGAAGCATATCGAAGTTGATCATCACTTCATTAGAGAAAAAATTGTTTCTGGACAGATTTGTACTCCTTTTGTTCCTACATCTCAACAACTTGCTGATGTTCTTACTAAAGGTGTTAGTAAAACCACCTTTGAAGGTGTTCTGTCCAAGTTGGGCGTTATTGATATCCACGCACCAACTTGAGGGGGAGTATTAAAATAAGTCTATATATGTCCTTTTTAGGGTATGTTTGATAACACTTCTGAAATCTGGAATCTGTAGTCTGGAGTCTGTTTTCTGAAATCTGAAATCTGAAATCTGAAATCTTATTCTTGAAAAGTTGTTTGTTTATCATTTTTAAAAGCTTATGGTTACAAATAAAATTTTAAAACATAATGGTCATTTTGACAATAATGCCCTTTTGTAATTCTAATAAATTGTTAACTAAAAAACATAACATGTTATGCATAATGAAACCATCTACACATTTGATTTCGATTTCTAACACATCAAATACCCCAAAAGTATTGTTTTCAATTTGAATTCATACTTGAGAAATTATAGTCCAACAAGATAATACTTAAATAATAAATAATTATTCATTTTCTAGTTGAAAAATATAGGGTTTTGGAGTTCGTATAAAAATATAGGGTTTTCAAACACGAAACGAGAAAAAGGGGAAAGACTTTAACAATACAGTTGTAGAGGAAGGAGAGGTAGAAAAGAAATGAGAGGTAGAAAAGTTAAAAAATAAGGGTTTTAATGTTCGTATAAAGAAAGGATAAGTAATAGAAATTAAGGTTTTAAGGAGGGTATTTTAAGAATAATAAAAAAAAATCAGATTTCAGAAGTTTCGTCTAGCATCTCTCCATCACTGGTTCAAAACTTCTGAATTTTGGTTATGGAGTCTTAAATTTGAAGCAAAACATACGGAAATGAAACTTCTATAGTCTGAATTTTAAAGGTGGACCACCTCCATTCAGACTTCAGAAGTGTTACCAAACACACACTTTCCTCTACTTAGATGTTTGTAATACGTTTAAAGCCTAATTAGGGCTAATTAATGAATTAATCTATTCTCTCAATTTTATCTGTAAGAAAGAAAGTCAAAATTATATTACCCTCACTGGTAAAATGGTAATCTACTTGAGTGCACCACATATCGAACGAGACTTGAAGAACTTAGATAACAAGAAACTACCACTAAGATTGTAGGATGTCAAATCATCTATGCGTAAGGTGAAAATTATTTTTTAAATGAGCTTGGAGTCAAAAACCTAACCAAATCTGAATAGAACAAAACCCGAAAATTTCGATTTCGGCATAAGGATTCGTCCATTTAATCCGAACCTGAATATTTTGATTCAATTTCGATTTTATCAAAACCCGAAAATTAGGTTTGATTCAGTTCGACCCGAATGTACAACCCTATCCCCAAAGGGGAACATGCTCGACAACACCTTCTTGACATCAAGAAACGTGAATCCCACCGAAAAGCATGACTCAAACAATGAGCATATATTGGACGGGATGAACCCTACAACCCCAAACTAACATAGAAAATGAGCACAAAGACTTGTGACACAAGTCCATTGTCAAGATCTTTTTCCACGACAACAAACAAACAAAAAAATGGGACCTAAGAATGAACATTAGTGCCTCAAACTACAATCTCCAAGAAATAGGCAGAACCAATCGAGCAAAAAATGCTAGAACAACTTAACTAAGAACTCGTCAACTCTAAAACCAGCCTATAACCTCTCATCCTTCATATCCGCAAAATGAGAAATCTCTCCGCTACAAGCCAACAGTCTAGCAACCTCACTAACCTTTCAATATTTATACAAACGACGAAAACCAAGATATCAATCTGCCTCACCAACATGCAATAGCAACTATAATTACTGACCACTAACCTGCTTGCCTATCAAAAATAGAAAAGAAAGAAGAAAAAAAATGTATTCAAAAGTATTTTAAATTAGGCCAAATAAACATCATTCGTTAAGCTTTCAACAATTGCAATATAGTCAAACAAAATGACAAAAGCTGTAACTTCAAATAAAATACCTAACCAATCTCCTCTCATTAGGACCATTAGACCATAAAGCTTGCAAAGAATTGTCCTGGTAAGACAAACAAGGAACAAGAGAAGGTAAAATAAATGACTGCACAAACAAAGATCCCGGCAATACAAACAAGGAACAAATGAGGATAAAATAAATGACCGTGCAAACAAAGATCTCAAAATTTACAACCCAAACCCATCACTCAATAAGTGACATGCTTAACTTACAATTAAGTCAGCTAAAGCAGACTCAAAGTTATACTCCTCTGGAAGCTCCATTAGCATATCTGTATCTGGTGTTAAATCCCACATGTTCTGCAAAACCAACAAGAAGATTCCTACCCATCATAGACATCAAATAGTCTCATCAACAAAGCAAACAAAGGTATCAATAGGATTGTTTGTTTTACAAATCTAACCGAGATTCAAATAAAGACTACATGGCTTAAAACTTATGGAAGTCATCCCATACTAAACTAAAGAAAAATCCTAAACTGATTTCCTACAACACTGTGCTCAACAATGTGCTGATGTAGCAGTGTGCACATAACCAAAAAAAAATTTCCTTGTATCTTGAGTCAAAAAATCTAGAGTCGTGCTTGAGTGACTACGCAGGACACTGCATTAGACACTTTGCTGAAGTGGAGCACAGAACCATAGAATTTTCACTCGTATCTTGAGGAAAAGCATTTATGGTTCTGTGCACACCTCCACATCAGCACAGTGGCTTGTCCTGCATAGTCACTTCAGCATTTTCCAAAAATCTATGGTTATGTTCACAGAACCATAGGACACTGCATTAGACACTTTGCTGATGTGGAGATGTGCACAGAACCATAGAATTTTCACTCGTCTCTTGAGGAAAAGCATTTATGGTTCTGTGCACACCTCCACATCAGCACAGTGTCTTGTCCTGCGTAGTCACTTCAGCATTTTCCAAAAACCTATGGTTATGTTCACACTGCCAGGTCAACACAGTGTCATAGGAAGTCTATTTAGAACGGCTTTAAACTAAAAATCATCACAAAGGCTGACCTTTATGGAAATAATGTTTCACAAGCCACAAGAAAAAATTCTAAGTTTAGGTGGCAATTACATTACAAAGGAAAATTCCATAATTGGGGCAGCAATATCGTTCAAAAAAAAATACATAAAAATTGGAGTTTAGATGTTGACATAACGACAAATAATCAAATCCTAAGACGGTCAATGCAGGGTAAATTTGAGAAATTTTACCCAACACCCAAGTTCCAATATATAACAAGAAACTCATAAGCTACAAGATTACAAACTCGAACAATTTTACTAATGACATAGCAAGAAAGCAATAACCCAAAATTCTAAACTTCTCACCTCGAAAGTATCAATCTCTTCCGCGCCATCCTAATTCAAATTCAAGAAAACAAAACCATTAATTTTTAAAAGTGGTTATCTGAAGTCCGAAATAGAACACAAAAACAAGTAAATCAACTACAATACTCACATGAAGTTTAATCAAATAACATTTATTGGGACTGAAACGTTTGAAAGAGAATTTTGTTCTTATCTTGTTACCAAAAACATCTTCCAAGAAAATTTCTTTGTTTTTCCACAATATTCGCCTCTTCGGCTTCGATCCTTCCGATTTCACAGTTTTAAAGTACTCATGTTTAAGCGATTCGACGAATTCGTCGAGCTGCATTTCGTCCTTTGGTTCATGAAAAGTTAATCCCATACTTGCACCGTTAGGTAACAATATCTTGAACTTGTAAACCCTTTCTACATCATCCAACACCTCCGTTAATTCAGAATGAGGTCTCTTCCCAAGCCTCCTCTGCCCCATTTCCACTAAAACAAAACAGAGGAAGTTCAATTTAAGTCGAAAATCTCACATTAGAGCATAAATATCTATAGAAGTGCAGATTAAACCTCTGAAAGAGATAGAAATGCCGATCAAGAGCTTGTAGAAAAGAGATTGTAACCTTTTTTAGAAAGATCTTGTGGTAAAAATGATGAATGAGCTTTGAAGCTGTGGAGAAATGCGAAAACTTTCGATCGCCTTCGAGAACTCTTAGGGTTAGGGTTTTTGCTCAGAATTTAGAGTTTTTGCTGTTTTTTGCTCCGAATTCCGAATTTGGGTATCTGGAAGTACGGAGAGTGAAGACTGAGGAAATGCAAAGCGCCTTCTTGGTGAAACTGAAAATTAAACCAATATTTTCTTAATGACATATTCTATTGGCACACTATCTTTCACTTATAACACACCAATCCTTTTGAATTTACCTTAAATTGGTGTGTTGTAAGTAAAATTTTATGTTTTAATAGAAACTCTCTTACTTAATATGTAAGATAGGTGCAATGGGTGGTTCTATTTTGCTGACACGTAGACATACTTTAATGTGGGACCCAGCTGGCAAGTGCGGGATGGATATTCTTGACATGTACACCAGGGAGTTGGTAATCAAAACGAATTCCAGTCTCTTTGCAGGACATGTGGAAGGAAGTTTGGGTCCACTGGTCAAAAATGTTTGGCCTACCTCTTTGCAAGCATTTTGTTTAAGAAGAATTCATCTTGGGCTTTTCAAATATTAATCTCCAATCAAGATTATTTTTGGTATGTTGGTTTAGAAAGTAGTGGATCAAAATATTAAGAGAAAATTACTTAAAGAGCCCTAGCAGAAGGATTTCTTTCTAATTAGTCCCTAAGTTTTATGCGGTTGCTTGATAGTCCAATTAGTAAATTTTTTATTTCTTAGTGGTCTCTCAACCTCATCTTAGGTTATAATGTTTTTGAAATACCCAAATTACCCTTTTTTCATTTTTCTTCATATGCTTAAGTTAACCAATAGCGATGCCAATCATTTTCGACGGTTTTTTATCGTGAATGATGGCAAATGAAATGATATACTTCTAATTTTTAAATTTTATTTTGACAATTTATAACAAAAATGAAAAACGAAACTGAGATTCAAAAAACTTTATATAATGTCGAGCTCACCAATTTTTATTTATTGTCGACCTCACCATTTTTATTTATTATCAAGCTCACCAATTTTTATTGTTAAGTTCGACAATTTAAAAATAATAAAAATAATAATAATAATAATAATAATAATAAAATGTTCAACTTAACAAAATAAATGTTGAACTTGACAATAAAAAGTGGTGAGCTCGAAGTTAGTAAAATCCACCAATTTTCGTTTTTTGAGCTTTTTCAAGTAAAATACATGAAAGATTGACTAAAAACTTGACATAATGAGTTGTATAAATGATTCCAAGCAAAAGACTCAAATGAGCGATTTTCATCCAAAACGAAGTCAAGACATTGAAAAAATCCTAGTTTTTTACATACATCTTCAAGATACTTGAAAATGGCTTCTTCTTCCTTGTCAAATCATTTTCATCGAAATGGAGTCTCTAAAACTCGATTGAAATGCCAAAAATCTTTTTTTTTAATGAAAATGGTGAGTTTCAATGGTTAGGACACTTTCGACATTTCAATCAAAAGAGATATGTAGAGTGGGGTTCAAGGACAGTTTAGAAATAAAAAATTTACTGAGTAGACTATTAAGAGAAGTCCTAAAACTTAGGGACTAAATAGAAAGAAATCCTTCTGCCAAGGTCCTTTGAATAATTTTTCCAATTATTAAGCACCAAAGAAGTCCTCCGTGTTGACCTCATGTGATTTTAATATCCAAATCATCCATGAAAAATTTTGGCCTAAAATATTTATTGGCGTATTTAAAAAGTGTGTGAAAGAGTAACGGTAATCAAGAATATCGAGTCATGGTAATATCATTATTTGGGCCAATTTTAAAATTTATAAAAAGTACTGTTATAGTTCCCTATTATATTCTCGAATGGGATCATTTTTTAAATTATACATTTCCGCATATCTTTCATTTGGAAAATCTTTCGTTGAAATTAAAAATAATTGCACATCTTTCCTTTTGAAGATCTTTCGTTGAAATCCTATCTATCCACGCATATCTCCTTTTCGAAATGAGATGATTCAAATGAGTCAACTAGGCATCAGTAGATACCCCAATTTGCATGGGCCCACATTGAGGAGACCCATAAAAGTGTATTTTTCAATAAAAAGACCTCCAAGCCCAATTTTCTAAAAAGTCCAATCTTCTTTAAATAAAAACGTAGGACCCCTATTTGGCTCATTGACTCACAAATAATATCTCTTTAAAACCATTATACTCATGTGTCCATTCTTAAGCCCATCATTCATAAACCTATTTCAAATCCTACCCTAAATCAATTTCCCAAATCAATCCCTAATCTAAACCTAGCCCCAATTTTGTTCTCAATCTTTAGCCAATTCCAAAACCCACCATTCCTAAACTTACTTCTAAATCCAATATACAAAAGTCCATTCAATTAAAACCTAAGCCAACTTACCCATAGACCATCCACAAAGCCATACCTAAACATATCTCTAACTAAAGTCCAAATCCAGCACTATCCTAAAAATTCATGTTCATTTGAGCAAAGTCAAGGTCCCACAAAGCATCAAAACCTCATTCTTAAAAGAGGTGGACACATGTCATTACAACAATCAACCTTCTAAATTCATTCCAACCAACCTCATCATCATCCTCAAAAGCTACACAATCCATATCTCACCCCACACCACATGTCATACCTAACCTAAACCAAAACTCCATCACAACTTACCCTATGCTATATCACTCTCCATTCCCTTAATTAACTCACCTAACCTACATATTCATACTCTTTTGTCATATGTCATCGTTACACTCACCGTCCCATCAAATTATATAACATCTTATATTAATCATTTTCTCAACTAAACAACTACACATCTTAACTATCACTCAACCTTGGGTATGGGTTGTTAAACCAACCCATTTGGATTTTATCCATAGATTTTAGTTATAAAAAAATCCATTTTTTCACATTTACCGTTTCTTAACCTCAAATTTCAAATATTTTATCTTAAAAATCCATGTCATTTCCCCTTACCTTTCATCTTGATCCCTTTAAACCCAAAAAGTCACCCCCAAACCTTTATAAAAGCTTCATTCTCCCATGAAAAATCCAATGCTATCAACCCCCTATCAAAAATTCTAAACTCTTGCAATTTTGGTACTCAAATCCCCTTTATTCTTCTCTATTTCCTTACTCTCTTTTCTCCATCTTATAAGTCCTACCACAAAAGAAAAAGAATTTAATCAAGGACCTAGAAAGAATAAGGAAATAAGAAAAATAAGTCAAAGTTCACAAGTTGGGTTACAATAGGATTTTGATTTTGTCCTCCCGTCTCCATCTCCTTTCCATTTTCCTTCTTAAATGTTGGTTTAAAAGATCTTAGGATGTAATTAACACCCTCACTTATTCTCGGTAGATTGAACTTCATTCGATCGAAATTTTAGGCTCTGAAGCTCTCTTCAAAATAACATTTTATTTTCTTAAATCAATACTCACAACTTACACACATCACTAAAATTGTTTTGAACTAAAGGTAATTGGGCCCTCTTCATTTTATAAGAGTAGGCCTATAATCATCAAAGTCCATATATTTTTCAAAATGTATGTTCTTGAGGCAAGACATGATTATATTGTCTTCTCTTGATGAGGTGATCCTCGTGATCTAGACCAATATTAATGTCCTTTGCACTCAATGGTACAAATTGTGTTTTCTCATATTTTCTTTCTCATTTTATTTTTAAAAAAATGACTATGTTTTCAAGGTTATCACGTAAGGTAGAAAGAAGAGTGCCTAACACCTTCCCTGCTCTCTAATCGAATCCATTACCAAGACTCTAATAGACCTTGCCTTTATCCATACAATAGTCATTAAGATACGAAAATCGATTTTCAAAACTAATTTCTAGGTGGCCATTCACATTTTACATCATTTTCTAGAAACGAATGGTGGCGACTCCAATCCACATAGTATTGATCTTTTGAACTCAAAAATCAAATAACCTTGATTAAAAACCTATTTTTAAAACCATGTATGACAAGTTCAATGAAATCTCCTATATTACGAATCTAAAGGATCCATACCATAGCACAAAGTCATAACCTTGATTTATTTTAGAAAAAAGACACAAAATTAAAATTTCATTAATAATGGAAATCACATTAAAACTGTAAACATGAGATATTCTTTATAAGATTTCAATGCTACATTATTAAGAGTCCCCACCATTTTTTTTTGGAAATGGGTGTGAATGGACTTCCAAACTGATTTTGAAAATTGTTTATCATTGTAGTAACTCTCATGTATGCAAAAGGCATGGTCTACCTAAGATATAAGAAGGAAGGTCCGATTAAAGGATGAAGAAGGTGTTAAGTACCACATCTTCTCCGCCAAAGGTGGTTACCTTGAAACTTGGTAAATCCTTTGAATAAATTAAAAAAAAATAAGGGTATGTTTGATTGCACATGGAAAATAGGGTGGAAAATCAATTTTCATGGAAAATGACATTTTTCAAATGTTTGATTGCACATGGAAATGAAAATTCATTTTCCACCCCATTCAAAAAATCCACTAAATCATGAATTTCACTTGCCCACCCATATGGGTGGGAAAATGAAATCCACCCATATTTTCCATCCTCAATTCTTCCCTACCACCACCACTACCACCACCACCACCATTACACTAACCTTGCCATCATCGTCGGCTCCGTCTCCGACCACATTCTCTCTCTCTTCTTCTTATTTTTCTTCTTCTCCTTCTTCTCCATCCCTCACTTCCTCCGCCACCACCACCACCACGTTCTCCCCCCATCTTCCTCACTTACCTCCGTCGCCACTGCCACCGTCACCGTCGTCGCCACCATCACCTTCGTCGCCACATCCTCCCCCTCCCTCTTCCTCGTCATCTTCTTCTTCCTCTCCCCCTCCTCTCATCTTCTTTCTCCTTCTCTTTTTCTTCTTTTTTCTCATATTTTTTCATGATTTTATCCAAGTGAAATCAAACAATGGAATTTGATTTTCCAATCCTACCTATTTTCCACAACTAATTTTCCATTGATTTCAAATTCATGGAAAGTGACTTTCCATGCAATCAAACATACCCTAAAAATGCATGAAAATGTATGTTTAGAGGTGGTGTGTGCAATATGTGAAAATGTATCCTTGAAGAGGGCTTTAATGTTAATGTGAGATATTACAAAAATTATAATCCATATAGTCTACATATTGCAAAAATTATAATCCATATAGTCTACATTATTTTTATTAGTAGGAATGTTGGTTTAAGTTTTTTAGAGAGACTCTATAGTAGAGTTTCTTAATATCACAATCTTAATGCATGTATGCAAGGGTAGAAACTTAGTGTTTTAACCCCAACAAGAGAGTGACACATTTATTCATCATTGTCAAGCATATATAAGTGGGTACATTGTGTATAATACAATACATGAGATATATCATAAGGAAAAGAAGGTTTCAACACCTACATTTTTCGTCGAACCAAAGTCCAATCTACCGAAGATAGGAGAGGATGTGCATTACATCCTAAAGGCTTTCTAAAACATAAAAATAAATAGAGGTTGAGAATAGAAAATGCAAGTACTTAAATAAAAGTCATAATCTATACTCACCTTATCTCTTGATGTTTTTGAATGATGTTGAGTCTTGAAAGAAATAACTTGAAGGTTGGGAGTTTTTGTTGAGGGTAGAAGGTTAAAGAAGGTGAAGGTTGTTGGTTGAAAGTTGAGAAATAGATAGAAGTTCTTGATTTGGGGGTTGAGTTAAGAGAGGGCTAGAAAGGTAGAGTAGGGATTTTAGTAAAGTTTTAGGTGAGAGATGAGACTTAAGAGCGTGAATTCCTCATAAGAAATAGGGCAATTTATAGAGTTTTTAGAAAGATTTTAAGGATAAAATGATCCAATCCTACAAATAAATAGAATAGACATGAGGTTTTAATTATTTCTTTTTGAATTTTTCATTTTCATTGAGGGAGATGTGGAATTTGTGAGATGAAACCCTAAAAACATTCTCGATCTTTGATTTTTTGATAAATAAAGATGAGATAAGAAAAATTATTTGGAAAGATGAGTAGAGGAGTAACATGTGTAAAAATGGGATGGTAGGTGAAAAGTACACTTGAGATCTCTTGTATATATCCCCCAAAGAAATGGTAAATACATATTTTTGAAATTGACTAATATGAGAGCTCCATGTATGTATTTGAAGATTCCTATTATTTGTATAGGATTGAAAATTCTCCAAACTTTAAGGATTTTTACCAAAGACCAAAATATCTTTTTGGTTTAATCTTACTTTTTGAGGAAGACAGTCTTGGATTTTCTAAAAAGAGATGACTCTCCAATTAAGTTAAAATGTTTGTCCACTAATAAGGAGTCTTCTTAGATGTTGAAACTTATGAGAGACCCACATGTGTCCTTTGTTGAGGGAGGTATAAGACCACGGGCTTAAAATGAGTTTTACATGGCTTTGGACTTGGGTTATGATGGTTTAGGTTTGGGTATGGGCTTAAGATGGTTTAGATTTGAGTATTTGAACTAGACTTGAAGGTGGGCTTAATATTGAGTTAGGGTATGGAGAATGTATTGGTTAATGAATAATGAGTTTGGATTAAGGAGCTGGCATGAAATTGGATTCAGAGAAATGGGTATGGATGAGGTTACATAGATGACCTAGGGACAAGATTTGTATATGCAAAATAATATGAAATGATACATGAAGAAATGTGTCAAGTGACATTTATTATGCAATGCAAACTCGTTGAAATGTTTTAAACTCTTAATTGAAATCAACTTGAAATTTTAGAATTTTGGATTTTGGTTAATGGGTTTGTGCAAATTGGGGTGTCTACAAAAATAGTGTTTGATTACATCGTTGTTATGGGTAGAAGATGGTTATGACTTTACATGGCTTACATAGTTTCATAAAAAAAATGATAGAAAACCAACCAACACGGGATAATAACACCACCGCACTCCACAATCGAAGTCCGAGATGACTCACTTTTTGGTGGTTCTTTCTAATACCTTTTTTTATCCCCTTAGTGCATTTAACTAAGGTACCCTTCTAAGGTTCCTGAGTAGTCATTTTTCTTATGATTCCCTTTCCCCTTATGTCTCAACTTTGTGGTAACTTTCACATTAATACCCCATTTTTCGGGTCCCTTAGTCCTTTCTCCGTGCCATTCCTTTGGAGATTTGAATCGAAGATGTGTCGTTGGCTTTGATACCATATCAATAAACTAAGTTTATTGAAAACAGGTTAAGTGATACAAAAAAAAAAAAAAAAATTAAGAACGTATCTTCTGGGGGATTGTAATATTAAAGGGCAAACTCAAGTTCTATTTGTTATTTCACAAGTTCTCATTGAACTTGGATTTTAGATGTATCATAAATTGCAATTCTTTCTTATTTCTCGAGTTTTCACAAAATGGGACTCATGGTGTCTAACGGCAATATCCAATTTTCAAAATTAAGATATTTAATGGTAAGTTTTGATTCTAAACATGCAACTTCTAACAAACTTTAATGTCTTTTCTTTTGAAACCCTATTTGGTCCTATGCATGTGCTTTTTTATATGGATTTACTATCTGATTCAATAAGGTTAGAAATAAAGGGAAATAGACCCTCTGTAGCACCTTGTAGCACTTTTAAACAATGAATAGAATGCCAAGTAACCAAGACAACAAAATATGTTGTTGAAATTTTGGGTCTTATTAGCTGTCCATTTTCAAAACCTTATACGAGAAAAAACAATATATATATTTTTAAATATGATATGGACCATAATCTAAGAGGGCTGGGATATTATTTTTTTTAGAAAATTAGCCCACAAAAACTGTAGTTGGATGGGATGTTTTCACAGGCATCCTCTTTTGGGTTAGGGAAAGAGGAAAATAATAAAATTTTAAAAAAAGGGCAAAAAAGGAAATATAATAAAATTAGTGGGATGTTTTTTAAAAGAATGAGGAAAAAAAGAAGGAAAAACAACAAAGTTGAAAGGGCTAAGATGAATGGGGTGGATAGTGTGGATCCCATTCCAAAACTGTTGTTGGAAGGGATATTTATCCTCATAAATGTAGGTAGAATGGATTAATCATTGTAGTAAATTGATAAAAGAGGAAAGATAATAAAATTAGATGATATAAAGTTGGAGGGGGAGGAGATGGACAATATAGTTGAAGGGGTGGAGAGGAAATGCAAGGTATTGTGGACCCCTCTCCTTTGTTTTACTGTAACTGGAGGGGATGTTTATCTCCCATACTATAGTATCGATGGACCCACCATCGTATTTTATTATATATGTATACATATTTCAAAATATCTCAACCTACACCTATAAGTTAATTCGTTCTAGAATGTCTTACCATGAACCCGAATTTGAATCGAATGACTCGACGAACCAGGTAACTAATAGGTTTTAAAAGTGATACATTGTCTAATCTCACCATGTCCCCTACGATACCATATCAACTTGTTCGAGTTATATAGTTTCGTAAAAGTCAAATAATTTAAAATTATTTGTCGATGTGTTTATATTAGGGGTGGTGATCTTAACACAACCCATAAATACGACTCGAAAATGACACGAAATTAATGGGTTTCGATCAACCTAATTGGCTTTGGTTCATAATAGTGTTCAAAAAATCCAGAAAAATGGATCGGACCAAATCTATTTTTTGACTCGAAAATTAGGACCGAAATCGAAAATTTACCCAGATCAAGATTGAATAGATCCTCATAAGTTTCATTTTTGTTTATGTGTCTGAAAACTGGATATTAAAAAAAAAACCCAAACCTAAAAATCCGGTTTATAAAAGATTTTGAAATTTTTTACAAAAAATTTGTCGTTGTAAGTTAGTACTTGGTTAAAAAAAAAAAAAATAATAATGTTTTCGACACTAACGGTTGACGTTGATAATTTTACGATTTTTTCTTAATACATACATATTATAGTTGTTAGACTTTAATTTTTTAATATATACATAATCTAGCCAAAATTTTATAATGTAAAGTATATATATATATATATAGATGACTTTATATATATGGGGAGCATTCGACTGATAATCTTACGATGACAAAATGGAGCAAAAACTTTTGTCCTATGAAGGTTAGAAATTTTGGATTGAGCTAATTTTTTGTAAGGATGATATTTATGGTGAGGAGATCTTCCTCATAAAAAATCATCCCAATCTGAAATTTCTAACCCCATCAAAATTATTTTAGAATCGGGAACTGTTGATTTTTTACAAAAAATTTGTAAACAACTTTTGATGGACTTGGAAGTCTCGGATTATGTAATTTTTAGTGAGGATGACCTCCTCACCGTAGAGATCATCCCCACAAAAAATCAGCCCAATCTGAAAATTTTAAGTCATATGGGACAAATTTTGTCAGCCAACGTTGTTATCCTAAAATTGTTAGTTGAACGGTTCCCTATATATATAAGGTCAGGATCCCTTTGACTCCTAAGAACGACTCTTGAAAAAAACATATGATCCCAACCCTTTAAATGCAAAATCCAATGATTGAGATTTCTCTTTGGGATAAGTATCTTTGAGATTTGTGTTATCAAGATATTCATAAATCTCAACCATTGGATTTTGTGTTTAAAAGGTTGGGATCATGTGTTTTTTTCGTGAGTCATTCTTAAGAGTCAACGGATCCCAATCCACATATATATTTAAAACTATAATATACTTATTAGATGTCTACTATAAAAATGTCTAAGACATGACAACACCACCCTCAAATCCTCAATCTCTCTTATTAAATTTCTCTCTCAACCCAACACTCAACTCTAAGGATCAAAATTACGCTCTCAACTCTGACGATTAAGATCACTTTCAAATCTCAATATCATATCACTACCAATTCTAAAAATCAAGATAATATTAGTGCAATTATTTTCGTAACTTATATTATTTAATTCTCTCAACAATCCAAGTTTGATTGTTTAAATTTATTATATTATTTTTTTCTTAATTATTAGATTTTTTATTTATAGAATGGATAATAGTCGTTTGCAAAGAATATTAGAGGAACCAAATTTAGAAAGTGTTCATTTACCTTCTCAAGCTCATAGTGAATCTATTGGAGACACATATATTAGTGGGATCGATGTCGGTCAATCGAGACAAAATAAAATAAAGAAATCGAAAGCATGGAAATATTTTACTCTAACAAACATTATAAAAAACAATTCTTACATACAGAAAGTTGTATGTAATTATTGTAGTAAAAGAATTTCATATGATTGTAATACAACTAGAACTAATACACTATTAAAATATTTGAAAAAAATGCATACTTAAAATACAACATAATTGTGGACACATGAATTATTCAATTTTGAATATATCATCCACTTTGAGGGATTTTGGAGTTGCCACTATGCATATTTGAAATAGGTGTGAATGGTCACCCGGATTACATTTTTTTGAAAAATATGTCAATTTTGGCATTTTGGTGACTCTCATACGAATATGGCTTATTCGGTCCAACTTTTGATTTTAAGTAAGGGGGCTCATTTTATGGAGTAGGGAAGGTGTTATACACCCTACTTCATCCACCATGGTGGTAACCTCGGATTTGGTCCATTCTTGAAAATAAAAATAAAATAAAAGAAAATCAAAAAATTCGATATGTGCCCTCTAGTATAAGGGACTTTAATATTGATTCAAACCATTGAGGGCACCCTTATTGAAAAAATGGCCATTTGATGATTCAAGTCATTGGTGATGTATGTGTAGGTGTAGAGAGGGAGAGAAGTAAAAGATGGAAGTGGGGAGAAGAAAAGGGGGGTGATTTTTGTCCAAAGCCCACCTTGTTCTTCTTGACTTTCTTTGACTTTCCTTCACTTGCTTGAGAGAGTTGAGAGTTGAGAAAAAAATTAAGAGTTGAGTATTGAGGGTTGAGAGTTGGGGTGAGTTGAGAGTAGAAAATTTTTTTAGATGAATTTTTTTTTTAAATTTT
The DNA here is from genome assembly GCF_017979445.1 of Akebia trifoliata. Classification (NCBI taxonomy): domain Eukaryota; kingdom Viridiplantae; phylum Streptophyta; class Magnoliopsida; order Ranunculales; family Lardizabalaceae; genus Akebia; species Akebia trifoliata. Next base: position 11,218,082 of record NC_141385.1, on the reverse strand, counting down.
CATTAGGTAGTGAGAGTTGAGAATGAGATGGGTTTTATAAAGTTTATAAGTTATTTTTAGGGGTAAGATGGGGTGAAATATTGGGAGAGTAGAGAATGGCATGAGTTTTGAAGGTGGGGGTATGAAATTAGGAATTGAGAGATGACTAATTATGTAATGGAGGTAAATGGGTTTTTTTTTTTATACAAATAATTTAGATCTTACCCAAACCATTTGGGTGGAGTATTTGGCGGGTGAGATGATGAGTGTTTAAGATGGTGATTGTAATTTAGTGATGTTTGGTTTAAGAGAATGAATGGTGTAAGAGGGTGGTTGGGAGGGTGAAGGAGATGGTGACATGTGGCAAAATGTGTGAAGATTAGGAGTTTAAATTTAATTGATGGGAGAGAATGTGTGTTTGATTTGAAAGGAGGGGTGTAGGTTTAGGTTGTAGAGATGGGTTTGTAGGTAATGATAAGGGTAGATTAGGAGAAAGTGATGGTTAGTTAGTAGGGAGTGATGATAGTAGGTTAGGAGGGGTGTAGGTTGATGTGATTCTTTTAGAGAAAAAGTAATTGGGTAGTTAATTTTTTAGAGAAGGAGATGGGAGTTGGTGGTTTGATGAGGGATGTGAGATGAGGTGATGACACGTGTTATTTTTGATGAAAAAGTGATGATTGGTTTGATGTGGGTTAGGGTTAATGGGTTGGATATGGATAAGGGCTTAGGGGTATTGGGCTTGGGTTTTAAGAAGGGTTTTGGATTTTAGAAATTGGTTGGAGTCATTTTGGATTAGGTTTTTAAGGGTGGGTATGTTTTAGGTGATGTGTGATTAAATTTAGGTTAGGGGTTAAGGTGAGAAACTCATTTTGTGTGCGTTGAGGGTTCGTGGACTTTTAGATGTGCTTCGGATAATTTGATTCGGGAGCGGAGCGGTGAAGATTGTCGAAAGTGGTGAGTATCCCAAGTCTCATTTTGCATTTATTTATTCTTTTAGGGATCATTGGATTGATCAAAACACCACGTGTTGGCAAATCGGACTTTTTAGGCTCGTTGGTGAATTTATCGAAAAATCGAGTATTTTTGCTTTGGGAGCGGAGCGGTGGAGGTTGGAAAAGTGTATGGTAAGTCAAGTCCTTTTGGTGGGCCCACTAGACCACTAGGAGGTCTCAAGGGCCTCGGTTCGATCAAAATGTCATATTTGAGTGATTCAAGCTTTTGAGGCCCGTTGACCAATTTTATTGAAAGATTGTTGTTTTTGAACCCTTTAGAGTGGGGACCCGTTCAAATTAGGGTGTCTACAATAATATTTCACAGTCTTTATTAAGTAGATCTACAATGGGTGAAAATAATACTTGGGCATTTAGATCAAGAAATAACCTAATTACTTATTGTCAAATTTTTTATAATAATTTTTTATTTTTTTTATTTTTTTTATTTTTGTTAATTGGAGATGACGAGTTTAATGCATGGATTAATCAAGCTTTTGCTCCACCATATGACAAAATTGGTAGAAATACTCTTAAAAAGGAAGTAATGAAATTATATAAGTCAAAACAGAAGAAATAAAAAGTTTATAAGTAAATGCATTTGGAAAAATATGTATTACATCTGGCATGTGTAAATTTGTTCAAAATATATATAGACTACATATGTATCACAAAACATTATATAGATTCGGATTGAGAACATAATAAAAGAATAATTAGTTTTAATCAAATCCCAATTGCTAAAACTAGACTTGCACTTGTCGAGATTATAGAATATGCATATGAAGATTATGAAATTACTATATTACTTTAGACAATGCTTCAAATAATGATGCAACTGTAAGAAATCTAGTACAAAATTTAATTATTGATGAAATATTTCAAAAATTATTTCATGTTCATTGTACCGCATACATACTAAATCTTATAGTCCAATATGAAATAAAATATTATAAGAAACTTTTTTCTTGTATTAGAGATTTTGTTAGTTGTATTAGATATCCATCATTTGAGTTTCGTAGATTTGAAGAATTATATAGATTAAACGATTTAGACCCATGAAAATTTGCATTGGATTAGATGTACCATACCGATAAAATGCAACATATGAAATGTTAAACCAAATTTTACCATATAAAAATGTAGTTAATCATTTTCTGGATGAGTCTAATTCAAAATTAAAAATAAATAAAAAAGAATTGGGAAATACAAAAAATATAAGAGATTTTTTAAAAATATTTTCTGATTCAAAATTATTTTCAAAAGTAAAATATGTAAGTTCTATTGCAATTAATGAAAATGAAATTTATTCGTTTCAATAAATATTAGAATTTTATTAAATAGGTTATATATTGGTTGGTTTTAAATTTAAGTTTTTGACACAACCATTAAATGGATCGAGCGGGTTTGGTAAATTTTCATTATACCCTTATTTTAACAGGAACACGAACACACGAAGAAGATACTTTAGAATGTAAAAAAAAAAAAAAAAAAAAATTGAGTTGTTGACTGGCTTCCAAGTTTTTGAAGAGTCGGTAGATATTTTCAAAAATATCTGAAAATATCGGACCAATCTATTATCAATGGGTAGATGATTGACATTGACCAGAGGGGTACCGGTGCATGAGTCCACTCTTTGTGGATAATGAGAACGTGCCCAACAGGCATTGTTTTGGAATGTTAAATTTGGATTTTTTTGAGTCACAAGTCTCCAAAAATTGATTTTAAATTCTAAACTCAGAAGAATCTCCCTATCCTAAAACACCATCTTTCATGGAAATTCCTTTGAATCCAACACCCCAGTAAATTAATCTTCACCATGGGTATCAGTCGAGGTCATGGGATCGAAGCTGGTGTTGGAATTTTTCAAATATAAAATTATTATTATTTTTTATTTGTTTTGTCTTTTTCCTTCAAAATAAAAAATCCTTGTCACACGTTTAGAATTTTGATCCAGTGTTTTGAGGTGATGCTTCACCATGCACATGTTGGGGATATTATGTACTCTTGAAACAAAGATTATAAATCCAAAAGAATATATTGTAGAAAATGAAAATCAGAAAGAATTTATCGATTTGAATGTGATTGAGATTAAGAAGAGCCACTGTAACAAAAATCAAATTCGCACCCCTTTAAGATGATATCCACAATACAAAAGATTGGTGATTAATCAAATAAAGTGATTCTTCATCAAATCACTTAATATACAAGAAACCAATCTACTAAGTTGGGTTGTGGATGTTTATGGGGAAAAAAGAAGAAGAAAGTCTTCCAAACGACATTCATGGAGGACTATAACATGGCCATACAACAATCAAATCAAATAGTTTTAGACATTGGAACAGGAACTTAAAGTGAGCTATTTTTAAGACCTAAAACATTTAGGAGCCAATAAATCAAATAAAAATTCAGGAAAATTCTATTAAAAATCCATTGGAACTTTAGTAGATTCTATAAGAAATATGAATATACAATTTCTATTTTCTTGACATATCTATAAATCTACTTTCGGAGAAACTTGCCACCCTTCCAGGATGCTTCAGTGGTTGTGATCCTTGCAAGAAACAAAGGAGTGTCTCCCGAATAACTGAATTCAACTTTAGCGAATCCATTAATCTACACTAACTTCCTTCTACACCACATTTCATACTTCCGAAGGTTGTAAATGACCAAGAATAGCAAAACTAAAACACCCTGCAAGGCACACATTTGGAAGGAAAACAAACCCTGATATTAGAAAATGGAACAAAAAAAATCTTAACTTCTACTCAAGAAACCATATCAAAGAATGGGAAAACTTACATATTGGTTAATTTTCCGACGCAAGTTCCTCAGGTGGCACATATACATGTACTTGTCTCAAAAACAAAACAAAACAACTGCACTTCTCGGTCAATCTATGGAGCATTCAGCAAACTATATTTTCCTCCTATAAGAATAAACATCTGCAAAAGCCTCCAATGGATTCTTCAATCTACATGTTAAGTCTAGCTACATGGGATCCAAACGCATACCCACTCAACAGAGAACAATGGCTACAAGGTATTTGTTTCACGAGATAATGCGGTAATCAACTTGTCCTTTGTCAGCTGGTCAGATCCTTGAGACTTTACCACGAAAGTGTGGAACACGGTATCATTGCAAGTGGAAATCTTCGACTCCATCACGTTGATTTGTTCCTCTTTGAATGCCTCGATGACTCTTGATACAGGGTGAGTATCCAATGGGCAACTCACGTGTACAATAACTTCATCATGAACAGCTTGAATGTTGATGTCCGGGTTAAGATTCCGATTCTCCGCAGCTGAATCTTTCTCAGATTCCATGTCCTTGAGCTTCTTTTGAAGCTCGGTGATGTAAGTGATGGCATCTCCAAGCAAAGAAGCTTTGTCCATCTTGGAAATGTTTGGCACAACAGCTCTCAATGCATAGAATCTCTGATTAAGCTTCTCTCGACGCTGCCTCTCTGCCTCAACATGGTTTAGTGGCTCATCTCTTCCATTCGCGGGCTTTCGGCCCCGCTTCCTCGGTCTCCGCTCATCAGAAGGGATCAAGTGGTCTTCCTTGCACGGTGCCTCAACATCTGAGTGCTCTGATTCAAGAGAATTAGGCCCAGTGATCACAGATGCCCTTGAAGTTGCTCCCCCGCTGAAATCCATTTGCCTCGATGTCTGCCTTGGTTGCTGAAATTGGCTCATCTGAGGCTCCATGCCATTGTTGATAGCCACAATTCTGCTACCAAACTTCTGTTGATTACTAACCGGGGCTTGAGACTGAGAACCATAAACTTCTGAAGTCAACCCAGGTTTTACATTATTGATTTGTGACCAACTCATACCACGAAGATCCTTCTGATTGTTTTGAAATGGAAGCCCATTCCCATTAGGGTACACCACCCAGGGCTTCTCGTTAAGCTGAGAATAAACTAGGTTCGTATCGTGCCTGATCTTGGGAAATTCGTTTGGTCGCTCCTTCAAACCATAACTACATGCGGGTTCGTTTTCATCTTTCTTCTCACTCACTAATGGTAAAGATGTAGCCATTATCGGCTTGACTTGGATCACAGGGGTGGTCGAGAATGTTGACTTTATAGTCAACAACACCCCTAAATTCTCAGGTATCGATCTCACCGATCCTAATTCAACCACCCCATTATCGGTGGGAAAGAGAACAACAGTTTGGATCCCAGCAGACCTTCCAAGGAATGATCGAACACAATATTCGGATGGTGATTTCAAGGCATCCTTAATCCATAAGTGCTTCCCTAATTGCAAAACTTTACCAGGGGCACCTTCACCCCTCAGGAAGGAGAAGTACATCGATGCAAGGAAGAACATTTCCATGTCGGTAACTCGGTCTAATCCGAGTGCATAATTCTCCTCATCCGATCCCCCAAAGTACATATGGAGTTTCTGAAGCACTCTCTTCCTCATCTTCTGTTGGGTTTCATCTTCAATTTGGAGATTGAGAAAGCAAACAGCTTTGGATTCCTCTCCTTCTTTTGGATCTCTACAATACCCATCTCCCCAACCCAAAACCAAATCCCCAAACTTCGACCTCGAAATCTGCCAAAAGATTGAATAATTCCAACTGAAATTCGACCCATTTGGGCTTTCGACGAGCTCGGAGAGCTTGTTTTGCAAGTTTTCATCACTCCCAAGAGCAGTTAACAAGCCTTCAGAATACATGGGGGTTGTCCTCAAGTGGTTGAAGGCCTGCGCACCCAAGACTGCTACAACCATTGATTTCTCCTCATCATTCCAAAACCCATCACTCGTTCCCATCTTAATCTTCAATTCTTCAACACTACTTCACAAAATGAGCCAAAACTAGAGAACCCCACAAAACAAAACCTAAAAAATTTCAAACTCAATCCTCAAAGTTCAAACCCAACCCAACAAAACCCAAACGCCAGATGGAATTTATTTTAAGAAACAACAAATTATTCCTACCTATCCAAGAAAAAAAAACATCAAACCCAGATCTCAAAACAACAACAACAAAAAACTCCCCAAAACAAACAAGATAAACGAAAAACCTCACATTTTTTTATATATTTCCTCTGTTCTTCTACTTCCGCTCCATCCCATTGTTTCAGATCTTACAAGTTACAATTAAGTCCAAATTTCACAAACCCAGATTCAAAAACCCCCCAAATAAAAAAAAAAATAATAACAAAAAGAAATTCTGACAAATTCAAAATTCAAACAAGATACACACCTACAAAACTGGCGAGTAAGATTCAAATGCCCATCAAAGTTTTCTGTTCTAGATATGCAAATTTCCCGGGAAAGCAACTGTCGAATTTTCACAAAGAAATCTATCTATAAAAATCTTCTCTCTTGCTCTTTCTTTACTTGTTCTTTGCTTAATCGAGAGCGAGCGAGAGACACGAGAGAGAGAGAGAGAGGCTATTTTCAGTTTCTCTCTTAAACTCTAACCAGATCTTGAACCATGGTTGGGTTTAAAAAAAAGGTTTTAAGAAGTTCGAGTTGAGGGGCTGAAATTAAAGTAGTCGGCAAGGTCTTTTTCGTTGTTTTTATTTGCAGTACCAGTTGATATAATCAACTAATGGAATATTGCCACGTGGTAAAAGAATGCGAGTTATCCACGCAATCCTTTCTTTTTCCTAACATTTATGTTGTTTTAAATACACATCTAATTTAAGTTAGTTGTTACCTTAAATTCCTTTGCAACATTATATATATTTTTATCCAAATGAGGAAATAATGAATTGGATATTTTTGGTACAAGATAGGGGCATTATCGTCTTTTTCATCTTAACCTATATAATGGATAGGGCCCATAGGATCCTAATCACAAATTTCTTCTTCACATGGACAACGTGGGATGCATTGAAAATAATAAAGATAAAGAGGCAGGTCTAGATGTGCAACCCACCTTCAAAGTTGAAGAATTTTTTTTTTAAAAGTCACCTCTAGAGATATTTCAAATATTCTAAGATAAAATATACATATTTTTTAATATTAAATATTTAGGGAGCAATTTTCATTTTGATCTTAGAAAAAATCACTAGGGCTATTGATGGATCAGAGTCGATCTAGAACTGATTCTATAAGTGTATCAAACTTGAAATCAATTTGAACCCTTATCGAATCTTAGTATTAGCATCCAATTATCGAAATCCGATATGATAACAATCAAATTGAAACTCAAATCCTCATTTCAAATATGAAATTATATGGTAGGTGTTAATTAGTCTAGTTGATAAAGTCTTTGAATGATGATATCAAAGATCTGGATTCGAATTTCACAAATATCGAGTTACTGATAAAAATAAAATAAAATTATATGATCAAAACAAATTAGATTTCTAATTTGATCTACAACCCATTTCATTGAAAATCCTAGAAATCGAAATATCTCACTTGAAACCTTTGTGTGGCACAAATAAGCCTTCAAAGGCATTGGATCGAGTTTTATTATTCATCGTGGGGTATGCACATAATGAATTCAATGGCTATAAATCACTAATGAAGTTGATTTTGATGTGAAACCACCAATAAGTGGGTTGATGTGGGCCCATGTGAACACTTTGGACTATCAATTAAGTCAACGGCCAAGATCGATTAAACATAGTCGACCTTTTCCATAGCTACGCACAGCCACCCATCTTATTATGGAAATTACTAAACTGTCCTCGTAACTACCTTATTAAGGGGAAAAGCATACGTGTGCACTTACACGTGGAACATTTCATGCAAATTACACGTGTCCTCATAGCATCTAATCTGATATTTTGAACGAAGATCATGTAAAGCTTGTGAAGAACACGTGATCTCAACGTGAACCGATAGAGGCGGAGAAGAACGTGAACCGCATTTCATATTCTCTGCTTTAAATTCGGTATATAACTCTATAACGTGTTCGGCGTGTGTTCAGAATTTAACCCTATAACTTTATGACGTGGCACTATAATTTCTTCCCAGTTAGGGTTCGGGTTCGGATCCGGATCCTGTTAGGGTTTGACTAAGTCTTAATCGAACCCTAAAGGCCTAAACTCCTATTAGGCCTAAGTCGTCTATAGCCTATGCACAAGCCCAACTCTAATGGACTTGGACGTTACAAAAATATTAAACTTTTTATTTGGTAAATTACTTTGACCCCCTGTGGTTCGGCATAATTCCATATCGACCCCCCTATCATTTTGACAATTTCACTTACCTCGCCTTTCACAGTTGGTGTTAAAATTTGGATTTTATTTTACTATTTTACCCTCTCATTTTCTATTTTTTATAATAGAAATTAAATTTTAAAACTATAAAAATGTCTCTGTCTAAGCATTCTCAAGTAAACCCAATTTTTTTACAGGGATATTTTTGTTTACAAATTTTCTTTAAAAAAAAAATTTTCATTTTTTAATTATTTGGTTGATGGCAAGTAAATGGAAGGGGGTAAGTGCAATTGTCAAAACATTAGGGGGCCGACATAAAATTTTGCAAACCATAGGAGGTATCCTTTTTGTGTTCATTTAAGAGAATTGGGGATCCAATCTTTATTCTGATTGAAAGGATAACTAGTGGGTGAAAAAAGATTTATGCATTTAGTATTATAAGGATTCAAAGATTTTGAATTATATCAACAATCCAATGGACTAACTTGGCATACTATATCATATAACAACAACTAATCCAAAGATTTGGGGCCCACTAAGACTATGTTTGGATTGAAAGAAGTGGAGAGAAGATAAACTTATTATGAAAAGAGAAGAGAAACTCAATTCTCTCGACCTTGTTTAGAATGACAGGAGGGAACTTGGGATAATTTCGAAATTTTAAATATCTTAAAAGAGATCTAGGGACAGAATTGAAATTATAAAATATTTTAAAGGATTTCTTTCATCTTCTCTCTACTTTTGGAGAGAGAAAATTCATATTTTTTCTTTTCTCTTCTCCCCAATTCCTTTCTCTTCTCTCCCCACTTAACAATCCAAACAAGAGAAATTGAGAGAAACTTATTTATTTTCTCTTATCTTCTATCCATTTCTCTCAATCCAAACACAACGTAAAGGAATCATGTTCTTTTATTCTATTTTACCCAAAGCCAATTTTTTTTTGTTTGTTATTGAGAGTAAGTTTATGTGTGTTTTAATTCTCTCTATGTACATTTGTCTCGTTGGCCGTTTCAGGACTTTGAAAGAGCTAGCTCTTTCACTAATTCCTCTCAATTGGTGACGATTGACGACAACTCTTCCTACCCTCTCTCTCTTTCCTAAGAAATGAGTGAATAGCCGAAAGTGGGGATGAGATAATTAAAACGAAAGAGATATTTTTTGCTCACATAATTTTCATCACATGCTCATAGAATCTACATTGCGTGCCATCTCAAACCTAATAAAGGTAGTTTGGTGAAATGGGGATGCCATTCAATATACACGGACCCATGTAATTGGTGGATCCCGAATTCTATAAGTGCCGCCGTGAGCAAATTAAAATAAAATTAGGTAAACCCCACTCCTTGGAATTTTATTTTTCTTAAAAAAAACGAAGAATTCTCAGATTGATGTGTTATAAGAAAAATCTAGCATGCCAACATGGTAACCAAGTTGGATTTTGAGAATTATTTAGTGCCGACAGTTTGCCTAATTTGGATAAATTCAGAATAATTTTGAAAAATATCAAGCAAATTGATTAGTCAAACAGAAAATCGAATAGAACGATAGAGAAAAAATAACTATTTATTTTTGAAAAAATAGCTAATCGATCAATCAATGCCTCTTCTTTTTTGGTGGGCACCTTATTTTACCACTTTTTTCTCTCCTAATTTTCTCTAAAATTCCATGTACTTTATGACTGTACCTAGCAACATAATTTTCTTCAAATTCTAACAGTCCAAACCTTATATTTAGCTGAAATTGGGTACAAAATATGGTGGACCCATGTGACCATATTTGTCGCACCAGGTGACCCACAATTTTACTTAGGTCAAATGTATGATATTTTTCGATCAAGTTGACTTCTAACCTAATATAGAGCCATGGGGGTAATGTGGTACAAATTCAACGATTGGTCGCTATCTTATTTTGTGTGGCGCACCTTTACTCAATTTGTCCCTGGCCCATGCAGGAACACATGCTTTGAAGAAAGTAATAATGGCTTAGAAAACGTGTGATTGTGGTCACCTAGCTGTCAACGGATCGAATCAGACCCAAAATCCAATCGGATAATTTTGATCCAATAGATTATCGGATTGGTTCTAAATCAACCATGTCCCAATCTGATAGGATCCAATAAATAAATTTTAATTTAATTCATAGTTTATCACTTGTTAACCAAACTTATGCTCATAATAAATTTTAGAATATTGATATAGAACCGTTCCTGGGTTTTGAAGTAGATTAATAATGGATGGAGTTATATTTGAAACAACCCATTCTGATTAAATAATATTTGGAATTCATTTCTCATTGTTTTGATTTCAAGTTCGAGTCGAGAAAATTGATATATAAAAATAATGAAATTTGATTTTTAAATTTTAATTTTTAATAGTAAATGATTTGTATCTTTCTTTTAATAGTTAGTGAATACTTCACATATTATCTGCCAGGTTTAAAAATTCACAAACACTTTCCTCACTAACATAGTAAGGGAAAAGGTTTTACTAATCCTCATCCATCGTCAAAAAGGACTTCAAGATGTGTAAACAAGATTTCGAAGTTTATTACAAATCTCGATAACTTATTTTATGAATCTCGAAATCTTTTGATGGTGGATGAGATTTATAATAAGGTCTTTTTTTTTCCTCATTATGTTGGTAAGACTAGTCAGACTCTTAAAAATTCATTAATGACATCAAGTCATAATTTGATGGTTCAATTATACATTTTATATTTAAAAGTTAGCCGCGTGTTACCCAATATATGTATGAGAATTCAACGCAAACCTAGAACTTCAATAATAGAGGTTTATTTTGTTAGACCATGATAACAATAAGGTGTCACCATTTTGGGGATAATGGATAGGGACATGATTTCAAAATATTATGTGTGTTGATTATGAATAAATAATAAAAAATTAGGATAATTTTGGCCTAATCCAACATCAGATATGTATCAGGAAACATCCTTAAAAAAAAGTCAAATTAATGTAGTACTCCTTGACCAAGGTCATCCATCAAAGAGGAAGAATCATCGTGTTATATTAAAGTATTCGCATATATTGAAAATGAGTTGTACTTGAGAGACTTTACAATTCACATTGATTTTACCCTTTAATGGAATTATAGACTTTACCCATTGATTTTCATCTATGGTTCCATATATACATCAACAAAAGCAAAGTGTGAATCAATGTGAATTTTAAAGTCACTTCAATAATATTCAATGAAAATGACACATGTCAATGAGTACCCAAGTTGCCTGATGTTTTCAAAATCAATTATCAGATGTTATTGTAAAAATATTCATGTTACAATAAAATTGTAATAGTACTGTTGAAACTTTTTATTATAATTTAGGATTATCTAGTACCTTAGAATCAATCTTTTTTATTTTTATTTTTATGACGGGGGTGTCTGAACTTACGTTTGACTAGGGGGTCGGAAGAGCCAAAGCATATGGGTCCTTCCCCTAGGTACGTGCAACACCCGCACATCATATGCACTAGGTAAGTGAGGGTGCGCCCTTGCGGGTGGTCCCGAGGAAATACTGCTCATATTGGGTATCGAACTCACAACCTACGAACTCTCACTGCTTATTGGATCCGAAATTCCCCTTGAGTCAGCCCCTCGAGGTTACTTCTGACTCAATCTTTGTATGCCTCGGTAGCAATGTTATTAGAGAGTTATCAATTTTCTCATATAGTCGATTTCAATGTGGGACATGTACTTCAATTATACCTTTTGTAGACACCCCAATTTGGACGGGCCTCTACTCGAAAGGGCCCAAAAATACAGATTTTTCAATAAAAATTGTCAACGGGTCTCAAAGTCCCAAATCAATCGAAATATGGCATTTTGATCGAATCGAGACTCCTGAGACCTTCTAATGGTTTAGTGGGCCCATCAAAGGGATTTGACCTACCCTACAATTTTCCAACTCTACCGCTTCATCCATGTATCCCAGAAATACCAAATTTTTAACAAAATTCTCCGACGGGCCTAAAAAACCTGATTTACCAACACGTGGCATTTCGATCAATCCAATAATTCAAAAATCCTAAAAAGATAAAAAAAAAAAATATGTAAAATGAGACTTGGGACCATCTCCACTTTTCTTACCCCTCACCGCTCCGCTCCGAATCCGAAGAAATTCTAAGCCCTCCTAAGGCCCATAAACCCTCAACACTCACAAAATACATTTCTCACCTTATCCCTTAACCTAAATCCAATCCCACACCACCTAAAACCCAAAACATACCCACCCTCAAAAATCCAATAACTCAAAATCATTTCATAACCCAAGCCCAATACACTAAAAACCCACTAACTCTTATCCATATCCAATTCACATCCAACCCATAATCCTAACCCACAAACCACTACCCACATCAACCAATCACCATCTTGATAATCAAATATGACACATGTCATCACCCCATCTCACCTCTCTCATTCAACTATCTACTTCCATTAATTTTCTTTAAACCTCATCTACCCACACATCAACCCATCACATTTTCTCTAAAAAATCGCATCAACCTATACCCTCCCTTAATTTACCATCATTACTCCCTATAAACCTCCATTCTCTCAAACAAACACATCAACCCACACCCTTCCCTAACCTACCCTCATAATTCCTAACCTCTATTCTCTCAAATCAAACACATCAACCCATACCTCCCCCTAACCTATCATCATTATACCCCTCCCTAATCTACTATTATCATTTCCTATAAACCCATCTCTACAATCTAAACCTACACCCATCCTCTCAAATCAAACACTCATTCTCTCCCATCAATTAAATCTAAACCCCTAATCTCCACACATCTTGCCACATGTCATCATCTCCCTTACCCTCCAATCACCTTCTTACACCCTCCATTCTCTTAAATCAAACACCACTCAATCAATCAACCACCTTCTTAAACACACATCATCTCACCTCACCAAACACTCCACCCAAATGGTTTGGGTAAAATCCAAATCATTTGAATCAAAACACAACCCATTTATCCTCATTACATAACTACCTATCTCTCAACTCCTAATTTCATACCCCCTATTTTTAAAACATATGCCATTCTCTACTCTCCCCTACTTCACCTTATTATACCCCTAAAATAACCCCTCGACATCTATAAATACCCCCCCTCTTCTCAAAAATGGTTTCCAACCCTCACTACAAAATCTCTTACCAAGTCTCACAAAAAATCACTCTACTCTCTACTCTCAATTCTCTACTCATCTCTTCACTACTTTCTCATACTAATTTAAAAGGAGTTACATTCTCATAACTCACTAAGGACCTTAGAAGACATTGAAGAAAAAGAAGAAAAAAAAGATTGAAGCTTCAAGGTGGGTACAACAAAATACCCCCCTCTCTCTCTCTATCCTCTCCTCCTCCCTTTTCTATTATCCCCTCCTCTCTTTATTTTATTTTAGATAGCTTTTAAGATATGATGTTTTCCCTCATTTATCTCCGATAGATCGAACTTCGGTTTGGTCGAAAGTACAAGAATTGTAACCACCTTCATAAATAAATAAAAACAAAACCGATTTAACCCATCAAATCGTTTTGAGGCAATCGATTTTTGGGGCTTTCTCAACTCCTGAGAATGGATCCATAACCATCGCCAACACTTTTAAAAATGTGTTATTCCCAAGGCTAATGCCCATTCGGATCATTTCTATCAATTAGATGATCCTTGTAAGCCAAAGCCGATAGGAAATCCCTATTTAGGGTACACATTATCAACACGTGACACTTTGTTTTTCATATTTTTTTAATCGAAATGATTGAGTTGAGTTGAGGTTACCGCCACTTGATGGGGAGAAAATAGTGCCTAAGACCTTTCATTTTCTCCAACCGATCCACTTACCCCAAATCTCAATGTTTGATTAGTTCTTATCCATCGTGAATCACTACGTGCCAAAAATGTCACTTTTTAGAAAAATGTGCATCGGGTGACCATTCACACCCACTTACAAAATGAATGGTGGCGACTCCAATCCTTATTAGAGGTGGTCGTCGTAATGACGAAAACCACGTATCTACACCTTCTAATAATGAACATAGTCAGCTGAATCTAAAATTTTAGTACTATAGGGTTGCTTCTGATTCCAAGGTTCTCATACCCAAAACCCAAAACATATAAGAATCATGGGTATATGTGAATTCAAATCAAAATCAACGAGTTGACACCATTATCTTTGACACAATGCTTTTCAATACATCATAAATTTATGAGTTGTGTTGGAGTGACCTTAGTAGGGGATACCTTGACGTGGTGGCGCGTGCATGTCCGTAGATGCGTTTTAGTCGTCTATCCCCCACTAAGGTCACTCCAAAATTAATATAAATTTATACTAGTTGTACATTTTGAATGATTTGTCCGAACTTTTTACATTTTCATCTAACTGTTGGTGGTTTATGATCTAACTCAATTTCGTATGAATCCCTTATACTTCTAATTTATATATTTACTATGGTTCGTCTATGTGCCTACGTATCACGACCCCATTCTTTCGAAGCGAGGTCGTGCGGCGCAAGGGTGTCAAATCCACTTGCAAGCTTATAAAATGATCGTACACCACACACACGTAGCTAGCAAACAAGTAAACGAGGCAACATGAGGCAAAGCCCGGAGGCAACTTTGTTGATATAATATTGATTACACGGGATAACGCGTTACAAAAGCAATAGATGCGTTACAAGCAAATAGATCATCCTATGACACGTGAGACTTCCACGGAGCTGGGCTTCAAGGGCTTCAACAACGTGGGTGTAGGCCGGGGATTGGGATAGCACTGACACCCTTCCTACAAAGTGTATACTTTTCCTTTCCTAAGTTTCCAGAAGGAAACATTTAAAATTGGAGGCCGGTCATACTCCCTTATTACGAAAATGCCACTAAGCTAACAAGTTTGCCCTGGTTCGGGGCTGACATGTACCATAAGCTAACAGATATGCCCTGATACGGGGGCTGACATGGCTTCATAACGAGCCTTACATGATATTATATGGGTGCTCCCGGGTAGCTCTGGGGCAAGCTTACACCTAACTCTAGGTGACAGATGATGTGGTCGTTACAGACTCCCCCACCTATTCTGCAGACGTTTTTCTCGCATTGACCTGGCAAACTCTTCAATCGACTGCTTGAAAGGTTGTAGGTTCTCTGCATTCTCCTGTGTAGCTTCAAATTCTGGCATGTTCGGTGTGACGAAAGTACTCTATGTGCTGCTGTTGCTGGATGGAACTGCTGCTGAAATGACGTCTTCAAGAACTTTGTCGACAACACGCTCTGGCTGAAAATCTGAATGAGAAGTGGTACGTGTTGGAATGCTGCGTGCGGGATCTCCTAGATCTGCATGGTACGGCTTGAGACTTCTTGCATGGATGACAGAATAGATGCTGCGTAATCTGTACGATAACCAGAGTTTAGCAAACCTGTACTTCCTTGGACTGTGTCTCCTGTAGCCTGAAACAATAGTGTGAGAAGTTAAACACTGTTGGCCTGATGTAAGTTCAAAAGCACTCTTGTTGGAGGAGGAGTTCTTCTGAAAGGTGGAATTGAACAAATTCGCCCAATTCTGATGATCGGCATTGGCAAGATGCCTAAAATACTCCAACGCAGAACTGAATCTCTCCGTTAGCCAAATTGATTGATGATGTACACTGGTTAGAAAATCAAGTTAGAATCCAAGTAGTCTGCACGGTCTGTCCCATAACTTTTCTGTGACTCTTGAATCTCTGACGTTGACAACACTCTGAGGTACATCCCAATTCTTATTGAATCTTTGACGAAGTAACTGAGGGGCTTCTTCTGCAACTTGAATCTTACAGTAACCTGTTATCTGACCTAACTCTAAAAAACACTTGGCTGTCCCAAGCTTATCAAACAAGTCGGTAACTGGTTGGATAGGATACTTGTTTTGGAAGGTGATCTTCTTCGATGCTCGATAATCGATACAACGCCGTGAAGACCCAAACTTCTTCTATTGCTTTCTCAACTCAATTAGTCTTGGAGGATTCATCCTGAAAGGCCTCTCTATAAGAGGTATGGCAACAGGTAGCAATTCATTCTGATGATCTATCGACCTACGTGGTTGTAGTGTCTTCAGAAGCTCATTCGCTATCATGTCATCAACTTCTGCTAAAACCTGTGTAACTTGTGTAGGAGTTAAACTATGGTCCTGTTCTACGAATTCAACTCTTAAGGAAGTAATGTACGGTTGCTTACCTTTCTTCAACCCTTTCTTCACCTGAATAGCTAAAATCAAATTTCCCTCTTCCTTGCCTATGGAGACAGGAACAAAGCTTGGACATTCACCTAGCATGCCCAAGGTGTTGGCGAATGACATCGGTACAACACTGTTCTGTCGCATGAAATCCATCCCAATAACAACTCTGAATTCATCGAGCGGAACTGCGAGTAAATCAAGCTTACCCTTCCATGTACCTATCTTGACGGACACTGACTTGGCCGAACCTTGGATAGGAGTGGCTTGAGAGTTTACAACTTTCATACGGCTTGAACCTTTATTTAACCGAATATTGAGACGCTTCGCTTCTGCAAGGGTAATGAAGCTGTGCGTTGCTCCTATATCAACCATTGCCTAGGTGGTCTTCCGACCAACTTCAATATCGACATACATAAGACCCTTCCGTTTTCGGCTATTCTGAGTCTCAGATGTCTACTTCATTGCATTCAAAAGATGCAAGGCTCCCATGTGAGGAGAATCTTCATGATCTCACCCACTCGTACTCTCGTGACTAGGGTCACTCTGGGAAGTTAATAATGTAGTAAATTTGTCTCGCTGTAGGCACTTAAATGTCTTGTGAGGCCCACTACACAAAACGCATTCATGCTTGTGACGACGCTTGACTGGCGAGGTACTTCTGCTCTGTGAAGGAGAGGAGTTCCGTGAGGATCCAGGACTGGAACTCTTTCTATGCCCTCCATTCTTGCCATTCGAAGACTTTTTTGTGTACTTAGGTTGCTGGTAGTAACCCTTCGACTGAGGATGTACATACTATTGGCTCCCTCCCGCAGGAGTAGAATCAGTCAACCGCTCAGCTGCTGCAATTACAGACGCGAGATCTTCCACACGTTGCCGTTGGAGTTCTGTCTGAACCCAAGGCTTGAGTCTTTCTTGGAATGAGAACAACTTGTTTTTCTCTGACATGTCACGGATATCAAGCATCAAGGCTAAAAACTGCTTGACGTACTCGTGAACTGTACCTATATGTTGGAGTTGCCTCAACTTTTTGTGGGCAATGAACTCCACGTTCTCTGGTAAGAACTAGTGCTTCAATTCTTTCTTGAGGTCCTCCCATGTATCGATGGAACATTGGTCACTTTCCATCTCGGTATACTTTGTCCGCCACCATAGCTTGGCGTCACTTGCAAGATACATAGAAGCAGTTGTTACTTTTACCTCTTCGGAATCCGGACAAGCTGTACGGAAGTATTGCTCCATGTCGAACAGGAAATTCTCGAGCTCTTTCGCATCGCGAACACCATCGAAGGTGCGTGGCTCGTGTACTCGCATACGCGAGGGAGAAGCTTCACTACTGGTAGGCCGTTCGTTACCAATGGCGCGGATCAGGAGACTTACTTTCGTAGTGAGCTCCGTAATCTGTTCCTGTAAGGCGACTAGGTTGCCTCGGGTATCTTCCTCGAGGTCTATCACTCTAGTTCTGAATGTCTCGGATCTTTCCTCCAGCGTGCACTGACGACCATCTAATTGCGCAATACCATCAACTATATCAGATAGCATACCTATCTTTTCCTCCAATACCTCAATACGTTCCTTGTTTGTACGTGGTGCTGGTGTGTTTAGAGCGGGTTGGCTCGCGGTAGTTCCTCTTGCCACAGTTCGCGTGAACTGTGCTCAAACAACTGTAGCTCTGATACCAACTATCACGGTCCTATTCTTTCGAAGCGAGGTCGTGCGGCGCAAGGGGGTCAAATCCACTTGCAAGCTTGTAAAATGATCGTACACCACACACACGTAGCTAGCAAACAAGTAAATGAGACAACACGAGGTAAAGTCCGGAGGCAACTTTGTTGATATAATATTGATTACATGGGGTAACGCGTTACAAAAGCAATAGATGCGTTACAAGAAAATAGATGATCCTATGACATGCGAGAAAGAATTAGTAAGATTCGATTATACCATTGGATTCGTAACGAAAAATTATTGAATATGGATTATTTATTTGTCATTTTTGGAGATCAGGAAGTTGAATTATCGTCAAAAACGAAAACGACATCAAGTTTAGGGGTCACCTCAGGCCAAAAATGTAAATTTTTGATGGAGACATAATTTTTAGAAATTGACTACACCATTAGATCCGGAACGAAAACTTAGGCGAAATAGAGTATTCATTCGTCAATTTTGGAGTCCGAATGGCCAAGTTATCGTCGATCAAAACAATAGGCGAAATACCAAATTCGTCCCAAATTTCACATAAATAATATTTTAATTTTTTTTCATAAACTCATCTTCCCCAACGCGTCCATACGGTCGAAACATATAAAAACGAATTTTTTTTTTCTCTTTGATCTTCCACCTCAGATCTCTCACAAACGGCTCACCGTCGACGATTGACGCAGAAGGGAGAAATGTCCGCAGCTACGTTCTCTACAAAACCCACCCAACCTTTCTTCGTTTCACTTTCTATTTCACCCGATATCGTCAAAAATCAGCCGTATTTGGATACGGAAATTTCGAAATTTTGACCTCGGATTTCATCCGTTTCGGGGTCAAACCGTCTTCCGACGCAGAAGGGAGAAACGTCCGTAGCCTCATTCTCTACATAACCCAATCAAATTCCTTCCGTTTTCTCATCTTTTTCAACCCGTATCGTCAAAAATCAGTCGTACGTATATACGTGGATTTCGAAAACTTCGACCTCGAATTTCATCGGTTTCGGGGTCAAACCGTCTTTCGCCGTAGAAGGGAGAAGAGACGAGCACATCGAGATCTTCAAAACCACCTGGCCGATTTCGAAAATCAGTTGCTTCGAAGTTCGGTCCATCTCGATTTTCGTGCCTATCGCCTCGATTTCCGCGCCCGTGGTTCAATCGTTTCGCCTGAAGATTGTAAGGAACTCTCAATTTCTATTAGTAATCGTAGATTGTGAAAATTGCATTTAGGATTTTATTAAAAATTTGTGGTGAGTTTCCAAAATATAGAATTCTTATGTTATTTAAAAATTCACGCCAGAAATTGCATGTTTGATATGTTTAATTGTATTTTTAACAAATTATACGTGGGTAGGATATTTTATCGGGTTATTTCTGCCAGTTGGGTCCTGTGCACCGCTTGGACCCTGTTTTAATATAAGTTTTATATTTTTTTCTAGATTTTTGATAGAAATGAATTTCATAGTTAGAAAAACGATTTACTATTCAATTAACTCATGTTGAGTTGATGAATATCAGAAAATGGATGTTTTATTGAAGAGATTGAAAATTGTAAAAATCGGAAAAAGGGAAAAAGGGTATGAAACGGTAAAATGTCAGATTCACACCCGAGGGGTGATGTCTGCATTTTACGTTGTTGTGCTGTGTGTAGGTTGGTGAACAGATATCTAGGGATAATATTATTGGTTGCATGTTTATTTCCTTTCTGTTAGCTCGAGGCGCTGTTTACGTTTCCGTTATGTTACTTATTTTAGGCCGGGTGGCCACACTTGCATGGTAGGAAACTGGATATCCATTCTCAACCTTGTATTGTTAATTTCTCTTTTGTTTTCAAATGAAAATAATATACATATGTAGCTATTTTGTGAGCTGTTAAAGAGTTTGTGAATGCCTGAAGGGATAGTGCGTCATATCATCCGGAGTGGTGTACTATCCTGGGATGGACGGTAGGGACCACCAAGCTCATACGTGGTATGGGACGCGTATGAGAATGGAGTCACAACTGGAATTCGGGTTTATTCCTCTCTATCTTTACCAGTGAACTTGTGATGTAAAGGTGGTCGTATACGAATGGTTTGTATATTTGGGAATCACATGCACGCCTGATAGGCATAGACGAAGATGATTAGTCAGTGATCACTAACAATCTATAGTAGTCGAACGTTCTGACACATCGAAAAGAGACCCATTGCTTACGGTCACGTCAAACGGCCAGCCTGAACCGGATAAATGGTCAACCAAGCGTGGTAAGTGCAGCGACCGGCCACAAAATCAGGAACTAAAAGTCAGAGAGAAATTATAACATCATGTCCCGACTGGGAGCGATCCAGTCGTGAATCCCAACTCTCTAATTCCAATACTCCACCATTGTGTATTATGTATCTGTTGCTTATTTTGATATATAAAATGAAATGCACGTTTAATGTTTCCATTTGATCAATTAGATTTGTATAAAAAGAGAATGTTATAGTGAGTAATGCTGATTGATGTAATTTGAGTTTTAAAACGTTTAGTTGCTCATCCCTGGCTATATGTACCAGTTAATCGTAGTTTCTTCTGTAAAATTTTGTATATTTTAAAATGATCCAGTATGCTTATTCGTTCATGTTAGGAGGGGTTATTGGTAGAAATTATTTGTTTCCCTACTGGGTAACCATTGTTACTCACCCTTTCCTTCTCCATTTTTTAGTTTCAGATTCAGAGCTTGGTGAAGCAGGTATAGAGCACGTATGAGGATCATCTGGTTGGTCAGATAGACAACCAGAGTCCGTTACTTAGTAAGTACTAGGGCTATACCCTCTAGTGATGTCAGTTTCTCCAGGTAGTCTTATGGATTCTGTCTTGAGTGTTAGGAATTCTGTTAGAGTGAGGAATTTTGTATAATCCTGTATATAATTTTTCTTCTTCCGCACTCTGATCTATCGGATATTATTAGACGTATATAGGCTTCCGCTAGTATCATATTTTGTTTGTTATATGAAGGATTGTATGTCGTTTATCAGGTGCAGGTTGAATCGCCTTGGAATGCTAACATAAACAGAGGAGACCATGCCGAAATTTCGAGGTGCCACCTCGTACCTTGAAATCTGACATGAGGATTTGTGTTAGCGTTCGGCGGGGCGCCACACGGTCATACTCCCTTATTACGAAAATGCCACTAAGCTAACAAGTTTGCCCTGGCACAGGGCTGACATGTACCCTAAGCTAATAGATATGCCCTGATACGGGGGTTGACATGGCTTCATAACGAGCCTTACATGATATTACATGGGTGCTCCCGGGTAGCTCTGGGGCAAGCTTACACCTAACTCTAGGTGACAGATGATGTCGCCGTTACACTACGGCACATGCATCATCTTTAGGGTTTAAGGGGGTAAAAACAAAAAAAGAATAAAGTTGGAGAGGCAGTATTAAAAAAACTTTAAAATTAAGGGAGTGAAAGAGGAGGAATAGTAAAGTTGAAGAGGTATTATTAGGAAGGTGGTAAAGAGGCAAGAGCATCCTCTTTGAGGTTCAAGAGGAAAGATAGTAAAGTTAGATGAGTATTATAGAAAAAGTGGGTAAAAGAAGGAATATGGTAAAATTGGATGAATGAGTGTAGTTGTGTTTTATTATATAGAATGATAAACTCCCCCCCTCCTAAAAAAAACACTTTTAATTTATATTTATATGTATATGTTATATGTTTATTGTATGAATGAGTCATAAAACCTCATTAATCTTGAATAAGTTTATTGTCATGTTTTTGATGTCTAAGTGCTTTATCTAATTTGATGGCTTGATATCTTTCTATTGATCTTTGAGTTATATATAGAGAGAGTTTGATAATTTTTCCATAATATTTTTAAACGAATTGAATAATTGAAATTTTTAGATAATATAATACGATTTTACTTAAAATTGCAAAGAATGGATTCAAGACCACATATAAGACAACGATGTGTTAAAATCTTATCTAACGATTCATCAATTTGTAAAATCATGAGTTGAACTGTAAATTAATTGCTACAAAATGAACCGGAGTTCACAGTGTGGTTCAATCAGGGTTTGGAGAATGTAGTTAATCGTACCAACATATATGATAACCTATTGGTTCGGTTTTGGATCAACCATGTCTCAATCTGATAGAATGTGAGGAAGTATGTAAATATTTTATATCTTTTGTTTAAATATATGAAAATTTTCTACATTTTATATACTTTGGATGATTATATTTGTAAATGCACTAGAATGTGACATGTGGCACCATAGTAATCCAAGTCCGATGTGGAGCGATAATATTTCAAGTCAAACATGGCACTATACTCTGATTCCGATAGACAAAAGGAAGATTAATAAGCCGAGTTTGGAGGTTGATAAAGTAATGCTCCGGGTCCAAGAAAGGAGAATGGAAATAACCCCACATTGAAGCTTGGAATTGGAAAATGGGTTGAGTGTAACACGTAATCCAGATCCCAAAATATCATGGATCTTGCTAAGATACGATCTATTGGATTTTCGATAAATCGGGGATCATCTTAGATAAAGGGAATTCGTTACTAAATTAGCTTAATGAATATGGACATTTCTAAAGAGATACATTCCAATTTGGATTCCAATTTCGAATTAGGAGAAAGATAACGTCAACATAGCAATGATGAGGATTAGGGTTTGATCCCTATAAATACAAGAAGTAGAAACATTAAGAGGTATGCTTTCTTTTTCACACTGAAACTCTATCAATTTTTTGTACTCAATCTAATTGGGGCGTCAGAAAGGCAATGTTGTAGGTAGGGATGACAATTTTTTCCTGTCCCTATAGGGTCAATTTTTCATTACCTTAAATGATTTCGGGGGTGGGGACGATTTTGATATACCCCGTACCGAAATATATATTATTATATACTTATAAATCAACAGACACATGAATTTGATCACAAGTTCAAACCTTCTTAATTTTTTTAAAAAATAATATATATATATATATATGGGAGCGGTTCGATAGCCCTAAAGTTTGCCAAACATTTTTTGTAAATCACTTTTGATGGGGTTAGAAATTTTGGAATAGGCTGAGTTTTTGTGAGGATGATCTCTACAGTGAAGAGATCATCCTCACCAAAAATCAGCTCATTTTACAAGTTGAAGAATCGTGGACCATCCAATTTTTGTAAATCATTTTTGATGGGGTTAGAAATTTTGGAATAGGCTGATTTTTGGTGATGATGATCTCCTCATCATAGAGATCATCCTCACAAAAAATCAGCTCATTCCAAAGCTTCTAACCCATGTTTTGAAAAATGTTTGGCAAGATGTTTGGCAAACTTTAGGGCTGTTGAACCGCCCCATATATATATATACACACACACACATTGGAAATGGGTTGAGCTGACCTGTCTTGTTGCCATCCCTCATCGTAGGTACACAGTGAGCAAGAATGTCGAAGTAGTCCAAAAAATTACATTTACATCCCTGTAGAGAAAAAGAAACTCTCAAACCCTCCTTTAGAGACGAAACAAAGTTCTTCAAGAGACTTGGACTCTGATTAAAAAGAAGATTGAGCCTAAAATCATTTTTTGAAAGTTAAGAAATCTTTCTCAATTAATCAAGCACTAAGTATGAAAAGAAGAAATTTACACGAAGACTCTATAGAAAATCAAACACAACAAAATTAGCATCAAAACAACCTTCCCAGTTGATCACGTACGAAGTCCAAAGAGAAGAAAGCGACACGCACTTCACCACTATTTTTGTATTTGACTATAAATCATAAGATAACATTGAGATTTATATCTTCATTTTCATCAAAATCAATATAAATAATTTGTGATCGTCCTTTCAAGTTTTCAATCTAGCAAGCATTTTTTTTAATTCTAAGTTTTGCTTAAATCATTTTTTTTTCCGGATTTTCAATCTATGTTTTCTTATTATTTTATTTTTTTAAACTGTTCGCAGTTTAAACTCACGCGGGTTAGGAATATCATGCAGTTTAGGTTCATGTGTTGAGGAGCACTGTTAAATAGTTTAGGCTTGTGTTGAGGAGCATTGCCAACAGTTTAGACTCGTATTGAAAAGTGTTGACAATAGTTTAGGCTCGTGTCGATGAGCATTAACAATAGTTTAGACTCGTGCTGATGAGTGATGTTGATTATTTATCTAAGAGAAGGAATTTAAAGAAGAATTTTTTTATTGCGATGACTGAATCTGGCATGACTTTGCAGGTTGCCTACATACCCAATGTGGGATCAAGCCAAAATGTAGTTCACCATTTGTTTTGAGTTACTTTACATATAAAGACCAAGTTGGAGATTTTCATCAACAATAGTGGTTTGACCATTCACGAGAGTGTAATAGTTTGGTTCCATCTCGACCTTGATGTTTTTCTCGTACTTGTTTGAGTTTTCAAGGGGTATGAGATTGGGGAAGTCCTCTTCAGAAGTTGAAGTACATTGTAGATATTTAATCGTAATGGTGTATCTTTTGTGATCGAGAAAATGCTTTCTACTTTAAATTATTGTCCATCGAGGCTTAAAGTGTGAGCAGTTGCTATACACATTATCATCATTTTCTTATAATGTATCTACTTTGACTTGATTAAACATGTTGGTGTAGACTAACATGCAAAATCCCTTCTTCCTTTTTTTCGACTTAGCTTTTGGTGGAATATTCCTTCTATTAGATGTTGGTCTTGAAGATAGCATAGTTGAAAGATGAGGATATTCTTTTCTTAACATGTGGTAATCGTCCACATTTTATTTTCAACACAAGCAAGCTGTAGCAGTTGAAGTGTAGATCGTAACTCGTATGAGCATGGTCTTCCATTTGAATAATGTTATTGACGTGAAAATAGAGGAGAAATGATTTGCCCCCAATTTGATAATGCCTTCAATGTGGATCGAGGATCACTAACGTCAAAAGATTCCAATTGATGTTGTTTTAGCAATGATAACACTCATTTATCTTGAGGGAGTGAAATCAATATTGCAAATAAACTCTTTTAGGACTAACAAAGTCGTCCATGTGTCTTGGGATTTGTCAACTTTCGACTTCCCATTTCGTTTCTTTGTTGACATTTTTATGGATGAGGTAAACATAACCTCTTATCCTTGAAATGATGTTTCTTCTTTTAACTTAGATTTTTGAGGCATGAATAGTCATAGATTACCATGTGTAGCAATACTTTTCTCCATGTTATAGACTCGTATTGCTAGCTCTTCGAAAATATGGGTTTTACTACTTTTAAGATGTATAACAGTCCCCTATGCATCTCATGAATGCACATCGCGATGGTAGATGATTGGGAAAACTGATCCATGTAGTTAAAAGAGATTTCTCAAATGCTCGATATACTCGACAACTTGTTCATTTTTTATTTGCTTAATAGTGGTGAGTTCCACTATGCTTACTAACTTATTAGTACTCTAGAAGCAGGTGATGAACTTTCTTTTTAGTTGATCCCAACTATCTATCAAGTTGGATTCCAAGTCGGTGTACCAAACGAACTTATTAACATGGAAGGAATGATCAAACTGTTTCACCATGAAGTTACTGTTGTAAATACCTCATTTTTGCACTCGCTTGATTAACCAATTTCTTAACTTGATTGCGACGATTCCCGATGATGGATGAATATTCTAAATTTTTTATTTATTACTAAATGTGTTCCCAAGCTTGGATGAGATATTTCATGCAAATAAACTTTAAAAATCACATTGAGTTAGGAAAATATGTCCTAAAACATAGAAATCATTAATTTGAGATAAAACAAAGTTTTACAAGAAAAATCATCAAAAAATGATCAAATTATCAAAATACCTTGACAATAGAACATCCCTAGAGGATACATTACGCTTAGGAAAATTCTTTCAAACATATAAAATAATAAATTAAAATCAAATAATCTGTTTCGTTAATTTTCACAAAATTTGATAAAATTATCAAAAAAAA
Source organism: Akebia trifoliata (assembly GCF_017979445.1). NCBI lineage: Eukaryota > Viridiplantae > Streptophyta > Magnoliopsida > Ranunculales > Lardizabalaceae > Akebia > Akebia trifoliata. Next base: position 11,192,131 of record NC_141385.1, on the reverse strand, counting down.
CCCCTAATAGGGTCCAAGATCATTTCATGTAAGTCATAAGTGACACAAACCAATATTCACATAGAATTTCTTATGAAAAATTGATTTTAAACATTTTAAAACGTCAAAAAAAGATATCTCAATTCAAAAGTCCTCTTTAAGAGCAAAATGATAATTTTTCAATCATAAAATTTGAAGATCGAAAATGAATAATTAAAATAAACTAAAATCTTAATAAATTAAATTAAAATTTTTGAAAAAATAAATTCAATTAATTAAGCTTATGGGCCAAATTTTAAATGGTGACCCATTTATTTAAGTGGATTCCAAATAATATTTAATAAAGAACCCTCTACCAAGGGTCTCAAAGAATTCATAATAATTTAATAAAGAATCCTCCATTGTGAGGTTCTCCAAAATTAAAAAATCTCATTTTACGTAAGTTAAAAAATAAAATCTAATTAAAATCTTATCTAAATAATTTAATAGATTAGTTAGAGATAAACCTTATTTCGAAGAGACCTAATTAAATCCTAATCCGATCAACAAAACTCTTTAAAAATGAGCATCCACGACTTAATTTCGGAGGTCTTGAGAAATCCTAGAAAATAAAGGTAAAAAAACTCCCCAAAATCTCTCCAAAATCCTAAATTTGAAATCCCATATCAATACCTAAATCCAAGCTCTAATTTTCAACCTAAAAAAATACAGAAATCCTAAAAATACCCCAAAAAGATATAAAAACATCTAGATCTAGAAGAGTAAAGTCTCATCTCGAAGATCGAAAACGGATTTAAAACTAAAGATAAAGCGAGAAGATTCACACGAGGAACGCTTACCACTAGTTTCTGAAAGAACCATCGTTGTAATTACTCAAGTAAAATAAAAAGTAATATCTTTATTTTTATTCTAAATCTATACAAATTTTTACAATATAAATATTTGAGAGAAGTAGAGATCGATTTTTACTAGGCGAGATTGGTGCCTAACACCTTCCAATCTCGTAACTTGATATCCGTATTGATAATTTCTTCGTAGTTTTGTATTTCTTATTCATTTAGAGTCATTTTTTGATTCTTAGACTGTAAAACTGTGTGGCAACTCAAAAAAAAAAAAAATCAAATCCACACCTGCGGATCGATGGCGCTTTCAGTCGTACATACTAACGTTGTTGTATGTTTCAATGAAGTGGGTAATGTATTATTTTGGATTTCTCTTTCCTTCGAATTGTTATAATTTCGGTTGTTGGGACTTTATCGAAATACATATTTATTTTATCTATTGAGTATAAGGTTTTGAGTAGACCAATGAAGATTGTGGCATGCCCTCTTATTGAACATAAATGGTGTCAATAATCATTGTTTACAATTGTTGGACAGATAGTGAGGTGACAGATGTGTAGTATTTTGTGAGTCAGAATGATCTTCCTAGTTCTCATCTTTGCAGGGAGTCATGTATGTTTTAGGAGTGAATGTTGGATGTAAGGGTCCAACGCTTGATTCAGTTACTTTTTCTTTTTATTCTCAATGGTTGAGTAAAGTTGTAATTTGAACGTCTTTTTTTCGATCATCTTTATTAATTTGTTGATGGTGTTTGTCATCTAGGCTAGTTGTTCTTCCATCATTAGTGTTTCGATTGTCATCACTGCGCTAATAGAAGTGAGTTTGTGATGGAAAAATGATTGATAAAGCTCTAGATGATCATTTGCTTGACTTTGAATCAGATCCAGAATTTGATTAGTCATTTTTCATAATGTCTGCCCACATCGTTTTTGTGGCATAATTTTTAGAGTGATGATGGAGAGGCTCAATTAGGTGGGAGCCACCGGTTTTCATCATGGTTCACATCACAGGATGAATGCAATTAACAACCATGGTAGATTTATAGTTAGAGGAAGTAATTTTCTTACTTTTACCCGTAGTAGGAGTTACGAAAACATTGGCATTAAAAGATGTCATTGTTGTCGAAGTTGACTAAAATATGAGAGGTTGAGATAGTCCCACCGGATGTGCTAAAAATTTATAGATAACAAATTTAATAGATATGCCTCGAGATTTGTGAAACAAGATCACAAATGATTTTATTGCTTTTGATGAAAATGAAGCGTACAAATCTCAATACAATCCTCAAATTAACAATCAAGTATAAAAATAGTGGTGAAATATGTAGCTTTCTTCTTTTTGGGTTTCGTATGATCAACTTAAAATGTTACTTTGATGGTTGTTTTATTATGCTTGATCTTCTATAGAGGCTTTCGATAGATTTTCTTCTCTCTAAACTTTGTGTTTGATCGACTGAGAAATATTTATTTAATGGTAGCTTTGTTGTGTTTCATTTTCTGTAGAGACTTTCTATAGGTTTTCTTCTCTCTAGGTTGTTTGTAGATAATGACTTTAGGTTTAATCTTCTTAAAAGGTTTGTTGTAGATTTTCTTTTCTTCGAACTTCACTTATTGGCTTCTGAAGAAAAGCTTTTGTGCTTAATCTTCTTTTAATGAAAGCGCCCTCAATCCGCGTGTGCGGATCCATTTTTTGGTGTTTGGGAGTCGCCACCTAGTTTTTCGATCTAGGAACCGAATCATGACTATAAATAGATAAACAATACTAATCTACAAAAAAGAAACTATGGGTCCGGGGATCACGTTACGGGATTGAAAGCTATTAGGCACAAATCCCGCCTGATAAACGTCGGTCTTTACTTTTTTCAAAAATTACATTACTAAAAATGACTTAAAAAATAAAATAAAAAATCTAACTTACCTGTGTGATTGCAACAATCGATTCCTTCAGAACTGGCAGAGAGTGTTTCTCATGTGAATCTTCCTGTTTTTATTTCTATCACTAGATCTATTTCTGATCTCCAAGATGAGGCATTCTCCAATTAGATCTGACTATTTTCTAGTTTTTTGGGTGTTTTTTGAGGAATTTTAGATTTTTTTTTATAGTAAAAAATGGGGTATGGGTGTTAGGTAAGGACTTGGGACTTCAGATTTAGGATTTTGGGAAGGTTGGGGTGGGTTTCTGGCCTTTCTTTCATAGGATTTTTCTTGGACCGCGAGTTTAAGATGTAGAGGCTCATTTTTGTAGAGTTTTTTGGGAGTTTTTCAGTTTGACTGGGTATATTTAAGTTGTTTAACTAAGGTTTTAAATCTTACATACAATGAAGCTTTTTTAATTTTTGGAAAATCCCATAATTATATTTTAATTCTTTGGGATCCCAAATGGAGGGGTCTTTTAATAAATATTGTGTGGGCTCTACTTAAATAAATGGGTCACCACTTAAAATTTGATCCATGGGCTTAATTAATTGATTTTATTTATTTAAAATTTTAATTCAATTTATTAAGATTTTACTTTACGTTTATTAATATTTTAATTATTAATTTCAAAATTTAAAATTTTTAGGGTTGGAAAATTATCGTTTTGCTTTCAAAGATGACTTTTGAGTTGAAAAGTTGATTTTCGACATTTTGAGATATTTTGAAATCATTTTTTCGTAAGAAATTCAATGGGAGTATCGGTTTGTGTCAGTTATGAATTTTTAGCATAAAATGATTGTGTACCCATTAAGGCATTTTCATAATTTTGTCAAATTTTATGAAAATTGATGGAATAATTTTATTTCATTTTAATTTTTTGTTGAAAAGATTGTCCTAAGCGTAATGTAGACTCTAGGGATGTTTTGATGTTATGGGTATTTTGATAATTTGATCATTTTTAGTGATTTTTTTCTCGTAAAACTTCCTTTTGTAGTAAGAATGATGATTTATTATAGGTTTTGGGTCATATTTTCCTAGTTTAACGTGATTTTTAAAGTTTTGCTTGTTTAAAATATCTCATCTGAATTTTTGAAATATATCTAACAATAAATAAAAAATATTGGAATATTCATCCATCATTGGGGATTGTCGCAATCGGGTTGATGAGTTAATTAATCAGGTGAATACGAAAATAGGGTGTCTACATTTGAATCGAAGTTCAAATCTCTCTTAAAGAATCTTATTTTGTCTTTAGAGGAGGGCTTGAGAACTTCTTTTTCTAGAGAGAGAGAGAGCTTTTGTCTTCTAAGAGAAAGTGATTCAAGTTTCTCTCAAAATGAAGGCGGCTTTGATATTTATAGACTTAATATAATTTAGTTTTCCAATTATCCTTTGATTTAAAGAGAGTTTTGATTGATTCATTTAAAGGCTAAATTTGTCCAAATTCAATTTTAAGAATTTTATGGATTATTGATGGGTCAAACTCATTTATTTGGGTGTAGGCTCAATATTTAATAAGTGGATCACTTTGATTTAATTGAATAACGGATTTTATTTATGAAAAACCCAAAATCCAAGATTTAAAAGGCCTATCCCAGCCAATGAGCTCAATTTGAATATGTGGGGTCCATTTATGAATTTTATGGACTTTCAATTGATTTTTGTAATTTGTGAGGACCATCCCAAGATTTTGATGCCTACTAATAAATTGCATCTACATACCAAATTAGATTTTTTCTGATCTATCTGGATCTTAGTGTTAAGACCCGAATCTTATTGAAGAGATTTCAAATCAAATATTTGATCCATTGGTAGCACCAACTTACATAATTGAATTATGTATACAAGAGATCCAGACTAGTGAACCTAATTGAAACGGAGATAGAAATATCTCTTCCTATCCTTTTAAATCGGGTTCGTTCTAAATTAGTGACTTATGAACCACACACTCAAATTCAAATCAAATGAATCGACAAACCAATTAACATTAGAACCAAACCACTTTGCCATGGAAATGTGAATGATGTGAGTTAAAATCCTTACAATTCTCTTAAAAATCCTCAAAATATGAACAAATTATGCTAAATTAAGCGGCCAAATTAGACATTTTCCTTGCATAATACATATCCTTAGTCCTTTCTAGGTGCTCTGTGGTCCAGTTTTCTTGACCCCATAGTATCTCCAACCACACACTTATCTACATACTTACAAGGCCAACCCACTCCCTTATCAATTGCTACGTAATCCAAGCATTAGAATGTGTTTGATTCACATGTGTCAATTTTCTAATTGACCACGTGGCAAGTTCACTACCACTCATCGTTCTTAAGGCTTATAACAAAAACTGTTTATTCTATTGGATAAAACCAGTCATCAAAGCCACACATTTCAATCCCTCCAACACATACTAATAATAAGCTCCTTTTTAAGTCTGGGTCGAAGCGCTAAAGATTGTTCTCTTATCGAATAGAATAAAGTTAGTTCTAGAATTAAGGAAGAATGGGTTGTGCCTCATCTAAGCGAATTGAGGCAACTATGGTCTCGGATGTGTATCGCCCCGCTCCAACGAGTTTCGCTGTCTTCGACATCAGTACCATTGAAGAGCCGTGGCTTAAGGTCGATGATCAACACGAGGAGCAACAAGAGAAGGTTGTGCACGTGCCGGCTCCAATACTAGAGAAGCTCGACAAGTTCGAGCTCACTCCTGATGGGCCTCATTCGTGGTCCGAGGTTAGTAAGGTCTTAGAAGATCTAAAGCCCACATTTGAAACCAAAACATCCCCTGTATCAAAACCCAAGCCCGAGAACAGCCCGGTTCAAGATAGTACGCCTATCCAAACACCACCCATACACAAGAACCTTTCCTTCCACACACTTGAAGAGCTTGAAACTAAGCTCTCATCCAAGTCGAAGAAACCTGAGTTGAAGAAACCCGAGTTGAAGAAGACTGAATCAGAACTCGGTGTTGTTAAATCATCTGATTCCGAAGTGGTTGTTAAGCCGGTGAGAGAGAATTTGTTTATTGTGAAAGATAGATTGGAGAGAGAAAGAAGTGGAAAGTTGTCAAATTTGGATAAGAGAATCGGTGTTAAGTTTAAACGAAACCCACTCAGTGAGTACCCAGAGAAGTGCCCACCCGGTGGGGCTGACTCGATCGTACTCTACACAACTACGTTGCGTGGAGTACGCCGTACGTTCGAGGATTGCAACCGAGCGAGGACAATCATTGAAATGTATCGAGTGGTGATTGATGAGCGTGACGTGTCGCTACATGGTGGGTTCTTGAACGAGTTGAGGGAACTAATAGGTGAGGGTGCAAGTGTGCCAAGGTTGTTTGTGAAAGGGAGGCACATAGGTGGGGTGGACGAGGTGGTGGAGCTGAACGAGTTGGGTCGACTCAGTGAGTTGATTAACTCAGTTGGGATCGAAAAGGGAATAGGGAAAGTGTGTGAGGGGTGTGGTGGGGCCAGGTTTGTTCCCTGTTTGGAGTGTGGGGGAAGTTGTAAGGTTTTGATTGGTGATAAGAAGGAAAGATGTTCAAAGTGTAATGAGAATGGATTATTGCTGTGTCCTTTGTGTCACTAATGTTTTCTGGAATCCGATATTTTCCAGAAAATTAATATAATTCAGGTGGGACCCCTTGTAATTTTTGGTTTTATTTTTATCAACAAAACTATCAATGTTTGTAAATTATAAATTATAAATTATAAATTATATTGTCGGAATACATACTTTTTTGTGTGTGTTCGAATATTTATCACTTTCTTTCCTATATATAAAAAGGGTATGTTTGATTGCAAGGAATTTGTTGTGTAGGAAATACGAACACTTTGGTATAGAGGCAGAATCGGATTTTACCTTGATCGACCTTGTTCTAGTGATCCGAAGTAGCCCATCAGTTCCTCCTGTAAACATCAATGTAATACTTCTCAAAGATCCTTCGACGTCCAAGTTAGAATTACAAAGAAAATAGTATTCTAGAATGACAATAGTTTTAACCCTTTCTTTCTTGGTCAAAAGAAGATCTCTTCACCTATGTTAATTCTCCTATTTATAGGTTCTCCCTTCAAATAAGAGTTTCCCCCTTAATCAGGATGTGATCATTGTAAATCTCTTGATCGCAAAGATCCTAAACAAAATTGGGATATCTGAGATTGAGTCCAAGATTTCTGGGAAATCTCTTCCGAAATCTTCAGATTTGACATGCATAATCCAGAATCACAGAGATATTCGAAATAGGCCTGCTCTGCTAAGCAGACTAGATTTCTTCTTAAGTTGTTCTATCCCACCAATTAGACCAATTGTTACTAACTTGGTCTGTCCTGCTGTTGGGCAGGACTAGCTCGCTCCAAGTACCACTTACTCTGCTAGGACACGTGTACGGTCTAGATAACGTACCATTATTACCCTATACGCTTGAGAAAATGAATATTGTGAAAATTCAAATTTCATCGTTTAAATGAATCTAGGAAAATATCAAAAAGCGAGTTGGTTTTTAGTATGGTTTTATAACTCGTCAAGTCAACAACAAATGTAGTCGAGTCAACTTGACCTTATTGGATTTCAAGCGGACTTGGCCTCAAAATCTGATGGAATCAATTCATCCAATCACTTGCCAAACCATCAAGTCAACTTGGTTGAGTCAAATAAAAAATGCATCTTATCATGCTAGAACTCAATTGAGTAAATCGATTATACATAATATAGTTGTTGGACCCCGAGGGGTTGGCTCAATGACAATTTTGCACTGATAAGTAGTTAATGCCCGTAGGTTGTGAGTTTGATACCCAGTAAGAGCATTAATTCCCTAAGGGCCACCCGCGAGGGTGCACCCTCACTTACTTGGTGCGTGTGATGTGCGGGCATTGCACGTGCCCTGGACTAGTCCTTAGACAAAACCATGGTCTATGGACTAGGCAAAGCCTAAATACAAGCCCGATCAGTTGTCTACAGGGATACTCGGTTATCAAAAAAAAATTGTTGTGGATAACAAAAATGGAATACTTTATTTGGTTTAAAGTATTAAAATACCTGAAGTTTGAGTGTAGTTTTTCAGTTTTCAAACAATAATTTTCAAATTTAGATGGGAGGGGGGGTAATCATGAGAGAATAACATTTCCCATGGGATGGGAATCCATTTTCTCTCATTGGGCAGTAAATCTTATTAGATTGGAATGATTTTTAGGGAAAATACGTAGTCAAACACCTAAAAATCATTTTTTTCAAGAAAAATCATTTTCCCACTCATTTTTCAAGGACAATTGTGGAGGGATAAAATTTGATTATCATATGGATCGTTCATTCATGCTAATTGGCACAAATCTTGAGGCGGACACATGGAGTTATTTAGGTCGGGAGTTGAATAATCAAAGGGGTAGGATGGTTGGGGGCAAATGAAGGTCAAGATAGAGCTCGGGATAAAAGAAGGATGGGAAGAAGAAGACCTAAGGTCAAAGTCGAAACAAGAAGACCTAAGGTCAAAGTCGATACAACAAGACCTAACGCGAAGGTCGGCACTGTAGACACCCCATTTTCGCATTCGCCTGATAAATCAATTCGTCAACCCAATTGTGACGATTCCCCATGATGGATGAATATTCCAATATTTTATTTTGTTACTAAATATGCTTTAGAAATTCAGGTGAAGTATTTTAAGCAAGTAAAACTTTAGAAATCACGTTACGCTAGGAAAATATGACCTAAAATATAAAAATCATTATTTTTCAGATAAAAAAAAGTTTTACGAGAAAAATTGCTAAAAAAATGATTAAATTATCAAAATATCCCTAACATCAAAACATCCTTAGAGCCTACATTACGATTAGGAAAACCCTTTCGAACATAGAAAACAACAAATTAAAACTAAATAAACTGTTTCACCAATTTTCACCAAATTCGATGAAATTATGAAAATGCCCCCTCATAGGGTCTATGACCATTTCACACCAAAAACCTATAAGTGATGCAAACTGATACCCCCATTGAATTCCTTATGAAAAATTGATTTCAAAATCTCTCAAAACGTCGAAAATCAACGTTTAAACTCAAAAGCCTTCTTTGAGAGCAAAACGATAATTTTTTCAACCTTAAAAATTAAGAATCTGAAACGAATAATTAAAATATTAATGAACGTAAAGTGAAATCTTAATAAATTGAATTAAAAATTTAAACAAATAAAATCAATTAATTAAGTCAACGGATCAAATTTTAAGTGGTGACCCACTTACTTAAGTGGAGCTCACATGATATTTATAAAAGACCCCTCCATCTAGGGTCATAAAGAATTAAAAATATAATTAGGGAGATTTTTCAAAAAATTTAAAAATATTCATTGTACGTAAGAATTAAAATCCTAATTAACCTTATCTTAAAGAAACCTAGTCAAACTGAAAAACTCCCAAAATTTTTTATAAGAGGAGCTTCTATAACCTAATCTCGCAGGTTAAGAAAAATCCTAGGAAAGAGAGGTCAAAAATTCTCCCAAACCTTCCCAAAATCCTAAATCTAAAGTCCCAAGTCCCTACCTAACACTCAAACCCCATTTTTTCCTCAAAAAATACCCAGAATTCCTCATATCGGAAGCGGATCTGGTAACGGAGACACAAGTAGGAAAACTTATACGAAAAATGCATTTCGCCGATTATGAGGAAATCAATCGTCACAATCATTAGGTAAACTAGTTTATTTTATTTTATTTTATTGTTTAGGTCATTTTTAGCAATGTAATTTTTGAGAAAATTAGAGATTGACATTTGCCAGGCGGGATTGGTGCCTAACACCTTCAAATCCAGTAATGTGATCCCTGGACCATTTCTTTTCATTGATTAGTACCTTTTATCGATTTTGAGTCATGTTTCGATTCTTAGATTGTAAAACTAGGTGACGACTCCCAAACACCAAAAAGTGGATCCGCCCACGCAGATAGAGGGTGCTTTCAAGCACCAGAAGTAGATAAGGTCGGGAGGGTTCTCTCTCGAATGGTATGCCATGACAAATCACGTCAAATCCCTTATTTGATGGGATTTGAGCGTGATTTTGAAAGGATTTTGTTGTTAGAATGTTACCAAGTCAAAAATGGGCTTAATTAAGCAAAATTCTTAATTTGGACAAAGGATGAATGTTGTAATTGTAATCTAATTAGTATTTGGGTTTCGTTTTGGGGGTTAGGCTTTTTCTATTTAAAATGGACTAAAGGCCATTGTAAGGAGAGGAAAAGGAGATGAAAGAATGGGAAAAAATTATATAACAATGAGATTTTGAGGTCGATTTTTCACAAAATCGGTCTCAACAACAATCAAACAGATCGTAATGGACAAATGAATGAAATACCCTAATCTTCAATCCCTTAAAAAAAGTGGTCTTCAACATCCTCACATTTTAGGATAAAAATCTTAATTTGTTTAGCATTAGTTGATTTTTTTTCTCTCAAAAATCTCTTGATTTTCCCCAAAACCCATGGGCTTCAAACCTTATTGGGAATATGGATTCCCCATTACTCATAAGAGGGTAAACATTTTCCTACTTTGGATAGAAAACCACTTAGAGAGAAAAATTGAATTCCAAGGAAATTACTCATAGATGGGGAAACATTTTCCTTATTTGGGTAGAAAATCACTTTGAGAGGGAAATTGAATTCTAATGAAAATGTGTAATCGCATGAAGTTGCATTTCCCTTGAAATTTTTTTTCTCACCTATTTTTCATGCGTAATTAGCTAGACCCTTACATTGTGTTTGGATAGAGAGAAATGGAGAGAAGAGAAGAGAAAATAAATGTGTTTTCTCTCCATTATCTTGTTTGGATTGTTAAATGGGGATAGAAGAGGAGAGAAAAAAAAATGTGAGTTTTCTTTCTCTCCAAAAGTGGAGAGAAATGGAGAAAAAACCTTTAAAAATATTTTATAATTCCACCTTTGCCCCTAGATCTCTTTTAAGATATTTTAAAATTCCAAAGTTGTCCCAAGTTCTCTTCTGTCAATCCAAATATAATGGAGAGAAATTGAGTTTCTCTTCTCTCTACTTCTCTCAATCCAAACATAGCCTTAGGGTAATAACATTATTTATTTTCTTTTTAACAATATAGAGATGAAACAATAAAGAAAATCAAGTAATTAATTAAATCATGCTTAAAATTGATGGTGATCTTGTTACCAAAACCCAAGTGTGAACTTTGAAGACAAAGGAATTTTGAAGATAAGGGTATTTTGATCATATTCTATTAGTCTCTAGAAGAAAAACTGCAAGTAACCCCAAAGTTGAACTGAGATTTGCTGTTTTGAAAGTTATTTGCCACCACTACAATATGAAGGCCTTTTAGAGGTGATTTATTTGAGCGGTTCTGTGAAGCATCACCAATGGAGCAATATCAAGGGCATTTTTGTATAAAGGGCCTCCCATGATGAAATTGGTGATAAGAATGCCGATTTTAAGGGCGGAATTAAATAGGTAATTTTGTAAACTGCCATAAAAACCCTAAATCGATAATACTTTTTTCCAATACGCCATCAAGGAGATGAAGAACCGAGGTAATTTTCGCGTAAATGCCCTCTATAGTTGATTAAGAGAGGTGATTATTGATAAATCACCGGGAATCTCAATCAATTTTGGCGTTTTCGTGATCTCCATTTTTGTGTTATTTATTTATTTATTTTTTTCATTTCCTCTTCTACTCTCACACTTTATATCTCCGTCTCATTCCCTCTCCATCCCAATCTTGATCACGATCTTTCAAAGTTGAAGAAGAACAAGAACAAGAAGAAAATGAAAGGAGGGATTTTTATCGACCTTCTTATCTCTCAAGGGTTAGAATGTCTGATTGAAGAAGAAAAAGAAGAAGGTAATTTTTTTTTTTTACTTTTCTCTATAATTGACGTGTTTTCCCAGGAATTTAGTAATTAATTGTTTTAAAGAAGATTCTTTGGTGGGACGTATTTTAGGAGAATTATTGATGTGCTTGTGAATTGCCATTCTCTTCTTGTTCAGACATTTAATCATATAGTTTTCTCTTGTTAGTATGTTTTCTTTCCGGTTTTCATAGCTTGAAAGGAAGGTAGAATAAAATGTGGTTTATTTTTAAAAGTTATTTCTTGAACACAAATCAAACTTTTGTTAATGTTTTTTGTATTTTATTTGAGTAAAGGATGTAGAAGTGTGGAGTTGACTTATGGGCTGTTTGATTAAAAACAAAGGTGTTTTACCAAAATGGTGAAGGATCAACTATTTTTATTATTATATAAAATGGTAAGTTTTTTATGATTATTTGTTAATTTCTTGAAATTATAAGGTTGTTAATTTCTTAGGTAACTCTTTGTGATCATGTTCTTTAATTGGAGTTTTGGGTTTAGGGTTTATGTGCTTCTCACTAATTTTTTCTAGGAATTTTGGTTTGGAGGTATTGTTTATGGGTAGGTAAAATATTCTTTATTTATTTATTATTTATATGGTGTAGGGATTGCAAGATTGAAGATAACAATTTTTAAATAGACATTCCAGGCATAAATCTATTGTGAAAGGTATGGTCTTCAATATCCGTTTAATATGAAATTCATGTATAAAGACAAATGACTCTTTTTCTTTTATTATAGACAAGATTAAAATATCGTTCAATCTCATTGTGTTGGTAAGCTGGCAGAATGAGATAATAGGAAGAAAAAACCATTTCTAAAACATACCCCAATTCAATGCTTAATTAAGCTTACATATCATTTTTATGTATGTAATAAAAGACATACAATAAATATAAGCTTCTAAACCAATTTTAATGTTTAAATTAGGTGAAGAGAATATATATGATATCCCAATGTGTCATTTCTATACCTCACTGGAAGAAGGTGTTTTGGTTGAGATGGATACGTGATTGAGTATCCCTTAAATCAAGAAAAGTTTTAAATCATTGTGTGACAATGATCGATAAGCTAAGTGGGATCATCTGTGTATGATATGTGGGGTATTGATCGTCAAGGATGATATACCTAAGATGTATCATGTATTATTTCACAAATAGAATTGTCAACAATTTGGGGAGGCTTTACCCATATATTCAAACTAGTGTGTTTTTTATTACCAACAACCCAAATGTAAGTTTAGCATGTAATTGTTGCCTGGTTTGCCGAGGTTGATTCCTATCCCAACTGGTTGGTTTCTCAGTCATATTCACAGAGACTAAAAATTTGGGCTGAGTTGAATGGGTCCTATTTTTTTATTTGGTTCTATCTAAAGTCATATCATATGTTAATTTAAGTGTGTTCATGTTAGCTCTCCATTATGTGTACTCAAATAGTTTCATGATTGTCTTTTTTAGTAGTGATAACCACAATTCAAGTGAGAAGAATCTGATTTTCTTTTATCCATAAAATGTAATTAGTCTGATATTAGATAATCAAGGTATTTTGCTTGAATCTCACAAGAAATGGGCAACTTAATTCCTTAATAGTTTTTTTGGGTTCAACAATTCCATGTGAGAATTGTTTCTAAGAATTATACTTATTTATTTATAATTTCTTTTGGTGTGTGAGAATCACTTTCATTTCTATTACTTCCATGATTGTGAGAAACTGAATTACATAATCTAAATTTTTTATTATCAAATATAAAAGCACACGTATTGAATTATACTCAAATTGTAACTTTCACTACTAAAAAGATGTGATCTAGGGGCATTTTACTAGCTACAATTTTATGAAACACCTCATATTCAAGACCAAACAGGAGCGTTCTTTTGGAAACACCGAAGAAAACCGATCAATAGGGGTGATTTTTGAATAAACGCTGCACAATCTAGATCAATTTTTGGCATGGTGCTTTTTGAATGAAAGTTTTCATGGGATTTACCCTCTTTTCATCTTCTCCTCTCTTTCCCTGATTCTCTTTCCATGAGAAAGTCCTAAAAATTGGAGCATCTCTCTTTAACACAAACAATATGCTCATGATATTCTAAATCCTTGCTTCACATAGATTTTATTTATTCTCTCTCTTTCTCTTGCTCGCTCGAAAATTCTATAGGGATTTTCTGCATTAATCAAAGAGTTTGGAGTTCCAATCTAAAGTCCTATAATGGCGACTGCTTCAAGTAAAAATTTTGTATCCATTTTTGTAAATTATATGCTACTAGCATCATCAATTAGATCCAATGTTAGGGTTTATTGGAACATTAATTTTTTTTTTCTTTTGGATTTAGGGTTTTTCAATTAGATGAAGCATAGGTTAAGGTTTATAGATTGTTAGGTTTTATGAGGTTACTGATTAAATCATACCCGAACAACAATTATATTTCCAAGATTAGATTGGTAATTTGCCCTAATTATGATAGTTCCTTGTATTGTGTCCCCTTATGGAAGAAAAAGAGAAGTTGAGATTGCTTGTAATTACCTTGAAAACCCTCGCCCCTTAGTTTCCTAGAAACTTTGAAGTGTTCATATACTTGAGATTTTTTAAGATTGTGGAAGAATTGAGGAGATTTTTGGATTTTGTTTCTTCCTTCTATTTCTATTCTTGATTTCTGTTTTAATTTCGCATTGAGTTATCCTAGCTTATGAGCCTGATCTGATTGGAAATGGCATAGTTGTAGCTATTGTTAAAAAAAATCAAACCTTAGTTTTAGTTAGAATCCACTACTTTGATTCTGAATCAACCCAACCTTGGCTTTAGTTAGAATCCATTATTTTTATTTTTGGAATCTTGACCCCTTGAAGTGGATCCATGCATGGAGTTGTTGGGCTTCCCTTCTTTCCTTGTTAGTATTTTAAATTGCATACTTTAAACCAATCTAGCTTAATTGACTCATTATTTGTAATGTTTAAAAAAAAAAAAAATGTTGACTAAGTCAACTAAAGTTGACTCTGTAAGTTCCATGTTTTGTCAATCCCGAGACACATGTTGAGTGTCGGATCGATTTGCCATTGAAGACATATGAAGACTCCGTTAAAGCTGCTCAACCGTACATGCCTCGACAAAAAGCTTCCATGTGTGTGCACAAAGCCTAAGAGGTAATGAGACTACCTAATACCATTTTCCAACACTTAGATGATTGATAGGTCGACCCGTTGTAATTAGGAAAACTCTTTCCTCGACCCGTTCGCTCATCGGACCTTTTGGGAATCGAATATGGACATAGAGGGGACATTAAAGATTTGACCACCCTAAAACCATTTTCAGTCATTGGTGTTTTATAGGTGTCATTATATAGGTAAAATCTAGCACACCTTCGAACCGTTTCGACGTCGGACTTCCCGAAAGCTCGTTTTGACCAAAAATGATAAAAAGGGTATTTTGGTCATTTTATCCATTTTATCATGGCCCACCCCTTGGTGGCAATTTGGGGATATTCTAAATAGTGATATCTATCAGCTCCCCGAACGGTATACAAATCGGAGCTACCATTTGAAAGTTATGGTCAAAACACTCTGCGGGGGCATTTTGGTAATTTACTGATGTGCCTTACTTGTGGCTGACGGTGCCACCGACAGTCCTGACGGTGCCACCGACAGCAAGCGCTCAAACGGTCATATTTATGACCGTTGAGCCTCGAATTTGCTCTCTTCTCATATATAACAACTCCAACTCTTTCATTTGGGTTGGTTGAAGCTTGAGAGAAGTAAACCCTCCATTTCTACATACTTTTAACCCTCTCTCTAGCCATGGAAGGGCTCAAACTTCATTGAAAATCCTTTTGACCCTTAGCCCTTCCTTTGGATCAATCCTAGAGAAGATTGCCTCTCCTCTCTCCACATTTTGAGAGTCTTCTCTACTTTCATGAGAGTCTAACTTAGGTGAACCCTTCAACATTCCTAGACTTCTCATTTGATCCCTCTCCGCCCATCAAACGTCACCTTGCACACACATTGGTACATTCATAGAGCAAGGAGCAAAAAGGAGATGATGGTAGGAGTAATTACAAGTAGCCGACAAACTCGAAAGCTTGATTGGAAGATCCAACCGTCGAGACGTACTTGTAAGCTCAAGGACTCCAAGAACTCAAGATCTCCATTGACAAATCTTTTGAAGTTGAGTGAGTCTTTGATTTTGTTTTTAATTTTAAAAATATATGTATGTGGTTACTTGGTTCAGCCCTCAAAAACCAAGCTCTTGATTAGAATCGAGGATTCTTGACAAGAGTAGAGGTTTGTGAGTTTCCGAGGAACAAAACTCACAATTTCGAGAGAATGCGTTCTCTCGATCTTAAGGTTTTAGAATTTAGCCTATGTATAAAAAAATTCTATGTAAAAGGTTTGAGGTGAACCATAAACCCCTTTGATAGTGAACACCAAGTTCCTAGGTAGGAATCTTGAGAGTGGATGTAGGCACGTTGCCGAACCACTATAAAATGCTTGTCTCGTGTTTGTGAAAATGCTTCTATTAGTTTATACTTAGATGAATGTATGCTATGAATGAATACTATGCTAAGTATGTCATACGATGAATGTTTATATTCTAAGAAAATTTCAATTGCATTACAAACTAGAGACTTGCCATAAGAATGGATGTAAGCACATTGTCGATCCATTAGATGACGTATGTTTTGTGCATGTGTTTATAATTCCGCAATTTACACTTGAATGTTTTGAATGTCATGCGATGCCATAAAATGCCGAATAAGTAAATCGTATATGAATGTGTCATTGAATGACATGATTAATGAATGATTAAATTTCAAGTGTATTTTCATTACATGCATCTTAGAGACATAAGTTCCAAATCGAGGCTAAGTGAATGACTTAGAACATATAGTCAAATTATCAATCTAAGTTAAAATTGGATAAATCGAAAGAAATTTTAATTATCCTATTCACCCCCCCTCTAGGACTAGATATGGTACGAAGCACGTATTTTCAGACTCAAGTCAAGTCAACTATGGTTGACTCAAGTCAAGTCAAGTCAATTATTGTTGACTAGTCAAACAACTTTGACTAAGTCAAATTGACTAAGATATTTTTAAGAAATTCTAAAAGAATTAGAATTTTGTAATATCTAGATATTTAAAATATCTAGATATTTTTAAAAAAAATATCAAATAAAGATATTAGCTGATTTTTTAGTTGTTTCATTTTCTTTACACAAAAAAAGAGAGAAAAGAAAGAAAGAAAGAAGAAAAGAAAAGAAGGAAAGGAAAAGAAATAAGGTAGGCCCTTGCAACTATTTATAATAGTTTTAGTAAAAATATATATATATAATGCTGATTTTATAGTTGTAAAAATTGGATTTATTTTGTTTTTAAAAAATAATTTTGATTTAGAAATTTTAAAGTTAAAATTGTTTTGTAAATTTTTTTAACAACATGCATATTATTTATACATATTTATATTAGTGTTTTTATGATTTTAAAGCATGCTAGTATTTGGTATTTTGTTTAAAAGGAATTCTTACATGTTTGTAATTGATTTATACATGTTCTATACGTAAATATACATGCTAAAAACAAAATACAGCAACTATGAAAGTTGCTGTTATTTTTGTATTAAATTGACACCATGATTGTTGGATAGAATATAAAAAAAAATGGTTGCTTTATACGTACGTTATACGTGTTTATACGTACGTTATACGTATTTATACGTATTAAATATAAAATACAGCAACTATAAAAGTTGTTGTTTTTTTTACACAATACATATTTTGTTCACATTTTTATAAACATACATGATTTTTGAATAAGTTAAACTGGTGGACAGCTTACTTTAATCATTTTAGTGATGGATTTCCAAGAAATGTTTCTAATTAAAAGTTGGGTAGAAAAGTAATTTATTAAAATAAATATGAGAACGAGTTCTCAATTGAATGTCGTGCTTTTAAAATATCCAGTTAGTGAGATGCTTCGGCGTATGCCGTATAAGACACGAAAAGAAGAGAAAATATGAAGTAATGCTTCAGTCATAAACTGTGTAAGACACGAATGCGTGAAATGCTTCGACTAAGGGTCGTGTAAGACACGAAAGAAAGAAAAAGAAAAGAGAGATAAGACTGTACATTTAAGAGTGGATTGGGTATTTAAAACACGTGTATGTTTTATTTTTCATTACGTTTTGAAAAGAAAATAAATACTTATATGTAGTATTTTAGTGATTTATTAAAGAGATTGTGAAAACCTATAAAGAATAACATGTTGTGATATTTCCGGAATGACGTGTTATTCTAGGATAACAGTTGCGTTGTTTGAGTTCTTATATATTATGGGATGCATAAGAACACAACATCACAACAGGAATCCGGGAGTTTCTTTTCTATCTTTAATAGAGAACAAGATGTAGATAGTTGTATGATTGATAGAGAATATCGAGGATCACATGCACGCCAGATTGGCATAGATGAAGATGACTAGTTAATGATCATTAATAGTCTAGAGTAGTCAAGAAAGAATGACCTACTTGATTTGACCCGTTTCTTAAGGCCTTGGTCAACGGCCAACCTGAACCGGAAAACAGTTACCCAAATTATGGCAGAGGCTGGCCATAGAATCAGGAACTAACGGTGGGGTTCCACACTGGTGAAGTATTGGAATAATCTTATTTTGACTGAGATGTTCACATCAGTCGTGACCCTCAACTCTCTATTATAGTACTCTATTATTTGATGTTATATTATGAACAATTGTTTTCTTCAGATTTTTAAGTGTTTTAATTTCCTACTAAGTTTTATGACATCGGTGTTCAATTATTTTTAATTGTGTTGAATATCAAATATGCATGATTTATGAATTCTTAGAATGTTTAAACTGCATATAGGATGCTGTTATTTAGAATTGTAAGATTCCCCTATTGGGTAACTCCCCTGTTACTCACCTCTACGACATCACAAATTTCAGGCGCACCTGGTTTAGGTGATCCTTCCGAGGAGACTCAGTGCTAGGGCCTTATAGATGATCAGTCCAAGCTTGCAGGAGTGGAGCATGGGTATTACTAGTAATAAGTCTTAAACTAGAGTTAGGTTTAAGTCTTTAGCTATCGTTTTTGGTTATGTAATTATGAACACCATAGTATGACATTACTGTTTTAAGTATATATGTCAAGTGTTTCTGATGTTTGAGAATACGTGTTTGTTCTGTTGAGCAATGATCAGGTATGACATATAGTTATATTATTTGTCATTTAAGTTTATGTATTGATTATCATGACATGGGTTTTATATTATGCCTCGGAATTCAACTTGGGAATCATGGGGATTCGGGTTGAGTTTTTGGGGCGTGACATTATTAGTTTAAGTTAATTTGTTTGTTTCATTTCATTATGCCAATAAGTGTAATGGGTCGGTTGTTCTCCCTTTTAATTTTAATTTTATGTTGATCATCTGTTTTTTTTTTCTCTTTGAGGGAAAAGATTAGGTTTAGGCAGATGGTAGACCCCAACAAGCTATATTAAAAAAAAATTAGGTTTAAGCAGGCAGACCATCTTGGCCTCGCAAGATGGTCTCGAAGCATAAACCCATATTAAGTTTGATTTTGATATAGGGGCACCAATTATTGAGGCCATGCAAGAGTCCTCATCAACACCACGTGACCTCCAAAATATTTTGCTAGATCTATTTTTGCCCTAATTTACTGACATCTCGAACATTGGTTAATTTCTCCATTTTGTAAATCAGATCTGATTGGTTCTCTCCAATAACTTCATCAGGTATTCTTTTAGTGGATCTTTGAGTCTCCATTTGTACTAAAAATGATATGTTTCTAGGGTTTTATACATGTTTGTTTAAAGATACACAAGTGATGCATTGTTCATCAAATCTCTTAGTTTGGTTTAGTGTACAAATTTTCTTCAATTGCTATTGTTAATTTTTCTCTTTTTGGAGTTTGTGGATGAAGCAGAAGAATGGATGAATTCTCATGGAAACCATTACTGAAGGTATAATTATTTCAAAACTTTGGAACATGCCTAAATAGAATATATGTTTTAAGGTAAAATTATGAATATTCATATAAATTTACTAATTGAAATTTGAAAAAGATAAAAAAAAAAAAAAATTGTCATGAACTATATATTTTATGGTCATATTTTTAATATGTAAATTAATTTTGACAAAGTGATTGCTAGTATTATGTATAGATAGACTATTACAATAATCAGGTT
Source organism: Akebia trifoliata (assembly GCF_017979445.1). NCBI lineage: Eukaryota > Viridiplantae > Streptophyta > Magnoliopsida > Ranunculales > Lardizabalaceae > Akebia > Akebia trifoliata. The sequence goes on along the minus strand of NC_141385.1, from coordinate 11,172,339 downwards.
TATATCTTTTGTTTTGATATACTTATTGATTTCTGTATAACTATTCCCCTTTATTTGTGTACATTAAACTTTAAAGAAAATCTTCCATTTAAAGAGTTAATTAGATTATTTTTCCCTGCCTCTCATATAGTAAACCATTATTTCTAAGATAGGAGTATGGATGCATAAAATGTGTTAGATATTTCACTTGTTCTACTTGATAAACATAAACTCTTGAAAATGATTTTTTTTCTCCTTATACAATAAGCAAAATATGCAGTTATGGATGTTTAAAATGAGTTTTAGATTTTTTTATTTGAAAGAACAATTAGTAATTTTTTATTTGAATTATACATTTTCCTTAATCTTTATTTAGGTTTCCATATGTTTATGCTTGCATAATGTTCTTGAAAAACAGGCAATCCCTTGTTGCCTTTATAAATGTTGGATGTTACTACCTGTTTAGACTATTTATTTGTGCTTTTCTTAGCAAGTTCAACCTCGGCGTTTAGGTAAGGCACTAAACCTCAAGTTTCCTATTATGATCATCAAAATTTTACGAATGCTATCAGTTTGTATAAGTTTTAGGTTTTATTTAAAATTTACACTTTGAAACTACTTTCTATTCTTATTCAATTACTAAGATTTGTGTTTCTTTGTTACAGATTTTGGCAATGCTAACTAATGATGAGAAGTATGTATGTTATGTTCAAGAAATGGCATTGGGTGAATATTACCTTACCACTTCTAATTTGTTGACATTTCATGTTTTCTATTGCCCATGGTAAATTTTGAAGGAATTTATGTAGTATGCATCAATTCCTTGAAACTGCAAATTTTACATGCATACATTTAGTCTCATATATTTACAAGAAAATCTGGGCATATGTATTTATACTTAGTTCATGTGTTGGATGTATGTTAGATAAATGTATACTCATGGCTTGATGAGTCTACTCTAACTCTTTATTTTATTTGTATATGTGTTTCTTTATTGAAAATTACTACTCTAGTAGGAATCGATTTGTATTGCAACCTTACGCTTACATATCAGATCTTTTACATGACTTTTATAGTATTGGTTTAGATGTTGATTATGTTCCTATGAAATTTTTACTGATTACAGGTAGTGCATGATGGTGTTCATAATTAAGTATGGGAGTATAACAATGTCGAAGGACCACATTTGAGTAGCTGATTTTTTGTTTCTTAATTTTATTTTCTTTGTTTACAATATTAGTGTTTCAAGTAGTACTTGGTTTGTCACTATAAAAACTAACCTTTGTATGTTTCGTAATGTGAATGCTGTGTTTTATTCTAATTATGGTGTGATAATTAATTGAAGTATAATAAGTAAAATGTGGGGTGCGGATAACATTTCTTAAGAAATTGAAGTGTGATAAGTGAAATTTAGGGTGCAAATAATAGTTATTTTTCTTTATATAATTGCATTTTTTATTTTGGAATGAAAATTTTAATAATTATTTTTAACAACATTAGAGGCGGTTTTGAGCTGTCTAAAATAATATTTGTTTAAATTTTTTTTTTTTTGTTATTAGGGGAAGTTTGAATCCGTCGGGTATAGTTCATCTATTTAATTATAGAAATTAATTCGGGACGGTTTTAAATAACTTCTAAAAATCTAACAATCTCATTAAATTCCATTAATTAGAGGTGGTTTTCAAACAAGGTCTAAACAATATAACAACCGCTCTTAAATCACATTAATTAGAGGTGGTTTTAAAATCACCCTTAAATCACATTAATTAGAGGCGGTTTTAAAATCACTCTTAAATTACTATTAGTAGAGGCGGTTTTGTAGCCATCGCTACTTGGCCACTAAAAGTAATTGTGACGCCACTATAGTGGGCGTATGATTAAACCATCCTAATATAAATTGGAGGCAATTTTTAATAATTTGGTGGCAGTTTAAAACTGCCACAAAAAACTTCATATTTTGTAGTATAAGCTGATGAACCAATGGTATGAGGCCATGCGTATTAAATGACTAAAAGTTATAGGTCACTGAGAGAACATTCCAAAAGAAAATTTGGGAGCAGTTTAAGTGCTTTATTTTTAATAACTTTTCAGTACACATGGGGTCGTGCCATTAGTTCATCTGCTTAGCACATGACTTTCAAAACAACAAATCTCTTTTCCCCAAAGGGGTATGTGTAAATCATAGTTTTTAAATTCAAATACTCGACTCAACTCAATGTCAATCAAGTTGAGTCAGGTCCATCACTGATGGATTTTTTGTTTTTGTTTTGATAACCGGTTATGTTAGCTGTGATGTCTCTAATAAAAGTATATTAAATTTATAAGTATTTTTAAAAAAAATTGTATTTTTATATTTTAAATAAATAAAGTTGTTTATTTTTTTGTTCCCCCACAATATTAATGTGTTTGAATAACTTGGTCAAGTTTTTTTTATCAGATTCGGGCGCATTTTTTAGCTGACTCAGCGAATTTGATGAGTTGACTTGATGATTTTCCAAGTTCAGTGGATGAGTTGGGCCCATAGAATTTGGGAACTGAGTCACCTTCAAATCCAATTGAGTCAAGTTTAGAGTCAACTCAACAAGTTATAAAATTTAAATTACCCCAGCCTACCATGTGTTTTCAAACTGATCATAACATGCCTTTGACCTTGGTCTAAGAAGTAGACCAATAAAAAATGACTTAAATACCCTCATTTTCTTCTTCTAGCTAATAAACCTTGATTTTGATTTTTCTTCCAAAAATCCGCCACCTTCATGCTCTACAAATTTTATGGTAAATTACTGCTAATCTAATCAACCTCTGGTAAGTTATTTAAAAAAAAAAAAAAATCCATTCGAGCAAAACCTTTAGAAAACTTTTGATTTTTATCCAAAATGTCATTTTCTTCTATCTTGATCAGTCGAAGATGTAAGGGTATTTTTCTAAAAGTTGAAAATGAGGGGATTTATAACATTTTGTTAGTCTTTTGTTGAAAACCAAGGTCAACGAACTATGTTACGGGATCTTAAATATACACCAAAATGTTAGGGCAAGTCAGGTGGAGTTATAATAACCACTAATTTTTTTCCCATATGTCAGCAAACAGTATTTACAAGGTAAAGTATTTAAAAGTGTATTTTTATGTCACCAATACTCCCTTGTCCTGCTGAAAAGAAGCTGTGCTTGACTGCTAGGTCGAGGGTTCAAGTAATGGTACTTGAAGAAGAAGACAACAAAAAAGAAGAAAGAGGTATTCTAAAATACCTTTTTCTTAATTTTTTATTTTTTATTTATATTAAAAATGGAATTATTGGACTGTTAAATACATGTAACATGACATTTTGCAACTAACTTGATAGAAGTCTACCTAAATTTGTCCCACGCTAATTGAAGATTCACGTGACCTGATATTTGTAAATATCAAGAAAAAAAAAAACTTTTACGATGATGCATGTCAATATTTATGTAATTGATATGACTAAGCTAGCATATGATAGACAAAGGTTTCAAGATTATAAACAAAAGTTTTTTTTTTTTTTGGGGGAACATGTTATCCCCATTGGTAGAGGACTGGGATTCGATCCATCAGGCAGTTCATAGGACAAGTCCAACCCAGGTTTTTCAGACTATATACAAAAGATAAAAATATACAATTTATACTATTTCAAATGAAAATTCTTCCAAACTTGTGACTAATTTGAACGTTATGCAAACCAAACCGTATAATCAATGGTTCAGATGATGCTACAAGAAAAGAAGATCAAGTGGTAGGAATTGAGCAAATATATTAGACCCATAAACACATATTCAAAGGATATATCACATATCCAATGGTCAGGACTGTGTGTTTGTATATAAGTTTCTTCTCATGATCTATCGATCCCAACCAATAAGATAATCATCAAAAGAACCATATACTCATTTTATCATTTATTTTTCCCAAAGTTAGTATCCAATGTAATGACCTGTGCAATTTTACCATTTTAGTCTCCTCCGGAGCCTCAAATAAAAGATTAATTTTTTTCCTTTTTACAAAATTATAAAAAGCTAGAACTTAACATCGCGTTTATTTCAAATTGAAAATAAGGGTACAAAAGTAAATTCAGCTAAATATATATTACTTTTAGGGGAAAATCAGTTTATTTGTATGAATTTGAAGAAAAAAGTATAAAGTTAAATTCAGCTTAATGTCCATACACTAGATACTTATTTTGGTAAAAATAAAAAAATACAAAAAAGGTTATATGGACTTTTTGATAAACATTTCAAAAAATGTGGATGGGCCATTAATTTTGAAAAAATACTTGGCTGGTTTGGAAAAACCCTTTTCTTTTCCTCCTTTTTCTCCAAGAAAAAATGGGCAATTAATATCAATATTCAATGCTTGGTATGTCTATATAGATATTTTAATTATTGTATATTATTAAAAAATAGTATTTCTTCTTCTAATGAAAGATATTTGAGGTAATATAATTGTTATAAGCTAACAATTTCATACTTGTTTTTATCATAATGGTTGGACTAATTCTTATATAACTTTTAAGTGTGTTTTTCCCCCCCAAAATATCTTAAAAAATATGTAAGATACATATGGATTTCATCCTAAATTTGGGGTATTTCTAGTCTCTTTATAATTTTGATTCAAGCAAACTGAGTTAGCCTAATTCAATCCATAATTTTTTTCCCCAGGCTTTTTTTTATAAAATATCTTTTCATTTATTCCATAAATTTCTTTTAGGAAAAATTTCCAAAAATGTAGAAAAGATTGTGAAAGTATCATTTAAACACATATTCATTTTAATTATAAAAATGGTGAACTATTATTTTTGGAATGGAAATATTTCACTTAAAGTGGGAACACATTTCATGATGTTTTATAAAACAATAAATATTTTTCTCTCTTTAATTTTACTAAGTGGTTAAAAAAAAACCCACTTTATAAAATAGGAAAGAATTTTCTACTTTAATTAAAATATTTTAATTCCAAAAATGATAATTTACTGCTTTTGAAACTAAAATGAGTAGCACACTAAAATGGGAATTTCACAATTTTCAAGGTCTGTTATGATAACTAACCATCCTTTTAAGAATGGTGAATCCACCTTTAAGTATTTGAAATAAGACTTTGATGATAATTATTCTTTACTTAGGCCGTCAGATCCAATGTATCATGATAGATTTATTGGACAATATTCACATTGGACTCCTTGCAAAACTTGAACATGCTTCTAGGAAAAACATTTGCCTGACAGATAATATCTTTTACCTTTAATCAAATTTTCAAAATACCCTTCATCTTTAATCAAATTTCCAACCAACTTAATCTTAAAAAATAAAAGGGAATTAACAAATATCCTTTATCTTTAATCAAATTTTCAATCAAACCTAATCTTAAAAAATAATAGAAAATTACCAAAATACCCTTCATCTTCTCAAAATGGGATTATTACCAAAATACCCTTCATCTTTACTACTAATACCAAAAGCAATTCATCATCACTACTTTATTACCAAAACACTTTCATCTTTATGTGGATGTTGAATTATGTATTATGTAGGCATTTTCTTTATTAGGAAAATTTTATATGTTCATTTTTAAGAGGAGATGATGTCGAAATTTTGATAGAATTGTCAAATTTATAAATTTATTTAAATGGAAAATAATTTTTTTAATATAAATTTCTTATATGTATATAGTGTAATTATATATTTATTAAGGTATTCTGCTCATTTTTTGTGCATTCCAAGTGCATTATCAACATTAAGGGTATTCTCGTCATTTTATCAGAATCCAGCAATAAAAATATGTCAAACGAATATCAATTTCTGACTTATATGCTTTTGTAACGAACAAATTTATATTGGATGTGACTTTTCAAGCTCTAGACTCCTACTTATTCTAAAAGCCAACTTCTGAAAATGGAGCTGGCTTCTATAAAGGACAAACCCTTAATTTCAAAATTAAAATACTCGACTCAACTCAATGTCAATCAAGTTGAGTTAGGTTCATCACTTATGGATTTTTTTGTTTTGTTTTTTGATAATCGGGTATGTTGTTGTGATGTCTTGAATAAAAATATATTAAATTTATAAGCATTTAAAAAAATAGTATTATCATATTTTAAATAAATAAAGTTGTTTATTTTTTGTTCCCCCACAATATTAATGTGTTTGAATTACTTGGTCAAGTTATTTTAATCAAATTCGGTGCATTTTTTAGCTGACTCAGCTAATTTGATGAGTTGACTTGATGATTTTCCAAGTTCAGTGGATGAGTTGGGCCCAAAGAATTTGGGAACTGAGTCGCCTTCAAATCCAATTGAGTCATGTTTCGAGTCAACTCAACAAGTTATACAATTTAAATTACCCCAACCTACCATGTACTTTCAAACTGTCATAACATGCCTTTGACCTGGGTCGAAGAAATAGACTAATGAAAAATGACTTAAATACCCTCATTTTCTTCTTCTAGCTAAAAAACTTTGATTTTGATTTTTTTTCCCCAAAAATCCGCCACCTTCACGCTCTACAAACTTTATGGTAAATTACTGCTAATCTAATCAACCTCTGGTAAGTTTGTTTTTTTTTTTTTTTTTGGGTTAAAAAAAAGTAAAATCTATTCAAACAAAACCTTTAGAAAACTTTTGATTTTTTATCCAAAATGTTATTGTCTTTTATCTTGATAGATCGAAGGTGTAAGGGTATTTTTCTAAAGGTTGAAAATGAGGAGATTTATAACATTTATTAGTCTTTTGTGGAAGACCAAGGTCAATGGGTTATGTCAGGGGATCTTAAATATACACCAAAATGTGAGGGGAAATGGATGTAAAACAGTCCAGCCAGATGGAGTTATAGTAACCATTAAAGTTTTTTTTTTGTTTCCATATTTGATGTGTCACCATACAGTATTTACAAGGTAAATGATTTAAAAGTGTTAGTTTCTGTCACCACTATTCCCTTGCCCTGATGAAAAGAAGTTTTGTTTGAAAAAACTATTTGACCCATAAGCACATATTCAAAGGATACATCTCATATCCAATGGTCAGGATTGTGTGTTTGTATATAAGTTTCTTTTCATGATCTATTGATCCCAACCGATAAGATAATCATCAAAATAACCATATACTCATTTTGTTATTTAATTTTCCCAAAGTGAGTATCCAATGTACTGACCTGTGCAATTTTACCTTTTTAGTCTCCTTGTGAGCCTCAAATAAAAGATTATTTTTTATTTTTTACAAAATTATAAAAAGCTAGAACTTAACATCGGGTTTATTTCCAATTGAAAATAAGGGTATAAAAGTAAATTCAGCCAAATATGTATAACTTTTAGGGGGAAAATCAGTTTATTTATAAGAATTTGAATAAAAAGGTATAAAGTTAAATTCAGCTTAATGTCTATACAATAGATACTTATTTTGGTTAAAATAATTAAATACAAAAATAGTTATATGGACTTTTTGATAAACATTTCAAAAATGGTTTGGTAAAACCCTTTTCTTCCTCCTTTTTCTCGAAGAAAAAATAGGCAATTAATATCAATATTCAATACTTGGTATGTCTTTATAGGTATTTTAATTATTGTATATTATTAAAAAAGAGTATTTCTTCTTCTAATGAAAGATATTTGAGGTAATATAATTGTTATATGCTAACAATTTCTTACTTTTTTTTTTTGCCCCCCCCCCCCCCCAAAAAATATCTTTAAAAATATGTAAGATACATATGGATTTCATCCTAAATTTAGGGTATTTCTAGTCTCTTTATAATTTTGATCCAAGCAAACTAAGTCAGCCTAATTCAATCCATAATTTTCTGTCCCAGGCGCTTTTTTATAAAATATCTTTTCATTTACTCCATAAATTTCTTTTAGGAAAAATTTCCAAAAATGTAGAAAAGATTGTGAAAGTATCATTTAAGCATATATTCATTTTAATTATAAAAATGGCGAATTATTATTTTTGGAATTGAAATATTTCACTTAAAGTGGGAACACATTTCATGTTTTATAAAACAATAAATATTTATCCGCTTTAATTTTACTAAGTGGTTAAAAAAAATCCACTTTATAAAATAGGAAAGAATTTTCTACTTTAATTAAAATATTTTAATTCCCAAATTGATAATTTACTGCTTTTGAAACTAAAATGAATAGCACACTAAAATGGAAATTTCACAATTTTCAGAGCATATTATGATAACCAACCATCCTTTTAAGAATGGTGAATCCACCTTAATTGTTTGAAATAAGACTTTGATGATGATTATTATTCTTTACTTAGGCCGTCCTATCTAGAGAGCCAAAATATCATGATAGAGTTATTGGACAATATTCACATTGGACTCCATGCAAAACTTGAACATACTTCTAGGAAAAATATTTGCCTGACGAATAGTACCTTTTACGTTTAATCAAATTTTCAAAAAACCCTTCACCTTTAATCAAATTTCCAACCAACTAAACCTTAAAAAATAAAAGGGAATTATCTAATAACCTTCATCTTTAATCAAATTTTCAATCAAATCTAACTTTAAAAAATAAAAGAGGATTATCAAAATACTCTTCATCTTTCAAAAGGGGATTACTATCAAAATACCTTTCATCTTTACTAGCAAGACCAAAAGTAATTCATCATCACTACTTTATTACCAAAACACCTTCATCTTTATGTGGATGTTGAATTGTGTATTATGTAGGTATTTCCTTTATTAAGAAAATTTTATATGTTCATTTTTAAGAGGAGATGATGCCTAAAATTTCGATAGAATTGTCAAATTTATAAATTTATTTAAATTGAAAATAATTATTTTTATAATTTTTTTATAGAAATTTCTAATATATATATATATAGTGTAATTATATATTTATTAAGGTATTCTGCTAATTTTTGGTGAATTATCAACATTAAGGGTATTCTCGTCATTTTATCAGAATCCAACAATAAAAATTTGTCAAACGAATATCAATTTCTAGCTTATGTGATTCTGTAACGAACAAGTTTTTATTGGATGTGACTTTTCAAGTTCTGAGCTCCTACTTATTCTAAAAGCCAACTTCTGAAAATGGAGTTGACTTCTATAAAGAACAGACCCTTAGTTTCAAAATTCCAATACTTGACTCAACTTAATGTCAATCAAGTTGAGTTAAGTCCATCACTTATGGATTTTTTTGTTTTGATTTTTGATAACCGGGTATGTTGTTATGATGTCTCGAATAAAAATATATTAAATTTATAAGTATTTAAAAAAAAATATATTTTCATATTTTAAATAAATAAAGTTGTTTATTTTTTTGTTCCCCCACAATATTAATGTGTTTGAATAACCTGGTCAAGTTATTTTAATCAAATTCGATGCATTTTTTAGCTGACTCAGCTAATTTGATGAGTTGACTTGATGATTTTTCCAAGTTCAGTGACGAGTTGGGCCCATAGAATTTGGGAACTGAGTCACCTTCAAATCCAATTGAGTCAAGTTTCGAGTCAACTCAACAAGTTATACAATTTAAATTACCCCAGCCTACCATGTGCTGATCATAACATGCCTTTGACCTTTGACCTTGGTCTAAAGTAGACTAATGAAAAATGACTTTAATACCCTCATTTTCTTCTTCTAGCTAAAAAAGTTTGATTTTGAATTTTTTTTTTTTCCAAAAATCCACCACCTTCACACTCTACAAACTTTATGGCAAATTACTGCTAATCTAATCAACCTCTGGTAAGTGGTTTTTTTTTTTTTTTTTGGGTTAAAAAAAGCAAAATCTATTCAAATAAAACCTTTAGAAAACTTTTGATTTTTTATCCAAAATGTTAGTGTCTTTTATCTTGATAGATCGAAGATGTAAGGGTATTTTTCTAAAGGTTGAAAATGAGGAGATTTATAACATTTTATTAGTCTTTTGTGGAAGACCAAGGTCAATGGGTTATGTTAGGGGATCTTAAATATACACCAAAATGTGAGGGGAAATGGATGTAAAACAGTCCAGCCAGATGGAGTTATAGTAACCATTAAAGTTTTTTTGTGTTTCCATATTTGATGTGTCACCATACAGTATTTACAAGGTAAATGATTTAAAAGTGTTAGTTTCTGTCACCACTATTCCCTTACACTGATGAAAAGAAGTTTTGTTTGACTCCTAGGATGAGGGTTCAAGTAATGGTACGAAGAAGACAAAAAAATTAAAAATTGAGAGGTATTCTAAAATACCTTTTTATTAATTTTTAATTTTTAATTTTTGATTTATATAAAAAATGGAATTATTAGAATGTTGAATACATGCAACATGATATTTTACAATTAACTTGATAAAGTCTACATAAAATTGTCCCACACTAATTGACGATTCATTTGACTTGATATTATGTAAATATCAAGAAAAAAAAAAAAAAAAAACTTTCACGCTGATGCATGTCAACATTTATGTAATTAATATGACTAAGCTAGCATTTGAGAGATCAAAGATTTTAAAACTATAAACAAATTTTTTTTTTTTTTTCCTTTTTTGGGAACATGGTATCCCTGTTGGTAAAGGACCAGAACCTGATTCATCTTCATAGGACAGGCCTATCCCAGATTTTTCAAAGTATAAACAAAAGGCAAAAGTACACAATTTACACTTTTTCAAATGAATTTTTTTTCAAATTTGTGACTAATTTGATCGTTATGCAAACCAAGTAATCTACGGTTTAGATATTGCTATTAGAGAAGAAGATCAAGTGGTAGGAATTGAGCAAAACTTGAACATACTCTCAGGAAAAATATAAACCTGACAAATAATGTACAAGCAAATCCTTTTCTATTGTTTGAGCACATCATGGAAAATAATTAAGATACTCTTGGGATTGTATCTAAATTATTTCTAGGATTTGATTTGAATCCTTAAGATTTGATCCTAATTAATTATAAATACATGAATAATCAAAATTAATCATTGAATAAAAGTTAAATAGTATTCCTATTGAAACATGATGGTGTAATTTTCTTTTCCAATTAAATACATTGTTGATAAAATTGCAGTTCACATATGCTGTTAACAAAAAATTGTGCTAAATTGTTAAATGAATCTCAACGTGCCATGTGTACGTACATAGAGATTCATTTCAAAAAAGAAATTAATTAAACATAAATCATAAAATTTCAAATATATTTTTAACATGTTTTACCAACCCTACCTTTCCAAAATCTCTCCATCACTTTTTTTAGTCAATCTCAAGAACCCTTTATCTCAAATCTAGGGTTGGCGATCTTAACACAATTCAAGCTTAAGCGTTTTCCCAATAGGCTAGGTTTCCTTTTCTCTCGAATAGGAGAAGAAGAGACCTTTTCATTCATCTCCCTGATTATGATAAAGAATGGTTCTTGTACCCGATTGCTCTTACAAGTTAGTGGGAGTGTGACTCTGAGCATATTTTTCCAGCTCTTGTGTACAATTCTTTTAACTTGGAAGGTCAATATTTTAATTCAGAGAGTCATGCCTCTAATTTGTCCGGATCCGAGGCTTTAATCTCTTGTTGTTTATTTTGCAGACGCTACTAAGGATAAAGCGCCCCCAAGTCTGTAATCATCAAGCACCTACTCCACAATCCAAATGAGTACGAAAGAGTTACAGAGTGAATCGAGATTGATTCTAAAGGCTTCAAGGTCGGGAACGTGCTACCATCTGAGTCTCAAGCTTCGACTTCTTCGAGTGATTAGCCTCCAGCTACTTTTCGCTCCCTTTCTTTGACTCCTTTAAGACGTCTACATGACGAACTAGAAGATCTTTCCGAGGATATGGGTATGATAAATCTCAAACGTAATCGATCTTTCCAACCTTCCTCCTAGCTAAGCTTAGCCTCAGAGGAAGAAGAAACAAAAGAAAAAGGCCTTGAGCAGGGTCTCAAGCAACCAAAACAAGTTGTTCATAGTAAGCAGGTTAAGTTTTCTCTTCCTGTCACATTTCCACCATGCCCTCCAACGGGTGTTTCTCTTTCAGCTCGAGCATAGGGCCCTTCTTACTCTACCTTAGAGTCGTCTCCACCAAACACCTGGGTGATAACTCCAAAACTCGGAAGTAGGAATGTCAATGAGGGAGATTCTGCTCTTATTGACGATCAAGTAGCCAAGACGCCTTTTGAGACTACCTAGTTGCCAAGAACGTATCATTGCCCTTGTATCACGGTTGTGTTCTTTCGAAGCGAGTTCGTGCGACGAAAGGGAGTGCTAATCCACAAGCAAGCTTATAAAAATGATCGTACACCATAAACGTAGCAAACAAACAAGATAACGGGACAACACGAGGTAAAGTCCGGAGGCAACTTTTTTGATATAATATTGATTACACGGGGTAACACGTTACAAAAATAATAGGTGTGTTACAAGCAATAGATGATCCTATAACACGCGGGACTTCCACGTAGCATGGCGCGAGGGCTCGAGTCAACGTGGGTGTAGGTCAGGGATTGGGAAGCACTAGACACCCTTCCTACAAAGAGTACGCTAAGTCTTTCCTAGGTTTTCAGAAGGAAACATCAAAAGTGGAGGCCGATCATACTCCCTTATTACTAAAATGCCACTAAGCTAATATATATGTCTTGACACGGGGCTGGTATGGTTTCATAGTGAGTCTTATATAGTGTTACATGGGTGCTCCCGGGTGACCTCGGGGCGAATTTACACATAACTCTAGGTGATAAAATGTATGACAGTCACACATTGCCTTCAATGAAAGGCTCGAGAGTATGTATGAAGACGATCTCAAAGCCTTGGCAACGGTACGTAAATGTCTTTTCCTTGCTTCTAGCTTTATTTTCTTCATTTATTCCTTAAGTTTGCAGTTTCTAGCTTCAACATATTTTTATCGGGATGTATTGGAGTCGGTTTGAAACCCTCCAAGCAAAGGCGGGCGTGGAGGAAATCTCCACAAGAAAGGGCAGTACATTGATTGACATGAAACAACGACTCAAGACCTCCAACGAGATGCTCAAAGCTTTTGAGGTCACTCGGTGTACAACTTGGTTCAATTTGGGGCCAAAATGGAACCAAACCGTTCCATTAAATGAGAATTGGAATTGAACCAAATTGTCATAGAACCAAATCAACCTAAACCAAATTGAACCAAGTTGAGGTCGGTTTGGTTCAATTAGGTTCTATGGGTTGCCAATATCTTAAAAACCTAATTGAATCAACAATTTTTTATAAAAATAAATAAATATGAATATGAAATCTCATATAATGAGTTATTAATCTATCTATCCATTAAAAAATCATTAATGCATCCATTAAAAAGTCAATAGTTTTTCCATCAATTAAAGAAATTCATTAATCCATCCATCCAAAAAAATGTCATTAATCTATCCATAAAAAAGTAATTAACTTGTCCATAAAAATGGGTATAATTTATAAAATAGATTAATAATATTTATTTATAATTTTATTAACATAAAGATTCGATTCTTAGTTTGGTTTGGTTCTATACAAGGCATGCAAATTGGTCGGTTCTCTATTTTGTTAACCCATAACTGAATTCGAGTTTATTATAAATAGAACCGAACCAATCCAAAGCTCTTGGTTTGGTTCGGTTATAAGTTTAAACATGACCAAGTTACGTCCCTAGAGGCTTCGAGATGGGTAGAGGAGAAGAGTTAAGAAGCTTTGAAAGACAAGGCCCTAAAGGACCAACCTGTCGAAGTCGACAATGCAGAAATATTGGTTGCATCAAAACAATCCAATAAGAGGCTCAAAGAGAAGATCTCTTAGCTTGAGTCTCTTCGAAATTTTGTTCCTTAGACTACTTCTCTTATTGTTGACGTGAATGTTTCCTCAAACCTCGACTTTCTATTTATCTCTGACCTTCCTCCAACCAGTGACCCATGAATTGATAACCCTCCTGTTGCTTAGTTATTTTTTCTATCCCTCTAAATATTTTTGTTGCACTGCCCATAGAGGTTTTAAAAAACAATTTTTTATTTATGGCCAAGATGGCATTTTTAACAATTTTCGATCGAGATGGTCAAAAGTAAATGCGGTTATGGCTAGGGCTGTATAATACTTTATTTTGCTCTAGTTGTCCCTGGCCAAGGTTGGGTACTTTGTTTATGTATATATTTGTCATCCTTGCTATTGTTTTTATGTTTTTTTCTTGTTTTTTGTGCATTTCCTTTGTTATTGCAGGTACCTAAGAGCTTGATGATTTCTTTTTTAGCATAATTTAACTTAAAAAGTTGTCTATTAGTCTTTTTAATGCACTGGAATTATTTATTTTTTTTAAAGTACTTTGTATCCTTTTGGTTTGTTGTAATACCTTGAATTTTTAACTTGTATCTCGAAAAAATCAAATGGTGATATTTTGAGAAAAATTTCGAAATAGGGTCTTAGAGTAAAATCCTCGAATTTTACGTTAAGCGGGACCCAAAATAGTAAAATTTTATTAGAAGGAAAATCAGAAAAATTCGACGTCACCATTAGGTCCGTAACAAAAAATTATTTGAAATGGAATACTCATTTGTCATTTTTCGAGTCTGAATGGTCAGGTTACCGTCGAACATAGAAACTAAAAAAAAATTACCAAAAATGCCCTCTAGCTTTTCATAAAGAACTAAAACCTTCTTTTATTTCATTCTCTCTTTTCCTACTCACAAAGAAACCAGTCCATTTCTTTCACCAAGGGTTTTGACACATTCTCGACTAGATCCCTCGCAATGAAGTTCGAGTTAAACCTCGACGAAGAAGGCAAAGTCGTTGGCATTGCCGAGCTCCACGTTCTCACCCCATCCAACCTTCATTTCTTTTTCTTTCTCTTGGGTTCTCACCAAAAATCAGCAAAGGAGTTTCGATTCTACTCACTTGGAATCTTATCCAACTAAGGGAAGAGTTATTCTTCGTTGTGGAAAGAGGAATAACACCTCTATCGAGGGTTTCGCAACCAACTTGATCCGTTTGACACCCAAGTTCAACCAATATCAAAGCTTTGGACTACTGATCTTTGATTTCCAAGCCAGCTCATCGTGTCCATCAACCACAACAGTAAGAAAGTCTCAATTCTTATTAGTAGCCTTAGATTTCGAAAATGTGAATTTAGGTTTTTTTAACAAAACTATTGTTTACTTTTAAATCGTAGAAATCTTATGGTTGATTTTAAATTCATGTTAGAATTAAAGATTTGATGTGTTTTTATCAAGTTTTAACAACAAATTCGTGGGTGGGTTGAAAGGTTCGAAGAACGAAAGAAAAATCCGAAAAATGGATCAAAAAATCAAGAATTCGTGAAATGGTTCAGTGCTGTCTGCAGAAGCCGTTGGTGCCACTGACACCTGTCGAAGGCCATTCTGTCAGTTCTACTGACAAAATCATGCTTCTGCCACCGACAAAATTTTATCAAAACTACTTCTGGCTTTTGATTTATTCTCCTCATGACTTATACATGTGTTCCCACCCTTCATTAAAAATATTTAAGTAAATGTCATCTTTAATGAACGTAAATTTTCATTTACTTTCAGTTCTTTAGTGAAATTAAGCTTTTATCCCCCATTTCGGAACAATGGGAATGGTTTCAAGATCCAAATATCAAAGGATCAAAATCCGAATTTTGATTTCAAGAACAAAACGTAAATTTTGACATTTTCGACAAATTTTCAAAAGTTAATATCTTTCGCATTACTTTGAATTAAACTATAAAAATTATATGGTGTCAAATCTCGTGTTCAAGGCTTTCATTTTCAAAAAGTCATTTTCAATTTCGAAAACTTTGAAAAATTGAGTTTCCGACACTTAACCAAAATTTCACCAACTTTTCTAATTTTGACAGTTTGACTTCACGTACTTATTGGGATCTCGTTTTAATAAAATTTAATGATTTTGTCGATTGAATGATCAAAGTGAATTTGGAAGCTTGAAAAAAAGGTTTGGTTTGAAAAGTTGAAAAGTAAAAACATCAAAAAAATGGGAAAGGGAATAAACGGTAAAATGTCAGAATCACATCCGAGGGGTGATGTTTGCATTTTACATTGTATGTTGTGTGTAGTTGGTAAAGGGATATCTAGGGATAATGAATGGTTGCATGTTTATTTAAATTATGTTGGTGCAGAGGCTCCGAGTACTGTTATTTATTTTAGGCTGAGTAGTCACAGTTGCATGGTAGGAAACTAGATATCCATTCTTAACCTTATATTGTTAATTTCTCTTTTATTTTGAAAGAAAAATAAATAAATAATATATTTATATATTGTTTTTTTTGTGAGTTGTTAAAGAGTCCGTGAATGCTTGAAGGGATAGTACGT
Source organism: Akebia trifoliata (assembly GCF_017979445.1). Lineage (NCBI taxonomy): Eukaryota > Viridiplantae > Streptophyta > Magnoliopsida > Ranunculales > Lardizabalaceae > Akebia > Akebia trifoliata. Next base: position 11,156,122 of record NC_141385.1, on the reverse strand, counting down.
CATATCATTCAAAGTAGTGTATTATCCTGGGATGTACGGTATGGACCACCAAGTTTATACGTGGTATGAAACACGTATGAGAGTGGAATCATAATTGGAATTTGGGTCCATTCTTCTCTATCTTTACTAGTGAACGTATATTGTAAATGTGGTCATATACGAATGGAGTGTTTATTTTGAAAATCACATGTATGCCTGATAGGCATAAACGAAGATGATTAGTCAGTGATTACTAACAATTTAGTAGTAATCAAATATTCTAACACATCGAAAATAGACCCATTGCTTACGGTCACGTCAAACGACTAACCTAAGTAGGATGAATGGTCTCGTAAGTGTGGTAAACAGCGACCGACTACAAAATCAGGAACTACTACTTTATTGATGAATATAATATCCCGATTGAGAGCGATTCAGTTGTAAATCCCAACTCTCTAATTCTACTACTCCACTATTGTGTATTATGTAACTGTTGTTTTATCTTGAGATATAAACTAAAAAGCATGCCTGTCATTTTAATGTTGTCCATTATATTTGTATAAAAATGAAAATATACAGTGAGTATTGATGATTGATGTTATGTGAATTTTTAAACCGTTTAGTTGCTCATCCTTGACTATATGTATAGTTGATCGTATTTTATTTTGTAAAGTCTTGCATGTATTAAAATGTTCAGTATGCTTACTCGATCACGTTTAGGAGAGATTATTAGTAGGAATTGGTTGTGGACTTACTGGGTAACCATTGTTACTCTCCCTTTCCTTTCTATTTTTTTAGTTTCAAAACTTACAGTTATCGAGGTAGGCACGAAGTTGGCAAGTAAGGAGTACCTGGTTGGTCAGATCGACGACCAGAGTCTGTTGCATGGTGAGCACTAAGGCTACACCTTCAGTGTTATCAGTTCCATCCAGGAAGTATATAGATTTTGGGGTCAAGTGTTAGGATCATGTTAGAGTGAAAGTATGTTTATAATCTTGTATATTGTAAACTTTTGCAACTCTGATTTATCTTTATGTCGTTTGTATTTTACCATCTTCTGCACCTTGTATACTTGTGACTTATGTTTTATAAAGGATTTGTTGGATTTTGGTTTATCAGATTTTCAAGTTTCGTAGAACGCTAATATAAATAGAGGGAGCCAAGTCAATTTTTTGGGGTGCCACCTAGTACCTTGAGATTTGACCTTGGGAGTTGTCTTAGCGTTTGGCAGGGCGTCACATTTGTATAAAGAGTCCTTATATCACCAAGGTATGCCCCGAGTTTTTGTGTTTTGCAACAATTTTAATGATGAAAACATTTACTTTTACCGTCCTTCCTCATCTTGTTTTCCTTTCTTTCATTCCCGATTTCTATTTAGATATTCATGTTTTTCTTTTAATACTTAGAAACCTTTGAATAATTGTTGTGTTGTAGCAGACATAACCTTGGTTTACTTTTATGGATATCAAGCCTTTTCCCCTGTGCATTTAAAGACAGTGTATTTTTGGGTTTTTGACAATGTTTTATTTTGGGCAACTCGTGCATGTTTTGAGTGATATCTTGGTGTTTCTTTTGTTGCTTGACTTTGTTTTTTTTCCAAATGTTTCTCGCCTAGAGCCATATGAGTGTGTTGAACCGAACTTGTCGTGACGTTACTCAAATTTTCTTTTTGATATGCGAGTGTGTTTTAAACAACCTCGATAACTGTAAGTTTTGAAACTAGGAATGAAAGCATGGTTTACATTTTTCCTGAGTATTTTGGATCATGACAAACAAAAATAAAAGTTAGTTCAAGTAATAGGACTTTAATATTACCACTATATATTGTTACATGAAATTATGAAATAAGGACATGAATAACTTCATGATTTATATTACAAGCATTTTTCTTAGGTATTTTGGATCATATTCATTAAAGTAGCCTTTGATATAAAAACCAACTCTACAACATCATTATTAAAGTTTTATCTCTAAAATTTGAAATCCTTTGGATGAATCATAATTATAATTATGTGATTTTTGAGCTCAAAATATCGATATTATGTGGATTATAGTCACCGCCATTCTTTTTTAGGAAATGAGTATGAATGACCACCCAAAAATTGATTTTAAAATTTTGATTTTTGTAGTATAGTGGTTCTTGTATGGATATGACATCAGTCTAGCTAAGATCTAAATAAGGGATCCGATTAAAAAGTAGGGAAGATGTTATGCACCCTACTCTCTCCACTTTGGGTGATTACATTGAAAAATAAAATAAAAGAAAATTCAGTGAAACACGATTTTGTACCCTTTAACGTAAAGGGACATTGCTATTGGCTTAGATCATGAGGATTACTTCATTGAAAAAAGATATTCTAATTCATGTCTTACCTTAAAGTTACAAAACTTAGATTTTGATGGTGGCTCATTCTTATGGAAAGTGGGGCTCAGATACTTTTAGCCTTCAAAATCATTTTTCTGATGAGTGCACAATATGTGCATAGTTTAAAGAAAACAATGATTTTTAAAAGGATTTTCAACCCCTACCCTTTCGATCGAGCTAAAGCCTAATCTACCTGGTATATGAGAGGGTATTCATCGCATCTTCAGACTTTTCTAAACAAAAATTAAAGAAGAGGAAAAATAGAAGGGGGATAGGGGCACAATTATACTAAATTAATTTTCAACCCTACATTGTTATTGATGTCTTCTCTTTGTAATATTGTTTTCTTAATCTTCAAGAGATGGCTTTTTTATTTTGAATTTGAGTGTAGAGACTTAAGGTTGAGAGTTGATAGAGTTTTAGTATAGGGATTTGAAGTTGGGGTTGAGAGAATTTTAGATTGGGAGAATGATAGATGGACTTGAGATTTAGAAAAATGGAAAGTGAATGATATTTCAAGACTTGAAAAAGGAAATTCAAGCATTGACTTTTGGTGGAGAGAAGATGGGTTTTTATAGAGTTTTGGGAGACCTTTTATGGTCAAAAGGTCTCAAAATAAAAGTTACGGAAAATGACATGAAATTTAGAGAGAAAATGATGGAATTTGGGATTAGTGGAAGGTAAAAATGGAAATTAGTGGTTGGATCATTCGTAGAATCATGTCCATTGATTTGATCTATATGGGTTGGATTTTACATCCATATCTTAAGTTGAGTGAGGGTTAAGTTATAAAGCGTGACGTGGTTGTTTGAGAAAATGGTTAAGGTAATGGCGTTAAATGATTTGATTTTGAGAGGACGAAGGAAATGGTGACATTTGACAATGTGGTAAGTATGTGTAACTTTTTGGTAGATTAGGTGAGTTGATTAAGAAGAAGGGGTGTGGTGTAGCATGAGGGTAATTTGTGTGGTGATTTTTTGAGAAAATAATGTGATTAGGTTTATGACTTGTGATACGGTGCGAGAGTCATTTGTGTAGTTTTTGAAGGTGATGATGAGTTAGGTTGATTGGATTGGAGAGAGTGAATGAGGTAGTGACATATGACAATTTGTGAGAATGGGCTTTGACATTGGTCGATGGACCTTGAAGTTTGAGAATGGCTATGGATATGGAATTAGGCTTAGGCCTTTGTTGAACATGGGTTGGGTATTAAGAAGGATATTGATGGGCTTGGATGTGGGTTTGGTTTTGTGGTTAAAAGGGATTGAGATTGGGAGTATAATTGGCTTAAAGTTAAGACTAGATTTAAAAGTTAATGGGTTTAAAAATTTGCTTTGGTTTAGGTTGGAAAATAGTTAGGGGATTGAAATTTGTTAAGGATTGGGACTAGGTTTAGGTAGGATTTGAAAGAGGGATTGTGATTTTAAAAATGATTTAAGAATGATGGGCTTTGAAATGAGTGTAATGAGAAAATAAAAATGAGTTGTTTGAGAACTCATGGGCCAAATGAAGACCTTGGGCCATTTTATTAGAGCAAAATGTTGCATTTTCAAGAGTTGGGTCCTTAGACCTTTTGATTTTAAAACATTCTTATGGACCTTTTCGAATAAGGCCCGTGCAAATTGAGGTGTCTACAATAATAATAATAACAACATGAATAATAATAATAATAATAATAATAATAATAATAATAATAATAATAATAAAGAAAAATAAGAACAAAAAATAAAAAGTAAAAGCGTTATATCTAGTTTTTAATTGTCTTGAAGAGTTTGTTTAAAGGAATATTAATATTGAGTCAACCCAAATTGAACTAATTAATTAAAGCAAATTGGTTTGATGATTTTTAAAACATAAATTATACCAAGAAAATGAAAAGTGGAATTGCATCTTGAGGTCCACCATATGTAAATGTTGGTGATAAAATATCACCAATGGGTTGTTTTGATTAAGTTTTACGAATTCGGGGCAAAATAGAGCTTCGAAAAAATAAGAAATATAAAAAGGGTCCAATCATTAAGAATTATAATAATCAATCATATCTTTAATGATTGGATCTTATGTTAAAGGTGTCGGTCCTTCTCCTAATCCTTATTTTGGCAATTTTGGAGTGGATCTTTGTAGAATATCCAATGCTAAAATTTTACGATCCATTCCCTAAATGTTGGAAACCTACTCTTCATGAAAAATTTATAACAGTAGAAAATATTAAGATGTTGTTATGATTATGGAATTCACCACTCGAGACTTTCAAATAAAAAGAAATTTCATACATTAATTATTTCTTACCAATAAATAGTAATATTGATTAGGAATTAATTGATTGTAAGTAGTTGAAGATTGAATGAATAGAACAACAACAATAGTAATACTAATCATTTCATATCAGAGTGAGAGAAAATACAATCAAGCTATGGATATAGGAAGAGTGATAGGCCCTTCATGGGGATGTTAATATCTTCCACAACTTTAATTTTTTGAAAATATCATTAAAATATATTTATTATTGTATCCTTTAGTACAAAAAATAAATGTATTTTTTATTTATTTATCATTTTACAATAAATTCTTTTACAAAATTGTGATTAAGATTTTTTATATTTACTAAATATGCCATCACTTTTAATTTTTTTTTTTTTTTTTTTGCACTAAAAAGATAAAATAATAAATATCTTTTATTAAAAATTAAAAAAAAAAATCAAAGTTAAAAAAAATTGTTAGGTGATATTACTAAATAATTTCTCAAGTTGACACCTTTTACATCCAATTAAATTCATTATTTGGTGTGTTATAAAAAAAAAAGTTGATGCCATTATCTTCGTACCAAAACCAACTCCCAATTGGATTTAATAATTTTAATCTGATCATCAACTTTATGATGAAATTAATAATGGGATTCAAGTCCATGATGAAAAAAAAATAAAGAATCGTATTGGGGTAACACAGGATTTACTGTGATTCTCACAGTTCTGACGTGGACATGCATACATAACCGTATTTTACTCATATCTCGAGAAAACACATCTATGATTATGTGCACATCCCATGTCGACTTGTGAGAATCGCAGTAAATACTTTGTCATTTCAGCATTTTAATAAAAAAAAACAAAAAAACAAAAAAACAAAAAAACCAAAAAACCATATATGAGTCGAATGACCGAAATTGACATATCATTAACCAATCAGGAAGCTTCAAGTATAAAGGTGCGCCAAACAAATTGTGACTGCTAACCACCATACGAGTCAGTCTCACATACGTGTTATATCCTCACAAGTGGTGTTGAATCCACAACCTCCACCACCACAAGTCGATCTTTCCAGATATTATTTTAACGTGGGATGGTGGGTCCAAAGACTTCTAAGCCTTCCTTCTGTCCTCCTATAAAGGAAAAAAAACAGTGTCACGTGAAGCGTACCACGTATACTTCTGCGAAACGAAACTTCTCATGCAATGTAAATCCCCAGAAAGCCCCTCTAACTTACACGTGTCTCAATATCTAAGTGCCACGTATATATTCTAAATTATCACCAAGTGTAAGCTTCCTTCACTCATTCTCGTCTCGATTTTTTGAGATCCCTTTATCTTTTCTCGGATCCAAAATTGTTTGATTTCTGTCTTTTTTGGTTCCAAAACTTGTGATTCCTTTCTTCATCGATTGGGTCTCTGTCATGGAGGCTCTGCAGATCTCTCGCATTCTCACCTCTAAATCTTCTCTAAATTTTGTGGAAACTCCGTTAACTTTAACTGTGGTTAGAACCAGGAGTGTGGGTTTGTTTCATTTGTGGAGAGACAGATATGGTGGTGGATTTAAATCACTGAGGAGATCGGTTGTAGGGAAGAATCGAAGTGGGTTTGATAGTTTACAGGATAAGTTTCCTGTTGTTGAAGAGGGAAAAGAGTTGGAGGACATTTCAAAGAAAGAGAAGGATGGTTCTGTTACTGGGATTCATTTGAATTCTCAATCTGGTAAGTTAAATTACCATTATTTTTTCAGTTTTTTTTTTTAATTTGATGTTTTGGAATCTGGGTTTGTGTTATTTTTCTTGTTTTTGATGAAATTTTAATGGGTTTAATCTTCTTGTCTTTGTCTCTCTGTTTCTTTGTTTTTTTCCCCCTATTGATACCTGTGTTTCTAGAAAGCGCATGAAAATAAAAAAGGATTAAAGTTACAATTTTGTTTTGATCCTGAAATAATTTTGTGGATCATATCGTTCTAGCTGAATTTGATCCTGAATAACAATATGCTATGTTTGGCTCTTATGATTTTTAATCAGATTTCTTGCTTTAGTTCTGTGTTTTATGTTGAGTTTCTCTTTCCATAATGAGGTGGGGCCCATGTGTTGAAAAGAGAGAAGTACACTCGCCTCCCGTTAACGTCCTTCTCTTGTTAATGGGTAGGTATGAATTAAATATTCTCAGTTTAATCTATCTCTCCAACGTATTGAACCAAAGAATAAGAAAAAGGTCTTTTGGTTTTTCTACTGAAAAACACACTCAACACACAGGTTCATGGAACCCCAAAATGAGATCTTTTAGAGGTATTTGCAATTCTAATTCGGATAAGAAGTTTTTTTTTGTTGTTGATTTGAATCCAACTATTGGTAAAGATATTTATATTGTAATCCAAGAGTGCTATTCTCTTGATGTTTGTATCCTCTAGCTTTGTCTAGGGAGGACTCTTTGTAACCTCACTATTGTCATAGTGGAAGTTTATTAATTGAACTAGGTCCCATGGTTTGCTCCTTCCCATTGAATGGTTTTTTCATGTGAACAATCTTGGGGTTCCTTGTGTGGTTTGCTTGTGTTAATTTAATTTAATTTTTTTATCAGTAACGAAATTTATTGAAAAAGTGGTCAAGAAGACGAACTAAAGATACAAAACAACTAAGGTAAAGCAATAGAACAAATCCAATCCCACCGAGCGACAAATCCCTCGAAGACCACACCCTTAAACTCGATAAACACTTAACACCAAAAAAAGATAGAAGAAAGGACCGACAAAAAAACCTTTGAAGCATCCACACTCTTGTCTTCAAAACATCTTTTGTTTCGCTCCTTCGAAATCTCCCAGCAAATTGCAAACATAGTGATCTTCTAAAGAACTTTATTGGCATTAAAGAACTCCCATTCCTACCATGATTGAAATAGGGACAAGATAGAACCAAGAAGGCAACCCTCCACGCCATAGCTCCTCAAAAAGAAACTCCAAATCTCTCGCCCAACCCAGCAGTTCGATTCATTCCTCCATCTCTTCGACTGGTCCCATCTTACACCCCCTGCCCTCAGTAGTAGAAGTTTTCAATAGAAAAAGAAAGCTTGCAAGTGGCCTCCCACAGTATATGCGACCCCCAGCTCCAGATTCTGCGGAGGGGCCCACTTCTACAAACGAAGCCGGGGGATCAGGGGTCAAAATCTTCGGGAGGATTTTGATTCCCGGTCACCCCCCGGAGCAAATGGGGGAACCCGACCCCGGCTCCTTCCCGGAGGGCTTCGGCGGTGAATCCGTAAAAACCATTATGGAACATTTGATGGATCAACGGGAAGATCATAACCCGCGTTTCGGCTGGGGCGAGCTTGAAGAGTTGGGTCGCCTAACTTTTAACTTGAAGGCTGCCATTCTGAAAGAAATTGCAGTGTTGGATAAGGATGATCCTTTTGAGCGCATGATCAATAGTTTCCTCATCCCTCATGCAAAGCAAACAAGCATTTGTGTTAATTTAAGTTTCAATTACCTTTACGCCACATTTTTCATTTTATGTAGGTGTTTGTCCATTGGTTTGCACATAGAGGGAAAGGGAGTAGTTTATCACATTTTGGAATTTGGGTTTGTGTTATTGTTATTTGTTTTTTCATTTGTTTTTTATGTTGGATTTTTAATGAGTTCTTGTTTTCTCTGTTTTTTTGTTGACATTTAATTACTTCTCTTCGTATCCGTATAATTGCAAGGGAATATGAATTCCTCGTGGAAAATGGTCATTGGAAAATGAATTCCATGGGAAAATTACTTCTACCATTTGCTTGCATCTTGGAAAATGTCAAAAGAGGAGAATAGGTAATGCAGCACTGTAAATATTACCCTAGGATGATAAATTTGAGATCTAGATTGAATTAACATAAGCAATGCAAATATAAATCATTAGCTCATACATTCATGGATATGTAAGAGAATCCAAGCGATAATCAAAATAGCCATAAGGTTCGTCACAATCCCACAGTGATAGCTATTCAAGTACTAACAATAGGTTCCAATGGAAGACAAGTCTTCCTCTAGCTTACGGTTTCAGTTAAATGATCAAAACAGATTTCTAGACTCAATTTTAATGCAAAAATAGTCAAATAAGTGGTGCTGATTTATGGGGCCAACAAGTTAACAATGTTTGGAGAAATTGTAGGCTAAAAAAAGGAAGGTGATTAGGGTTTTGGGTGGTAAGGAATGATGTGGTTCAAGTAAGGAAGGGTTATATAAGGTTTTTAAGGGTATTAGGGTTAGGCTTCAACGGAGAAGAGAATGTCGATGGGGTTTCGGATTATAAAGTGGATTGGGTAGGGTTTATAGATGTTTTAGAGGTTCAAAGCAGAAATTTAATAGAGAAAGTGAGAAAGAAAATGTTAAGAAAAAAAAAATACCCACCTTGATTGAGAAATCGATAGAGAAAACAAACATTACCTTGGACTCACTTCAAAATGGCCTCACACCAGATCATTAATGGGAATATCAAAGTTTCAATTTCAATTTTATTCATCATTGAAGAAAATTACGACAAGAAGCAAGTATTTATAATGCTCTTTAAACCCTAAATCTAATCTCAACTATCCAACTAAAATAAAGAGATCCAATGGTTGTAAATAAACTTAAAACAACTTAAATAAATCAAAAGCTATGAAAATTCATTAAAAAATCAATATAAAGTTATCAAATTGCCCCTAAACACTTATATTAACACCATAGGCTAATAAAACATGAAAATAACTTCAAATATTCATCCTAAACACTAAAATAGACTCATAAATATAAGCTAAATAAAAACATGAAATATGATGACCTAATAAGATTCCAACGGTACTCGTCCATACTCCATCCATCCACAATGAATCTAAGAGTCTTTTTCTCCTTTGGAACACTTTGAAGGGTATGTCTGTGATGTCCTCATCGATAGGTTTTTAGTTTTGGGCTGGGAGTAATCATGAGAGGATAACATTAGGAGGTGGGAAAATCATTTTCTTGGGTGGTGGGTCGACAAATATTTCCCTGCCTAGAGTGTAAAACTGCTTTGGACGTGAAAATGTACAATCATACACCTAAAAATCACATTTTCCCAACTTCCAGAGAAATCATTTTCCCTCCCATTTGACATTTGGAGTCATACACACATATATTATATTGGTACTCTTTTTTAAAACTTTTGATATGGTTAGTTTGACAATTAATCAAACAAGATCATAACTACAAACAAGAGAAAAATTATCATGGAAGTAGAATTAAAATATAAAGTAGCATCAATTTTGAGGCAATCAGATCAGAAAATTTAGACAAATTTGTGTGAAAACCTTAAAGGAAGTTGAGTTGGAAGAGAATACTCTCTCTTTAGAATGTATTTCATTCAACTACAAACTGATTTACAACTACATTTGATGGCCTATTTATAGGCAAAACAAAAACATAACCACCCAAGTGAGATGACTACACTTCTTTTACATAAACACTTAAAACAACAAAAGAAATAGGTCATTAAGTATGACGTGGGTGATACTGAGGCTACTCTAACTAGAGGACAAGCAAATGGAAACCAACACTCAACACTAAGTGTAGAAGATAGTAAACTTATGTTCTACATCAGACTCTCCCTCTGAAGAAAAACTTGTCCTCAAGTTGAAGTAGCATCAGTATCACCCACGTCAGCAGTATAATAAGGTACAAGATGCTTCACATTGAAGAAATTAAAAATATTGAAATGTGGAGTTAGCTGCACTTTATAAGTATTGTCATTAATCATGCTCAAAACCTTGCAAGGACACACATCTCTATCATTCAGCTTCATATAAGATCCTTGAAATTGTTTTTCTTTGCTCAAAACCACCAATACAAGATCTCTTTCTTTGAAAATAAGTTTCCGTCTGTGCACATCAACAGTTGCCTTGTATTTGGCATTAGACTTCTCAATTTTGGCTCTCACTTGAGCATGAATAGTCTTCATATATGCTTTCATACCCCCCTTCGTTGTTGTTTATCTTCTTCGAAATTGGTAATGGGTCAAATCCACATACATTCTCCAAGAACTATCCTTTTTGGGAGTCAAATTGGTTGGGGAACCGCACAAGGAGTAAGACTAGGCTGAATATAACCTCTGTCCAGAAGTGCCATAACCTGTGTTTGTAGCTCCTTGTTCTCTTTAGGCATCATTCTATAGGCTTCCTTATTAGGAAGTATTGAATCAGGTACTAGATCAATACAATACTGAATATCTTGCATAGGAGGCAACCCAGGAGGCAATTGTGAGGGAAAACATCAGCATATTTCTCCATAAGTTCCTCAACATCCTTTGACACCTCAGAAACAACAATTTCTTCTTCTGGAATCAAGGCAAAGATGTACCCAGATTCAAGATTCTCCTTCATAAAACTCTTAACAGTAAACAAAGTTGTTATTTGAGGTTTAGAACTCACTTTATCCTTCAATGGTAGCAAAGTCCAATCTCCCTTACTTTGATGATTAGGAACAATGAGAGTTTTCCTCATCACGAGTGCTAGTGCTTCTTCTTGTTGAAAATCTCCGCTAATCTCTTCATTTCAGAGCAGCTCCTCTACTGGTTTTGTTTCTACAATTTCTTCACTTTGATACTTAGGAACAAGGAAAGTTTTCTTCATCATGAATGCTAGTCTCTCTTTTTCATCAAGATCTCCACCAATTTCCTCATTGGGAGATTGATCATAGATGGGTAGCTCTTCATTTGGTTCTGATTCCACCATTTCCTCTAATAAAGCTGCCTTATTACGAGGACCATTTGCCTTCCTATAGTTTGAAGACTTGTGCCTGGGCTCACCACATTTGTAGCACTTGAAGTTGGCACCTTGTAACTAATTTTCAGCCCCAAATCGACTTGTATGAGACTGATTAGGGGCAATAGGAATTGAGTTTGCTTGTTGTCCAACCGCGGTAGCATCACTCTTACTCGTACTCGACGAGTTGTCAACTTGGTATCAACTCGAAATGGCTGTTCGGCCCTTGAATTACCCTGGGAGTACTGTCCATACCTTGGTATACTCCTACTTTGTTGTTTTTTCCACCAACAAAGCTCGATTATTGGCCTCCGAAACAGTCCACAAATTTTGTAGACTAAGGATATCTTGAATAGAAGGTTTTAAGCCACAAAGATATCTTGCAACCATTTGTTCTTCAATTTCGTTCAAATCAACTCTTGCTATGAATTGATAGAACTCCTCAGTAGTGTTGTCAAGACATGCGCCTTAGTGCACTTGAGGCGTGCCTCAATGTGAGGAGCAGCAACAACGCTTTAGTATAGGTAAGACAAGATAGGTTTTTCAAGGCGGAGGGAAGCGCATGCCTGAGCTACGCCTCAGGCGAGGCATATGAGGCGTACGCCTCACTTACATATCAAATAAAATGTGATTTTTTTGTAAATCTCTTTTAATTGGTTGATGTAACCTATTAAGTTACATCATGATGAGCCATATACACATATATATTTCCTTTCTACTCTTTTTTTTTTATACAAATTTTACAATTTACTGTATTTTGATGAGGGTTATGTGTTACCCGACGACGACAATGAGTGATGCCTTGAGGCTTTCTCAGAGTTGATATTTTTGAATTTTGTAACTTATCTTTTGTTTATCATACTCTTGGTATAGGATATTGAATGAAATTTTGTGATTAATCTTAAACTTTTAAGTTTTAAATTTCAATTTAATTTATGGTTCATAGTTCCTTAATTTTTATGATATTTTATTCATACTTGATTTTATTGTTAGTTTTTTATTTGCTTATTGTGGTTTAGCCTAACCTATTCATAGAGATTGAAATACTAATTACTTGTATATAAATATAAATTGTATATTTGTTGTAATTGTAGAATTTATAAAGTAGTCTAATCTACTTTCACTATTTAATTCTTGATTTATATGATCTTTTTAATTTTATTGCGCTTTACTTCACTCGGGCGTGCACTTCGCCTTGTGCCTTAGGCACTATGAGGCCTTTGCACCGTAAGTGCATCTTTTGCCCTTAATTACATTGCTTCTCGGTGTATTGAGCCAGACTCCCATGTTGTCGAAGATTGTGCAAAGTTTTATACATGGTTTGCATGTAACTGAAAGGAAAAAATTGTTCCTTGAACTTCTTCTTCATCTTGCACTGATCCTTGATTTTCCTTTTGCCTTTTCGAACTCAACTCACTTACAATTGTTTCCACCTTGCGGAGGCTCTTCCCTTGAGCTTGATGGAAACTAATTTCACCTTCTACTCATCAGAAACCTCATAATACTTGAAAACTCGTTCAAGAGTATTAATCCAATAAACAAATTCAACCGAATTGAGACTACCTTGAAATTCTGGTAGATTTAACTTGATCTGAAAATCTGCAATATTCAACAGATCTGAAATTGGAAATAGATATGAAATTCTGCAGTCTTCAACAGATCTGAAAATTTGTAATCTTCAACAAGTCTGAAACTAGACTGAACTTCTCTCCAAATTTAGATTGAATTCCCTTTGTTCTGATACCAAATGATGCAATCAGATCTGAAAATTTAAACTAATTTGTGTGAAAACTTCAAAAGAAGTTGAAAAGTTAAGTTGGAAGTGAAAACTCTCTCCCTAGAATCTATTTCATTCAACTAAAAACTGATTTACAACTACATTCAATGGCCTATTTATAGGCAAAAAAAAACAAAAACAAAAAACAACCCAAGTGAAATCACGACTCTGCCCTTACATGAACACTTAGCAACAAAAGAAAACTAAAGAAAAATTAACAATACTAACTAACTAATTAACTCCAACAACTAACTATAACAGAAGTAACAAACAAATGGAAACTAACACCTAACACTAAATGTAGAAGATAGCAAACTTAGGCACTGCATCAAATTCGTATGTAATTTATCAGAGCACACTGCGTTGGCCGAATCACAGTGATATGTCATTGAATTTACCGGGAGTGACCCACTAGCGACATGTCAATGTTTACCAATTTCTTTGTGGGGAAGACAGGAGCCACTAATATATGCAGAATGCTTATGAAGCCCAGTGTTTCCATGTTGATATGGTCATAGCTATCTGATAAATTGACCATTGATCAGTTAATTAATGTTCCTGAGTGCAGATAAAAGGTAGAGGAACTGTTTATTGGTGTGTCTGGTCCACCTTAGGATATGGAGAGAGACGAGATCAATCTTACACATAAAATTGGGCCGGACCTTTGGGTGAACTGTTTCCTTTCTCATGAAATGATTATGAGAATTTGATTACATGCCTCATTCATATTGTTATGTACTAATTTGGATAGTAAAACAAGTTATCTGAGCTACAGGTTAAAATCAATGACCTAACGTCCATTTTTCAGACAGCTTGGATGGTTTAAATAGGGTTGTTCTTTGAGTACTTCAGATAAATTACCTTGTGTCCTGCACTTACGTAATCCCCACTTCAAGTTGCTCATGTAGTTCAGCAGCGTTGATTCATAATTAGAGATGTTCATGCTTCAAGACTTATAGACCATCAATGGTATATAAAATTCATCAGATGTTCATATTCATTTGTCTTATATTCTTCTTCTTTTTTTGGCCCATTCATTATACAAGTATTTCTGTGGTGTTTAATCTGTTTTTCATGATTACAAACATGAATTTACTCATTGGGGTGTAATAATTTGAAAGCAGGCAACAAAGAAGTTGTGGACTCTACTATCAATATAGTCAATGTTAAAGAAGAAGAAGAAGCCGAGGATGTTGAAGGAGAGGAGAAACCTCAAACCAGAGTAACCTACAACATTGTTTTTGCTACTGCTGAAGCAGCTCCATATTCAAAGACGGGGGGCTTAGGAGATGTTTGTGGCTCTTTGCCTATTGCACTTGCTGCTCGTGGGCACCGTGTGATGGTAGTCTCTCCACGGTATTTGAATGGTAGTGTCTCAGATAAGGTTTATGCTAATACAGTTGATGTTGACTGCCACATCAAGATCCCTTGTTTTGGAGGGATCCAGGAAGTTGCGTTCTTCCATGAGTATAGGGCAGGTGTTGATTGGGTACGCAGATTCTTCTCTTCACATTTGTTAACAGCTAACGGCCCTTCTACTTAACATCGAGGCTTATCGTTACATAATATTGGAGAACCTTATAAATACATAATTTGGAGAACCTGGGTAGATAGGGCTGGCAATGGGTTGGATGAAGCATATATCGAATCCTTATCCATCTATATTTATTGGGTAAAAAATTAGATGGATGAAGCATCTATCTAATTTTTTACCCACTTTTGCTAAGGATATCCATATCCTACTATTTATCCAAAATTTTAAAGGATATCTGTATCCAACTTGTACCCAAGTTTCAAGCGGATATCCAAGTCGGATATATATAAGCTCATTCTGAAGATGATGGAAGAACCATAATTTTTTGTTATAGATATATTTTAGTGTGAGTTTACCATATTAAACTCGAATAAACGGATATACTGATCAGATAGGATGATTATCCATGTCTGATCCTAAATAAGTTCGGATAAAATAATTACGGATAAATTTACCCAAATTGTTCATCGGACAAAAAAATTGTACCCATACCTGAATAACTCGGATCAGATGATTTGGTGTAAGCGGATATTATCCTACACTTTGCCAGCTCTATAGGTAGAAATTCATAAGGGGAATCTGTTTGTTTAGTTTTTATGTATGTTTCATTTCTTAATATTGCTAGAACTGGAGAATCTCATAGCAAAATATCTGTTTTATAACTTTATAGCTGAGGTGATAGCCTGTGGCCCTCAATTAACACATTGAGATGGTGGACTCTTATCCTCTTCAGGTATTCGTGGATCATCCATCTTATCAAAGACCTGGAAATCCATACGGTGATAGTCTTGGTGCTTATGGAGACAATCAGGTATGTGTTATAATTCCTCCTTTAGTGGAGTTGAGCTTGAAGGATTAGTATTATCTTCTATTTGATACTGACATGAAGTTCTATCTTTGGTTTTACAGTTTCGATTCACGTTACTTTGTCATGCAGCTTGTGAGGCTCCATTGGTACTTCCTTTGGGAGGGTTTACTTATGGTGAGAAGTGTTTATTCCTTGCTAATGACTGGCATGCAGGTCTCGTACCAGTGTATGTGATTCCTTTCCTCTTTATGGTTATAAGTATGCTAATATCGACTGAGTATTACTTTTCTTTAATACATTTGTTGTGGTTCAGCCTTTTAGCAGCCAAGTATCGCCCACATGGAGTTTATAAGGATGCCCGTAGTATTCTTGTAATACATAACCTTGCACATCAGGTAAACACTTTTTGCCTAACTATCTCTGTTGGATGATGTAATGTGATTACCTATGGAGTTGTAATGACCAAAGTAATAATAATAATAATAATAATAAAGAAACAAAGAAAAACTAAAACTAGACAGCCCAACAAGATTAGGCCTAGTAGAAAAAGAGGACCTTGATTATTGGCCTTGCTAATTCCTCTTTTTCAATATGAAATAAAAAAGAATTCAATACAAAATGGAGACACAGAGAAACGAATAACCCAGCTCACCTATCTGTGTAATTAGGTTGTGCTTCGTCCACTATATTCTTTCCCATCTTTTATTGATAAAAAATGTGAAGAAATTGGAAAATATTGTATAAGTTACAATGCTTTCATGAGCAAAGGGAACATTAGAAATAAATGCATTCCTTAAAATGTACCAAGAGAAAGTTGATAAGATGATTTGGTTATATCCAGTTAGAAGGATCAACCAAGTAAAAGGTTCTAAAAGAGTAAGAGGAAGACGTAAAAGAATGTAGATTGAGGTAGAGAGAGCGGATATGAACACATGCAATAATGAATACATGGCTTTAGACTGAATTGAATGGACGAAAACAGAATTCATTCAGCTGACCAAATTTTTTTGTGATCTGTCTTCCATGATGATAATGATGATGACATAGGCCAATGCACTGTTGAGTGTATATTTTCCTCCACTCTCAGGTGTGTCATACCCTAGTCAAGCCCCGAGATCCTCTTATATTCATTGTTCTCCTCCTCTCCAAAAGATCGGTCTTTTGGGGTAAATGATTGTCAACATGGTATCAGAGTACTTGGTACGTATAGGTCATGAGTTCAAATCTTTTGGGTAAATGGTTTATCAACATTGTATCAGAGTGCTAGGTTCTTATAGGTCATGGGTTCCAGTCTCCTCGTAGGAATTTTCCACCCTTATGGGTGGGGGGGAGTGTTGAGTGTTGTATTATCCACCTTTACTCTTGGGTGTCCCGTGCTCACATATCGTGCCCCAATTCGATCCATGACCCTCTTATATTCATGGTTGTGCCTTCCCCATGAGATCGGTCGTTTGGGGCAAATGGTTGTCAACATGCACCACACTCTCTGCGAGATGTTTTAGAATATATGTTCCAATCATATCGTCTGCTGCTTATAGTCTGTAATTACTTCCCTAAGATGCAGACATTAAATTTCCCCATTTTTATTGGTGAACTTCTTTATATTGACTTTTATTTTTAATAGTTTGTTTCTAAGGTTTGTTCTATTTATGTAAGGGAGTGGAAGCTGGAGCAACTTACAAGAATTTGGGGTTGCCATCCGAATGGTATGGAGCACTGGAATGGGTGTTTCCTACATGGGCAAGAACACATGCTCTTGACACAGGTGAAGCCGTCAATATTCTGAAGGGTGCAATTGTAACAGCTGATCGACTACTGACAGTTAGCGAGGTTACAAACATCACTACCATCTTCCGTGCTTAGTTGTTTTTTTTTTTCTCAAATAAAATATTAGATATTTTCGGTTATGAAAAGATGATTTACCAATGAAGAATCAGCACCTGATACATATCGTGATCAGATGGATCCACACCTGAGAGATCTCTGAATCCCAAAAAGGAGAAAAATCATCCCAATTGGGTGATCTAAAGGAATTGATTTTTTTCCTTTTTTTTAGACAATCCAAAGGAATTTAGCAGATGATTGGGTTGAATTTTTGCCAAGGGGGTCTCCCAGAAGGAACCAGTTGAATGGTGGGTACCTATTAATGTATGTTGAGATACACCGGACCATAACTACAACATCAATACAATCTGGTGTATCTCGACACACATTAATAAACTAATACTCTAATACCTTCCATAACCGCGTAACTACAACACCAATACGTTCCGTGTACCTCAGTACACATTAATAAACTATTACATAAATACTACTCTAATAGTACCAACCCTAATGCAACAAGGCAATGTGATTTCTATGCTCTTCATCCGACCCCAAATCTTTGGAATAAGGCTTTGATGATGATGATGATGATGTATTGTCATATTATTTGTAGAGCGGCAATATTTTCTACACAACGGGTGCTTTATTTAGAATTGCATCTTTTTCTTTGTATTAATGTTTTACCATATTATGGCAGGGTTATTCTTGGGAAATAACAACCAGTGAAGGTGGATATGGTCTCAATGAGCTCCTAAGCAGTCGAAAGATTGTCCTGAATGGTATAATTTATGAACCATTTAACAAGGAGATGCCTTTTTAGAAAAGTCAATTTTTTTTGGAAACTTTGGGATACCTAGGGTATACTCGAAATCTCCCTATTTGCAAGAAAAATTGCAAGACTAACTTTCCTTTTAAACCCCAGGAATCACAAACGGTATTGATGTTACCGAGTGGGACCCAGCCTCAGATGAACATATTCCTTTCCATTACTCCATAGATGACCTCTCTGGAAAGGTGACTTAGACTCTAAATTCCATTTGTTTTAATACCATCTAAACAAAACATATGCCTAAAATTAGCCCGCTTTCTCTAAGTGATAATAAACTGCAGGTTCAATGCAAAACAGCTTTGCAGAAGGAATTGGGTCTTCCCATCAAGCCTGATTGTCCAACTGTAAGATCTAAATGCTTAGTTCCTATTTGGTTGAAATCAAAATAGATTATTATTTTTCCTTCCTCTTGTTATGATTTTGAATTGGACTTCGTAGATTGGATTCATTGGGAGGCTGGATTACCAGAAGGGAATCGATTTGATTCGAGCAGCAATGCCGGAGCTTATGCAAGATGATGTCCAATTTGTAAGACAATCTTTTGATTACCCTTAGTATCGTGTTTGCTTTGGTCCGACAGAAGCCTTCGAGATATCTATATAATAAAACACAACATTGGGTCCCACACTCCGACTTTGTCTCAAGATTTATACCCCATAAAAAATGTATCTCGATTCTCAAGAACATGTTTTCCTTTTTCTCTTCTTCCTCTTTCCAAAATACCCTTAACTTTATTCTCTTTCTTCTTCCACCCTTTTCCAATATTACCCCTCCATTTTATTGTCTTTCCACTTCTCTCCCCTTTCTTAATAATACCTCTTCAACTAATTATTTTTCATCTTTTACTAACTCCAAAGATTTTTTAATAATACCCCTCAAACTTCATTATTTTTCCTATTTTGCCCCCTTCCACCCAGAGAACGGCATGGGCAAACTCTAGTTTCACTATAAAAAAATGTCTTGTTTTGTGTTTTATGTGCTAACCGATCCACACATACAAAACCTTCATTTCTTAGAATACTGGTGCATAAACAAACCAAGAAAATATTACTTTCCCTATGAGAAGTTTAACTTAGAGATCTCTTTAAATTCCATTTGCACATTGTTTTTTCCTTGACTTGGAGATTACTCACTGGAGCTATCTTATCTATTTCAGATTATGCTTGGGTCAGGGGACACACAGACTGAAGAATGGATGAGAGCAGCGGAGTCTGCTTATAAAGACAAATTCCGTGGTTGGGTTGGATTTAATGTTTCTATTTCTCACAGGATAACTGCAGGGTAAGTTAAATATTTCTCTTTTAAATTTCAAATATTAATTATAAAATTATTAATGGGTTTTCACTTATCGATATTTGAAAATGCGCAGGTGTGACATACTATTGATGCCCTCAAGATTTGAACCTTGTGGCCTAAACCAGTTGTATGCGATGAGATATGGAACTATTCCTGTAGTGCATGGCACTGGAGGCCTTAGAGTGAGTTGTCTTTTAAGGAACTGCCATGGCTTGATATAGTTTGAGTGTCATTTATATCAAATCTCTCTTGAACATCTTTATCTCTTATTTTCAGGATACGGTGGAGAATTTCCATCCGTTTGCTCAAAAAGGAAGCGGTAAGGGTACTGGGTACGTACTTCTCAACCCACTTTAGTCTTGGTCAATTTTTCATCTACGATTCTCCAATAATTATCTTTGCCCAAAGGAGGCTATGTTATGGCTCGCAAGGACGCATCAAGAAGTCTGACTTCCCTGTCAAAGTCTAATAGAAACAAATGGTTTCTATTTTACGACGGATTGATTAGTCTCTGCAAAAGTAACGAGCTGCCCCAATAAATATAAAATCTTGAATGAGTCGTGGTTTCTGCCATGGATTAATTCAGGGAAATCTCTCTGTCGAAAACCTCTTCAAGTATGTTAAATATGTCTTAATCAACATGAGTATGAAAAGAAAACTTGTCTAAGATTCAAAGTAGATCATTGCCATCATCATCGAAACCTAATCCCACATTTGGAATTGGCCCAATAAATCATGTTCATTCAATTCTTCTTATAAGGGGGATACAAAACAGATAAAGAAATGAAAATCATTCAAGACTGAGTAAAAGAAAGTTTTCTGGACTCAAAGAAATATTATGGTCTGCACCCAAGCATGTATGGATATGTCTTCTAGATTCCAAAGTCAAGATTTATAAGATTCAGATCTTAGGGCCATACTTGGTACACTACAAATCATTTGCATTTGCAAATGGTTTGCGATTAAGGCCCTGTTTGGTACGAAGCAAATCATTTGCAAATGCAAATGATTTGTTGGAATCTAATTTACAAATGCTTGGTTACATTCTGAAATATTTTTGCATTGCAAATTATTTGCATGAACCTCTTAAGCCCTTCATAAATTTCAGCAAATAGTTTGCAGCCCACAAAGTGCTGCAAATCATTTTCAGTGCAAATCTCTTGCATTTGCAAATGATTTGCATGGTACCTAGCAGGGCCTAAGATTTACTTTTGCTTGGTGTAACCATTGGGATGAAAATGGTTGCGATTGAAAGACTTATTTTTGTAATTTCAGTATGCAATTTAATGTATCTTGGGAGGGGTATTTTTGTAAATTTATGTGCATATTGTTGTACCAAGTACCATATAATTTGATTAATTTATTTGATAAAGGGTATATTAGTAATTTTTATATGCATAGATTGGAGTCAAATAATTTTCCAAATGATTTGCGGTACATTTTGTGCCGCAAATTCTTAAGAATTTAGGTGATCCATGCAAATTTTTTCTAATGCAAATCATTTGCATTGTGTAACCAAGCACCAACAGAACTGGTTTTAGAAAATTATTTGCATTTGTAAATGATTTGCAGCGTACCAAGCAGAGCGGCCTATATTTCAAATATATGGATCATGTATTAATCCACTTGCATGTCTTTTAGCATTTCCATGCAAATATTTATTTAAGATACCATCTAATATCTGTGATTTCTTTGACAGATGGACCTTTTCTCCATTAACGAAGGAGAGCATGTTGGCGGTAAAGTTCATTTCTTATTCAATAAAAAGAATTCTCTTTGAAAATATCCAGTGACTGAAAGATCTTGATTTTTTTCTTCTTTTTTTAACGAAATAAAATCCAATAGACCAAGTCAAAAATGAATTCAAAAAACAACTACAGACCATTAGAAATCAAAGAAATTGGTTGGTGACCGAGAGCCGAGACCCACCTTCATCTATTTCAAGGCCTCACTTTCGATCAACAAATTTGGTTCCTCCAAGTTACGTGTAGAACAATATATGATCGAAGAAGGAACTTCTATATGAGATATAGTAATGTGGCAGTTGACCAAAACAAGGATTATTACATTGAAAAATTAATCAGTTGGTTAGTCAAGAAATTAATAAGATATAAATGAATGAAAATTCATAGTTGTGACTAAATCTCTTTCTTAACTTTGGATTGGAAAATCTAAAACGCAACGTTGACTATGATCTGTCACTGTTTACAAAACCCATAAGGTTATTATGTCAAACCAACCAACCCACACCTCACATCGGCCCCCCCATGTTCATTAATTAATCAATATTGTTCAACTTTCAGATGATCATATCTTAAAAGTCACATTGGTTGATCTTGACATGATCTGTCTATTTTTGTTTAGAGTAAAAAGCTAGAAAAAAAAAAAAAAATACAATTACCATGCCGTAAAATATTTAGAAGATAGGGTTTGTCACATGTATGATAATAGATTTTATTTTTATTACCAAATAGAGTATCTATTGTACTTGCATTTATTTAAGTTTATTGACGATCTAAGTCTGATGTACAGGCATTAAGAGTGGCCATCGGGACGTATAGAGATCATAAGTCCTCTTGGGTGGGATTGATGAAGAGAGGAATGGAGAGAGACTACACATGGGAAAATGCCGCTGTTCAGTACGAGCAAGTCTTTGAATGGGCCTTCTCCGATTCGCCTTATGTTAGTTAATTTGAGCTATTAAACAACGTTACAATTTTCAACTTCTCTGTTCTTTCTTCTCTTCTCTTTTTTCTTCTCTTTCTTGAGCTGAGCCAGTATATATTTTTTGACAATTCTTTTGTTCTAGGTGATGCATTTTTTTTTTGTTTTTTGTTGTTGTTGTGGCAAATACTCTTTGTTGAACTATAGTGGATATGGTAATTTTATTTTAATATAATGTATTTGATAAGTAGGCTCTTGTTGAACAATAGTAGATATGCTTATTTTAGATGAATCTAATGTATTTGTTAAGTAGGCCAAACTAAAGGTATATCGATCAAATTCCAGTTATTCTGTTGTGCTTCTATCTTTTTCTTTATCATAAATCTTTCGCAATGCAAATGATTTGCAAGATTTTTTGCATTTGGATGTTTAATAATTGATGTAGCTCTGTAAAAATATGGGTGATCTTGACATAGCCTTCCACGTTTTGGTGAATATTTGAGATAGAATAATGCTGAATTGACCTCAAGATTGGACCTCACATTGCACACCCTGATGTGAAAGTGTGTAGGAATCATAATACTTTTCCTCGAGATATAAGTAAAAAGCATCTATGATTCTTATCCACTTTAACATCAAGATGCTCGGTATGAGGTCGAATCTTGAGGTCACTCCAACACTACTCTTTAAGATAACACCATGTTTTCCAACTGATTACATGCCCCCTTGACCTCAGTCTTCTTTATTAGACTACTAAAAAAAATATTCAAAAGCACTTGTTTTATTTATCTATAGCCAAAAACTCTTGATTTTCTTCTCAACACCATTCATCTTCAAGCTCTTCAACCTTTATGTTATATTATTTTTAATCTAGTCAACCTCATCGGCAAACCATCATTTTCAATTTTGCCTTAACCCTTATTAGATAATCCTAAAATTTTCTATCCCAAAATTTCATCTTTATCTACTTCTTAAAAGTCCTATCTTGATTTTTCTTCCCAAAATTAGTATTCTTCAAGCTATTTAACCTTGTAAATTATTTCCAATTTATTCAACTTCTTACAAAATCCTATATTTTTATATTCAAAATTTTATCATTTTCTACTTCCCAAGTTTTGAAAGATGAAGTAGATAGGAATCCTAAGGTTGAAGATGAGTGTAAATTTTTTTACAAGATCTTGAAATGACAAATTTTGAAAAGAAAAATAAAGGGTTTTTTCTGGAGGTTGAAGATGATGGCATTTAAGCCATTTCTTCCGACTATTGAAAAGACTGAGGTCAAGGGTGCGTGTCATCAGCTTGAAAACACGAAAATGTGAAGAGTATGTCTAAATCATAGTCGAAATGGCCAAGACCATGTATCAAGAAGTGGAGGTCTTGAGTTCGGACCCCCTTCGGGATTTATACCCGCTGTGTGTGGGGTTGAGGAGGGGAATGTATTTCCAAGGATTAGTCGAATCCTCTAGTTGGTGGATATCTTGGTTTGATAATAAAATAAAATAAAAACTCTAAATCATCCACACAAAAATATATATTATCCTAAATCATTTGTGTGGATCACAATTTAGACAATTTATGAAAATGTGCATAAAAAATGAACAAGAGGAAGACTCAAAAAGGTTCGAGCTCGAATCTCCATGGCAAGCCGTTGTTGTTTTCGAATCCTTAAACAAAAAAACAAAAACAAAAAAAAAAAGATTTGCAAATTAATAGCAAGCACAAATTGGGCTCGATACCTCCCACCATCTTATCGTTGGTGTCATCCACTAATTATTTTTTCTAGTTTGAGCCAATACAGTTTCTAACACCATGCTTGGATTGAAAGAAGAGAAGAGAATCTTTCCACCATGTTTGGATTGAGAGGAGATAAATTGGGATAACTTTGGAAGTTTAAAATGTCTTAAACGAGATCTAAGGTTAGAATTGGAATCATAAAATATTTTAAGATGGCTTCTTTCCGAATCTCTCCACTTTTGGAGAGAGAGAAGAATGGAATCCGTTTAAACAATCATGCTTGATTGGTTGATCAGTATCAGGACCCAAATGCTTTAAACAAGGGAGTGAAAGACAATTGATGAACACAACCATCGTCCAAGCAAATAGATTAAAGTACAACACACAAGTCTTCATTCATTTTCTACAAAAACTTGAACAAAAAAAAAAGGGGGGGGAGGGGCAGACTTGATTACTGCCTCCACTCAAGAGGCTAATAACATAAAAGTAAACATACAAACTGTTTTCTTTCTTTTTAAGTATACATATAAGCTGTTTTCTTTTCAAGTGTAGGCAACATTTCCTATTGTCTTGTTTTTATATTTGCAAACCTATATCATATTTTTCTTCTCTACTCTTCACCAAAGCTGTATGTGTGGAGTCTCTCCTTTGGTAGTAATTTTCCTTTTCTTACACACCATTTTAAGAGTTATTGTCCGCAAATACATCCAAGAGTGCGAGTGCCTGTAGTTGACAAAAACAACCCATTAAAACCGAGGATAGAATTTCATGTAAGGAAACGAAATGTGGGAAGTTCAATCGATCTAAATGAAAATACCTCTGGTATGTTTAGTTCTAGGCGGAACTTGGGTCCATCGTAATGGTGAAGGATAGGCCTGAAAGAATCTTCCTCCAATGGCAAATAACTTTTTCGAGTAACAACTCTCACCTGTTATAGATGACAACATTCGATTAGATGAAGGTTTTCGATGTATTTCTATTAAAACTAAAAACCTGAAAAGCAGAAAATTTTAGCCTTCTTTGAATTCACTCTTAATAACACATATGTATCATGAAGAGTGACTCGTGGAAAAAAAAAAAAAAAACACGATCCCAATCATTTAAATACACAATCCAATGGTTGAAATTTATCTTCAGAATAAGTATCTTTGAGATATGTGTTATCAAGATGCACATAAATCTCAACTAAACGATTGGGATCATGAGTTTATGGAACCAAACCCTTTTAACAATACCATCTCTAACCAATTTTTAGCCATCTAAGGCTCTTTCCCATCTCTCAAAAAATATCATTCTGAATTCTTAAATTATCATTATAAAAGAAAATTATTATGGAAATCAATGCCAAAGGGAAGTAATAAATTTAAATAACTTGGTGTCTACCTGAGCCGGGAAGCGTGATTCACCAGGGCATTTTTTGTCTTCCCATGCAGTTGGATCGATGTTTGTCCCTCCAAAACTTGCAGCCTAAACAAAACCATTAGAAATTAAGCTAAATAAATTTTGAAACCCATTAAAAAAACAGTATAATTTTCAAACCAGACTTATAAAGAGAAAACATGAGTAAGGAAAATGGTTCATTAATTGTCAATGGATCAGGTTGTCATCATATATGATCACTCCCTACAGATCACTGCCTTATTGGACCGGGTCTGATCCAATCCATTGTTAGCCTACCATTAGCAACTGAAGCGTCCCATTGCAAAACTTCAACCAAAATTTTTACAGCCGAACCAAAACAATAATTTATGGCCCCAAACACTACAAACCCATGATTTGGATCAAGGTCCACCCTAGTTTTTTGGGGTTGATTTTGAAGTCCATATGGGTCTGGTTTGGAGTTGGTAGACCTAACCCATTAAATGTAAATGAGCAAAAACAAAATAAATAAATAAATACAAACCTCAAAAATTCCATGGAGTTGGTGGGTGGAGTAGTTGTAGAGGAAAAGAGGCAATCCTGGTGTTATTGCCCTGACTGAGTCTCTGTACCTTGGAGGAAGACCTGAAAATTATATGTCAAAATACCTTAGTTTTGAATAAAATCAAAATCAAATTTACCAAAAATTGATTTTTTATTTTTTATTTTTTATTTTATGAACACATCCATAAACAAAAATTAGAAAATAAAGGATTGATCTACATATGATAATTAACCCCAAAAACATGCCATCATTGATAAAATTAATGAATAATACCCATCAAACCAATCCTCAAAGAAAGATCACCCAACAAACAATCTTAATCGTCGGATTGATAGACTTCTAATTTTAAATATAAAAAATCCTATCTACCAAATGATCAAAAAAAAAAAAAAAAATCTGATTATAAACAGACCAATTAAAAGAGTTGTTAAGATTACCAAATATTCACCCAAAAATAATTCACACTTATAATTAAAAAAACGATTTAAAAAAAAAAAAAAAAACCCATTAATGAAACCTAAAGAGAGAGAAAATTTAGATAAATTACATACCAAAGAGCTGTCTTTTCAAATTCTCTTCCATGGTATCGTTGTTGCAGACAAAAATATACCCACCAACTCTTTCATTTCTTGGAAGAGATTCTGATGCTGGAAGAGTTTTAAATCTCTTATCTAAACTGTTTTTATTGCTCTCTTTATTGTTGTTGTTGTTGTTGCTTTTCTTCCCACTGTTACTCTCATGTTCTTCCTCATTCTTGCTCTTCTTCTTACTGTTGCTGTTGTTGCTGTTGTTGATGTTGCTCTTATTGTTTCCAGATTTCGAATAAACCCCTTTATTTAAACCTCCATTAACGTTAAAATTCTTCTGGGATCCAACTATACTGCTCCCAATCTTCCATCCATCGTTGAACCCATTAAGATCTGATGCCTTTGGATTCAAATTAGTGGAAGAAATTCTGTCACCAACAACACTGCTACCCCCGATCTTCCATCCATCGTTGAATCCATTGAAATTCGATGCCTTTGGATTCAAATTGGTGGAAGAAATTCTGTCACCACCTACCCTAACATCGAAATTCTTCCTGTCTTCTGGTCTCTTTGATGTAAAAGAGTTCCCCCAAATGGTATCGTTGATTGAGAGATTAGCGAAGTTTGTTGATTGAAGTCGAAGTTGATCACTAAATTGCCAGAATGATTGCTGATTGTTCTCCATGGTTTTCGATCTATAGAGAGAGAGAGAGACTGAGAGAGATGAGTTTGTTTGAGATAAAAAATGTAGATTTTTTGAGAGATTTTATAGATGAAAGAGAAGGAAATTTCGAGGAAGGAGAGAGGTAGCAAAATGTGTACACTTGTCAAGCAGCGAAACTAGTGAGTGCTGACGGCCAAAAACGCGTTTTTTCGAGAGAGTCTAGAGAGAGAGAATCTCTAGAAGGTGCTTTTTGGCTTGCTTAGGTGCTAAGGGAAGTTAAAGGATATTATACCCCTTTGGGTTTTATTAATATTTGAGATACACCCCTTCTATTTTCAAAATCATGGACATACCCCTTGACTTTGGTATTTACTAAAGATTGTTATTAAATGCCATAAATACCCTCATCTTTGACATCGAGTCGATCCCCCTTTCTTATTTTTCTCCTCACTAATTGTTATCTTCAAGCTTTTACATTACTTCTCTCAAAATGTCAAGATTTTATCTCCTTAGAACTTAAACCATAGTTCTAAAACTTGAAAACTCGATCCTAAAGTCCTTCGAATCAAGTCACTTGAAAAACTCATTGGAACTTAGAAGACGACAATTTTTTTTTCTTCAAACTCAATTCATCTAATTGACTCGACAATCGGTTTCACTGAATTACCTTGAAATCCAATTAAATTTAGTAGACTTGGCAAAATTTTAATTTGATTTGACAAGTTTTAATACCATGTTCCGATCCACAAGAAATATTTTGGGGAAAATTTTGGTCTGGAAAAAAGGATTTTTTAGTAGAAGGTTAAAGATGTTGATTTGAAGATGAGGTCTAAGTAGATTGAAAAAGATATTTACTCTTGAGTTTTAACAGTTGGAACTTGGAAGATGGCAAATTTTTCTTTAAAAAAAAAAGGTTAGAAGTTGAAAATGAGGGTAGTTTAATCATTTTATCGGTCTCTCATATAAGACCAAGGTCAGAGGTATATCTTCATTTTTACAACACAGGGGCATCTCATATATTCACAAAAATGGGGAGGGGCATGTCTAAATCACAAGAATTTTTGTTTTTGTTTTTATTTTAATCATACACTTGGTTGTTGGAGTGGTAGATATTTTGTAATCAAGTTTTAACACGTGTTACAGATTAATTGATTCGTTTGGTTCAGATAAGCTAAAGATCTGCATGGGCCACGGGCTTCTTTTGATCATGGGCTTCGTGGGTCTGCTTTTGACAACATGATTCCAGATCTGGCCCACCAAAAGATATTGCAAACCCGAAAGTTATGAGGGGGTATCCCCACTACTTATTCTTCTAGTACACGTGGAGAGTAAGAAATGGTACAGATCATGTAGTCGGTTTGAACACGTCTTAGTAACAAATTAAATAATAACTACTTCTAGAAAATTAATGAAATAAGTGATCGAAAGATCACAGCCGTTCATATAATTTTGGTTGACTCATCAAGAGAGTTGTCATTGTAGATTAAATTAAAAAAAACCATAACCGTTGACCTAACTTTTGATCAGTTCCAGCAAAGACCACTACAATATTGATCAAGTCAGATGGCTGCACATGCTTAGATCACTAGCATTGATGATGAATCGAATTGTGGTCAAATCATAATTAGCCCAACAACCATCGGTTTGGATTTGAAATCGCTATGAGATACGTTTATTTGTTCAATTTGATGATTTTCTGACTTACTTTATTGCATGTTAGAAAATTTCTTTTTATTAAAATATTAAAATAATATGAAAACCTCATTCTTCAGGGTATAGGAATATCATAAGATATTTGAAAAAATAAAATAAAAATTTGGATCTAAATCAAATTCACAAAAATGCATATAAAATATAAAATATAAAATATCAATATAAATAATATAATAATACAAAATAAAATATTAATATAAATTATATAGTACAAAGATCAATTGATTTTGAATTTTTATTTTATTTTTTTATAATTAAGTAAAAAATGATAATTTCAGCTCTCATTTGATGTTAGAAGTTTCAAGATTTTTTAATTTTTTCCAGAAGATTAACCATGTTAAGAGTTTTATTCTCATTAAAATTCTATCATAAATAATCTTCATGTGGGCCCAAGTGTATATTTAGTCTTTTGAATTTGGTGAATCCATACTAAAGTCTAAGAGCTTAGGGGGACATTGGCATCCTCCACAAGTTTGATCTCTTGAAATTTCTCTGATTAAGTATTTGTTTTTTTTTTTGTTTTTTAATATAAAAACAATGGTATTTTGGTTGTACATAATTTTTTTAAAATTTCAATTGTATTTTTATAAAAATATTTATTATATTTATTGCAGATACATTTATTATATTAAATTTTTTATATGATATTTTTATAAATTTTAATGATATTTTTGTAAAAATATGATAAAAACACCCATCCCATTTTGCACCCGCCTAATAAAAATTTATGAATAAAATTCTAAAAACTTTCATCATTATTTTCTTGTTTCCCTTCTAAATTCTTAGAAGAGTTGTGTTAGAGTGACCTCGAGATTAGTGATGTGAGATCTAATCTTGAGGTCACTTCAACATTATTCTTATTAGAATCATCCTAGGCTTAGAGAAAGCTTTTTATATATTTTAATATCAAAACAGCTCATAAGACTAGAAATTATCCATCGAGGTACAAATAAAAAATGTACATTTTTCTAGAAAATTAGGCACAAACAGACCTCGAGAGACCTAAAATACTCTATGCCCCATCGGCCCATGTCCTTGGTCAACTTGTTGACCACGTGGTTAGATAAAGTTGAAACTTAGATAAAATTTTGATTCTCTCTCCCCAACCCTACTAGAAGTCTCCCAAATGTAATACCTTTCGTTTCTAGTGGAATTAGAGCATATAAACCTTTTTTTTCCTCTCTATGTGGGAGTGGGTCTCACATAAGTATTAAATAAGGTATTTTAGAAATAACCCCCTTTAAAATTGGTGATTAGGTTTACCTTTTGCCAAAATACAAGATTAACTCTACCCCCTTATCGTAAGTCAACATTGGCTTTTTTTATTTTTTATTTTTTATTTTTATGATTTTAACTGTAAAAATTTGATTTTTTTTTTTTCCAAACTTTGATTAAGTAATTTAAGTATTTGAAGAGTATTTTGGAAAACGTTAAAATTTTCTCATTAAATTGCTAAGAAAATATGACGTTGACTTATGACCAATGGGGTAAACCTAAAATCTAATATCACTAATTTTATTGGGGGTTGTTTCTAAAATACCCTATTAAATAAAACCAACATCATATTTAATTAAGGATACAAAAATATCCAATTTTAATCACCTAGATTTATCCAACTATTCCCTGATAAGTTACAATTTTGTTATAAGAGTCATAAATCAGTTGTACTCAATTAAAGCACCAATCAAGAGTTGGGATTGATCAATGACCACTCATAACTCTACAAAAGGCTCTTACATCCCCAAATTTGCTTTGATTAAGGATTCCAAACCTTAAAATTTTATCAAAATCAAAATTAAGATAAAAAATCAAGACTTTCAAGAAAAACCCTAAATTTCTTTGGAAAGATCCCTACAAACACCTCTATTTCTATAAATCAAAGGAGGTAAAAAAAAAAAAATGAAAGACAATAAAATTACGTTAGGAGTATTATAGAAATTAGAAGAAGAGGAAAGACAATATGTAAATATCTAAAATTGAATAAAAAAAATAAAATGAAAGATAATAAAATTGAGGGTATTCTTTAAAAGGAGATAATAAAATTAAAATTGTCCTTAAAATACGTTCTAGTGAGGAGGTGTAAAGATTGCAAAAATACCCCCTTCAATTTTATGAGAGTATTATTAAAAAAGAGACAAACTCAGAAATCTTAGATGACCCTAATTGTCTTTGGATATATTTTTTTTGAACTTATTAAGATGTGTTTGCATGTTTGTTTCTTTTAGTTTACATGAGGATCTCACCATCTACACCATTTAAATACATTCACATTCATCTTGCACGATTTGAAACAAAAAAATTATGGACTTTTCAAGTTCATTGGATCTCGAAAACCCACATGGCCCCCATGCATATTCGAGACCACTTTTCACTCAATTTTATTTATTTATTTATTTATATCAATATCTATAATGAGGTTTGGGTTATAATGTTTTGAACTCCTCTCCAATAGGAATTGTATGATTACAAATCTGACCCACAACCCCTACTACCACATGTAAAGTAATTTAAGTTCAACATCATTGTTCCACCAAAATACCCAATCGATTGTGAAAAAGATCGATTTTATCTGGTGAGATCAGAGTCTAACAACTTCTAAATCTAATAATCTGATCCCCAAACAATGAATCTCTAACTTAGACCGACCCTAATTCATATTTAAAGTCAAATTTTTTATTCTTAAACTATAAAATTAAGTGATGACTCCAAACCTTGACCTATGAATTCAAGAGGACAAATTTGATATGAAAATCAAATAAAGGATTTCCATAGTGGCGAGCGACTCCACTAAGGACATAGAGGGTCAAACTTGACCTAACCCATTGTTGGTTTTACTAAATCAAGTGAAGAACGAGTCATTCATTTTATTAGGTATGGCCAATTTATTATAATATTTAAAATATAATAATTATAAATAAATAATTTTTCATCAAAGTTATTTCATGTGAAAAAATCATTAAATAATATGATTCCCTTAGGTGGCATATTCGAAATACTTTCATGATGTGATGTGTTAGAATCATCGATTTTTGCCTTGGGATACACAAGTTCACATTCTCATAAAATATTTGTAATTGTGTTTCCCGAGGTAGAAAAAATACAATTCTCACATCAACAGAGTAAATCATTACTTGGAAGTTAACTGGTCCAAGTCAATATGTTTGAACCAATCAAAATAATCGATCAATTACATCATTAAATTAAGAGAGATTTTCTATTGCCAGACCAACTTTTGCTAAAGCCACCCCCGTTCATACATAAACCCCCGAAGAATTAGCACACATCATTTGGTGGTGTTAGCAAAAGTTGGCGTGGCAATATAAGCTTTGTAAATTAAATACGAGAATCAGTCTGAGCCAAATCATTTTCGATGGTGGACCAAAAGTAGGCCTAGTTCAAGTCCTTTGTCTTTGTTTGTTGTAGAGGGTATATACGCACCAATCGTACGTTAATCCTTACATGTTTGCCACGTGTAAAGCTGTTACATAGAACGTGACGTGAAGCTCGATGTAAGGATATTTTCGTAATTAAAATATAAACCGTTGGTATTTTTTTATTTAGGCGGCAAAAATTATAGTTTTTCTCGCACGAAGCGCCAGCTACGGCTATAGACAACTGAACAAAACCCTCTCATCTCGTCAGAGAGAGAGAGAGAGAGAGTCTCCTCTCTTTTCGTTCCTTCTTAGATCTTCGATTTCTAACAGAAAAAATAACCTAAAAATCCCTCGCATTCGGAACCTAGTTTCGTAAAATCGAAGAGAATACATCGATTTCGAAACTTCAATTTCAAGATTCGAGATCAGATCGAATCGAGCTGAACTTGCCGATGCTTTCTTCGTTATAAAAGACGCAGATTTTCACCCATTTCGTTTGGATTTGATCTAAATCAATCGATTCTTCAAGAAATTACACGAATTCGATTGAGATCTTCGATTAGTTGCTGATTTCTACGCCGATCGATCGCGATTTTGGTTCTTGTTTGGATGAACGGCGAATTGTTGCAAAATCGATTTGTTTTTTTTTTTTTTAATAGTGAGATTGGAATCTTGATTGCTGTTTTTTCTTGATTTTCAATTTGGATTGATGGCGATACTGAGGGAATCTCGACTCTGTTTGTTTCTTGAGCAATAAAGTTTGAATCTGCGTTTTCTTTCGATAAATCGATGATTTCTGATCCGAATTTGATTCTTTACGCCTGCATTTCCAAGGGAACTACGATCCTTGCTGAGTTCAGTTCTGGCGATCGCGATCTGGAAACCCTAGCTTTACAATGTCTTGAAAAGATTCCTCCTTTGCACAGAACGTTCTCTCACACCATCAGAAATAAGATCTACAACTTCTTGATGGATGAACCGTTCGTCTATTTCACCATTCTTGATGAATCCTACGGTAAACCTCAGGGTTTTGAGTTTCTTGAGTTTGTTAAAGATTCATTCTTGAATATATTGACGAGAAAATCGGTCAAAGTATTGGATAACCTCACTTCTCATTGCTTCCATGAAGAACTTAGTCCGATTTTTCGCAGTTTGATGTTGTCCAGAGATGCTCAAAATCATAATCTTGATTCGAGATCGTCGGGAAAGAAGGTTGTTTCTGTACCATTGTTTGGAAGGCCAAGCAAGCACTCGAAGAAGAAGAAGAAGAAGTCGACCGATGCGATTAATGAAGGAGTTGGAGATATCCCAATTGAGAAAAAACTGGATGTATCTGATGTTGTTAACGTAAGCCGAGAATTCTCAGTGACGTTGCAGAAGAATGGTTCTTATGAGGGATATAAAGGACGCCACAAGGATTCTCAGAACATGTGGAGGCGACATGTTTGGACTGTGTTGGTAATAGACTTGGTGGTATGCTTTGTTCTGTTTGGGGTATGGTTACTAATATGCAAAGGTTTTGAATGCCTTTCTAGCTAAATTCATGGAGAATGTTGGAAGATCTGAAGAAGATAGAAGATATATTGGTTCATTACTGAACATGGCTCCTAATCTTGGAAACTTGGGCTAATTGATGATGTTGATTGAGTTTTTTCTGTGAAGATGTAACATGCTTTCGGCAACACCGATTCATAACATTGTATGGCAATTGCTTGATGTCGATAAGTTCTCTCATTTGTTTCTTTTCTGGGTAATCCCTCTTGTAACTTTTGTGGATTGCGTATGAATTTCATGATTACTCATATAGATTGTTTGGGTCTGATTCAGTCGCTAATTCTTGTTTCTATATTAATGTGTTTGATTGGTTTATTCGATCGACTATTTCTTTAGTTGTTGTTATGTGAACGATCCTTCTGGGTTTTCTATCAATTAGGATTTTATTCTGATGATGATTATTTAGTAAATATGTTATGTTGTGAGTAGGACTGTTTTAGTGTTATTAGTGGCACTTTGTCATGTCATATGAATGCTTAACTTTCATCCTCATCCCTAATATTTTCTTAATTTCTCCTTAGCATAATCCTCATTTGCTTATGCAAAAGTTGTCTGTGTCTGTATATCCAATTGTTGTGTAAATATCTTGTATTCTGTTGGGGGTACGACATGGATGGCGAGGCTGCTGAGCTATAGGGGTGCATGGGGCAGCACCCCCTGCCAAATTTTATAGAGTTACTTAAAGGGCAATAACGTAATATTTTCTTAAGGGTTTTCTATTTTTGGGAGAGTGACACGTTTTCTCTGATCTTGTTTTATTGCTAGAGATCTTTAGGGCTGTAAAACTCAAAGGAAGATAGTGGTTGGATTTTTATCTGATCCGTGGAAGTAGGCACACTGGCGAACAACGTAAACCCTTGTGTTTTGTGTGCGATTTTCTGTTCTGTTTGGTGCTTTGTTTTTCACACAAAAGCATGTACTTGTTCCATGGAATATTAGAAGAGTCTTGATTTTGCTGCACTTCTCTCAAACCCTTAATCCTTGGTTTTAATTTATGAGAACCCTAAAGGCAGTAATCATGGAATGATGAAAGATGACTTCTACAGTTCTACTATTTTTCTGTACATGGAACTTCCTCCATTTAGTTCAAAGCCTACAATCTTCCACTCAATCATTTTCTGTTTGAAGCCTTGTTAATGCAATTTAGTCAAATTCCTAAATCATGTGTTACTTGGCCAGTCTGGTAGTCGGGCTAGGCCCCAGGCTTTGCCTATGGAGCTAAGTGCATCCGGCAACCTGCGATGTAAATAGGCCTGGATACTTGTGTATTGGGCTGGTCTTGGACATTGGTGATTTTTTACTTGGTTCGACCCAGCCAGGGCTGAATGTTGTACAGGGCAGACTTGGATTTTGAAGTCTGATTAGCATCGGACCAGTGACAGTCCGTCTCATTGATAGCCCAATATACCTCAGCAACCAATTCCCTTTTCTTTCTTTTTTCACCCTATTTTGCTGAAAGAGTAAATTAATCGCGATGTGACATTTATTTCTATTCTTGCACTCTCTTTGGTTTTGTGGGATAGTATGTATTGAATGAGGTAAGACCCTAGAAATATTCATATTAATAAGGTTAATCATGCTAATTTTTGGTGTATAGGTGGATCAAGTAGTGGGATCCTAATATTATTGAATATCCACCGCCGAAGAATTATTATTTTTTGGTTGTGTCGTCTTCTTAGGTGGGGGATTCATTAAATGTTGGGAAAAAGGAAGTGGGATCCATCATGGATTTCTATTGCCTTAGAAGCTTATAATGATATTTACTTCGGGTGGTACTTGTACTAATTCTATGTACTTTTCATAGACACCATCTCAATCAAGTACATAGCTCTACAAACAAATGAATTTTCGGAAAAATTATTGGAGATTTTTTGACAGTAGGTTTAAGTTGTGTGGGGGAGAATTAGTTCGATTGGATACGGGTCCATGCAATAAATTTACTGAATAGATTTCATTTGCTTTTTACTTAGATAAGCTAGGGTTAGGTACACCCCAAACAAACCTTATATGATGAAGATTACATTATATACTGCGTCATCATTTATAATGTTAGAAGTACCATGCCCTGTTTCTCTCTTTTTGGTGTTGTAGTTATTGTTAACCGTTGATGAGTACAACAACAACAATATAATGTTATTAGTGGCACTTTGTCATGTCATATGAATGCTTAACTTTCATCCTCATCCCTAATATTTTCTTAATTTCTCCTTAGCATAATCCTCATTTGCTTATGCAAAAGTTGTCTGTGTCTGTATATCCAATTGTTGTGTAAATATCTTGTATTCTGTTGGGGGTACGACATGGATGGCGAGGCTGCTGAGCTATAGGGGTGCATGGGGCAGCACCCCCTGCCAAATTTTATAGAGTTACTTAAAGGGCAATAACGTAATATTTTCTTAAGGGTTTTCTATTTCTGGGAGAGATCTTTAGGGCTATAAAACTCAAAGGAAGATAGTGGTTGGATTTTTATCTGATCCGTGGAAGTAGGCACACCGGCGAACAACGTAAACCCTTGTGTTTTGTGTGCGATTTTCTGTTCTCTTTGGTGCTTTGTTTTTCGCCCAAAAGCATGTACTTGTTCCAAGGTTAGAATAGTGGAATATTAGAAGAGTAATGATTTTGCTGCACTTCTCTCAAACCCTTAATCCTTGGTTTTAATTTATGAGAACCCTAAAGGCAGTAATTGTGGAATGATGAAAGATGACTTCTACAGTTTTACTATTTTTCTGTACATGGAACTTCCTCCATTTAGTTCAAAGCCTACAATCTTCCACTCAATTATTTTCTGTTTGAAGCCTTGTTAATGCAATTTAATCAAATTCCTAAATCATGTGTTACTTGGCCAGTCTGGTAGTCGGGCTAGGCCCCAGGCTTTGCCTATGGAGCTAAGTGCATCGGGCAACCTGCAATGTAAATAGGCCTGGATACTTGTGTATTGGGCTGGTCTTGGACATTGGTGATTTTTTACTTGGTTCGACCAAGCCAGGGCTGAATGTTGTACAGGGCAGACTTGGATTTTGAAGTCTGATTAGCATCGGACCAGTGACGGTCCGTCTCATTGATAGCCCAATATACCTCAGCAACCAATTCCCTTTTCTTTCTTTTTTCACCCTATTTTACTGAAAGAGTAAATTAATCGCGATGTGACATTTATTTCTATTCTTGCACTCTCTTTGGTTTTGTGGGATAGTATGTATTGAATGAGGTAAGACCCTAGAAATATTCATATTAATAAGGTTAATCATGCTAATTTTTTGGTGTATAGGTGGATCAAGTAGTGGGATCCTAATATTATTGAATATCCACGGCCGAAGAATTATTATTTTTTGGTTGTGTCGTCTTCTTAGGTGGGGGATTCATTAAATGTTGGGAAAAAGAAGTGGGATCCATCATGGATTTCTATTGACTTAGAAGCTTATAATGATATTTACTTCGGATGGTACTTGTACTAATTCTATGTACTTTTCATAGACACCATTGGTCTGGTTAGAGACACTATCTCAATCAAGTACATAGCTCTACGAACAAATGAATTTTCAGAAAAATTATTGGAGATTTTTTGACAGTAGGTTTAAGTTGTGTGTGGGAGAATTAGTTCGATTGGATACGGGTCCATGCAATAAATTTACTGAATAGATTTCATTTGCTTTTTACTTAGATAAGCTAGGGTTAGGTACACCCCAAACAAACCTTACACGATGAAGATTACATTATATACTGCGTCATCATTTATAATGTTAGAAGTACGATGCCCTGTTTCTCTCTTTTTGGTGTAGTAGTTATTGTTAACCGTTGATGAGTACAACAACAACAACAACAACAACAACAAGACCTTATATCCCAAAGATTTGGGGTTTTGTTAAAACGAATCTTGTCTGGACCATGGAATGAAATGTCTGATCAAGATTCATGATATTAGGGGTTGTGGGGTTTTGTTTTGTTATGAACAGACGTTGCTTTATTTCGAACAATGTTGTTGAGTTGTGTAATAAATAGCGTTAGGAGGAGTGGACTCCATCACATATCATTGTACAATGTTGTTGAGTTGTGTAATAAATAGCGTTAGGAGGAGTGGACTCCATCACATATCATTGTCGTATTAAAGTTTTATCCCCATAAATCCGGGGTAAGGGGAGTGGTGCCCGATTCAATTATGTATAAGGTCATGTCTTCTGCTAATTCAAGCGTGTTGTGTATAATATTACACTTGGTGCTGCATTTGAGCAAATCATCTCGACTTACCTTTTTTAATCTCCCACTTAATGAGGCAACTCCTACATTTTAATTAATTTCTGCTATAGCTCAATATTCAACACTGTAAAGCTCAACATTCGACCCCCATTCCAATACAAATTAATAATTTTTTAATATTTGATTGGGATGAGTCGATGATAGCTTATTTAAGATGGGAATCCATTTTTCTACCAAAATTTCAAGTAGTAGAAAATTGTTATTTAAGAACTTTCAAAATTAGTTTACTTTTGGTACTAAAACATTTAACATCAAGTCATGTCTGTTAATGCCAAATTAACCCGCTCTAACTCTCTAACAATATCACCAATAATCTGTTTTTCACAATAAATGGCTGACAGAAGATTCAATGGATCTTACTGGTTTGTTATCGATCTAATTGATGGTACAGCCCGAAGTAATGAAATTACATGAATATTCAGAAACATGGGTTTAACATGAGAGAGAGAGAGAGAGATGGCATAGAAAGAGAGGTAGCAGGAAAAAAAAATTGACATATATAATTCTCTCGTGCATTAATAGAGAACTATTCTATATTTAATTCTCTCAATTTTTACTCGCACTTGTTATGCCCACATGATTATAATGTTGAATGATTCGATCTTAAGATTACCCAATATGTTCAAGATTACCCAATATGTTCTCTAAACGCGTATATAACTATAGATCTTTTTCATCGGGATACACAGGATAAGGAAGTGCGGTTCTGTGCCCTTGACACGTCAGCTGTGTATCCAACCGCATACAAAAACTGCGTGCATTCATCATTATTCTTAAATTATAGTGTCTCTAATCAAACAAATTGCATATATTAATATTAGAAAGGACATTCCCAGGAATCCATAACCCAATTTTGAACACCTTTGCTCGTAGTCTTTTGCAGTGAAATATAGAGCAAAAAAATGCCACCTTCGATCATTTGTCTGATTAAAAAAAAAATAAAATAAAATAAAATTTTATTGTGGTGTTCCATGCCAAAATGATCTAGGATGTTTGAATTCATAAATGTTTATAAATAGGACAGACATTGGATGCAAAGTTTGATGGTGGATGTGGTCTTACTATATAGAAATAAAACAAAATGGTTCATTTATTATTTGGAACTAATACGAGGGTAATCCGCACCACACCCACCGATGTAGGACTAAGATTGAGAAAACGATTTTTCTATTTTTTCTTTGCAATAAATGCAACCTATACCAAAATCTAGTTGGGCATGTGTGTTCGGATACCTGTCATAAAATATTAAAAAAAAAAAAAATTGTTAAGAGTGAAAAAAATAAATTCGTAATTTTACAAATAATCAATGATTTTTTTATTTATTTTTAGAGTTGTGATAATATGACGCACTAACACTTACATATGCGGTTGATGTGGCAAGTTCACAGAACCATAGGTATTTTTCTTAGGGATACATAAAGATAGAAATCTATCGATCACTATACTTGCCATGGTTGTACAGATTGCATGTGTTAACAAATCATTTTATCAGTAGTCTTCTTTTAGTCTCCTTCTCTGCTTGATTTTTTTTCTTCAACTTATCTTAGGCTCAAATTGATCGCACTTAATAATTTCCGAATTCGAACTTGTTAGATTTTAAACAAACAATCTTATTCACATAATTATTATTCTATAATTCTTAATGGATAAAAAATTATTTATTTATCTTAAGAACCTATCCATGTTGCTAAGAATCAAAATTAGGGTACTTACTTTGTGCCATAAGTTAAAAACGTTGATCCAATAATATGTGTTGGAGGTGTGCCTTTTCGCAATCCACATGCTAACGAATAGAAATGCGTAAATCCTAATTTCGAATTCTTCAATTTTCAAACTCACCTTCTCTCTGTTTTTTTTTTTTGGATCGGCTATGATTCTAGTGATTGACAGATATCACTATGTTCAAAACCCAATGAACATACTTTGTGCCTTTTTTACTATTATTGTTATTATAGTATTTCAATCCACTTATATAGATAGAGATAGAGGGCTTATAGATCCTCTCTTAGTAAGATTTTTATCCATCAAGGTTTTCTATTAAAATTTAAAGAATATATATTTCTAATTCTAACGATATTTGGAATTATCTCTAATATATAGAATCCTTATGTAAGTAAAGCTACTAAAACTGTGAGGTCACTAGACCACACAAATTTAATTATAATAGAACTTGGTTACCAAGAACATATTTTACGAGCTTGAAAATACAAGGGTATCTTAGATATTCACCAAAATGTAGAGGGGCTTATTTAATTGACAGACAATATAGGTGTGGAATAACTGTGATGATCACAAATTAGGCAACTTTGGTGTGTGAATCTTAGAAATGGGCCCACATGGACGGTCTGGATTGATCAATGTGATATAAATGTGAAACTCACGCTACAATTGAATTCAAAGTGGTTGTTTGGGTTGTTAAACGGTTAAAAACTTAAATTCCATGAAACATGAGAGAGAGAGAGAGAGAAGTTGGGTTGGAATCATTGGACAACTTTGGGCTTTGGCGGACTTTCCAATGAGATTTAAACCAACAACTTTCTTTGTTAACTCCTCCCCTTTTAAACCATTTTTCTCTTAATCGGATTACCCAAAGTTCTATTTGAATCTCTCTTCTTCTCTCTTCTCTTATATCAATCAATTCTTACTTGTTATAGAGAAAGAGATAGAGAAAGAAAGACAGAGAAAGAGAGATGGCAGCCATTGCTGGAACTTGTTCTTCTAATTTGGCATTTAGAACCAGAGAAATGGGAGGCAATGGAGCTTCTTTTCTTCATTATAATGGCCTCAAACCTGTAGAAGTCAAACAAATAGCTTCATCTGGGAGTAAACCAAGTGGGTTCTTTTGTTCAATTAATGGTTTTTCTGAATTTTATTATTTGAGCCTTGTATCTGCATTTAATCTTTTTTTTTTTTTTTAAATAAATAAATTTTGTAGTCTTATGTGTATGAACTGTACAGGGTATTCTGAATTCTATCAGTATTTTATTATTTGAATCTTGTAATCTGCATTTGATCCTTTTTCTTTTTCTTTTTTTGATTCATTTGGTGATTCTTATGTGCATGAACTGTATTGGGTATCCTTGATTTCTAAGTGGTTATTGGTTGAATTATCAGATTTGACATCAATGTGGCCTACTTGGGGATTCTTAAGAAACTGTAACAATTGATTTTGCCTCCTTTTTTTTACTGGATTTTGCTTCTTGTATCCTAGCTTCTTTTTTTTGGCTAAAAGTGGTAGTTTAGAGTTATTATTTAGAGTCTTGGAAGTCTTTTGGGATTGTAAAGCAAGGAGGGGATGTATCTTGCCTAGGGGGCATTTGGTTTTT
Organism: Akebia trifoliata; assembly: GCF_017979445.1. Classification (NCBI taxonomy): domain Eukaryota; kingdom Viridiplantae; phylum Streptophyta; class Magnoliopsida; order Ranunculales; family Lardizabalaceae; genus Akebia; species Akebia trifoliata. The sequence continues at coordinate 11,114,981 of NC_141385.1, read as the reverse complement.
TGTATTATTTATATATTTATAGCAAGCTCCTTTCTTTTAGGGATTTCTACGAGGGATTTTCAATTTTTCTGATAAGAAATTAGATTGAGACATTGTAACCTGTGGAGGTCGATTTTGTGATAAACTGGCCTGAATCACGATTTCATTATTAAACTCACAAAATAATTGGAAAAGCATGGAAAAGTAAAGAACACGTGGTTCGGTAAACGTGCCTACGTCCCTGTGCTCGGGAAGCCATTTCACCATAAATCTCATGGTTACATGACGTCCTCTCCTCGGTCTTCCCCTTCCTCTTCTTTTCCTCCCCTTTTTACAATGGTCTTTAACCATTTGAATAGAAAAACCTTAAAAATAATCTTAATCCTAGTTAAATTACACTTGCCCCTATTACCCTTTATCTAAATTTATAATTACCTAAAAGGGGAAGAATCCTCTTAAATTGGGATTCTTCCCTAATAAGATAAGAGTTATCTTCAAATAGTGTCACATTCCCATCTCGGAATGCGTGTTGATGGTGCGAATAAACGGTCTAGATAGGAGATGATTTTATCTCTCCACATAACCTATAGCGAAAGGATCTCACCATGGCCCATGGATGTAGGCAATCTTGTTGAACTACGTAATTTTGTGACGTGATCTCTTTTCTTTTGATTTGCATTTTATTTATTTATTGTTATTGTCATTTCTTGCACCTATTATTCTACAAAGATACATTTCAGAGATACAAAATATCCGAGAATGATATATCTTATATCTGATTTCCAACTCCTAGCCTTCAATCCACAAGGGAAAACACCAAAACAAGAAACTTTGCAATTTCCCCATACCAAAAAGGAAAAAAAAAAAACTTATGAATGGCTAAAAACTTATGGGATTCCTAAACTTTAAGCCAATGCACAGAAAGGGGTCATGCCCTTATGTTGGCTCAAGACCACAAAATAGAATTCAAGATACTCAATCCACATACAGCATGCATTTGGTCCTTAATGGATAATTTTCTCCTTCTTTTTACTAGTCATTCTCTTTCAAAAAAAAGGGAAAACTTCAAAGTTTGCTCATTATTCCACGGACAAGTCATGGTAATAAGGTTTTGTTTGGTTTAATTTCAATTGGTTTTCTTTCCCCAGCTCCAATATCCAGTCATCCAAAATCAAGACGTGTCAGGGCCATGGCTTCCTCAACTGTTTCTGCTCCGAAACGAGAGCAAGATCCCAAGAAACGGGTTGTCATAACAGGGATGGGCCTTGTGTCAGTGTTTGGCAATGAAATCGACACATTCTATGAAAAACTTCTCGCTGGTGAGAGTGGGATCAGCCTAATTGACAGGTTTGACGCTTCCAACTTTTCTGTCCGATTTGCTGGACAAATTCGCAATTTCTCTTCAAAAGGCTACATTGACGGGAAAAATGATCGTCGCCTCGATGACTGTTGGAGGTATGGCCTTGTTGCTGGTAGGAGAGCTCTTGAAGATGCCAACCTTGGACCTGAAGTCTTGGATACCGTAAGTGTACATCAATTGGTAACATAAAATTTGTAGTTCATCAACTTATGGGGATCGAGTGGTAATGGGTGTTGTTGGTTTGAATGTTTCATAGATGGACAGATCGAAAATTGGAGTGTTGGTGGGGACGGGCATGGGAGGCTTAACAGCTTTTACCAATGGAGTTGAGTCTCTTATCCTAAAAGGATACAAAAAGATCACTCCTTTCTTCATTCCTTACTCCATCACCAACATGGGATCGGCATTGTTAGCCATTGATACGGGACTAATGGGTCCCAATTATTCGATTTCCACTGCTTGTGCAACTGCAAATTATTGCTTTTATTCTGCCGCAAATCACATTAGAAAAGGTGAAGCAGATATTATGGTAGCTGGTGGGACCGAGGCTGCTGTAATGGCTACAGGGGTTGGTGGGTTCATAGCTTGTAGGGCTTTGTCACAAAGGAATGACGAGCCCCAGAAAGCTTCAAGACCATGGGATAAAGATCGTGATGGTTTTGTCATGGGTGAAGGTTCCGGTGTCCTGGTAATATATTAATCACATCCTCTCTTTTCATGAATGTTAGTTGTTTCTCTAGATTACATCTTGCGTTTTGCATGTAGGGCTTAAAATTTAGAATTCAATTAAATTGACATGCCCTTAAGCCCATAAGATTAACCTTTTTTTTATAGGTAAGCTGGACTTGAACCCTACGACCTCAAAGTTGTTTTGCAATGTGTCAAACCAATTGAGCTATGGGTCTAAGCCCCCAATTAGATTAACTTCTTCGATTGAAGGATATGAAACTATAAATGTTTTTCCATTTAAATTCAGATACAAAAAAATTGCATTTGGATAAATAAATTAGGGCCAGTTTGGATTACCTTTTTCATGGCTTCCCCCCCCCCCCCTTTTTGCAGCAAATGATTTCAAACCTTTTTTTTCTTTTGGATTATGTTTTAAGTTCAGTGGCCATTCATTATCCCAACGGCTGAGCAAATCATATTCCTCCATTTACTTCTGCCTAAGGCCATGGCTTTTATATAAATATTTTATGAGAATATGTGAGTGTCTATACTAATTTTTTTCTTATTTGGGTATTGGAAATTCGTAAAACTGATTACTGGGTCTTTGAGAGAAGATTATGGAGAGCTTGGAGCATGCAAGGAAAAGAGGAGCAAATATAATAGCTGAGTATTTAGGAGGCGCCATAACATGTGATGCACATCACATGACTGATCCTCGTTCCGATGGCCTTGGGGTCTCTTCTTGCATTTCCAAGAGCTTGGAAGATGCTGGAGTTTCACCAGAAGAGGTGAGAAATCACACCATAACCTCTTTATATATTTCGTCTAGATTTATTAGCTTGCACCCAATGCCCTCTTAGTTTTAAAAAATTATGTATAACATAATGTAGAATATCCATTATCCTTCTAGATTTCTAGGCCATTCTAGTAGTTTGACATTGGAATATGCTTAGCGTATTATAATTGATCCTATTGATATTACAGAGAATGGGACTGTCATCTTTCTTGATAGAGATGGTCTATCGATGTCGGATATTCATTATAGTATCTAGAGCACAAAATATATGGAAAAATCAAGAAATATGCTTTACGTGTTCTTTTTTATGCGGGTAGGAGAAGAACCTGACTCGATATTGCTAAGAAAAAGAGAGGAAGCAGAATCAAGTCAAGATGATATGGATCATCCCCTTCTTGTACCAAAGATCTTAACCATGTATTTAGATATTAGTGAACCAATATTATTACATGAAGTAGTCTTCAAAAACAATGTGAAATATTGCACATTCATTTGGATTCCGACAGAAAAGTGAATTTATGTGTCTTACAGGTGAACTATGTGAATGCTCATGCAACATCGACACTCGCAGGAGATTTAGCAGAGGTTAATGCCATCAAAAAAGTTTTCAAGAACACATCTGAAATCAAGATGAATGGGACCAAGGCAAGAATTCTAGCTGGTTTAATGAACATAATATGTTTGTTTGGCATGTTCGATAACGCTGATTATTTGAGTTTGTTCTGTTTGTTCTGTTTTTTGTTTTTTTTTGTTTCAGTCTATGATTGGACACGGTCTCGGAGCTGCTGGTGGATTGGAAGCCATAGCAACCATTAAAGCAATCACTACTGGCTGGCTGCATCCAACCATTAACCAAGATGTAATGCAGCATAACCCATGCTTCATCCCTCATTCCATGTAACTTCTACTGTTATGGAATGCATTTAATGGAGTATTAATCATTTTTTGCTACAGAATTTGGAGCAGCAGGTGACGATCGACACCGTTCCAAATGTGAAGAAAAAGCATGAAGTTCACGTTGGTGAGTTTGGTTCGAAACTTTCATATTTCACAGTAAACACCCATTCATGCAAAATGTATTTATGGCACTCTTAACAGCAACAAAGCTGTATCCCAAAGATTTGGGGTCGACTAAAAGAGTCTTGTTCGTCCATTCCACTTTGTCCATAGACAAGTCTTCTGTAATTGAAAGTGAGTTCATATTTTTTTTTCATTATCTCCATCCACTTTTTTTTTCCCCTCTGGGTCTTGCTATCATTCTTTTAGGACCTTAACTTGAATATTTCTTCTAACAGGGGCTTTAATTGGCTTTTGTTGAACATGCCCAAACCCTCTCAATCGACTTTTCTCTTTGTTTATCACCAATTGGAGTTACTCTTACATCTTCTTGCATCCTTCTCTAATTTTATCTTACCTTGTTTTTCCACTAATCCATCTCAATATCCTCATCTTTCCGACGTTCAATATTTATAATGATGCTTCTTGACCGCTTGACATTCAGCTGCATAAGGCATAGTTGGTCTTACTACTGTCTTATAGAATTTTCCTTTTAATTTGATTGGTTATATAGCACTCTTATGTAATTTATTTTACATTAGATTTGGTATTACTCGTATGGATCCATATAAATGCTCGAGACATGTCCATAATTTCCGGAAAAAGAACACTGATGAATTTATTTTATTCTTATTTTTTTTATCCTTAAATACATTACATTGTTTCTTAACAATATATTATCATTAACTGCAGGTATATCAAACTCATTCGGCTTTGGCGGGCACAATTCAGTGGTCGTTTTTGCTCCCTTCACACCCTAAACGAAGCTCAAGATGTCTTTCTTCTTCCTTCCCTATTTACAAAGCTCAAGATGTCTTCCCTATTTTTGAGCTTGAAACTTGAGATAGTCATAGGTTTTTTTTTATTTTTATGAAGGTCAGATGAGATAATTGTTTTATTGAAACTGTGTTTTTTGTTTAATGAGGCTTAGGAGCAACAATGCCAGTTATCCTTTCTCTATTCGTCATCGTGTTGACGAGTTTGGATTTTCATGAATAAAATCTGACTGCAATTCTCTTGCCTGTTCCTTCTCATAATCATCCAAAAAGTGATAAACCCAAGGCTTCTTTATTTTTCGAGTTCATGTGATGTGCCGTGATAAGAACATAATCAATACACCAAAAGAACGTAATGGTATGGAAATTAAGTCCTCGTTTTTTGGGTTGTAACACTCCACCACAATGTTCTTTGCGGTCTACTTTGTCGGGGTTTTCACTTTGGTATCATTCTTTTGGGCCTCCTTGGTAGTTTTATTCCCGGGTTACCTTTCTCTTGATGTCCATGATCATTGACTCTTTGGTGGCTTTCACTTTGGTATCCTTCTTTTAGGCCTCCTAATAGTCCTCTCCCTAGGTCACTCTCTCTTGTTTAGCGTCCACAATTGCCCATTTTGTGTCTGCTTTCGCTTTAGTACATTCTTTTGAGCCCGGTCATCCATTTATTTTGTACTCAAAACACCTTATGCTGGCTTTAATGCCATTTCATAAGAACCTACACGAAAAATTAAAGCCGTTATCTATTAGGGTTGTAACATACTACATCAATTCCTCTTTACATGATGATCATCATTATAAATAACCAAGTCATTTTGACGGATACTAATCATTTGAAAAAAGTGACGTAATGTAACAATTTAATTCGTCGGTTTGGATTTTTGAAATAAAAATAAATTAGTAACATCTCAAAAGGTTGACACAAGAAGATCAACAAAGGGCTTTTTACATGTCATTAGTCAAATTACGCTTGTCGGTGAATAGTGACCTCCAATTACCCTTAAAATAGTTTGACTATGAGGTTGTAGTGCCACATGGACCTCTGTATCAATGGTGATGTGGCAATCTTAGTTGGCGAATATGTAGTCTGTTGATGTTTACCAGCACCAAGACCATGTAATTTGTCGTCCTCCTCGGGTACTTTTGTCGTATTTATGACTTTTATATAATTCTCAACTGTATTAAAATTTGACTTGGAAATAATTAAAATGTGACCATGTGATTGCATGAGTAAACATGTTATAATGGTTGTGGAGCCATCAATAACCTAGGCAGTTGTAAGTAGCTAAACAAACACATTAACCATTGTGTAAGGCATCTACCTAAACCTCAACAAACACATTATCAAATCATATTTAGTTTGACCAATCATCTGCTCACCAAATGACTTACAATGTATTAAATTGTGATAATTAATCTAAGAGGAATATTGCTTGATTGAAGATATTATTATTTATTTATTTTTACAGTGGGATTCCCTTGTTTTTTGCTCCCCTTGGAAACCCTAACCCTAATTTATGGTAAGCGAAGAGAGAGATGACATGGACTTCAAATAGGGAACTCTCAGTCTCAACTCTCAAATACTCTGCATTCCAACTGCTTAGCACAACTTTTATAAAACTACTTTATATTAAATAATCACAAAAGTGTGAGATTCTTTGGCCCAAAATGAATGTAAGTAATGCTAAGTTCCACATTAGACTTGCCTAATTGGTTGATCCAATGGCTGAGAAAGCCTCAATGGGGACCAAGATCCCACTCAAATTCCCTTCATAGATTTAACTATCATTAGCCTTGATAAGCTCCTCAGGAAGGGTAGGTCAAGTGTTTGAAACCCCACGAAGCTATGAGGCCAAAATCCAGGGTCCAGTTGACCCTTGACTCAACCAACTTCATGTAAGACTTTTCGAGTGGGTGGTGCACGTGACCGTGGAATTAATCTCACCCCAAGGGTGGGGATACCCCACCATAAGAAGGAAGGAGATTAAACTAACATTGTTAAACAATTTTGCTTACACATGAAGAATTGAGAGGGACTACACTCAAACCTTAAAAGTTCAAATTGCCAACGATTGTCTTCGCATGATCAATTCCCATCCCAAAATGCATCTATTCTTTTATGTTTCTAAGGTACCAATATGGAATAAACTAACCCTAAATGCTTGAACTTTTTCAAACAAACAAACAAAAATGTTTTAGGTGCCCACATTATTTTTCCTAAAATCTTGATGGTATTAAGCATGTCCTCTCTCTCTCTCTCATTCATATTTGGAATTTGTTAATCACTCATTAAAACTTTGAATCAGGATTAAGTATGGTGTCCCATTCCAATAGAATAGGAATGGTGTTTACATGGCACACATTGATAGCAGTTTAAAACACATCAGCTCCTAACCAAGCTGTTTTCTTGATAGCACACAGCTCGATGCTCCAACCAAAATGCACCACGTAAGTCACCATATGTTGTTTTAGGAATGGGGTAGTGCTCTGGATTCCGACTCTAAAACTTTACCATGTTCCAAGCAGATAAAAAGATAATAGAATTGTTGTTTTGGTTGATGATGGTTATCGTAATTCTCATCATAGTAGTATTGGTAGGGGTCATGGTAGTAGTGATTATTCCTTCTAATCTTGTATTTCTGTTTGCAATTACCTTCATTGCTCTTTCCTTCAATTTTGATCATTATTATTTTCTAATCAAGGTTGAGGCCTGATAAATTTGGGAGTCCAACTCAAAACCAATTGGCTATGAGTTGGACCCCCACACTTATCATGGTATTAGAGTGGGTCTTTCTCTCCTTCACATCACCCAATTCGTATCTCCATGTGCTTTGGCTCATGCATGCAGGGGCGTATTGAGTTTAGTCCCACATCAGATGTGCATTGCCTTGTTTCTCTCCTTATAAGCGCCTGGATCTCTCCACTCATTGCCAATGAGTTTTGAATTGGACCCCCAAATTTATCAAGGCCCACCAACCTAAACACTTAGATTTAAAAAAAAAAAAAAAAAGTTACTAAACAGGAAATAAGGAAAGAAGAGAAAAGAAGCTATAGTAGTAGTATTTGTAGTCTATTATAGCAAATGATGATTGATTATCTTTAAGCCAATTATAGAAAATGGGGATAAACCACTATGATGCAAGTTGAATGCTTTAAGAAAATGAGAATTGAGATGGTAAGACAACATATATCTCTAGATAGAATTAAATAACAAAAAGTATTATGGTTCCAATTCAATAATTGAGATAAATAAATAAATACATAAATGGTGATGATGATGGGAATAAATAATTAACATTAAAAATGCTGGGTTGAAGGTATCTTTGAAATTACTTCATAGAAGAATTGATCAGTGTGTTAAATATAAAAAGGGAATCAAACTCTTCAAGGCCGGCTCTACCCATAGTTGATCATCCAGAGAAGAAAAAAAAAAATCCTAATTTTTATTTTGTGGGACACTTCCACTTACTAAATTTTTTTAATATTCGCAAATCCCATCATTTGATTGATATATGAATGAAAGAGAGTTATGTTAGGTTGGCAGTCGATGTAAAATAACTTAGCTATCCCTTTATATTTCATCTATTATATAAATAGAATTAAATAGAAGAGCACGAGTCTTTTATAGGTCCCACATATTTGGGATATGGCTTTGATGATGAAATGGGTACATGTTGTAGGATTCTTGTGCGACGACATGACATGATGTGCAATTTAGTGTCTACTTCATTTCATCATCATCGTTAAATCCTTATCCCAAGAATTTGATGTTTTTCGGGTTTTCTTTATAAAGGGTGTCAAATGCTTTCGACGTACATCACATTACAAAATATAGAATGAAAAATAGAATTATTGATCAGATCAAACGAATGGTGTTGAATATCATTATTTGGGTACAATTTCTCACTTGAATGAATTTAATGATTGTCTTATTTTCTTAAGAATGGTGGTTTTGGTTCCACTCAAAACAACCCAAAAACAAAATTCTATACACTGGGGGTTTGTATGATTGCAAATCGTTCCTTACCATCAAAAGTAATCAATTTTGAGTTGATGATGATGATGAAGATGATGTTTCGGATGATGACGGCCACGTTAGCAATGAATGGAAGTGAAGATGGTTGAAATGTGACATAATTGATTAAGGATCAATGTAAATAGTACATACCTAATAGTTAATATTATAAGCAATACCAATTCTAGTGAACATCAATTCGTATGTTGTAATATTTTATTTTTTGAATTTTTAATTTGTAAATTGTATTTATATTTATATGAATGATTCATTATATATTTGTACGTATATTCATAAATCACAACTCTATATAAAATATAACGGTTTCCCCCACTGTCACATCTTGGCCTACAATAGTACTAATATTGTCCTTGAATTAACCATCTCAGGGGCCTATAGTTTTGTTTTTGGGTTTTTATCCCCAAAAGGCCTCAGTACTATGTAGGGTCGGTTTGCCCCTTACGAATATTTCAAGCATCGCACTCTTGGGCGATGTGGGACTAAACTTTTCACCCCGTGTAATGCTACCTCTGGGAGCGGGTTACCACACCCACTTTCTTTATCTCTCACGTAAGGAGGGATTGAGATTTAATCTCAATACGAATCTCAAGAATAACTTTTAACTTTATTTGCCATTTTTCCTTATTTACCAAAATTTTCCTTTCAACTTTATTGTTTTTCCTCTTTTATCCTCCTTTTTGAGAATATTCCTTTAGTTTTTTGTTTTTTTTTTCTCTACTATATCTTTTTCAATAATATCTGTTTAATTTTATTATCTTTCCTCTTCCAACCCCATAACTTCAAATAGGATATATGTGCTTATCAGTGCAAGCAAAATCTAGTCAATATAATAAGAGAAACATTTTCCTTATTAAGATAGTGAAGAAAAAGATCTTACTAAGTCACATCCATAAGACGAAAAGACCTTGTGAGGCTTCTTATAAGAACTCGAGGTGTGTTACAAATCTCGATGACGTATTTTATGAATCGCAAGGTATTTTTTATGGTAGAGGAGACTTAGCAAAGCCTTTTTTGCTCACTATGTTAGTAAGGATAGTTGGACTCATATAATAAAACACAAGGATTGTATTCCTAATGTTTGTCCCTCCCCCAATAAAGAGGGATATAGATTCATTTCTCATGTATCTTGAGGATAACTTCTAAACTTATTCTTTTTCTCTTCTCTCATTTTCAAGAATACTCCTTAACTTTATTGTTTTTCCTCTTTTAACACCCTTTTCAAGACTATCCCTTCAACTTTATATATTGCTTTGCCGTTTTTATATTTTATCACACTTATAATATAATTTTTAATAAAAGATTCTAAAAATGTTATGCTTGTTAAATATGTAAATGTAAATTATGATAAAATATTCTAGAAGATATTATTACAATTTTTTTTAAAAGTAATTCTATTATTTTTTGTCTATTTTTATAGAAAGAACATTTTTCTTGATATACGATCGAATATTCTTTTGTGCGATCGCATTACACATAGACATATGCTTTTCGCACGTTATAGTATATGCTATTTAAAAACATTATTTATAAATGATTTTAGAATTTTCATTAAATTTATCAAGTTTGTATCAATTAACCTAAATAATTGCTAAAAAAAATTTAGTCCAAAATACCCATCACAAATTTCAAAAATAAAATGGAAAATGCAATATAGGGGTTGGGAATATTTGTGCTACTTTGTCCATTATTGGAATCAAAAGGTTTTTTCTTTATTCCTTTTTTCGGATACAATTGATTTTGATTCAAAAGGTTATTTTCAATCATTTTCCCAAAAAGGAGGATTAAACCATCGGCGGGCAGCTTTAGAAATATGAATGCGCGTGTGTTCGACACATTGTCATGGTCCCCCAATACATAAGACCATATATGGTGGTCCCATTGACGTTCTCCAATGAGAACTACCTACCATCTGGAGATCCATTGGGACCACACGTTCCCATTGATTAACTAGTATTAAACGGCATCCCAAAATTACAAAAATACCCACCTTATGTCGTTGGGATGCTCCTCAATACACATGAACCAATGGAAATGTGTGATCTCGGAGCGGTCTCCAAATTAAATTGCACTCGAAGACTATTAGGGCCACAAAAGATCACCACCGTCCAATGGACCCACTATAATGGCAAAATATTAACTTTTGTGCCGTCATGGCTAATATGGACAATATTAAAATTCAAAGAGAATTTGTATCGGGGTATCAACTTTCTATTTCAGCAATCTAATTAATAAAATTAATTATAACACATCAAATATCTAACAATTTAGGGTTGTCAATGAATTGGATATTAAATTCAATATTCTATGATTGAAAAGCCGCGTATTTGAATCAACATTTTGAGTTTTAATAAAGACCCAATCCGCTAAGGATCATATTCGACAACTTATTGTATCAACCATATCCTGATTAGATGAGGACTCAATTTGATTTGATTATGTCTACTTAGAAAGAATAAACTTTCATATTTGAATCGAAATACTAAAAATTATATATGATCAACTTCAGTACTTCAAATGGTCTTGTTTTGAAAAGGTGTCTTGTATTTAGTTTGTGATTGCGATCCTCATATGCAGATTATTAGAATTTTGAGGCAACCATGACCGCCCAAACAAGGGATAAAGGGGCTCAGGTCCCGACCCAATTTTTTCAGCGACAAATTGAAAATATTTGTGTTTTTTTTAGGATAATTATGTAATTAGATCAAAATATAAATATATAACTTCAACTTAGGATTTTCTGATTGAGCCAAAACATATTTTAAAGATAAGGGCGATGGAGAAGGGCGAATCTCTTTGTGATCCTTGTTATATAGTGAAGAAGATTGATTGTGACTGATAAAAACTGGTGAACATCGTAAATCTTTGCATTTTTATTTTCTTCTTATTTTACATTTCGTGTCTGTTATTTCTTATCAATTTTCCAACAAGTATATTTGAATGAGTCGAGATATAATAAAATTCTTATTGGACTGATATCAATGTAACTCCATCTAATAGAAATTTGATCTATTGATAATCCCATTTATCTCTTAATCCTCTTCTAGTATTTCTCTTTTTCAATTTTTTTTTTCTTACAATCTCTTTTCATCTTCTTCTCAAGTTTTTATAAATAAATATAAAAAAATGGAAAATTTGTGTCCCCCTTATCTTTTAAGGTCTTCTTCTCTTAAATAAAGAAAACTACTATTTTCACACTAATTTTTGCTAATGCCACACAAATTCTTATATAAATCATCAAAGAATTGTGTTAGTAAAAATTGGTGTGGCAATAAATGATTTCTTCAACAAAAATCCAAAAAAAATTTATGCTTCATTTTTTACTCTTTCTCATAACTGTTGCTCGTGCTCTCTTTTCCCATGATGAATTTGGACTTGAAAGTAGATGATATTTTTAATTTTTTTAAATTATTACGTATGGGGCATCTATTTATTTCACGTTGGTGTGGTGTGTGGGATATTGAAAAGTTGGTGTGACAATAGAACTTCTTTAATGACCCTACGTTATTGTCGGTTTACTCGTTCGAACGTGGCTGACTAAATTAACGGAATGATGACGTCGTCTTAAAAGATCTTCCGTTAACACTCCGTAATTCAGTTCGAGGCAAGTAATGATTTCCTGACTCCCCACGTGGCAAACTCAAAATACCCTCTGATGTGGCATGCACTACAACCATAGATTTTTTTGAGTGCTGATTTTCTAACTAGAAAGCCTTTTACTCGGTAAATACTCGGCTGCCGTGGCATGGACATGGAACTATAGATCTTTTTCCTTGGGATATACAAGTGCACATCTTTTTATTAGGAGTGCAACTTGATCTGGTTCAAACTGAGAATCAAACCAAACTGATAACTTTGGGTTGGTTTGGTTCGATTTGGAACAAGTTGCGATTCGATTCCGGGTTATGAAAATGGAAAATTGATCAATTTGGTTCGATTCTCCTATCAAATTTGTATAGAATCGAACCAAATCGAGAACCGAACCCCTATATAATAAATAAATATATATGTATATAATAATTATTATAAATTATTTTAAGACTTCGTACATAGATTAGTGATCTTTTATAGATAAACTAATGACTTTTTATGGATATATTTGTGATTTATTATATGAAATTTTATGTTTATTTTTTCATTAAATAATATTACTTACAATTTACAAAGTATTTGCAATCCATCGAATTGAACCGAACCAAACCGACTGTAATTCAGGTTGGGTTGGTTTGGTTTCAATGGAATTTGGTTCAATTTTTGTTCTTATTTAGTGGAACCGATCTATGTCGGTTAGGTTCTAATTTGACCACAAATTGAACCAAGTTGCACCCCTATCTTTTATGGGGATGTACAGTTGTGTATCCCGTGTAAACGATCAATGGGTTTGTGTTCATGCCACATTAGTCGAGTGAAGACTTTCTAGTTACAAAATCATTATTGATCATTTTGCTCGGATACACAACTGCACATATTTGTGGGGATGTGCAAATGTTTATCCCGGGGCATAAAATCTATGGTTCTAGCACATACTATGTTAGGAGAGTATTTTGAGTATGCCACTCGGGGGAGTTTGATTATCTTGACCCATCTACAAATTAGGAGCGCATACAGTTCGGGTTAGGGGTAAAATTGAAATCAAACCGAACTTGATTGGTTCTACAAATCCAAAACCGAATCAACTACCCTTGAATTGAACCAAACTTAATTCGGTTCGATTATCAGGTTTCCTAAACATAAATATCAAGAAATCAATTATCAAATCTTCCAAATGAAAAACTCATGACCATCAATGATTTTGGTCAAAATGCACAACAAAGAGATGACGTTGGTAATATAATATTAATATCTATGTAATCTCAATTGTCTACTTAATAACTAGAGTGATTTTTCCAAATTGAAACTATTAGATGGTTAGGGCCATGTCATTTGGACTATTCAAATTGATAACTAAATTTGTTAGAATATAGAAAGCAAATAATGAGAGCTCTTTTTTGTTGTAATTAATTTTATTTGTTACATAAATGTGTATGTATATATATCTATATACATATAATGAATTTGATTTGGTTTTAGGATTCCAAGAATCAAGAACTGAACAATGTGCACCTCGACTACAAACTCATTAATAAGTAGTTGTTACTGAACAACGACTATTACATCCATCCCTATTCTTGGAGCTGAGTAATCGTAACTCAACTCCACATCTCCCATTTATCAAGCAAACGAGGAGTTGGTTACTATTACTTTAGAGAGCTCTTATTGGCACCCCAACTTTTACTTATTACAAGACAATTTTTTAAATTATTATTATTTGACCAATAAACATGTTTTTAATGAGTTTAGTAACTTGTTGATGACGAGAATTGAATATGGGTCTCTGAAATCATCACCCTAAGACTTTACCAACTATGCTACTTGGTACCTACAAAATTATTTATCACACACAAATTAAAGATTAAAACACACTCTTCAAACATGATTAGAATTTGGCACAAATTATAATCTCAACATTACAAACCATTATAACACTCCTTCAAACAATTTCAGTAGTTTACATTTATGATTAGGTTCATATAAAATCCTAAAACCAAAAAATAAAAATCCAGTAATTTATTTTAGAGAACTTTTATTGGCACCCCAACTTTTACTTATTCTTAATCATTCACTTATTCTCTTTATTTTTAATTGGGGTTTAATAAGTAATAGTTGGGGTGCCAAAAGTATCTCTTTTACTTTACTTAAGGATGTCAATAGATTAAATCATAATCAGACTTGAAAATCGATTTGTTCTACTAAGGACTCTAATAATTATATTATTTGATAAGATTTCAATCATATATGTTATCGGGTCCAGTCTGTATTGACTATATCTTGATCCAATATAGATCGAATCCCATAAAATAATTTATATTATTGTATTTTTTTAAATTAGGGGTGTCAATGGGTTGGTTCTGATTTAATTTCTAATACATTTAGAACCATAACCATTTATATATATATATTTTTTCGATTTTAAAATAAATAGAACTAGAATTGACACTGCCAAAAAACACAAGTACCATCGATTCCGATTCTCAAGAACAAATAAGAAAAAATACATTTCAAATCATTATAAATTTTTTTTTTATTTTAAAAAATTAACATATTATCTCCAAAATTATTGACTTAGTTATAATTTGTTATGATAAAGATACAAGTTAATGATTTTTTTTCAAATATAAAATTTATCTTCTTTAAAAGTAATAAATTTTTAGAAGAGATACCTCTTTTTAAACTCCAATCCATGGCTTAGAGCAACTCCAAAGGAAAACTCCATAATGATATTCGATAATGGAGAAGAAGAACATTATGGATCACCATTTTAGATATTCAAGGGGTTTACACTCCAATTATGTCTTCCAAAATGTTTATATATATATATATATAATTCAACCCAAAATGGAGTTGAGATGGTTATTAGAGTATAAGATGTGAAGCATTGTAATAAGGTGAGCAATGATAAATTGAATCATATCTATGAAAATTTAGATAGGGTAGATTATTGGAGATTTGAAGTATATTAGTTAGAGATTTGAATTGATTGTGGTTATTTTATTTGTTAGAGTTTGTTATTAATTTCTATATAAACTATTAGGGTCATGTAATTATCATAAAAAATAAATCAAATCTCATTATTTCACATGGTATCAGAGTTTGGTCTCTATTGAGAGACCAATCTTTCAACCCACCTTCCATCGTCGGCAGTGGAAACATTGCTAGTGGAAAACCATTCTATTATTATTATTATTATTTTATTTATTTATTTTTTTTCTTCTATTTGGCATTTCTTCGAATAGATTGTGTGTTCCCCAACACTACAACTGAAATGCTTTCTTCGAACAGATTGAGGTTTTAAAAACCTTAGAGGTCTCCCCAAATTCATGCTCACATCAACCCACTGTAGAATACTTAGAGAAACATCATTATTAAACACCATTAGAGAAGTCCTTGGAATTTTTATCTGTTAAAGTCGTTTGCTCTTAGAAAAAACACGAAAGTTTTCCATTTAATCAAGATCTAAAACATACTTCATTTTCAGACTGAAATATAAGGTAGGTACACATTTATCTTTTTTCATTTTTTCGCTTTAATAATGTTATCTTATTTTTTGAAGTTTCTTATGCATTTTTTTTTATATAAGAAAAATTATGAGTATTTCTTTTTATATATCATTTATAGGAGAATAATTTTTTTTTTTATGATGAATGGATCATGATAATGATGTTTAAAAATGATATTTTTGCATTGACATAACGGATTGGTAAAAATCCTGATTGATCAAGAATGAACTAGAGTGCCTTAGGATTAAAGGCCCCAAACATCCTATGGAAAGTCCAATGTTATGTGGGTTTATGACCTAATACTTGCATGCCTCATGTTATGTATGTGAGACCTTTGCATGAATT
Organism: Akebia trifoliata; assembly: GCF_017979445.1. Lineage (NCBI taxonomy): Eukaryota > Viridiplantae > Streptophyta > Magnoliopsida > Ranunculales > Lardizabalaceae > Akebia > Akebia trifoliata. The sequence goes on along the minus strand of NC_141385.1, from coordinate 11,098,873 downwards.
ATCATTGCATGAAAAATTTTATTTGTTTAATATTTTTATAACAATTACACAATCGAAGATTTATAATATTCTTCACTTGATATGATTATTATATCGATTAAACCATGAGTGAATATAGCAGTATCAATTGAGATTTTTTCTCACATTGTTTATTCAAAGTTTCTAGATGTTCATCCCGAGGAAGTATTTTAATCATATTCTAGAAATTATCATTTTTATATTTATCTTATTTCAGTTTTAATTTATGTCGAAATAAATGGTGGCAACATTAATAAACACGTAGTAATTTATTTATTTGTTGTTATTTTATTCATGAAATCAATGTGATGAATCATCTAAGAGGAATGTTAGGTTCATTTCATTAACTTCTTTAAATAATGGATTGAAATTATGTTTGATTGTTTTTTTTTTTTTTTTCGAGTTTGGAGTAAATAAAATATAAATTGATTTTCATTCAGTAAATGATTAATTTTAGAATATGCCACCATTGTGATTTGATAGAAGATGAAGATATCTTTTTAAAATGGGTAAAATCATCGAAATTGGATGAGTATTAAACTTTATATATATTTTTTGAAATAAACTACAATAATTTGAATTTCTACAGTCTTTGCAAATGGAATTTATTTCAGTATATTTTTCTCTTAGAAATATTCTTTTTTTGAAAATAGGCAAAACACAAAACTTTTAGGTTTATGTCTTATTTTCCAACCCCACCGACTATTTGCGAAAATACTGAACGTGTAATCCGCAGCAGTCATTTATTTAAAATGTGTATGTTCTATCCATAATGGAACAACATACATTTGTTGACTTTTTCTAAATTTTCTCTCAAATTTTCTATTATAACATGTAACTATTATATTTTTTTTATGAAAAATTCATTGAGTTGAGAATCTAATGGTTTAGAGAATGTATTATTTCGAAGTGTCTTGGTAATTTAATAAAATCATACATTTTTAATTGTTGATATTTACTACTAGTACTGACTATTATAGAGATTTTTTTTATGTGTTAACCATGACATACTTTTACCAAAAAATCACATATTTTATATCGTAAAGGATTAATAATTTTTTGACCTCCAATATTCGAATCTACATCTTGACTCACGGTTATGGACTTGGATTTTGAGGTGTCATAGTTACAATAATTGGCTTCCATTTGTGAGGTTCTCATACCTCAATTACCATTAGATTCTTGCCACATTAGCTGCAATGATGATCCACCAAAGCAAGTGGCTTCATCAAGTAAGGCCGTTGCATCTTGCTTCTAGATCTCAATATCCAATTCCTGAGGTTGATCTCAAGCACGAACTGTTGTTGGGTTACATGTCACATTTATAACTATCATATTACCACTTATGCCACTTCAAACCAACTCCAAGCAAAACCAAAATGTCATCTTGTGACTCTGGTTCTCAAATTATTAAATCTTAATGCAAAATATGTCTAAGTTTTGCAAAGGTTTTGGTTTGGCGTATCTCACCTACAGCCAAATAAGATGATTTGAGTTTTGATCGATTCTATCTCAACCCAAAATAGGTGAATCATTTTTGGGTTCTCAAACAATCTCTAACTAGCCAAGCCCAATATTCAGATTGAGTGTGTGTTGTTACCTATGTACCCAGCCCATTATTTATTTTGTCTTTAAAAAAATATGTATTGCTTATGAGTAGGGGCGAAGCTAGTAAAGAGACATTGGGGGCAATTGCCCCCACTCAACTTTTTTGGGAAATTTAGATACCCTTGAATTTATGCTTAAATTTGAGATACCCCTGCATTTTGAACTATTGACATTCCCCGTTTGACCTTGTTGCCCCCACTCCCCCATCTTCCTCCAGTTTTCGCCTTCTCTTGTAAACACCTCATTTTTGTATTTGTCCGATTAATCAATTCATCAAATCGATTGCGATGGTTCCTAATGATAGATGAATATTCTAAAGTTTTTAGTTGTTACTAGATGTGTTTTCAAAGTTCAGATGAAATATTTTAAGCAAGCAAACTTTAGAAACCACACTACGCTAGGAAGATATGACTAAAAAACATAGAAATTATTATTTTTAGACAAAAAGAAGTTTTACGAGAAAAATCATCAAAAAATGATCAAATTATCAAAATACTCATGACATTAGAACATTCCTAGAGCCTACATTACGGTTAGGAAAACCCTTTCAAATACATAAAACAACAAACTTAAACCAAATAAACTGTTTGTCAATTTTCACAAAATTCGATAAAATTATAAAAATGCCCCTCATAGGATCCACGATCATTTCACGTCAAAAATGCATAAATGATACAAACCAATACTCTAATTGAATTCCTTATAAAAAACTGATTCCAAAACATCGAAAAACTACCTCTCGATGCAAAAGTCCTCTTTGAGGGAAAAACGGTAATTTTCCAATCTTAAAATTTAAAATTTTAAAATTAATAATTAAAACATTAATTAACGTAAATTAAAATTTTCGAACAAATAAAATCAATTAATTAAGTCTACGGGCCAAATTTTAAGTGATGTCCCATTTACTTAAGTGGGACCCACATGATATTTAATAAAGAACCCTCTACCAGGGGTCCCAAATAATTAAAAATATAATTTAATAATAAAATCTTCCATTGAGGGATTATCTCTAACTAAACAACTTAAGATATTAGTTAGAGATAAACTTTATATCTAAGATATCTAATCCAAACCCTAATCTTCACAAAGATCTTTAAAAAAGAGTCTCTACCACTTAATTTCGTAAGTTAAGAAAAATCTAAAAAAGAGAGGTCAAAAACTTTCTCAATACTCACAAAACCCTAAATCTAAAGCCCCAAGTTCATACCTAACCCGCAAGCTTCAATTTTCAACCTAAAAGACACCTAGAAACTCTTAAAAACATCCTGAAAAAGTCAGTAAAATATTTAGATCTAAGAGAAGAAAATTTTATCTCGAAGATCTAAGCGGATCTAGCAACAAAGATAAAAACGAGAAGATTCACGAGAGGAATGCTCTCTGCTAGTTTCTAAGGGAATTGACCATCGCAATCACTCAGGTAAAGGAAGGTAACTTTTATTTTATTTTTTTAAGTCATTTCTTGCAATGTAAATTTTTTGGGAAAAGTAGAGACTGACGTTCATCAAATGAGATTAGTGCCTAACACTTTCCAGTCCTGTAACTTGATCCCCATACCCACAATCATTTCGTAGTTTAATATTTCTTATCCTTTAGAGTCATGTTTTGGTTCCTAGACCATAAAACTAAGTGGCAAATCCCAAAAAAAAAAGCGGAATTGCATCGGTGGATTGAGGGCGTTTTCACTTCCCCCTCCAATTAACTATATGTTTGCCCCCACTAAAAGAAAATCCTAGCTCCACTCCTGCTTATGAGAGTATATTTTCCAAAGCTTCTCTACTTCAAAAGAGCTACTAATCTTCTCTGATGAAGCTCATTGTGGTCTATAGAGACCCATTTTCAATTTCAAGGCCTGATAGAGGTCTTGCAAATGATCAAGCTCATGAAGCCGACATTGAACACATTTTCTTGGTCCGTTAGAGGCCACATTTTAGATTAAAATCCAATAGGTTTCAATGGCCCAATGGAGGTTCATTTGAGTTGAGTCATTTACTTTTCATTATTTACAATACAATTGGATACATCCTTGTTCTTGGGCAAACACATTACATTTGACAAATTAAAGTGCTTTTTGATGGGTAACTTCTTCATCAACAAGCACCTAGTTGTAGGCGACTCTTCATCGACAATTGCATTTTTGGAGGCGATAGATTTCAACAAACTCACGATGATCTTCGATCACCTTGAGTTTGAGGGGGGGGGTGTTAGAGTATAAGGTGTGAAGTATTGTAATAAGGTGTATAATGATACATCGAATCATATCTATGGAGATTTAGATAGGGTAGATTTGTTAGATATTTGAGGTAAATTAGTTAGAGATTTGAATTGATTGTGATTATTTTATTTGTTAGAGTTTGTTATTAATTTTCATATAAACCTTATTTGGGTCCTGTAATCATCATCAAGAATAAATCAGATCTCATTATTTCACAATAGTTGATTGTGTTGGAGACCATAAAATCCAAAATGATTATCTAAAATGGCAGTTGGGGAATGAAATGATTTGGAGCCAAAAAATTGAAGTAGTTGTACATGTCTTCCATTTTGAAATTTGAAAACTTGAAATTCCAAAATGGAAGAGATTTTAGAAGATTGCATTGGAGACTTCTCTAGTGGATTTTGCACTCCAAAACAACAGTTGAGAGAAATGGAAAAGGTTTTAGAAGATGCATTGGAGTTGCTTTGATATGAAAAATTGAATAGCTCTATATAACAAGTATTAATTTTTAAACGAAAAGAATACCTTAAATCATCTATCTATAGTATAACAAAAAATGACAAAATAAATCTGTTTTCGATACCTGTGGGTGCCATCGAATAGAACCTAACGGTTTCGGTTCCATTTTAGATCCAACTCTTATTGGTTCCAATAAAAAAAGAATCAGAAGTGAGGTTTTTGATTTCAGTTAAATGGGTACCCATTGACATCCGTAATTTAAATATAATATATTTATCAAGATTTTTATGATAAATTAGGTTTGGCCCGATCCAATACCTATTGGATTGGGTTGGATCCTTATATTTAGAGTTCAATACTTCAATCCCACGCTTATGAAATGATTGATTTGGAGACATGGTTTTTAAACTCGTTTGAACGAGACCAACTCACAAAATCATTTTTTGACCGAGATTTATGACTCACATTCATTTTTTTTTATTTGACTTACGAGACGTCTCAAACATATTAAAAAACTCGTTCGAGATGACTCAGTATCGGCCTGGATGAGATGAGACGAAATACCAAATTTAAAAACCATGTTTGGAGACCGATTCAATGCAATACATACCCGATTGGTACCAAAATCGAGCCGATCCATTGACAATTCAAACTATAATTCTGTGATTTTCTCATTCAGTGGCGTACAGAAAACTTTTGCCTGTTAAAAATAACGGTAGATGGGTCAAACCGTCAAAGGTTAGTAGAGAGAGAAAATAATGCTTAGTGAGAGAAATGAAATGAAGTGTTTAATAAAGAGATCTGCTATTGGCACCGCATCTTTGACTTAATACACCCCCATTAAAAATAAGAAATTGTGGTGTAATAAATGAAAGTTGGGTGCCAATAGCAGCTCTCTTAATAAACCTATTTGGGAATTTTCCGTAACGGCGTTTTCTTGCTTTCTGGCGGGAGAGAGGGAAACACAGAGATCTTCAACATTAACCAGGTTGAAGCAAAAGCGGTTTTTGAGGTTCGAAAGCGGTTTTCATGAGGTGGTTTTGGATCAGAGAAGATAACAGATAAGCTGTTTTGTAACGGAAGTTCGATCGCGATCGTAATTGAGAGGAATCGAAGAGTCAGCAGTTTCAAACTTTCAATTACTCATAAAAACGGTTTCAGTTTTATGATTTTGTAATTGTCACTTTGAATTGTTAATTATATATGGAGTGGATTAGGGTTACGTTGAAGTGGTATTTGAAGTTTGATTAGTGGTTTTCGACCTTTGAAGAGTGGTTTAATGGCTTGTGTGGGTAATTTTAGTGGTTCATCAATTTCAAAACCGAATTTCTCGGGGGAACGATCTGAAACAGGTGATATTAGGGTTAATTTCTGATTTTTTCTTAAAATTTTCTTGAGATGTTTTCGCTTTTTGCAGTATAATATCAGGGCTTCTGGTTTTGATTTGTTCTCGTTTGATAGGTTTTGGAACCGAAGATCTCTATACAGAGCTTTGGAGAGCTTGTGCAGGTCCTCTCGTCGATGTTCCTCGAGAAGGAGAGAGGGTTTTCTACTTTCCCCAAGGCCACATGGAGCAAGTAAGCAATTTTTGCTCGAATTTTAGCTCCTTTTCTTGTTTTAATGCTTTGAAGAGATCAAAGACTGGATTTTTTTTCTTGATTTTCCATTTTTTTTATTAAAGTTGTTGTTGATTTGCAGTTAGAAGCTTCAACTAATCAGGAATTGAATCAAAAGATTCCTTCGTTTAATCTTCCTTCGAAGATACTTTGTCGTGTTGTTCACATTCAATTACTAGTAAAATTTCTTCCTTTGTTGCTTAATTTTGATATTGTTTTTCAATCTTTTGTTGTCATTTATAAAATTATGTTGATTCTAGGCTGAGCAAGACACAGATGAAGTTTATGCACAGATTACATTACAAACTGAATCAGATGTAAGAATAAGTGAACTTTTCATTTGAATTTTAACTCAATTTATCTTCAAGAAATGGTGTAAATTTTAAATTTTATTACTTTTTGTTCTTTTTTTTTTTGTTCAAATTTTTATAGCAAAATGAACCTAAAAGTCCTGATCCACATCCTTCGGAACCATCAAGATCAAATGTTCACTCGTTTTGCAAGATTTTAACTGCCTCTGATACAAGCACTCACGGTGGGTTCTGTGTTCTTCGGAAACATGCAAATGAGTGCCTCCCGGCATTGGTAAATTCTCTAATTAATCCATATGTTTCTTGTTCTGTAATTTTTCGTAATAAAATTGTATAATTTTATATGTGGGGTATGGGTTTTCCCTGTTCAGGACATGGCCCAACCAACCCCAACTCAGGACTTAGTTGCTAAGGATCTTCATGGGTATGAGTGGCGATTTAAGCATATCTTCAGAGGTACCTTGTTCACCCAATTTGGCTAATTGGTTCTTGTACATTTATGTCTTAATTTTAATTTTTAAATGATGGAATTTGTGGTCAAACATTCTGAAATGATACTAAGCAAAGTAATCCAATTAGAATCAGATCCATTTATGGGGTAAATTACCATTTTGTGCGCTGAATATGGGTAAATTTCGATTCCAATACGTTGTTCTTTTTAATTCCCAAACCATGCTTTTTAGCGAGATCATCACTTTTATAAACCAGTGAGCTCGTCACATTTAGAATAAATAGCAGCGATCTCGCTCCTTTTAATGGGATGTTCACTTTTCAAAAAAAACATCAGCGACTATAAAATTCCTTGTTGTGCATGTTTTCAGAATTTTCTCTAGTTTATTCTTTTGAATCAAATGGGCAGGTCAACCTCGGAGACATTTGCTTACAACGGGTTGGAGTACGTTCGTTACTTCTAAGAGATTGGTTGCTGGTGATGCCTTTGTTTTTCTAAGGTATGTTTTTTGGCATTTTTCGCTCATAGTTTACATTCCCTGTTGGATTAGGTAGTTAAGCCATGTAGTAGTGTAAATTTTGAATCATAAGGGCTGTTTACGTAGGGGGGATAATGAAGAAATACGTGTAGGAGTTAGACGGCTTGCTCATCAACAGAGCACTATGCCGTCATCCGTGATATCCAGCCAGAGCATGCATCTTGGAGTCCTTGCAACGGCATCTCATGCTGTAGCAACACAATCCCTCTTTATTGTTTACTACAAACCAAGGTTTCAAATATTCCTTCTCTCTTGTCAAACAAGATGATTATGTTGAATAAACATTTAAGAATCTTTTTTCCATTCAATTGGCTTTGCATTGTGTTTTTCAGAACAAGTCAATTCATAATTGGTTTGAATAAGTATTTGGAGGCTGTTAATAATGAATTTGCACTAGGGACGCGATTCAAGATGAGATTTGAAGGGGAAGCTAATCCTGAGAGAAGGTATTTGTAGTTGTATCCATTGGTGCCTTTTTAAAATCTCTCTGTCCAAAACAATTCTCTCACTAGATATGCTGATGGATTTTGGTCCATCAGGTTTACAGGAACAATTGTTGGGGTTGAAGACATTTCTCCCCAATGGAAGGATTCTAAGTGGAGATCATTGAAGGTTGAGATATATTTCAAGTCATTTAGTTTAGTTGTTTCTGGTTTTATTTGTGGTATTTGCATTCTTATATTTTCTCTTTCCAGGTCCAATGGGATGACCCAGCCTCGATTCAAGGATCGGACAGAGTTTCTCCATGGGAGATAGAGCCTTTTGTCACTTCTGTGCCTCCAAGCTTGATTCAAGCCACAACATTATTTAGCAAAAGACCCAAAACATCAATTGATCTCCCAGTCCTTGGTAAGAGATCTCTCCATTTTTGTTTATATTACACTGGATGAGTTGGGCTTTATATCTTCTTTGTTCTCACTGCAATTGGAATGTAGAAATTACTAGTTCTGCAGCTTCACCTTTCTGGTATCCGGGATCGACCCGATCCCATGACCCAACTGCTTCGAGTGGTCCTGAAGTCAATAGCAATGAAAGCCAAATCATCTGGCCTCCTAAACCGAAGGAAATTAATGGCGACATCAACAGTAATAACAACTATAACTCAAGGACAAGGCCTTCTCCACTTGTGAATGTTCCTCTGAATTTGTTTCGGGATGTGATGGAAGATAATAAAACTGTTTCCACATGGCCAAATTACTCAACCTGTGATCATTCATCAAACCCAATCATTGAACCGAAGCATGATGCATTGGAAAGCAGGAAGAAACCTGGAACACTGAGTGGGTGCCGATTGTTTGGAATTGAATTGATCAATAGCTCTTTGATCAATAACTCAAATACCCTGACTTCTGCAACCCAACCAATCAATGTCTCCCATGGCACCACCGAAGGGACTGCCACGGCTACTGTGTCTAGAGCTGATTCAGAACAGTCAGGCCTCTCAAAGGCTGTCAAGGAACAGAAACAAGGAGTATTAAAGGTTTCACCCAGAGAGATTCAGAATCTGAGCTGCTCTACTCCTACGAGAAGTCGAACTAAGGTATTTGAAACTCCTCATCAGCTGGTTTTAGTCGAACAACACTAGGGCTGCAACTTGGGCGGGCTAGCCCGAGATCAACCTGGGCTTAACCCAATTGATGGGGCAAGCCTGGGCTGAGTTATGTAGAATATGAGTTGACCTTGGGTTAGAATAACTCAACCTGACCTTAATTCGGGTTGAGGGTTTGGGCAACCTAGTTCAATCTGAACATGAAGATATAAATATTTGTATTTATTTTAATTATTTCTTATTTAATATTAATTTTTTTTATTAACATTAATTTTATTTCTTGTTTGAGATACAAAATTTCTTTGCTTATAAAAACAAAATTAGGCTTGTCCCATGAACCACCCAACTACCTAACTCGTGCTAAACCGAGCAACCTGAGTTTAGAAGCTCAAGCTTGGGTTGAGCCTGGGTTTATGGTCTCAAGCTCAATGCTCGGGTTGAGTTGAAATTTGGTTGCGCCCCTTCCAACCTGCCCAGGTTTAAGCCCTACAGAACACCATTATCCTTTCTTTTTCTTTTTTTCCGATATTTACTGGGAAAAAACATTTGGTGTTTGAGAAGGTGCACATGGAAGGGATCAGCGTTGCACGGTCCGTGGACCTGACACTTTTGGAAGGGTATGATGAGCTTATAAATGAGCTAGAAGTGATCTTCGAGATCAAGGGAGAGCTTCAATCACAGAGTAAATGGAAAGTCGTCTTCACAGATGATGAAGGGGATATGATGCTCGTAGGCGATGATCCATGGCTGTAAATAACCTCCACTATCATTATCATATTATCATTGATCTAGCCATCAATTTTTCATCTAATTTGATATTGGGTTGTTCCGATAAATTTTATTTATTCAGACATTTGATTCTTGTTATTGGTTCATGAATTTTTGCAGGGAATTCTGTAAGATGGTCAAGAGTATATTCATCTATTCAAATCAAGAAGTGATGATGATGAGTTCAAGAATCAAGTCAGGGTGAATGAACAACTGTAAGCTCGGATACAAAACTAAAGACAAAATCTTGAAAGCTTTTTGTCTGTTAAAAGTGTGTATAATTTGAAGAGAACAAAACTAGTTAATTGACTAGGAAGGTAGGCATGGTTATATTGGTTATAGAAAAACAAGGGTAGGGGGATTGGAAGATGTGAATATCATTGTTTTGGAGATTTTAGGGTTCTGATGTATCTGTTTATTTTCTTTAAAAAGGAAAAAAAAAAAAAACAATTGTATATATATATTTTAGTGAGTGGAAGTGTACTGAAAAAACATTCTTCTGTTTTTGAAATTCCCACTCAGTCAAGGCTGTGAAAATTTACCAAACCCAAATCCAATCCATATAATAATAGGTATACCTGACCTGACCCATGTTATCTATCTAATAAAAATTCATATCTTTATTCGAAAAAATAAATTTTATTTCCACCACAAAAAATAAACTACCATTACTAAAAATAAAGCCATCCAATCATAAACTAATCTCTACCAACATAAATTAAGTAACACAAAACATAAACTAAGTTTTATCATAAAAAAATGGGTTGTTTAAAAAATTCTCAAGTAATTGTTAATGTATATAAAGCTATATGTTAATGCTTGAATAACTAAACATGTCAAAACAAGTTAAGTGGGTTGTCTACTTGGACCCAACCCATTTAATAATCGTGTTAGACAGGTTCACAATATCATGACCCAAACCCACTGATTTTGTATCGTTTTCAAGTTGTGTTTGTGTTTGCAGGTCGTGTTAAGATTACCACCCCTTCTAAGCCTGTTTAAAGATTGGGCTAGGCTAGGTCCGATTCATGACTTTGGGACAGCTTGGCCTATCCTGATTAATAATCGGGCTAGGTTAGGACGGCTATTGGACTTGAGAGCTCGGCCCGTCCTGATAATTCACCTCTCCCACTAGTAGACAATCGGAAGCTACTGATGGGGAAGGGATGATTAATAGATGCCTTCACTTTATAGTATCTCCCGTTGACTGTGACTTAATTACTGCAATTAGACCATTTCCTTACTATTTTACTTACAAAAAAGACATCGATTTACATAATTAAATTACGATTGGAATCAAGTCGGACCCAAATAAATGACTCTACTGTGGCCCGGGTCTTTCTTTTCTCTTTCTGTGTTTATTTTTCTAGTATATTTTTGGAAAATTAGATGAGCATTGATGGTGTACAAGAATTTTTAATCTTTTAATTTGGGCAACTCAATCGATTAGAAAATTTTGTAATCCTCAAGTAGCACTAACATTCTTGATAACAACTCAGAATTAATATTTCGGATTGTTAGATTAAGGTATTAGAAGCCTTGTGGGTATTCTAAAAATTAACCCAATCCAAACCTGACCCATTTAATAATCATATAAAAAACTTAAACCCAAATCCGACACATTTATTAAATACATAAAAATAGTATTGTGGATTTAAGACAAACACATAAGAGAAAGAGATGGAGACAAAGATGAACTTGTCACCTGTGTGGTGATGTTCTTAAATTGTAGAGACGAAGAAGATGGGAGAGAATCATACAGTTAGAGTTCTAAGAAAATAAAGATTTAAGTTTTTGACCATCATATTATCTTTTAGAGAGGGTTTCCTAAACTAAAAGCTTAACTCTTAATTTATTTAATAAATATATTAAACACCTTCTATGTGAAAAAAGTCGCACAAAATTCTAGCAAAATTGGGTAATTTAAAAAATCCCTCAAATAATTGTTGATATTTGAGATACCTACTACGTTTCATGATTTAAATGGGTTGTATACAAATCGGGTCGTAAAGAGTTGATACGACACATTACAGGCATGACAACTAAACATGTCAAAATGGTATGACGTTGCTAACCTAAGACATGCATGACACATTTATGACCCCAAACACAATTAGGCTTAACCAAAACCAACTAACTATGTGTCATTTTCAAGTCGTGTTCACGAATCCGTGTTAAAATTTCCATCCCTACTAAGGGACCACCACTCATTCTTAATATTGATCACGATGTGTTCTTCCAGCTTAATATTAAAGAACCTGTAATGCCATACCAGGCTGTTATTAGAGAAAATTATCAAAATGGTACATGAAAATTGAAAAATTACCAAAATGGTCTATTATTCAACTTATTACCAAAATGGTAAAACTTGAAATGATTAGTAATTTTTGTAAATTACCAAAATGGTGAATCATTCAACTTATTTACCAAACCTTCAAAATCCAAATCTGAATCCTATTTTTCGGATCGGAAATTGGATAAGAATTGGATCATTGCCAGCCCTACCCACAAGGACCAATAATGTGGTTTGTGTATCACAAATCATCAGGATTTCTTTCCAAACATGCCCTAACTTGATAGTTCATTTAGTAAACCTTTTTTCTTTCTTAAACCCCCACCCCCAAACAATTGGTGAGATCAATGATTCTAATTATCAAGATCAACAATTCAAACCATCGAGATTAACCTTTATTCCAATCATCGAGATCAAATGATTGTAAATCATTGATCTTGATGTTTGAACATGGATCATTGAGATCACCGTTCAAATTTTCTAGATCCACCTTGTAACAATCATCAATCTCAATATTTCAACATGAATCATCAAGATCAACAATCCAAATTGTCGAGATTGATGATTCGAATGATTGATCTCAACGATTTGAATTCCCAATCTCGACAATTTGAATTTACCGTGTAATCAGGTTGAGGGGGGCATTAAGAAAGAAAGATCTTACTAATTGGGTTGTTAAGATAATGTCCCAATACTCAGGGTACATTTAAAAAAGACTTCCTTTTGGCAAAGGTTATTAAGTAATTTTCCCTAAAAAAAATTTCTTATCACACCTCTCAAGAAAATTACAAAATCAAGATTGAAGCATGGTTTTAAAATTCTGTATCGCGTCTTATCTTATCCAGGCCGATATCAAGTCGTCTTGGATGAGTTTTCCGATATGTTTGAGACGTCTCATGAGAAGAATAAAAAAACCGAACGTGAGTCCTAAATCTCGATCAAAAAGTGATTTTGTGAGTTGGTCTCATTCAACGTCGATATTGAGTTAACTCGGGCGATACATCACGGTCTCGGACGAATTTTATAACCATGGATTGAACACAATAGGAAGTGGGAAGTACCTTTACAAGTTTTCCTAAGATTTTGGACAGTCTATTGTCTTTTAGACCATTTGATTTGATATGTTTGCCAATTATTTGAAAAGTTCGTCATTTGAGGCATAAGATGAGTTGTTTTTCCGTTGCAATAATGATAAATTGACAATGATGAGTTGGGCCACAATAATCAGTCATTTATTCAAGTTGTTACGTCTAACATGTCATGATAATAAATAGGGTGATTTCGACATACCCACACTTCTTAGTGAATATTATAACTACCCCCATGTTTTTAAACTAATGACATACCTACCTTAACTTCAATCTTCTTAATAAACTAATAGAAAAAGCCCTTCATCTTCTTTCCAAAAACCCTATCTTATTTTTCTTCCCTAAACCAGAAAATTTTAAGTTCTTTAATATTTTTGTTATAGTAATTTTAATTCATTCAACCGTATCTTATCTCCATAGTTTTCTACCTTGCCTTAGCCCATGGTAGAGAATGCTAGATTTTTCTAGACCAAATGCCTTCATTTTACATTTCGGAAAAAAAAAAAAAAAAAAATTATATCTTACCTATAAGCTTGAAAATTGAAGAAAATAGAATCTCAATGTTGAAGGTGAGAGTAGTAAGTTTTAATAAAAAAGATTGAAGGTGATTGTTAAGACCCAATTCAATGCTCCAAAAATACCTAGGCTTCAATAGAACGGAAAGTTTAAGTCTAAACCTAAGGATCATAACATACCCCCACGTTCCAAGATCGACACCCTTGTTGACCCACTTTATGACGAGCCCCCCTCAAAACCAAAAAAAAAAAATACGTTGGCCTTCTTTCGAAGTACCAGATACCCTTTTTACTTTTTCCATAAGTCGCCTCTTCCCATATTAATCATAGTGGCCTATTATGGCGAACCCTTCCATATCCCACACTACAGCGAGCACACTTTTTATTTTTTTGAACCCCTTCCATATCCCATACTATAGAAAAACTTATTTTTTCCCCTTTTTTTAGAACCAAGATATCCCATATTATAAAGGAGCCCCCCTCCTTTTTTGGCTATAATTGCATCCTCATGATTCGAATTATGGACATAGGGTTGGCTCTAATATCAAATGTTAAGACCCAAACCAATAGTAAAAAAGGGCCTAGTTGTCAATGCAGCGAAAAGTTTAAAAACCCAAGAAATGTAAAAGTGCTTAATTTTGAGAAGAAAAAAAATGAAGGGTTTTTAATTGGATGTTAAAGACAAGGGTATTTTAGGTCTTTTTCTTGATAATTTATTATTCAGAAGATTGAGATCAAGGGATGCAGGTCATAAGTTTCAAAACCTATGAGGGTATTCTAATATTCTCATAAATGTACCGTCGGGTGAGGGGAACATCTAAATCAACTTAATACATACGACCACAAGCCTTGAAAGTGAGATAAAGTTGTGAAAAACACTCTCTCTAATTGTTTATAAATTACCTGTAGATTCGTAATTGCTTTGTATTGTTATTATTTTTTTTTTATGGCGGTCTCCAAACTCATAAGCCAACTAGGGGGTGAGGCAACTGGCTTCTTAGAGTATCATATCTCGTCCAAATCCCTCGAGTACATGCAATACCTCACAAACCACACATACCATATAAGTCGAGATAAATCCTTGTGGGTGGGCAACGGCGATGCTTGAGATTATATCATATTTGGATAAAAATCATCTACAGTACACGAAATTTGTAATTTTATTATTATTATTTGTTTAATTTATTCTAAATCAATTTATATCATTTTTTTCCTCAAATATATCCTGTCCGTAAGTGCCGAGGAAAATAAATCCATGCAGAAAGAACCATGGGTTGAGAAATGCAACACATTTTTAATGCATAATTTATACAACCATGAATAAGAAAATATTTGAAGGCACATTATTAGCAGAAGAAAAAATAACTCTAGATAGAGTTAGAGATGTCAATGAATTGAATTAGGGTATAAGTCTGTTCTATTTCGATATGACAATATGGATATAAGGAATTGAGTTTCCTACAAGCACCAGACCTGAAAACTTATTGGATCAATTCTACATAAGCCATATCATGATCCAACAATATGAGAGGAAATAAATAAATTTTGTATCGAAAAAGGCTACATGGACCGAAGGGCCTTGTAGAGACTAGACCCAGGTCGTCGTTTGGGCCACATGGACTACCATGTTGGCCCAATGATACACCAGCCCACTAAGGTTTACGGAAAATCCTAATCAAAGGCTTTGAAAATGAAAGGACACGTAACTCCAACATTAAAAATGTGTCGATCATCGGTTAAAGATGGATTTTTTGAAAGACTAAAAAGAGAGTTCTTCGAATTTTGTGCTGTAGATCCAATTTTTTGGTATCACTTGATACGTTTGACTTGACTATCCATCTTGTTGGTGGATGATATTGAGATGTATCTGACGTGGTCTTAATCTCGGACGGAATTTAAAACCATGATATAGATAGGTAGTCCTTTGGTCCATACAACTAAAATCTTGTTATCTATGAATTACTTGATTAAATATTTTAGGATCGATAATGGATCGGATTGGTTCAACCTAGAATTGTATTGTTAAGAGTTAAATAGGAATCAAATTCAATTTGATAATTTATTGGATTGTTTTTTTATCCATAAAGGGCAAAATATTTGTTGAGAACATAGGAACAATCGAACCAAGAAACAAATCAAAAAAATAAAATACAAATCACACATAGAAACACATATTTTTACATGGTTTCTTAATGATTGAGGTACGTCCACGAATCACACCGATTCTATTATGAAGAGAAAACTTGCAGTTATAGATTACGGCCTTTCAACAAAAAATGATAAATATAAATAGCCCAAGAAATATAACTAAGGTTTTACATAATATTAGTGAAATTAAGAAAATATCCGTGGGAAATTTTCTTTTGGGGGCCACTGGTCCCCCTCAATCCCCCCAGTGAACTCACTCTCAAGATCGACTAGTGTGAAGAAGTGCCTTGATTTACAATACCTCCTTGTTGACTAGTATTATTAGGCTCCACAAACCACAACAATATCTAATATAGGGTAGTATTCGGTCGACAATCTTAGGAAGCCAAAACAGAGTCAAAACTTTTGTCCTATGTGGGCAAGAAATTTCGAATTCAAATGATTTTTTTAGGATGATCTCTATGGTGAGGATACCATCATCACCAAAAATCAGCCCAATCTAAAACTTATAACCCCATCAAAATTATTTTAGAATTGTGAACCGTTGATTTTTTACTGAAAATTTGTATACTACTTTTGATGGACTTAAAAGTTTCAAATTGCATTGATTTTTGGTGAGGATGATCTCCTTTCTGGAGAGATCACCTTCTCCAAAAATCAGCCCAATCCCAAATTTTTAATTCATATAAGACAAATTTTGTCAGCCAACGTTGTCATCTTAAGATTGTCAGCCGAACACTCCCCATAGATATATATATATATATATATATATATATAGTATAATGCTAAAGTAACATTAAAATATTCATCGTGGGAGATATTTTTGACGTGGATGTGTGTCAGAATCATATATGCTTTCATCGAGATCTCACTCGTATCTCGATGAAAAACATTTATGGTCTTAACACACATCCACGTTAGAAATGTCCCCCACAGTGTACATTTCAACGTTACACCAGCGCGACTATATATATATATATAGGGTAGCGTTCGACAAACATTCCTAAGGGGACAACGTTGGGATATATATATATTTTGGTCACCATGAATCTTCATGTTTCAATCACTATTGTGGGATTTAAAACACATAAGGGATCTGAAGGTCTATTGATTCATATCCCATATAATAGAAAAGTTTTTTTTTTTTTTTTTACATTTTTTAGAACCCCTTCCATATTCCATGATGTGGGATTGATTATGATATCAAACATTAAGATTCAAACCAATACTCCAAAAATGCTTAGGCATCAATGGAGTGGAAAGTTTAAGTCTTAACTTAGGGAATGTAAAAATGACTGATTTTGAGAAAAAAAAAAATCAAAGGTTTTTTCTTAGATGTTAAAGATGAGGGTATTTTGGTTCTTTTTCTTGTTAGTTTATTAAGAAGATTGAGGTAGGTCATAAGTTTCAAAACCCATGAGGGTATCTGTAACATTCACAAAAATGTAGTGTGGGGTGGGGGAACATCTAAACCACCCTAATAAATACCATGAAGTGAAACAAAGTTGTGGAAAACAATAACACTTCTTTTGTGCTTCTCAGTCTGTATTGTCCTGTGCTCAAAATATTTCTTGTTGCCTATAAGAAAAATATTAGAAGTTCAAAAAGAAAAAAAGAAAAAAAAAGACTTGCAAAGGTGTAGAATGTGACTCTTATATCAAATTATGAATTGATACGAACCAAATCTGTTTCTGGTACAATTTGATTTACATTCGTGCAGTATAGAAAACCACACATCACTCATTTGTTAATTTTTTTCTTTGGATTTGACAAACTCAGTATAAAATTAGGAGAATCAAATCATAAAGAAAGTACATACTTGATAAATACTACTAATGCCTTTTTGACTAGTACCACTCTCTATCCATAAAACTAAATTAAAAAAAAAAAAAGATAAAGCAACTGAAGTGACTTTCCATTAGGCCTTGTAGACATCTCATTTTGGCATTCGTTTGATCTATCAACTTGTTGCCCTGTTGCAGTAGATCCCTAATGATAGATAATGTTTTATAAGCATTATTTTTAATTTTATACCTCTTCTAGAGTCTCAAAGACTAGGAATATTGTATCAAAAAAAAAAAAAAAAAACTTAGAAACAATTCCTTTTAATTTACACAAAATTTTGCAATTATTACTCCCTAGCCTTCTTCGTCTTGATCGTTATATTGATCGAATTTTTTTTCTTGGATTTTCTCAAATTTGGAGTACACTTGATTATCGATTGAAAAGAGGATCATTGAATCTTGTTGGGCCATGTGAACTACCATGTTGGTCCAATGATACACCAACCCTCTAGGGAATCCTAATCAAAGGCTTTGAAATTAAAATAGGACTCTTAACTCCAACATTTTAAATGTGTTGATCACTGGTTAAAAATGTATTTTTTGAAGAAAAAAAAAATGAGTTGTTAGAATTCTGTGCTGTACATCCAATTTTTTTAAATTTTTTGGTATCACTTGAGGCGGTCTATATAGATCATGGTTTTAAAACTCATTTTGATGTCTCATCTCATCCATGAATGAGACTGAGTCATCTTGGATGAGTTTTCCGATATGTTTTGAGTCGTCTCGTTCAACAATGAGAAAAAATGAACCGTGATTTTAAATCTTGTCTGATACGTTTGTCTATCCGTCTTGTTGGTGGACAATACCGTGACGTATCAAATGAGTGGTCTTGGTCTTGGACAAAATTCAAAACCATGATAGATAGTTAGTCCTTTGATCCATGCAACTCAAATCTCGTTATCTATGAATTACTTGATTAAATATTTTAGGATTGCTAATGGATCGGATTTGGTTCAACCTAGAATTATACTGTTAAGAGTTATATAGGATTCAAATTCAATTTGATAATTTATTGGGTCGTTTATTATCCATAAAGGGTAAAATATCTAAATTTTATCTAGACCATACTAATATTACCTTTATATATATATAGATTAGGATCCGTATACACATAAAGCTACTCATCAAGCTACAAAGTGTTTTGTCTTATATGGGAAAAAAAGTTCGGAACGGGCTGATTTTTTGTGAGGAGATCATCCTTGCCAAAACTCAGCCCATTCTGAAACTTCTAGCCCCATGTTTACAAGTTGAAGAATTCTTGACCGTCCATTTTTTGTAAATCACTTTTGATGGTGTTAGAAGTTTTGGAATATGATGATTTTTTGCAAGGATGATCCCCTCACCATAGAGATCCTCCTCACAAAAAGTCAGCCCATTCGAACCTTTTTGCCCATATAAGATAAAAATATTGTAGTTTTATGTGTCTACGGATCCTGACCCTATATATATATATATATATAAAAGGATGATCCCCTCACCATAGAGATCCTGTTGGCATGAGTTGTACGCTGATTTAGTTGAGATATTTTAGGAGAGATTTTAGAAATTTGACTCCTATCACAACTGTATATATTCCATTTGTTATGGAATCTTTATTGATTTGCCAAAGTTAGTTCCGTATCTATAACCTTCTAAAATCACTGTTTGGATATAAAAATATGTACCTTGTAAATTGAAGAAATAAGAAGAAAGACTTATTCTCAAATTCTCTCTTACTTAACATGATATCAAAGCAGAGATTCTTGAAATCTCCTTGCCTTTTAGTATACTAGAAGTTGTTGTAACAATAACAACAGTAGAAACCAAAGACAATGGCAACACCGACCGATTTGGTGGAACAAAACCAACAAGGTACTGCTGCTATCCTTGATGATTTAACTACAAGAATGACTCAGGCTCTGATTCAGAACCAAACCCAAACTTCAGCGGTGACATATGATGCTGCCGCTACACAGATTGATATCAAACTTGATGGTACAAATTATGCTCTATGGTCCCAAATTGTTGAGATGCATATCTCAGGTAAAGACAAACTGGGATATATAAATGCTGACCTCCCACAACCAGAACTAAACAATCCTACATTCAGAAGATGGAGGACAGAGAACTCTATTGTGAAGGGTTGGTTGATTAACTCAATGGACCCCTCTCTAATCGGCAACTTTATCTGATTTCCAACTGCCAAACAAGTATGGGAATCAATTGCTACAACCTATTTTGATGGAAATGACAAATCTCAGGTATATGATTTAAAAGATGCGTAACTCGAATGAGACAAAATGGAGAATCCATTGAGTCATACTACAATGGTCTCCAAGGCCTATGGAGGGAAATCGACTTCCGCTGCCCAAATCCAATGGAGTGTGCAGGTGATATACAGAAGTATAACACTCTTCTTCAAGAAGATTGAGTTTATGTTTTCCTTGATCAACCATTTCCAACAGTTGAACAGGCCTATGCTTATGTCCGAAGAGAAGATATCAGACAATCGGTCATGCTTGCAAACAATGGTAACTTTACTGCTGCAGCCATGGCATCTAGAGGAGTTAAAACTAATCCACAGCTACATGTGACTTCCCAAGCTGTAAAATCAGGGTCTTCCGCACCAGGTGGTGGAAAATCAAATCCTTCAACAAAAGTTAAGGGACAAACAGAGGGTGGAAGAAGTGGCTGTTCTCATTGTGGAAACTTGAAGCATACTCGTGAAACTTGTTTCAAGTTACATGGCTATCCAGAATGGTGGAATGAACTCAAGGCTCGGAAACAAAAGGAAGCCAATGGTGGAACCGGGTGAGTAGCAATGGCACACGCAGAACCCCAATTGTCTTTTGCTCCACTTGTGGAGTCAAAAGCTGAGCCTACTACTAATCTCAATGATCAAGGTAACGACTGTTGTTACAACAGCAGTGCTCTACTAATTTTTAATGAACAGAGAAAGGGTGGCTGGATAGTGGACTCCGGTGCAACGGATCATATGACATTTTCCCAGATGACCTTGTCAGATATATAGAACCAAGAAGAACTAGTATTTCTAATGCTAATGGGGTCATGTATCCAGTTATAGGGGTTGGAACAATGCACTTATCATCCTCAATATCTTTGTCTAATACTCTTTTAGTACCATCTCTTTCAAATAAGCTAATGTTTGTGGGCCAAGCTACCGAAGAATTAAATTGTGTAGTACTAATGTATCCAAACTTTTGTCTTTTTCAGGATATTCTCACGAAGGTGATCATTGGGTGTGGTACTAAGAGAGAGGGGTTATACTACATGGATGATTTCAGTTCTGGCAGAGTTAATAATGTGAACCATTCAGCTAGTACAAAGGAGAAACAGATCTGGTTATGGCACGTTCGGTTGGGACACCCGTCATTCAGTTATATGAAGCATTTATTTCCACAATTGTTTTCTAATTTGAATTATTCAGATTTCAAGTGTGAGACTTGCATTTTAGCAAAGAGTCATCGTGTACCTTTTCCCATTAGTCTTAATAAAAGTGATATTCCTTTTGCTTTGATTCATTCGGATGTTTGGGGACTGTCTCCCATTACAACGGTCCTTGGTATACGTTGGTTTGTGACTTTTGTAGATGACTGTACCCGAATGACATGGTTATATCCGCTGAAACACAAAGACAAGGTATTTGGTGTGTTTCGTGCATTTCATGCTATGATTCAAAATCAATTCTCAGCCAAAATCAGGATTTTTCGATCCGATAATAGGGGAGAATATGTAAATCAAGATTTTGTGGAATATTTTCACAAACACGGTCTCCTCCACGAATTCTCCTGTAGTCAAACTCCGCAATAGAATGGCGTGGCCGAATGGAAAAACCGACACATTTTGAAAACTGCCTGTGCACTGTTAATTGGAGCAAAAGTACCTCACCGCTACTGGGACAATGTTGTTGTAACTGTCGTCCACTTATTGAATCGCATGCCTTCTAAAGTCTTGGAGTTCAAAACTCCATTACAAGTTTTGTCAGAAAATGTTACATTACCATCTATACTCCTTATTCCTCCTCGTGTATTTGGATGTGTTGCATTTGTTCATCTACATAAAAATCAATGAACCAAACTCGACCCTTGTGATGTTCGTTGTATTTTTCTAGGGTATGGTACAAACAAGAAGGGATACTATTGCTATAATCCTACCACAAAATGTACCTATATCACAATGGATGTTACATTCTTAGAATTTGAGACTTTTTACTCATCATCATTATCGACTTCTCCTCTTCAGGGAGAGACATGGAAGGAAGAGCAGAAGTGGTAGGATTGCCCAACGGCAAATGTTGATGGTCCAAGTCCAGAAAACGCTGCAATAGCACCAACAGAAGTGGACATTGTAGGAGGTGTTACAACAGACACTGCAACAATGTCAGAAAATGTTGCTACAATAGCAAAAGGTGTTACAACAACCGAAGAAGATCTTGAACATCGCACACCCAATAAGGAAACCCCTCTACTCCATGTACCTGACAATGACGATCCTTCTCCTGAGAATATTCGTGAGGTAACCTCTCTTGTTCCACCTTCTAGCCATGTTTTGGATACTCTAGTTGGTTATCACTTACCTTTCAGGCACAATAGCTCGATACTTACCTAACACTGAAGGAAAACAATTGAAATATCCTATCTGTAATCATGTAACCACTCAAAGACTGACTGAACCCCTCAGAGACTTCACTGATAAGTTGTCCTCTTGTCGTATTCCCCATGGAATTCATGAAGCCTTTACTGATCCTAAATGGACTCGAATAATAGAAGAAGAGATGGAAGTATTGGAAAATAACAAAAGATGGGATCTTGTTCCGTTGCTAGAGGGGAAGAAGACAGTTGGGTGTAGATGGGTTTTCTCCGTTAAGCATAAGGCGGATGGGTCGATTGAACGATACAAGGCGAGATTGGTAGCCAAGGGCTATACACAGACATATGGAGTAGACTGTCATGAGACATTTTCTCCAGTGGCAAAATTAAATACTGTCAGAGTTTTGTTATCTTTGGCAACAAATTTAGATTGGCCACTACACCAATTCGATGTAAAGAACGCTTTTCTTCATGGAGATCTTGAGGAGGAAGTGTATATGGACATCCCACCGGGTTATATCTCATCTCACACCACTAGAATTGTGTGCAAGTTACAAAGGACTTTATATGGACTGAAACAGTCACCACGTGCTTGGTTTGACCGGTTTAGTATTGCTATGAAAAAGTTTGATTTTCAACAAAGCAACTCAGATCATACTCTTTTCCTAAAACGGCGACAAAGGAAGGTAACTGCTTTGATAATTTATGTGGATGACATGATCATTACAGGAAACGATACAGAAGAAATTGGTAAGTTGCAGAAACAATTGGCTACTGAGTTTGAGATGAAGAACTTGGGAGGACTTAAGTATTTCTTAGGGATTGAAGTGGATAGATCAAAACGAGGCATCTTTCTTTCACAAAGGAAGTATGTACTAGACTTACTAACCGAAGTAGGGATGCTTGACTGCAAGCTAGTTGATACTCCAATGGTTCAGAATCAGAAACTTGGAGATTTTTCAGATCAAGTACTAACCAATAAAGAGCGGTATCAACGACTAGTGGGTAAGTTGATTTACCTATCCCTTACTCGTCCAGATATTTCCTATGCTGTCAGTACAGTCAGTCAATTCATGCATTGTCCTAGTGAAGAGCATATGGATGTTGTGGTTCGAATACTTCGTTATTTGAAATCAGCTCCTGGAAGAGGGCTTATGTTTTCCAAGAATGGTCATTTAGACGTTGAGGGTTACACAGATGTTGATTGGGCAGGAAGCATATCTGATAGAAAATCTACGTCTGGATACTTCACTTTTATCGGTGGTAACTTGGTTACATGGAGGAGCAAGAAACAAAAAGTAGTCGTTTTGTCAAGTGCAGAGGCTGAATTTCGAGGAATGGCGAAGGGACTGTGTGAACTTCTTTGGCTTAGAAGATTACTGTCAGAAATTGGTTTTGCTCCCAAATCAGAAATGAACTTGTATTGTGATAATAAAGCTGCCATTGAAATATCCCATAACCCGATTCAACATGACCGCGCGAAACTTATCGAGGTAGATCAACATTTCATCAAACAAAATCTTGAAAAAAGAGTGATTTGTTTTCCATTTGTCAAATCAGAGGATCAACTCGTCGATATTCTTACAAAAGCAGTCTCTAGCAAAAACTTTCATAGCTTACTTAACAAGTTGGGCATCGAAGACATCTTTGCACCAACTTGAGGGGGAGTGTTGGCATGAGCTGTACGCTGATTTAGTTGAGATATGTTAGGAGAGATTTTAGAAATTTGACTCATATCACAGCTATATATATTCCATTTGTTATGGAATCTTTATTGATTTGTCAAAGTTAGTTCCGTATCTGTAGACATGAAATGTTCACAATGAACCTCAATACTACATTGTTTGGAGTCGCCACCATTCTTTTTTGGAAATGGGTGTGAATGGGCACCCGAATTGATTTTTTGAAAATCATTTTTTCCATGGCATTGTAGTGACTCTCATTTGTTGGAAAGGGCAAGGTCTACCTAAGATCTAGGTAAGGAGGTCCGATTAGAGGATGGGGAAGGTGTTAGGCACCCCATCCTCTCCACCAAAGGTGGTTACCTTGCTTGGCCATTTTATTTTGTAAAAAATTCAAGAAAACAAATATTAAAATGCATGAGAATGTATGGTAAGAGTGGTGTGTGCATTAAGTGGAATATTCCCTTAACAAAGGGTTTTTGATTTTTAACATGACATTAGGGGCATTCTATGGAAAAGAATGACCCATGTAGCCACATTAAATTTATGAATATGAATGTAGGTTTGAACTTTTAGAGAGACTCCATGATGGAGTTCCCTTAAGGCCACAACCATGATGCATGTATGCATGGCTAGAAACTTAGTGTTTCACCCCATCAAGAGGGTGACACATTTCTTCATCATTGCCATGCATAGGTGAGTGTGTGCATTGTGTACAATATGATGCATGAGATTGAGGTGAAAAGGGCTTCAACCCCCATCCTTTCGATCGAACCTTAGTCCAATCTACCGGGGATGGGAGAGGGTATACATTACATCCTAAGGCTTTCTAAAAATAAAATAAAGAGAGGGTTAGAAGAAGAGAATGCAAACTTTGAAATAAGTAAACTACATCTTAAACCCTACCTTGTCCCTTGATGGTGAACTTGGACCTTGAAGAGTAGGCTTGAGAGATGAATGAGATGGTTAAGGGTTGAGTTGAAGTTTAGAAGATGAGAGAATGAGTAGGAATTTTTGTAGAGTTTTAGGTTGAGAGATGGGGGCTTGAGAGCATGAGTTGTTCATGGAAATTGAGGGTATTTATAGAGTTTTTGGAAGACTTTTGGGGATAAAGTGGTCCAACCCTAAAAATGAAGAAAATGGACATGAGATTTAGGTTATTTCTTTTTGAATTTTTCATTTGTATGGGGGTAAAGATGACATTTGTGAAGAAACCCTAAAAGCATGCTTTGATCCTTGGTTTTTTGGTAAATAGAGGTGAGAGAACAAAAGTACTTTTGGGAGGGTGAATGGGGGAGTGACATGTGTAAAGGTGGAGTGGTAGGTAAAAAGTAGATCTTGGTTTATTTGTAAATAACTCATAAAGCAAGGGTGGAAGTGTAGTTTTGAAATGGACCAATGGGAAAACAAAAGCACATTTGGGAGGGTGAATAAGAGGATGACATGTGTAAAGGTGAAGTGGTAGGTGAAAAGTAGACTTTGGTTCATTTGTAAATAACTCATAAAGCAAGGGTGGAAGTGTAGTTTTGAAATGGACCAATGGGAAAACAAAAGCACATTTGGGAGGGTGAATAGAGGATGACATGTGTAAAGGTGAAGTGGTAGGTGAAAAGTAGACTTTGGTTCATTTGTAAATAACAAATAAAGCAAGGGTGGAAGTATAATTTTGAAATGGACCAATGGGAGAACTCCATGTATGTACTTGAAGATTCCCACCTTTTGAGGGTATAATGGGAAGTTCCCTCACCTTTATGGATTATTACCAAAGACCAAACAACCTTTTTGGTTTGACTAAACCTTTTGAGAAGGGCATTCTTGAGTTTTCACAAAGGGAAAGTTGACCCTCCAATTAGATGATGCATTGGGTATTGGGGGCTTATGAGGTATCAACATGTGTCATCATATAAGGGGTGAGAGAATGGACTTGGGTTTGGGTTTGGGATATGGACTTGGATTTGGGCTTAGGATGGACTTGGTTTTGGGTTAGGGATGTGGACTTGGGTTTGGGCTTAGGATGGACTTGGTTTTGGGTTAGGACATGGACTTGGATTTGGATTTGGGATATGGATTTGGATTTGGGTTTGGGTGATGGGCATAGGTTTAAGTGGATTAGGGACAAGGCATGGGCATGCAATGATATGAGATGATGCATGTATGCATGAAAATGATGCAAAATAGCAATGTGGGTCCGTCGAAGAACTTGAGTTCTAAATCGAAATTAATTCGAGAAAATTTGGATTTTCCTATGGGTTCGTGCAAATTGGGGTGTCTACAGCTGCCCCTCTTTGCAGGAGTTGCTTGCAAAGAACTGCAAAGAATAAATTAGACCCTTTATTTGCACGAATCCGAAATAATTTATTGCATGACGATTAACAACGCCGGATGGATTGAAGAATTTTTTGTAAAATGTGGCTACCCAAGCACGGGGTCTGACAGGATTAGCCTTTTTGAAACCCTTGATTTCGTGGCACGGAGCTCGTTTGAAATCTTAGATACCATTTTTTATGATTTTTGGAAGTGATTGGCGTTTTGAACCATGCAATGCAATTTTGAGATATTTTTTCTTTTTCCCTCCTTGATTTTGCATTTCGAACTTAGTTTCCTCTTCATGGAAGTTATAGGATCATCTTGAGAGAGCTTAGTGTGACGTGACCATCCTTGAGAAAGACTTGCATGATGGTATAATATTTGAGTATTTGGTGTGTCATCAAGCCTCGGATGTGAAGAGATCATCGTTGACCAAGCTGCTCAGGTCAAGCCCTAGAGGATGTCTTGTTGCCTTTTACGCTTGCCAGAGAAATGCTTGAGTATTACTTTGCCCGTTATTCCTTCTTGTACCCTGCTTTTAATGATAATGATGTAATACTATTTGAAATGAATGAAATAGGTTTTTTTTACATAGTGGCCTCAGATATATCTACTGCTTTCGAAAACACTTGATTTTAAGAAAAGTCCTAGATTCTTCGTCATAGGCCAAGAATAGTAATTTTGATGATGCATTTTTTTTGTTTTAGGTTTTAAAAGATTCCCTTTGTCGAATAATCTGTGACAGACTGTGTTTGAAAACTCTGAAAGTTAACGATCATGGTGCCTTTGCCAAATGTCGAGGATACAAGTGTCAGCTAATCCTTAACCTCTTTAGAGTCATCCCCGAGATTGAAAATTTTGACTGAGTTATCTTAGTTGCATCTGTTGGAACATTGAGGATTTCGAGATTTTCGCCGTTCACAGTTTATACTCTTGCGGGCCAGGAGTTGTTTTTTTTTTTTTTTGTTTTTTTTTTTTTTTTTTTTTTTTTTTTTTTTTTTTTTTCATTTTTGCCCCTGGCGCCAATTACGGTTTTCACCAGACCCGATTTCCACATTTTTGCGCATCGACGCCCTTTTTGGGTTTTCATCGTGCCGGTGGTTTTGATCTTGCCATAGCCTGATTTTTTTACTCACAGTGCCCTGACGGGTTTTCACCATGCCCTTTCAGTTTATGCTTACTTTATAGATTTTTTGCTTTGAATACCTTTTCGATTCTCTATGCCCCTTGTGGCTTGGTGACTCAAGTTGAGCTGCGAGGTCGAACACTCTACTCTTCTAGTGGCGCTCTTTCTTGAGTAACAGATCTGGACTCCCCTCTCGAGTTCCTCCGACGATTTTCATGGTACGGTGACTCAAGTTGAGCTTCAAGATCAATGACTCTACACTTCAAGTCGCTCTTTTTTTTCAAATATTCGACCTGGTCTCCCCTCTCGGATCTTCCAACGACTTTGGTGGCTTGAAATCTGATTTAAGTGGCAAGATAGACTGTACTGACGATGTCTTCCATGACGTGCTTCCACCGTGATTGAGATGCTTTGAACCATTCCCTGATCTGAGAGGACTTTTAAATAGGACGAAACATAGGCTTAGGCTAGGTTGTGAAAGGATGTAAAGAAGGCTGAGTTTGGATTTATTGAGGGGTAGTTTGGACACGGGGTTCGTCTATTTTTGTTTCGAAAATATGATCTATGTCTCCTCCCGTCGTCACACGAACTTATTTAGGTAGGAGATTTGGGTCGAGTTTGAGATCAGACATTCGAGATTTTTGACTTTTTGATTTTTTTGTACTTTTAGCCGTTCACAGTTTATCCTCATGCGGGCCAGGAGTATACTTTGGTATTTTATTTTGACTTTTGATGATTTTTGTTTGTTTTTTTTTTTTTTTTTTTTGTGACTTGCCCCGGTCTTGGGTTAAGAAATGAATGTGATGGCTCAAAAGGGTTAACTAAGGGTAGATAGTTGTTCAGGTAGTGGAAAGATGGCCTCTCTTCATTTCAAAGGATGACTTCAGGCGTAATATTTTTTAACGGTGTCAGCATTGATCGGTTGCGGAAAGACTTCCCCGTCCATCTCTGTGAGAATCAGCGCTCCTCCGGACAGTACCTTTTGGACGACGAATGGCCCCTCGTAATTTGGACGAAACTTTCCTCTCGCATCTTCCTGTATTGGCAAGATCTTCTTCAGAACTAAGTCTCCGGGTACAAACTCCCGAGGTCGAACCTTCTTGTTATAAGCACGTGCTATTCTTCGTTGATAAGTTTGCCCATGGCAGATTGCTGAAAGTCGTTTCTCCTCTATTAAGTTCAACTGGTCGAATCGGGCTTGGACCCATTCTGCCTCCTCCAATTCAACTTCTTTTAAGATTCGGAGGGAGGGAATCTCGACCTCAACGGGCAAGACTGCTTCCATTCCGTATACCAATGAGTAGGGTGTTGCCCCAGTCGAAGTTCGGATTGACGTTCGGTAAGCATGTAGAGCGAAGGGCAACATTTCATGCCAATCCTTGTAAGTAACGGCCATTTTCTCAATGATCTTCTTGATGTTTTTGTTGGCGGCTTCAACTGCTCCATTCATCTTTGGTCTGTAAATGACTGAGTTGTGATGGGTGATCTGAAAATCCTTGCACATCTTAGACATATCTTTGTTCTTGAGATTTTTGGCGTTATCAGTTACTATCCCGCTTGGGAGGCCGTACCGACATATGATGTTGTTCTTCACAAACTTCAAGACATTGCCTCTAGTAACATTGGCGTAAGATGCTGCTTCTACCCATTTCGTAAAGTAGTCTATGGCGACTAAGATGAAGCGATGCCCATTGGAAGCTTGAGGATTGATCTGCCCGATGACATCCATGCCCCAAGTGAGAAGGGCCAAGGAGAAGTCATATTGTGCAATTCTGAAGGTGGTGCATTGATTTTGTTGGCGTAGATTTGACACAAATGACACTTCCGAACATGTTGGTACCCATCACTTTCCATGGTCATCCAGTAGTAACCCATTCTCATAATCTTCTTTGCGAGCATATGTCCATTCATGTGCGGTCCACATACTCCTCCGTGCACGGTCTCGATCAAGCGTTGAGCTTCTGTCTGTGTTACACACCTGAGGAGGACCTCGTGATGCGATTTTTTGTACAAGACTCCGCTACTCAAGAAAAACTGTCTTGCCAATCTCTGAATAGTCTTTCGGTCCGTTGTTGTGGCATCGGGTGGGAAAGTTCGGTCCTCTAAGAATGCCTTGATGTCTGCGTACCATGGTTTTTCCTCTGGTTCTTCGATCTCCACAGGTAAGCAATATGCTGGCTCATCTTGAATACCAATCTCAAGAGGGTCAACTATGGTATCTTCAGAGATGCTGATCATTGAAGCCAGAGTAGCCAATGCATCTGCAAACTGGTTCTTAGCCCTTGGCATATAAGTAAAGGAGATTCGGGTGAAGTTTGAACTTAGATCTTCAAGATACTCGTGATACGGCACTAGTCTCTGCTCTCGAGTCTTCCATTCCCCTGTTGTCTGGTAGACTACCAGACTTGAGTCTCCAAATACATCTATTTCATCCACTTCGAAGTCGATTGCTGCTTTCAACCCCATAATGCATGCTTCGTATTCAGCTTCGTTGTTCGAACATTGGAACCTCAATCTAACCGCAATGGGGATATGGGTCCCGTCTGGCTTAACCAGCACTGCCCCCATTCCATTTCCCTTTTGATTTACTGCTCCATCGAAATACATTTTCCAACTAGATTCTTCATTGTCGCTCTCGGCTTCAGCAAACAAAATGGCTTCATCAGGAAAATTTGTCTTTAGCGGTTCATAGTCGGGCAGTGGGTGTTCCGCTAAGTGGTCAGCAATGGCTTGTCCTTTGATGGCTTTTTGAGTGACATAGGTGATGTCGAACTCAGATAATAGTAGCTGCCATTTTGCGGTGCGTCCTGTTAGTGCCGGCTTCTCGAAGAGATACTTCAAGGGATCCATCCGAGCAATGAGCATAGTCGAGTAACTGAGCAAGTAGTGGCGTAGCCGTTGTGATGCCCAGACAAGGGCACAACATGTTTTCTCGAGAGTCGAATAATTCACCTCGTAACTTGTGAACTTCTTGCTAAGGTAATAAATGGCCTGCTCTTTTCGACCTGTTTCATCGTGTTGCCCCAGTACGCAGCCCATGGAGTTTTCTTGCACGGAAAGATACATCAGTAGAGGTCGACCTGATGTAGGAGGAACTAGAACAGGCGGATTAAGCAAGTATCTCTTAATCTTGTCGAAAGCTTCTTGACAGTTTTCATTCCATTCTTTTGGCTCATTCTTTTTCAGTAGTTTGAATACTGGCTCACAGATCGGAGTTAGTTGTGCGATGAACCGACTAATGTACTGAATTCTCCCTAAGAATCCCCTGATCTCTTTCTCTGACTTGGGTGGCTCCATATTTATGATGTACTTCGTTTTAGCTGGATCGATTTCAATGCCTCTTCTACTGACAATGAACCCCAATAACTTCCCTGATGTTGCCCCAAATACACACTTTGCCGGATTAAGCCTTAAGCTGTACTTCCTTAATCGATCAAACAATTTCTTCAAGTTTACCAGATGATCCTCATCGAGGTTAGATTTGGCTATCATGTCGTCCACATATACCTCTATCTCTTGTGAATCATGTCATGAAATAAGGCAGTCATGGCTCGTTGGTAAGTTGCCCCAGCGTTCTTGAGACCGAATGGCATGACCTTATAGTGAAAGGTACCCCAAGGTGTAATGAATGCAGTCTTCTCTTGATCTTCTTCTGCCATTTTTATTTGGTTGTAACCCGAGAATCCATCCATGAACGAGAACATACCGTGCCCTGCTGTATTATCGACCAGAGTGTCGATGTGCGGTAATGGAAAGTCATCTTTAGGACTGGCTTTATTCAGATCACGGTAGTCCACGCACATACGTACTTTTCCATCTTTCTTTGGTACAGGAACGACATTAGCGAGCCACTCAGGGTAAGTGGATACTGCGAGAAATCCTGCTTGGAACTGCTTCATTACTTCATCTTTGACCTTAAGTGTCCACTCTGGTTTCAGCCTTCGTAATTTCTGTTTGATCGGCTTGCTTCCCGCTTTGATTGGTAATTTGTGAACGACTAGATCTGTGTCTAAACCAGGCATGTCTTGGTAGGACCATGCGAAGACATCTTGGTACTGCTGTAAGAACTTTGTCATCTCCTCTTTCTGCTCAATTGTTAATAAGGCTCCGATTTTAACGATCCGTGGGTCATCTTCGGTGCCTAGGTTCACTGAGTTTGTATCCTCTATATTTGGCTGAACACCCTTCTCGTGACGTTCTATGAGTTCTTTGATTTCTTTTGGAGGATATTCAACCTCTTCCTCTAACTCTTCTTCAATCCCCATGAGATCAAAGTCGAGCTCGAGGTCAAAGTCGTATTCTTCTCTTTCATACTCTGTTCTGTCACAAGGCTCATTCAACTGAGAAAATTCTTTGAAAACCTTGGGTATTTTGAAGATTTCTGATTTTTTTGAATTTTTGAGAATATTTGATTTTTTTGAATTTTGGAGAGTTTTTGATTTTTTTGAGTTTTGAAAGATTTTTGATTTTTTTGGATTTTGAAAACTTTTTGATTTTTTTGGATTTTGTGGACTATCTGTATTCCTGAAACACGATAAAGAAAAATCATGCAAATTCATTAGCAACGAAGGTGAGCCCCCAAAACAGTCTTGCTCCGAGGACGAGGGCTCATTATGGTCCTCGGGCAGATGAGATTTTGCTAATGACGTTTTTTTTTGGAGGCCGTAGGGATTCTGGACCCCATGGCGGCCTCGTAAGTGATTGGGTATTCCTCCCAATTCTTGAAAACTTGCCCTTCTTGTGCAGGGCGGATAAGTTGGGAGAGTGACTCCCTTGATGGTTCAGATATAACCATCACTTCCGAGTGACTGTCGTCAAATCCGGGCGGCGTAGGTATTTGTAAGGTGGGTGGAATTACGACAGATCCCCAATCGATTTGAAAGGGGAACGGTGATTTTTCTTCTTCGCATGTTGCGACTTCCGCCTTGGCGGGCTCTCTTTCTTCTTCCTCTTGACTCCATTCGGAATCCCCTCCGAACAAGATGTCCATGCCATCTGTAAAGGAATGCGGGGACTCAACGAATGAGTCTTCTTGTAATTGAACAGGCTCGATACTTACGATACTTGGTTCTCCTGTGTGACTTGTCGGTGGCAGTTCTGCCGAGTCATTTGACTTTTTCAAGGATGGTGGGAAGCTGATGTTGATATGTGGTACTTTGCCCAAGTTCCCCACATTAGGCTCTCGGTTCTGTCTTCGTGCAAGTCGAAGCTCCCTCTTCTTATCCTTCATATCAGAGATGTCTTTCCTCGTAGGCTTGAATCCAAGACCAAAGTAGGGAATGTATTTTCGTATGCTGATCAACGTGGCCCTGCCTTTTCCTTTAGGCCCTAACCCTTGTTTCGGACGATATCCCGCCCTTTTCATCACTCGTCCGACCATTAGGTTTGCTTTTGACCACCTTGCCCTTGTCTTCTCTTTTCCCCTTTGAATGTGATTGATAGATGTAAACTGAAAGGCGTGAAACCCCTCTTTATCCCCGGTCATTTCTACATCGATATAAGGCACATCCGGCGATCGATCGGCTGGTATGAGATTTTCTGCGAGGACCGATATCATTCGCTGTCCCATGATGAATTTGACTCGCTGGTGCAAGGAAGAGGGGACTGCCCCTGCGGTGTGGATCCAGGGTCTTCCTAGAAGGAGATTGAATGCCGAGGGTATGTCCAAGATCTCGAATGTTATTTCGAAAGTACATGATCCGATAGTGACTGGGAGATCCAGTTCTCCTAATGACTCAGTTTTTCTACTATCAAAAGCCCTTACGGTCCTTCTAGTTGGCCGGAGGTAAGATAAATCCGCGTTTAACTTGTGCACAGTTTGCAGAGGACAGACATTAAGAGCCGAACCATTGTCGATCAGTACCCTTGCTACCATCATACCTTTGCACATCACCATAATGTGCAACGGTTCAATGTGTCCGCGTCCTCCGCTAATAAGCTCATCCTCGGTGAAGGTGATCGGATTGGAGGCCATGATCTGACCTACTGTCTTTTCCAACTCTTCTGGTGAGGTGGTCTCAGGTACATGTGCATTACTAAGGACTTTGAGTAGTGCTTCCCGATGATGCTCTGAGTTTAAAAGTAAGTCAAAGATACTGATTTGAGCTGGCATTCTATTCAACTGCTCTACTATGTTGTACTCACTCTTTCGAATGAGCTTGAGGAGGTCTGTTGCCTCCTTGTCAGTTACCCTACTCTTCTTCTTTTCTGGTTCCCCTTGAAGTGTTTGTTCTTCCTCTACCAGCTTTCTTTCCCTTTTTCTTTTCTTCTATCATCTTCCTCGTTCTGCCTTTTTTGTTCTTTTTCTGGTATTTTGTAGCATCTTCCTGATCTGGTCATATGACCAATGTCTGTTACCATGGCCTCTTTCGGTTTCTCAATTCCTGCAGATGTTACGATCAGCGTCTCATAACTCCATGGGACGGTTTGGCTGGAGCAGTATGGGAAGGATTTAGGGAACATGATGGTCATGGGTTGAGGATCTGGCTTTACATGGAGGATAAGAGGTGGCGGACTAGGTTTGATGGTTGATGTAGGGGTGTTTGGGGTTTGTGGGTTGGTATAAGATAGGATGAGGGGTGGTCGAGAGGAAAAGCTTGAAGTTTGAGGGGTCGGTGTAGCGTAGGGTATGACAAGGGGTGGTCGGGAAGAAGGGCCTGACGTTGGTATGGTGCACGGTATAATGAGAGGTGGACGAGCAGTAGAACTTGAAATTGTTGATGTGTAGGGTATAATGAGAGGTGGTCGTGAAGGATTTGAAGTTTGGGAGTTGGAGTGAATGGTGAGATTGGCCAAACTGATTGGGAGTTGGGATGATGATTGGTTGGTCGTATCTGGTGGCAACGCGTTGATGCTTGGTGATGTTGGTTCTTTTCTCAAATTGACTCTAACCTTAGTGCCAATGGGTGCTATCAAAACTGAAGGATTGAAGCTTGGTTCATCCCTCTCTATGGCATTGACTGTCGGCCCATTACCTCCCCCATTATGCGTCGGTAGCGGGTTCTGATTGATATTCTGCTGAGGTGCTTGGGTTGCCGGACCATCCAAGATGATCGTTTTCCTATCGATTAAATTCTGCACTTGGTGCTTGAGTTGCCAACATTGGTCGGTAGCATGCCCCGGTGCACCCATGTGAAATTCGCAGAATTGATTGGGATTGTACCCTGGCCCCTTTATCGCCTCTGGGTTTGGCTGCCTCTTAGTGAGATATTCTCCCTTGAGTAGTGCTGGGAGTAGTTCGGATAGAGTCATAGGCAGACGAGTGAAGACTCGAGGGATTCTGTTAGGTCTACGCTGCTCGGTTTGATGGTTCTGGGCGAACTGTGGGTTCTGACCGAATACTGGATTTTGACCAAACTGAAATATTGGTGGAGCCGGTGCAGCTTGAGGTGGGTTCACCTTGAAAGGGACCTGAGGTATTGGCGGCCTCTGGTTTGAGATGAAAAAAGGTTGAACAGGTTGTACATTGTTAACTTGTGCCTCTTCTTTTTTCTTGTTCAAGACTACCGGTTTCCGTTGAGTAGACCCCCCTACTGGTGCCCCTAGACTGGACAAGTCGTAGATCAGACCTGACCGAATACCGTCTTCAACTCGATCCGCCACTTGGACCAATGACGAGAAGCTTGCAGTTGTATGACCCACTAGATGCGTGTAGAATGAATGGCCCAGAGTAGAAATGAATATAGTATTCATCTCTTGTTCAGTCATAGGTGGTTTTACTTTGGAAGCTGATTCCCGCCACCTTTGCGCATACTCTTTCACATTTTCTTTCGGTTTTCGAGTCATTTTTGCCATATCATTCCTGTCCAATCCCATATCTGTATTGAATTTGTACTCTTCTGAGAAAATCGTAGCCAGATCCTGCCAGCTCTTGATTCGAGAGTGATCCAATTGCGAAAACCATGAAAGAGCCGCCCCTGTCAGACTCCTTTGAAAGAGTTGAACCAGCAACCTATCGTCATCCCCAAATTGGCACATGGACCCACAATAAAGCTTCAAGTGTGATAGAGGGCATCCAATGCCGTTATACTTCTCGAAATCAGGACACTTGAACTTTGGTGGTAATGGTGCATTGGGGTATAGGCAGAGGTCTCTAAACCTCATTCCACTTACGGAGTCCTTGCCCTTCATCTTTCTAATCTCCTCCTCGACTGCCTCAAGCTTGTTGGCAAGTTTCTCTTCTGTGGTACTCCTTACTTCAGCTGCCCTAAATTCACATTCTTCCTCTTGAATGACCTCATGTCGTGGTTGATTGCAGTGAATGTGAATTGGTGGTCCTTGATTGGTAGGGACGGTGGGTGGTAAGGTATTCGGTGCTTGCGGAAGTTGTTGTTGCAGTTGTTCAGGTATAGCCTGATTCGAACCGGATGCCTGATGTTGTACAGAAAAGTTGTCAAGACTGATGTAAGGAACAAAATGAGCAAAAAAAAGTTGTCAAGACTGATGTAAATAAAGTCCAAGAGAAAAGTTGTCAAGACTGATGTAAGGAACAAAATGAGCAAAAAAAAAAAATTTTTTTTTTTTTTTTGGGGGTCCGTTTTTAATGAACGGACCGAAGAGCTTTTGTACTGGTCCGCTCTTTAAAAACGGACCAGAACCTTAATTTTTGCAAAAAAAAAAAATTTTTTTTTTTTTTTTTTTTAATTTTTTTTTTTTGAGATTTTGAGGCACATAGCCTCTGTTTTTTGGCTTGGGGTACAAATTTTTTATTTTTTTTATGATGCAAAGCATAAAAATATATAGAGATTTCCCCCTTTACCT
Organism: Akebia trifoliata; assembly: GCF_017979445.1. NCBI lineage: Eukaryota > Viridiplantae > Streptophyta > Magnoliopsida > Ranunculales > Lardizabalaceae > Akebia > Akebia trifoliata. Next base: position 11,062,988 of record NC_141385.1, on the reverse strand, counting down.
AGGGGGACATGTAAGAAAATAAAGAAAAAAAAAAAAAACCTAAAATCTATACAAATTTGCCCCTTTGGACATTACAACCTTGCCTTCAAGGGCTAAAAAAGAACATTACAAGATACCCAAGGGTTGATACATCTTGACATTTGTGTCATATGCCTCTAATCGTTTTTTGATGCATGCGGTTATAGGTGGTTTGAGGTTACTCAATCTTCAAACCTCCATGCACATTGAAATGTACACTTCTTAGGTTGGTGATTGAGGTGGATGTTCTCCTCCCCGCCTCCCCAAATGAACGACCTAGGGGGCTTGAGAGTACCGGCATCCGGGGTTAGATTTTTAAAATAGGAGAAGGTGGTTTGTGCAATGAGATATGAATCGAATGTGCACAAGTGCATTACAAATGTGTATCAACCCTTACAACCTTGAACAAGTACAAACAAAATAAATATTACATGCATTCCCACAAAGAAGAGAACATCATAAACACAATAATGTGAATCAACCAACAAATATGTTAGTAACAAAAATAAACTAAGAAATAAAGTTGAATATATTTTTTTTTTGAAAGAAAATGGCCAAGTCAAATTGGTTTGGACCCACAAGTTCCCCAGTGGAGTCGCCAAGTTGTAGACATGAAATGTTCACAATGAACCTCAATACTACATTGTTTGGAGTCGCCACCATTCTTTTTTGGAAATGGGTGTGAATGGGCACCCGAATTGATTTTTTGAAAACCATTTTTTCCATGGCATTGTAGTGACTCTCATTTGTTGGAAAGGGCAAGGTCTACCTAAGATCTAGGTAAGGAGGTCCGATTAGAGGATGGAGAAGGTGTTAGGCACCCCATCCTCTCCACCAAAGGTGGTTACCTTGCTTGGCCATTTTATTTTGTAAAAAATTCAAGAAAACAAATATTAAAATGCATGAGAATGTATGGTAAGAGTGGTGTGTGCATTAAGTGGAATATTCCCTTAACAAAGGGTTTTTGATTTTTAACATGACATTAAGGGCATTCTATGGAAAAGAATGACCCATGTAACCACATTAAATTTATGAATATGAATGTAGGTTTGAACTTTTAGAGAGACTCCATGATGGAGTTCCCTTAAGGCCACAACCATGATGCATGTATGTATGGCTAGAAACTTAGTGTTTCACCCCATCAAGAGGGTGACACATTTCTTCATCATTGCCATGCATATGTGAGTGTGTGCATTGTGTACAATATGATGCATGAGATTGAGGTGAAAAGGGCTTCAACCCCCATCCTTTCGATCGAACCTTAGTCCAATCTACCGGGGACGGGAGAGGGTATACATTACATCCTAAGGCTTTCTAAAAATAAAATAAAGAGAGGGTTAGAAGAAGAGAATGCAAACTTTGAAATAAGTAAACTACATCTTAAACCCTACCTTGTCCCTTGATGGTGAACTTGGACCTTGAAGAGTAGGCTTGAGAGATGAATGAGATGGTTAAGGGTTGAGTTGAAGTTTAGAAGATGAGAGAATGAGTAGGAATTTTTGTAGAGTTTTAGGTTGAGAGATGGGGGCTTGAGAGCATGAGTTGTTCATGGAAATTGAGGGTATTTATAGAGTTTTTGGAAGACTTTTGGGGATAAAGTGGTCCAACCCTAAAAATGAAGAAAATGGACATGAGATTTAGGTTATTTCTTTTTGAATTTTTCATTTGTATGGGGGTAAAGATGACATTTGTGAAGAAACCCTAAAAGCATGCTTTGATCCTTGATTTTTTGGTAAATAGAGGTGAGAGAACAAAAGTACTTTTGGGAGGGTGAATGGGGGAGTGACATGTGTAAAGGTGGAGTGGTAGGTAAAAAGTAGATCTTGGTTTATTTGTAAATAACTCATAAAGCAAGGGTGGAAGTGTAGTTTTGAAATGGACCAATGGGAAAACAAAAGCACATTTGGGAGGGTGAATAAGAGGATGACATGTGTAAAGGTGAAGTGGTAGGTGAAAAGTAGACTTTAGTTCATTTGTAAATAACTCATAAAGCAAGGGTGGAAATGTAGTTTTGAAATGGACCAATGGGAAAACAAAAGCACATTTGGGAGGGTGAATAAGAGGATGACATGTGTAAAGGTGAAGTGGTAGGTGAAAAGTAGACTTTGGTTCATTTGTAAATAACAAATAAAGCAAGGGTGGAAGTATAATTTTGAAATGGACCAATGGGAGAACTCCATGTATGTACTTGAAGATTCCCACCTTTTGAGGGTATAATGGGAAGTTCCTTCACCTTTATGGATTATTACCAAAGGTTTGACTAAACCTTTTGAGAAGGGCATTCTTGAGTTTTCACAAAGGGAAAGTTGACCCTCCAATTAGATGATGCATTGGGTATTGGGGGCTTATGAGGTATCAACATGTGTCATCATATAAGGGGTGAGAGAATGGACTTGGGTTTGGGTTTGGGATATGGACTTGGATTTGGGCTTAGGATGGACTTGGTTTTGGGTTAGGGATGTGGACTTGGGTTTGGGCTTAGGATGGACTTGATTTTGGGTTAGGACATGGACTTGGATTTGGATTTGGGATATGGATTTGGATTTGGGTTTGGGTGATGGGCATAGGTTTAAGTGGATTAGGGACAAGGCATGGGCATGCAATGATATGAGATGATGCATGTATGCATGAAAATGATGCAAAATAGCAATGTGGGTCCGTCGAAGAACTTGAGTTCTAAATCGAAATTAATTCGAGAAAATTTGGATTTTCCTATGGGTTCGTGCAAATTGGGGTGTCTACAGTATCTATAACCTTCTAAAATCACTGTTTGGATATAAAAATATGTACCTTGTAAATTGAAGAAATAAGAAGAAAGACTTATTCTCAAATTCTCTCTGACTTAACAGATCCTCCTCACAAAAAATCAGCCCGTTCGAACCTTTTTGCCCATATAAGACAAAAATATTGTAGTTTTATGTGTCTACAGATCCTGACCCCATTTATATATATATATATATATATATATATATATATATATATATATATATATATAGGGTAGCGTTTTGGTGCAATCTTTTGATGACGAAACGGAGACAAAACTTTTGTCTTATGTGGGTTAGAAATTTCGGATTGAGCTGATTTTTTTTAGGATGATCTCTATGATGAGGATATCATTATCACCAAAAATCAGTGCAATATGAAACTTATAACCCCATCAAAATTATTTTAGAATTGTGAACAATTGATTTTTTACCGAAAATTTGTAAACCACTTGTCATGGACTCAGAAGAATCAAATTATGCTGATTTTTTGTGAGGGTGATGATCTCCTCATTATAGAGATCATCCTCACAAAAAATCACCCTAATCCGAAACTTATAAGTCATATATGACAAATTTTGTAAGCCAATGTTGTCATCCTAAGATTGTCAGCCGAACGCTCTCCATATGCATAAGATAATGCTGAAGTAACATTAATATGTACATCGTGGGGGATATTTCTAACGTGGATGTGTGTCAAAACCCTTGATGCTTTCATTGAGATCTCACTCTTATCACGATGAAAAACATCTATGGTTCTAACACACATCCACATCAGAAATGTCTCTCACAATGTACATTTCCATGTTACTCCAGCACAACTCATATATATATAATAGTGTTCGGTAGACAATCTTGAGAGGACAACGTTGAGACACAAAATTTATCATACAAGAGATCATCCTCACAAAAAATCAGCTCAATCCCAAAACTTTTAAATCATATGAGACAAATTTTATCTCCCAACGTTGTCCCCCTAAGATTGTGTGTAGAAGATTGTGTGTCGAACGCTCCTCATATATATATATATATATATATATAGGGTCCTGTTCAGCACCAAACATTTTGGCCAACATTTTAGCCAACCATTTTTGTCCTACATAGGTTAGAAGTTTTGGAATGGGCTGATTTTTGGTGAGGATGATATCTATGGTGAGGAGATCATCCTCACCAAAAATCAGCCCATTCCAAAACTTCTAGCCCCATGTTTACAAGTTGAAAAATCATGGATCGTCCATTTTTTGTAAAGTATTTTTGATGGGGTTAAAAGTTTTGGAATGGGCTGATTTTTGGTGAGGATGATCTCTACAGTGAGGAGATCATCCTCACCAAAAATCAACCCATTCCAAAACTTCTAACTCATGTTTTGAAAAATGTTTTGCCAAAATGTTTGCCAAAATATTTGTTGCTTAACGGGACCCTACATATATATAGGGTCCCGTTCAGCACCAAACATTTTGGCCAACATTTTAGCCAACCATTTTTGTCCTACATGGGCTAGAAGTTTTGGAATGAGCTGATTTTTGGTGAGGATGATCTCCATCCTCACCAAAAATCAGCCCATTCCAAAACTTCTAGCCCCATGTTTACAAGTAGAAAAATCGTGGACCGTCTATTTTTTGTAAATCATTTTTGATGGGGTTAGAAGTTTTGGAATGGGCTGATTTTTGGTGGTGATGATCTCCTCACCGTAGAGATCATCCTCACCAAAAATCAGCCAATTCCAATACTTCCAACTCATGTTTAGAAAATTGTTTTCCCAAAATGTTTGGTGATGAACATTTCCCATATATATATAGGATGGCGTTATTACGATCCCCATTACGACTCACTGTTTGTCTTATATGGGCAAAAATGTTTGGAATGGGCTGATTGTTTATGAGGATGATCTCTGTGATGAGGGGATCATCCTGGCAAAAAATCATCACATTCCAAAACTTCTAACCCCATCAAAATTGATTTACAAAAATTGGACGATCTAAAATTTTTCTACTTGTAAGCATGGGACTAGAAATTTCATAATGAGCTGATTTTTGGCAAGGATGATCTCCTCACCATAGAGATCATCCTCACAAAAAATCAGCCCATTCCAAACATTTTTATCCATATAAGACAAAATGGTGTGTCACAAAGGGTGTCGTAACGGGGGTCTACGGAACCCGACCCATATATATATATATATATATTGGTTACCATGGATCTTCATGTGTCAATTACTATTGTGGGATCACAAATCACTTGGTGAATTTTTGGAAAAATTACTTTATTTATTATATTCGAAAATATTAGACATAAATACTTGAACATATATAGAACAATAATTGTTGTGGTCCAAAGGTCATCATTTTCAATTTATCATTATTGCATAAATAATTCATCGTCCTCTCCTTATCTGTCACATGATGGACTCTCCAAGTAATTGGCAAACCCATCAAATCAAATGTTCTACAAGAAAAACAGAGTGGTCCTAAACTCCACAATCTATGGTCATGACTCTATAATTTTCTCTGGATGTCACAATACATCATACGGGAGAGAGAAACTATTAATTTTGGGAAAATTATTTTATAGACCCTGCGTTTGATGTCTTTCTAAATGCACCCTGAGTTTTGGGACGGCATTTTAAAAGGTAGATTAGTAAATCTTTCTTTCTTAATGCCTCCTCACCCTAATAAAATAACGACTTCAAATCATAGAGATCAATCATTAAAATCGATGAACTGGACAATTTGAATAATTGATTTCAATGATTCATGTTGAAACATTACGATCAACGATTGCAACATTATCTATCTTGAAAATTTTGATGGTGATCTCGATAATTCACATTCAAACATTGAGATTAGTGATTTACAATCATTGATCACGACGATTGTAGAAGGTCCATCTTAACGATTTGACCAAAAGGTTGATCTCATTAATGATTTGAATAGTTGATCTTGATAATTTGAATCATTAATCTCATTAATTGATGAAGGCTGGGGTGAAAGGGCATTAAGAAAAAAATATATTTTATTGAATGGACGATAAAGTTACGCAAAAATAATTAGGGTGTGTCCAGAAAGAAATCCATCCGACCGTCTGGGTTTGTAAAGTAATTGAAAAAGAGGAGGAGGGGTTAATGGGGCATTAAGAAAAAAAAAAAACGATTTTTGCTGGACTATAAAGTTATGCCAAAATAATTAGAGTGTGTTAAGAAAAAAAAAAAAAAAAACCCCTCCGCCAGGGTTTATTAAGGGGAAAATTATTCAAAGGACCTTTGGGTTTTTCTTTCTAAATAGTCCCTAAGTCTTGTGCTGAATCTTGATGATCCATTTAGTAAACTTTTATTTTTTTTTCATAGGTCATGAACCTAATCTCTCTTTATTATATTTGTTAAATACCCAAATTACCCTTTTTTCTCATTTTCTTCACGTAGTCAGATTTTTCAACAGCAATAACAATCATTTTCGACGATTATTTATCGTGAATAATGAATGGAGAATGATATACTCTTAATTTTAAATATTTGAATGTATTTTTTTTATTTACTAAAAATATGGAGAACGAAGTTGAGATTATAAAATATTTAATGATTATGTCGAAACTTTTGATTTGGCAACTATGGTACATGCATTTTGGGTATTTCGAGGAGATATACCTAGTATCGAAGTCGAAAAAAATTAAAAAAATTAAAAAAATTAAAAAATTAAAAATGTGGATCTCACAATGTCGAATTCACCACTTTTTATTGTTTAGTTTAACATTTTTATTGTCATGCTCACTACTTTTTATTGTTAAGTTTGAAGAAATTTTTATTTTTTATTTTTTATTTTTTGTGAAACATTGTCAAACTCGACATTAATTAAAATATGACTTCAAAGTGTCGAGTTCATTAATATTATTGTCGAACTCAAAACATTAATATTATCGGACTCGATGATGTAGGTTATATTATTGATGAACTCAATGCTTTTAAGTATGTTTAATTATTGTCGAGTTCAACAATATTTTCATAAATAAATAAAAAAATTTGTTGAACGCGGCAATAAAAATGTTAAACTAGACAATAAAAAGTGGTGAGCTTGACATTATAAATTTGATCCAATTAACTTTGATATTAGATAAATCTTCTCGAAATACTCAAAATGCATATATCATAGTTGTGAAATAGACACTCGAATCAAGGGTTACAACACAATCATAAAAAATATTAGAATCTCAACTTCATTCATAATTTTTTAATACATCTAAATGTTTGAAATTAAAAGTATATCATTTTCCAATCATCATTCACAATAAAAAATTGTGGGAAATGATCGCAACCATCGTTAGAAAATCCAACCATTTGAAGAAGATGAGAAAATGTTATTTTGTGTATTTAAAAAACATTGTAGCAAGGGATGATGTTATGAACTATTAACGAAAGTAAAGTTTACTAAATGGACCATTTAGATACAGCCTTAAAATTAGGGACGATTTAGAAGAAAAGAAACCTCCTAATAAATATGACTACAAGTCTTGGAAGGCAATAAGACCTATTTTGTGCTTCTAAGTTCTAAGTCTACATTGTTTTGCACTCCAACTACTTTTTTAGTTGAAAAGAAAATTATTTTAAAAAAAAGTTTGAAAGGTGCAGAATGTGACTCCTGTACCAAATTATGAATGATTTACAACGATACAAAACTCCTGCAACACAAATAAGATGCTGTGTAACTTGGTCAACAATAAATTTAAAAGCAAAAAAACAAATTAGATAGATGAGAAAGGTGAGCTAATCCAATAGTGAATTCTATATCCATCTTAAAATACAATAAAAATTTTCACCTTGAAAAAAAAAGTTCTAGAAACTTAAAATTTCACCTCTATTTTTTCTATACTTGTTTCAATATCTTGGAGCTAATCAAGAAATGAAACCGAAGAAAAAAAAATGTCAAACTAATACCAATAGCATACACAAGAAAATCAAAGTAAAACAACCTAAAATTAAAAACTATTTTAGAAGATTATATTAATTTGATATGTATTTATTTGATTCATCCTAGTCAACTTTTGAGTCGTAGAATTTTATAACAATGATATAGTAATTAGTGATAGAATATACTAATTAATGATGACTCAATATATACTATGCATCGTATTATACTTCATATGCTCTATTACTATTCTAATTTATGAGTTTAATTTGTAGAAATTAAAATTAATAAATCTTTAGATACCTAAATCTAATACCTATAAATCACTCGCCATATTGTTTTTTTCTTTTCTTTTTTTTGATAAATCCACCAAGATATAGTTTAAAAGGTTTTCACTGGTTGGTTGGTCAAAAGAATGTTTAACAAGGTCTTTTAGGGGTACAACATCAATTTTTTCGTGTTCACTAAAACAACAAATTAACCCCCTTTTTCGACCACTTGTACGTATGAAAGATGCTCATCAATAAATTCCAACATCAGCATAGACCACAACAATTAATGTTAAAGGCAAATCAATAAATCATATACTAACAAAATGGTACAACAATATTGTTTGATACTAAAATGTTATATTTGAGGTGAAAGAGATTTTTTTTAACTATATTCTTGAAACTCTTTTTCTTTTCTTATATTTATTTCATAGTTTTTGTAGAATTTAGAGGAATTACTATAAGAACTAATTATCAAGTAAGCCTAAGGTGATGAAGGCACTCATTCATCCTTGAAGTAGACTCTGTATTTGTGATTTATGCCTATAGTTTGGAAAATTATTTCAACCTGTGATCCTCAAGATAATCTCAATGAGAAAATGTAGGAATCTAGAAATCAAATGACAATGACATTCACCAAAATAATAATGTAATCAAAGGAGCCATATTGATCGTTATTTGGGGTAAATGTCATTGTCATTTGATCAACCAAACACCTAAAATAATTGAGGAAAATATGAGATTTGATCAAAAGCCTTAATATACCTATAGATTCAATCAAAATTTAAGATAAATTGAAACTCTAACATGAATCCATTGATAAATTTGAGTTTTGACTAAGAAATCTAATAAAGTTGCTAGAAAAAATCTCACTCAAGCACAGTTAGTTAAGAAATCCTAATTCATGGGAAGAAAAATCCATATATCAATTCCTCCATATATATTAGAAAAATCCATATATAAATCTCTCTCTAATATCGAAGTTCCTCCAAAATATATTAGAAAACACCATTCGCCTAAACCGGAGCAACAAATTAACGAAGCAAAATCCAAAGAAATTCTAGAGAACACTGACTCATGATTAACTAGTTGTTTTGAAAACTAGAAGTTAATGTGGATTCAAGCATTAATGGTGAATCGTGCCCTAGAATTCGAAATTTGGTAAATTTCAAGATGAGAAGTAGCAAGCCTGAATTGATAAGAGAATTTTTCTTAATTGATTTTTGAGGGATGAATTTTGAAAAATCTCAAAAATAAAACCTTAGATTTTTAAGTCTCTATTCTTTTTCTTTCGAACGATTATCAAACTATATTGCTTTGACGAGCAGTTTAGTTTCTTCGAGACGAAGATAACAAAGAGTGATTTTACCTTCAACATAACGACTGTTCCAATTTGTGAGTTAAGAAATCAGTCGTTTCTATTACAGCGATTGATGTAGTTCGTCACCTTAAAATGACTGATACGAACTGTCGTTTTTGTCGTGGTATTTAATGCAATATGACGTAATGAAAGAACTTGATTAAGTTTTTGAACTGACTCGATATATTTTTGAGTTGACTTGAAATGTTGGTTTCATTGTGTTTGGAGCCAAATCACTGTAAAATCCAATCAAGTTAATAGGAATGTATAAAACTTGGTTGGTAGAGTGTGACTTGATTAGATTTCATAGTGAGTCAAGCCTAACTCGGTGGAACCAACTTGACAAGTCAACTTAGTCACCAACTCGAAAAATGAACTAAGTAAGGTAAAGAACTTGATCAAGTTATTTGGTTATATATAACATAGTTGTAGTGAACAAGAAATATATTTTATTTACTTTCAATATTAAAAATTATTTTTTAAATATTCACAAAACTAATATAATTTTATTTGACTCATTTGAGTCTACTCTCAAGCTATCAAGTTGATTTGAGGAACATTTAAATCAACTTTTAAAACTATTTTTAAATATCTAAAACTCTTTTAGATATTTTAATAAATCATATATATATATATATATATATATATATAAGTTGGATGAGGATCATCATCCTTATCCCATCATTATTGTCATCATGAGAAGGTAAGATGAAAAATTTTGAAAAAAATTTAAAAGATTTTTTATCATTTAAATCAAATTTTCATTAATCTATAAGAGAAAACCAAGATAAATGTACTTTTCATCAATTTTGAATTATAGAAATATCTCAAATATTTTCTAAAACATAAAAGGGTCGGATGACACACGCTTTTTAAAGTTGTATGAAAAGGGTAATTTAGGTAGATTCTAAAAGAGTAATGATGAATGCACACAGTAATTGGATATGTGGTTGACGTGGCAAGAACATAGGGCCGCATATCTCTTTCCTGTGTATCCCGATGAAAACGATCTATGGTTCTATGTCTTGCCACATCAGTCTCGTACTCAACTGCATACGAAGACCGTGTGCATTTAGCATGACTCATTTTAAAATAAGGAGAATGACTCTTTATTCAGAATATGTACCGAATAGTCTCCTAAGAAAAAATACGGACCATTTAAGTCCCACTTATAAAATATTAGTCTTTTTACAAAGTATTTAATATAAAAATATAGGAAGTCAATTAAAAAATTGACCCATTTATTTAGTTATTAATATTTCTATGAAAAATAATAAATAAATAGTTTACTTATTAAAAAACTATTAAAAAATTCAATATAATTTTATTTGACTCATTTGTATCGACTTGTTAATTTTTAAGTTGAATCAATTCAATGAATATTCAAGTCGAGTTTTAAAATTATATTTTAATTATTTAAAATTATTTATATATTTAATAAATCTAATATATATATATATATATATATATATATATATATATATATATACCAAATCAGTTTGATGATGATCATACTCATCTCCATCATCATTATTATAATCATCATCTTTGCGATTTAAAGATTATTAATTTTGATAAGAAAAACAAATTTTTTTAATTGATTTTTAAGAGATGACTATAGTTAAGGGGCATGTCATTAATTATAAAACATAAGAGTACCTCAAATATTTCCAAATAAACACGTTTCTTTAAACTTCAAAAATTATATGGTATTTTTATTTCAAAAATCATTTTTATACTAATGTTTGATAACTCGAGTATTAAAAAATATGTATTTTATTTTTTAGAAAAGACTTTTTTATGCATATTTTCAATTCGTTTAAAATACACTAATTCTTCAACGGGTCTTAAAGAATCCCTATTCTTAAATAAAGGTATTTTTGGTACCTATTGGCAATAAACAAGTCTTTCGAGTCATTTTCAATATAACATCGTTTAATGTCACTTAATACGACTCGTCTCGTCTATAAATAGTCCCTCGTCTTCTACTACTCTCCATATTCCATAGTGAGAGAGCCACAAAGATGAGAGAAACAGGCGTGTTCACCCACAGCTCCATTCCTCTCCACACGATTGAGAAGCTTCGTCACACGTTTCTGAACCGTGTGTTTGCAATAGTTTACACGTGTGCCATATTATCACTGTTTTATCACCATATATTAAATCTCCTCCATTGCACAACCTTAATCTCTTTCTTTCTTCACTTCTTCTTACTTCTCTCAGATGCTCTACTTGCTTTCATGTGGGCCAACACACAAGCCTTCCGAATGAACCCAATCAAACGGCTGGTGTTCCCTGAAAACCTCGAAAAAGTCGTTAACACTAGTGATTATCCGTCGTTGGACGTATTTATATGCACAGCTGATCCATACAAAGAACCTCCCATGAGTGTAGTCAACACAGCTTTGTCAGTTATGGGGTATGATTATCCGTTGGAGAAGCTTTCAGTCTACGTATCGGATGATGGAGGATCTGATCTGACTCTCTTTGCGTTTATCGAGGCTGCGAAGTTTGCAACCCATTGGTTGCCTTTCTGTAGAAGGAACAGGATAGTGGAGAGGAGCCCAGAGGCGTATTTTAGATCAAATCACAGTCCGTCTTCTGAGACAGAGAAAATCAAGGTAAAATTATATATATATATATTCTTTAATTTTTTATGAAAAATTAATTGAGATCGACTACCCTTACTAACTTAGTAAGGAAAAGAAAGCCTTACTTAGCTCATCCACCATTAAAAAAAACCTAGAGATTCGTAACAAATCTTGAGGTTTTGTTTTGACGGTGAAGGAGCCCTTAGTAAGGACTCTTTTCCTTACTAAGTCAGTCAGGAAAGTGTTTTTTAAAATTATTAATTTACTGTAGTAAAAAAATTTGGGTTCTTTAGATATCCTCCTATGGATTTTGGTGAATATTACATAATCAAGTGGGAGTAACAATTTTTTTTTTTAAGTATCAAAAATGTCAAGACCCAAAAAATGGTAAGGGATGGGTCTTGGGTTGGAGACACTATTTTTGGACTCCAATACGCTAGTTGTGGATATACTAGGTCCATGATTGAAATAATGGTCTACAATCACAAAGGCAATGAAAGTAATCTGACCATTAGAATCATGTAATCCAAGGAGTTAGGTAATAACCAAAGCGAAACCTTTTCCTTATTAACTTCGAGCCCGTTCGGATAGAGTAAAAAAGTAGTTGAGAAGAAAGTAGTTTAGGAAGAAAGTAATTTTTGAAAAATAGAAAATATTTTTATTTTATTTTTTAAAATTTAAGATTTTTAATTTTTTAAAAGTAATTTTCTAAAATGAATCTAAATAGATTTTATAACTTTTTAACTTTCAAAAGTAAAAGATTTACTATTTTGTGTGCATCCAAACAGATTCTTAGTAAAATTCTTAGCCTTACTAAGTGTTGCTTTGCTCAAATGGATTAACACATCAGAAATCCAACACTTGATCTAAGGTTTTGAAAATGGATGACTATCGAACTTTCACATAACTCCCAAACTTAAAATTGAAATTCAATAGTGAAAAATACCTTTTTGTTTTTTTTTTAAATTCATAGAATTTTAACTTCTAAAACTCTAAAGCATCAAGTCATGTTTTTGGATGCTACAAGGTGAGTTCAATGACCCTTAGTGAGGGTGGAATCATTACTAACTTAGTAAGGCTGGGGACTCATAACCAAATGACTCCTACACTCTTTGTAACCATGCACAAACATAAATGTTTGGTCCACCACTAGTCCAATATTAATCCAAGCCCATTATAAAATTGTATGGTGTGGGCCTACAAAGAATGGGCAAACATATTTAAAATATACACAAGTGGTACAAAATTGAATAGAAGTTGGATAGCTATTCAACATCCTGTAATATATGATCTACAATATCATCAATAATTTAGTGTGGCAGGTATAAATTCTTTCGTCAGTATTATTTCTAGTTCAATGTACCTTTATAGAAGGCACATGGGCCAAAGGAAAAGATACTGTATCACCATCTTTTGACCCAGAGTAATATTTGTTTTTTGATTGATAATCTGATAAATTATTAACTTAATCTTACTTCACCAACAAGTTACCACAAATAATAATAAATTCATGACCATATTATACTTGAGATTGTCATCTCAGGACCACAAGAATTTTCAAAATCTGTAGATTAATGAGTTATCGTGACAAATAATAACGACAGATAAAAAAATCCATCACTATTGCCCTCTCACACACACACACACACAAAAAAATACTCTAAGTTGTCCTCACATGGGCAAAATCCTCGCTTCACCTTTGTTCATCTTCTTCTTTACCATCTAAATTTTTGTCCCGATAAGATACTTGTCGATTATATTTTCTTCTTCAGTGTACAATTGATTTTTGTGTCTTTCAATCACTTTCCATCATACCTTGATTCACATAAGTAAAGATTCGAAACAAACCGGTGTTTGATCTCAATACAATGCCGTCTTGGCTAAGGAATTGGATCTTAGGTCACTCAATTATAGTCGCAATCTATATTTTTTTCTTTAATATCATACACTTATAATTTTTCATAAAATCTTTCTTTTATATATATTTTTATTGTTATGTTCCTAATCTTGCATCACTGTTGCAATTTAATTTTTTAAAATTTCTTTTGGAATTCATTTCTTTGTCTTCCTCTACAAAGCTCAATCATGATTAGATTAAAAATTATAATTTGGGAGCTTTTCAAAGGTCCAACTTATAGACAAAAGAAAAAGATGGATAGATAGTCAAAATTGTACAACTTTCCAAGAGAATGGTATACATTTCCTAGGGATACCTACCCATCTCAGTCTTTTCTGTAAAAAAATAAATATATATTAAAAATATAATATTATAAAATATATATTTGTTTATTAATTTGAAAACTACCATTGGAGAGATATTTCCAAACGGTTACCTATAAATAGTAAATAGGTTAGTTGAACACAACGTGACGGTTTTAAATACTTCAATTATATAATAGGGGTCTGGGTGGGACCCATTACGTGTGGACCCCAATCTCTATCAGCACTAACTCCAAGATTGATGCCACATGGCATGCTTTTTTTTTTTTCTTCCCACGGTGTCCCACTTAATTTCGTCCATTCGTGCCAAGTCGTAGATTGGAGTCTAGTCAACGTTTAATGATGTCAAGTCCTTTGCATTATTTCTGGAACAACTTGTCCGCTTCCTCTCTCTCTCTCTCTCTCACTGAAAAATCATAGTCGTGGAATAATGACTGATATTTTGTCCGATTAATCATACTATATGCCAATCGTATCATGTACGCGTGGGAGTAGGGAGTACGATTGTTGAAACATTCATAAATCGAGAGTTAGAAGTATCTTCTTAATTATTTATTTAATTTTTCTTTAAGAATGTTTAAAGGTTGAGTCGTGTTGAGGTAACACAAATGAAGACACGAAGGTGACAAAATGACGTGGTGTCGCATATATTATCATAGATATTTTTTCATAAGATACAAGTAAAAAACATTTACGAGTATGTGCATGCCACCACATTATTTAACTATCTCATGTGACATAATCAATTGAGATACAAAACTCATTTTCCCATAAAAATATGTATTTCAAAATGTTCAAATTTATGATTTTCAAACTTTTATGAGAAAATAAAAAGTAAACCCATCAATAAACTCAATATTTTTTTAATCTTATTTGAATTGGATTTAATTTTTTTTCCTTTTAAGAGATTAATTAGGAAAAAAAATACTAATATTATGAAATCTGAAAATTGTGTTTGTAGACCATGTTCATGACTTATATTAACAAGTCACAAAAAACTTGATATCTAGAAAGAAAGGTTGGTTTACCCATTCCATGGTGGACCCCAATCACCATGCACACCTAGCTCCAATCATGATGGCTCTTGGAAGTTTCCTTCTAAGGAATCCTCATTTATTTCTTCCACATGTCAAGTTTATTTTATTAAAAGATGATGTCAGGTATCACTCTATAATTGATTGTAAGACTTTTCTTCATTCCAACTTCCTACGTCATCGTTAACGGATGAGAGTGAGAAGTAGGGATGTCAATGGATTTGGTCGGCCAATCTGATAAGAATTGGATCAGACCCAAAATTAATTTGATTTAAATAGATAACAATCGGATCAAGTCTGAATCGGATGTGATTCGACTTGTTAGCTTCTTATAGAAGTATAGATAAATTTCATGTATTTAAGAAATTTTATAATGTAATTTACATATTTTTCTCACATTTTATTGGATCATGAGAGGTTGGTTCATCATATCCTTATCGAAATAGAAATCCTTACATCTAAAGTTAAAAAATATGAAAGCGAATTGAATTTTGATTTTGATTCGATCCATTGACAGAAGTTTTAAAGTTTGGGTAGGTTCAACTTGGACCTGATGGGCCTAATCCAACATTGGGTGGCAAGTTTTAAAGCTTGATTCGATTCTTTTTAAGACCTTACTGCAATTGAATATTAAAAAAAGGTTCTAGAATAGGGCTTTTGGTTTTGATTCAAGTTCAATTCCCCCATTAAACAAACACCATTTACGCTTGACCTTCGAGATCTAAAGGGATTCTTTACAAGAGTAAAATAATGATAGATGAATAAACAAAAAAAGTTGATACTTTGCATGTACTCAATGGTCCTCCATTCTTCTTCTCGTCTCTTCTTCCCCTTTTGCTTCAATTCCATTTATTTTGGTGTGAGATCTATATCCTTATTTGATGTGTTATACACAATATCATAAATTTGGTCATTTATAATAAATGTGGCAATATATATATATATATATGTGGGATATATTCGAGGACATCTAAAATTGACAATTATTTTTACATAATCACTCGAATGTCGTTTATTTTTTCAATATTTTTTATAATACCACTAAATGCCGTTGAATCTTGTATATACATATATATATATATATATATATATATATATATATAACGTTCTTTTATCAAAGTCCTAGTCAAATTCTTAGTTAAAGTGTTTTGTCTTATATGGGCTAAAAGCTTCTGAATGGGTTGATTTTTTTTGTGAGGATGATCTCTATGGTGAGGAAATCATCCTCACAAAAAATCAGGAATCATGGACCGTCAATTTTAATTGTTAGTTTGTAATCTTTTTCATGAGATTAGAAGTTTCGGAATGAGCTGATTTTTTTTTTTTAAAGGATGATCTCTCCGAAACTTTTAACCCATAGAAGACAAAACTTTGTTTAGGAATTTGACTGTGAATATCAATGGGAGAATTGCATTAAAATACGATACAATGGTGGGTGATTGTGTCGTTTGATTTTTATCTTTCAGTTGTTGTACGAAAGCATGAAAGTAAAGGTAGAAAGTGTGGTGGAGAAAGGGCGTGTTGGTGATGAATACGTCAAGAGTGATCATGATCGTAAGGCCTTCAAAAAATGGACTACCGGATTTACACGTCAAGATCATCCTGCAATAATTCAGGTTTTGCTTACTTCATCTTAATTCTTGCACATCTTATATAGATATAGTCACGTTCCTTAAGGCTATCAATGAGTCAAGTCTGATTAAATCAGGATGTATTTGGGATCAAATTGATAAAGGATCGGATCAAACCTAGAACCAATCCAATAAAAAACGGATTAGAAATCATGTCTGGTCATGTTTATATAGGATCTTAATAATAAGACTAAGTCCAATCTGATGACATTGGGATCCTAATCAGATTGGATGAAATCTGTCTTGATATACTAAATATAAATAAATTTCATATTTTGAAGTAAGTGACATTACCATATCTATATAATAAAATACAATGAAGGGGGTCCCACTTTTTATCTCAAAATTTATACAATATAAACAACATATTAGAAAGACAAATTTTACCTTTTCTCGTCTTTTTCTTTTCAAAAATATCTTTAACTTTATTATATTTATTATTTTACGATTTTTTAATATTACCCCTCTAACTTTATTGTCCTTCCTCTTCTCTCTCCTTTCTTAATAATCTCTTCAACTTTATTATGTGTTCTTTTTTTCCATCTTAACCTTACAAATTTTTTTTAATAATATCTTTCCAATTTTATTATTTTTCCTCTTTTATTCTCTTAACCCCAAAGAAGATGCCCATGTCGTAGGTAAGACTATAACTCAAACAGGTTAGGGATCAATCAATGCTCAACCTGAACCCTAATGCATTCCTCGCTAATACTAGGTAATTTAGTATTGGTAAAGGTTTATGTGAAACTAAGTGGCGTGTAAAAGAACTAAAAATTTATAACTATTTTTCCTAAAAATGTGTTTCAAAAGTTTATATCCATAAAATTATAAGAAAATTTAAAGAGAGAAGAAAAATAATAAGATTAACTAAAATAATTATTTTTTATTAATAATCGTAATTTTTGAGAAAAGAAAAACATTTAAAGTGTGTTTGATTGCAAAGAAAATATTAGTTAGCAAATCATTTGCCAAACAACTGATTTTCAAGGCAAATCGTTTTATATGCAAATTTAAAGTTTTTGACATGTCAAACACTGAAAAATTGTCATTTTCTACGGAACTTCAATTTTTCCATAATTTTTTGTGCAATTAAACATACCCTTAAAGTTATAATATAATCATTGTATGACAATATAGAATTACACTTAAAACAAAGTATTAATAACAAAGTAATTATTTATCTAATGAAAATACTCACACATTAGTTTTAATATATAGATAAACAGAAGCATACATATTGAAATATGAATCATGAGTATGAAAGAAATTAAGATAAGAAATATTTTAAATTATATTCTTATTAAATTAGGGTTTGGGCAAATCAGGTTGGCCGATACCTATGCCAACGCCCAACCCATTTTTAATTAGATGTTTTTTTTATTGCCCAAACCGAAGGTTGAACCCTAGCTAACTATGCCCAAACCTGACCCAAGGTCGGGTTCAACCCAGTGGGTTTGGATTTTGTCCGCCCAAGTTGCAACCCTAGTCGTAGGCATGAGCAAACTCTAGTTTATATAATAAAACGCAACAGTGGACCCACTCCTTTGTCGTAGGATTTATATTCCATAAACATGTACCTCAAGAATTATTGTCTCTTTTCCTTTGCCTTCTTTTTTATTTTCCTTCCTAAGAATATCCCCAATTTTATTGCCTTTTTTTTCTACCTTTTTCCAAAAATACCCTTATAACTTCCTATGTTTTTTTTCCCAATAATACTCTTCAAAATTTATTATATTTCCTCTCATTTTTCGCCACCTAAACCCCAAAGGGGATTATTACATGAAAAAACTCTAGTCCATATAATACAAGACAACGGTAGATCCCACTCATTTGTCTCAAGATTTATACCATAAATAATGTATTTGGAGAACGATTGATCCTCCTCCTTCGTTTTCTAACTTCTTCCACTTTAAGAGAATACCCCCAACTTTATTTTCTTTTCTCTTCTACTCCTTTCCAAAAACACTCCCTATAATTTTGTAGAATGCTTATCTCCATTTTTCAATAATACCCTTCTAACTATATTAGGGATCAACTAGTTGCATACCACACATTACCAATTGCACTCCATCACTTCAAAATTCCCATTTGCAGTCCATTTGGATGATTATGCTTTAAAAATAATTAAGAAATGTTACACTCTGTTTTCTTTTCTTTTTTTATTTGTTTTCTTCTTCCTCGACCATGCTTTTAGAAATTATTATTGATTCAGTAATTTTTGTAAGGAATATTTGGCTGTTTCTAAATCCTGTTTACAAAGTTGCACGTTTTGAAATCATTTTGCAGGAAATACTTTAGTTTCAAAGAGAACAGAAGTAAAATCAACCATGAGAAAAATAAAACACAAGTAAAGATCACAAGCAAAGTAGATCATGAGCTGAGAATACACAACTATAGGAAGATGAATAAAAGGTTATGTTTTGAAATGCAATTAGGTTAAAAAAGTGGTTATAAAAAAAACAAAAACAAAAAAAAGGAGAATTTTTTTAAGGTTGGTGTGCAACTAGTTGGTCCCCTTCATTATCTTTCATATTTTACAAAATTATTATGTAAAATCACACCAAAAGTGAAACCGTCATCGTTAACCATTATATAATCACAAACTCAGATAATTTCAATATTCGGTCTATTTTCTATTCTGTTAATGGCACCCTTAACATCAGTTAAAATTAGGATAGTTGATTCAGATTTTGTTTGAGTAAATCGGGTGCCATTGACAATATGAATTATGAAAATGTATATAATCCTAATGAATGGTGTTTTTTTTTTTTTTTTTTTTTTGTACCAATTGTGGTGGAGCAAATTTAATCCACCATCCCCATATATCTTCAACACAGGCCCACTGATAGAAACACAGCCTATTTTTTTTTCAGCCGTTCGATTATATCAATGATCATTTTGGGCTTGGAAACTCTTATGTATAAACGATTCATTAACCCATGTTTGCAAAAAGATGTTCAAATCTAATGGCTCAAAATAAATCAATCATTCCTCTGAGGTGTATATATGTTGGTGGAACAGGTTTTGTTGGAGAGTGGGAAAGACAAGGACATCACAGGCCATGCAATGCCAAACCTTG
Source organism: Akebia trifoliata (assembly GCF_017979445.1). NCBI lineage: Eukaryota > Viridiplantae > Streptophyta > Magnoliopsida > Ranunculales > Lardizabalaceae > Akebia > Akebia trifoliata. Next base: position 11,043,129 of record NC_141385.1, on the reverse strand, counting down.
TGTATGTCTCTAGAGAGAAGAGTAGGACTTCACCACACCATTTCAAGGCTGGTGCACTTAACGTTTTGGTAAACCAAATCATGCATCCTTCAACTTATTATTATTATTACTTTTTTTTAATAAAAAATTGTTATATTATAAATAATCATATATATCCTTCCAAGTGTCTCTTTGGTTTTTCTTTTTAAAATTTTTAACAAAAAATTATTTTATTTTATTCCAACCTTGGCAATAAAAGTTCGGATTCAATAATTATTGGGTGAGGGCTCAATTCTGTTAGATCAGAAAATTTTGAGAAAGTTTCATAGAAAAACCAGGAAATTTGTGGGGAATAAACAAATGATGTTTTTCGAATTACTTGTCAAAACCCCTCTTCTTCAACCTCCCTAAAAACCTTACTCTTGAGATTAGAATATTGAAGAAAATAAAAGTTTCGAGTTGGGGGATAAAAATGTAATTGTACTCAATGATTAATTCGTAGATTTGCTGATTTAATCGGCTGGTCCGTTATTCTGAGAAGTTTATAAAATTTAGAAATATTTGGAGAATTTTGTAACTATAGGTAGAACTTTTCAAAATGTCGTAATGTCTTATTCTTTAGTTCTTATGTCATTTTTAAAATAGAGTACTTCTCTTGACACACCAACTTTTACATATAATAACATACTAATCCTTTTCATATTTTGTGATTTGTTAGGATGTCTTTTGTTTTTACCATGGCATCATTTTTTTTTTCTCTCTCTCTCTCTTAAAAATATCTAACTATTTCTTTGCCAAATGCTCTCTTTAAAAAGAAAGTTATTGTTTATTTTATTTATTTTTATTTTTTTTAAGAATCGTGATAATATGATGTCCCACTTTGACACACGCCTCCCTACACCCTTACCATAGAATCGTAGATCATTTGTCTCAGGATACATAATGAAAATATTTATAATTATGCATATCTCGAGGTAAATGATCTATGATTCTATGATTAGAGCCTATGCGCCCTGGCGGGGGTACGGGTACTTTTATCAAATCCTTCCTATGAACCCATATTCAACTCAAGGGCATGGAGGTAAATTCATCAAATTGTCAGCACAATATTGTACGTCACATAATCATTTTTCTTTATAATCTAAGGGAGCTGCTATTGGCACCCCAATTTTTACTTAACACACCCTAAATTAAAATAAAAAACATTAGTGAATGGTTGAGAATAAGTAAAAGTTGGGATGACAATAAAGCTCTCTCGGTTTTTTTTTCTTTAGTGCTAGATTTCTATTTGAGTTTAGGATTTTATATGAGCCTAATCATAATTGTAAATAAGAAATGAAATTATTTGAATGAGTGTTATAATGTTTTGTAATCTTGAGATCGTAATTTGAACAAAAAAAAAAAAAAAAATCGTAATATTTGAAGAGTGTGTTTTAATCATTAATAGTATGATAAATAATTTAAGATATTGGATGTAATAAATAAAGTTGGGATGCCAATAGCAGCTCTCTTCAATAAATTTAGCAAAATACATACTGTTTTAGGAAATTTCTCTAAATTTAATGACTAACATTGTTTAATATATTGATTCAAGCTTCGAGTATCAGCTACCATGACCAATGCACCATTGGTCCTAACTCAAGACTGTGACATGTTCTCGAATGATCCGCGAACTCCTCTTCGAGTGCTATGTTACCTCTTTGACATTAAGAATTCATCGGAACTAGCCTTCATTCAGTTTCCCCAACGCTACCATGGAATCAACAAGAACGACATCTACGCAAGTGCTATAAAGCGATTGTTTCAAATTAACCCGGTTGGAATGGATGGGTTAGCGGGTCCCAGTTATGTTGGCACAGGATGTTTCTTTCGTCGACGAGTTTTCTTTGGAGGCCCTTCATCATTGTTGTCTGAAAAAATGCCAGAATTGAATCCGGATCATGTCGTGGATAAGTCTATCCAATCCGAAGAAGTTCTTAAATTGGCTCAACATGTAGCAAATTGCAATTATGAGTCAGGGACTAGCTGGGGCGCCAAGGTGAGCTATTGTTATGTTATGTTTGGTCCTTTATTGTACATCCTTGTGACATGGTGTCATGGTCTTGGATACATGGTTTTAAATCTCGTTTGAGACTGAGACGACTCGTCCGATGCATCTCAGTATCATCCACCAACGAGACAGATAGATAAGTCAAACGTATCGGACGAGATTTAAAATCAAGGTTCATTTTTCTTCTTGTTGAACGAGACAAGTCAAAGGTATCGGAAAACTCGTCTGAGAAACTCTTCAATTTGGTTTCTAAAGGGACTGGTCAAAAGAGTAAGAAACCAAAGGTTGAGTGCTGCATTTGCTTGTTTTGTTGTCAACTTAGTTGAACTTTTTGTTTCAAAAACTGCCAATTTGGTTTCTGTATCTATTTGGTGTGTCACATATAATTTCCTAAATTGGAGTGTTATAATAAAAGAGTGGTGTGGCAATATAAGCTCAATTGATTCATGTTAGCAAGTACTATATCATTTGGTTATAAAATGCACAGATGGGCTTTAGATATGGATCTTTGGTTGAAGACTATTATACGGGTTATCGACTCCACTGCGAAGGATGGAAATCAGTATTCTGCAATCCTGATAGACCAGCGTTCCTCGGTGACGTGCCGATCAACCTCAACGATGTATTGAGCCAGAACAGAAGATGGGCAGTGGGCCTACTCGAGGTGGGATTTTCCAAGTACAGCCCAGTCACATTTGGTTTCAGATCCATGGGCCTTTTAATGGGCTTATCTTATGCCCACTATGCATTTTGGGCCATTTGGTCCATTTGCATCACTTTCTATGCTTTCATCCCACCACTTGCACTCCTCAATCAAGTTTCCATGTTTCCAAAGGTAAGCACTTGTACTTATTATTTGATCATATTTTGCATGTTTTATCAAATGGGTTGGGATCCATAGACTCGCGAAAAGCAGACTCATATGTTCACACACAATCTGGATCGTTGTAATAAAAGATATATCCCGGGAATATATTATGGACCTCTAGGATAAATCTCAACCGCTGGATCTCACACGTACATGGTCGAGATTGTGTGTGAACATATGAGTGCTTAATCATCTGTAATTATAATTTCATCATTGTCTTCTTTTATCCTAAATATCGGAGTTGGCAACATGAATCATGTTTCTCCATTCATATGATGACTCGTCAATCGGATTGGATCCTTATCAATGAACCTAATTATTGTAATTTCTCAGTATATCCTTTATTAGTTTCTAGAGTTTATTTCTTAGTTCAAGATCATTCTTATTAACTGAAATTTGTTCTATCCAAAGCTGGCATGGACTTGGGTTATGATCTTATAATCCAATGATCGAGTCGATTCTATGATTATAAGTTCATTCTGGGTCTAAATATTTGGATCCAAACCTTATTTGTTCAAAATTGGAACAAATTAGATTTTGGATCAATCTTAACAATCATGATTCTATCTATAGCTATATCTTTTGTCGAAACATATAACTTCATTATATATATATATATATATATATATATATATATATATATATATATATATAGGGTCCCTTTCAGCAACAAACATTTTGACAAACATTTTGGCAAAACATTTTTCAAAACATGGGTTAGAGGTTTTGGAATGGGCTGATTTTTGGTGAGGATGATCTCTACGGTGAGGAGATCATCCTCATAAAAAATCAGCCCATTCCAAAACTTCTAGCCCCATGTTAACAGGTTGAAAAATCGTGGACCGTCCATTTTTTGTAAACCATTTTTGATGGGTTAGAAGTTTTGGAATGGGCTGATTTTTGGTGATGATGATCTATTCCCTGTAGAGATCATCCTCACCAAAAATCAGCCCATTCCAAAACCTGTAACCCATATTTTCAAAAATGTTTTGCCAAAATGTTTGTCAAAATGTTTGTTGCTGAACATTTCCCATATATATATATATATATATATGGGTCACGTTATTACGACCCCCTTTGCGACCCCCTTTGCGACACACCTTTTTGTCTTATATGGGCAAAAATGTTTGGAATGGGCTGATTTTTTGTGAGGATGATCTCTATGGTGAGGGGATCATCCTGGCAAAAAATCATCCCATTCCAAAACTTCTAACCCCATCAAAATTGATTTACAAAAATTGGACGGTCTATAATTTTTCAACAAAAATCGGACGGTCTAGAAGTTTTGGAATGGGCTGATTTTTTGCCAGGATGATCCCCTCACCATAGAGATCATCCTCACAAAAAATCAGCCCATTCCAAACATTTTTGCCCATATAAGACAAAAAGGTGTGTCGCAAAGGGGGTTGCAAAGGGGGTCGTAATAACGCAACTCTATATATATATATATATATAGGGTCAGGTTCAAGGGACATATGAGAAAATATATGTAAAAACAATGTAACATTTATAAATTTTCAAAATATGGGTTAGAAATTTCGGATTGAGCTGATTTTTTGTGAGGATGATACCTATGATGGGAAGATCATCTGAAAAAAAAAAAAACCAGTCTAATCTGAAACTTCTAACCCCATTAAAAGTGATTTAGAATGTGGACCGTCGATTTTTTACCAATTTTTTTCAATAATTTGTAAATCACTTTTGATGGATTTAGAAGTTTCTGGTTGAGCTGATTTTTTGTGAGGATGATCTTCTCATCATAGTGACCATCCTCGCAAAAAATCAGCTCAATCCAAAACCTCTAACCCATATTTTGAAAAACCATTGTTTTTTCATATGTTTTCGGATGATCTTCCCATCATAGAGATCATCCTCACAAAAAATCAGCTCAATCCAAAAATTTTAACCTATATTTTGAAATTTTATAAACATGACATTGTTTTTACATATGTTTTTTCATATGGCCCTTGAACCTGACCCTATATATATATATATATTTCGCATACTTTCTTATGGGTTTATAAGTTATGCATTGAAATGTGTTGTAGGTTTCAAACCATTGGTTCTACATATATACATTTCTTTTCCTCGGCGCCTATGGACAAGATTTCCTAGACTTTGTCTCTACAGGAGGGTCAATCCATCAATGGTGGAATGAACAAAGGATGTGGTCAATAAGGGGAGTCTCATCTTTCCTATTTGGGCTAGTGGATTACGTGCTCACATCCTTTGGCATCGCCGCCTTTGGATTCAATATTACTAACAAAGTACTCGAGGATGAACAAAGCAAACGATACGAACAAGGAATCTTCGAGTTTGGAGTCGCATCACCCTTGTTCGTTCCACTAACATCGACCGCTATGATCAACTTGATTGCATTTGTTGTGGGGCTCACAAGAGTCCTTAGACATGGGAACTTGGATGAAATGTTTGTGCAGTTGTTCATGTCTGGGTTTGTGATGGTGAATTGCTGGCCAGTTTATGAGGCCATAGTCTTGAGGACCGATAGAGGAAGAATGTCTACAAAGACTACAATAATATCCATTTTCCTAGCATCGGCTATCTACTCAGTAGCATTTCTCACATTTAAAACTTTAAATTAGTTGTTCTCTTCTTTATATTTTGATGATCAATGTTGTAAGAACTAAAGTAATTTCATAGTTTAGTGATCTTTCGTAGGCTGTTTGGGGAATAAAATATTGGTGTGACACAAGGGCATGTATTGTTAAAAAAAAGGTTAAAATTACTTGGGGGCACCCAATTTTAGATACAATTTGGTGCAGTTCTACTCTTAATCTAAGTGCTTTTATGGAATTACTTCTCTTTGAATCACTTCTATAAGAATTGCAATTTTGATGTTTGGCGATGGTGTCCAAGAAAGTGCTTGCTATGTTGGTTGAAGTCCATGAATATTGATACCACGATCCAAGAACCCACTTGCTTATGAAAAACATTCCGATGGATATAAAAGTTATTTTGGCAAAATTCTGCTTTTGGACCATATTTTCATCCAAAATCACTGATTATTTTTGTCCTGGCCAAGTCCCCCTGAAATAAAACATCCATAAATAAGTTTGGACATTTCTTATTCTTTTCTATTTTTAACTTCTAAATTTTGTAGAAAATCAAAGAAATATACCAATTTTATGATAAAGTGCTTTTGTGGGATGGAAAAAGCTTCCTCCAATATTAGTTTATGCAAGATAGAACATAGATATTTACAAGGAAAAATTTAGCTCTATTACAAACGTTATTTCGGACTGATTTACTGAGTTTGCTACAGGATACCCCATTTAAATAGGCACTAAAGAGCTCGAAAATTGCAACCAAACACCCCGAATATATATGCAATGTACTTTAAATAGTTAGAATAAGACATTATAATGTAAGAATCATTATAATTGACCCCTCCACCCAAAGAAGAAAAACAAAACAAAACAAAAAAACTAATCTCTAATGGACCACTTCAGTATTTATGATGGTATGCGAAATGATTATAACTATTTAATTTGCATACTTGAGGAGTGAATCCTTGCCCCTTGAAGGGTGTTCCACATAATTATTATTGATTGTAGAACAATGGTCCAATTAATTTGTCTACTTAATCTATAACCACATTTACTACTTCATGTTCAGAAGATCTTGGTTGAGCGAGTTGGTCGGAATTTGTGTGCCTTGTTTGGAACAAGTTGAATCGGAGAGGAGGGTCCCAATTAGGTTTTCTATTTGGATCAATGGAGGAGCGGCAAAGCGGGCATGTGGTGTTTGCGTGGAGCCAGTGATGAATGCATTCAATGTGAAACACATGTTTGCAGGCTGGTATTTGGTGCAATTGCTCCTTGATCTCGAATTCTCCAAGACACACACAACACCTATTAAATTTTGTGAATATGTCAGGTATTTTAATTTTCTCTTAAACCAAAACAATGGTCGTTATGTATTTATTGAATTGTATTTGAGATATGAAAGAGACAAGTGACAAGAGGAAAAGCCTAATGATAATAACTAATAACTGATAAAACATAGAAGTCTAAAAAAAATATGAAATCAAATATTGGAGTCTTTAAATTATTACTATTATTTTAGTATTAATGCTTCTAGGCCCACATAAATATTATTTATGAAGATCTAATAATCTAGGGATTTTTTTTCATATTCTCGAGACCAACCTCATTCAAAATTAGTGTATATCTAGCTTTGGTTCGAATTTTAAATTTTAGATCCTAATTCTTGATTTTGATCATGGATTGTCAAAATCAGATAATAGAAATTGATTTCTAGAATCCAAAATCATATTTGGCTAACATTGTTTCTGAAAATTGATTTTGTGGAAAAAATTACCCAATTCCACTTCTTGAAATTGAAAATGTGAGTAAAACTACATTCCTAAAGATTGAAGACAATGAATTTTTTAGAGAAAAGAATCAAAGATTTTTTAAAATAATTGAAAAATGTGATATTTAGGGTATTTTCTATTAGTTTTCAAGTGAATTGGATTTTAAGGAACATGTTAAGATTAAGATTACCTAAAAAATTATGATGATTTTGTATTTTTATTTTAAAAATTATTATTATTTTTATGTTGTTGTTGTTGTTATTAATAATTATATTTATTTATATAATTATATATTAATATTATTTATTATTATTATTATTATTGTTGTTGTTGTTGCTTTTGTTATTATTATTACTACTATTGTTATAAATTATAATTGCATTGTTATTATTATTATTAGTTATTATTGGTATTCATTATATTATTAATATCATTATTATTAAAATAATAATAATAATAATTTTATTTATTATTGTTGTTGTTGCAAGTTGTATTACAAAATTGTCATAAGTGGATAGTCTATGAGAATTAGGAAAAATAACCTAAAAACAATTTATGATTCTCCATGATTTCGATTTTCACTTATGAAAAAATCAGGTCGATAATCCGAACCAAACAATGCATTGGATTCTAGAATCCAATTCTGAGCCAAAATTGGAGTCTAGAATCCGAAATAAATGCCCCCTAATCTCATAAAATTTATTTTAAATTAAAAAGTCTAGATCATTCAATAAAACTTTTCAGTCAAGTCAACTTTTATATATTGATCATAATTGGGTGACTCATATATATATATATATATATATAGGGTCCCTATCCGTGGCCAACAGTTTGGCAAACATTTTGGCAAACACTTTTTCAAAACATGTGTTAGAGGTCTTGAAATGGGCTGATTTTTGGTGAGGATGATCTCTACGGTGAGGAGATCATCCTCACCAAAAATCAGCTCATTCCAAAACTTCTAGCCCCATTTTACAAGTTGAAAAATCGTGAACCGTCCATTTTTTGTAAACCATTTTTGATGAGGTTAGAAGTTTTGGAATGGGCTGATTTTTGGTGATGATGATCTCCTCACCATAGAGATCATCCTCACCAAAAATCAGCCCATTCCAAGACCTCTAACCCATGTTTTGAAAAATGTGTTTGCCAAAATGTTTGCCAAACTGTTGGCCATTGAACGCTACCCATATATATATATATATATATATATAGGGGACGGTTCAACAGCCCTAAAGTTTGCCAAGTTTGGTGCCAAACATTTTTCAAAATATGGGTTAGAAGCTTTGAAATGAGCTGATTTTTTGTGAGGATGATCTCTATGATGAGGAGATCATCCTCACCTAAAATCAGCATATTCCAAAACTTCTAACCCCATCAAAGTGATTTACAAAAATTGGAAGGTCCACGATTCTTCAACTTATAAACTAGGGTTTGATGTTTCAAAATGAGCTGATTTTTTGTGAGGATGATCTCTTCAGTGAGGATGATCTCTTCACCGTAGAGATCATCCTCACAAAAAATCAGCCTATTCCAGAATTTCTAACACCATCAAAAGTGATTTACAAAAAATGTTTGGCACCAAACTTGGCAAACTTTAGGGCTGTCGAACCGCTCCCATATATATATAGGGAAATGTTTAACACCTACCCTACACTTTACCCAACATGTTTTGTCTTACATGGGTTAGAAGTTTTGGAATGGGCTGATTTTTGGTGAGGATGATCTCTACAGTTAGAAGATCATCCTCACCAAAAATCAACCCATTCCAAAATTTCTAACCCCATGTTTTCAAGTTGAAAATTTGTGGACCGTCCATTTTTTGTAAACTATTTTTGATGGGGTTAGAAGTTTTGGAATGAGCTGATTTTTGGTGAGGATGATCTCCTCATCATAGAGATCATCCTCACCAAAAATCAGCTTATCCCAAAACTTCTAACCCATGTAAGACAAAACATGTAAAGTAAAGCGTAGGGTAAAGTGTAGGGTGCCGAATAGGACCCATATATATATATATATGGGAAATGTTCAGCAACAAACATTTTGGCAAAACATTTTTCAAAACATAGGTTAGAGGTTTTTGAATTGACTGATTTTTGGTGAGGATGATATCTACGGTGGGGAGATCATCATCACCAAAAATCAACCCATTCCAAAACTTCTAACCCCATCAAAAATGGTTTACAAAAAATGGACGGTCCACGGTTTTTCAACTTGTAAACATGGGGCTAGAAGTTTTGGAATGGGCTGATTTTTGGTGAGAATGATCTCTACACGGTAGAGATCATCCTCACCAAAAATCAGCCCATTCGAAAACCTCTAACCCATGTTTTGAAAAATGTTTTGCCAAAATGTTTGTTGCTGAACGGGACCCATATACATATATATATATATATATATATATATATATATATATATATATATATATATATATATATATATATATATATATATGGGTCACGTTCATGGCAACTTTTTAACAAATTTTTTGGCAAAACATTTTTCAAAACATGAGTTAGAAGTTTTGGAATGGGCTGATTTTTGGTGAGGATGATCTCTACGGTGAGGAGATCATCATCACCAAAATCAGCCCATTCCAAAACTTCTAACCCCATCAAAAACAGTTTACAAAAAATGGACGGTCCACGATTTTTCAACTTGTAAACATGGGTTAGAAGTTTTGGAAGGGGCTGATTTTTGGTGAGGATGATCTCTACGGTTGGTGAGGATGATCTCCTCACCGTAAAGATCATCCTCACAAAAAATTAGTCCATTCCAAAACTTTTAACTCATGTTTTGAAAAATATTTTGCCAAAAAATTGGCCATTGAACGCTACCCTATATATATATATAGGGTAGCGTTCAAGGGCAAACTTTTTGGCAAAACATTTTTCAAAACTTGAGTTAGAGGTTTTGGAATGGGCTGATTTTTGGTGAGGATGATCTCTATGGTGAGGAGATCATCATCACCAAAAATCAGCCCATTCCAAAACTTCTAACCCCATCAAAAACAGATTACAAAAAATGGACGGTCCACGATTTTTCAACTTGTAAACATGGGTTAGAAGTTTTGGAATGGGCTGATTTTTGGTGAGGATGATCTCCTCACCGTAGAGATCATCCTCACCAAAAATCAGCCCATTCCAAAACCTCTAACTCATGTTTTGAAAAATGTTTTGCCAAAAAGTTGGCCATTGAACGCCCCCCATATATATATATATATATATATATAGGGTCCCTTTCAGCAACAAACATTTTGACAAACATTTTGGCAAAACATTTTTCAAAACATGGGTTAGAGGTTTTGGAATGGGCTGATTTTTGGTGAGGATGATCTCTACGGTGAGGAGATCATCCTCATCAAAAATCAGCCCATTCCAAAACTTCTAGCCCCATGTTAACAGGTTGAAAAATTGTTAACCGTCCATTTTTGTAAACCATTTTTGATGGGTTAGAAGTTTTGGAATGGGCTGATTTTTGGTGATGATGATCTATTCCCTGTAGAGATCATCCTCACCAAAAATCAGCCCATTCCAAAACCTGTAACCCATATTTTCAAAAATGTTTTGCCAAAATGTTTGTTGCTGAACATTTCCCATATATATATATGGGAAATGTTCAGCACCCTAAGTTTTACCACACACTTTAACAAACGTTTTTTGTCCTACATGGGTTAGAAGTTTTGGAATGGGCTGATTTTTGGTGAGGATGATCTCTATGATTAGAAGATCATCCTCCCCAAAAATCAGCCCATTCCGAAATGTTTAGCCCCATGTTTTCACGTTGAAAAATCGTGGACCGTCCATTTTTTGTAAACCATTTTTGATGGGGTTAGAAGTTTTGGAATGAGCTGATTTTTGGTGAGGATGATCTCCTCATCATAGAGATCATCCTCACCAAAAATCAGCCCATTCCAAAACTTCTAACCCATGTAAGACAAAACACGTTTGTTAAAGTGTGTGGTAAAGCTTAGGGTGCTGAACGGGAACATATATATATATATATATATATATATATATGTGTGTGTGTGTGTGTGGACCTACAAGGGGTTAAAATCAAGTGTACGTTCAAACACTTGAAAATATTAATAAAAAATATGATATAACTTGGACATATCTGAAAGTGACTTTTTATAGTGACTTCCCAAGAGATTATATTCAACAGTGCGCTACCATGGAGGTGAGTACTAAACTATAAACATTTCCTCAAGATACAAGTGAATAGAATTTATGGTTTTGCACACACCACCACGTCAATTCAGTGTTGAATACATCACCATAGAAAGTCATTTTAGCATTTTCCTATTTGAAAAGTAGATAGGAAAACCAAAAAAAAAAAAAATTAAACACCATGACATAGATAAGGGTGCAACTTGGTCCATTTCAAACTGAGAATTGAACCAAAGCGATAGCTTTGAGGTAGTTTGGTTCAGTTTTGAACACATTGCGGTTCGGTTCCGGATCAAACTTATATGGAATCAAACCAAATCGAAAACCGAACCTTTATGCAATATATGTTTATTTTTTCATTAAAAATTATTACTTATAATTTATAGAATATTGACAACCTAAAGAATCAAATCAAACCAAATCAACTTTAGTTCAGTTTGGATTGGTTCGATTCTGATTTTTATTTTGTGGAATCAACTTATGTCCATTCGATTCCAATTTGACCTCAAACCAAACCAAGTTGTACCCCTATCCATAGAGATAACTTGAAGGTGAGAATATAAATAAATATAATTTAAAGGAGATAAGACTTCAAAGATAATGATGATGTTTTTCAAATAACTACATGAGTTGTGATAATATGAAGCTCCTTTCGGGCAAACGCCCCCATCACAGAACTAAAGATCATTTGCCTCTAGATACACATAATCATAAATCTTTTTCTTGTGTATCCTAAGGCAAATGATCTACGGTTCTGTGATGGGAGCGTAAGGGGGGGTCTGTCAGAGGAGAGTATCGTATTATCCCAGTTCTAACTAAATACATCATTTTCTTGATGCTCAACTCATGATATGGACCATTGCCTTTGATAGTGATTTGTTATCTTTTAATTAAGATTCCATTTTATCTTTTCTCACCTTTAGAAAAATTGTGGATGTCATAAGAGATTCCGCATGGAATGAAGAATTTGCTTTCTTTCTTTTTTCTTCTTTAATATTGGTGATCCGAGTAGGATACCCCCATCCAGTAAAATGATAAGTAGGGGTGTATCAGATGACCTCGTTGGCCGGCTAACACAGCTCGGTCAAGACAACTTGTATGATATTTTTAAAATATCAGTTGAGTTAATAAAAATTCGGCCAAATCAAATGTGTTTGTGTTTTGTTGTAAAATAGTTAAATTGTTTTTTTTACAAATTTAAAACGTTTTTTATCTATGAAAAATAAGATTTTGGTATTGAACATCTACCATTTCACCTTAAAAGAAAAAAAAAATTGAATTCAAAGAATTTTCGAATTGATAGCCAAAATTCACTCCTTTTGAGTTGACTCGACGAGTTGTAAAACATAGGTCAATACTAAAAAAAAAAAAAAATAGATATATGTTAGATATAGGAAAAAAACAAAGAAAAAAAAGTGGTAGGTTTAGAGATTATGTGCTACTTACTGTGAATCTCTTGCCTTCAAATCCTCATCAAACATGATTATGGGAAGCTTTTGTTTGAGTTCCTCCTTCAAGCCAACCTCAAAATGTTAGATATGGTATATTTAAACAACAAAATTAGACAAACCTATGTGCTGTGCTGCAGTACTTGATTGAGAGAGAGAGAGAGAGATTACCAAAGGGACTGGTGAAGTGGGTTGATTCAAGCTACTTGGAAGTGTTGGAGGTTGGGAGGAGAGATTGGAGTCCCTCCTCTTGAGATAAAATAGGTAAAACAAGAGGACTAGAATTATAGTAAAAAGAATTGGGACTGAAAATATGAAAGCTTGGTAGAGCTTGAGTTGAATTTGTTGGGAATAGAGGTGGGGAGGGCTTGAAGTTTGAGGAACACCCATGGGAATAGAATGCTTCTCCATATAAATATTTTTAAAACTTAAGAGATGGGATAGTTAAGAGACATGTTGATTATTTATCGAGAGAAAGAGAGAGAGAGAGAGAGATGATGGAAGTTAAGGTTTTAGTTATATTGGTGATTAAGAAATGTAACTTGATATTAATATAATACGTTTTTTTCTTTTTTCATCAATAAAAGATGATATTCTTTTCTTTTCTTTTCTTTTCTTTTCTTTTTTCATGATGGGACAAGGCCATGAGTTTCCACTAAAATATGGGCCCTCACACCCAATATCATTGAGGTACAAACATACAAACCATATATAGTTTTAAAATTAATGGACATGACTCGAGTCAACTCAATTCAGTTGGATTTCAAGGTGACTACTCTTTCCCAAATCTTGATAGAACCAGCTTGTCGAGAAAACTTGGCTAATCATCAATTCAACTCATCAACTCTAGCTAAGAAATCGGCCTAGTTGTTCGTCCATATAAAATATTTTGTGGAGTACAAAATATAAATATTTTTGTTTATTTTAAAAGATTTAAAAATGTTTTTTAAATAGTTATAAATTAAAAATATTTGACTTGACTCATTCAAATCTAAATGTGAGTTTTCAATTTGACTCAATTTGATGGATGTTCTTTATTTTTTTTTAAGTGTCAACAGGGTTAAGGCAGACCCAGACCAACTATAACCTCAGGAAAAGACAATCTCTTTTATCCTGAGAGAAAAGAGAAATAAGGGGAGGCGAAGATCCACAAGTGATCTCCAAACAACCCACAGAAAGAACAAATGACGCAAGGTACTCAATCACTTTATTGACTTCTCTAAATATATATAAGAAACTAACTACATTGAAGCTGGCTAATAAATTTTTGATGGATGTTCGAATACTAAAACTATGATATAAACCTCTATAGAGGAAACTAACCAAGAATGATTGGATCACTGTTCATGGTGAAAGAAACTAAACCCAATTTAAGGATTAGAACCTAAAATTCTTACATTAATTAAACTAGAGAGAAAATGACTTGAAGAAACAGCATAGATTTTATAACTTTTGTCTGACGGAAAACCCATTGTTAAGGAAGTTCAAGGTGGGATTATGTTTCAATCTTTGTTCACACCTGTTGGTAGCTTTGAATTCAATAAAAGACCGGTTGGTAGGGTAGGTTATAACCCATCATCAGCTAATTGACACATAACTACCCTTCTTGGTGGATTTGTCTAGTAATGAATCATGACTCTATGAGCACTTCTACCCACTTAAATTATGCATCATCATCATTCCATCATTAGGCCTTCAACAGGCCAAAGAAAATATCACATGTATCCAAACCTCGCTTGGCCAGTTAGTATTTGATCTCATATATATATATATATATATATATGGGTCCCGTTCACCACCCTAAGCTTTACCACACACTTTAACAAACGTGTTTTGTCTTACATGGGTTAAAAGTTTTGGAATGGGCTGATTTTTGGTGAGGATGATCTCTATGGTGAGGAGATCATCCTCACCAAAAATCAGCTCATTCCAAAACTTCTAACCCCATTAAAATGATTTACAAGAAATGGACGGTCCACGATTTTTCAACGTGTAAACATGGGGTTAAACATTTCGGAATGGGCTGATTTTTGGGGAGGATGATCTTCTAATGATAGAGATCATCCTCACCAAAAATCAGCCCATTCCAAAACTTATAACCCATGTAGGACAAAAAACGTTTGTTAAAGTGTGTGGTAAAACTTAGGGTGCTGAATATTTCCCTATATATATATATAGGGTCCCGTTCGGCACCCTAAGTTTTACCACACACTTTAACAAACGCGTTTTGTCTTACATGGGTTAGAAGTTTCGGAATGAGTTGATTTTTGGTGAGGATGATCTCTATGGTGAGGAGATCATCCTCACCAAAATCAGCTCATTCCAAAACTTCTAACCCCATCAAAAATGATTTACAAAAAATGGACGGTCCACGATTTTTCAACGTGTAAACATGGGGCTAAACATTTCGGAATGGGCTGATTTTTGGGGAGGATGATCTCCTAATCATAGAGATCATCCTCACCAAAAATCAGCTCATTCCAAAACTTCTAACCCATGTAGGACAAAAACGTTTGTTAAAGTGTGTGGTAAAACTTAGGGTGCTGAACATTTCCCATATATATATATAAGGGTCCCGTTCAGCAACAAACATTTGGCAAAACATTTTTCAAAACATGGGTTAAAGGTTTTGGAATGGGCTGATTTTTGGTGAGGAGATCATCCTCATCAAAAATCAGTTCATTCCAAATCCTCTAACCCCATGTTTACAAGTTGAAAAATCGCGGATCGTTCATTTTTTGTAAACCATTTTTGATGGGGTTAGAAGTTTTGGAATGGGCTGATTTTTGGTGATGATGATCTCCTCACCGTAGAGATCATTCTCACCAAAAATCAGCCCATTCCAAAACCTCTAACCCATGTTTTGAAAAATGTTTTGCCAAAATGTTTGTTGCTAAACGGGAACCTATATATGGGTCAGGTTCAAGGGCCATATGAGAAAACATATGTAAAAACTTTCGTTTTTAATAAAATTTTAAAATATGGGTTAGAAATTTTGGATTGAGTTGATTTTTTGTGAGGATGATCTCTATGATGGGAAGATCATTCAAAAAAAAAAAAAATCAGCCCAATCTGAAACTTCTAACCCCATTAAAAGTGATTTAGAATGTGGACCGTCGATTTTTTACCAATTTTTATCACTAATTTGTAAATCACTTTTGATGGATTTAGAAGTTTCTGATTGAGCTGATTTTTTGTGAGGATGATCTTTTTATCATAATGACCATCCTTGCAAACAATCAACTCAATCCAAAACCTCTAACTCTTATTTTGAAAAATGAAAATTTTTTTCATATGTTTTCTCATATGGCCCTTGAACCGCCCCATATATATATATATATAGATATATATATATATATATAGATATATATATATATATATATATATATATATATTATATATATATATATATATATATCTATATATATATATATATGGGTCAGGTTCAAGGGCCATATGAGAAAACATATGTAAAAACTTTCGTTTTTAATAAAATTTTAAAATATGGGTTAGAAATTTTGGATTGAGCTGATTTTTTGTGAGGATGATCACTATGATGGGAAGATCATCCAAAAAAAAAAAAAAAATCAGCCCAATCTGAAACTTCTAACCCCATTAAAAGTGATTTAAAATGTGGACCGTCGATTTTTTTACCAATTTTTATCACTAATTTGTAAATCACTTTTGATGGATTTAGAAGTTTCTGATGAGCTGACTTTTTGTGAGGATGATCTTTTCATCATAGTGACCATCCTTGCAAAAAATCAGCTCAATCCAAAACCTCTAACTCTTATTTTGAAAAACGAAAGTTTTTTCATATGTTTTCTCATATGGCCCTTGAACCGCCCCTTATATATATATATATATATATATATATATATATATATATATATATATATATATATATGGGTCCCGTTCGGCACCCTAAGTTTTACCACACACTTTAACAAACGCGTTTTGTCCTACATGGGTTAGAAGTTTCAGAATGGGCTGATTTTTGGTGAGGATGATCTCTATCGTGAGGAGATCATCCTCACCAAAAATCAGCTCATTCCAAAACTTCTAACCCCATCAAAATGATTTACAAAAAATGGACGGTCCACGATTTTTCAACTTGTAAACATGGGGCTAAACATTTCGGAATGGGCTGATTTTTGGGGAGGATGATCGTCTAATCATAAAGATCATCATCACCAAAAATCAGCCCATTCCAAAACTTCTAACCCATGTAGGACAAAAATGTTTGTTAAAGTGTGTGGTAAAACTTAGGGTGCTGAACATTTCCCTATATATATATATATGGGTAGCATTCAATGGCCAACTTTTTGGCAAAACATTTTTCAAAACATGAGTTAGGAGTTTTGGAATGGGTTGATTTTTGGTGAGGATGATCTCTACGGTGAGGAGATCATCCTCACCAAAAATCAGCCCATTCCAAAACTTCTAACCCATGTTTACAAGTTGAAAAATCGTGGACCGTCCACTTTTTATAAACTGTTTTTGATTGGGTTAGAAGTTTTGAAATGGGCTGATTTTTGGTGATGATGATCTCCTCACCGTAGAGATCATCCTCACCAAAAATCAGCCCATTCCAAAACTTCTAACTCATGTTTTGAAAAATGTTTTGCCAAAAAGTTTGCCATTGAACGTGACCCTATATATATATATATAATGGGTCCCATTCGGCACCCAACATTTTGCCCAACAATTTACCCAACATGTTTTGTCCTACATGAGTTAGAAGTCTTGGAATGGGCTGATTTTTGGGGAGGATGATCTCCTCATCACATAGATCATCATCACCAAAAATCAGCCCATTCCAAAACTTTTAACCCATGTAAGACAAAACATGATGGGCAAATGGTTGGGTACTGAACATTTTCATATATATATATATATATATATATATATGGGAACGGTTCGGCAGCCCTAAAGTTTGCCAAGTTTGGTGCCAAATATTTTTTGTAAATCACTTTTGATGGGGTTATAAGTTTTGGAATAGGCTGATTTTTTGTGAGGATGACCTCTACGGTGAAGAGATAATCCTCACAAAAAATCAGCTCATTTTGAAACTTCTAACCCTAGTTTACAAGTTGAAGAATCTTGGACCGTCCTATTTTTGTAAATCACTTTTGATGGGGTTAGAAGTTTTGGAATAGGCTGATTTTTGGTGAGGATGATCTCCTCATCATAGAGATCATCCTCACAAAAAATCAGCTCATTCCAAAGCTTTTAACCCATATTTTGAAAATTGTTTGGCACCAAACTTGGCAAACTTTAGGGCTGTATATATATATATATATATATATGAGTTATCAAATTGAGTTGCTCTACGAGCTTAGCTCCCAAGCATAGTCTTAAACATGAATCCATCCTAGTTCATGTTAACTTATCTATTGAGTTTAGTCCCACATCGTACACTCATTGTCTTGTTTCTCTCATTATAAACTCTTGGGCCTCTCCACTCATTGCCAATTGGTTTTGAGTTGGACTCTCAAACTTATTATGGTATGATAGTCTTGGTCATCTTCAAGACTTCAACATCTTTTAAATCGGGAAACTAACTCTCCCACCCCGTGAGATCAACTCCTTTGAGAAAAACTAGTAGTGCATCCGTGAATGGAGGTGGTGAGACAAAATCTCTTGAGAAGACATTAGAGAACAATGGTGATGAATGCAACATTTCAATGGCAACATGGCGTTCATCTTGATTGTGATGGGAGTTATCTTCTAGCAATCTTCTTCATTTCCTCTTTTTTCTTATGATGTATTGTTGGAAATTTATCTTGGTGAACTGAAAGAATTCGGTGAAGGAGATTTTTAGGACTTCAAGGCTTGAATGAAATTGATCTCTTTTAGACAAGTATTTTCCCTTCTGATTAGAATCATAGTACACAAAGGGTCAACGAACAAATACCTTCAGGATATAGAGAAGTCTACACTGGAATTATTAAATCAGAATATGTACAATCCAATTTAATATAAAACACTCGAAAAAATTAAAAATTGACGATACCAAGTACTTAAGTTTAGAAAAAGGAAAACACAAAATTTGTAGTAAAGAAATCTGATTTTTTGTTTGCTTTTTGTAGTCATTTTTGTGCATGTTGACCAAAAGCCATGATTTAATATTTCTTGGTTCAATAGCCACTGGAGTGTGTCTGCTCTCAAATCTAACAATCCAGATCATACCCTATCGAAGGTATGTGTCTCATACCTTTTAATCAACACCTATTAGTTGACTTTGCTTGATTTAATGGTTCTAATCGCATCTGATCGATTTTCACTTAATCTAAAGGATCTGCTCATCCCTAGTCGAAAATCAATCATGAATCAACACACTTGATCAATTCTCAATCAGATATTATTTTGATCCATCGTATCCAATCGATTTCTGATTGGAAATTAACGTGGTAGTGTGGTGAAGATCACACATGATTTATCACACATGACAAATCAAGTACAATCATTGGATATTTTCGTATCCCGAAAATTTTTAGGGCTCCTCACGACGATGTGTATGTGTGAAGTGCAAAGTATGCCTCAAAGCGCCCAATGCATCCTAGCTCCCAATCGACCTTTCGCACGACGCACGTACGCGGGTGGCGCTTCTCACTACCTCGAAGCACCAGATCAAAGCCTTAAAGGTGTGATACAAATACAACTAACTATGTTGACTTCTTCTTATAAGGTACATCATTTTCTCACTTGTGAGTAATATAGGACTAAACCGTATGTACACAAAAATCCCTAAAATCTAACTTAAGAAAAATAAAAAAAATTAAACCACAAAAATCTGAATTTTATTTTGAAAATGCTCAACATATATTATGGTGGTGTTACCATAGTTGGGTGCCAATTGATAAGATGATGGTAACAAACGAAAGCACTCATGCAATGGTGACAACTCTAATGAGATTTGTCGGTTCGCATATCAACCATTTGACGAAATGCCATTAGAAACAGGAACAATAGATTAAGAGCTTTAAATGTCTCTTGTTAATGAACAATGTTGAGGGCAACATGATTATTGTTGCAGTCATTAGATTCACAGGAAATTGATGGTGGTTCTACGAGAATCTATCAAAGGTAATGAAACAAACCATTAGGAGAACAAAATGCTAGACAGACAACAACAAAGCCGCCCATCCGATGATTCCAAGATCTTAAACTTGATCAGAAGACCAAGGCTCTGATACCACAATCAGTTTGGGGGTCCAACTCAAAACCAATTGGCAATGAATGGAGAGGCCCAAGAGCTTATAAGGAAAGAGACAAGGCAATGAGTGTTCAATGTAGAACTAAACTCAACATGGCCCCATACATGTGGGCCAGACCAGGGCAAAGCACATAAACTAGGTGACTTGGAAGAAAGAAAAACCCACTCTGATACCATGATAAATTGAGGATCTAACTCAAAACCAATTGACAAGGAGTGGAGAAGCCCAGGAGCTTATAAGGAAATATTCAAGGCAATGAGTGTCCGATGTGGGACTAAACTCAATACAACCAACTACACCAAAAGAACGATATGTTGGAGAGGGGAAAAACGAGAGGGTCATAGGACTTAACTAGGGTATAACAAACTTGAGAGTGGAGGAAATATACACTCAATAGTTCAAATGGTTAGGCATGTTCAACAAAGGCCTATTACAACAATAGTTAAAACACATGATCAAATTGAAGGTCCAAAAAGAGTAAAAAGAAAATAATAGCATAGATGAAGATGGTGAAATCAAATTTGTACCCAAATACGAATGAACTTTCAATGATGGAAGACTTAGTTTTACACAAAGTGAAATGGAGGAATATGATTCATTTAACCGATCCCAATTTTTGGGATAGATAATTAAAGCTTTGTTGTTGTTGTTTACATATGCCTTGAAAAAGAAATGTAATCCACATAATTGAGATATGATGTAAATAAGTTGACAATGATGAACATCATAAAGGCCTTATATATTGCAATTACCCCAATTTTAGCTTTGATTCTACCCTCAAAGGTGGTGATTTGCTAAGTTGGTTAAAGTTTGTACGTGTTGATACTAGGATTTGGGTTCAAAACCCACCCTTCACTCACTAATTATTAACTATTGATCTCGTTTGCACAAATATATATACACTAATGATGATTTGACACTCTCTTTTTTAGATGCCCCCCTGGGATCATAGAACCATACATCGTTTACCTTGGGATACACAGAACATAAATCTTTTTTTTTAAATCTTAAAACAATTTAGTTTCTTAAATCTTTTTTATTTTTTTATTTATTCATTATACATTAATTTTCTAGTTCCCTAGTGGTGTGTATATATAAGTTGGGATCCATTGACTCCTAAGAATGACTCATGAAAAAAACACATAATCCCAACCCTTTAAACACAAAATCCAATGATTGAGATTTATGAGTATCTTGATAACACAAATCTTAGAGATACTTATTTGAGGATAAGTCTTAACTATTGGATTTTGCATTTAAATGGTTAGGATCATGTGTTTTTTTCATGAGTCATTATTTGGAGTCAAGGGATCCTAACCTATGTATATGTAGGGTGGCATTTTGCTCACAATCTTATTCTCACAAAAGTCTCACAACACGTTTTTCCTATGTAACTTAAAATTTTCGAATTGAGTTGATTTTTTGTGAGGATGATCTCTATGGTGAGGAGATCATCCTCATCAAAAATCAGCTGAATCTAAAACTTCTAAGTCCATCAAAAGTGATTTTAGAATTTTGAACCCTCGATTATGTTATCGAAAATTTGTAACTCACTTTTAATGAACTTAGAAGTTTCAGATTCAAAAGTGGTGAGGAGATTATCTTCACAAAAAATAAACTCAATCTGAAACTTTTAAGCCACATAAGACAAAACATATTGTAAGACTTTTGTAAGAATAAGATAGTGAGCCGAACGCACTCGACTTAGCCTAATCAAAATATTAAAAAATGGACAAGCAAGCAAAGGATTAAAAATGGCCAATCACTGCAAATTTTAAAATGGATTGAAAAAAATATCTTTTTTGAAAATTTTGTTCTCTCTCTCTCTCTCTCTCTCTCTCATATTTTGTGTACATGCATGTGTATGTGGATTTAGGTAAATATCTAGATTCAGCACTCGTTTAGATTCTCAAGATATGGAGTATGATCTTTATGCCTTATGGCATTTGTTTAAATTGGACAAAGCTATCCATCCTTTTGTCTCTAGACCTAAAGAGATGGCTGCTGTGTGATTTGTGCAATTAAAAATGTAAACTCAGCCACCTTAGATAATCACATATGTAGACCAACTTTAGTGCAAAAGCTACTTTTAACACACACCATTGTAATCTTACTTCATTTATTTATTTATTTTGTGAGAAGCCCCACTAACAAAAACTCACATTGGTTACCTTTGGGATTAACCTAAATTTCAAATCAAACAATTTATGATGCTTAGTGCTTTCTTACATAAATTAAATTAAATTTGTACAAATTGTCACTTTTAATTTATCTTAAATGAAAAATCAAATACTTTATGGTTAGTGCCTTCGGAGATAGAATAATTTGTACTAATCGTTAATTAAAATTTAAAATTATTATAGAAGATTTGAAGATAAACAAGATCAATACTTTTTAGATTTGGGGTTGACAAGACCTAGATCTTTTCATTATAAGATATTTCCGACTTAACAAGGGGCCCAATTCTTCGTAGTAAGGCTTCATCATTAATGATTATGAGGTGTTTATGATTAAACCATGTAATGATGTTTAATTTAAATGATTAAGTGAATTGAGGTAGGAAAAGCAGTTATGAACACACTTGAATTAATAAAATATGTTGTCCCAAGATAGAATTTAATAGTGAAATGGAATTAATCAGATTGGGTTGGGCCTATTTTAAAATAATTTGTCATACATATGGCCAGGCCATTGATACTCCTTTGTAATGGTCGAAGCCCAGTTGTTTGTTTATTGAGGTCGACCAACATTAGATTTTTTTATGGCCTAAGCTTCGTTAAAAGCTTTATTTATTTATAAAGGAATAAAACTTTTGATCAAATTGCAATCTATGTATGCTCTCTCATTGATTTATTTTTGTGTCTGTATGCGCGTATTGGATGGGTGATTAAAGAAACATTGGGCGAACAGTGTAACAAGGTTGGATTGGATCCACGTTTAATTTGATAAGTTATTTATAAAGTCCAAATCATGAAAAATTATATTGAGAAGTATATATAGAGATAATTAACGTCAAAGACTATTTAATTTATCTATATATCTATATCTATATCTATATATATATATATATATATATATATATAGATATTAAAGTTAGACTTTATTGAAATTGCTTAATGACATTTATCTATAATACCTATAAATAAATAAATAAAAGAAAAAAAGAAAGCTTAGTTTTTTGTGAAATTGCTCGATGACATTTTTTGCAAGAGTGTGACTTCCTACAACACTGTGCGCCGACTAGGCGGTGTGCACAGAATTATAAAATTTTCACTTGTATTTTGAGGAAAAGCATATATAGTTTATGTGAACATTGACAGGTAAGTGCAGTGTTGTAGGAAGTCAGTTTAACATTTTTGTTTTGATAAATGGCTCTATCAAGAATTTGTGATAGTTACCAAAATGCCATTTAACAAAGACGATGAAAATCTTTTTTTTTTTTTTTTAATAACAAAATAGAAATATTTTATTATGGGTATTTAGAGTGACTAAACATGATTTTGTTGATTACTAATTATTTTTCTTTGTTAAGACGATAGACTTAAGGGAGTTGATACATCTTTCGTGACTCCTCTCCACTTCCACCATTTAGATTACAAATTCCCAAGACTTCAAGCTCCCATATTCGAGGAGTTGCATCTCTAATAAATAAATAAATAAGGGATTAGAATTGGAGTGTACCATTGCAACCTATTTGTCCATGTTATTCGCTCCCAAGCCACCAAGGTCATTCATGTGGCTTAGGTCCTCCAAGTAGAGCTGTCAACGGATGCTTATCGGTTTGGATACAACAATATTTGAATCCAAAATTTTTATCTAATATTTGAATTCAAATCAGACAGATGTTCTAAAATTCTATTCAAATTTGAATAATTTGTATATATAAAAAAAAAAACATAATTTTTCCCTATCCAATCGATTTTTCATTATTATACACAAAACTTATTATATATTATATTATTTATATAATAAATAAATAAAATAAAATGTAATATAAAAAATTAATCAAATAAAATAATATATATTATATATTATTTCAATTTGGATTTCATCGGATTCGAATATATAAAACTATCCGAATTTGAATCCAATATCCAAAATTCTCGGATAATATCCGATTTTTCGAATTCGAATTTTCGACTATCCATTGACACCCCTACCCCTAAGCCAGGACCACTTAGGTCGACCGTGCTAATGTTGAGACCAACGTTAATATTTTATATTGACTATGCTACAATGATTCCAACTCCCAAAAACAATCAAACATCGAAATTCATTTTCCGAGTTGCTATCAAACTCGCAATGCTTCAACTCCAACTCTTAATTTGTTGCAAGTTTAATAAACCCATCGAATAACTAAATCATGAATGAAGTACAAATGATTATCCTTTTTTTAGGTTTATTTTGTTTTTTGGTATTACAACCCAAACCAATACCAAAATAATGGATTCTAAAAATTAAATCTCTCTTACTTAATACATCATCTGAAATTCTTATAACACTTGGATTTAGAATTCAATAGTGACAAAGAAAGGACCACATCCCTTTATAATTCTCTATAGACTAAATCCAAATAATTCAATGAAGCTTAAAATATCCTCAAAAGTCTTATCTAAAAGAGTCGTGCCATAGTAACATTAAAATTGACATCATTTCACACATTGGTGTGCACATAACCATAGATACTTCTCACTCGTATCTCGATGAAATCATATATGGTTTTGTATAAACATCCATGTCAGCAATGTTTGAAACGATGTCCATTTCCATGTTACTTCAGCATTTTCTTATCCAAAAATGTAGGTGTGGACGAAGATGTCTTCTTCTAAAAAGATTGACATGTTTTTTATTTTCTAATCGATCAATTTCCAATACTAGTCACTTGGTTTTGATCATATTGTTTTTTTTAATGATTTTTAAGAATGTAAAAAAATATTGTTATTTGACATAAAATGAAATTTTTTTATTATTTATAAAGTCTAAATGAATTACCTTTACTATAATAATGAGAGAAGGCGGAGTAAAAGTGGTTCGACAACAAATTTTGGATCCCATAAATGCCTTCATCTTTACATTTAAACTTAATACAAACAAAAGTCATTTTGGTAAAAAAAAAAATAATAAGAAAATTACAACTTACACATTGCTTAGTATTCAAAATTACAAAAGTATCCTTTGTATTATGTGTCTCCAAAAACTTTTTAATTAATTTGTTAAATTACAAATAAGCCCTTTTGATACATGTGCCTTTGCACATGCCACCGTCTAGTATGAATAATGTTCAATAGGTTTGAACCAGTTTGGGAAGGATTGTTTGGGTTTTGTTCAAGCAGGGCTAGAGTCAGTTGATCCAAAGTCCAAACTGGGATCAACATTTGTCATGTTGATCCCAAAAAGCTGTTCTTAAAATAATGAACCATAATAGCCACATTAAGTCACATTAGAGATCAGCTATTTGATAAGTGCTCTATGGTTTCAATTATTCAATATAGTTGCTCTTCTAAGGACCAACCGGTATAATCCAACTAGTTTTGGATTTTTGTCTGTCAAAAGCAATTTTCGATCCAAAATCTTTTTTTTTTTGGTACGTATTCAGTTTTTGGATTTCCTAAAAAATATTAAGTGAAAAGCTAACCAAAAATTGCCTTGATGGTCGATCAATTTCTCTATGTACACATCACTTGGTTTTTCAATTTTCTTTTTTTCTTGATAGGTAAGCTGGATTTGGAGTATTTTGAGACTTCAAAGTTAAGGTTAATTAATGGGTTGGATTTTTGCCCGACCTGATTTGGACCTGGTTGGATGGTATTACTAGGCCCGATTAGTTATCAGGCTATGTTATGCCTAGGGCTGCAACCTGGAAGGGCAGGCCCGAGCTCAACCTGGGCTCAACCCGATTGATGGGCGAGCCCAAGCCGAGTTATGTTGAAGATGAGTTGAGCTTGGGTTAGAATATCTCAACCTGATTTCAGTTCAAGTTGAACTTGGGTTGAGGGTACAAGTAACTCAACTCAACCCAAAACTCATACTATATACTACCATATAAATATTTTTATATTAATTATATATTTTTTATGTAGTTTTTTTCATTCCATCTTGTTATTATGACTTGTGGGCAATTAGTAAATATTAATGTGAATTTTGGTTTTGTATGGTTTGTCTAAATATTCTCTCAACGATGGATTTGAAGGTTGTATACAATTTTATTTTTTGATTTTGTATTTATTTTTTTTAATGTAAATATTTTTTTTTTTGATAACTGGGTATCCATGTTGATGGCGGATCGGTCTCGTATCTGGGCTTTGCCCAGTCCATAGACCATGATCTTGTCGAAGGATTAGTTCCAGGGCACGTGCAATGCTAGCACATCACACGCACAAGATAAGTGAGGGTGCACCCTCGTGGGTGGGCCCTGAGGAATTAACGCTCATACTAAGTATCAAATTCACAACCTACAAACTTTCTCACCACTTATCAGTTCAAAATTGCCAATTGAGCCAACCCGTCGGGGTTGTAAAATTTATTTACTAATCAAAATAAAATTATGGTTATTCAACAAGTCTAATCCAACCAAACCGCCCAAAATTACCTAACTCAGATTGACTCGAACCCAACCAAATTTTAGAAGATTAAGCTCGGGTTGA
This sequence comes from Akebia trifoliata, assembly GCF_017979445.1. Classification (NCBI taxonomy): domain Eukaryota; kingdom Viridiplantae; phylum Streptophyta; class Magnoliopsida; order Ranunculales; family Lardizabalaceae; genus Akebia; species Akebia trifoliata. Next base: position 11,016,418 of record NC_141385.1, on the reverse strand, counting down.
GCTTGGGTTATTAAGCTTGGGTCTGATGGTCAAGTTGGGTTGAGTTTGATAGAGATAAGGTGTATGTATTATAATAATGTGCATGAAGATACAATATATCAATACTATAGCGTATCTCATCACATATCTAGCAAATATTAAATTTGCATTAATTAGATTAAATTAAGATTACATAGAGATATTATATTGGGTTGATTGATTATGTTTTCATATTCATGGATATTTTGAATCTATATAAACCCTATGAGATATGTAATCACCATCCTAGAATTTATCAATAAAATTAAGATTTCTTTAGAGCTTGGGTTGAATGTTTTGATACTTGAGTTGAGCTTGGGTTTACCCACCGACCCGCCTAAAATGAGTCTTTGAAAACTGCAAAGAAACAACACCTAACTCTTCTAGAAATATGTATTAGCTAATTAATTGAGGATGATGGACTCTTAAGTCCTGTTTTAGAAAAGTATATAATCTGTTTCTACTAATAATTGGGATACATTTGTGACCGTTAATTCTATCTTGGATACCATCAATCACACGTCTTGGAGTTTTTGCATCCCTTGATCGATGGGTTTGGTGGACTTCCTACGCCATCTTAATTAGGTGATGTTTGTTAAACTGGAAAAAATAAGTGATGAATAGCATTAAGTGCAGAAAAAGTTGTTTATTTAGATACAAAATCATGTTTGTTACACATTACTGAAACTGATAAATTATCTTTTTTACCCTTACAATCACATTATACATTGTTTGCATGTTTCAAATGCCTATTTCTTATCAAACACAATACAATATATTATTTCTTTAAATAATAAATAATGCTAAAATTTTCAATTTCGAAATAATAATTTTTATTTATAAAATCCCACAAATTTTAAATTAAAAACAATAATGTAATACAAGTCACCAAAATTTGAAATCAACATCGAAATAACTTAATTATGGATGAATCCAAATAGACCATAAATGATGAATTCTAACTAAATTGCAGCGAAAAAAAAAAAAAAGTACTAGAATTCCACATTCCACAAACTTGTTAAAATAAATAAATAAGCCACAAAGATGAATCTTTAATTTCGTCAGAACATTTTCTTTTACTAACTAAATAACAGCAAACCCAAACAAAATTCCATAATTTGACATAAAATCAAAATATGATTGAATTTAATGGCCCTGCTTGAATGACCAATTTCTCTCTAAAGATGAAATTTCGAAGAAGTTTATATATAATAATAAATAAATAAAAGACATCTTTTTTACAATTCAAATAAACTACAAATGATAAATTCTTAACTAAATTACAGCAAACAAAAAAAAAAAAACAGAAGAAAAGAAAACGATAATAGAATTTCACAAACTTGTTAAAAAAAAAAAACTCACAAAGAAGAATTAATAAATTAATTAAATATATATTCAAAAGAACTACATTTAAATCCTCTCTACTCAAACGACATTCAAAACAAGCTAAAACATCCTCAAATTGAATCTCTAACTTATAACTCTCACCACCTTCAACCACCCAAAACTCAAATTTTTTCCTTTCAGGTATAATCTCAGCCTTTACGCTCTTCCATGACTCCAAAACCTTCAAACATTCTTTTTTCCACCAAGAAACCCACTTGCAAGACTCTTTTCAATAACCCGATGTTGGGCTTCGGTTGGTCAAACGATGATCTCTTCGAATGATGGTGAGATTTTTAAATGAATGTTTTGAAAAACAAGCTTTCCTTGTTCAGAGAGGAGGTTAATGGTGTTTGCAGCAGAAATGATTTCAAATTAAACTCGACCCACACCTTTGGACTTCTCATTTTTACACTCTGTGAAGATTTCGATGGCAAAGACATAATCTTTCTCAAGTGTGGACTCAAAAAATTTGAAGAGTTCTTTAGCAATGACTGATAAAGGGATGTTCGATACTCTTACTGTGGTTCTTTTCATAGCCATGGCCGTGTGCAAGAGAGATAAAGAAACGGAAACTCAAAGAGAAAAATAAGAGAGAGACTGCCATGGTGTGGGTTTATTAATTTGTGGGGTATTTATATAAGTATCCATAGGATATAAGAGGTAATATGCTTTTAAGTACAAGGGCATACTTGTTCATGCCGAAAAAGAGAAGTGCTTATCGTTTCAACACCAAAATTCAACATTAAAATAGTGTTAAATTTTTTTCACTTATTTTCAGCTATAAGCACTAAAAATATGAAGTAAACAAACGCATTAATTTAACAAAAAGTGTTGAAATTTTTTTTTTCAACATTAAACGCTGAAAAATAACATAAACAAACACCGTCTTAGTGTATATAGTTGCACTGAATACACTCCAGCTTTAAGCTCATATATATATATATATATATATATATATATATATATATATGGGTAGCATTCAATGGCAAACTTTTTGGTAAAACATTTTTCAAAACATGAGTTAGAAGTTTTGGAATGGGCTGATTTTTGGTGAGGATGATCTCCTCACCATAGAGATCATCCTCACCAAAAATCAGCCCATTCCAAAACTTCTAACCCATGTTTACAAGTTGAAAAATCGTGGACCATCCATTTTTTGTAAACTGTTTTTGATGGGGTTAGAAGTTTTGGAATGGGCTGATTTTTGGTGATGATGATCTCCTCATCACCAAAAATCAGCCTATTCCAAAATTTTTAACTCATGTTTTGAAAAATGTTTTACCAAAAAATTTGCTAAAAAGTTTGCCATTGAACACCCCCATATATATATAGAGAGAGAGAGAGAGAGAGAGAGGGAGAGAGAGTTTTTCAAAACTAATGACAAATGGTCAAAGAGAAAGGTACTTTTATATGTGGGTCTCCATTTATTTATTTGTTAATGTAAGAAACTATTTGCTTTGGATGTAAGGAAATGACTGTCATGTTCCAATTTATACATGTTCAGATTCCTAGGACAGATCTTAAATTATTTTTTTAAAAAGGTAATTTAGTTGTTATCCCTCCAGCTCTGGTAAATAATTGAGATACCTTTATGTTTTCAAACTAATGTTATACCCCTTGACTGTGATCTTTGGTGAGAGACTAATACAAAATAATCAAAATGCCCTCATTTTTGATTGATTTATTTATTTTTAAATCTAAGTCGTGAATTGTGATGTCAACACTCACAGACTTTAACAAACTTAACAAGCGATCACCTCCTTCAACCTCTTGTAATGACTAATGATATTTTAGAAACTAACTTGAAAATGGCCAAAATAACCTCATCTTCAGTAGTGAGTAATTACTAGGTGAATGTGGGTTTTGAATCCAAGTCGTGGCATGACTTTAACCAAATAAGTAAGTTGTTGGTATGATCTCTTGCAATAACCAAACAAGTATGTGAAGACACCAGTTTCAAATCCTAAGCACTCAAAATCTTCGGAAAGTAGCACCTTCTTCAACCTCTTGTCAATTTTTTCTTTTTCTTTTTTTCAAAAGATCATTGTAAAAAATCCCATCTTGTTCTTCATATTTGTTATAATAATAATAAAAATTAGAGGTTAAAGATGAGGCTAATGTGGACATTTTCTGTTGCTCTCAAAGAAGATCATGATCAAGGGGTATATCATCAGTTTGAAAAAGCAGAGGTATATCTTAAATATTTATCAAAATCTATAGGGATATATTTAAATAAATAAATAAAAGAAACAACAAGAACAAAAGGAAGATGATTAGGGTGGGGATGGGCCTTGATGCCTTGAAAGTCAGTTTAAGATTTTATAGGAGATGTGTAGTGCTTTTGTTCAACAAGTTCCTGCTTTACAGGTCTCAACCAAGGGGGCAAGAGAGAGATGCCACCAAGCACATTCAGCCATCTTAAAAGATTTAGTTTTGAAGTTGGTTAGTGATGATGATGAGGAGACAGTGATGGGTTTGATTATTTGATTTAAATTTTCAGAAAAAAAAATAAAAAATAAAAAAAATTGGGCCACAGATATGGATGTTTGTTGGTCTATTAAGAAGTAGAGATGACTAAAAAACTCACATCATTTAATGATTGAAAGAAACATTTAGGCCTTGTTTGGAAGTGACTCATCCAACAAAAGTACTTCTATAGAAGTCTCTCTTTCGTTGCAAAATTTACCATTTGAGGAGAATGTTTAATAATTGCTTTTTTTTTAGAATCAAATTCTTTAGATATTTTAATAATTATATTACAAAATTTTGATCCTTTTGAACATTAGTTTAATATATTAGGACATTTTGAGTGATCTTTTCGTCATTAACTCAAAGAATAGGGTATTATTATCTAAGAAAGCCGTACCCCTTGTTGGTAATTTCCTGTTTAATTCGTGAAAAATTCACGAATTTTTTTTTTTTTCAATGAACGTAATTCTCTAGATTATTGAATTATTCAAAATAATTCACATATTTTAAATTAAAAAAGAATTAAATATTTGTTTATAAATTTTTTATAAAACTCAATAATAATAAATATATAAAAAAAAAGCTACTGTAACTTGTCGTAAAGTATAAATTTGTAAGTTGTAACATATAATAGAAGTTCGCTTCTCTTCTCTTAATGAGTTTCTCTTCTTTTCATTTCTCTCAATTCAAACACAACTTTAAATTTTGTAAGATTTTTACAACTATTAAAAGAGTTTTTGCACATTTTTTATCTTTTTCCTTTGGTGAGAAGTGAAAATCTATTATTAAACTGTAATTTCCAACCTGAAAACACTTTGGGGCCAAAATTGTGGGAAGTGACCCCCCAAAAGCGTTCAAACGCTACCTTAACATTTATGTACCAATTTCTCTCATTTGGTTGAAAACTGAGAGCGACCCCAAAGACTAGTTGGCGCACGTTAGAAACATTCATTAGGATTTGCTAAAATGCACTGAGAATGGGGACTAAACTCCCAATAATTGGTAGTTTATCCACTTTATTCAGCCAATAGTCCAAATCATGTGGCCTAGGTTTGATTGGTTAACTAATATGGTGCAGGTTAGACTTTCACAATGAGTAATTTACAAGAGGTGGGTCAGATCTGTACAAATTCAACAAAATATCTTGTCAACATTTGTAATTTAAAAAAAAAAAAAAACTGCTATCGACACCCGACTTTTACTTATTAGGCATCAACTTTTTAAATAATTTATCAAAGCCCGATTAAAAATTAAAACACACTCTTCAAACATTACAAATGTTTGACTCAAATTATAATCTCGATATTACAAGGCATTATAACACTCATTCGAACAATTTCAGTAGCTGTTTACAATTATGATTAGGCTTCCCACTATGAAAACGAAAAGAAGAAAAAAAATAAATAAGTCCAGCAAAAAAAATTATAAAAAGAGAGAGCTTCTATTGGCACCCCAACTTTTACTTATTCTTAATCATTCACTTATTTTCTTGATATATTTTTTAATACGTGTGTGTAAGTTATGACAAAATTCTAGTTTCGGTACATTGTTTATTTTAATTCCCCAAAACATGTTCTCCAGTGAATTCGTCACTTTTAAAATCAACGAATCCGCTAATAAATTACTAGTGAGATTGCAGGTAACGACGAGATCACTGATATTTTATCAATGAATTCGTTGATTATAATGTGATGAATTCACTGCATTAACATGTTTTAAGAATTAAAATGAACAGTGTATCAGAATCGAATTCAATGCATAAAATGGTAACTCATCTTATTTTTAATTGGGATGTAATAAGTAAAATTTGGGGTGTCAATGGCAGATCTAAATTTTTTCCCTCCCTTGTGTTTTAGCATGGTAGGTGAAGAAGGTTTTCTGTAGAAAGACAACCTTTTTTAGGCTGTTTGATAGAGAAATCTCTCTTTTTCTTTCAAATTTTTTTTTTTTCTTAATAGTAATGGTGACCAACCACCAGGAATCCAGGAAATTTGCTTCTAATGTTCACAATTAGAATTAAGAAAAAAAAGCAAGCGGGCTTGATTTTGTTAATTTTTCCTCTGAAAACCAGGGAATAAGTTCCATGTCCTCTCTCATGCTATTCTGTTTCAGTACTTTAATTATTGAACTGATTTCTGCAGTCACCCACACGTGAAACACCATTGTTTTGCCATGCTTTCACCATGAAAAATTGGTTACCTCTACATTCATATAGATGAAACAACATTTTTTTATGGCTTTAATTGCATGGGTTCTGTTTTAAAATCTCCTCTTGAAATACCCATTTGGGCAACCCTTTTGATCTTCAAATTCCTGCTAAAATAGCTATGAAAGAAGACTAAATCTTGATTTTCTGTAATGGGTATTGGTTAGTTTGAGTTTTGAACCAATTAATTTGATAAGATAATGGTTTATCTGTGATGGGTATTGGTTATTTTCTTTGAATTCTAGTGGAAGTATGATCATAATTACTTTAACACTTGATGAAGCTTTTTGATTTGTTCTGCATAAATTTTCCGAAGAAGACGAAACGAATTCTTGAATGATGGATGAGAATGAGGACCCATCTTCATGTTTGTTTATCTCCAAAGAAAAGTCTGACAGCTTGTATCCAATGTACTTTGGTGTTTCGTGTGCATTTGTCGCTCTCAAACTCCTTTCAGGATCTGAAATCAAGGATCGACAAATGTCAGAAACACGGGATAAAATGCTTCAAGGAAGTGCCCATCTCTTGGGATTGCTTGTGTGGAAAATTCAGAGGGGAGAAGCCATAAAGGGGAGATTTGAGCTTGTCGAGAAGCTCAAGAAAGCCGAAATGGAGCTAATAGAATTGAAGAAAAGGAGAAGTGAAGATGCAAAAGCAAATGAGAAAGTAGTACGCATCTTCGCCACGCAAGAACAAAGCTGGTTAAGCGAAAGGAAGAAGCTACGACAGCAAATCGGAGCTCTTCTTAATGAATTACATGTCGTAGAGACGAAGAAGGAAGAAATTATCTTAAATTTGGATGGGAATTTACAAGAGAAGGAGCTTTTAATACAATCTAGAGATAAGGCCTTGGAGGAAGAAGTGGGGAAGATAAAAGAGCTTGAAGAAAAGCTAAAGAAAGCCGAGGATGTCACGGAGGAATTACGATTGGCTTCGAAGAAAGAAGCCCAATTACATTCGTTGGAGCTTAGGAAGCACAAAACCGCTTTTATAGAGCTCGTCTCGAACCAAAGGCAACTTGAAGCTGAGATGGGTCGAGCCCTTCGACAACTCGAGGCTTCAAAGGACAAGCTTGACTCGGTCTATAAGCAAAAGGAGGAATCGGTGTCAATGGTTCATAAGCTATCAATGGAAGTCGTAAAGATGCGTAAGGACTCGGAACAAAAGGACAACATCTTGTCTGCAATGCTGAGGAAATCCAAATTGGATACAACAGAAAAACAAATTTTGTTGAAGGAGGTGAAAATATCAAAGGCGAGGCGGAAGCAAGCCGAGCTAGAGACGGAGAGATGGAGAACATTGTGCGAGTCCAAACATGAGAGGCAATCTTCGAGAAGTAATTTTACCAACCAATTTGATTCGAGAGGGGTGCAACCCGTTGAGGCTGGCGGCTCACAGTATCGAAGGACTGGGTTGCAGCCGACAGACGATAGGGTGAACCCCAAAACTCATCTTCTTGAGTACTTGGAAGCTGAACATAGAAAGGAGAGGGACTTTCTTGCACCCCAGAGAGTGGTTAATGCTATTTCTGACTGTTCTGATCAATATTCTCCTGAAGGAAATAGAGAACTTGGTAAGATCAGATTCTTGATTTCAGATTTTCGTTCTAATAATCGTGCATTTTTTTGAGCATGAAACCCTAGATCAAACTATAAAACTAGTAAAAATAAAAGATAATAATACAAAAAACAGCAAGATAAGCTCCATTCCACTCTTTTGTTTAAATGGTTAAAAGTACAGTTTGGATTATGATCTTTATGTTTCTTATGTTTTCTTTTCTTACTTGCTATGAAGTGATCACGGCCGATGTTAAGCAGTTGGAAGTTTGGGTTCGCTCCGAAACAGAGAAGAACACAACAATGCTTGAGCAAAGACATCACTTAGAAATAGATGCATTTGCAGAACAATTGAGACTAAAAGATGAGAAGTTAGAAGCTTTTCGCTGGAGGTTTCTAAGCATGGAACTAGAATCAAAGCAGCTTCAATCCCATATCGAAGGACTTGACAAGAAACTGTCACAGCTCATAGAGGAAAACATGAAACTAGAAGCCTTGTTGTTAAACCAAGAAGCAGAGTCGAAGTCTTTAAAAGAAAAATTCACTAGTGTGCAATTAAATCCCTCACATTGCCAAATGACCAACTCAAACTCTGCACCGAAGGATCTGACCGCAGATCAAACACCCATTTGGATGAAACCAAGCGAAGGGAAAGAAGAAGAAAACCCATTGGAGGATCAGTCCCAAGATGTTAGTTTGGTAGTCCAAGCTCAAGGAGAAGAGATCGAAGTAGAGAAAGAGGTCACCATGGACACGGGTCACGTTGGGCAACAATGTGTGAGTCCGGAGAAGGTCGAGGTTTTCAACAAGTTAGCATTGGATAGCCAATGTTTGATTAAAAAAGACACTTCAACGTCGAAATTGGATTTCCATGCTTTAGGAGTTTCTTACAACATTAAGAGGCTTAAGCAACAACTTCTCCTACTTGAGAAGTTAGTAGGAATGAAAAAAGAATGTGAAGAGAGAGGGAATGAGGATGATGAATTGCATGGGATAAAGGGTTTAGTTGTATTAATGCCTTTGCTTAATAAACAAGTCAGTAGGTATCATTCCCTCCAAGAGAAGATCGACGACCTTTGCAGACGGATGGTAAGGCCTTAACCCATAATCGAGGTTCACTAGTGTCTCTCTTCGTATAATCGAAACTATAAATTTTTTGCTTCTCTTTTTTGTTATTTTTCAGAATGATAATGATTTAGATGGAAGTGGCGTAGACTCGAGAATTGCAAGAACAAAGGAGGGGACTAAAACACTAGAGAATTTCCTCGAAGAAACATTTCAGTTACAAAGATACATGGTTGCAACAGGGCAGAAATTAACGGAGATACAATCAAGGATCGATTCTGGGTTTGTAGACAGAGCCGAAGAGGTTAATAAGTCTGCGAGCTTTGATATGAAGCGGTTCTCCGACAGTGTGAGAACCCTCTTCAAGGAAGTACAAAAGGGTCTAGAAGTTCGGATCACTCGGATTATAGGAGGCCTTGGAGGGACTCTGGCTTGTGAGGGGATTATACATATGAGGAACTAGTGTTCATCAATCCCTCTTCTTAATGTGAGATAATAAAATTAAGATGAAATTTGAGAATAATTCATCAATCATTGTGTGTAAGGAGCCAAGCTTAAGGCTTTGAATTATATTGTAACAATCAAGTATTGAGTTTGTATAGAAAAATTTAGTCTCAATTTTCTTAAGCACCACAGCCATAATAAGTCCCGACTACGACTATTCCCGATCCAATCCGATAATTTAAGTTCTGGGTATTGGGATCCAATAAGGACCCGGTCTGATAAGATAAACGGACAGGTTTGGGATCAATCTTGATTTGATTCGATCGATTGTCGAATTTGATTCGACCAAAGCCCATACAGGATCAAGAAAATAGATAAATAAATATTTTTTTCTTCAATTCTACCACTCCATACAAATGAGGCCTTGAACTGGTCTCTAAGGTCCCTTCTCAAAATCCCTTATCTAAGATCTTTTATCCAGTCTAAAATAGCTTGTCAATTAAAACTTAAAGCATTGAAAAAAAAAAAAAAAAAAAACCAACAACAACAACAAACTCCCAATTGTTGAGACCTTTTTAAGGTCCTCCCCATTTTAAGCTAAGATTTTTTTTTTTTCAACAAAAGCCTTTTTTTTTTCCTTATTAGAAAATAACATAAAAGAGGTATTTTTTTGGGGGTATTTTGGACATACCCTCTACATTTTGCAGAATACCCCCCCCCCCCCTTGAACTCAATCATGTGTGATACACTTATATAAAATGACTTAAATGCCCGTGACTTCAACCTCTACCGACCCATAATAAAAAAAAAAAACCTTAGATTTTTTTCTCTTTTAAAATCATTCTTCTTTAACGCATATTTTTTACTTTCAAATCCAATCATCTTTAACTTTAAGATTTTATCTAATTTAAACTTCAGACCGAAGAAATTTACCAGAGGTTAATGATCATGGAGATTCTAAATTTTGGGAAGAAAATCAAGGGTATTTTGTTTTGTTTTTGTTTTCTTGCCAGTATGAAAGTAAGGGCATTGAGGTCATTCAGTAATGGTTTTTCAGAGACGACTGAGGTCAAGGGATATGTCATCATTTTGAAAACATAGGTGTATCTCAAATATTCACCAAAATGTGGAAGGGTATGTCTAAATCACCCTATTTGTATTTTCAAGAAGATAGAGAGATAACAGGCGAACTAGGGTTAGGGTTTCTAGAGTGATTTTTCTTGATTTAACAGAGAGAGAGAGAAAGAGATGGATCCGAAGCTCACAGAGGTTTCGCAGCTGTTTGAGAGATTCAAAGCAGCTTTTATAAGGAACGATTTCGACAACTGCACGAATCTCCTCTCCCAACTCAAGGTTACACCTCTAATTTCGAAGACTTTTCGTAAAAATTTCTTGTTTTGATAGCTTTTATGAATCTGTTAGAAATTATTTTTTAAAAAATTGGAATTTTGGAACATGACTTCTTCAAAAGAATATAATCCCCAAATACCCAAATTTTGAAATCTCAATTGGTCAATTTTTATTTCAGTCAGGACTGAAACTGATACTGAAAATGGGATTGAAACCTTAGACAGAAGAACATTGGAACCTCAATTACTTAGCAAAACCAGAGCCAAAATTCCAACTTTCTTGTATTTTGGTTTAGAAAAATTGTCAATTAATGTGTTAGCCCCATTGGAAAGTTAAATTCATTACAACGTAAGAATAGATTCCGTTATATATCCGAGTAGCGGGATCATACACATTCATGTGGTTTCATCATTCCAATAATCATTGACTTGGATTTATGTGGGGTTTTTTTTTTTTTTTTTTACATAAAAATTTATTTTTATATTAAAAAAAAAAGAACAATGGTCGAGATGACTACAAACTGGGTTCCATGTGAATAACAAGTCTTGAAAGAAGACACCCTTAAACTTCTCAAACATTCTACAGAATTTAATGCCTTCTTGATGGAGAACATTGTTAAAACAAGGAATGCATATAAATCTTTTTTTTTTTTTTTTGTTAAGTAGGAATGCATATAAATCTTGCATTATGTAACAATGACGTAGTGAGTGGTGACACGTCAGTGTCTAACATTTATATAGAAAGTGTTGGGCATAGTGATCCCCGACCCCCACAAACCTGGTATGTCATATGTCAACTTTTTTTTAAGGGCGTGGGCTATTGACACCCACTTTTTTGCTTGCTACACCCATTGCAACCTACTGAACCTCTCAGTCATTTTTGGTAAATACATACTGAACATTTTAAAAAAGGTTTGGTAATAACATACCGAACGCTTTTCACATGGAATCTTGTGCAAGGAATTGTTCGGTATATAACTACCAATCTAAGAACGATAAATTCGATAGAAACATATTGAAAAAATATGCTATCAAACGGTAGGTACATACCGAACAGTTCTTTACATGGGATCCCATGTAAAAAAATGCATTCGGTATGTACCTACTGAAATAGTGCTGATGAGTTCGGTCTTGACTTACAGAACGTACTGGAATTTTTATTTTTATTTTTTTGATGCAAATGATAAAGAGAAAACCGATTTTTAACATGGTTCATTTGCAAAACAATTAAAAACAATTCCAAGAACAAAAGGTGATGAAAATAAATGATAAAAACTCACTTCCACCTATCAAAATGCTTAATTATACCAAAAAATGGTAAAAAAAAATCAGATTTTAATGAATAATGTATCCACAAATGATCAAAACAAGATCTTTTGATAAATCTCTAACGAAAAATTAGTTGGTTATGTGGATTCGACTGAACTTTGATTGGATTTTTCGATATGGATGTTTCATTAGGGTTTGATATGCTTCGAATCAGTAGGAGAGAAAAATTGTGTTTGTTTGGTGAGTGTTTGGTTGGTGTATGCAATAAAACATAATAAAACCCAAAAGGGTATTTACATACTTACACATTATTGACATTTAACATTTAAGTGGGTGTGACAAGCAAAAAAGTGGGTGTAAATAGCGCAACCCTTTTTTAAGTTGACGTTTATTTTTTGGAATAATTTAGTTCATTTTATGTAGGCACTACAGAAAAATTGTATGTAGATAACTTAATGAATTAATATAAAAATAAAAATAAATTAATATAGCTGAAACCGAACTATAAAAATAAATTAATGATTTTTTTTTTTTGGGAATTGTCTGATGGTATGTGTCTAACATGATATGTCCAACTGTTTTCAGCATATTCTTAAGAAAATGGACTATCCTTGTTAACAAATTAAAAAAAATTGTTGAAAAACCTTGTCCACCAACCGCCATTGAAAGAGAAAGGTGAACGAAATGGAAAGACTAGATGAAGCAGAAGAACTACACAAACTAACTGAACTAGCCCCATCTCTTAACTAAGAAATCTGCCTTTACATTTTCTGGTAGCATTGAGGTTGGAGAAGGCATCATATAGCTTTCTTTTGATTGAGATCACCTTGATTAACAATGTTACTCTGGAAACAAATCCTATCTCACTCTTATCTTCTAGCCTGCAATTTATGTTCTATGGATACTCTTATGAAGGAATCATTCTAACCATGAATCTAAACTCTAGGACTCTTCCCAGAATTTCTTTGTCGTGAGTCATGACAGTTGAGGCGGTGAGCCAAAAAGGGACCATTGTGTGTGTTTTGATAGGCTAAAACTTTACGAGAAAAAAAATGAAAAAAGAGATGGGAGGTTGACCTACATATTACATAAGAAAGCAAAAATGAAAAAAATAATATAAAATATACACCTTAATCTCTTTATAAAGTATCTCCTCCCTAAACAAAAAGTCCTCAGAGAAGACACCTTTAAAAATTCTACACCATAATAACATGAACCCTAAAGTGGTAATTATGATATTGAACTAGGAACACACCTCAGGCCCAGTACAGATTGCCGCATGTCAAGCTGAGGCATTCTTATTGAAATTCGATGGCTGTGATTTGTAGGGGAATAAGGAACTCTCATTGACAACTCCAAATTTTTGGTATAAGGCTTCAATGGTAACGATGATGTGGGAATTGTCGTGGCCAATCCAGAAGGACCTTTATTCGATGCTGTCTGGATTGCTCACACCAACCTTCTGCCTGTATAGAAAACCTGCACTACAGCAAAAACTTCTAGACTGTAGTACCAGAAAACGTTTTTCCATCCTATATTTTAAACATAAGTTGAATAATCGACTTTACCCTACATGTGTGTAACTGGTATGTACTATTATCATTTCATTACGTCTGCAACCCCCCTTTGCTAATCTATGTTATTTCCGTGTGCATTTCTTAAAGAAAGCCTAAAAAGTTGTTTGGATTCCTGATATTATCATCTGAACTCAACCATCTTTCCTTTTACCTTGCAGGTTTTATTGACAGAATTTAAAAGCCTTCCACCGTTGTTTGAAGATTCACCGAATGCTGTTGATGAACTGACAATAGCAAGTAAAATTCTTTACATAAACATACATTATTTATTTTGCGTTTATTCATGGCATATTTTTTTCAAGGAGTTTTTTAAGTTTTTTTTTTCTTTTTTGATTTATTGGGTTATTTATTTTCCTCTGTTCTTGATATACCCCCTATTACTTATGAAAAGAAAAGTCAGTATGCTTGTGTAGTGGCTTGCAAATTCTCGTTTTGTACTTTTAGTGACCATGACCACTTTCAGGGGATATATATGAGCATGCTGTTGTTCTGAGTGTCAAGATTGAAGATCAAGATGCCTTTGAGAGGGACTTTTTCCAATTGAAACCTTATTATACTGATACAAGGTAATCTTCTTTTGATTTCAAATTATTTCAACTATGGTTACCAATTAAATAATAGTAGTAGGGTTACTAGGTGCAACTCTTGTTCAGAAAACTTGCATGCCCTTAAATATCTTTTGGAGGGATTTTATTCATCTACAATTTTATTGTTGCCGAATTTCACCTCACCTTTTTATTCTTCAAGGCTTTGTTTGCAACTATTATTATCTTTTTTTCTGGAACAGTAGCCGCCTCCCTCCATCCCCTCAGGAGTACCCAATTTTAGGCCTTAACCTTCTAAGGCTCCTGGTGCAAAATAGAATAGCTGAATTCCACACAGAATTGGAACTGCTTTCGGCAGCTGCTCTGGAAAATGCCTGCATCAAGCATGCTGTGGAATTGGAACAATCCTTCATGGAAGGGGCTTACAACCGTGTATTGACTGCCAGACAGACAGTGCCACATGAGACCTACGTTTATTTCATGGATCTTCTGGCAAAGACGGTCAGGTAATATGTTTGACTTTGACCTATCATAGTGACTATTTAAAATTGAGAAAAAAAAAATGTGTGTTTTAGTGCTGATAGAAGAATTTGTACTGTTTCACTGACTGGTTTTAGACATGGAAATTCATGTGGAAAAAATTTTGTATGAAGATAATGATTTTTTTTTTCGATCAATAGAAAATAATTTTTGCAATCAAGGAATAAGCTTACAAAAGGGGAAAAAAAGGGGTCGGCAGCATGAATCCTCATCTCCCTTCAACTCTGTCATAAGCCATATCTTCAGTCAAGGATTGTTCTTTCACATATTTTTTTTAAAAATGTTATGGGGAACATTGCAGTTAGGACTGTCAATGGATTGGGTTCGAATCTGGGTTGATTTGGTACCAATCTGATAAGGATTGGATCAGTTCCCAATCGGGTTTTTATCAGATCTCAATATTGAAATCCAAATCCAGTCCAATAACAATCGGATTGGGTCTGGATTGGACCAAACCCGATTTGATGATTTATATAATTTTAAACATTTTATTGGATCGGGACATGGTCAATCCAGATCTGATCCAATAAGATATCAGATCAGAACCTTATTGGATCAGATACTTATCGGAATCTAAATCATCAATCCAGACCCAAGGATATCCAATCAGATTTCGTGTCTGATCCGATCAATTGACAGCCCTAATTGCAGGTAAAAAAAAGAGAAAGAAAAAGGAAAAGTATCCAATGGATAGTTGCACCATCTAATCTTAAGTCAAATTAGTATGTAGAACAGCTGGAGAGTGGGTCTAATTTCCGTGTACACCATTTGTAGTAGAATGCTGTTGGTAGCCTACTTTATGGCCTACCTGGAAGTCTCTGAAATTTGCTCATCAAAATTTAATTATGGAAATTATGATTTTTATTCACATTGTTTTCTTTCTTTATATCTTATTTATGACTCGCAGAGATGAAATAGCTGGATGTAGTGAAAAGGCATATGATTATCTTTCAATTAATGATGCCCGTCAAATGTTGATGTTCTCATCTGATCAAGAACTTTCTGAATATATCACAGAGGTGAACACTTTTGCAGCTAATGAATTCTGTACTCTTATTTCTTGCCTTTGTTACATTGACCAGTCAAATATTTGAATTTAACGGATCAATTTTTGTGCTCTACTTATATGAAATGATGTTAGTTTTATTACCAGTTTATCAGTCATCATTTTTTTTTTTCTTTTATGTTGTATGGTCCTAGTGCTTTGAATTACTTATACTTTTGGCCCTCACCTTTTTTTTTCGGTGCTAGATACTTGTAAGCACTCTTGACATGTTACATCTCATTCCTCCCTCATCCAAAGGCTGTCCGAATATAATGCAATATTGTTACATTTTTCATTGAACCAATCTTGAGTAAAAGCAACTTTGGATAGATGGAGAGTTGTATGTACGCTACATTTGTATTTCAATTTATTCATTTTTTTTAAGTATAAATTTTATTGTTACGATAGTAAATTTGATGGTCTGAGATGACCATCAAAATACAAAATGTAGTCCACAAGTCGGTAGTTAGCCCTCTGGCTTACATACAGATTCCCACCTAAATATCAAGACCTCAATTTTTGTTTTTATTTTCAATTTTTGAGTAGATCTCATGTGTTATTCATGGATTGACTGACCCCTCATCTACTAAAGACAGCTGCTAAATTTTATTGGAGTGATCTGTCTGATGCATACACTATTTTCCTGACCACGGCATGTATTATATCTGTGTTCTACTTCTTGCTATGGCCCACCTAGATATGTCCAACTGAATCTATAGGTTGATGTGTTGGTAGGCATTTTTCTGGGATTCTATAAATGAATTACAAAATTGAATTATTATTATTATTATTATCATTATCACACTTTTTTAATGCATGCAGGAGCGTCCTGAGTGGGAGGTAAAGAATGGGTCTGTGTTCTTCCAGAAGGTGAAAGAGTCGGCACCTTCCAAGGAGATACCATCTCTGCAACTCATTAATCAGACACTCAGTTATGCGAGAGAATTGGAACGAATTGTGTAGAAGATGCGAACTTTGCAAATAGAGATCATTATTGAGCAGTTGCACGGTTATGCAAGTGAATTGGAGAGCGTTGCGGAACAATTACTAATTCCCTTTGTGGTAAATTATGCTCCTAAAAACAATTTTTGGAATCTCAATTTTCAACCTATTACTAGCTTGGTAAAAGTATTACTTTGCCCCCCATTTTATCAAGTTTAAGATTTAAGATGACCGAAAAATGTTTTCCAGGATTATCACTTGTTTGTTGTTTAGTTTTCTTTTCTTGTTTCAATTAATGGCATTGATGTCTTTGTTTCATCTGTTCTTTGGGCAACTTTAATTTTCCGATTGAGAATTAGTAGTATGGGGACATGGGTTTTGTTTGCATAATTTAGACAAGGAGAAATCTGTGGTTCACATCCTGCCGACTATAATTATTTTAGCTTTAGGATCATGAAGATGATCAAGTATCAAGATCCACCAATTGATGACCCTTGTCTGTAACTACTAGAACAAAATACAAACCAATTTGAATGTTGGTAGTTGCCCATCACAATCATTTAATAATGGGTCAACAAAAAGTCTAGCCTGAATGGTTGTGATCATCCTTGTGGATTGATTTGGCCAATACGAAAACACTGGTCCACTCCACATCATATTGGACAAATCCCACATAAAAAAAACAAAAAAATAGAGATGTGTGTGTTTCTGGTTTCTCCCTATGATGTATGAAATGAAAGCTTGCTTTTATTTATTTAACAGTTCTTGATCTTATCATATTTAATGCTTAGAGAGAAAAATTAGCATAGGTGAGGTGTGAGTGTGACCATGGAATAGCATAAGAGGTAAGGAATGGTTGGTAGTAGAAGGGAGAATCGTAGTTGTATGTGACTCACTAAGTCAAAGTGAATAATTTCTGCCTCTGTAAGAACAAAGACTTGTTTACTCTAGGAGTTGAGATAGGTGATTTATCATGGTATTTGGGTATTAGTTTTGACTGCTTTTAGGAATTTTCTCTTTTCTTTTCTTAAACATGTTTTTATCATGTTATGCTTAAAAAGGTTATTTGAACAATCCCCTCTACATTTTGGTGAATATATTAGTTACCCAGTGTTGTTAAATTGAAGAAAAGAACCTTGATCTCCTTATTCTATAGTTGATCGATGGAAAATGACTTACATGCCCTCATCTTCAATTTGTAGTACCCAAATTCAGACATCTTTGACCTCTAGGGGTAAAAAATAGAAAATTCCCGTACTCTTCAACCTTAAGATTATGTCTACCTCAACCTTAAAAACGTAAACGGTCAAGAACAAGATATGATTTTTGTAGTAGAAGATGTAATTTTGAATAGAAAAATCAGGTGTTTTCCACGAAAGATAAAGGTAAGATTGAATATAGATTAAAAATAATTTAACATAGAGATTGAAGAGCTCGGCGATGATTAGTTTTGGGAAGAAAAACGGAGGTTTTTTTTTATTATTAAATTTTGAAGATTAGGGTACTTAGTTAACTTTCAATAGTGTACAATCGAAGGCCAGGGTAGGGGTGTCAATGGGTACCCATTTACCCGGAATCGAAATCGAAAAGCCCGGTTCCAGTTCCCTTTTTATTGGAACCGATTAGAGTTGGGTCTAATATGAAATCGAACCGATAGGAACTGGAACCATTAGGTTCTATCCAATGGGTACCCGGAATCGATTTATTTTGTCATTTATTTTTATAGTATACATGATTCTAGGTAATCATGTATCTTAAAATTAGCATATATGATATAAAATTCTTCAAATTTCATATAAACTAGATATTTGAGTTTAAGAAGAGTCGTTTCTTTTTAAATTTATTACTCGTAAAGGAAATACATTTTAATGTTTGAAAATAAGTCATTAAATAATTATTTTAGTGAAACAAATTATTATTAAGTTGATACTTTACAAATAATGTTATTTTTGAGAAGAAATTTTTACTATAATGATTTTGAAATAATTTTTCTCATTCAATTATTGAGAATCGGAATCGATGGGTACCCATGATTTTTGATGGTTCCGATTCCGGTTTCATTTATTTTAAAATCGGAATCAGAATCGATAAAATATAAAGATTATGGTTCCAAATATCATAGGAACCGACCCATTGATACCCCTAGGCCAGGAGCCTGGCATCAGTTTGTTATGCACGACCAAGGGGTTGAATCGGAGTATAAAAAAATCATCAAAAATGAGAAAGACCCAAAATTTGTTTAAGCCATTTCTAGCAGAGTGATATCAGATGTTTCATCTCCTTTTAATGTCTGAAACAAGTGTAGGATTAACATGAACGCCCAAGAACAACAAATTATAAAATAGAAGATTTTATTATTTTAATTAGAAAAGAAAATGTTGGAGTGAATAAAATAAAGGAACACAAATCACAATCAAACTGATATTTGAGTATAATAATCTAAGTATATCGTGGAAAATGGATGCACACAACTTAGTATACACGTTTTGGTCAGTAAGGGTGCATGAATGGATGGTAGGAATCTTGGAAGTTGTGTCCCTCTCTAATATTTGGTCAATATAATTTTACAAACCACAAATATAAAATAGACAAAAATAGTTGGGTCATTTAGACATACACCTTGACATTTTGGTGAATATTGAGATGCCCACTATGTTTTCAAACTAATGACATGACCCTTGAACTCAATCTTCTCTTATAGACAAAATGAAAAATGATCTAAATTCCCTAATCTTCAACCTCTACCCAAAAATCTTTAATTTTTCTTGCAAAATAAATATCAATTACAAATTTCTTTAAAGATAAATTATTCATAATTTATTCAACCTCACCTTCAACTCATCGATTTTTGTGGAAGGTCAAATTTGCAAGTCCCAAGACTGCAATAAGTATCACCTTGAGATGTGGTTAGGTCGATGGTAGAAAAGGTGGCGCCGAGCTCATAGGCCAGGGGAAGAGGTCTTAGAGATTGACAAGTGAGGGGTTAGAGTTAGAAGATAATAGGTCGAGGGAATTATCTCGAGCACGTGCCATCTCAGATCATGTCAAATCCCGATTTTTAGGTATCTGGGCTTGTGTTTAGATGGAATTCGTTGGAGGGTGGGGGGAGATCTTAAATAAAATGGATCCCATAAAGAATAAAATCTAATAAAAAAAATTATTTAAAATAAAGAATCCTAATGCAAGGTTGTTTAATCAGGATAGTGATGGATTAAGAGACGTCTAAAAAGGAGACTCTACCTCTCTCTTTTCACTCTCAAAGGGACAAAATCATGCAAATCAAATGCACGTAATTCTATCCATTGAAATCCTGTTGAAATTATCATGTGGATTAACTTGGGCGTCAAAGGATTTGTGATGAAACTACACCCAAGAGGATTCACAAGAGAAAGGAAGCATCAGTAAGAAAGTTGTAGATCTTGAGGTGGTGCGAAAATTGCATCCACAATTTTCAACCTCATCCTAACCCTTAGTAGAAAATCCTTAATTTTTCTATCCAAAAATCATATCTTGTTCTTGAGGTAAAATATAATCTGAAGGTTAAAAGATTAAGTTAAATAATTTTAGTCAAACAAGAAAAATCAAGGGTTTTTTATTACAATTTGAAGATGAGGATAGTTTTGTCATTTTCCATTGTTGTATTAGGGTAGACCGAGGTCAAGGGACATTGTCATCAGTTTGAAAAAAATAGGGGTATCACAAATATTTACAAAATGTTGAAGGGTATTTCTAAATCACTCAAAAAATAGTAATCAATTACTCTATTTTTGTTCGTGGGTTTAGATTTTGGGAACGATCTCTGATAAAGACAGAAAGAAATACTCTCACACGTAAGCATCCAATGTCAATCAATCCCATCTCAGCTACTCAGCTTTGATCTTTCTCAAGTTTCATCCAACGGTCATAATCACTCAATCACTTTGAATTTTTGACCATTAATATCTCCCAAACTAAGTCTCTCATTCATGTCCTTTAGTCCCAAGGTTATTTACGTAATTTCAAGTGAACTGAAATGAAAAAGTCCTCACTTTTCTTGTGAACAAGAAGCCTAAAGGAGCGTTTGTTTCACATACTCTCCTCTTTATAACAAACTAAAAGAACACAAACCATCAGAGAGATGGATTCCGAGCCAGACCCCGAACCAAGCTCCACACCTAAGCTCTCCCTCTTCTCACTTCCAAGCCAATCACCCGAACCTCCAGGTATGTTAACACCACCACTTAGACCACCAGCTTCGGTTCCATTCCAGTGGGAAGAGGCACCAGGTAAGCCCCGAACCTACACCACAAACTTGTCCAAGGCTAGCAGTGCTAGGTACCTTGAACTACCTCCAAGGCTCTTCTTAACAGAGTCTAAAAGTACCAATATACCCTCACCCACAACTGTGTTGGATGGACCTTATGTGGGTAGGTCTGTATCTTACTCTGCTTCTTTTAGTGGAGAGCGTCAGAGTTCTTTTAGTAGTCTTGAGAGAGGAGAAGGGCAGAGTAAGGATAGAGCGTACTTTGTTGGTTACTGGGGGAAGAAAGGTTTGAAGGGAAATAGAAACGTTGGTGAGGATAATTTTGACATTTCATCTACTTCTTCTTCTTCTTTAATGGTTGGTGATGGTGGTGGTGTTGGGAGTACAAAGGTGAAGATCACTAGGTTTAAAAGGAGTGGGAGCTTCTTGAGTCTCTCTCAAACAAGGTCTAACTTGTGGGTAAGTCCACCACTAACACAACTTCCTCCTCTTAAACGTTGTTTTCTTCATTTAATCATTTTGTTATCCATTTTATGATGGATTTTTTTATTTAAATTATTGCTCTTTTTATTTTTAATAATATTTTTTATGTGAATTGAACCCATTTTAGTATTTTCTTTTTATTTGAGATTAGACCCATTTGGACATACTTTTTTTTTTTTTTTAGAGATGTAATTTATTGGAAAAATTCAGCTATTTTTATATATTTTTCTTATTTTTATTTCATTTATATTAAAATTATTTAGGTTTCTCTTATTAAAAAGTTATGTGATTTTTAAAGGCAAGTTATTCTTTTTCATGGTAAAAAAAAAATTTTGTTTCTCTAAATAATATTTCTCAATCCAAGCTCTATATCACAATGTTTATCAATTATTAGTTTCACCATTTAATTTTAGAGAGTTACTATTGCCACACCAACTATGTGGAATTCTTCGATAATTTACATAAGTATTGGTGTGGCAATAGCAACTCTCTAATTTTATGATAAGCTATCAACCTTATTTTAACATTGGCATAAATTAATGAGCTCGACAATTAATTTAACAAACAGAATAATAATAAAGTTGTACTTAAAAGATTTGGAATGATAATCTGTCAAAAAACAAGTTTTGTGTTATTGAGAATGAGTTAAAATTTACTTCCATGTCTTTATTTACATTCTTTTTATTTTTCTCTTGGGATCGTAATACATTTGGGATTTGACAACATGAATCTTATAGTATTGTGTCCATCTTTTCTAGATGGAAAGAAATTCAAATTTATATTTCTAAGTCTTTCATCAAACATAAGAGTCTCAATTGAGTTTAACAAAATTTTATATCATAATCTAACTCAATTGAAATGTTATAATCCATAATTCCATAACTCCATATGAACATTCTTATACATTTTGTTGTAATTTTAAAGACATTAATTTTGGAAAATAAATCAATATTTTTTTAATCTAATTTTGCACTTTTTTTTTAATAACCCTTTTGTGTCTTTTCAAATTTCAACTAATTCTGCTATTATAATGATTAAATAATAATTTAATTATTATTAATGATGTGGAATACAGGCAAGCATTTATGGAACCCTTAAGCAGGTGGTCCCATGGAACGGTAGGAAAAAGAAGAAAGATGGGCCCACAGTTTGATTTCTTTCATCAGTGATAAATGTCAAATCAACCATCACGTGTTGCCACGTGGTGTTTTTATTTCAGCCGCCTCGTTGACTATTTCTGTGTTTATTTATTTTATTTTTTATTTTCTGTAATTAAATAGCGTAAAATCAAGGAAACAAAGAAAACATCAGTTATGGTTTGTTTGTGTGATTAGTTATTTATTATTACTTTGTTACTCTTATATAACTTATTATATTAAACTAATCAATCCTCCTTTATCTACGTTTGACTTTTGGGGTGGTCTCCAAATGATTGATTGGGAATAGAAAATTATCACAAAAAATGAATTTATTTGAAAAATGCAATTTTTAAGAATAATGCTAAAGTAACCTCGAGATTGCTATGTACATTTTATACGAAACCCATTGTTTGGATCGAATCCGATAATCTAGTTTGATTGCGTCTAAACCGAGTCAAAATCAAAATAAATTTGTTCGAGTCTAGGTTTACAACCTCCAAAATCGAATCAAAATTAAGTTTGAAATTGAACTCAAACCCAAAATCAAACTTCTAAAAATCCAAAAAAAATCAAAATTTTTTTTTTTTTGTGTGGAAATATTCCCCCCCAGTCTACTTTCTATCTCTATGGTTATACAATTCGCAATCAAAGAAAATGTTCTTTACATATATGTATACATTTGACAACAAAGTAACTATTTTATTTTAATAAATAGTTACTAAATAAATAAATAAAAACTCTATCTTGATATTTGATACTTTATATAATAGGTAACAAAATGCCTATTTTATAATAATAAATAATTATCAATAAAAAATATCTTCGTGATACGAGTAAAATGCATATATGGACATGCGCGCCACCACATTTTATAGTAATAAATAATTATCAATAAAAAATATCTTCGTGATACGAGTAAAATGCATATATGGACATGCGCACCACCACGTCAAGGAGTCCCGCATATGTCTTTCTGAGGTCACTCCAGCACGTGTTTCGCTGAGGTCACTCCAACACGACGCTTGTTTTATAGTACTTATATAATAGTAGTATATTAATATTAAAATAATAGTTATCCAATAGAAAAAAAGTTCTATCTTTACATTTTTTTGACTTTATATAATAGGCAACATAATAATTAGTTTATAGTAATAAATAATTACCAATCAATTTATTTATTTTTTCCTTGTTTCTATCTTAATATTTTATACTTTATAAAATTGACAACAACAGAATAATTATTTTTATGATAATAAATTCTCATTAATAAAATAATAATAATAAGTATTTAAATAATTATATATATTTTTTACATGCAATTTAATGGAACTAAAATCGTAATTTTTTGGTTAGGTTTTCTTCTGGTTTGACATTTTGTATACAAACCCGAACCCAAAATTTCGGTTTGGATTTACCCGAATGTACATCCCCAATTCTACCTCGTATCTCACTTTCCTGATGTGAAAGTGTGTAGGAATAACAAATGTTTTTCATCGAGATACGATTGAAAAGGCATCTATGGTTCCTACACACTTGCACGTGAGAAAAGTGAGAAATGGGATACAATCTTGAGGTCATTCCAGCACGACTCAATTTTTAATTGTATGATTATGTAACATGATTGAAATCCAAATCCAAAGCAAAAAAAAAAAAATCCCATCTCATCTTAGGAAAATGAATTTTTGCACCTAACGCTAGATATGTAAATATTGAAAAAGAAAAGATAGTTTATGCTAAATCCAACTCTCCTTTTATTTATTTATTTTTTTTTTTCCGAAGGTACTAACAAGCAGCTAGTTACATTTTTCCATCGAATACATTTTCTCAATATCATCTTTCCAAAGAATTCGTTTCCCCTTGAAAATGTTTATATCAAGGAATAACAAGAAATTTGTTTTCAAGGGAAAATGAATTCTATTAAAAAATGAATTTCACCATTTGATTGCAATTAGGAAATTATCCACAAAACTTTGAAAGTGAAGGTAATCATGAGAGTATAATGTTCGGAGGTGAGAAAATCATTTTCGGGGGACTATGATGGGAAAGCATTTAGCTCCCAGAGTGGAAAATCGCTTGGAGTGGGATGGTAGATTTTACGGAAAATGAACAATCCAATACTTGGAAATTGCAATTTTAAAGGAGATTATTTTCTAGTCCATTCCATGGGCAATCATATAGACTAGGGGTGCAACTTAGTCCGGTTCATACCGAAAATCAAACTCTTATGCAATAAATATATATAAAATTATGAATGATTTTAGGAGTTAAGGACATAGATTAATGATCTTTTATGGATAAAATAATGACTTTTTACGGATAGATTATTGATTTATTGTATGAAATTTTATGTTTGTTTTTTCATTAACAAATTGTTACTTACAATTTATAGAATATTGGCAACCCATAGAGCTGAACCGAACCAAACTGACTTTAGTTTGATTTGGGTTGGTTGGATTCCAATGAAATTTGGTTTTGTTCTGATTCTTGTTTAGAAGATCCGATCTATATTGGTTCAATTCCAATTTAACCTCAAACCAAGCCTAACCAAGTTGCACCCCTAGTGTAGACCAATGTTTTAAAAACCAAACTAATAGTCCAATCAAAATTTTCCTCAACTGGTCGGACCGTGGTCAAGTTTCAATTCAGTCAGGCTGATATATATAAGATAAAACACATTGTAGCTTTATGAGTAGCTTTATGAGTAGCTTTATGTGTATACGGATCCTAATCCATATCCATATATATATATATGGGGGGCGTTCAATGGCCAACTTTTTGGCAAAACATTTTTCAAAACATGAGTTAGAGGTTTTGGAATGGGATGATTTTTGGTGAGGATGATCTCTACGGTGAGGAGATCATCCTCACCAAAAATCAGCCCATTCCAAAACTTCTAACCCCATCAAAAACAGTTTACAAAAAATGGACGGTCCACGATTTTTCAGCTTGTAAACATGGTTTAGAAGTTTTGGAATAGGCTGATTTTTGGTGAGGATGATTTCCTCACCATAGAGATCATCCTCACAAAAAATCAGCCCATTCCAAAACCTCTAACCTATGTTTTGAAAAATGTTTTGCCAAAAAGTTTGCCCTTGAACGCTACCCTATATATATATATGGGGGCGGTTCAAGGGTCATATGAGAAAACATATGAAAAAACTTTCGTTTTTCAAAATAAGAGTTAGAGGTTTTGGATTGAGCTGATTTTTTGCAAGGATGGTCACTATGATGAAAAGATCATCCTCACAAAAAATCAGCTCAATCAGAAACTTCTAAATCCATCAAAAGTGATTTACAAATTAGTGATAAAAATTGGTAAAAAATCGACGGTCCACATTCTAAATCACTTTTAATGGGGTTAGAAGTTTTAGATTGGGCTGATTTTTTTTTTTTTTTTGGATGATCTTCCCATCATAGAGATCATCCTCACAAAAAATCAGCTCAATCCAAAATTTCTAACCCATATTTTAAAATTTTATTAAAAACGAAAGTTTTTTCATATGTTTTCTCATATGGCCCTTGAACCTGACCCGATATATATATATATATATGGGTAGCGTTCAAGGGCAAACTTTTTGGCAAAACATTTTTCAAAACATGGGTTAGACGAGTAGATCATCCTCACCAAAAATCAGCCCATTCCAAAACTTCTAACCTATGTTTACCAGTTGAAAAATCGTGGACCGTCCATTTTTTGTAAACTATTTTTTATGGTGTTAGAAGTTTTGGAATGAGCTGATTTTTGGTGAGGATAATCTCCTCACCGTAGAGATCATCCTCACCAAAAATCAGCCTATTCCAAAACTTCTAACTCATGTTTTGAAAAATGTTTTGCCAAAAAGTTTGCTAAAAAGTTTGCCATTAAACGCCCCCCATATATATATATATGGGTTGGGTTCCGTATACCCCTATTACGACTCACATTGCTAAACACCGCTTTGTCTTATATGGGAAAAAATGTTTGGAATGGGCTGATTTTTTGTGAGGATGATCTCTTTGGTGAGGAGATCATCTTTGCCAAAAATCAGCTCATTATGAAACCTCTAGCCCCATGTTTACAAGTTGAAAAATTTTAGACCGTCCAATTTTTGTAAATCAATTTTGATGGGGTTAGAAGTTTTGGAATGGGCTGATTTTTTTGTCAAGATGATCCCCTCATCACAGAGATCATCCTCACAAAAAATCAGTCCATTCCAAACATTTTTGCTCATATAAGACAAACGGTGTGTCGCAATGTGAGTCGTAATAGGGGTCGTAATAATATATATATAGGGAAATGTTCAGCACCCTAAGTTTTACCACACACTTTAACAAATGTA
Organism: Akebia trifoliata; assembly: GCF_017979445.1. Lineage (NCBI taxonomy): Eukaryota > Viridiplantae > Streptophyta > Magnoliopsida > Ranunculales > Lardizabalaceae > Akebia > Akebia trifoliata. The sequence goes on along the minus strand of NC_141385.1, from coordinate 10,989,823 downwards.
TTTTGTCCTACATGGGTTAGAAGTTTTGGAATGGGCTGATTTTTGGTGAGGATGATCTCTATGATTAGAAAATCATCCTCCCCAAAAATCAGCCCATTTCGAAATGTTTAGCCCCATGTTTACAAGTTGAAAAATCGTGGACCGTCCATTTTTTGTAAATCATTTTTGATGGGGTTAGAAGTTTTGGAATGAGCTGATTTTTGGAGAGGATGATCTCCTCACCAAAAATCAGTCCATTCCGAAACTTCTAACCTATGTAGGACAAAACGCGTTTGTTAAAGTGTGTGGTAAAACTTAGGGTAATAAGGGTTAGAGGTTTTGGATTGAGCTGATTTTTTGCAATGATGGTCACTATGATGAGAAGATCATCCTCACAAAAAATCAGCTCAATCAGAAACTTCTAAATCCATCAAAAGTGATTTACAAATTAGTGATAAAAATTGGTAAAAAATCGACGGTCCACAGTCTAAATCACTTTTAATGGGGTTAGAAGTTTCAGATTTGGCTGATTTTTTTTTTTTTTTGGATGATCTTCCCATCATAAAGATCATCCTCACAAAAAATCAGCTCAATCCAAAATTTCTAACCCACATTTTAAAATTTTATTTACCGTCGAAAGTTTTCTCATATGTTTTCTCATATGGCCCTTGAACTGACCCTATATATATATATATATATATATATGGGAAATGTTCAGCACCCTAAGTTTTACCACACACTTTAACAAACGTTTTTTGTCCTACATGGGTTAGAAGTATTGGAATGAGCTGATTTTTGGTGAGGATGATCTCTATGATTAGAAGATCATCCTCCCCAAAAATCAGCCCATTCCGAAATGTTTAGCCCCATGTTTACACGTTGAAAAATCGTGGACCGTCCATTTTTTATAAATCAATTTTGATGGGGTTAGAAGTTTTGGAATGAGCTGATTTTTGGTGAGGATGATCTCCTCACCATAGAGATCATCCTCACCAAAATCAGCTCATTCCGAAACTTCTAACCCATGTAAGACAAAACGCATTTGTTAAAGTGTGTGGTAAAACTAAGGGTGGCGAACGGGACCCTATATATATATATGGGTCCCTTTCAGCAACAAACATTTTGGCAAAACATTTTTCAAAACATGGTTTAGAGGTTTTGGAATGGGCTGATTTTTGGAGAGGATGATCTCTACGGTGAGGAGATCATCCTCACCAAAAATCAGCCCATTCCAAAACTTCTAGCCCCATGTTTACAAGTGGAAAAATCGTGGACCGTCCATTTTTTGTAAACCATTTTTGATGGGTTAGAAGTTTTGGAATGGGCTGATTTTTGGTGATGATGATCTCCTCACCGTAGAGATCATCCTCACCAAAAATCAGCCCATTACAAAACCTCTAACCCATATTTTGAAAAATGTTTTGCCAAAATGTTTGTTGCTGAACATTTCCCTATATATATATATATATATATATATATATAGGGGGGCGTTCAAGGGCCAACTTTTTAGCAAACTTTTTGGCAAAACATTTTTCAAAACATGGGTTAGAGGTTTTGGAATGGGATGATTTTTGGTGAGGATGATCTCTACGGTGTGGAGATCATCATCACCAAAAACCAGCCCATTCCAAAACTTCTAACCCATAAAAAACAGTTTACAAAAAAATGGACAGTCCACGATTTTTCAGCTTGTAAACATGAGTTAGAAGTTTTGGAATGGACTGATTTTTGGTGAGTGTAGAGATCATGCTCACCAAAAATCAGTCCATTCCAAAACCTCTAACTCATGTTTTGAAAAATGTTTTGCCATTGAACGCCACCCTATATATATATATATATATATATATATATATATATATATATATATATATGGGTCAGGTTCAAGGGCCATATGAGAAAACATATGTAAAAACTTTCGTTTTTAATAAAATTTTAAAATATGGGTTAGAAATTTTTGATTGAGCTGATTTTTTGTGAGGATGATCTCTATGATGGGAAGATCATCCACAAAAAAAAAAAAAATCAGCCTAATCTGAAACTTCTAACCCCATTAAAAGTGATTTAGAACGTGGACCGTCGATTTTTTACCAATTTTTATCACTAATTTGTAAATCACTTTTGATGGATTTAGAAGTTTCTGATTGAGCTGATTTTTTGTGAGGATGATCTTTTCATCATAGTGACCATCCATCACCAAAAATCAGCTCAATCCAAAACCTCTAACTCTTATTTTGAAAAACGAAAGTTTTTTCATATGTTTTCTCATATGGCCCTTGAACCGCCCCCTATATATGGGGGGCGTTCAATGGCCAACTTTTTAGCAAACTTTTTGGCAAAACATTTTTCAAAACATGGGTTAGAAGTTTTGAAATGGGCTGATTTTTGGTGAGGATGATCTCTATTGTGAGGAGATCATCATCACCAAAAATCAGCCCATTCCAAAACTTCTAACCCCATCAAAAACAGTTTACAAAAAATGGACGGTTCACGATTTTTCAACTGGTAAACATGGGTTAAAAGTTTTGGAATGGGCTGATTTTTGGTAAGGATGATCTACTCACCGTAGAGATCATCCTCACCAAAAATCAGCCCATTCCAAAACCTCTAACCCATGTTTTGAAAAATGTTTTGCCAAAAAGTTTGCCCTTGAACGCTACCCTATATATATATATATATATAGGGTCCCGTTCAATGGCTAACTTTTTGACAAACTTTTTGGCAAAACATTTTTCAAAACATGAGTTAGAAGTTTTGGAATGGGCTGATTTTTGGTGAGGATGATCTCTACGGTGAGGAGATCATCATCACCAAAAATCAGCCCATTCCAAAACTTCTAACCCCATCAAAAACAGTTTATAAAAAATGGACGGTCCACTATTTTTCAACTTGTAAACATGGGTTAGAAGTTTTGGAATGGGCTGATTTTTGGTGAGGATGATCTCCTCACCGTAGAGATCATCCTCACCAAAAATCAGCCCATTCCAAAACCTCTAACCCATGTTTTGAAAAATGTTTTGCCAAAAAGTTTGCTAAAAAGTTGGCCCTTGAACGCCACCCATATATATATATATGGGTCCTGTTCGGCACCCTAAGTTTTACCACACACTTTAACAAACGCGTTTTGTCCTACATGGGTTAGAAGTTTCGGAATGAGCTGATTTTTGGTGAGCATGATCTCTATGGTGAGGAGATCATCCTCACCAAAAATCAGCTCATTCCAAAACTTCTAACCCCAGCAAAATTGATTTACAAAAAATGGACGGTCCACGATTTTTCAACGTGTAAACATGGGGCCAAACATTTCGGAATGAGCTGATTTTTGGGGAGGATGATCTTCTAATCATAGAGATCATCCTCACCAAAAATCAGCCCATTCCAAAATTTCTAACCCATGTAGGACAAAAAACGTTTGTTAAAGTGTGTGGTAAAACTTAGGGTGCTGAACATTTCCCTATATATATATATATAGGGAAATGTTCAGCACCCTAAGTTTTACCACACACTTTAACAAACGTTTTTTGTCCTACATGGGTTAGAAATTTTGGAATGGGCTGATTTTTGGTGAGGATGATCTCTATGATTAGAAGATCATCTTCCCCACAAATCAGCCCATTCCGAAATGTTTAGCCCCATGTTTACAAGTTGAAAAATCGGGGACCGTCCATTTTTTGTAAATCATTTTTGATGGGGTTAGAAGTTTTGGAATGAGCTGATTTTTGGTGAGGATGATCTCCTCACCATAGAGATCATCCTCACCAAAAACCAGCCCATTCCGAAACTTTTAACCCATGTAGGACAAAACGCGTTTGTTAAAGTGTGTGGTAAAACTTAGGGTGCCGAACGGGACCCATATATATATATATGGTAAATGTTCAGCAACAAACATTTTGGCAACAAACATTTTTCAAAACATGGGATAGAAGTTTTGGAATGGGCTGATTTTTGGTGAGGATGATCTCTACAGTGAGTAGATCATCATCACCAAAAATCAGCCCATTCCAAAACTTCTAATCCCATCAAAAATGATTTACAAAAAATGGACGGTCCACGATTTTTCAACTTGTAAACATGGGCTAGAAATTTTGGAATTGGCTGATTTTTGGTGATGATGATCTCCTCACCGTAGAGATCATCCTCACCAAAAATCAGCCCATTTCAAAACTTCTATCCCAAGTTTTGAAAAATGTTTTGCCAAAATGTTTGTTGCTGAACGGGACCCCAGATATATATATATATATATATATATGGTTGCGGTTAGGAAGCCCTAAAGTTTGCCAAGTTTGGTGCCAAATATTTTTTGTAAATCACTTTTGATGGGGTTAGAAGTTTTGGAATAGACTGAAGAGATCATTCTCACAAAAAAATCAGCTCATTTTGAAACTTCTAGCCCTAGTTTACAAGTTGAAGAATCGTGGACCGTCCAATTTTTGTAAATCACTTTTGATGGGGTTAGAAGTTTTGGAATGGGCTGATTTTTGGTGAGGATGATCTCCTCATAATAGAGATCATCCTCACAAAAAATCAGCTCATTCCAAAGCTTGTAACCTATATTTTGAAAAATATTTGACACCAAACTTGGCAAACTTTAGGGCTGCTGAACCGTCTCATATATATATACATATATGGATGGCGTTATTACGACCCCTATTACGACCATGGTTTTTAAACTCGGTATTTGGTCTCGTCTCGTTCACCTCTGATACCGAGTTGACTCGGACGATACGTCTCGTCTCGTCGAGTCGTCTCGTTCAACATTAAAACAATGGTTTTTAACCATTTAAAAAATCTGAAAAAATCAGGAAAAATTCAGAATTGATTCCTATTAAAAAAATGAACTCCTCAAAAAATATAAAATTAAAAAAAAATTATAATATACCTATCAATCAAATTCAAGGTAATTAAATAAGGGTCTCGTTCAATGGCTAACTTTTTGGCAAAACATTTTTCAAAACATGAGTTAGAAGTTTTGGAATTGGCTGATTTTTGGTGAAGATGATCTCTACGGTGAGGAGATTATCATCACCAAAAATCAGTCCAATCCAAAACTTCTAACCCCATAAAAAATAGTTTACAAAAAATGGACGGTCCACGAATTTTCAACTTGTAAACATGGGTTAGAAGTTTTGGAATGGGCTGATTTTTTGTGAGGATGATCTCCTCACCATAGAGATCATCCTCACCAAAAATCAGCCCATTCCAAAACTTCTAACTCATATTTTGAAAAATGTTTTGCCAAAAAGTTAGTCATTGAATGCTACCCATTAAATAAAACACATGTTTCCTAAAGATTAGTATAAATTTCTATTGAAATTTTCATCAAAAAATTTCTAAAGAAAAAATAAAACAAATTATCAAAAATACATTTAAGTATTTATCACAAGAAAGTAATAATATCACTCAATAGCTATTGCTTGTAAAAATAAAATAGAAATTTTCATTTTTAACTTTTTTTTTCACAAAACTCGGTTGTCTCGGTTAACTCGGACGAGATTTTGAAAATCTCGTCCGATACAACTCGTTTGTCTCGCGAGTTAATGTAAAATCTGTAATATCTCGGATATCTCGTTTGTCTCGGACGAGTTTTGCGAAAATATCGTCCGAGACGACTCGCATAACTCACGAGACGCGTTCGTCTCATAACTCATTGTGAGTTGGTCTCGTTCACCGCTGATACCGAGTTAACTCGGGCGATACGTCTCGGTCTCGGACGAGTTTTAAAACCATGATTACGACTCACATTGCGACACACCGTTTGTCTTATATGGGCAAAAATGTTAGGAATGGGTTGATTTTTTGTGAGGATGATCTCTGTGATGAGGGGATCATCTTGACAAAAAAATCAGCTCAGTCCAAAACTTCTAACCCCATCAAAATTGATTTACAAAAATTGGATGGTCTAAAATTTTTCAACTTGTAAAGATGGGGCTAGAGGTTTCATAATGAGCTGATTTTTGGCAAGGATGATCTCCTCACCATAGAGATCATCCTCACAAAAAATCAGCCCATTCCAAATATTTTTGCCCATATAAGACAAAACGGTGTGTCGCAATGTGAGTTGTAACACGAGTATACGGAACCCGACCCTCTATATATATATATATAGGGTCAGGTTCAAGGGCCGTCTGAGAAACCGTCTAAGAAAACTTTCGACGGTAAATAAAATTTTAAAATATGGGTTAGAAATTTTGGATTGAGCTGATTTTTTATGAGGATGATCTCTATGATGGGAAGATCATCCAAAAAAAAAAATCAGCTCAATCTGAAACTTCTAACCCCGTTAAAAGTGATTTAGAATGTGGACCGTCGATTTTTTACCACTTTTTATCACTAATTTGTAAATCACTTTTGATGGATTTACAAGTTTCTGATTGAGCTGATTTTTTGTGAGGATGATCTTCTCATCATAGTGACCATCCTTGCAAAAAATCAGCTCAATCCAAAACCTCTAACCCTTATTTTGAAAAACGAAAGTTTTCTTAGACGGTTTCTCAGATGGCCCTTGAACCGCCCCCATATATATATATATATATATATATATATATGGAAATGTTCAGCAACAAACATTTTGGCAAAACATTTTCCAAAACAAGGGTTAGAGGTTTTGGAATGGGTTGATTTTTTGTGAGGATGATCTATACGGTGAGGAGATCATCATCACCAAAAATCAGCCCATTCCAAAACTTCTAACCCCATAAAAAATGATTTACAAAAAATGGACGGTCCACGATTTTTCAACTTATAAACTGGGGTTAGAAGTTTTGGAATGGACTGATTTTTGGTGAGGATGATCTCCTCACTGTAGAGATCATCCTCACAAAAAATCAGCCCATTCCAAAACCTCTAACCCATGTTTTGAAAAATGTTGTGCCAAAATGTTTGTCAAAATGTTTGTTGTTGAACGGGACCCATATATATATATATATATGAGTAGCGTTCAATGGCCAACTTTTTGGCAAAACATTTTTCAAAACATGAGTTAGAGGTTTTTGAATGGGCTGATTTTTGGTGAGGATGATCTCTACGGTGAGGAGATCATCCTCACCAAAAATCAGCCCATTCCAAAACTTCTAACCCCATCAAAAACAGTTTACAAAAAATGGACGGTCCACAATTTTTCAGCTTGTAAACATGGGTTAAAAGTTTTGGAATTGGCTGATTTTTGGTGATGATGATCTCCTCACCGTAGAGATCATCCTCACCAAAAATCAGCCCATTCAAAAACCTCTAACTCATGTTTTGAAAAATGTTTTGCCAAAAAGTTGGCCATTGAACGCTACTCATATATATATATATATATATATATATATATATATATATATATATATATATATATAGATAATACTAGTGCGCCTGCAGTATGATTTTGTGTTCAAAGCCAAGTACGATTAAACGTTTGCCACTACTTTTTGTTTCATATTTAAGGTGTCAGTATAAGCTTTTAATATTGGAAGCATAGTAGTGACTATAAAGTCTAATTAAAATAAAATAATGAAAAAGAATCTAATTCAAATAACATTGATCTATACAAAGCTTTTTATTTCAAAATACAAATCCATCAACATATAAGATGATTTATACCACTGATTGTACATAATAGTAACTACATGGTCTTCATTCTCTCTAAGAAGGAATTCCATTAATAACTAGTCGTTTTGATTCTTTGGCACAACTCGATGAATTCTAAATTATAAAAGCTATTAGTCAAACAAATGCCTATAAGGTATCGGAAAATATTTAGTGTGAAAGCCCTGCATCATTTTACCTTAGACCAAACAAATTTCACATGTAGATACACCTGTCTCATCCAATAAATTTCTTAGTTCATATGTTTGTCGACTCAACAAATCACTTTATGGCGTCAAACAAGCCTCATGGAATTGGTTCTCCAAGTTTTCCTCAGTACTTAATGAAGTTGGCTACAGATAATCCCAAACAGATTATTCTTTGTTTGTTCATTCAGTCGATCACACTTTTATAGTCGTCCTCATTTACGTTGACGACCTTATTGTGATGGGAAATGACATGGCTTTCATCAATACTAAGCATTTTTACATGGCAAATACTTCCTAGGCTTTGAAGTTGCGTGATCCCCACAAGGCATCTTCCTCAATCAACGCAAATATGCCTTTGATATCCTTCATGATAGTGGTCATCTTGGATCTCGACCTATTGATTCTCCCATAGAGCAAAATTTGCATTTAACAAATGATCATGGAGACCCTATTTCTTATCCAGACACATATCGATGCTTAGTAGGTCGATTGCTTTACTTTACAACCACTTGGCTTGACATTGTTTACGCAGTTAATATTTTAAGTTAGTTCATGCACTAGCCTCACCAACCACATTATGATGCTGATATTCGAGTTCTTCGTTATATAAAATCTTCACCGGGTAAAGGCATTCTCTTCCTCTCCCTTTAATTATCTAGCTATTGCGATTTTGATTGGGCTAGCTGCCCCTGTTAGTTTTTGATCTATCAAAATCCACGAAACCCCCTTTTTCGGATTTATTTAGTGGCGCACAGTGTCTTTAATGACACGTTTCTTGAAGTTAAGAAACGTGACCCACGGATGGATCACATTGTGGTAACCAACCGATCATGAATGAGTGCTTGATGGAAGCCTCATTCAAAGTTGGTTATTTAAGCTTGGTTTTGGTCCCCAAACTCTACACTCTCTCTTAATCTTCTTCAGTCTACACCATCTAACATGAGTGTATCCGAGTTTGGAAGTACAAAATCGAGATCGACAGATTCGCAGCGTAAGAGGATCAAAATCAATGGCTGGAGGTATTTATTTATAAGAATTTTGGGCAATTTCATATTTGATTCTCTTGATTTTATTTCCGCATTTATTTTGAGAATCAATATTTCAGATTTAGATTTAATCTAACAGCCCCATGATCATATGACGATAAAAAACTGGCTACTTCATTATGCTAGGCAATAGACCTATCTCTTGGAAAACAAAGAAGCAAACAACTGTTTCGCGGTTTTCTGCTGAAGCTGAATATCCAGCCATGGCCACTCTCACATGTGAACTTGTATGACTCAAAGCCCTCCTTCGTGACCTTTTCATATCACATCCTCAACCAATGCGCTTATTTTGTGACAATCTAGCGGCTGTCCATATTGCTGCCAATCCAGTATTCCATGAACACACAAAGCACATTGAAATCGAATGTCATCTTGTTCATGAGAAACTAACTTCCGGGATTATCTCAACTGCATATGTTCCCACTTGACATCAATTGGTTGTCATTTTCACTAAAGCCTTGGGTCGTGATCAATTTCATTTCCTACGTGACAAGTTGGGCATTACGAATCTTCATGCGCCAACTTAAGGGGGAGTATTAGAATCCAAGTATTAGGATATAGAAAGATTGTCCAAAGAAAGATTGATGCCTAGAATTTTCTGTACAATTGTAGCTCTCTATTTTTTGTTTTGTGCGCTATAGTTGTAACTTTCCATTTTTTTTACTTTATTTCCTTTATTTAGGAAATCCATCCCACAAACAGAGGATTGGATGGATCTTCCTTCTGTATATATATGTGCACTGTTCACAGAACAAAACCCAATAAAAAATAGAAGTGATCTTCTTCTTCTTCTCATTTTCATTAGTTCTTTGTTTTCATTAATTCATAAAGACTAAAGGTAATTGAAAATAAATTTGGTGGTTTGATAAGGAATTGTAGTTCAATCCGTATTTATTTGATGGCTTTGATGAACTCACTGAAATCATAGGATGTCCTACCAGCTTTTTTGTCCCTAAACCTTTTGTTTCATTTGATGTCAACTAATCTAGTTGCAAGCCTATGGATCAACACACAGATCAAGCGAGGAGGATTAGTGCCAATCTGTAAAGAAGACCCAACATAAAGGGTAATAGAAAGTATCGGTAACTAAAACATACTATGTCCCTTCAATGAGCGGTTCACCATCCTTTTTTAGTTCATTTATTGTCTTGCCAACCATCGTCAATTATTAGAAATCTTGGTAGACATATTCTTGTAGATAATCTACAAAGAAAGAAGAATAAAACACGCAACAAACAAGGATTATTAAATTGTAGACACCCCGATTTTATCGAATAAGCCCAAGAATTCAATTAAGTCCAGTGATGAAGATCAATCGGATTGAGACCCACTTACGCAACTCAACTAACAACAATAATAAAAAAATCAATTTTTGTCTACCTATTGGTGACAAATGGCCAAGCATAAGCTTGCCTGGCCGTTGGTCACCTAAAAGGCAAGCCATGCATTGTTATATCTTTCATTTGGGTAATGTACATGTTTATTTTATATTGGGTTTTACTCACCTACATACAATGCAATTTCTGTTTTGACTTTCACTCATCTAAAGCCAATTCAGTTGGGCAATTACATAAATCATATGTGCACAAGGTTTGGTTAAGGAAATGACTTCTTAAGCCTTGATGCCCATACAATAACCTTTGCTTAAATTCCCCTACCAAGGTTTTCTTTTAACTTTCTCACTCTTCTATCATTGACCCAAAGTCCTTGGTCCCAACTTAAGTTGAATTATCTCTCTAATCTCAATTTGTTAAAACTCATTAGAGGTAGTTCACTCTTATTTCCTTCTAGCTTTCTTCATAATCCAAGAGAATTCCATGTCATTCAAGGTAATTTGACCCAAAATTCAAGAGCACATGACTATTCTATATATCCTACCAAGAAAAAACTCTAGAATTGGAGTGTAAAGACCTCCCCTTATCCTCAAGTTGTTGGAGACTCTTTCAAGCTAAGTGACCAAAAAGTCGAAAAACCTATCCCTAATTATATGGCACTTGGTCTAATTCTCTAGAATTTAATCCAAAGTCAAGGTCCTTAGACTATTTTAACATCTCTCGAGAATTCTCTAAAATCTTATTATCTTTTACAATCCTATCACTTGATCATCATGATTACTAAGACTCATAAGAGTGTAAAAGATAATTAATGACAATTTGATAATGAACATTTGAGGTCATTCTATGTGATTTTATTGGAAATATTTGAAACTCGAATAATTTTGACAAGTTTCTCCACAAAGGTCTCCCAAAAACCTATAAATATGACCCCTATCCAAGGTAAAGAGGAAGAGCTCAAGCCATCTAAAATTTTGTCTATTTTCCTCTTCAAAGCTCTCTAACATCCCAAAACTCTATCCAAATCTATTCCCACCCATCCAAGAAGCTAAAATCAAGAAGAAGAAAAAGAAGAAGCCAAGGTGAGAAAAGTTTAATTACTTGTAATAATCTCCTTTCGTTTTCCCTTTTCTTACCTCTCCTTTTTTACTTTCAAGCACATTTAATTTCAATTTTCCTTTACTCTTTTTTTAGCAATGTAGATCTTTAGTTTATTAGTTTAAAAGCTAGGGTGGTAGAGAGTAATCCCTCCTTGTGAGGTAATCTCCCCCTATAAGTCTTTAATAAGTTAAATAGTAAGCATTTCAATTCTATAAGTATTGTTATTCTTTACTTTATTTCAATTCCATTATAATTTAAATTCCTAGAGTAATTTATTTTCTTGCTTTCTTTATGATTTAAAAGCTAGAGAATAAACCCTCTATGAGTTGATCTTTTTTTATAAATCCATACATGCACACACTAACAAGTTTCAAAAGGCTATGAGCTAAGGTGTACCACGGACCTATATCTATCTCCTAAAGCTAAAAAAAATAATCCCCAAGTGGATAACACTCCCATGCATAAGGTCTTGACTTCATCAAAGTTTTTTTCAACTTATGAACATCACTTATGGATCAAACCAACAAATAAAGATTCCTAATGTAGCATATATATATATAGAAAATGGTGCTTGAGAGCTTAAAATGGTGGAATCCAAGTGGATTCCCACCAAAGTTCTAAGCCCACAAAAAAAAAAATTCATCAAGCACCTACTTGTAGTAATAGCTTGCTCATTGCTTTGATTTCTTCAATTTGCAAACGAAACTATAATTCATTTTTCCCCTAATCTCTCTGTAATCTCCTTTATATTCAAAATAAAAAAATAGTTTTATACTTCACCTATGATCATACCAATGGTAACCATCACTTGATGAGTCAGACAAGATGCCTAACATCTCCATTGTCCTTCAATTGAACTTCCTTACTTAGTTCTCTAGGTAGACCTTCCCCTTATAATTTGAATATGTGAGTCAACAAAAGTCAAAAAGTAGAGTTTCAAAATTCTTTTGTGGCGTCCATTCACTCCCAAACTCTTTGAATTATGGAGACTCCTTAAACCACGTAGATGAAATCAAAAGTCCGAAAAATTTTGAACCTCGTGTATCTACATAAGTCATGTAGGGCTTTGACCCATATAACTCAGTTGGATTGATACATTGCAAAGCAACTTTGACGTTGTGAGTTCAACTCAAGCTTACCCATAAAAAGTAAAAAATTAAAAATTAAAAATAAAAAGAAGGTTATTATATCATGTTGCTCAAAGGGGTTATAAACCAATCTAAGTTTGCTAGAATTTGCAGTTAAATCGTCAAAAGACATTTCTTTTTATCAAATAATTTTCATCCGAGGAAATCTTTCAATTTCATTAGGTTGTCCATGCTCTCATACATGCAAAAAATATAAATTGAGGATTCAGGATTTTCCTAAATCACAAACGAGACATTTATTTCTATCAAATAATTTGCATCCAAGAAAATCGTCCAATATCATTAAGTTGTCCATGCTCACATACATGAAAAAATATAAGTTGATGATTCGTGTTTTTCCTAACCTTCTTACTCTCAATGTGATGGAAGGTACCCTTGTGTTTCTCTAATATCCCATACTTATTTCATGATTGGAAACATAGCAGCTCAATTACTTTAAAGAAACATAATATAATGATGTATATCATACAACGATAAATCAATTCAATAATCTTGATGTTTGCTTCAAACCTACTTAATAGATTATTTCATGAGGTCAAATGGATTATCCCCTACCTACCAAGGGTTAGTTAAGATGGTAAGAGCAACTGGGCTTGCCCCCCCAAGTCATACCTTTGAATATTTATGTGCTCCTCTACATAAAATGGCTACTTATCTGTTGTCACGCAATAGAGTGGGATGGTACATGTTGCCAGGGGAAAAAATGGGTTATCCCCTAAGTTGATGAAAACAACTTCCAAAGCTTGTGAGGATTGAGCATCGGGGGTCCCCTATTCAAATATTAATAACATTGAAGTAAAAATGTTATGAATTTATATGTTATAGAAAATCATAATTGTTGAAGTGGTTCTAGCCCATGCTATGTTAGGGAGGGATGGGAGAGTATGTCATAGGGGACGTTAAAAAACACGACTCAATTACTAAAATATAGACAAATGTAAGAGAGAGAGAGAGAGAAGAGAAGGTTATTAATTAGAAAAGATTTGACAAGTTGTAGTAATATCTTACAAAAATTATTTGGTATTAAGTATAATATCTTTTCATGCCTCTAAAATATAACTAATATTTAACAATAGCTTCTTCGAAACAAATCACACAAAACACAAAAAAATATTCAAAGAAGATCAAACTCTTCTTTAGAAGTAAAACCTCCTTATCAATCAATCAAATTAAAGACGGGAGAGAAAAAAAAGTCACACAAAACAAAAAATTTAGATTTGGTCAAGTACAAAAATCTTATTTTCAACAAATAAAACTCAAGCCTTGGTCTCCTTTCTCATTATTTTTTAGAATAACCAGAAAAGAACCAATAGAGTGTTCTCTGTTAAACTTGCATAAATAATTACAATCTACGCTATTTGAAATCTACCAAAACTTATAATATAGGTGAGATGTTATGTGGAACATAATTTTCTCAGTTATATTGAATAGACTTGTAAAAGTAGCCAAACACTCATGTTAGGTTTACTCTTATACGATGTGAACCGGGGGTCAACATCTTCATTCTCTAACATTTTCAAATACATAAATAATAAAAAAAATTCAGTAAACACGCTCAACTTACGAAAAAAATTTGGTCTGATACATTGTTCATTTTAATTCCCAAAACATGTTTACTAGTGAGTTCGTCACTTTAATTTATAATCAGCAATTTGGCTGATAAATTACCAGCGAGATTTGCATGGTAAAGTCTAATACCCTTGATATTTTTAAGGGAAAATAATCAATTATTTATTAAAATAATAATAATTTTTAATTTTTTTGGAAAAGATAATGTAAACACTCAATTTGACCAAACAAACTCGATAGCTCAATCAGAGAATTTTGATCGATCAAGTGGGACCCATTAAAAGTCAGATTTTCATTTTTGACTTGGCTCTTGGAAACCAATGGCTCTTGTATCATCCTTATCCACAGTTTTCAAGAGAGTTATTATTGCCAAACCAACTTTTGTTAATGCCACACCAATTCTTATATAAATCACCAAAGAATTGAACAGTAGATGGTGTGGCGTTAGTAAAACTTGGTGTGACAATAGCAACTCTTTTTTTTTTTTTTTTTTAAATCTCCCTCAAATGTTTTGTTTTTGTTTTTATGGAAATTTTTAACTTGAAATTTATGACTGTAATCAACCTTCTTTTTTTGACATTCCCAATATCCTATCTATGATATTTTAATAAATCTTTAATGCAGAAATAAATAATAATAAATAAAAATTTGAACACTTAAAGACATCCCAATCAAAAACATGAACCATATGTGAATATAACTTCTCAAATTCTATTTCTGTTGATACATTACAAGGTGAGAAATGGGGGATTTTTTTTTTTTTTTTTTTGGTAGAAATTGATTTTAATTCAAGCCAATGACCTCCTCTTCTTGTAGTTGGCTTTGAAGCAAGCCTGCCTTAATTTCTTTGTTTTCTCTGTCAATTCCAATTCAGGCATTTTCTCCATCAGCCTTTTATTTTCTTCCAATATCTCTGCTTCTCTGCTCAATCCCAATTCCTACAACCCAAAATCACAAAAATTAGAAATTTATAAATTAAAACAATATGCAATAAAAATATGGGTAATTTTGGGATAGCTCTATATTTTTTGTGAAATTAGAATTACCCCCTTGGATTTTTAAGTAAATTGATTTCAGTCTCCCTTGACAGACAAACATAAAATGACTCAAACACCCTTGTCTTCAACCTCTTGCCAAAAACCTTTGGCTTTTAACCAGAATCAAACAACCCCAACCAAACACCCCAAATCAATTAATTAGTTCATGAGCCCATGTTTTTGAACCATCATAATTAGTGATATGGAATGATCATAACCATCTAAGTATCTAATGGACTTGTTTTATGGGCCCATCCAAAAGTGGGTCCATTAGGAGAGTTAAGGAAAACATTACGAAATTGCCCTTTATTTAAAAACAAGAGCATACCCACCCAAGAACTCATATGTGTAACATTTTATGTACCTCAAGGTTGTCAATGAGAGACTTCAAGCTCTGAATCTTCCTGTGTGGCCACCTCTCTATATTGAGCTCTCTACATCTTCTCTTCAAAGCAGTAAGACCAACATTTAGTTTCTTCGCAGCTTTCGTAATTGGAACATCGAAATGTTGCGCTATATCATCGAAATCTATTGCTATGGACTTGGACTTCTCCTTAATAGACAATCTATTGTTCTTGTCTTCATCTTTGCTTGATATATTAATCTCGTTCATCATAAAGGTTTGATCCTCATTAGTGACATTGTCATCAACTACAGTGTTCAATGGCGCCACATTCATCGATACATCTTCGTAAATAGATGGAAAATTATCTTCGAAAGACTGAAAATCAAAGTCGAAAGATGAGATACACTGGCTTTCATTGGGTATCAAATCCATTGTTAAACCAAGATATGGGTCTTCATAAGGGATTTCAAAGAAACTATTTAGTGAATAATCAAAGTTTTCTGTTGGTAAGGGGAGAAGTTCTTCACTACTGCACAAAGAGAGAGAAAAACAAATATTGGTTTATTATACTATTAGTGAGATAAAACAAACTAATTAAACACTTCAAAACACACAGTTTAAGCAAATTTGAATCAATTACTTAAAAATCCATTTAAGGCAGTGTTTGGAGAGCACTTCTCAATTCTCATACTTTTGGGGTTCAATTAGCATTAATTTGCTAGCAGACCTGAACAGAAGTGCTTCCCACACCAGCATTTGAAGGAAGCTGATGTAACTCTTAGTTGTTTTGTTTTTTCTCCAAAACCAATCACTAAAAAGACCAAAATTATTAATTCAATTAGGGAAATATCCAACGAATTACTATCTCCCTACCAAACGACAAATTTTGTGACTATGATTGTTGTAGAATTGATGACAAATTTTGGAACTACGATTCTTATAGAATCACTTCCTTTGGAGACACACCACGTTCCCAAACAAGACCTTATTTAAAAACACTAAGAAAAGAAAGACAACCTTAGAATCTCTATGTATTGTTACCTTACAAATGGCCCCCCTTGGTGTAACTTTTCGAACACAGTCTTGCTTTGAACCTTTTCATCAGTGAGACTGTAAGACTCCATTGTTAGAGTTAAGAGAGAGAGAATGAGTGGGTCTACACTGAGAGAGAGAGGGTTTAAATGGGTGCGGAGAGAGAAAAATAAAGTTTGGAGTTCGTGCCCACGACTGCGGGGGTTACAACAATTATGTGGAATTTATCGAAAAATGGCCATTAATATAATTTATTAGATAACCATTACCAATCAAAACAAGGTGTGCATGTATTTAATGTTAAACACATAAATCTATATACCCACATGTACGTATATTCATGTATGGTCACAGTACATACTTACATGCATGCATGTCATCAGTAATTTTCTTTAAAGAGATTCTATTGCCACACCAACTTTTGCTAATACGGTACCACCCTAATTCATATGTAAATCACTATAGAATTACAACACATTTGGGGTGGCGTTAGCAAAAGTTGATGTGGCAATAGAAGCTATCTTCTCTTTATTTATTATAGAGTCGTGTTGGAGTGACATTGAAATTTACATTGTTTCACACATTCCTAGCATGGAGGTGCTCACATAACCATTGATGCTTCACTCTTATCTTGATGAAAAGCATCTATGGTTTCATACACACATCCACGTCGGCAATGTGTGAAACGATGTAAATTTCAATGTCACTTCAGCATTTTCCTTTATTATGTGATACTTTTTCAGCGGCCCATTGAACTTTTGGAATATTCAATATTTGTATCAAGAACTTGTGGTTAACTAAACGAATAATATTTCTCCATTGAATTATGCTTAAAGTTGTGTGTCTTACATCATTGTAAATATTTATATATGCTCCCACCATTGATGATTTAAAGATAATGTATATTGCCCTATGTGTTTTGTCCTACATGGGTTAGAAGTTTTGGAATTGACTAATTTTTTATGGAATATTAATACAACTATGCATCAATCAAAGTACTATTATTCTACCAAAACAACAAGGGTTTTTTTATTAGAGGTTGAAATGCATATTACTAAGGTCATAATTTGCAAGTGTAGTGTTCTTTAAACATTACATTAAGAGTCTCCCAAGCCTAAATAAAGGAGGAAACTTGTATTAGGTTGGCAGTCTAAGTGTAGAAATCCCTAACAAATATTTGATCAAACACTTCATTTTGCCATGCTTAGGGCATTCCTCGAAAGTGACATATAGCAATGGACACCATTATTTGAAACGGAACAAAAGAATAAGATTTGTTTAACCGACCCCAAATCTTTGGAGTAATGCTTTGTTGTTATTAGGTCATTTTTCATCAGCCTCTTAGAGAAGACCGATGTCAAGTAGTATATCATCATTTCAAGATCAAGGAGCATTTCAAAATTCACCAAAATATGGAGGGGTGTATCTAAATCACCCAATTAAATTGTGTGCAAGTATGTGTGTATGTATGTATGTATGTATGTATGACCATGGGCCTAGTATTTTCTTGGGAATATTATTAATGGATTCAGTAAAGGAGGAGGTTACATAAGAATTAGCAAAGCCCAAAGAAACCAATTAATTACTTAATCTCTCTCTTTCTCGAATTTATCTGTTTTTAGGGTTTGGTGATTATGCCTTAATGAGATGATGGCTCCTCTCTCTCCTCTTAATGAAGTTATCATCTTTATTCTTCAACGTTATCTTCGCTGAGAATTTATCGTGTACATAACGTCTATGGTTAAAAGACATTATCCTATAATCAGAGCCGTCAATTCTGAATCAAGAAGATTGTTCAAATCATACATCCAATGGACTGACCTATATTGTACCAGTTTAGATCATCTGATTGGTAAATTAGGGTCCACTGATTGAAACTTATAAATGGACCAGGTATAGATTGGATCAGGGTAGATTTTGATCCAATCCAATGAGGATTGGATTAGACCAAGAACTGATCCAATAATTATTGGATCAGATCCTTATCGTTTTTATCAGATAACAATAAATTTGTGTCTAGATCGAATCAAAACCGCTTGATATGCAAAATATAAAGACTCTTCATTAGTGTAAGCAAATGTATAATATAATTTACATACTTTCTCATAATTCATCATCGATACGGGTCTGTCACATTTTAGCGGACCTGGGCCAATATATACCCGATCGGAACAAGTAAAACAATTCAAATTATAGTTTTAAAAGGAAATGTAGAAAATGGGTAGAGAAAATTGAGTTTTATGCATTATTTGGTGAAGCCATCAGTCCTAAAACACTTGAAATAAGCTTTGGGACTTTTGCTCAGATGTTTCCAAGGAGTCCTAAATTGGTAAGTTTGTCAATGGGCCGGGCCATAAATGAATCAACCTTATCTGGGCCTCAAATCATAGTCAAAATAACATTCAAGGTTATTGTAAATTATAATATAATAAAGAGTCGTGATGAATGCACGCGGTTTTGGTACACGGTTGGCTACTCGGCTGACATGGCAAGGGTGGTACAAAACTATAGATTTTTTTCATCGGGATACACAAGAAAAAGATGTACGGTTTTGTGCCTTGCCACGTCAGTCACGTATCAAAATCGTATGCATTCATTATTATTCTATAACAAATTTAGAGAACTTCTATCAGCACATCAACATTACTTATCACACCAACCTTTCCATTTTTTATTTTTTTATTTTTTGATAACAGGTGTGTCCAAACTAACGTCCGACTAGGGAGACCAGATGAGCCAGGACTGGAACCAAGGCATATGGGGCCGCATCCCTTAGACACATGTGACACCCGCACATCAAACACACCAGGTAAGTAAGGGAATGCCCTTGCAGGTGGCCCCGAGGAAATATTGCTCATACTGGGTATCGAACATAGAACCTATGGACTCTCACCACTTATTGGATTCGAAATTGCCATTGAGCGTGCTAGCCACCCCCTCGTTGTTTGCCTTTTCAAATTATTGATATTGAAATCTAGGATTTTAAAATCAAATGTGTCTACCTCTCTCCCTTTCTTTTTTTACTCTCCCTCTCTACCTTACTCTTATCCTCTCTCTTTCTCTATTTAGGGTTTATTCTCTTGGTCTGCTTTCGACGTCTCTTTTTAAAATCCTAGTTATAGGATGATTTCAACGTCTCTTTATTCTTCTTTGACACGCAACGCATAACTTCACTAATTGGTGTGTGTTATAAGAAAAAGTTGATCTACTAATCAAATCTCTAAATTTATTCTACTTTGGATCTTTTGACTTGAAAAATTGCAAAACCAAATATACCGAAGAACCAGTCTATCAAATCAAAGGATGTCCATTATCTTATAATGATTAAGTTGGCGAACCGATGCCCCTAATATATTTTGTATATCTATGTATTATAGATAGATAGATTTAAGGTTTTCTATCTAAAGATAAGTAAAATATATCTTTACTATTATAATGAGAGAAGGCCGAGTAGAAGTGGTTCAACACTAAAATTTGAGTGGTCATAAATGCCCCCACTTTTTTATTTATATTTAATATAATCAAAGTCATTTTGATCAAAACCTAAAACAATCGCACAATCACATTGGTTGGAATTCAAAATTACAAAAATATCCATACAATCTTTAAAATCACACTTAAATTAATTTTAAAATTACAAATAAGCCCTTTAGATTTGTGTGTCTTTGCACATGCCACCTTCTAGTTATAAATAAAAAATTTACTTTCATCATTCTCTAATTATTTATTCAATTATGATATGGATTGGATCCTATTTTGATCAAAAATAATATTAATCACCTACAAATGGTTTTAAAATACGCACGAATTTAATTTTGAGAGCTGCTATTGCCACACCAAAGAGTAAAAGTTGATGTGGCAATAGCAGCTCTCTTCATTTTTCGTAGAACGCAAAAATTAATCCCAACTGGGCCCATTAGAATTGGGTTCAGGTATAGCCCATCTAGGCCCAATAGGGATATAGGGCTAAGCTAACCTAAGTATAGCCCACGGGCGGAGTAACTACTCAGCCAAACCCGGCCCGACCCACCCCATTGACAGTGCTAAGTACAATGAATAATGATTTCCGAACTAGAAAGTCTTCACTCGGTCAATACTCTGCTGACGTATTATGGACACGGAACCATAGACCTGTGTTTTCGGGATATACAAATTCTCATAAAAAAAAGTATATTTATGCATCTCGAGGAAACAGATCTATGATTCTGTATCTGTAACCCGTCAGCCGAGTATTCACCGAGTGAAGACTTTCGAGTTGTTCATCAGCACTCAAGTAAAATTTCTATATCTTAGGAGTACGGTCAACCCCGGCTGACAATTCCAATTATTCTATTATGACTTGTGCGCATGATCCTGTGAAGAATGTTTCTCGAGAAAAAAGATCAATCATTCAGTGCCTAGTGGGGCCCACCCACCAATCACGGCTTTGATTGATTTTTTTTTTTAATTTGTCAAAGAGATTAAAAATATAAACATTAGTAGTTATAGGTTCCAACTTTGAATGTTTGAACTTAAGACTCTGAAAAGGTTAACATATAAAATTATGTGACAGAAGTGGGACCCATTTTGTGGGCCCTCTTTCCACAACCCTCTCTGATCTTAGTTTTTATTTTATCTTTACTGATATTAATTGTCCAGATGTGCACACAACACCTAGGAATATTTTAGATTCCATGGGGATCATCCCCATACATATATGTCCTTTGTTTGTGATCTCTTTTATTTTTCTTTTTTCAATAATAATGATTGAAAGCAATATGATTGATCAGATAGATTTTGGGTTTATGAGATTTTTTAAGATCCATTAGATTCTTCGAACTTGATTTCTTAAGTAATTGGATGCATGGTTTTAAAACTCAGTTTCGCGTCTTATCTCGTCTAGGCCCGATATCAAGTCGTCTCGGACGAGTTTTCCGATACGCTTGAGATGTCTTGTGAGACAAACCAAACAATTGAACGTGAGTCCTACATCTCAGTCAAAAAATGATTTTGCGAGTTGGTCTCATTCAGACCGAGTTAACTCGAATGATACATTTTGGTCTCGGACAAATTTAAAAATCATGATTGGATATCAAGTCAGGATTGATAATATTATCATCATCAAAGCCTTATCCCAAAGATCTGTAATACATTAAATGGATCTTGTTCCTCCATTCCACTTTATCTAGAGATATATGAGGTCAATGTAATGAATAGAAAATTGGTATGATAAGGCATCTTCCTTCTAGAAGAGAGCAGGAATGGATAACAATCGAATTATGAGATAATTTGTTTTGATACTAAAATTAAATTGGATTACAAGTGAATTACTTTGAAAATAATTTCAATCTTACTATTGTTGGGTTGGTGTAGATTCTAGTGGGCAGATTTTAGGTTTTCGCCTGTCAAAAGCACTTCTTGATCTTAAAACCTTATTTATACGCACTCAACTTTCGGATTTAGGTAGAAAGTCAAATTTATTTTTTTATCATAAGTATCTATAATTTTTTTGAATTTGATAACTAAAACACTCAAATATTTCTATATTAAATCCTTTTCTTATTTAAGAAACAATATGATTAATCAAATACGACCTTACATGTAGAAATTACATACTAATTTGTTATGTATGAATGATGAGATTTTATTAATGCAGAACCAATTCCAATAGACTTCTTGAATGGTCACATTAACTTGCATTTAGCAAGACCTAAATATAGAAATTTTCCAATTATGAGTTGGGCGTTTTAACCATTCGGTTACAGACAAGTAACAGGGATAATAGTATATCGTAAATAACCAAATTTTAATGGAAATAAAATTCTTAAGAGGAATCAAGGACATGACGTCAATTCAAATCCTAGATTTTTTAATGAGTGATCAAGAATTCTCACTATGTGTTAGAATAAAAAATGCATAATGAGATGCCACTAATCAAAACTCTTGGTGAGAGTAAAATTGAAAAAGAGAGAGAAATCTAAAAAGATTTTGGTCAATTAGAGAGAGAAAAAAAAAAACAAAAGTGGGCCCATGAATGTTGAAGAAGGAGAGTTTGTTTTGTGGATTTTGTATGTGTGGGAACCCATCCAATGATAAAGATGGTTTGGATGCTGCTTCTTAAAGAAGACTTTTTGGCTCTAAGAGTGCTCAAGGACTACCTGCCAACATGCTTCCTTGTTGATGCTGTCCCTTCAACAAACTTTCTCTCTCTCTCTCTCTCTCTCTCTCTCTTTCTTATTAGCTTAAGTTCAATCATCATCAATAAAGCTTCATTAGTCTTTGTTTTTGGCCTTCTTTAACTTCTTGGATTTTACTTTTCAGTAATTATTCTTGAATGGGAAGTGGGTTTTGTGATGTAAGATTTGCATCAACCTCAAAAGCAGGATAAAATTCAGGTCAGGCTTCATCACCACCTTGGGCTTCACCTGTTCTTGCTATTTGTTTCATTGGGTCTTCATGGTTTTATTATATTAATGAAAATTCAATTGGCTTTGAAGGTTGTTGCACAAAAACTCATTTAAAACTTAATGGCTTTGTCAGTGAGGATTGCAAAAGAAGAACAATAAAAACCAGGTTAGGCTTCATCCCCTCCTTTTGCTTTACATGTTCTTGCTATCCTCTTTTTTGGGTCTTCATGGTTTATGTTATTTTAAAATTTAATGGCTTTGAGGATTAGAAGGTGAGTGATTTTGGGTTTTGATTAATTTTTGCAGAGGAAGGAAACCCAAATTCAGTTTCCCCTTCATGGCCACCATGTCTTCATCTTCTTCACTGGCTGTTCCTCATGAACAATCCAATTATGATGAACTCTCCATGCAGATGAGCTTGCTTTTCTCAGATAATCTCAAGGTACACTCACCTCTGTACTTTTGTTTCTTAACTTGTGTTTTGATTTGCCAAAGAGAATTGGGTTTCTGCTCTCCTCTTGAGATTTGGGAAGATTTTATCTCTAAATTGAAAATGGAATTATTTTCCTTAACCATTGCCCAATGGACTGGGGCTCAACTTGGTTGAGAGTCTTCATGGTTCATGAGATACTGCTATTAAAACTAACTACATGGTGATAATCTAAGAGGAATATAAGAATTTGGGTATCGAATACTTAGATTAAGTCACCGATGATCGTTGCTTAGTTTCTCATATTCATAAACAAGTTTCATTGATGAATAAATGTACACTTGTTTTGAAATTATTTTCAGCATAGAAACATGATTAACTTGTAATTTTAATGACAAAATGGATCTTGGACCTTCATTTTTTTTTTTTTTTTCCCTATGGGGTTTTCAGGATTTGAAGAATCTGAGAACACAATTGTACTCTGCAGCAGAGTATTTCGAAGTTTCTTATACCAACGATGATCAGAAACAGATGTGAGTCTCTCTATTTCAAATTGGTATTTATTGTTTGAATATGGTGGATTTGTTTTCTGTTTTCTAATTTGGGTTTTCATTTCCGGTTCCATGTAGGGTGGTGGACACCTTGAAAGATTACGCCATTAAAGCTCTCGTTAATACTATCGACCATTTGGGTTCTGTCTCATATAAGGTGAATGGTCTCTTAGATGAAAATGTTGATGAAGTTTCTGGAACAAAACTTCGAGTTTCTTCTATCGAACAGGTACTTATTGATCACGTTCACTTACTCTATATTTAGTTTGACTTGATATGTATGTAGGATTTTTCGCTTTGAATTATCTCTATTTTTTTTAAAGAAATTCAAATTTAGAAGATATAAAGCTCTTTATTTTATAACCAGTATGAAGTGATAAATTCTCTATATTAACTTCGAATTAAAGAATGAAATCTGATCAGAACTCAAAAACTGACTATAGCAGTGGAAATTTATGATAAAAACTTGAATAAGAAAATTTGATAATAAAATGGGGTCATTGGATCCATTTTTGAACTCTAACTTAGCTTAATGGGGGGATATGAAATTTCTCGTGCTGTTTTTCTACCATTTGGTGCAAATTTATTGTGCAATTATTGTCGAATATTGTGCATTGGGAGCCTACTTCATTCGAAAATGGCAAAAGATACTTCATTCTACAACTTTGTTTCTAACTTGAATAGAAATTGTGAAGTATTATGTACTATAATCTTCTTTTTCTTCTTTTGGTGGGGTATTTTAGAGACTACGGACATGCCAAGAGTATATCGATCATGAGGGCCGTGTTCAACAATCCTTGGTGATAACGGCTCCCAAGTACCATAAGCATTACATCTTACCAGGCAAATACTCTCTTCCCTACTCTTGCCTTTCCTCTTCTTAAGACTTGTGATCTTCAAAACCAATTTGGTTTCTCAAAAACTTCATTTTTGACCTTACAACTAAGAACGATTCGCACATTTCACCGATTTCTTGAATTTTGTGTTCAGTTGGGAAGACCATGTGTGACTCTGAACATACTCTACCAAAATATCAAGGAGGCAGCGTAGACGACGAAAACAACTGGCATCAATTGAAGAATGGTACCTTTTTAATTTCTTTATTCCCAAGTTCCCATTGTTATAGTGTGATTTACGTGTTATATTATGTGCTTGCTTTGTTAAAGCTGCTCGAACAACAACCAAAGACACCCCGCCTTCCTCAGTCAGGTAAATCTTAACATTATATTTGGTAGTTCATGCAATTAAGTCTCCAATGTATATGTATTCTTGCTCTAACTTTTCCAAGTTTGAGATAAATTTAATCGGATTATATTGCAGAAAAGGGCATTCTCCGTCACCCGTGTCACAATCTTTCCAACAACACAGAACCTTTTCCTTCACAGGTAATGTGTCCGTCAGAATTGGGTTCCTAATAGTATTCTTCATGCATACTGATGATGTTTCTCTCTAAATCAGATAAACGAGCACCCTCACCACAACGCTCAAAGTTTCCATTACTACGTTCAGGATCTCTCTCAAGTAGGTCGACCACTCCTCGGTCAAGTAGACCGACAACCCCTATATTGAGTAAGCCGACCACTCCGAACTCTTCTAATGCAAGACGACGGGTAAGCATTGGAGACTAGAGAATAGTTTAGTCACTTAGAATTTATCTTTATGTTCATTTGCAAATTTCTCTCTTTTTGTGTTTGTAGTACCCATCAGAGCCCCGGAAATCAGTTTCAATGCGTCTCCGTGATGAAAGGGACAACCCGAAAGATATCGAACGATATCCCAGTAAGAGTAAACGTCTCCTCAAGGCCTTGTTGAGCCGGCGTAAGTCAAAGAAAGACGACACACTGTATAATTTCTTGGACGAATACTAGAAAACATGCACAGAGGAGTGAAGGAAGCAGAAAGCTACCTCAAGAGCTTAGTTTTCAATTTTCCCTTGTTTCTTGTTTAACACCAAATTTATAGGTGCAATTGTTTTTAGGGCAAGATAAGCTCAATAATGTATCATGGATGATTGCTTATATATACCATAATAATGGAATTATAAATATAAATTTCTTTTTGAGAGATATTACCTAATGATGAAACTCATTCAAATGATCTCATTGAGAGATTTCTGATGGATCCTTTTTTTTTCCACATTAAACCGAATTATGGATTAAATCGCTCTAGACAGAATTGAATGGAAGAACGTGATTCGTTTGGTCATTCCCAAATCTTTGGAGCGAGGTTTCGATAATGATGACAAACAGGTGTCAATGGGTTGGATCAGGTCGATTTTAATCAGGCCTAAAACACCCAAGTCTCTAACCCACATTCTACCTCTAATGGCTGAATCGTAAAGAACAAAAACCAATACCTCTGAACGGAAATGTCCGACTTATATGTGCTAAGTACCTGCTGCCAGCATTCATCCTGACACAGGATTGAACTGTCCATGAGATTCATATTTGATCCTGCCATTGGTCATGATCATGCTGAACCAGGGAACATAAAATAATTACGATTTCTTCTTGAATCAAGTCAACAAGCATTTGATAATTTAAACTTTCTTCGGTTATGGTACAAAAATAGATAGATCCAAAATCAAGATAATCAGTTCCAACCAATCAGGGTATCCAAAATTAAGATGATCGGTTCCAACCAATCGGGTACCCATTGATACCGATACTTAAGAAGATATGAAGGCTATACTCCCTTCTTATGCTAAATCAGGGCAAGAGTAAAATAATATTGACTTCTTAAACCAATTTAAAATTATTTGATCATCGCTAGTCCAGTGGCACTACCACATCAAACACTTGGCTCCAACATGGTCATCGCACCCAAGGTTTAAAATCTCGTTTCAAGACAATGTTTCGATCAAGAAAAAACTGAAACATTCCAAGACAATCCAAAACATTTACTGTTTCAGTGTCAATTTTGTCTGGATCTCATTGAAACCAAAATGTTTCTCTGAAATGACACGAAATTTTGAACCATGGTTGCACCTGTTACACTACCTGCACAAAGCAAGAAAATAAAAAAATAAAGGCTAGAAATGATCAATGAGTAAGTCCATCAGGAGGTCAGCAAAACATCAATTGTCCTGAAAGAGGGTGCCTCGTGGCTCTTTTGGGGGGACAATCAACATCAAACTTCTGATAACAATGTCGATATCAAAGTAGTTGACACACCAACAAATTCCTAATAATGGCAGTAAAAATCTCTTTAAGAACTTTTGAATGAGAAATTAAACCAGAATTGAACATATGAAAGCATCAAACAGAAGATTAAAGAATAATAGATCTTCCTGTTACACAATCTGTTCACTGCAATACATACACATGTACATCTCACATCATTTCTACAAAAGATACATACTTAGAAAACCTTTATACACAAACTAAATCGAAATAGAAAAAAAACACTAAACCAATGGTCACACACATCATGACAATCTTTCAGGTCTAACCGGATTCTTAACCCTGTCTTACCAAGTGTTGACAACGCTGGTGTGTTAACCCCGTCTTACCAAGCGTTGACGACGCTGGTGTGTCAGATGGAACGAGTGGCAATATGGGTTGTGATCCTCAAGAAATCTAAAACATGGGTAGCAACCAACCCATGGTCCATCCGAGAAGCAACCCTGCACCGGCAAGACCCAACCCCAATGCGAATGCAACAACACGCCTACCAATGTCGTATCCTGGTGGGCAGCTTTTCCCCTTCTTAGCCTTGTTCTTACCCTTCTTCCATTGCCTAGATTTGTATGGCATCCATGGAAAGACTACTGGGAAGAGAGTTGAGATTGGTAAATCCTTGTTTTTGAATTGGAGGCAAATGGTCTCAAGCTGAAGTAGTTGTAGCCATTGCTTGTATGCGAAGAGGTGTGAAGCTTGTTTGAAGAAGAGCTTGATGATGTGCTCCTTCTCATTGTAGGCTTGTTGGGCTGCCTTCTCAGCTTCCCTTGCCCGAGTTTGGGAATGGCGGAGTGCTTCCAACAACTCAGCCTTGCTCGGTTCGCTCTCAGAGTGGTGTCGCGTTTCTGTTGGATCCTTGTTGGTTGTTCGGTGAATGTTGGTGTTGCTGGAGCTGACCATAAGCATTAAGTTTTAAGCTTCTGAATAACATGAAAAGCCGAAGTATTTCTACACAAGGTTCCCTACTAGGTTACCACCATCAACATGCTACAACATACTCATATGAGATACTTGATTTAATTGTATATTGTTCTATTTGATTTACTTTGATATTTTTGGAACTCACAACGAAATTCTTTTACATTTTTGTAGCATAAAGATATATATGGCATACTAACATGATTATAGGGACGTGTGTTATAATTTTATTGGTTTCTGACAAAAATGACCCCCCTGAATATATTAATTTTAAATATAAAGACGGGGGAATTTATGGTCTTCCAAATTTTGGTGTCAAACTTGTACTCCACCTTTCTCTCATTACAATAGTAAAGATATAAAGATATATATAGCATACCATAAAAAACAATACAAATTATAATAGTTGTATACGAATTAAAAAGTTTTGCATGCTATAAAAATGAAAATGAAGTTTAACTCGAGGTCATAAACAGTCCACCTCATATTTTCAAAATATTTTATGTTCTAAATATCCCAATGATTATATTATAAAGTCATCGTCATTGATCTGGCCTATAACTATATTCTGAATATTAAATTTCTTGTCAGTTGTATAAGTTTGTGTGCCGGCATATTGGGCCAGTCAGGATTTCGTGTCTAAGCCATTATGTTTGACAACTATGGGTCAGTTGAACGGTGTCCTGTTCCTGTAGAATAGGTACTGTGTCTGTGGCAAGTTTTGGTTGGTGTTTAATACACATCGGGCTCCTAAATAAGCCATGCACACAACCCTATGTATTTTAAATCCAACCAAAACATGTCATGTAGACACCGTATGTTGCTATAGGAACAGGGCACCATTCTGGATTGCGACTCAATCACCAAACCCTTCAATCCAATCTGCTCCAATGAAAGTTGTTTTTAATATTCTCCCTGCTATTAATGCCAGTGAGGAAATACCAGTTGGGCACTAATCTTATCAGAACCAAAGGAACTAATTCAGGAAGAAAAATAATGGAACTGAGCAATCAATGAAAAGTAACAGTCCAAAAAAATACCTGAACGGTTTGTCTGAACCATAGAGTGAGTGCCCTTTTTCACCTAAGGCAAACTGTTTTCCGTTCACACTACCACATGTTGGGCAACCACATGCATGATCAGTTACATTGAGGAGACCAGCAGTAGGTGCTTTCCGATCTATAGCCGAGAAGAAAATCCCATCCTGGTCAAAACTCTCAAAACAAGCAAATGGGCCTCTCCTAACATGCATTGTCTGGGGTGGAGGAAGATCACAATTCTCTATATGCTCTAATGACTTCTGTGCAACAAACGATGCCAACTCATCTTTATCGGTGGTGCGCCACCATGGCTCAGTCTTCTCACCTCCCATCCAAGGGGAATCCACGTCAAAAAGCTTCTCGGGTTTTGAAATTACCCGGTCAATGGAATCCAAGTCCATCAACTCATTGTCTCCATACCAGTACTCCTCCATGTCCTTAAGTGGCAATTGTTTTTTGTTACCATGTACGGCCTTTAGTTCTTGCATTGTAGTTTCCGGGTCATGTTTCATGCAAGTGGTCGATACCCTCCAATTCGAGTCTAAATAAGATCCAGCATTTTTGTGGGTATCCATATGGATACTGTCATTCTCACCAAGTTCGACGGTCTGTTTAACTTCCTCGGCTCTCAAGTATTCAAGTTCAGCCTCCAGCGCACCTAATTGTTCATAAGTGAAATCTTTTTGGTGCCCAAAGTTGGGTTGCAGATGGAGCCACCATTTTGTGTCAGGTGGTAGATTAGAATTTGAGGGATTCCAGTTAAGAGGGATAAAACCAGAAGAGGGATGTTCAGGCCCGTTCGATGCATCACCGGGTCCTGTATCCACATGTGGTTTGGAAGACGATGATGATGATGGACAGCATGCTAACTTTGGAGCTCTCTTGGCATCTTCTTGAACAAAGCAACGATTGGCTGCGCGTTGCCAAATAGCTCTTGCCTCTGCTGCAGCCATCAGTCTATCATTCTTTGATACATTTAACTGTGACAAACGAAGAATCTGGTGAGGGGTGTGTAGAGATATTCAATAAAAGGTTTCTTATAAAGTATAATGAGAATCTGAATGAAGCCTTAAATAAAACCAGGTCCACAATTGCATAATCCTAACAAAATGAACAAAATTTGCACTAGAAAATCTATGAGAGTAACAACCACTGTTGAATTTGTATGATACTCAAGATATAAAGAAATCGGAGCCAATCAAACTAAATGAAAAGTTTACAAGATCAGAATAAGACCAACGGTGCTTTATGGAGCTCAAAGTGTGTCAGATATGAGAATATTGAACTCGATGAGTTGGTAAAATAAGAAAGTGGGGGAGGGGGGTATTAACAAAAACTACCTTGAAGAAAATCTAGGAATAGCTCCAATAGGAAATAAGATAAAGGAAAATTAATTGGGATGGTTTGGGCATGTACAACAAAGAACGACAATGGCACTAGTGAGAAGTGTTTTGGTGCTAGTTGAAGGCTCTAAAAAAGTGAAAGGAAGGCCAAAAATGACTTTGATTCAGGTATTAAGAAAATCTATGAAGATGCATCCCTTAGCTTTACATACAGTTGAACGGAGAAATAAGATCCATGTTGCCAACTCCAATATTTGATACAAGATGTACATTGTTGGTGTGATGTTGTAATCTTGTATTTAATCGAGTGTAAATAGTAGATGTAGATTGCGGGTAGAGTTGTAATTTCCTTTGTTCATTTTTGGTGAAGAATTGTGCCTTCTTTGCTACATTGATAATTTTACTAGTTCTTTTTTATGAAATCAATTTGCCTCCTTCATCAATCTACAACAGCTTCAAAGGATGGTCTGCCAGATTTAGCCAAATAGGAGCCTTAAGTCTCTAGTCTCTATGTAGACAAATTTTACTTGTTGGTTTCTAGCAAATAGACTTCTCTTTTGGTAAAGTTAATCAAATAAATTTTGAATCTGCATGGATTCAATGCATTACTTTTATCCATATCCATTTCATTCTAAAATTTATAGGACTGACTTATTTTTTAAACAAAAAAAGTTGGCAGAATTACTCAAAAAAACTCGAGAAATTACAGTCACTTATAATCAGGCCATCACCAAGTTTGAGTTGAGTCCCGCTTTTAAATAACCTTGAGCGAGTTAATTATATTATATCTGCCCAATGCACACTATCAAGATGACAAATCCAGCCTAAACAATCCTTACTGAACACTGATAAATCTGATAGTTAAGTGTGGGAGATGGAAGAATCACTGCTGCTCATTTAGCTCAACTTGCAATGAATAAAGATGGGAATAAATAAATTTTCAAAACAACGGACCATAATCTTGTCAACCATACCAAAGTGTATAGTACAACCAACAAATATGTAAAATTATATCAATCTTGGTACCTAGGATTGATGACTCAATTTCAATGTGAGTCTTGGCCAAGACTGCGGCCAATTTGATTCAGTACCGACTTCTGGCCAAGTTGGCCCTAGTTCAGCCAACTCATTGCCACTTTTTTGTGAAATTTACTGTGACTTCAGGTACATATTGTCGCACAAAAAGAATGAAAATTAAGGAAGGGAAGCTAACCCACACTTCCAATGTGCAGATAGTCAGTTAAGAACATTCGCCAAGTTTGAAGCTAATCCAGTTTGTGGTAGCTATCTTCAACTATAATCTCAGTTCACTGATTTTACTAGAGCAAG
This sequence comes from Akebia trifoliata, assembly GCF_017979445.1. Lineage (NCBI taxonomy): Eukaryota > Viridiplantae > Streptophyta > Magnoliopsida > Ranunculales > Lardizabalaceae > Akebia > Akebia trifoliata. The sequence continues at coordinate 10,958,283 of NC_141385.1, read as the reverse complement.
CCTGTCAGATTCTAACATACAATACTAAACTCACGCTATCTAAATTTTCAATATGATTTAAGAAAGGACAAAAGAAGACTCATCCTAAGGAAACACATTAAGACAGACCCATATAACACTGGAAGGGAAAAATCTCTATAAAACACCAAATTTTGAGAGTTCATAACAAATTGAGATGAAAGAAAATGTCGTTGACAACAACGTTCATTGAAGATATCAGTAATCTGAAGAGTAAAGGCAACGGTAAGAGTTCAACCAAACATAACCATTTTGCATAAAAGTGATCCAGTGCGGTTCAATGTTTTTGGTATGGGCCAGAAACACAGGATAATTAGACAAGGTAGCACACGTTCACACTATTTCAATCTTGGTCCAGAGTGAAGGAATGGATGTATATACACCAGATCACGTAAGAAGAATTGTATCTAAGTCATCTTTATAATCCCAGTATGCACTAGTACCAACTGTCAGTATCCGACATAGATGCAAGACACGATAAAAATCCCAAAATGCAGATACGCGTATAAATAATATTTGGGTTATATGTACCGATAAATAAAATACTATTTTAGTTATATTTATTTCGAAACATTTATTAAAACAAAAATAAGAAAATATATGTATATGTATATGTATATGTATATGTATATATATACATATATATATATATATGGGGTGGCGTTCAGAGGCCCTAAAGAGAGCCAAACATTTTTTCAATGTATGGGTTAGAAGTTTCAGAATGGGCTGATTTTGTTGTGAGGATGACCTCTATGGTGAGGAGATCATCCTCACAAAAAATCTGCCCAATCTGAAACTTCTAACTCCATCAAAAGTGGTTTAGAATTGTGGACCGTCGATTTTTTACCATTAATTTGTAAATAACTTTTGATAAGGTTAGAAGTTTCAGTCTTTCAGATTGGGCTGATTTTTTGTAAGGGTAATCTTATCACCATAGAGATCATCCTTACAAAAAATCAGCCCAATCCAAAACTTTTAAGCCATATAGGACAAATTTTGTCGCCCAACATTGTTTGCCGAACGCTACCATATATGTAGACAACTTAATAAAGTAACTGAGGACGGAACACACAAGCGTTCTTTCAAAATCACTAGAATTAGGAGTGATGCAGTTTGTGTCAAGATAACATACACTGGGAACATGGTCCAAAGAAAGTAAGGCAATATCACAAGAGAGAGTGCCCTTAATGTGGTTGAAATTACATTCTATTCCCGTGTGCTCGTCAAGGCTGATGCATAAACTGACCCACCTGATCAACTGTAACACAAATATCTAGTTGAGATTGAGAGAGATCACCACCAAACAAACCTGATAGATAGATATGTTTTTTTTCCCCTTTTTTTGCGAAAATCATTCAGAAAATATATTACAAAATGAGGCCGATGCATAACCCTATATTTTAAGATGTGCAGAATTGGTGAGTTCCAATTTACTGCCATGGTAAGCTCCTTCGTCATTTTAGGAGGGATTTTTTTAAACTATTCCCTTTCCTTCAATGGATTTCTTATATTCAATGTTCCTTGTACGAACAAGCCTTCTTTAGATGAAACCAATACTTTCACAAACATACGTTTGATGGCTATGATTGGAAAACCGTTTGTGTCTGTAAGAGGGTATATAGTATATACTATATATCATCAATACTCAGCAGATGTGGGGAGGTGCAGAGCTAAGTTTGCTTCCAACCGATAATTAAAGATGTTTGGGAAAGGTTAAGAAGATAACGTTGTACCTACTTCAAGACAAAACACGAATGCAATTGAACCAACAACTATAATCTTATCGGTCTTGGGGTTATAATCAGTTTGCACCTTTGGCATAGCCGGTGGCAACACCAAAGTTTTTTATCGAAACACCAAAATTACATATAAGTGAGCTGAAGTTTGTGAGTGTCGATATCCCAATAACTCCGGTGGTCCGCCTTAAACTAATGACTATGCCTTCCGAATGCATTTCGGATAACAAGAAAAATTCTTCAACTTGATTCCATTATATACCCACCAAAAAATATTAAAACAAAAAATATCTCCTTGGAAACACAAAGCAAAATTCAAAGACAGAATAATCATATAAAAGAACCAAATCCAATTTTAATTCAGTACAAAGCAATACCCAATTCGAATGGAATACTGATTTCACAGACCTCGAACTTAACTGGAAAAAACAAAATTCACATGGAAAAATCTATCAGAATTATTACAAAAACCAAAAAATCCACTCTAACTATTAAAAATAAAATACCCATATCAGAATTCACCATAATTAGCTAAAAATAACCAAAACCCATATCAAATCATCCACTTTTAACCACCAAAAAAACATAAAAGTAGAATCCCATCCCTAAAATTCCCAAAAGATCACACCATCCAATCCATAAAAAATCTCCAAGAACTGGACCACAAGTCTCTGTCTTGTCACACTGAACATGAAACCCATGTAAATTAAACAGAAATCAAACTAATTTAAAGGCAAGAAACTGAAAATTCACATAACCATAACATGAATCCTTATCCAATTCTTTTGTAGTAAGAGAGGGAAAAGGAGAAAGAAAACATACCTACTAGAGAACATTCTTGCAGGAATCGAATTGTTAGATTTGCTGGATATTAGAGATGTACAAATGGGTTGAGATTTGGTTGACACCACAATCTGTTTTTGAGATCAAACGAATCAACGACGGAGAGAGGGATGACGATTGTCAGAGTCTTCCTACAGTCTTTCTGTTTCATTACTATTTATTTTTTTCTCTATTTAAATTTTATTCTGAAAAGAAAATAACAAACAGTAGGTCATTTTCAAGAAAAAATATCCTTCATCAACCGTTCTCATCTCTCCCATAGGTTTAGAAAGCTGTTATTGGCACTCCAATTTTTTTTATAACATCTCAATTAAAATTAAAATAAATAAATCAATGATTTAGAATAAATAAAAGTTGGGATGCCAATAATTTTTTTTTTCTATTTGGGGTGTGATATTTAAGAAATTGGGGTGTAATAAGTCAAATTTGGAGTGCCAATAATTGTTCTCCTGTTTTACAATCTAGTGATGTGCCGAGTTACCGAGTTGAATCATCTGAGTCATTTGAGTCTAACTATTTAAATCATTTTAAAATATATTGTATATTTCACATTTAAATATTATATTTATTATATATGTTACTGTAAGGTGGATTAGTGGATGCACAATCATCCAATCTTCTTTTTTTCACAAATATGTGTGATTGAAAAATAATTATTTTATATCATAACATAAAAATTAACTTGATTGATATTTTCAAAATATTGAACGAGTCATCTCGAATCTTGGACGAGTCAATATGATGACGATTGATGCATATCTAACTAGATTGATTCCATGATGAGGATTACTTGCCCAAAGTCATCTTGATTTCAAATAGTTTTTTTAACTAAAGTTACTTTTGTTCTTTTACTTTCCCCCTAATATTTTGTAATTAATTAAGACAAATAATGAAAAAAAAAAATGTTATTAAATAACTTATATCATTTTTTATATTTTACCTTGGCAAGATAAATATTTTTTTTTATTGTTACTTACCTTATGTCAAATATAATTAATGAAATAATATTTTCAACTTTTTTTTTTTTTTTGTATTAGGAATTTTATAATATACTAATTATATATTTTATAGATATAATTACTTTACTGTATCTTGCATATTGAAGTACTTCGAGATTATAACTCATCAGTACAATATTAAATTCTTTATATTTATTCTTGAAATAAAAATTGTTTCGGGTAATTATAAAAGCAATCCGTGAATTAATAAGGGTAACTCACACCATAGCCGAATTGTTGTCTTATATGAGTTAAAAGTTTCAGAATGAATTGATTTTTGGTGAGAAGATTATCCCCACAAAAAATCAGCCAATTCCGAAACTTCTAACCCCATCAAAATTGATTTATAAAAAAATATAGAGGTAATTCTCGAAGCATTCAACACGTGGTGTCCCACTAGGAATAATATCCAACCTAACGATACATAGGGCCATGCCAAGCTAACTAATGAGTCGACAGGAGTAAGGCACTGACGAAAAGACCAATGGGCTGTAAAAGGCCTGACATGTCAGTTGTATTTTCCCCCTGCGATTGTCAGGACAGAGAGCAGATGCACCAACTCTAACTCAAATCATCATCTATAGGGAATCCTAGGTCATGGGACCAATAAATACCCAAGTGCAATTGAAAAGAGATAAAAAGGGAAGAAAATATAAACAGATGACTTATTTTTAGTTGGGCATCTTTTCTAACTTGATCGTCGGAGTGGTCCTATTGCAGGTCCCACTGAGCTAAAGACAACATTGGATGATCATCTCAAGGTAGAGCGAAAAAATGCCTCTACAGACGATATACGATTCTTGAATTTGTTTCGATGGGGTTAGAAGTTTCAGAATAAGATGATTTTTGTGAGGATGATTTCCTCACAAAAAATCATCTCATTCCAAAATTTTTAAACCATATAAGACAAAACAATTCGGCTATGGTGTGAGTTGCTCATATTAATCCATGGGGTGCTTTTATAATTACCCAATTGTTTCATATGTTCTTATATAGTTCCTTTAAAAGGATTTGTATTTCTTGGAAGAATGTCTTAGCAGAAAATATGATTTCTTTGAATTCAGGTTTATTTGTTTTATGGGTGTGCAATTAAAAGGAAATTTTTTGTACTTGTTCAATTTATAAGTAGTTAAAGATCCACCTACTCTGGTATATGTAGTTCCCTATTATTGTAAATTTAACTATTCTAGTTTTTTTAAAAACAAAGTGATTTTAACCATTTTGGTATATATTAAATAGATAGATTTACTGGGCAGTCCTATCTATTGCAATTTTATCATAAAGACTCGCTTACTTAATCAATTTTGTTATTTGAACAAACCTTTCTTTATGAATCATGTTACCATGATTAATTAGTAAGATTTCAATCTTACTAAGAGTTGTTGGGACCATGTAGATGATCAAATTAACAATCTAACAATGCAGCCTTCTGCATTTCATGGAAAAACTCATATTAAAAAAATCCAAAGACAAAAAAACCTTTTCGATTTTGATCATAAGTGTTGAAAATGGATAGTTTCATAACTCCCAAATTTAAAACTAACATTTCACGGTGAAAAGTTAACTTTTTTCCGAATCTTTTTTAAAGTTCTTATAATTTTGTCCTTTATAACCCTATGGAATCAAATCATGTTTTTGAATCCCACAAATTGATGTCATTAAAATCCACTCCAAGGTATGTTAAGTAATAAATTAACCCCTTAAATTTGAATTTATGATGTGGATCCCCACTCCAAGGTTTACTCGGTAACAAACTTGATAAATTGAGATTTGGTGGGTAACAAACTTGATATAGTTGTCAAAACTCCAGGGGGTTTTTGTAATAAAAATGCAACAGTTAGGTGTACAGAGTAAATCTCTCTATTAAATATACAAAAAAATTACCTTTTTACCTTTTTTTAAAAACCTATTTTGGGTACATCAAAACAGAAATGATTAGTGTTTAACTTGTTCTCTAAAACATTTAGTCTCACATCAACTATGAGAAAGATTAGCTATGCCTTTATATACTGTTTTGCTTTATTTACGAGGTAAAGATTAGAAAAAATAGGCACAATGGCCCAAGAGAAAAACTGAAGGTTCCAATTAATACTTGGATCCGTTGATCCTAACCTTAAAGCGTGTGCACACACAATATGAAGGTGCAAATCCTCGTTTTCTACCCTCATGTCTGTGTGCAAGATGGACAATCCGATTATTTATCCATTTATTGTTAATTAAATCCTTTTAATTTAACCATTGTGCCTAATTAACAATAAGAACATTTTAATCTAACCGTTAATTCATCGTTTGATAAACTTACGCCTTGATCATGGGGCATGATATACTCTTAAAAGCAGTGATTCATCATGCCTTGATTATTTTTTTCAATTGATTTTTTGTCTTGTTAGTTGCATTAGTACACTTTTTCAAGACCTATTTGTTCTGCCTCATGAGAAATGGCTCAATCACAAGATCCAACTCAGAACTCGATACCCAATTACAAATCCAAAATGAGCCATTTTTTATTTGAGTCTATATTACAAATTCAAACTCTTGGTCGGTCTAAAGGGATAAATGATCCATATTTTTTTAAAGAGAAACTATATTACAAATTCGAACTCTACCATATATGAATTGGGATATAAGCCTTGGATCATCTCTAATCCACCCAATCTACATATAGGAGAGCAATTAAGAAAATTTTGTGGATTTTTTTTTTTAATTCATCTCTTACTTCACCCCCGTTTCATGTCTTAGCATATGAAAGAACCAGTGGATCACATGGTTTTTAAACTCGTCCGAGACCGAGATGTATCGTCTGACTTAACTCGGTATCAGAGCTGAACGAGACCAACTCACAAAGTCATTTTTTGACCGAGATTTATGAGTCACAGTGCAATTTATTGATTTGTCTCATGAGACGTCTCAATTATATCGGAAAACTCATCCGAGACGACTCGGTATTGAAGCTGAATGAGACGAGACGAAAAACTAAGTTTAAAAACCATGGTGGATCATTATAGTGCATCATAAGTTTTGTTAAGGTTACATGTCAATAATGTTCAGAGTAAGTGTTTCCACTAGTCCTATATGTGTCAATAGATAAATATTAGAAAATGATTTTGAGATAAATAAATGAAAAAAAAAAAATCTTAACAAATATTAAAATAGAGAGATTATATTGCCACACCAACTTTTGCTAATGTCACTCCAAATCATATTTAGATCTCCAAAAAATAACACACATCTTGAGGGTGGCATTATAAAAAATAATTAGGGGAAAAGAGGTGTGGGATGGATGATTTCAAAGCAGATTTCCCATTCATTGGATAAAAAAGATTGTCGAGATTTCGTAATCTGTTGCAGAACAGCTCGAACTCAGATCGTGGGTATCGTCGGAATATTTTGTATCAATAGGGGCCCCACCAATTTAATAAGGTTAGGAATTTGATTAAATAACCTAACTCAAATTAAAATGATTAAAAAATTATAACTTAAATTTATATTCGATGTGTCGATGGTCATGATTACTCAAATACATATATCTTGTGCTTTGAATAGTTTAAGGAAATAAAAGATTAATAATTTGATTTAGATAAGGAAAATGAAAGATGCTTTCATGGGAGGGAATCCTGAAGATAAGGACAAGTTTTATTGAGTCACATACCACGTGGTCATCCAAGGAAGAGACAACAAAACATTTCACTTGAAATTATGTCTATCAGAATAATGAAGAGAGAAAGTTATAGGTTTTGATAGAAGCCTCTCCTCAGCCGATTTCATGGTTTGAAAACTAAAAAACTCAACTCAACTCGATTTCGTGATTCATGAGTTGACTTGTATATATCAAGTTAAAATTAATTTAATTTGTAAATTATTAAAAAATAATAAATTAGTATTTCTAAATAAATACTATTTTTATTTTTTTGTGGAATTTTTTTCTCTACAAAAATAATACACCTAGTTGGATGACTGAATAGATCTTCCAATCCAACTTAGGCGGTGTTTGTTTGCGCTATTTTTCAGCGCTTATTGCTGAAAAAAATTAAATTCAGCACTTTTGTCAAAATAGCGCGTTTGTTTACTTGTGCTTATTGCTGAAAATAAGTGAAAAAAATTCAGCACTATTTTGATGCTGAAAAAAAGTGTTGAAGCGGTAAGCACTTCGCTTTTTTCAACACGGACAAGTATGCCCTTTGTTTTTTTGAGCATGGACAAGTATGCCCTTATTCTTAAAAGGATATTACCTCTTATATCCTATGAATAAGTATATAAACACCCCACAAATTAATAAACCCACACCATATCTAAATTATTTTGTCTTATATGGGTTAAAAGTTTTAGAATGAATTGATTTTTGGTGAGGATGATCTCTACAATGAGGAGATCATCCTCATAAAAAATCAGCACATCTTGAAACTTCTAACCTATCAAAACAAGTTCAAGAACCGTAAATTGTCCCTTTTTTTTTTTGAAAACTATTTTTAACGAGTTAGAAGTTTCAAAATAGACTGATTTTTGGTGAGGATGATCTCTAGACCATATAAACCATCCTCACTAAAAATTTGCTCATTCCAAAAACTTTAATCCATATAAAACAAAACAAAAAATGACTATAGTGTGGGTCGCCCTTATTAATTCATAGGGTGCTTTTATAATTACACATCCTTCATTTTCATCGAAAATTATTCATCCAAAATTAAGTTTTTTTTAAAGTTGATTTCAAATTTTGGTGACTTGTATGACATTATTATTTTTAATTTGAAATTTGTGGGCTTTTATAAATAGAAATTATTATTTATAAATTGAAGATTTGAGTTTTATTTATTATTTAAAAATAAATTGTATTTTAATTTTATAAGAAATAATATATTTTATTGTGTTTGATAATAAATAAGTATTTGAAAGATGCAAACAATGTATAATATGATTGTAAGGGTAACAAAGACAATTTATCAGTTTCAGCAATGTGTAACAAACATGATTCAGCATCTAAACAAACAACTTTTTCAGCACTTAAATTCAGCGCTTATAAGTTTCAGCGCTTAATGCTATTCAGCACTTATTTTTTTCAGTTTAACAAACAGCACCTTAGTGTATTTTCAAGCTGACTCGACCAAATTGATGAACTGACTCAATGATTTACCGAATTAACTTGGAGAGTTGGCTCTCCAAGTGGGGGCTAGTGAGAGAGTCAATATAAGCGAGTCTAAAACTATAGTATGGGCTAGGGGTGCAACTTGGTCCGGTTCAAATCGAGAACCGAACCAAATCAATAGTTTTCGGGTAGTTTGGTTCGGTTTGGAGCGGTTCGATTCCGGGTTATGAAAATGGAGAACCGATCAATTTGGTTCAGTTCTCGGATCAAGTTTGTATAGAACCGAACCAAACCGAGGACCGACTCCCTATGCAATATATATATATATATTAGTGATCTTTTATGGATAAACTAATGATTTTTTATAGATAGATTTGTGATTTATTATATGAAATTTTATGTTTATTTTTTCATTAAAAAATATTAATAATAATTTATCAAATATTTGCAATCCGTAAAACTGAACCAAACCAAACCGACTTTAATTTGGTTTGGGTTGGTTTGGTTCCAATGGAATTTGGTTTGGTTCCGGTTCTTATTTAGTAGAATTGATCTATGTCGGTTTGGTTCCAATTTGACCTCAAACCGAATCGAACCGAACCAAGCTGCACTCCTAGTATGGGTAGATCTTTTCGAGAGATTCTACTGGCACACCAACTTTTTCTAAGAGTACCTCATTCCTACCAGGATGAATCTCCATTTTGTATGACGAAATTCCTCATTCGGTACATTATTCATTTTAATTCCCAAACCATGAATTCGTAATTTTTATAATTCAAAAACTCGTGAGTTCGTCATTTTAAATATCTATGAAATCGTATATGTACTAGTGAATTCAATGATTACAAATAGTGTATCAAAACTGGAATTTGGACATAAGTTGCACACGTTTTGAGCAAAATCCCTTCATATAAAATAACAACACATCTTAGGCTGCCCTTAGTAAAATTTAATGGGGCAATAGAATTTCTCTTATTTTTTGTGCCATTTTTTCTTAGAATTTGATAAGTCACAATTATGTCTATTTGCATTTGCCTTTTGAAGGAAAATATTAAAATATGATGGGTCTCGAGATTCAAATAGAATTTCCTCTTAGATAAGATCTTTGAAGGGTCTGGAAGTTTTAGGGCATCTATTAGTAATCAATTTAGTAAAAAATTTCTTACCAATCGATCTCTTGAACCTCACTCTCACATTTATCACAATTGAAATGTCGAGTGTACCCTAACATTTCAAATTATTATTTTCATCCAAATTTTTTTTTTTGGATTTTCAGCATTCTAATCGAGTTAAGGAGACCCCATTTCGATATATAGGATTTGAAAAGGGAGAATCACTTTCAAGGGTTTTTTTCAAGTATTTTAAAGATGTATGTAAAAAATTAGAAAATTTTCAATTTTTGTGCTTGATTTTTTTTAATAAAAATCGAACAAGGAAGGTTCTTTTGATTTGAAATCATCTAGACAAATTGTTATGTCGAGTTTTTAATCGACCTTTCCATGTATTCTAATAAAAAAAGACTCAAAAAATAAGAACAGATAGGTTTATCAATGTCAAGTTCACCAATTTTTATTGTCGAATTCAACAATAACAAATGTCAAACTCGACAATAAATAGAAAGTGGTGAGCTTGACAATAATGAGAGACCATTAAAAAATGAAAAAGTTTAATAAATAGAGTATAAAACTACCACTGAAAACATAGGGACTGCTTTGAAAGAACTTAGAAAAATTGACCATTGAAATATATGACTATCTACTATTAGTGTCTTGTTAACATGTGCCCTAACATTAAAGTGCAATAAATACACTTAGAAAATATTTTTCAAAGTGTATTTATTGCATTTTAACATGTGCCCTTGAGGTCATAAATGCGAGAAAGCGGAGTAGAAGTGTTTTTTATTTTTTTTGTCGGGGGTGGGCATACCTCAACTAGAATTGACACCAAAATTTAAGTGGTCATAAATGCCCTCACTTGTTATTTAAGTTTAATATAATATAATCAGAATCACTTTAATAAAAAAACCAAGAAAATTGCAATTTAAGATTGTAAAAACATTTCTTTATTTTCAAAATTACAAAATTATTCATTTTTACATATAATCTTAAAAAACCATTTAGTTAATATTTAAAATTATAAATAAATCTTTCTGTGGTACATGTTCATTTTTGCACGTGCCCCTCTTTCATTTTTAATTTTTTTTTTTTAAATAACATTCTTTCGTAGAAAGTAATTTTCTTAAGAAATTAAACAGTTCCAACCCAATGTCTCGAAATTGATTTTATGTCATATTAGCGTAACAAATCTTACTAAGAATCATTGGGCCTACATGGATTATCACATTAGCAATCCTATCACTAAAACCTTCTAGTTTCTCCTAAAAAAAGCATTTTTGAGTTTGATCCAAAGTGTCGAAGATGAACGACTACCCAACTCTCAAATTTTAAGTTAAAATTCAATGACGAGAAGTGATTTTTTCCGAAGTCCTTAGAATTTTGTCCCATATTATTTTGTGGCATCGGATCATGTTTTTTTTTACATCACGAGGTGATAAGGTTAGGAAACTTTCCTTAACAATTTAGTAAGAAAAGTATTTTTCAATGATTTTCCCAATAACGCTAAAAGCCTAAAACTAAATTGATAAATTACCAAAACGGTTTTGGACTCTACATAACCGTTTTGGTACTTTACCCTCCCTTTTAGTTTTGATTCCACCATTTTTGTTCCCGCCATAAGCAAAGCTTCACTCCCCTTTCATCTTCGCCATCACTCTCGGATGGGTCCGACGACAGGTGCGCCCAATCAAAACTCACACAACTGCGCATGTTAGCTCACCTTGCTTTCCGTTCTGTGTTCTTCGAAATCTCAAATTGAGAATAAAAAACCCTTGAATTTTTTTCTTCTTTTCATGATTGATTGAAACTTTCCTAATTATCTTCACATTTATTAATATTTATAATCCAAATTTTTACAGTTATTTCAATTTTTCAATACAGAATTAAGTTAATTTTTCGGATTTTAATTAGATTTTTATTTATGGAGTTAATCAAAATTCACAGAGCTGCGCATGTTAGTTCGCTTTGCTTTTGTTCTGTGTTCTTTGAAATCTCAAATTTAGGAAACAAAACCCTAGAATTTTTTATTCTTTCCTGGTATTCTCGCATTCATAGTTTGAATGATTTTTTTTTCCTAATTATCTGCACATTTGTTAATACTTGTAATCCTAGTATGCAGTTGTTTCATCCAGAAGTAAGTTAATTTTTTGGATTTTAATTAGAATTTCGTTTAAGGAATCCGAGTAGTAGTTTTTATCTGTAATTTTTTTTAATGGTCAAACACATGGGAGCCTCCAAGCGATGGATCGATTGTAACCAAAATGAAACACATCAAGGTGTAGTGGTATACTGCAAAATGTGTAAATCATTTTCATCCCACCTCGTAATTATTGCTATCAACTTAAGATCACAATGTAGAATTAGTGTCATTTTTTATGAAGGCATAAATTTTTTGTCCCAAAAATTATTGTGAATGCGCAAAACTTGGCAGTGTAAAATATTGTGCCACAAAGCTCTAACACCATAAAACTTTATGATTTACTTGCGCACCAAACAAGGTCTAAAGGTTTTAAGATAAGTAGATCTAGAAGGAATATGTGCACTGCAACTTTAGTCAAGATACTTTTAGGGATGAAGCACCGGTTATTTTTGGGGGACAAACAATCCCTATGGAGATTACTTCTATTATTTAGGTTTGATTGTTAATAAAGTTGGAGAAATTGATGAGAATGAACCCGTAGAATTAGTGTTGGGTGGATAAAGTAGTGAACTGGTTTTGGAGTGTTAAGTGATAGATGTGTACTGATTGGGCCAAGTGGAAAATTTTACAAGAAAAAAAAAATAAAACCATTCATTGCTTTATGGTGCTTAATGTTGGGTTATCTAGAAATAACATGGTTCCTAGAGTGAGACAGTGAGCATAATGGAGATGATGATTTTTGGGATGGATGTGTGGTTAGACTAGGAAAGAAAAAAAAAGTAGTGTATTGAAGGAAATTTAGGAATAACTCCAATAGGGGATAAAATAAAAGAAAGTTGTTTGAGATGGTACCTATGAAAATAAGAACAATGAGGAACACTTTGGTGCAAGCTGAGGTCTTGGATAAAAGAAAGAATTTTGGAGTTTTCATGGTATCAATCCTAGTGATTGGAATAAGGTGCATAGTAACCAAGTTCGGATTTGGCAATTATTTGGCAAGGAGTCAATTTGTTCAATTCGGATTAATCTAGGAAAGTTTTTGAAAAGAATTCGGGGATTATATAAATGATGTTCGTGGGTTTCCTCCTAAAAATCCTAGAGTTTTGAAGGTTGGAAGGGGGGGGGGGGTGATTTTGTGACAATGATAAGGTGTATGTAGGAACCAAAAACATCCCCTTCCTAGGGATTAACAAAATTACTAAATCAAGGCAATCAGTTTTGTTCTAATCCGATCCAACCCTTAAACACGGTTTAAAAATGTAGGCAAATTGGCCTCTTTGCCCCCCCCCCCCCCCTTCTCTATTTTCTCTCTGAGTGGTTTAGCTACCTTACTTGATTCCTCTCTTTCCTCTTTAAAGAGGTTTGGCCACCTTGGTTAACCCCTCTCCTCTACATGTTACATCTAGGTGGTTCAGCTACTATGGTCGACCCCTTGCTATTTTTTCCAAAGGAGGTTCGACTACTTTATGGAGCCAACCCCTTGCTATTTTCAACCAAAGGAGGTTCGGCCTCTTCAAGGAGCCGACCCCTTGCTATTATGTCCCAAGGAGGTTCAACCTTCTCAAGGAGATGACCCCTTGCTATTTCGCCCAAAGGAGGTTCAACCTTCTCCAGGAGCCGACTCCTTGCTATTACATCCAAAGGAGGTTCGACCCCTCTAGGGAACTAATCTCTTGTTATAACGTCCAAAAAAGATTGGTCCCCCTAACCCTTCTTTCAAACACTTAAAGTGATTCGAGCAAATTCTGTCAGCAACAACGGTTACTACTGCTTCTCCCTATTCCCCTGCTCTTAATCAGCAACTGATGCTATTGCTTCTTTTCCTTCTCCTAGTTCCACTCAGTAGTTGATGCTATTGCTTCTTCTCCTTCTCCTGCACTTGCTCAGTAGCTAATGCTACTACTTCTCCTTCTTCTCTTGCTCTTGCTTAGTAGTTGATACTACTATTACTCCTCCTTTCCCTACTTTTGGGAATTACTCTAAGGAGACTGATACACTAAGGGAATTGTGTAACTTGATCGTTGGAGGCCCTTTGGCAAGCACCACACCGGTGTCTTTTTAGGTTAGATATACAGAGAAGGCTACCGGAGAAAGTAAAAAAAAAAAAAAAAAACAACACGGAATTCGAGGATTAAAGCATTATCAACTATACAAATCTTGAGGACTTGGATATCCGAAAAATCTCCCACAGTGTACATGGTGACGAGGTCATGCTTATGATAGTAGCTGCAAAATCTCAAATAATAGTTTCTTGAAGAGTAAAGCTATTAGTTGTGGTGAAAAAATGGTCTCTTCATGTTGGGGTTCTGAAGGGAACCATAATCTTCTATCAGATTTACATGTTGAAACAGGGGGGATAAGAAAACAATTGCAAAGATTAGGAAACTGCACGGGAAAAAGGTCCGGAATAATTCTTCTAAAAAATGTCAATAGAGAAAAATAGAGAGAAACAAAATGAAGAAGTTAAACAATAGATCATGTTTCTCCATATTGTATGTCCAACTCCAAAGTTTGGGATAAGACTCTAATGAAGATGTTGGTATTCGATGTCTGGCCCTGTTTATAGACTGTAAATTCCTCTTTACAATAACAAGTATAGAGAAGGAACTACTTTCTATTGGTATCTCCTTATTTTTCTTCGGATACAGTTTTTTCCATGCATTGCTGTATCCTGGTTCCAACTTTTGTAATATTACTTGTTTTTTGAGTTGTTTAAATGGTGAAATTGTCTCTTTTTAATTTAGGGAACAAAAAACCAGGAATGGGAAACAATGGAGCGCCACAAAACCATTTGAATATGATGCAAAACATTAAAAGAGGTTAGTCTATTAGTGTTCTGCCTGCCTTTATGCTTGTGATGTTTGATTAGTAATGTCTCTCTCTCTCTCTCTCTCTCTCTCTCTCTCTATATATATATATATATATATATATATATATATAAATATATTGACAGAAACCTTCATAGTAGGGTTTTTATTCATTTATGCTCTAGTGACACGAGCTGCAAGATTTTTCTTGACTCTTGATTAGTTAAGTGTCTTAGAGTAGATACCTATAAAAAGGAGGCTCAGTTTTCTTAAAAAAGTATCATGTTGGACACACCTATAAACACAAAGCCTTAAAATTTCCATTCTAATATGTGGTGTGAATATTGGGCTTAATGGGTTCAGACTTTGCCTAGTCGTTTTCTGTAGTTTCTATCATTTTTTATTACATTCAGGGGTGTAGTTGTTTTTAGCAATGAAACAATGTCACACATGTATTGGGATTTATTCACTTAAGTCACCAAAATTGTCATCTCAGACACATATCGGACATTTGTATCAGGTGCATCTAACTCAGTTTCTATTATAAAAATTCAATTTTGTGATTCTCACTAACAACCTTAATGCGTACCTGAATGGGCAATAGATGACCCATGTGTTTACTGGAGTCAATCCTCTTCTGGCAGATTCCTAACGATTTCTCTAAACATGTATGTTTTTCGATCTTTCAGGTATTTCTGTTGCTGTAGATATGATCTTCTATTATGTCTTTATGAAGTAATGCTTTACATCAAGTGTATCTTTTGATTACAATGTGGTAGCATGTCGGATTTTCAAACATCATCATAACTGAGAAAAATGTGATTGTCCCAAGTTGAATTGGTTTCAAGCCTCTTAGTCCACACGTTACGCAATTACTGATTCCATTTCAGAGTACAAGGACTCAGGAGCACCACGAAGTCGTCCGGATGGAACAACTGAAAGAGGTTATATTATTTTATATTCTGTTTACGTCATCATTACCAGCCCACACCAAATTGATCCTAACTTTGACCATTTCAGGGAACAAAAGGGCTGGATTGCAAAACATTGGTGTGTCACAAAATCATCCCAATACCCCAGAGAACACTAGTAGAGGTTAGATAACTGGCACATTATTGGCTTCAGCATTTGTGGCATTTTTCTTTTTTACTTTTTTCCTTTTCTGGAGTACGTGCAAATTTATATTATTTAATAAGTGAAATGGAGCAAACATGTTGATGTAGGACAACAAGGTATAAGTTTGAAGTAGGATGGAACAAAGATTTTGAGCTTTTAATGGTTCAATCAAGTGTTTAAGGGTGCTGGATTTTTGGATCATAATGGCTAGAACAAAGAATAAATCTAAGGTTTATGGTGTTAATTATGCTGAAGTAGATGAGGGTTCTGATTTAGGGCATAAAAGTGGGTCTAGACTATGCTAAATAGATTATAAAGCTCTACAATTTTAGTCCTGAAGCAGAACATAAAAGTCAGCATTACCAAGAAGATAAGAGCAAGATAGATAGTTGAACTGAATCTCACAGGCCTAGTAAATCAGATTAATGTAGTCTCACAAAGATATGGGCATCCAATTTATTGGAGTCACACCAATCAGTCTAAGGAGTCGCATTAGACCAAGATAATCTTTTAATGTGGAACTTTAGGCCTTGTTGGACATCAGTAACGGGCTTTACGTTGGGCTGACCCATGAAGTAAAAAAATCAGATTTGATATGAATCATGGGCCTGGTCTTGAGGTCAAAATGGCCCAATAAAGTCTAAACCTCGGCCTTCATCTTTTGTGTGCAGTTCCTCTGTCACATGTCCTTGCAACGCAATTATGATATGAATGAATCAAACAAACTGGGCATACCAGTAATCAATGATGTGTACTTTCTTGAAGTTGTTATCTTTTTTTTGATCGATAAAGATAATTTTATTAAGAGAGAAAAACGAGGGGGGTCGAGAGGACCAACCCAAAACAAAGAAAAACAGAGAAAAGAAAAGCAACAACAAAAAAAAACAAACAAAAGACTTTCACGACAACGAACAAACCCTATCCCATCTCACAACAAAATCTTCAAAGAAGATCCCCTTGAACTCCTTATAAAGTTTACTCCAAGAAAACAAGAACTCCAAAATAGCAAGAACCAATCCTTCCATCTTGAGGTTGTTATCTGCTAAGCAATTTATTTCTCAATGTGTATGTAATGCATGCCATCAAAGGAGATAAGCTTCCAAGGAGGAAGGGAGTCACTGCTTACACTTGAGCACTTTTGGAAATCTCCTTTGTTACATTTTATCCTAATAGATGCTTTTATAAGCGTCTGATTCTGATTCTGTTGCATAGTTTTAAAACCTTATAAGCATCACATTCAAAATCGGATATCCCAGCATAAAAAAAAATATCATTGCTACAAAACTCGCTTGTTCACGACTGTCGTTTTTGTGAGAAAAAGTTTTCCATCCCCTTGGTGGATTCATCTAGAGCCGGAGGTCTATATGCTTTTTGGTTGAGCTTTAATGTCAGCAAGATTCAGTTCAATCTTTCAACAATTAAATCCTTGGTGCCCCTTTGAAACATGAAAATTATACACTATGGTCCACTTTGATTGTTATAGTCACTCCTATTCTCTGACATTTTGAGAGCCATTGCTTCACCCACACTTTTTTTGAGTTCTTGAGGACATTTCCTATGCATAGACCTTATGGATTTGCATATTAGAGAAGTATCTTTTATTATTATTATTTATTTTTATTTTGTTTTTGTTTTTTTTCCTCTCGGTTAAATGGTCCAGGTTACTTTATTTAGTATTTGAGTAGTCCTAAGATTATTCAAAGATTTGATCTTTTCCATGTGGCAATGAATTTTTTGTGCACAGAGGAGAAATTCTGGATTTAAAAGTAGTGGGGTACCACAAAGTCATATTATCGCAACACAAATCGTTGAAGTACAAGGATACTAAAACACTCCATTTCTAGTTGTCTTATAAGGGCCCGAGTGGTAAAAATTCTTACATTGTTACAGAGGGTGGGTCAATTCCTTGATTTTGGTCATATATTTAAGCAGCGTAAAAGATTTAATTATTTTCTTGAGATAGTAAGGTCAAAGTTAATTATATCTTGCCCTTTAAAACCTCTTTGACACTTATTCACTTGACCTATGGACACACTCTCTCTTCCTCAAAACTTCTTACACACTCTCCCTCTCACTCACTCACACCTTCTCCTCTCCATCTGTGTGTGTGTGTGTGTTTGTGTGTGTGAAGAAATATCAAAATGAAGGTGAGTTTAATCTATCTTAATTTAAACCTTAATTGAGAGAAATGGTCTTAAAAGATTTAATTATTTTCTTGAGATAGTAAGGTTAAAGATAAGGGCATACATGAGTGTAATGACTTTAATTATTGCCACATAAAGAAGTGCCACTTAGCTAAGTGGTAAGACTTGTGGAGGGTTGTTCCCACATCCTAGGTTCAAACCCCCTAGAACCCATACTTTTATGCTAACCACTAACCTTATGACCTGTCCTAACCAAGTATTTAGCTTTCAAAAAAAAAATTATTGCCACATAGAACAAATGAATGTGAATGTAACTATCTTGAATTCTCGTATTATGACAAATGAATACAATGTGTTAAATGATGTACCTGTGGAATTGTTCTTTTTTTTGCTGGGTGCACTTTTCTCTCTTTGACACTTCCACTCATCCAATGTAGAATGGCATGCTTTATACACCAAACAAATAACTCAAAAAGCCAAGAAGTATCATGATGGCATCCTACGACTTGAATTTCGTGGTTCAACTGGGAGGCAGGTTGGTTTATATTCTTCTTTTAGTCTGTGTTTTTTGCTAGTGAATTGTACCATGGCCACCAAATTAAGTTGACACGCGACAACTGTGAATGTAACTTTGTAGTATATCATTGGATACCTGTAATATTTAGGGGTTAAATGGGTCAGATTTTATCCGATACCCGAGTGGTCCGAAAACCGATTTTACCGGGTTTGGGTCATTAAAGTGGATCCAAATCCAAAATCAGGTCGAATATGGTTTAATGCTTCTTAACCCGAGTCGGATTCGGATCGGATTCAAGTTAATCCCCTAAATCCGACCCAGATCCGAATATTGTGTTGCTTTTTTAGTTGGATTTAATATTTTAATTACCATTCACGCATCATGAGTCCCATTTAAATAATAGCATGTCTGCAGTCTTGCCATTACTAGGTCCTTGTTATATTCATTATTGACATGCTTAAGTGCTTCTCTTAAAGATTTAAAGCCTCTTTTGAATACCTAAAATTTAAAACTCTTCATATTCTCTAAATCTATCACAGTGCATGTGTTGACGTGCTTGAGAGCTTCTCTTAAAGACTTAAAGCCTCTTTTGAAGATTAAAATATTTCTAGCTCTTGCCTCTTGCAGCTTTTGCATCTTTTGATTAGGATTTTATAAATTAGATTTCGCCTCCTCTCTTGATTGGAGTTTAGAAAATCAATCTCCGGTGCTTCTACTTGCATAGGTGAAATCAAATCTCTCTTGGATTTATGACATGTTTACCTGATTACCTCCGAATACTTCTTAAGTTCAAGACCTTGCTCTTGTTCTCTCTCTTCTCTTAAATCTATGAACATGGATTAGGTAGCTTTTTTTTTTGATAAGTATAAATTATATTAATGAAGAAAAGAAGAGAGGGAGGCTGAGGTAGCCCCCAAACAACAAGAGAGAAAAGCTACAAGGAAAACAGAAGAAAAACACAAAAAACACGCTCGGCGTGAGCTTACAAATCACACATGGAATCCCAATTAAAAATAAAATCTTGGAACCTCACTCCCTCAAAATCATTGCTCATCTTAGACCAAAGAAAGAGAAGACCCAAAATCTCCAAAATCACGGTGTGGGATGAGGTCTCCTTATTTTGGAAAACCCTGTTGTTGCGCTCTCTCCAAAGACCCCAAGCAATGGCGAAAGGAAGGATAGCCCAGAAAAGCCTCTTTCTAGAATAAAAGATATTGAAACTCCACCCCTCTAGAAGCGCAAAAAAAGATAAAGGAAAGACCCAAGCCACCTGGAAACGAGATAAGAAGAACATCCAAATAATGTGGGAAAAATGACAATGAATAAGAATGTGGTTGACAGACTCCCCATCCCTAGAACAAAGATTGCAATAATTTGGAGTAATCCACCCCCGATATATCAAATTATCCAAGGTAAGGATTCTACCCAAAGAGGCAAGCCAAAGAAAGAAAGATACCTTAGAAGGAACTAGAGCGGACCAAATAAGCGATGAAGAAAAAGAAACCTCACCCGACGGCATCAAGCAATTATAGAAAGACGTAACAGAGAACTTCTTATCCTTAGCCTTGAACCATTCCCTTCTATCCTGCTCGTTCTCTCTGAATTGAATCGAATTAAGGAGATCTAGAAGAGATGTAACCTCCGTCATTTCCCAGTCATTAAAATTCCTCCAAAATCCCAGATCCCAAGAATCCGTGATCCCGTCCCGAATTAAACACTGCCTTACTGAATTATGTTTTTTCAAAGAGCCAGTGTACAGGGATGGAAATTGAGTAGACAAAGATGAAGTTTCACACCATAAATCCTCCCAAAATCTAATTTTGTCCCCCTTCCCAACTTTGAATCTAATCTCCCTTTCAAACTTATCGACTCCCTTCAGAATGCCTCTCCACACACTACACCCGTAAGTCCCTCTAGCCTCTTTACTACACCAGCCAAACCTCTTCTCTCCATATTTGGCCTGAACCACTTTCCTCCACAAGGTAGCTTTATGACTTTCTTTCTTCTACCTTATTAATTTAAGAACACCTTGCCAATAATTTAAGAAATTTCAGAAAATTTAGGATATTAGAGACAATTTGGCCATCTTTTAAATAGTTCTGGAAATATTTTAGACTTTTGGTGTACACGATTTTCGATCTTTCAATAGCAAAAAAAAATGAACATTGCAAAATTATAATTAGCTTTTGATGAAAAATAGTCCATTAATCAAAATTTCAAGTTTGTAATCATCAGAGAGACAAAAATTCAGCCATTCTTTGGAAAAAAAAAAAAGTAGGGAAAAAAGATGCTAAAATCTGATTCAAACCAACTTGATTCGACTTGAAGCAAGCAATTTGGTTCAGGTCGGTTCAGATTTGGTTTTAGTAAATTAAAGAAATTCGGATACGGTTTTCAATATAAGAATCCGAGTCGGATTCCGATTCGGATGCGGTTCCATATTTCAATAAACGGATCCATATATATATATATATATATATATATATATATATATATATATATATTATATATATCCTAGCCGAATCTGACCCGTTTTAAGCCCTAGTAATAGTTTAAGGGGTTAGGACTAGTTAAAAAATTTCATCAAATGTTATTTGTAATGATGTTTAGAGTGCATTGTGATGCATGTTATAAAATGTCACTTATAAGTTCATTTCATTTATGATAATTCATTTCATCTTCGTCATCATCAAAGCCTTATACTATATACCTATGGTTGGCTGAAAGAATCCTTCTATCAAATTCTATTTAAAGCCATCTCTGCTCTGACTTCCTCCAGCGTCATCCTTTTGGCCATCTTTCTGCTCTTTTAGATACTTCAACCCGCTGATTCCATTATTTTGCAATATATGTAATACATTATATTTCTTAAAATATATTGATTTATGCTTTATATTGTTCATCTTGGCTTCCCATCAGCTCAACTCCACCAAATTCACTAGGATTACTTAATTAAGCTGTAGTATTGGGACCATAGACAGTCCTCATGCTGCACTTCCAAGCCAACATTTCTGACCAGGAAAAACAAACAAACAAACAGAGAAGATATTGATAATACCTGTTGTTACATATGGATTCTTCATACCGACTTGGAAGCCAAATGTATATTGTTTTAGCTATCGATATCAGAATATGGTACATGCAATGACGTGTTGGTTGATGGCATCACCTATTTTATATTAGTCACCTCATTCTAGAAAAGCTTCCCAAGGTGCACTTCACACATCCTTGTTTGAAATGTTAAACGGAATTGCTTTTATCATTACTATTGTTTTTTATCCTATAAATTATTCTTTCCATACTATGGGAGACAAACTTTGCTTAAATTCTTCCATCCTATCTTTTTGGATCTATTTTCAGGTCATGCTGTATGATACTAGCAGGAAACTATTGGATACCAAGTTCTTGAAGAAAGATGAAGAGGTTGAATGTGGTGAAACAGTAGTGTTTGATTCCCATCTTGTTGACATTGGAGATACTAAAGGCAAGGATAGACCTATATTAAACTTTAAACAACGAAGGAAGAGACAATAAAGTGGTTGAAAATGTTGGATTTATTTTTGTATTTCGTGATTTAGAAATATTTTAAGTTGTGTTATTTATTTAAACTCTTAGCATATTCCCAGAAAGAGAGTTGCTTTGATCCCTTGCAAGTGTTTGGGAGGCTCCAACTATCTTCAAGACCCATTCACACGCTAATAAGTTGGACTCTGTTTCGGGGTTTTCTAATATTAAAATCTATTTTCTTGCAGCCTAAAATACTTTATTTTTTCTAACAGAAATGGATTCATCACTGCATGGCCTGAAGGCTGGAGTTGCTAGAAATAGTTCTTCTTTCGTTGGTAACTCATTCATTTCTCCAATTATTTGTTGTTTGTTACTTCATAGCATACTTCTTTGAATCCTTTCCAGTTGAAAATAAGTAGAATGCTTAGGTTATTGAATGTTCTAGTCTTTTTTTTTCCACAGGGAACAAACAGAATGGATTGAAAAATGTTGGAGCACATCAGACCTGCCCAAATGTGATGCAGGACACTATAACAGGTTTCTATTAGCATTTCGTGCCAGAAAATGCTGCCTGCAGTATTTTATTACTAATTCTCCCTGCCGTTATCAGTCTCTCTCTCTCTCTCTCCCATTGTAATATTTTGGATGCTCCAGAAAGAATGGGAAAAGGGCAAGAGGAAAACTCTTTGATGATTGTTTTAATTACCCTGCATGTACACCATACAACTTTCCCATATATATACCATTTATTCAATCTCAATGGGACACAACCTCGTGCAGCCTAAAACAAGAATTAACCAATAGCTTTGGATATTTAGTTCTGATGGTCTTTAGGAACACTAGTTTGACACATCGCTTCACTGTCGTATCTGTCTCTTTTATCATTATTTTGATTTCTTCATCAACCCAATGCAGAATGGAATGTCTTGTATACGACACAAATAACTCAAAAAGCCAAAAAGTATCATGATGGGATCCTACGACTTGCTGTTTGTGTTGCTCATCGAAAGCAGGTTAATACTCATGTACTCTTATTTTCTGTTAAAACGGGGATGTCTTAGCCAGTGTTATGGAAATACCTTTCCATCTCAGTGCCAGCTAATGGATGTAATGACATTGAGGCAGCACGGTATTACCAGTACACAGGCTATGAGACCTCTTTCTTCTTTTTGTCTTTTCATATGATGTCATCGAGCATCTAGTCCTTCATTTAACTAAATTGATAAAAATGACACGTTTTACATTAGGAATTTGCATAACTACACGACTGATAATGTTAGTTAGGATATTTTAAGAGATGAAGTTCAATTTTAGTCTATAGAGGTCATTTCCTAAGGGATGGTAGGTTCCATACAGATGTTGCAAGCTCAATTTCCATGGTTTGAAATTCATCACTTATCTGATCCCTAATCTTTGTAATATAGTTTGGAAACATGACATTACAATCATGTTATATTATACAGTGAGGGTTCACACTTATACTATTAAATGTCTAGTTATAGAGGATATTATATTTTTATCATATGAATTAATTTTATTTTATTTATTCATTGAATATATGTACTATATATGTAAACGTTAGTTTATTCTTATAAAAATTTCCTCCTACAAGTCAAATCTTATCAACCTGTTGTCTCTGCCAGCGTAATTTGACTATGCACTACATATACTTATCAGGTGTTAGTTTTGATCTTAATTTTGTATGTTTTTTTTTTTTTGAAAGGTAAAATATATGTTAATGACGACAAAGTTGATGGTCGAGGTGACTATAAGAATACACCTAGTACCTAAAAAGCACTTGATTAGCCATCTAGCTTTCAAAATGAATCCCACCTAAATAACAAGTCTTCACAAAATATGCCCTTGAACTCCTTATACAAGGGTGGGGGCCGTGGGCCAATATAAGATGTACATAGGCTCCCAAGCAGAAGAGACCTACATTTCGACTTATGTTGTTGTTGGTTTGACTTGAATTCAGTATTAAAAAACAAGTCCACCTACTGCCAAAAG
The DNA here is from genome assembly GCF_017979445.1 of Akebia trifoliata. Taxonomy (NCBI): domain Eukaryota; kingdom Viridiplantae; phylum Streptophyta; class Magnoliopsida; order Ranunculales; family Lardizabalaceae; genus Akebia; species Akebia trifoliata. The sequence goes on along the minus strand of NC_141385.1, from coordinate 10,934,252 downwards.
TCTACTGTAGAAGGACAAACCCCAACTAAGACCTTATGAGTGTGTTGCTAAGATATGCAAGGAGAGGGGTGGCAAAATGGGAATTTTATGATGAAATTTTCCTCAATCTGTCATTTTATCTTTTAATAATTTCATTCTCATTTCAAAGTAATGTATTTTATGTTTTTTAATGTGGTCGAGCTGAGTCTAGACTTAGTTTCTTGGTGGCACAGACCTCGAAATCACGATATAGACTGAGTGGCTTCTGGTCATCCATAAATGGTTTTCTCTTGAGCACGTGTTTCAAGGTTCTCGAATTGTTCTGCTGATCACATTTCCTTTGTGTAGTGACATTTAAGGTGGTAGTGAGCAGGAGCTCGACAAAACTTATTTGCCATCATTTTCCTCCTTACTAATTCTTTTAAGTTTATTAGGTTATTTTGTTAAACGAAGATGGCACTGTCCTGAACAACAAGTACCTAAATTCTTCAGAAGATGTTAGACCTGGAGTTACACTTCAACTAACAAACTATCTAGTAGAGATTGGTGAGGCACGAATTTCTCAGGGAGGTAAGTAAAGGTTCTATTTTAAGAAACCAATCTTTCTTGCTTATATTTATTTACTTTATTGAGTATCGAGGTTGAAACACATCCTATGTTCATATCATGTGTTTCGAGGTATTTATGGATGTTTACATTTATTTCTCTAAGTTTCTTCCTTCATTTAAATATTTATTGCTTATTTGTGCAGGGGAAATCCTGAATGATGCTTCTTCAGGTATAGGCTTGCATGCACATGCTAGAAGCTCTAATATCAACAAGATCAAGTTTAGGAGTGGAAATAGAAACAAGCCAATACGTGATGGTTCGTCTATAACCACCTTCCATGATTATCACTTGCAACTATATCTTTGATGTGGTTGATATTTTCATTTGTTTCTTCTTTCATGTCAAGCATATAATGTTTAAATGAGCAGAAACCCAGAACGATGCATCTTCAGGGAAAGGTGCAGGTTCATATTCTAGAAGCCTTAATGTTGACAAGATCAAGGTCAGCGGGAGTGGCTCCAGAAACCAGCCTATTCGCGATGGTTTGTCTGTTTCCACTCAATGCTATTATCACTTGCAATTGATCTTTGAAGCATTATTAGTCTCAGATAAATTTGTGTTATAAATATCCTTCAATGTTTCTAAACCTTTGTTCTTAGTAACATACTAAGTTCCTTCATGTGCAGCCCACCAGATTTTATCTACTCTTAAAAGGCCAATAGATCTGGAGAATCTTGCCCCCAATATAAAGCCACTCATGAAGCAGATCTGTTCTTCACAATCTTCAGACTTGTCTCGGTTTGAACTTCGGAAAAAGCTACTTGATCAAAATGCATTGGAGCCAGAATTTTCAAAGAGTAATGCGGTAGATGACCATGAGGATAGTCCTAGAAATGTAGGTAGTAATAGCCAATTGAGATCGCAATCCAAGGCTGATCGAAACGTTCCTAATCTGGGCATCACCAATTTGATTGATCTTGACCAGGGAGGAGAACTACAACCAACTAATTCTACTTTATCCAATATCTCTTGTGGGTATGTATACAAGTTTTTCTTCTTTGAAGAATACTCTTGACCTTACAAAGGTTATATACTACGATGTCACGATCCTTCAAAATTGATACCATATCTATGTTGTGTCATAGTTCCATTTCAAGTGTAAATGCCATATCCACACCATGTAGTCCCCGTATTCTTTTCGTATGTGGTTATCATTGGTTATATAAATCAATATTGGGCACTAGATATGTTGGGTGATAATATTGAGAAGAAAAAAAAGTGCTTATCATGCAGAAGAAATTTGTTTCGTAAGATATAAAAAATTTACATTAAAACCCTGAAATATTTTGAAGACAGTTCTTGATGTTGATGTTGCATAATACGGGGTGGTGCTTCCTTGCTAGTATATATGGGAGTGATATAACATATATTTTATATTCAAGATAAAATAGCACTAGTCATCAAGTAACTTAAAAAGTAAAAGAAGTCATATAAAATATGTTTGAAACAAAAAGATTTGTTCAGATTTTTGAGATGCTTTGTTGGAAGATTAGGTCGTTACTATGTTCCAATTTTAGTATTTCTGCATGCATTTTTTGGCTTTCTTCAACTCCTTAGCAAACGAAAGTCATTGCTTACTATTTATTTTAAAAACATAAAATGGCTAGAAAGCTACAGTATTAAATGATCTTGCAGATTGCAACATCTTAAATCATGCTAACCAGTTTTTTAAATTTGTTGACACAATATAAGTAGACTAAAAGTACATTGCTTATGCTGCACAGCTCAAGCTCATTACTCTGGGATTCATTTAGGAATCTGTCAGACCATGTTATATGCTACTTCATGATCTACTAAATTGGTCTCATCTATTACTTAGTTTGCCTTTTATATAAATAATATCTTTCCATAATAACATATAATTGTGTGAATCATATTATATAGACAAGTCCAGAAAATACTGTTAATTTATCAACACATATAGTTCCACTTGCATCACTAGATTTAGTCAGAGTGTTAGAGATGATGGGTAGATTTTTCTGTCTCCTATGTATTACTTACCGTAATCCTTGTACACCATGAGAACTGAATTCTATGATGGCAATTTATTTCAGTCTATCAGCATCCAACATCCCTACTTCCAAATCTGATGTGGATTACCCTGAGAAAAGCAGAATGAACCACCTTCCACCATTACAGAGCCTCAAGTTTCAGATATTGTTATATTAGAATTGCCCAAAGATGCAAGAGGCCCAAGTACATCCGTGCAAAATGATGGATTGAATGATAGTGCAGAAGGCAAGTCTAATATGGACCTTCTATTTTACCGTCTTCTATTGAGTTTTTATCAATTTCATTTCTTAAGCATGTTTAATAGTGCGGGAGTGGCTGTATATTTTTATTTTAATCTCAAATGGTTATTTGACATAAATGAATTTCGCAAGCAGGGTCTAATGGCAGTGCTAATGGAATTGCCAGTAACTTGACCGAAAAATCAAACCAGGTTCGGGCCTCAGCACTCTACTTTTTTTATTTGGTGTGTCACCTAGAATTTTGTCATGTTCTTGACATGGGCAAAAAGAATTTCTTAGAATATTTTTCCAGTAGGTGCACAAACACTTCTTCTTTCTACTCGAGGAAAATAAAAGATTTTTATTTTTCAAACATGCATTTCTGAACTTTTAAACTTGGGTTTGGTTTTCATTACTTTATGTTGTGTTGTGCATTGTTTGGTGTAGCTTTGTTCGGACACTGTGGGAGCTAACAGTAGGCAAGAGGAAGGATTCACTTCGGGTTTCTCAAGTTTGAGTCGTTCCGCTTCTTTCTTCCCTAATGTCGACAAAGAGAGCTCTCAGTTGCTTAGGAGCATATCAAAAGAGCAAAGGAATAAGGATGACTTCCCAAGCTTTGATCTGGGATTTTAACCATGAGATGATGCGTACTTTTGTGCCTAAAGATAAGTGTAATTCCGCCATTAATACCTTAGAAGCTGATGATACTTTTGAAGTTAAAAGAAACTGTTACTAACATGATTTTAATATCCTCAAAGTCCCCTTTTTCTTGTTAGAAATGTTTAACAGCCAAAAGAATGGCCTGAATAGATGAGCATGGTTTTAATATTCTCAAGCGACGGCTGAGATTGAAGTATAGTCCTTGGGAATCTCAACAAAATTGTATTTCTAGAAAACTTGTCTCAATCATTCGGAAACATTCTAATATAACTGGGTCACCTTGAACCAGTTTCATGCTGAAAAATATTGTTATATCTATCATTATAAATTTGCAAGGCTGTTATTTACATTGTCATGATCATGTAATTTTGAATAATAATAATGATGATAGAATTATTATTATTATTATAAAAGTTCTAAGTCTGAAATTATATGAGATCTTGAGATCCCCATGTTTTTGAACTAATGACAAGCCTTCCTCCACCACTGTATTTTTTATAAACTGGTAAAAAATGACTTATATACCCTCAGTTCAACCTTAATTTTTTTTTTAAATCCTTTAGTTTTCTTTCAAAAATCTGTAATTTTCACGCTCTTCAACCTCTAAAAAATTATTTATAATCTATCATTTTCAATCTCACCTTCTCACCTCAATCCCTTATGAAAATCCTTGGTTTTTCTATCAAAAATTTCATCCCAAACTATTCCTTTTTTTATATATATTATTATTATTAAATCAATAGAATCGATTAAAGATGTGGATGAATTTTTTCATGCAAAAGGTTGAGAATGAAGACCTTTCATTAATCTATTAGAAAAGAATGAGGTCAAGGGGCATGTCGTCAATTTGAAATTATAGTGATTACATGTCGTGGGAATGCGGAGTTCAAAAATATCTTAAGGTGTAAAATGCCTCCAGAACATTATATAACGAATATACTAAAATAAAATATCAATTTTTTGTATGTTTTATTTGCTTACTTATTCCATCATCACTTATTATCTGTTGTTAACAAATACCTCTTTTACAATTTAGAATTGAAAATTTCTTTTAAAAAATAAGCATATTTTATTCAATAAATTTCGTATTAAAAAATACAATCATGTTTCCATTATTCTCCATAACATTATATTTTAACTCGTCCTATGTTCATGGGTTAGTGGAATTTTATTTATATAACTAACTAGTATCACCAGTGTTACTATGTTGTTCCCCATCTTAATTAATTATAACAACCCAATATTAATTATTATTATTATTATCTATTAGTAACTCAATACTACATATATGGTGGTAATAATTAAAGTTTCTTCTACTTCAATGGTGTGTACATTCTTTCTTTTTGGTGTGGCTTATGTAATTTCATTAATTCGTGTGACAGTAACAACTTTCATAATAAATAATGAGGACCCAACTCATGTTTTAGTTAATTAGACGGTAACTTACTCTCCTATTCCATGACTTTGGATAATATTTCAAACTAAAATGAATGCTTTAATGCATTAATAGCGAAATTACAATTAAAATCAACAATTGATTTATTAAAAGAAATTAGATGTAAGATTATTGAGTTATGGATTCAATGTTCAAAATGAAATACATGACTAGGTCCAAAAATAGAAAGAAAATTTCATAAAAATATTGAGAGAGCAAATAGTTGTAATATCTTGACAATTAATGATATAAGATTTGAAATACTTAACTATAAAAAATCAAGAACACATATTGTTCAAATGAATATTAGATATTGTTTTTGGGAAAAATGATAACATGGCATTCTTTTTGTCAACATGCAATATCAATATGTGATGTTAGAAGATGAGATAATTATGATTTTGCTCTTAATTAATTTTCAATTGAAAAACATCGATTGATTTATGCAACTTTTATGGAAAGAATTCCAATTTTTTATGAAGTACAAAAAATTTCTCAAAGAAATTTTTTAATATTATCGTCATTAACTCAACGTCATTCTAATTGACCTAAGTTTAGTAGACGAAATACAAATATTAAAGATGTACGACATTTACATTGTAGTTGTTGTGGTGCCATTAGATATAACCTATTGACACATAGAAATTCTATTTTAAAATTATTTATTATTGTTATTTTTTTTTGTAATAATATATTATTTACTTAAGAAATTTGGGGGTTAAATTGTCGGGTTTCAATGGATAAAGGATTAAAATCCGGCTGAAAACTGATTGTGCGACGATTTATTTATTTTTTAATAATTAAAAAATAATATATTATTTTTTAATAATTTTTTCATAAAATTTTATTGAAAAACTAAAGAAGAAACAATCTTTTTTTTTTTTAATGTAAAGGTAGCTCCACACCATTATACCACAATTTCAGAAAGTTAGTGACATTTTACTTCCATGGTTTTAAAATTTGTCTGAGACCTAGATTTATCATCCGAGTTAACTCGGTATTAGGGCTGAATGAGACTAACTCACAAGCCTATTTGAGACGTCCATGTATTGTGAGATAAGTGAGGTGTCTCAGATAAAATTTGTAAAATCTTGTCCGAGTTAAATGAGGCGAACGAGTTAAATGTTCTCAATCCTAATTCTTTCACCCAAATTAATTTTTCTTTATCTTTTTAATCAAGTGAATAAAAAAAAAAGATTTTGAAGGAAAACTTCATCTTTTTCATTTGATTCAAGACGAATTTGGATGGAAAAGATGAAATATATGTAACAATGAAAATAAAATATACGTAATAATATAAATATTTAATTTATTTATTTTGATAGGTATATTATAATTTTTTTTGGCTTCATTTTTTAGTAGGAATTATTTCTGAATTTTTTCAGATTTTTTAAATGGTCAAAAATCATTGATTCAATTCTGAGCGAGACGAGTCGTATCGTCCGAGTTAACTCGGTATCGGGGCTGAACGAGACGAGACGTGAAACCGAGTTTAAAAACCATGCCTGTTTCATCCTTTGAGTTGCTTAACTTTCTCCTTCGTCCTTCTCTTCAGTTTTTCTTCGTAAGAGAGAAAAAAAAAAACCCTAATCCTGAACTCTCTACGATTCGAAGTCTTTGTTTTATCTCCGTAGATCCGATCGACGAAGTAATTTTGTCTTTTAGTTTAAGAATTAAAAATGGTAAGAAAATCGTTTAATTTTTGAATCATTCTTTTTTTTTTCTTTCTATATCGCAACTGGTGAGATTTGAGATGAAATTATGTGAATCTTATTTAGGGTTCGTTGGATTTTTCAGTCGGCTCTCTTCAATTTCCATTCGTTTTTGACAGTGGTGTTGTTAGTAATCTGCACCTGCACTTACGTTAAGTTGCAGTTTCCTACCATTCTCCAACAAAAAACTGGGTACTCTCTTTCTCTCTCTCTCTCTCTCTCTCTGTATTGTGCTTAGACTTCTAGAGTTTAGATTCGGAATATTGATTGATACACTATATTGTGGAGACCTTATAATATCTGTACAGTTATAGGAAATCAAACCCATTGAGTAAGAAGCAATTAACCGATGCATTAACATTTGATCTGTTTGAAAAAAATTCCATCTGCACGAAAGGTGTTTGAATTTTTTTGGATTTGAGGTGATATATATATATATATATATATATATATATATATATATATGGACAGCGTTATTACGACCCCCTTTGTGACACACCATTTTGTCTTATATGGGCAAAAATGTTTGGAATGGGCTGATTTTTTGTGAGGATGATCTCTGTGATGAGGGGATCATCCTGGCAAAAAATCATCCCATTCCAAAACTTCTAACCCCATCAAAATTGATTTACAAAAATTGGATGGTCTAAAATTTTTCAACTTGAAAACATGGGGCTAGAAATTTCATAATGAGCTGATTTTTGGCAAGGATGATCTCGTCACCACAGAGATCATCCTCACAAAAAATCAGCCCATTCCAAACATTTTTGCCCATATAAGACAAAATGGTGTGTCGCAAAGGGGGTCGTAATAACCCGACCTTATATATATATATAGGGGGCGGTTCAAGGGCCATATGAGAAAACATATGAAAAAACTTTCGTTTTTCAAAATAAGAGTTAGAGGTTTTGGATTGAGCTGATTTTTTGCAAGGATGGTCACTATGATGAAAAGATCATCCTCACAAAAAATCAGCTCAATCAGAAACTTCTAAATCCATCAAAAGTGATTTAGAAATTAATGATAAAAATTGGTAAAAAATCGACGGTCCACATTCTAAATCACTTTTTAATGGGGTTAGAAGTTTCAGATTGGGCTGATTTTTTTTTTGGATGATCTTCCCATCATAGAGATCATCCTTACAAAAAATCAGCTCAATCCAAAATTTCTAACCCATATTTAAAATTTTATTAAAAACGAAAGTTTTTACATATGTTTTCTCATATGGCCCTTGAACCTGACCCATATATATATATATATATATATATATATATATATATTATATATATATTATATATATATATATATATATATTTTTTTTTTTTTTTTCTATTTAGATGCTTTTACATTGCTTTGAGATGGTATCAGGTTTGCGGATTAACCTCTATAAGGATCAGATGTAGGGAGTTGTGGATGTGGGTCTATATGAGTTGGTTGGTAATTTGGGTTGTAGTGTGGGGTGTCTTTGTACGTCAAACTTGGGCTTCCTCCGTGGTGTTGATTCACAATTGAAGGCATTATGGGTCTTGCATTTAGAAAGAATTTGGGAGAAGATTGTCCATCAAACTTATTAACTCGGTTAAAGGGTACATTATACAGTGTACATCATACTTGAAAAACCCTTTTATACACACCCTCCAAGAATCAAGTTAGTGGAGTGTGACGATAAGATGATTAATGAGCTTTGGAGGGGGGACATTGGCTGGGATTTTCTTCCAGCTTTAGGATCGGCAGGTGGCTTATGAAGTGGAATAAGAATTTCATTGAAGTGTCAGAAAACATGGTTGGGGCGTTTTTCTATTTCTATCTTGTGCAACTGTGTTAATAAGGATTTTTAGTGGTTTTTTTTTTTCCAGGTATTTAGTCCTACTTAAAGGTGGGGAGAGAGTTCAATTTTGGGAGGAATTGGAGGATGTAGCTGGTTATTGGGATAAGCCATGGGTCTTGGGTGGGGATTTTAATGTTGTCAAATTTAGCTATGAAAAAAATGGGGGATCGAGAGTCAATTAGGGAATGAGTGATTTTAATGATTTCATGAATAGGCATGCTTTAATGGACTTCCTTTTACTTGAGAGAAGGTTTACTTGGTCAAATAATCAAGTTCACCCAAGGTTGTCTAGACTTAATAGATTCCTGGTGGAGAGTTTGTGAGAAGAAAATTTTCAAAATGTTGTTCACTCGGCCATTTCTAACTATTCGCTTATCTTTTCTTGGAGGCACAACAACCTAGGAGTAAACCGACACCTTTCTGTTTCGAGAACACGTGGCTTCTTCACCCTAATTTTGTTGATCTTATTAAATAATGGTGCAACGAGTGTCCGTTTTTAGGTAACTTTGGGTCTATTTTTATGAGTAAGCTCAAGTTTTCGAAAGAGATGTTGAAGGTGTGGAATAAGGAGGTGGTAGGGAAGGTTGATATGATGAAGGAGATTCTCAAAGAAATAGAGATCCTAGATGTCGCAAAGGAAGTGGGGGAGTTAGGTAATGAGGAAAAAGTGAAAAGGACCGAGTTGAAATTAGAATTTCAAAGAGTAGCTTTGATGGAGGAGATAAGTTGGAAACAAAAATCTAAGGTCCAATGGCTAAAAGAAGGGGATGATAATACTAAATTCTTCCACAAAGTGACAAATTTTCATAGAAAATATAATTTGGTTACAAAATTTTTGATGAATGGAAATGTAGTGAAAGGGGAGGAGAAGATCAGAGAGTGTGTTGTTGAGTACTACGGAGACTTGTATAGGGAAAGAGAGAGTAAGAGGCCTTGTCCCGACAATTTGGAGTTCAATTCTTTATCCCAGGAAGATGGAGCGTGGCTAGAGAGACCAATAGGGGAGGAGTTGAGGTCAGTCATATCTTCCATGTGTGTGGATAGAGCCTTGGGACCAGACGGATTTTCTATGGCTTTTTTTAAGTGATGTTGGGAAATAGTTTCAGAAGATTTTATGAAGGTGGTCAAAGAGTTGCAGGAGAAAAATTATTTGGATTACGGTCTTAATAGCACCTTTGTAGCGTTGATTCCCAAGAAGGTGGGGATAATTGATTTGGGAGACTTTAGGCCCATAAGTTTGGTTGGGTTGGTGTACAAGATAATCTCGAAAGTGTTAGCAACAAGATTGAGGGAAATTTGAAGAATTTAATTTATCTAGAACAAGGTGTTTTTATTAGGGGGGGACAGATCTTAGATAGTGTGCTAGTTGCTAATGAGTGTCTTGACTCGAGTGTGAAAGATAAGAAAGTGAGACTTATAGGTAAAATAGATATGCAGAAGGCCTATGATCATGTGAGTTGAGACTTCTTGGAATATATGATGAGGATGGATTTTGGGTCGAAGTGGATAGGGTGGCTTATGAAGTGTATCGTGACGACTTCCTTCTTCGTTTTAGTTAATGGCAATCCGACAAGCTATTTTAGGGGATCGAGAGTTTTGAGGAAAAGGGATCCCTTGTCCCCCTTCTTATTCTTAATAGTGGTAGAGGCCTTGGGGAAACTTTTCAAAAGTACAAAGGGAGGTTATCCGGATTAGGGGGAATAATGATAGCCCTTTGATTTCTCATCTTTAGTTTTCACCGACGATACCTTAGTGTTCTTGGATCATTCTAAAGAGCAAGTGAGAGTCTTGCGAGTATTGTTATGTTGCTTTGATGCGATATTGAGTTTGCATATAAACTTGCAGAAAAGTAAGCTATTTGAGGTTGGCGATGTGCTTGATCTTCCTGTCTTAGTTGTTACGTTGGGCTGTAGCTTGTAGAAGTGATACTCTCCCTTCTTCCTATTTAGGTTTAACTTTAGGCACTCCTTATAGTAGCAAGACGGTTTGGGAAGTAGTCATTGAGAAATGGGAAAAAGAAATTGAGCACTTGGAAAGCTAGATACCTATCCAAAGGGGGCAAGGTGACATTGATCCAAAGTATCTTATCGAGCATCCCGATTTATTAACTCTCTCTTTTCACTTTGCCAAAATCAGTGGAGGTGTGTATTGAAAGAATCTTGAAGAACTTCACGTGGAATGACAAGAATGGAGGTAAAAAGTATCATCTTGTGAATTGATAGTTGGTTTGCACTTTGAAGAAGCAAGGAGGGTTGGGGATTAGAAGTTTGAGACTTACAAACAAAGCTCATTTGGGTAAGTGGCTTTGGAGGTTTGAGGAGGAGAGAAGTAGTTTGTGGAGGAGAGTAGTGCATGCTAAGTATGGGGAGAAGAATTTTGATCGGTGTAGTAGTGAGGCTAGGAGAACATATGGGTGTGTGTGTGGTGAGGTATCCTAAAAGGTGTCAATTTGTTGGGGAGGGAAATTAGATTTAGAGTTGGGTCGGGGGATAAGGTGAGATTTTGGGAAGATAAGTGGTGCGGTAACTTAGCTCTGTCAATTCAATACCCTTCCTTGTATGCTTGTTCCTTGAAAAAGAATTGTTTTGTGAAAGATTGTCTGGGTAGTAACGGAAGCACTCTTTCTTGGGATTCAGGTTTCAGGAGAAATTTCAATAATTGGGAGATAATGGAGGTCACATCTCTCCTAGATCTTCTAAATTCTTACAACTTTGGGGGGGTTGGGGATGTTCATTACAGGATGGAATGGTTCAAGGCCAAGGACAAGAGGTTTTCTGTTTACTTTTCTACAAGTGTTTACTTCCACCTATTGTAGCTCCCTTCTTGGCCTCATGCATTTGGAGTGGGCTTGTTCCCTCTAAGATTTTGTTCTTTGTGTAGCTCACCTCCTTAGGTAGAATTCTCACTTTGGATAATTTAATTTCTTGCGGTTGGATTACTCTAAAATTTTGCTCTTTGTGTTCGAGGGATGGGGAATTGGTGAATCACATCTTAATTCATTGTACTTTCTCTTGGGATATTTGGATGTTTTTCTGTCTCGATTTCAGTTGGATTGGGTATTACTTGGTTCTTTCATTTCCCTTTTGGAAGGGTGGACTTTCAATATTTTCTCTTAGAAAAAAAAATCTCTAGGCTATCCTTCTGTTTGCCATTGCTTGGGGTATTAGGAGAGAGAGAAACAACAAAGTCTTTCAGAGCAAGGTAAGTACATCCCATGTCGTAATTTTGGAGATCTTGGGCCTTCTCTACTTATGGTCCAAGTTGAACAGGGATTTTTTGGATGTCTCCTTCTAGGACTTTGTGTTTAAATGGAATACTATTTGTAACATTTAGTTTCTGATATGCCTGCTTTTGTTTAGTTTGTGTATGTTTTCTTTCATTTCCCTTGTATGGGGGCTATTGCAGTCTCCTCTTCTATTTTCCTCTATATTTATGCAATCTTTACTATTATCAAAAAAAAAAAAAAAAATTTACTGTGTCTTGGTTCACTACCTATCATTTTCCTCGGTTCCTTTGGGAATTGGTAGTAAATTGGATGAGGAAGGTATCCCTTGTGGAGTGGAACAAGTGTGAAAGATATGAATACTGCCTTTCTGAGAAAATGGCTTTGATTTGGGGAGGAGTTTGATAGTTTTTGGTTTAGGTTGGTGGCGTGCCAAATGCAAGGGTGTTCTTGTTAAAAATGAATCCTGTTTTTTCCATTCAATTTTGCCTAAAGCTATGTATTTTGTAACATTCCTAAAAGGGGTTTAGGAGTGGGTTTTTTTATGTTGACTGAATCTCTTGTAAGTGGGTCCCATTAATGGTCCTAAAGGAGGGTTTTAATGTTTTTTAAATGACTAAAAATGGGTTCCATTGGTTTGGTTAGTTAGATCTTATAATTAGAACCTTATTAATCTAGGTTTCTGTTTTAATAGGGTAGTCAATAAGTATTCAAAAATTACAGTTTTAGTAATTAGTTTCTAGTTTAGAGAGCAGAAGCTTGGTTGATGTCTCTAAAATTTAGGAGGTTCTAATTTCTTGGTAAGGAAGTTGTTTGTTTAAGGATAGTAAGTAGGGGGTGTACTCTATATACATCTTTGTAATATCTTCAGTTTTAATGAGGATAATAGATAAAATTTATTTCTTGGTTGCAATTGCTGTTGCATGCTTCAGAGGTAAGATTCTTTGATTGATTAATTGTGAATCTGGTCATTCCAGATGTCTAGATCTTGGCATGACTTTATAGATCTGATTCCTAGGGCTGTGCAACTTAGTCTGATCATTCCTTTTTTTTTTTTTTTTTAAACTTCAAATCATCAAGTTGCTGAAATTTTACGAGCTTTTTTTCTACCCGACCCATATAACCTGTCTTTTAACCTAGTATAATTTCAGATTTGTTATAAACCTATTTCAGCCTAGAGATTAGGTATCCTTAATTGCTAGATCTATTCTATGTTTTCTCTACCATTGTAACTCTATTCTAGCACCCTACGCCCCCCTAAGTGAACCAAATAAAAGCCCAAAATCATTGATTACTTCCTAGTCCATTTTGAAACTGTCCTACATCAATTTTGATATTAGTTCTCTGGACGTTCATCTGTGAGCTGATGGAAGGGTTTTTTTTTTTTTCTGATAAGTAATATTTCATTGGAAAAAAAAAGAAAAAAGACTACTAACAAACAATAAAGAGGTTGAGGCAACCTTCCTAGAAACAAAAAAGGAATAGATAAAAAGAAAAAGAAAAGACAAGGCAAAAGAAAGCATGACAAGAAACGAGCAATACCCCAGATGACAACGAGTTATGAGTCCTTACTAACAATCAAATCCCAACTAAAAAAGTAGGCCTTAAAAGAACATCTCCCTACAATCCTTGAATATAGATGACCAGTGAAATAAAAGGCCTAAGTATTCAGGATGATTCATTGGGAATCCTCCATTTTTTTCCCTTAAGACACCTGTTTATTCTTTTCTTCCAAATGCTCCAACATGGCGGAAAGATAACAACCTAACCAAAATGACCTTTCCTGAAGAAAGAGCACAAACTTACAAGCCGTGACAAACCTTAATAACAGAATTGGGAAACACCCCAACCACTCTGATTCTGCATTTCTTTTGCATAAAAAACAATTATTGAACTATACATTTTATGGGTCTAAGACTTTCGATGGTAAGGATTTTAGAAAGTGAAGTGGTCCAAAAGAAGAACACTAGCTTGGATGGGATCTTGAAACCCCAAACAAAAGAAGTGGGATAGCTGCTACTAGAATCACCTTTCAATGCCTTACGGAAAGATCTGACAGAAAGGTTCTTTTCCGATCCCAAATCCATGATCTCTTTTCTGAACCGGCAATCCAAGATCTCTTGTCCGAACCAGATAGATATTCAGTGGAATACTCTATAAATGTATGAGGATATAAATTAATTCAACTTCCCAATCATTAAACCTTCTTTTAGGTTCCAAGTCCCATGCCAGATCTTCATCATTCCAAATGGTGAGTCTTGAATCAAAAATCCTTTTTGTTCGACAGAATATAGAGAGTCAGAAACTCTTCTTTTAGCATTCTTTCCTTGTTCGGTGCTGTGTGTAAGTATTTCATGAATTTGATGGATATTTGCTTTCAGAATTTAGTATTACACACTATCCAAGTGCTTACTATTGGAATTAATGTTCATAATGTACCTAGTAATTTATATAATACTTCAATGAGAATGGTGTAAGTATTGTGTTTGCTTTAAATTTCATGATCAGTGAATAATTCTATGTTCCTTATGGTGCTTCACTTTTGGCAGGTTTCGGGGTTTTTTTTGGAAGGCTGCTAGAATAGGTACGTTTCTGTATCACCATTGGTTTCGACTAGTTGATTTTGTTCTGCATGCATTACGCGTTTACTTTCATGCCTTGTGTTACCACAATTTTGTTCCTCTTTCTTTTTATTATTGCTGTTTTTTTTTCTTTGTTCTCTCTCCTTTTGGATATCTGTGTTTGTGTGTCGGTGGGGGTTGTAAGTTGTAATTAACCAGAATATATCTTATGTATGACATCATCATGCTGTGACTTGGTTATAATTACTCCATGTAGTTAGCATTTATATTGCACCAGCTCTCTTAAAAGGGTGAGGTATCTGTGTCTGATATTGGCACTCCATGGATACTTGTGTGTTACTTCCAATTTTGTTGTTTCTGTATTGCAATGTATTGATTAGAATTTACCATGGAATATTTGTGTTCTACCCTCTTCGATTGAAAATGTCTTTGTAGCAACAATTTATGTGTTCTTTTTTAAATTGGTATATGATACATATCACAAGATATCCGATCACATGATCCATTATCATCCTTCTTATTATCTATATATATATATATATGGACAATGTTCGGCAGCCAACATTAGGGAGCCAAATTTTTTTTATCCGGGTTAGAAGTTTTGGAATGGGCTGGTTTTTTTTGAGGATGATCTCCTAATCAGCCCATTCCAAAACTTCTAGCCCCAGTTTACAAGTTGAAGAATCGTGGACTGTCAAATTTTTCCGTTACTTGTAAACCACTTTTGATGGGGTTAGAAGTTTAGGAGAACACCCCACCCTCTCCATTCCGTTACCTTTTGGTGACCTGATGACAGGGGAGCCGGCGACTGAATCCCTGATGTAGAAATAGAAAGAAACAACTTCCGGAACGAAGGGGGGACTAAACAGGAACAAAAAGGATCCACCGAAAAAGACCCTTCCCCTTCCCTTTGTTCGGAATCCCAGTGTTGGCTCCCATATATATATAGATATATGCCATGTCCATGAGTCCTATTTTTCGGGGTTTCTGAACCCAACCTCTGTACCTGTGTCATTCTTTGACACTTGATTGTGTATCCATGCAACATGGACTATCATTTTCATTCCCCATTTCCATTTACTAAGTCATAGCAAGGTTGGAAACCTCTTCACTTGGATCAAGTTGCCATGCTATGGGAAGTTAACCTGTGTGTTATAAAAGTGGAAAATAGGAGAAATACAGGTTACTTATATAATTTGGTCCAGGTTAATTTACCTTTTATTCCCATCACTAGGAAAGTTTCAACTTCCTAAGATTAAAAAAGAACCGGATTCGTGTGGTTTGAGCCCAACCTCTGTACCTGTGTCATTCTTTGACACATGATTTGTGTATCCATGCAACATGGACTATCATTTTCATTCCCCGTTTCCATTTACTAAGTCATACCAAGGTTGGAAACCTCTTCACTTGGATCAAGTTGCCATGCTATGGGAAGTTAACCTGTGTGTTATAAAAGTGGAAAATAGGAGAAATACAGGTTACTTATATAATTTGGTCCAGGTTAATTTACCTTTTATTCCCATCACTAGGGAAAGTTTCAACTTCCTAAGATTAAAAAAGAACCGGGATTCGTGTGGTTTGAGCATTGTAAGTAGATTTGACTGTTGACTCGGGCACACAATTTTTTTTTAACCTCGGTGAGTACTCCACCTCGGAGTTCAATAAAAGGCCTCACTATATAAAGTATTTAATCTCTTAATTTTATTTACAAATCAGAAAAAGAAGAAGAATTGTCTGTTACTTGGCCATGAAAACACGAAGATGCACTGGGCAAGACTTTTTTTTGCAAAACTTAGAAAATGGCCTCAAAGCTGCATATCAGTGAATTAGAGTGTTAATAAGAGTTCATTATTGGAATATATTTTTAGACAGATAAAATATTTAGTAAGAAGAGAAGATGTTTAGTAGGCCTCCAAAAGAGACAAACAAACAAAATAGCTATTAGCCATACAAACCAAATCCCATCTAAACAAGAAACCCTAAAAAAGCACTCCTTTGAACTCTGAATACAACATAAAAGAACAGCAAACCCAAAATGGAAATAATGACCTCCTGATAGGAATGCTTATTCCCTTTGGAAATCTTGCCTTTGCTCTGTTTTTTTTTTTTTGAGAAGCAATCTTGCTGTTCCTCTCCTTCCATAATCCCCGACAAACAACGAAAGGAATAAGTTTCCATAGCATAGGATCCTCTCTCTGTCAACAAAGACCTTGTCCCGCCAGCTTTGGAAAAAAGGAAGCACCAAGGAAGAAAAACACCACCATAAACAAAGCAAGAATAAAAAATGAACCCACACCTTTCGAGTAAAATTATGGTCAATTGAGAGATGATTGATGGATTCACCACTTGATTTATATAAGGAACACAAATTCACAGCAATAATTTTCTAGTTCTGATGTGATTTGAGGTTAAAAATCCAAAGCTGCAGTCCAGACAAAGAAGGCACACGTAGAATTTTTGGACTTCAAACCACAGCCATTGGAGTTCATCAGCTGCTACAATCCGGAAGAAAGTGATTCCTCAATCTCAGGCCACCAATCACCACACGCACAAGCACGAATGTATGTACAACCATGTACATGTGGAAAACTGAACCCTGCTTCCACCACAAAGCAAACATGTGATCTTTAACATTAATAAAAATGACTTTTTTTTTTTCTCTGTAGTTACATGTGCATTTCATCATTATGAGATTTTCATTTCTCGATAGTGTGGCATATTCAAATTGGGAATGTATTAAGATTGTCAATGCTCTTGTTGAAAGATCCTATTGTTGTGGCTGAAACAGGTGAGCGCTTAAGCCCTTGGGTGGCTGTGGGATGCTTCACGATGGGTGTGTCAATAATAATTTTCTAAGCATCAAGGATTCTGGTACATAAAGCTGTTCTTGCTTCATCTTTGGTTGAGTTGTAGCAACCATAACCATTAGACTCTGATGTTATCCAATGGTTTGTGATACAAAAGATAACTATAATTACTTTTAAAAAAACAAATATAACTACATGGTTGAGGTTTCCACTTTTCAGGATCAAGATCGCAGAACTAGTAATCTTGCCTGCTCTTAACCCAATCTTAGCAGGAGTGATTGGATTTTAATTTGTTAAAGAATGTTTTATGATTTAATTATCTTCTTTTTTATGAGAGGGTAATTGGGCAATGGATCTGACCCTCTCTAGACAATGTTTATAAATTAATTGGATTCATTTAAGTATGATTCTGTTTCTCAAGGCACGGTTTAATGAGTAAAATTGGTTTGTTAACTTAAAAAACAGAAGTGTCACTGATAGTTTAACATACTCAGCCAAACTGTGACCCCGGTTTGGTCTAGTGCTGGTAATGATCTGATCTTTATCAGGAATCCGATCTGAAAAAATAGGAATCGGATCAACATTTTTGGTTTTTGGATCAGATTTGGGTCAAAATTTAAAATCCGATTAAATTTTAGATTGGATTTGAATTAACCCCAATCTGATCCGTTTTTTTTATTTATTTATAATAATAATAATAAATAAATAAATAAATAAATAAATAAAAACCAGCTGTCCTGCCTCTTAAACTGTTAAACATCTTTGTTTAAAAAAATAAGAAAAATAAGAATTCTGCAACCCTATCGTCTCAAAATGAGATTTCACCCCCAAAGCCCTCATCCTCAACTTAGATCTCCCCCAAAACCCAATTATCTCTTCCTCCATCATGCAATCTCTTCACGCCTCATCAAGACAACTTCTCCTTCCCTGTCAAGCAACATACTCAGTTCCATCAAAACTACAATCTTAGTAATGGTAAATTGCTCATTTGATTACATGCTTGGATGGATGAAACAAATCAACCCAGAAATCAATGGCATCGATGGATGAAGCAAATCATTCGATCACCTAGGTCTTGACAATCCGAAACCAATTTTTTGAGTTGAGTTTGCATCGCCCAATGTGTAGAAAAGTTTTTGCCATGATGACGACTGGAAGGTTTTGCTGCAACAATCTTCTCTGCTACCCCTCTGTAATTCTTGATCCACTCACCAAAATTGTAAGTCATTCGATCTCTCTCACACACAAACCCTAGTGGTATTGGACCGGATCGGTCCAACATAAGGTATATTTGGTAGTGGAGTTCGCATGGCCTGCAAATTGGGATCCTCATGGTCAGAGATATAATGTCATCAATGAACCTTTTTGCTGAGCTTACATCAATAATGTTGTTGGCACTTAGAGCCATCGATAAAACTTGCATTCGATCATGTTTTCTGAAAGGATAAAGACTAGTTCATACGTTTGCTGCACATCTGCTCATGTTTTCACACTTGGCTACAAGGGCATGAACTAGTGCCATCAGCCATTACATTTCTGATGAAATTCATGGGCTTGACTTCTCAAAATCAGTGGTATAATCTTCTCTTTACCTGAGAAGAGCCCCTCCATAGAATTTAAATTGCTACAATAAGGAAGAGTTCAGCGATCATACCCTTAATTGGGGTGATATATACAATTTTATTAATTGTTGCTTTAAAAAGTTTGGTATGGCAACCTTAGTTTACTACAAATTATTATGAGATCAAACTCTTTAAGAATGAAAACCTACCACATGTCACTATGTTTCTACTTCAACAGTATGGTATTCATCTTCTCCAGTATTCCGTATTTGAAACAGACTGTGGCAGAGCTTTCAAGTAAATATATCAAAGAAACATATTTCCTTCGCAAGTGTATGTATGAATGTTCAATGTATTTAGAAGTTCAAAGCCTGACAAAGGTGAGACCATGTTAATGACAGCCAAAACAAAGAGGGAAAAAAAAAATTCCTTCAGCTGAGTTTGCAAAAATTGAAGTCATTTCTTCTTCTTTCCACC
This sequence comes from Akebia trifoliata, assembly GCF_017979445.1. Classification (NCBI taxonomy): domain Eukaryota; kingdom Viridiplantae; phylum Streptophyta; class Magnoliopsida; order Ranunculales; family Lardizabalaceae; genus Akebia; species Akebia trifoliata. The sequence goes on along the minus strand of NC_141385.1, from coordinate 10,915,147 downwards.
CTTTCCTCCTGATTTGGAGGAAGGGCCTGCAGCAGTTGAAGCTGATGCAGGAGGCTCCTGTTTCTTGGTTCTCACAGCTAGTCTGGCGATCAGCTCTGCAACCTGGAGCATCAATTGTTTCCCTGCAATAATACATGAATGAATAGTAGCACAATAAGAATAAGAAATCCATTAACTTTTAACAGTTTTTATCGAGTTAACTCTGCATTCAGATATGCAAATGTAGAAAAGCTATAAATTGCAAAATTGTAAAAGAAAAAATATGTTCATGAAGTAGTAGCAATATGAGTGGAAAATTGATAGATGAGTATGTCAGATAAACACAGTGGAAGAATCCATCATTGTCCATTCTAGCTGAGAAGAAGGTGGGCTAATATGGGCCTGTGCTCATTATCATTGGACTGTTATTCTGTTATGCATGTAAAATGATAGTGAAATCAATTGCGATAAAACTTCAAGAAACGTATGTTTTTTCCCTGAATGATCTAATTTGGTAATGATCTTAAAGAAAATCAATTAGCAATCACAACCTAATAAGCCCCCTTATTGTCAAAACCAAAGTGAGAAACCACTTCATATCTATCTCATTCTGGAAAGAGCTCTTTTATAGGTACCAAAGAATCTAAGGTTGCAGTGGAGAGGACAACGGTTTAAGATCTTCAACATGTCGATGGGAATTATGACTTTTATAAGACCTTTCCTTTTCTTAGTGTAGACCATATCTCTCCTTATCTGAGCAATTAACTAAAGAAGTCCTCAAGTTTAGAGGAAAGAGAATGATCTTCTGAATAAACACCGATCAACATTAAAATCAAAGTCTTATCCCAAGCGGCCGACTGAATGAATCATGTTCTTTAATTCAAGCGACTTCCTATCAGCTACACTGCCTCCATCCACTTCCTTAGAACCTTCAACCTGAACACTGATTCTGATTTGTACTGTCATCATTCGTTATCGTACTTGAGCAAACCAACTCACCTGACTTTTCCTTACTCCTCCATTTTCATCAATGCATATATTCATAATTCTTTCATTCTTAATCCAACAAAGATGAAGTAGGGCCAAGGACTGGATGATACTTAGATAGACGTATGGAAATGCATAGGAAATTTTGGATTGTCCTGGCTAACTAAGTTATTCAATAGTATTTTAAAGAGTAAAAAGATGTTGAATGAATAGAGGAAAAGCATCATAGTACCGATATTAAATTTATGATACACACTATAAACTATATAAAGAATGATTGAACAATGGTTAAGTCTAAAGACAAAAAACGAATATATTAGAAAATCAATTTAGTCTTATGTCGGGTTGATCAACTATCAAGGCAATCTTTATATTTAGACAAATGATAAAGAGTATAAAGAAAAATGAAGAACTTTTATATGATTTTTATTGACTTAGACAAAGCAAACTACAAAGTACCTAGAGAGCTAATTTGATGGATATTTGGGAAGAAGGGAGTCTAGAATGGACACATTAACATAATTAAAGACATGTATGTAATGTGAGGAGAAATGAAGAGGAGACAAACAAGTTCCCAATTACAATTGATCTACATCAGGGATCAATTTTGCATACATATGTGTTTGCTCTAATTATAGATGAAGGAATACTCATATTTCAAGTCACGTACATGATGTAGTATTAGTTGATGAGAATAGAGAGGAGTCAAAACAAAACTATAATTCTGGAAAGAGATGGATTCCAGGGAATTTAGATTGAGTTAAATCAAGACCAAGTATATGGAGTTAAAATTTATTATTGACACCTAAGAAGAGAATGTTTACTAAAATTAGATGCTCCAGAAATACCCCAAAGAGATGAACTCACTTTGGTTATAATCTAACTTCTAAATTTTTCGAATATCTCAACGAAAATTTTGGAGTAACTATCACCTTTTCAAAATGCTAGATATCTATTTTATCATATAACAAACTACTAATAATGTATTCTAAATTAACATGGTTTATATTTTAGCAACTATTTGATCAATGTGGTACCCAAACTTGAAATTACTTCAAACCGTACATGTGTTACCTCAACATGTGCATACCCAACTTCTAGGTAGGATTCGACATAGAAGTTGACTATCGAGGACACCTGACGCCCTTCAGATTTGAGAACATGTGGCTGAAGCATCCGAATTTTGCAGACTTCATTCATGGATGGTGGAATGAGCTAGAGGTGGAAGGGAGACCTGGGGCAATTTTCAGAACCAAGTTGAAGTTGATTACAGATAAGTTGAAGGTTTGGAACGTAGAGAATTTCAGGAGATTTGAAATCAAGAAGAAAGAACTTCTCTTGGAGCTGGATAGTTTGGATACATTAGAGGAGGGAAGGAACTTAGGGGCTGAGGAGAAGGTTAGGAGGAATAAGTTGAAAGAAGAATATTAGAAGGTTTGTCGAAAACAGAAATCTAGAGTTCAATGGCTCAAAGAAGGTAACGACACTAAGTTTTTTCATCGGATGGCCAACAGTCATAAAATGAGCAATTATTTATCAAAGTTGAGAGTAGACGGTGCTTGGGTAGAAGTGGTGGAGAGGGTGGCCCGCTAGTGTGGTAGGGTCTTACAAAAAACTTTACAGGGAGGAGAGTCAAGTGAAGCCTTGATTGGACAATTTTTTTTCCGATAAGATCTTTAATGTCGAGAAAGGTTGGCTAGAATGGATATTTACTGAAGAAGAAGTTTGGCAGGTAGTGGCGAGCTTGAGCTCTGATAAAGCCCCTGGCCCTGAAGGCTTTTCTATGACTTTTTTAAGGTGTGCTGGGGAACAATCAAGTCCAATCTGATGAAAGTTATCTCAGAGTTCTATGAAGAAGCTTTCTTAGACCATAGGTTGAACTGTACGTTTATCGCCTTGATTCCTAAGAAGTCCAGAGTGAGGATATTTCAGATTTGAGGCCAATTAGTTTGGTGGGAGCTACCTACAAGATCATTTCTAAATTATTGGCGACAAGCTTGAAGACGGTTCTATCAGGTGTGATAGATAAGGCGCAAGGTTTGTGAGAGGAAGACAGATCCTCAATGGTGTGTTGGTCGCGAACGAATGTATCAATCTTAGTGTAAGGGCTAAGGTCCTGAGAACCATCTGTATAGTTGATTTGGAGAAGGTACACGATCATGTGGGAACTTCTTGGAGTACATGCAAGGGAGGATGGGGTCTGGTCAGAAATGGATTAGGTGGATCTTGAAATGTGTTAGCTCTCCCTCTTTCTCTTGTTAATGGCTTGCTGCACAGCTTCTTTTGAAGCTCTCGAGGTTTTAAACAGGGAGACCCTCTCTCGCCTTTCCTTTTCATCATAGTTGTGGAGGCCCTAGGGAGGATGATAAATAAAGGAGTACTATGTGGGGAGCTATCTGGTTTCTTGAGTGTGCAGAATGGGCCATTGGTTTCGCACCTACAATTCGTTGATGATACATTGGTGTTCTTGGAGGATTCAATACCCCAAGTTTGCTTCTTGAGTGCGGTTCTTTGCTGTTTCAGTGCGGTTTCAGGCTTAAATGTGAATTTTATGAAGAGTAGGGTGTATGGTGTGGGAAATGTGTCAAATTTGGATTGGTTAGTGGCTGTTGATGGTTTTCAAGTGGGTACACTGCCTACCTCTTATTTGGGGCTCCCTCAACTAGTAAGGCTATGTGGGATCTAGTGATTGAAGGGTAGGTAAGAGGTTGAGTAGCTGGAAAGAGAAACTACTATCCAAAGGGGGTAAGCTAACATTGTTGAAGAGTTCATTATCTAGCATCCCAGTGTATTTCCTTTCTCTCTTCAAGAACCCAAATTTGTGGAGTGTAGATTAGAATTGTTTCAGGAGTTCCTATGGTACAATAAGGGGAAGAGGAAATTTCACATGATCCGGTGGAAAAAGGTGTGCATTCCGAAGTGCAAAGGCAGGCTAGGGGTGCGTAGATTGGGTCTTATGAATAAAGCATTGCAAGAGAAATGGCTTTGGAGGTTTGGGATGGAAAGAGATAACCTTTGGAGGAAAGTGTTAGCGGCGAAATTTGGGGAGGGTGACCATGGATGGGATAATGGGATGGGGAGGGGCACTTTCAGGTGTGGGGTGTGGAGGGGGATCATGAAGACTTTCCACCTTTTCCAACAAAGAACACGGTTTAAGGTGGGAGATGGTAGGCAGGTTAGGTTTTGTGAGGATTTTTGGTGTGGGGATGTGGCTTTGAAAGAAAACTTTCCTCATCTTTTCCAATTGTCTTCTAGTTCCCATATCTGAATTCTAGGTGGATGGCGGTAGGCTTATTGGTTGGAATTTTGGTTTTAGACAGGCTTTTAACGATTGGGAGGTGGATGAATTAGCGGTGTTGACTAGCTGGTTAGAAGAGTTTCCAGTGCCACAAGGTTCGATTGATACAAGGATTTGGAAGGATGCAAAGAATGGTGTATTTTCAGTTAGATCTTTCTACAAATCCCTACAAAGGTGTACATTTTCCAACGGCGGCTATTTGGGCACAAAAGTTCTTTCAAAGATAGTTTCCTTTATTTGGTCAGCTGCTTGGGATAACATACTCACGATGGATAGTTTGATTCGTAAGGGCTTTTGCACTATGGATTTTTGCATTATGTGTAGAAGGGATGGGGAATCAACTAGTCATCTCTTATTACATCGTGCACGGGCCTCAACGATTTGGAATTATTTCTGGGTTTTATTTGGCTTTGTAGGGTGCCTCCCAGTTCAGTGAAGTCCCTTTTCGAATTTTGGCAAAGCTTGGGAGCTTCATTTTTGGGGTCAAAAAGAACTTTGTGGTCTATCACCCCGTTTGGAGTGTGTGGAAAGAAAGAAATCACCGTATATTTGATGAGTTAGGAATATCCTTAGAGGACATTTTTATTTCTGAAAAGGTTCTCTTTTCTTCGTGTAAAATTTTTGTGGAGTTTAGAGGAGTCTTCTTTGAAGATTTCATAGGGAGATGGGATTGGGTATGTAGATTGTCCTAGTTGTTTTGGGTTGCTCTGCTCTTTCTTTTTTTGTATTCCTTTCGTTGGTCTTCTTGACCATTGTTAATATAAGTTGCATTTACCTATATAAAAGAAAGGATACCTGACTATAACTTGGGATAAAGGTTTGTTTTTTTCTTCCAATTATCTACTTTCTATCAGTTCAATAATAGAACTGCCTCACTTTGAGATTAGGCACAACTATATACAGAATTGTGAGCCCAAAACAATAGCGAGATCTAGAAGGATTGATTGTTATGAAAAAAGACTAAAAGTATGTATGATAAGGGGGTCCAGAGTGATCTCCAAAGCTAGATGGAATCTAGATGCAAAATTTATAATAATTAAGAATCACGATGATCTCGAACAGTTTGGGACTCCAGCAATATTGAAGTTAGAGATAGTAACTATGCAGTGTAATGGCAATCCTATAAGAACCCCAGGCATTGGATGCACCAAGAAAATCTATGTCAAGGGTTTCAAACTAATATATTTTAATTTGAATTACCCAAGATTCCATTCAAGAAGGAAAGAACTTGACCCTATCTGTTAAGACCCAAACCAATGCTCCAAAAATACCTAGGCGTCAATGTAGTGGAAAATTTAAGTCTTAACCTGAGGATTGTAACACGATCCAACATTAAAATCAATCAAGAACCCTAGAATTCGTTGATTCAATGTTTTCACACAAACAAGCTTCATCAAACCCTAATTCACACAATCTAACAATTCGATCGACAAACAAAAGACCCAAATCAAAAGCTTAGAAAATCAAAGATCCTTACTTGATCCAATATTCGGATTAACCAAAGTCCCATCTTCATTTTTCAACTCAACCCTCACTCTCCCTCTCTGCATGAAATCGCGCGGATACGCCTTCTCGGGCTACAACAAATTAAACAAATTTAATTGAAAAAAAAAAAAAAGAATAAAAAAACACCCAAAATTCGAAGAGAGATGGAGAATTAAAGGACCTCCAGCTTCCCTCGGAGCTTGAGATAGTTGCAGACAAATTCGATTTCCGCACAAGTTGGATTCTCACAGGCTTTGCTTGTAGGGATTCTGCGACCTTCTGCTATGGTTTTCTTTGAATTTATGTAAATTGGGTATAAAATAATCCATTTCTTGTAGTTGGGTTGTTCTCCAGCCATGTCTGCTTCTACAATTGCAGGAAAGAGAGAGAGAGAGAGAGAGGGAAAGAACCCTAGGAGAGAGAAGAGTAATATTTGAGAGAGTCCTCCTAGCCTTACTAAGTTAGTAACGAAAATACTTACTAAGATTCCTTAGGTTCACTTCTTGGCATCCAAAAAACATGATCCGATGCTTCAGGCTCTTAGATAACGAAATTCTATAACTTTTGAAAAAAAAAAAAATTTCAGGGTTGAATTTCGTTTTTATGTTTGGGAGTTATGTGGAAGTTCGGTAGCCGTCCATTCTTAAAATCTCAGACCAAGTTCAAATTATTTTTATTTTATTTTAATTTTCTTGATCTGGACATGAGTTTTTCGATAAAACTTAGAGGGATGTGATGTTGGATATCTGATATGTTAATCCATTTGAGCAAAACGACCCTTAGTAAGACTCCAAGTCTTACTATGTTAGTAAGGAAAGGGTTTCACGATTTGAGATACCTTAAGATTTAAAACTGATGACACTTAAGCTTGACTATGGTCTTATAAAAGAGATTAGTGAAAAATGATTGAAATACCCTTATCTTGAACCTCTTGGCACTACGTAAGAAATAAGAACCCTTGTTTATTGTCTTGGGGTAGAATTTTTCGATTTATCAGGTAATTGATTGATTTCTGTTCTTTAAAATATCTTTTGACTTCAACCCTTGACTTATTTGATTTATTTGGAAACTTGTAACATTATAATAGGTATTATTCATGCAAATCCATATTAAATACTTTTTAAATTATAAAAATGTCCTTGTATCACATTTATTCATTTGTAATAGAGAGAGGGCAAGTATTTTGAGAAAATAGTGAGTATCGTTGACGTAAATCTACGTTAGTTAATTTTTTTTCTAAATTACAGAAGGGTTAGGTTCTGATAACTCAGAGAAAATGACTTGGGAAAAAAAATACATGTTCTTGACCGTCTAAACATGAGTTCCAATTGTCGAGGTTTTATTCTCGGGATACCTAAGATGTGTATTGATAGGATACTCATAAATCATGCCCATTGCATGTTATGATTACACGGTTACGATCATGAATTTTTCCATGAGTCACGAGAAGTCGACCCATTGCAAAATGAGCCGTGTTAAACTAACTAATTAAAAAATATACTCAAATACACTCAACTGACCTGGAAAGTAGATTTTTTTTACCTTTTAGATACACTAGGAAAAAATCTATGGTTCAATGCACATTCCATATCAGTAGAGTGTATTTGAGTATTTTGTTTTAGTATTATTCTTGCAAAATTGCCCGTGAAATGTTATAAAATAAACTATCTACTTGAAATTTCTGAAGGGTCGGGTTCCAGTGACTCATGAGAGAACACATGATCCTCCATTTGTGATATTCAAGAATTAAATTTGTGATGCTCAATCATTGAGAATTAGAATGTCAATGATCTCCAAACTTTCCCAGGATTATATTTGTGGACTCTGTCGTAAATGAAAATGCTTATTCAAATTACTTACCCATATTATATAAACGTATGTGAGAAAGTCAGTAGTGATGGTTTGTGCAATGGAAGCAGATTAGGGTCCAAGTACAAAGGTGTAGATGGTACATTCGGAGGACTCACACAATTGCAAAGTGTGTTGCACCTGTAAATCCAACGGATTATTAGATGCTCTCACAAGATGGCATGAAAAATACGCATGACGGTGTGTTCGCCATTAGCCAAACGTTTATTTAACACATCATGCATATATACACATCAACTCCCAATGTCACGATGGATGGGTAAGACACTTGTAATAGATACTTTGTGATATCGTGCGTTCTACTCCACACAAACAATCCATGCAAGTCGCATCAGATCTCTGCTAGAAATTTCTCTAAGGCTAACTCCATCCCTTTCCCCAGACCTTCTCCATTAATGTTTCCGTACTCCACTCTCACCTCTTCATCCCTTGTCAAAGGAATTGTGACCCAATGCCCCCCAATAAGTTTATCATGAGCAAATCATCATTTGAACTTGCATACCATCTTATTCTTTAGTGGTGAGATGAATAGTGTTGTGGTTTGGTGAGGGATTAATTTGTTCTTAGGGCCATATTTGAAGGCTTTCTCCAAGAACAGTTAAGATCCTATAGAGAACTCTTCTTTTTGTGTTTGTTGGTCCGTTTGGACCAAATGAGAAAAGAAAGTTTTCAACAACATGGAGGGCTCGATTGACTCTACGGTTATGAAAATCATAATTCATACTTACTTTTCTTGTCTTCAGTGATCAATGATCTTGGGAGCTTGGCCTTTGGAGATTTTGTTTAGAACTCTATTAGTATTGGAGTGGACCTTATGTTACTGTTACACTGAAATTGTTCACCAAACTCTTTACATTAGTGCAATTCTCACATTTTCATAACTTCTAGACAAGTAACACTAGTTCGATAACTGTTCTTTTAACTGTAAACTATCTCACTCCGTTTTCTTTCTTTCTTAACTTGTAACAGTAAAATTTGTGTGTCCAACATCATTGAACACCGGGTGGCCAACAAATGGTTGGGATGGAAGATATTCCAAGTGATTCTCCAAGTTGAATTCTTGATCTATTCGTTGAAGCCTTAGGGGATTGAGCTTTTTGAGAGCACCACACTGCAATTTTTTGGCGGCTCTACCTGATACAAATACCACCTAAATATACAATCTCGTTAGTTTTTTCTTAAATAATATTAAGGATTCCCAAAACCTCATACTTGATGTTGGTTGGGGATCATCATTTGACAAGTTTAAGAAATCCCCTCCTTTGTAGACAGTTCCGTGTAGTTGATCGATCAGATGGTATCAAACTCATGATCACCATGTTGTGAAACAAAGCCCTTCCAATGAATTATAAGGTTGATTCGTAATTTGGTGCTTCTCCTACATCTATTGTAAAATGGGAATCCTTAGTTAAGCTACTTGTCAATTTATGAAATGTGCGAGTAATTCGATTGAGATGGTTTGATCTTGTGCTCTAAAGGCCAAGAGAGACATCCAGAAGAATGCGGTTGAGGTAGGAAAGCAGATATTAACACACTTGCAATAGCGAACAACATGTTTGTCGACAGAATCGAGTGATATTAACATATGTGATCAGTCAGATTGTAATCACATTTAAGCAATAATGCCATATTTCTCAAGAACTGTGTGCCTTTGTAGGAACCACATTTCTTTGAAATTCTTCGCTTACAACATTGTATTTTTATGATACAAAAACTCTTCTAAACCTTTGAATTCTCATTCCCACAGTATCTTCACTCCAGAAATGTAAGGAGAAGATTATAATCGATTAAAAAAAATTAAAATTAAAATTAAAATAAAAGACAAATTAACAAGAGACACCATCCTAACTAGGTTCTAATTCTAATTCTGCACCCCCACTAATTCCACGACGTCACTCCTTTGTCTTACAATGTTGATGGCGAAGCAAAGCTTCAAGGATCGATCTCAAAAGCACCATAGTAGGACTTTTTCATATTTCACCAAATTGTAGTCCTTAATCATCTTTTTCCATAGTTTGGCAAAAACATTTTGATCATAAGATTCTCATTTTCTAAAATTGAACTTTAACAACTCACCATTAGGTCCAACCACATCAACCTCAATACCTCCTCCTACCCCTCTCTCCTTCTTCTCCTTCGAAACCCTAACCTTTATCTTTTCATCACTCATCATGAAATCCTCCAACTTCTTACTATTCGGGATGAAGAGACAGCCTTGTTGGGGTTTTGTATCACTGTCTTCGAGGACTTTCTCAGTTAGTCATACAAGTTCATCAATGCCACCCAAACTTGTAAGGAATTCAACCCAAAAATTCTCAGTCTGTGAGAAACAAAAATAGAGAAAAACACAAGTCGAAAAGAAAGCAATCACACGCACAAGACAGTATTTACGTGGTTCGGCAATTTGCCTACGTCCATGGAGTTGCAGAGATTTCACTATTTCGAGAAGAATTACAAAGTGCGGCTCAAGTCTCAAAGATGACAACCAAAACCTTAAAAAACCCTAATCACCAAAAACAACTTCTATATACTGCGCACAGAATACACAATGGGTTTCAAAACGGGCCCAACAATTTTTCCCGGGGGCATTGCCCCTTGGGCCCCCAAGAGGCTTATCTATGAGTGCTCCGGCATGGGCCTATCGGCCCAAGCCTCCACTCCATAGACTAAGCCTCAGAAAATATCCCACTAAAATACCACGCAAACATTATTTGGATCGGGTCGGGTCGTCAACCGGATCAAACATAACTAGGCTCCACAAAGCCCAACAAAACTATCTACCATATCGCGCATACAAGAACGCATTATTGGTGGTGGGATATTCACATCCACGACCACTCTTGTTGGTTTCCTTACACGCTTCATCGTTTCCTTCTTTTTCGTTACCTTAGGTACCTTCCAAGCAGTATTACAAGACCCTTTTTCATTGACTGAGAACTTTGAACTTTCTTCTTGGCGAGTACTTCTGTGTCACTGTTGGATCTTTGTTCGAATTATTCTCTGATATGCGGAGAGGCATTTGTGGCCGTTGGTCCATGATGTGAAGTTTCTTTTCGGGTATCTCGATAAATGGAGTTTCCATTCAAATTTCTTCCAATCACTTCCAGAGTGGTTGAATGACATGTGATCGAACAAAGACTTTATGAGGGGAACAAATCTTTACATATCAAACAACAGGTTGTGTTTGAATACAGTGTAAATCCTATTACCCATAGTTTAAGAATCGACTCTCTAACATAATTTCTGTTTTGCTCTGCTTCTCATCATCACTTTTTCTTTCTCTTTTTGTCATTTTTTTCTTCAAAGTTATTAGAGAAAAAGCTTAGAAGAGGAAAAAAATCAATGAGAGAAGAAAGAACACAGAGGAAAGGAAAGTATTTTTGTGAAATTGAAATGGGTTTGGGTTAATCGTATAGAAAAGAATTTGTAATTCTGGTAATATTAGGAATGCAACTCATAGAAGAACTCTGTTTTAATTTTCTAATTTTTAAAACTCGAATTAATTTCCTTTAAGAACTCTGATTTAATTCATGATTTTTTTGCCACGTGGTGTAGGATTGAATATGGAGTTGGTTAGATACCCAACTTCTAGGAGCAGAGGTTGCGGAATTGGGAGTTAACGTCGTTTTAAAGGAGTCCAAATTGGGAGGAAACTTTAATCAGTTTCCAGTGCAGTTCTCTTCTTTTTAATCTTCCCAACACTAAATAGAAATATGAAAGAGAAGAGGATTTTTTTCGTAATTTTAGTCAAAAAATAAAAATGGGTATTTTCGGTTAAAAAATATATATTTTACTGCTTTTTCCGTTTTGGTAAAAAATATTAATTCCAAAAACGGTAAAATTATCATTTTCGGAATTAATTACTACAGTTTACCATTTTGGTAAATAGTCGAAATGTAGTGCATGTTTTGGTAAATTTGCCAAATAAAAAAGACATTTGACATAATGTCTATTGGGTAGTCCCTTTATGACACAAATAAGGCCAGAAACTAATAATGCCTTCTTCATTCCATGATATTAGTGATGTTGAGATTCTAAGGAAAACTAAGTCCTTTTTTGTCTGTGTTCTTGGCTTTAGCTAACATTGCTTTCCCATGTTATGATCTTTAGTATTAAGTAGAAATTTCCAGTAAGAACTTCTGATTTCTTTGCCGTTGATATGATCCGGAACTTGTTTGGGATTATGCATTTCTTATATGTGGAAATGAAACAAAATTATTAATTCAAATTACAGAGTAGGATAACTCTGCTCCCTCTATAAAATGTGTCAATCTCTGCAGTGTCACTAATGTATAATTCCATCATGTCCGTAATTGTGCAATCCTCACCCATTGATACAAAACATAATTTTAAAACAAGAAAATTTTCAGCTCGCTTTTCAACTGTCCAATTTTTTTTTTCAGTTTTCATCTTAATTTGCAAGAATTCCATGTTTTTTAATTTGACAGAAATACGTTTTTTTGAACGTAATATTGAGATAAGAATTAACAATGATGCAGTATGAATCAAGTTCTATTGAACCAAAAGGAAAAAATTTACAAAATCTTGTCAATGGGATTCAAGATTGGCAAGGGAATTTGCTAGAATTGAAAAGTTGGATTGTAAGATGGACTGATTCGCACGTATGCTCATTGAAAAAACTTGACATTGGGGAGGGGAAAAAGGGGGGAGGTGTACTGTTGTGTACATTATGCTAAATTTTCAATTTTTTCCTGCCAATATTCACCATGTCAACCACACACGCGTGCACACACACACACACAGCACCGTAAACTATATATTCTTTCCATGCTCTGACCTTCCACAGAATTTGTCCTGATGAGACCTTAGGAATTACAATAAATATCATAGGCTTTTATATCAAAATAATTCCAAATATGGGCAGACTCATCCTTCACTTAATTTGATCTTCTTTAAGAACTAGATTCATCCTTGATTACCTGGCCTACAAATTAAGAACTAGATTCAAGAATTCTTTAAAGTTTTCAAGAAATCATGATTTCAAGTATTTGAGAAAGTTTTCAAGAAATCAATTAAAGGGGAGATGGGATGTTTCCCAACTAGGAATTGCATTTGATCATGGAGAGGTTTAGGCTACCCCTCCAATAGAAGATGAGTTGCACGGATTGGTGAGAGAATTATTTTAGATACATTCGCAGGTAGAACTACGAAAACAGATATAGAACTTCATGAATTTATGTATCAAGACGGGTTTACGTAAATGGATAGTTTATTCATTTTTGTTAAAAATTTTATACCCAAAAGCATACATATACACAAGCATGCAGATGTGACTTACCCTATCGCAAGTTGGGAAACACCCATGGCGTAGTGACGGACGACGGTAGGGACTAGTCCCACACAAAAAGGGCGTGGCGATATTGAAAAAAGAAAAAGGAAACAATAAATAAATTTCAAAAAAGCACCATCAACTGAAATTACTAAAATGGGTAAATTACCATTTCGTGAGCTGAATTAACGAATTTACGATTCCAGCTCACTGTTCATTTTAATTACCAAAACATGAACGGTAACAAATTGGGGGGTTTTGAAGTGACTATTTTGCAGGTTTACAGTGACTATCTTTCTAAAAATAGTGAAACCTGCGAGATAGTCACTTTAAACCTGCGAAATAGTCGCTTTAAAACCTCCAAACTCGTCACCGTTGATGTTTTGGAAATTAAAATGAACAGTGAGCCGGAATTGTAAGTTCTTCAAAAGTTGATCAGGTTTTCGTAAGTATCTCTACTTAAATAGTATTATGCTAACCTTCAAAAAATTATAAGATCAAACAACATTCAATGGTTGCCGTTTGATCTTATTAAATTATTTGAACTTTACTACAGAGCTTCAATGATTTATTTCTTGTTTAATTCTTGACACCAAGGGACCTTCTAACTAATTTTTTCTAAAATCTTATGGGTTCCATCCCATAACTATTTTTTTCATTCGCTGTGCTTTGAAATGTAATCAATTGAAATAAAAGGCAAAATATTTTAAGAAATTAAAGTTAAAATAAAAGATAGATTAACAAGAGACATGATCCTCATTAGCTTCTAATCCGCACTCCCAATACTTCACATATCATCATTTCTTTGTCTAACAAAGTCAATGGCGAAGCAAAGGTTTGACGATCTATCCCTAAAGCACCACAGTAAGACTTTATCATATTTCACCAAATGGTAGTCCTTAATAAACTTTGTCCATGGTTTGGCAAAAACATATTGATCAACAGACTCCCATTTTCTAAAGTTGAATTTCAGCAACTCTCCGTTGGGTCCAACCATATCAACCTCAATACCTCCTCCCATCCCTCTGTCCTTCCTCTCCTTCGAAACCCCAACCTTCTCCTTTTCATCACTCGTCATGAAATCCTCCAACTTCGTACTATTCGGGATGAAGAGACGGCCTAGTTGGGGTTTTGTATCACTATCTTCGAGGACCTTTTCAGTTAGCCATACAAGCTCATCGATGCCACCCAAACTATCTACCGTATCTCGCATACAAGAACGCATTATTGGTGGTGGGATATTTGCATCCGCAACCACCCTCATTGGTTTCCTTACACGCTTCATCGTTTTCTTCTTTTTCGTTGTCTTAGGCGCCTCCGAAGCAGTACTACAAGACCCTTTTTCATTGACTGAGAACTTAAACTTTATCATTGGTGGGTACATCTGTGTCACTATTGGATCTTTTCTCGAATTATTCTCTGATAAGCGGATAGGCATTTGTGGCTGCATTTTCGTTGTCTTACACGCCTCTGAAGCAGTACTACAAGACCCTTTTTCATTGCCTGAGAACTTAAACTTTATCATTGGTGGGTATCTCTGTGTCACTATTGGATCTTTTCTCGAATTATTCTCTGATATGCGGATAGGCATTTGTGGCTGCATTTTCGTTGTCTTAGGCGCCTCAGAAGCAGTACTACAAGACCCTTTTCCTTTTTCATTGACTGAGAACTTAAACTTTATCCTTGGTGGGTACTTCTGTGTCACTATTGGATCTTTTCTCGAATTATTCTCTGATATGCGGATAGGCATTTGTGGCGGTTGGTCCATGATGTGAAGTTTCTTTTTGGGTGCCTCCATTAATGGAGTTTCCATTGCAAATTTCTTCCAATCACTTTCAGAGTGGTTGTATGACATGTGATTGAATAAGAAATTTAAGGAGTGGAACGGCTTTTTACAAATCAAACAACTAGTCGTGTTCGACTCGATCGTAAATGCCGTTACCCATAGTTTAAGAATCCCATCCTTGAACACAATTTCTGTTTTGCTCTGGTTCTCATAATCATCATGATCAAACTTTCTCACTCTTGCCATTTGTTCTTCAAAATGAATGAGAGAACAAACCCAGAAAAAAAAAAAAGAAAAGAAGATGAATGAGAGAAGAAAGCACTCTGAGAAACGATGATGTTTTGTGAGATTTAAAATGGGTTTGGGTTAAATTTATATAAAGGAACTTGTAATTCAAGTATTATTAGGAGTGAAACTCACAGAAGGACTCGGCTCTAATTTTCTGTTTTAAAACTCGAATTAGTTTCCTTGAAGAACTCTGATTTAATTCGTAATTTTTTGCGATGTGGCATACAACTGGATGTGGAATTGGTTAGATAACCAGCTTCTAAGAGCACTGGATCGGGAATTTGACGTTAATGTCGTTATTTTAGGCGTGAAAGATATAGCGCGGAGTTTTAATCTAGAGAGATTCCATTGCCACACCAACTTTTGCTAACGCCACCCCAATTCAATGCCTTTTATAAAAAAAAATCGTTTACTTTACAGAAATAGCTCTTCTGGGTTCTAATTTTGGGGAAAAAAAATTATTTCTATCTGAATGTCGACAATTTAGAATTTTTTTTTTTTTTTTGCCACTTGGCATCCAATTGGTTCATGGAGTAGGGTAAGTACCAACATTGTGAAGTACAAAATCATACTCCCTATAAATAAATATGTAGAGCTGATTAGGGTTTTGAGGCCATTTAATTAGAACATTTTAATAATTGGCTTGAAACCCAATCTGTTAATTTTGGGCTTGATCATTGATGAGATAATTTTAAAACAAACTTAATTGGTTTTAAGTATCGGTGCGGGGTGAGACTTCAAAAATCAATGATTCTTTTAAAAAATTCATGATTAAATTGTATTTTTTAAAAGTCATCATTTAAAAAAAATGTGATTTATTTTAAGAATACCGATTTCTCATTTAATTATTTATTTAACTATTATTCTTTCATTTTATATATGAAAATAAATATTTTTTTAAATATATTTTTCCATAGTTCATAAAAATAATTTATTTTTAAAATTTTCTGAAATTTGCAGATTTTTTCAGAAATTTTCCCTTGCCAACTACTTGTTGAACCCCATTACACAACCAAGCAACTGTTTTTAGGCCATGTATGAAAAGTTGCTCATTGCTTCTATATATGGTTCGTGAGAGACAACTCAAACATGTTGACGATGCAAAACTGTTGTGTGGACGTGTAACAAGATTAAAGAAAAATAACAAAACGAACACACAAGATTTACGTGGTTCGACAAATTGCCTACGTCCACAAAGGAGAGGGAGAAAAATCCACTATCAACGATAAAGATTATAGACTTCCTGTCCACAGCCGCAAGGAACCTCACAGAGCAAAAAACACATAAGAAAACCCTACTCGAAAATACAATATATACCCAAAAAAAAATTCGCCTCGGGACACTACCCTCGAAAGGTCTCTTTTGATAATGCCTTGCCTCTTGAAGTCCAAGCCCAATAAGAATACTAGATAACTATTGATCTCCCAATCATTTAGGCCACTTCTAGCTATGGCAATCCAAAGCGCCGTCGGTTTCACATGATTGATTATTGCATTTATGTAATAATAGGAAGAGAATATGGTCATAGGTGAGAATCTCTCAACATCTTTCCTCCCAAAATATGATGGAGTAACCCTTTCCTGAATGGGATCAAGTATTTGGTTCTTCCTTTCCCTACTCTTGAACCTTGGGTACCGACCGTGCCTGTATATATATAAGAATTAGAATATCAAGGATCTCCAAACTTTTCAAGGATTATAGTTGTAGACTCTATTGTAAATATATGATTATTCAAACTACTTATCCATTTATGTCATTATATAAACATATGCGAGAAAGTCGATGGAGATGGTTGGTGCAACGAAGGCAGATCAGAGCCTAAGTACAAAGGTGTAGATGGTACATTCGGAGGACTCATGCAATGCAAAGTGTGTTGCACCTGTAAACCCAACGGACTATTAGATTTCCACACAAGATGACAAATGGATGACTTACCAAATTAACCCATGTAGCATGAAAAAAAATACACATGATGGTGTGTTCTCCATTGGCCAAACGTTTATATAATTGTAACACATGCATCATATACATACACATCAATTCCCAATGTCATGGGCTGCGTGATGAGATAGAGGGTATGGCATGATGGATGGGGAAGACACTTGTAATAGATAGCTCGCGACATCGTGCATTCTACTCCACAACAAATGAGAATATCTATGGAAGTCATATCAGAGCTCTGTTAGAAATTTCTCTAAGGCTACCTCCATCCCTTTCCCTAGGTCCTCTCCATTTATGTTTCCTTACTCTACTCTCACTTCTTCACCCCTTATCAAAGGAATGGTGACTAAATGGCCATCAATTTGGTTTATGTGGAAACTGGAGCCACCTTACTCAGCTATTCATCTGACCTGTCGTCCAAGTGCAAGCAACACCTAACATGTCCTCTCACATGCATAAGACCTTATCAGCACCCCTTACAGAAGGAACATTCAAGTTGAAGGTTCAGAAGGAGTGATGAAGACCCGAAAAAAAACATGGATTGATGTAGTGAACACAGTCAAGAACTCACAAGCAATAAAATGGGATGGACGAATAGGATTCATTAAGCTGACACAATTTTTTTGGATAAGTCTTCGATGGTATAAAGATATGAAGTCAAGTTTTAAGCTTGTTTAAGCAATTTACAACCCCAAACTCCCTATCTGAATTGTATGTATGAGCTATCATTATCGGCCGTCATTGTCTCAAACTGAAAACATTAGCATTTCCAAGGACTACCTTCATTGATAAATGTTATTTTATATTATAAACATACTTAAGACTCATCTGTGCTGATTCAAATTACAATGAACCAATCTGCAGTTCTGAATGATTGCAAATCATTTAGAACGGCAAAGCAAAATTTTGAAATTAAAAAAAAAAAAAAAAAAATTTGTTCACTTTATCAACATTCAAATGTCCTAACCTAACTTAAAGAATTTTTTTTTTTTTTTGGGTACACCGTGAAAACTTTCATTAGTTATGAAGGCTGTCATGTATTTTAAACCATAATTTTGAACTAGCACAAACATCATTCATAGTTTTCCTTTTGCCATGTGTATAACTTTTCAAATAAAAGTGAAATTGCAATATGATCTTGTCGTCAGAAACAAGCTTGTAAAGATCATTCCCATGAAAATCGTGAGAGTTGAAACATGTTATCCAATTGAGTTTGACGCTGTGTTACAGTTGATAGACTGGACCCTGTGTTATTATTATGCGGAAATTGTTCATCAGTAATTGTACGCATGATTTGTTGCGATGTCAAGTTTTTTATTGAACAGGCCTGCCACCATTTCTACCCTCTTAAGAGATTTTATCCCCGCTGAGCCAACATGAATGGATTGAATGGTAAGTTTCTCAACCATTTTGACATAATCGGCCATAAATTTAACCTTTTTAACCATTTTGATTGTCAAGTGAAATTGCTAGAATTATGCAATTGTACTACAAGTAATAGAATGGACACACTCGCGCTTATCCTCATTGAAAAAATTCAAATTGAAAATTTTGGGGGAAAAAGAACTATTAATAGAGCTTCAAAATATGAACTCTAGCTACTTATCTTTCAACCTCACATCACTCTATAAAATTCTTGTTGGTTATTTTGGGCATCCATGTGGGCCCATATTATATTCACGCACTTTAGGACTCCTCTAGGAGGTAGAGTCCTAGTGAGATTGAGTCCCTATTTGATTAGGAAACTACAATCTCACTATCTATTTATACCTATAAATAGGAGAAGAGTATGGTACATGAAACCACAAATAAAAATGGGCAAATCAGAAAAACATTCTCTAGCTTCTCTCCTATCTAAGTTTAGCAAGCATCTCCAGGTTTCTATTGAGGACCCTAGGGATTAAGGCGTGGAAGCATCATGACTGCTCTAGTAGCGTCAACATGTGACGGGTGTTTGAACTCTCCGATCGCCGATCTCCGGCGACCGGCAAACGTGACATGACTCAAGGTTGGATCTCCGCTGCGCTTATCAGGTAAGCACCTAAAATCCTAACAATTCTATTGGAAAGTCCTAATGAATTTGGAGAATGCAAAAAAGGAACTAATGAAAAACAAACACAAATGGTCTTTAAGTTGAAAATGAGTTAAGAACACATGGGATTTAATATTGGCAAGTGAAATTGCTATCAGTATTTGAGATAAGAATTAACAATGGTGTAATATGAATCAAGTTTTATCAAACCAAAAGGGAAAAAAGTGCAAAATCTTGTCCATGGGATTTAATATTGGCAAATGATTTTTTTTTTTGGAAGGTAATGAGGGGTATTTAGTGAACCCCCAGCCGACAAAAGAAAGTTACAATCTCACATAAGATTTTCCCATGGAATCCTCATTTACAATGGTACGCAGCTGAGTTGGGAACTCAGAAGGAGACATAGTTGAACTTTGAAAGGATCTAACCACGATGCCAAAAAATCTACAGCCTTGTTTGTTTCTCTATGGATGAACGAGAATCTGACCTCTCGAAATGACCTTGAGAGCTCCTTGATAGAGTTGATCATCTTCCTTGCATACCAAGGCATATCAGCTTGACCCAAGATAAATTGGACAACAAGCTTAAAATCAGAGTCCACACATAACTTGTTAACTTGTAAGGAGATAGCCAACTTCAGCCCTTCATTAATACCCCGAAGCTCATGCATTCAAACATTATCTCCCATAATGCAGCTGGCATTAACTGCTAGAGGAGATCCTTGAACATCCCTTATAATGGCCCCTTGGCCCCCATAGAGTCCTCAAAGAGATCCATCCGTATTAAGAGTGTGCCATCCCCAAGGAGGCTCTTTCCACTGGCACCTAATACACTCCTTGTGCTAGAATGTCACATTAATCGCCCAAGAGTCAAAAAACTGTCTAGAATAAGGCATGTCTTCAACCTTAAGCCTTAAGTAAGAGAATCTCAATCAAACCTCATTAGTGATCAGTCTTTCGATCTGAGTTGCTGGCAAGTATTCATTCTGGAACATTTTCCGGCTTCTTTCTGTCCATACATGGTAAATGAATGCACAAAAGCTGCTTCTTTTGACATCAATGGCCGAGTCATTACCCTTCCAATTTCTTGTAATCCACTCAATTTCGGATTCCTACGAGGAAGGCACTCTCGTAGTGAGGGATCTTTTGAGAACATTGATCCATATCTGTTTGGTGAAGGGACATGAGCAGAAAACATGGTCACTAGTTTCTTCATTTGCGCGACAAAACACACAATAGGCCTAATTAAGCTTATCTCTCCTGACTAACCAATCTTGGGTTTTAAGGTTGCCACTAAAGCATATCCAGGAGATAAAACGATGCTTGGGGACCACTTTGTTGCTCCACACAATCTTGGCCCAATCCTTCTTGTTAGCTTCATGACAAAGAAAAGAATATGCCGAAGAGGTGGTATAAGTCCCAGTGGAATCAGCGGTCCACACAACCCTATCCTCTTTAGACTCCACCCTCTCCATCTGAGTGATCTCATGCCAGATTGAGTTTAAAGTCCCTAATCCCGATCGAGGCATCACCCATTCTCCATTCCTAATAAGAGCTCTCACCTTAGCCTTCGCATTATTCCTTGAGTCATGAGTTAGCTCTATTGGGAAGTTGTCGAACAAGATCCCATTAGAGGTCCATGGGTGCCAAAGATTTGTGTTATACCCATTTCCTATAACATATTTGAAGGCATTTAACATCTCCCTCCTAGCTTTAAGAAGTTTTCCCCATACCCAAGAAGCTCTTGTAGTTGCTATTGAAGTCCATAAGTACTTCCCTTTAAGCTTGTTTGCAAGCATCCATTGCGCCCATAGGTTCTTTTTGTCTGTCGCTAGGAACCATAGATGCCTTGAGGTCACAGCTCTATTCCAAGTTTCTGACTCCCAGACCCCCCCCCCCCTCCTTTGGCTTACAAATTTTGCTTTAGCAAATCGCATGATGTTTAGCTCTTGCGGTTGTGCCAGCCCACAAAAATCTCGCACAGACTTGGTTGATGATCTTCTTCGGCAATAAATAGTTGGATGCGCAAAAAATGCTCATGTTACTAAGAGTGGTTCTGATCAACTCCAATCTACCGGCATAAGAAAGCAAATTACCTTTCCAATAGAAAATTTTAAGATTAATTTTATCGATTAAAGGCTCACAATCGAGAACACTAAGCTTTGAAGGGATGAGAGGGATTCCTAGGTATTTAATAGGAAGGTTTCCTTCTCTCCACCCCATCTTAACCGAGATAGCTTCCTTAAGAGAATGAGGCACATTCGAGAGGAACAATTTGCTCTTAGTTTCATTTGCTTGAAGGCCAGCAAACTCCATGAAAAAGTCCAGTGTATCCTTGAGGGAAACAGCTGAATTGATATTACCTTTGAAGAACACCAACAAGTCGCCAGCAAAGCATAAGTGAGAGATAAATGGATTCTTGCATCTGCTATGAAGGCTGAAAAGACCAAATTGAACCTTTTTTCCAGTTTAGCAGAAAAAGCTTCCATGATCATAACAAAAAGTTTGATTGTAAGATGGACAAATTTGCACAAATGCTGATTGAAAAACTTTACATTGGGAAGGGGGGAAAGGGGGAGGTGTACATTAATGAGCCTGATTCCTGCCAATATTCACCATGAGAGATGATATACTAAATAATTTTGAAACAATCTAAATTGTTTGACTTATCTGAGAGGAGGTGTCCCAAATGAGTCAAGTAGGTATCAGTGAGAGGCAAGACTTTAGTTGAAAAAATCAGTGATTTCTTGAAAAAATCATGATTAAATCTTTTTTTTTTCAAATTTGTAATTTCCCACAAAAATGATTTCTCATTTAAATATTATTTTGTTACTTAATATATGAAAAAAAAAATCCCAAGTTCCTACAATTAATTAATTATTTTTAACTTTTTCCGAGTTTTTCAGAAGTTTTCCCTTGCTGACTATTTCTTGAACCCTTACATCACTGAGAGTAACCACTTTTAGACTATAAAAAGGTGCTTATTGATTCTATTTATGGTTTGTGAGAGACAATTCATCATTGTAGATCAAGGATCTCCAAACTTTCCGAGGATTATATGCGTAGACTTTGTCGTAAATGGAAATTCTTATTCAAACTACTTACATATCCATTTATGCCACGATATAAACATATATGAGAAAGTCGATAGAGATGGTTTGTGCAATGAAGGCAGATTAGAGCCCAAGCACAAAGGTTAGTTGGTACATTCGGAGGACTCACGCATGCAAAGTGTGGTGCACCTGCAAACCCAATGGACTATTAGATGCCCACATAAGATGACAAGTGGACTTAATTACGAAATTAACCCGCGTAGCATGAAAAAATACACATGATGGTGTATTCCCCATTGCCCAAACATTTATATAACAGATCATACATGATATATACACATCAATTCCCAATGTCATGGGCTGTGTGACAAGATAGAGGGTATGGCATGGTGGATGGGGAATACACTTGTAATTGATACCTCATGACATCGTGTCGTGCATTCTACTCCACAACCAATGAGGATATCTATGCAAGTCATATCAGAGCTCAACTAGAAATTTCTTACAGGATAACTCCATCTCTTTCTCTAGATCCTATCCAGTCATGTTTCCTAATTCCACACTCATTTCTTCACTCCTTGTCAAAGGAACGGTGACCGAATTGCCGTCAACTTGGTTTATGTGGACACCTTACTCAGCTATTCATCTGACCTTTACTTCCATATGCAAGTGGCACATAATGTGTCTGCTCACATTCATAAGACTTTAATTGGGACCCCTTACAAAAGGAACGTTCAAGTCAAAGGTTCTAAAGGAGTGATGAAGACCCAAAAAAATGTGGATTGATGTAGTGAACACAGTTAAGAACAAACTAGCAATAAAATGGAATGGATGAATAGGATTCATTCAGCTGTGCCAAAGCTAGCTGCGTAACAGAATGAATACTACTGTCACAAATTCCCAAATAAGGGGTCCCAAGGTGTGTAACCAATCGGCTCCAAAAACGACAAGACCAAATCCTAGAGAAAAGATATACAAATAAGTTATAAATTTGTATTAATGTAAGGTAATGGTTATAAGAGAACTTAGACCTTAGGAAGATAGGAGATCACCATTTGCGACCATTGGTTCAAATGATTTGTCCACATTGATGTGTCAGGCAATCTGTCTTCAGTTGCAGTGTCAATATAGTTGTGGGTACTCACCGGATCTATTAAGATGGTAACTGGTTGGTGCTTGAGGAATCCTTGGATGCACACGATTTATGGAGCAACAGACCTGGTTATTGCACGCATCGAAATTTCTGGTGGCATGTCATTTTCAAACATGATTTGGGGGTATTTGTCAACAACATAATCATCGACCGAGTCAAGCACATCACCATCCAACAAAAACAGTTGTTGGGTTTTAAATTGAAGCCCCATGGAAAACTTTTTCATCTCAATTATAACAAAGGCCTTTGTCTCGACACCCCATCTCCATTGGCCTAGTCGTTTGATGTTTGGGAGTGAAATTCTAAGATTAGGAATAGGTGATGCAATAGTAGGTTTGATTTTAGTTTAAATAATTCCACATCGTAGCGGAGCTCACCCTTTAACCCACAAACAAAGCAACTAGTTAATAAGGAATTCTTCTGATAGACCTGTTGTTTGATTTGACGATCTTTTGATCTCCGAAAACAGAGAGTTTGTCGAAGCTTGGCAAGGCTTTGGAAAAATCTTCAAACTTAATAGCCCGAATATAGCACAGAGGGCTCATGTAAAGGCGGGTCAGGATATGTACTCAATGGTTCTTTGGAGCTACTAGTAATATGGGATGGCTGCCTTTTCTAAGTGAAATGAAGGAAGCTGTTGGAACTCTATCCATGAATGGTGTGTTGTTGTAGTCAAATAATTGTTCTGCCAGATAAATTCTGCTGGTAGGATCATCACCAACAAATCGTCGAAAGTTAATTTTAATCATCCTTGGTTGGTTAACATGGTATTGGAGCGTGCCTTTCTCTACTCCACGTCACCCAGTTCATATCTCCAAGTGATTTGGCCCAGTCCGTCTCTCACGTGCGGGGGTGTGTTGAGTTTAGTCCCACATTGGAAACTCATTGCCTTGTCTCTCTCCTTATAAGCTCCTGGGCCTCTCCACTCAGTGCCAATTGGTTTTGAGTTGGACCAAATTTTTCATGGTATCAGAGCAATACGTTCAATAGGTCACAGGTTCAAATCTTTTCCACCCTTATAGGTGAGAGGGAGTGTTGAGTGTATATTTTCCTCCACTCTCGGGTGTTTCATACCTAGTTAATCCTCATTACCCCTCTTATATTCATAGTTCTCCCCTTCTCCAACAGATCAGTCTTTTGGAGTAGTTGGTTGGTTAACAAAGCCATTGCTACCTTGGGAAGATGAAGAATGAGAACCATCTTTGAGTTGTTGGATTGCAACAACTTGATCGATTTTTTTAAAATTTTTGATACCTTTAAAGATCCAGGATCATCAGCTACGGTGTGTCTCGTTCTTAGAGAATAGGATGGTGTCCTGTTGTGCTGAAATTTCCCATTAGTCTCTTCACACATAAGTTGGTTATCAAGTACATGTTGAGCCAACTTGAAAGGATTGAACAAGTTTTTCAACCATGCAAAAGAATGTCTTAGAATAAGTACTACTGTCGTCAAATTCGATCCATTTATTGTATAGTTGAATTTAAACATACGAGACAATAAATTTCACCTTTCACCTTTGAATTATCATTCCCACAGTACATATACTAAGCCTGATGTGTAGTGTAGGCTCTACTGTTTGGCGGGTCCTTTAAAAAGAAAGTATCCAAATAGAACCTTGAATTTCACCCGTTTAGAACTCAACATCAGGACATGGACACAACAGATCACGCATTAGGAGCCACTGATTACTTCCATCTGTTCGATATCTGTTTTATTGTATACAACTATACACATCACGTACGTATTCCCATCTCTACCAATTCAAATTACAAAGAAGAACAACTATGCTCTATGTTAACTTTATTGATCTAATATGTTACTCCACATCATGAAGCAGCCCTGTACTACAAATTTTCAATTAAAAGTTGCAATAGTTTCAGAAATGTAAAAATTGCAGTAAATCCAATGTCTACCCAGCACGACTCATTATATGTAAAATCATCTGTTGTTTTGGTGAATCCAGTATCCAATCAGATCATACTTGATGGGCTAATTTGCATGAAAATGGTCAAAACTTTTCCATGCTTCAACCTCCCAAATAATTTTTCCTGATGGGTGCTTTGAGACCTTAGGAATTACAATAAATATCATAGACTTTTTAAGTGGTCTATCATCTACGTATTCTGCCTTAGTTTTCCAACTGTTCCCTTATAGACTTTTATATCAATTAAATTCCAAATATGGGCAGACTCATCCTTCACATATATAATTGAGCCTTCTTTAGAACATTAGATAAGACTAGCACACCCAATTCATTATTGATTAGTTGGTCTACAAATTAAGTAGATTTCAATAATTCTTGAAAGTTTTCAAGAAATAATGATTAGCTGGGTTACAAAAACTAGATTTGAAGAATTTGAGGAAGTTTTCAATAAAATCAACATAAGGGGAGATGGGATGTTTCCCAACTAGGAATTGGATTTTGTAATGGAGAGGTTTAGGATACCCCTCCAACAGAAGATGAGTTGTAGGGATTGGTAAGAGGTAAGTAGAATAATGAAAACAGATATAGAACTTATTCATGAATTTATGTATCCAGATAAGTTTACATAAATAGGTAATTTATTCGTTTTCGTTAAAATTCTTATTCACAAAAGTGTGCACGCGCTCACACACACACACACAAAAGGGTGTGGGGAAACCCTGCCATATTGAAAAAAGAAAAATTAAATTTCAAAAAAACACCATGGTAATACTAAAGTACCCTTATGCTGACCTTTAAAAAATTGTGAGAATGCCTCTGTAAAGTTTATTTACTGTACCTAAATCAAAGGGGTATAAAGTAAATTTACATTTTTTTTCCCTGCTAATCCACAAAAAAAGGTAAATTCTACTCATAAAACACCCATCATTCAATCAAATTAAACAGTGCATAAACACAATAAAATCAAATAGTAAATTAATCTTGAAGAATTCAAAACAATGACTATGTATTCGAATTAAAATCCTTCCTACTCGAAAGGTTTCCAATGATCCTAACTAATTGCATCCATATCGAGTTTTCTTTTACTCGTGCTTTTCCCCGTATCACGATCTCTTCTTTTTACTACTGCTGGCCCCATTATCGTCTTCTTTTTTATTAATGATAGCGTTGTAATCTCTTATAACATCAACAGCAAAACATAATCGTGAACCTCTCTCTTCGGGAAGCCGGAAGAACCAAAGCTTCACCGTATCTATCGTTGCCTCCAATTGATGTTTTTCAACAAGAGAATACCATGTTTTCGCCAACACGTATTTATGGAAGCTAGCCCAATACTTAAGTGTAAGCTCAGACTCTTCATGACCAGTTGGGCCTATCACCAATACATTGATCCCAGTTTCTTCTTTCCCTTCTTTCTTCAAAATAAAAACTTTCTTCTTCTCCTCATCTGTCATCAACTCGTTTATTTTTTCGGTCGTTGTGATTAAGAGACGGCCTTGATTTTGTTTGATGTCACTTTCTTTGAGTTCCTTCTCCATAACTAAAATTGGCTCAGTGCCTCCAAGATTATGGATTGCTTCTAATATGCAAGGACGCATCGGTGGTGGGACCGCCGCTTCTTCTTCTTCTCCTCCTCTAAGGCTAAGCAATGTCGCCGCTGCTTCTGCTACTTCTTCTTCTTCTTCTTCTTGAAGGAGAAGCAATGCTGCGGCCGCTGCTGCTTCTTCTTCTTCTTCAAGGAGAAGCAATGCCGCGGCCGCTACGGCTCTATTGCTCCTAAGTATCATCTTCACAGCTTTTACCAATGAAAGAAACTGCTTCATAAGAAGAAAGTTTATATAATATTTTGTTAGAAAGAGAGAATGACAGAAAGAAAGAAAGAAAGAAAGATTTTGAGTTAGAGAGAGAGAGAGAGTAGTGAAGAAAGTGAATTTGTGGTGTTAGTAACAAGGATTCTTAATATGTAGTCCTCTATTTTGTGGTTCACTACGTCACTTCACTTTCTTCTTCAGTTAGATCGAAAGCAACACAAATTGTTTGTTTAAGAATCCTTGTTTAAGTTAGAGACCAACAACACAAATTCTAGTTGTGTTAGGGAGGCGGAGTTTGTTGAGTACGAATTTGCTGGTAAGGAAGTTCTGTGCTAAGATGATGAACCAATGGCATAACACCACGTGTATTTAAAAATTAGTATTCATGATAATCTGACTCTCCCACGTGGCATATTGAAAATACTTTCTTACTTGGCATGTGTTAAAATCATAGATTTTATGCGTCGGGATACATAACTGCACATCCCACGTCAGGAGACTATTTTGAGTATGCCACGTTCGATGTCCGATTATCATTATTCTTTTTAGCAATTTCTAATGCACATGGGATCATGCCATTGGTTAGTCAGCTTAGAACAACAATTCCTTTGACAGCAAATTCGTTGTCGATTTTGATGCAAGACTCTCCTGTGTATGCGTGAGTCGTGCTAGACTAACTTCATCGCTGGGCTGATGTGGCAATTTCAAGAAAAAAAAAAGCCGTGACACTGTGTTCAACACCGCGTTGACGCGGTACTCCACAGAAACCATAAATTTCTTTCCTTGAGATACAAGTTAAAATATTAATTAAGGGTTCTTTGTGAGCTGCCACGTTAGTCCATTGTTACCAATCTCTCGTTTAATTCATGACAAAATTTTTATTTTTTTCAATAAAAACATTATTTTCCAGATTATTGAATTATTTTGAATAATTCACAGATCTTAAATTTAAAAAGAATAAAAAACATTTTTTTATGAATTTTTATAAAATTTGATGAAAAAAAAAATACTAGTATAACTTGTTGTATGTTGCAAAGTGTAACATATAAGTTGTGAGATGTAACACAAGTCAACTTTGAAGCGGTCATGTTTCAAAATTTTGGAAGAATCTATCTTTTTACGTGATAAATATTCATTTTATCTTTAAAAAAATAATGACATGTCACTTTATATTTATTTGAGATTACATCTTAATTTTTCAAATTGATGGTTTATCCCTTGACTTTGGTCTTCTTTTAAAAATCTATGGAATAATAACCTCAATGTACTCATTATTACCACTACCTTCATCTTCACCTTCACCTTCTCCTTTACTATCACCATTAACATCACCAATTCCGTCATCACCATCACTATCATATGATCGAATTTTTGAAATGAAACAGATAATACACATATGAAGTATATGCTGCATGTTTTTCATTTTTCGAATATTTGGTCGAATTTTAAACCGGATTTTTGCAATCCAAGATCAAATAGAACTTGAAGTTGCTAACAAAGTGTTGAACAAAAGCAGTCCAACATTTTCCAGAAAAAAAAAAAAAAATAGAATAAAACTAGATTACAAACTCTATGTTTTATGGCCACTGCCACATCAATGCAGTGTTGAGCACAGTGCCCAACAAAGTCAGTCCAGCCAGTATTTTCCATATGAGAAAATCTTAGAATGACTATTAATACCGCGTTGCACACTGCACTGATGTGGTGGTGTGCTTAGAACCATAGATGCTTTCACTCTTATCTCAAGAAAAAAACATCTATGATTTTTAACTCACCACCTCATCAGCATAGTGTGTAACGTAGTAAAAAGATGTAATCACTCTAGGACGACTCTTTTATTTAGGATGAGTAATGATTTTTTGATGCCCCCTCTAACATAGGCCCCCATCATAGAACCATAGATCATTTGCCTCGGGATACATAAAATCATAAATCATTTTCTTGTGTACCATGAGGCAAATGATCTATGGGTTCTGTGATGGGGGGCATAGGGGAGCGTATGTTAGGGGGGTTGGGCGTCCGATTATCACAATTCCTTTAGGATATACCCACAATAAATTTATAGAGATTCTATTGCCACGCCAACTTTTGCTAAGGCCACCCTAATTCATATGTAACAACCAAAGAATTACCATCTTAGGGTGGCATTAGCAAAAAGTGGTGTGGCAATAGAAACTCTCTAAATTTAATTAAATTGACCTAAATTCCCTTAATCTTCAATAGTTTTGATAATAAAAAAAAAATCTAAAATTTTTTTTAGAAAATTTATTTTGGAAAGAAATAATAAGTTGAAATAGATTTTTTTTATAAAATAAAAAAGAATAATGATAAATTGATTAAAACAAATACTCAAATATACTCAATTGACGTGGAAATTATAGAAAAGCATTGATTTTTTTTCCCCTTGTGCATCCAGAGGAAATAAATCTATGGTTAAATGCACATGCCATGCACACATGTTGAGTTTGTGTTTTTTTTTTTTTCAATGAGTTCTCACGACTCAGTAAAAAATGATGAATTTTTTTAGTAGAAAAATAATTTTTAGAGGTTGTTGTGTTTGAAAATCTGACTTTAGAAAGACACCCTGATTTTGAAAAAGAAAACATGATTTTGTTTTTTCCTCTAAAAATAAGAGAATTTAAATCATTTAGCATCAAAGACTCAATCATTGAAATTCCTTCGAATTTTGATCCGACAAGGTCTGTTTGTGGGTGATGTGGCAATCCTGCGTGACTTCGCATAATCTCTATTGTGCAAGTCCTTCGTCCTAGATTAGAAGTGGTTCAACACCAAAATTTTGAGTGGCCATAAATGCCCCCCACTTTTATATTTAAATTTAGAGAGTTGCTATTGGTGCCCCAACTTTTACTTATTACACCCGATTTAAAAATAAGGAGAATAAATCAATGATTAAGAATAAGTAAAAGTTGAGGTTCCTATAGAAGCTCTCTAATTTTGATTATTATTTTTATTTTGTTTGCTAAATTTCTATTTTAGAGTTTATAAAATTCTAAACAACTCCTGAAATTGTTTGAATGAGTATTATAATGTTTCGTAATATAGAGATTATACATTTTGTCAAAACTTCGTAATATTTTGTAATTAGTAAAAGTTGAGGTGCCAATGACAACTCTTCAAATTTAATATAATCAGAGTCATTTTGGTAAAAAAATCAAGAAAATTGCAGTTTACTTAAGATTGAATTATCAAAATTACTTAGTTTTTTAAATTACAAATGTATCTCTTTTATTATGTAATTGTAAAAAAAAACGACAAACCAATGTTGCCTAATGATAATGTTAAATAATAAAAAATTATGCTTTATAGAAACAAATTAATAAAAAAATTCAAATCCTAGATATAAATAATGAATATATATATATATATATATATAATAAGTGGATTTCGTTCAGTGAACCAATTAATTTTTTTTTGCGAAATTCTTAATTTGGTTTGTCAAACATCAAAATTTGGTGGGTTCATTTGATTTTACTAATCCGATATGAACCGTACCACATCATGAATGGGTTTGTGGTTTGAACTAGAACCAACTAATTATGTAACATAGGAAAAAAACTATCATCTTATATGATGTTTAACCCATAGCAACTCTGAGTCCTTAACCGATGTGGGACTTTAACACCCACCCACACATCCAAGCTGAATTGAAATAGAACAAAGGCCTGATACATAGACAGGCGAGCTATAGAATCTGATACCATGTTAGATTCCAACCTAAAACCAATTGGTATCAATTGGAGTGGCCCAATAGATATTTAACCCATAAAACTCATAAGTTCTTAACCAACGTGGGACTTTAACAACTAAAATCCCCTTCTATACTACATATGTGCATCTTGATTTCAGTCTTTAGTGAGAGGCCAATAAAACTTGAAGAAAGTCTTCTTCTTATTGGAATTCTCACATTCTTTCTTGTCAACAACAAATAACTTTTCTTCTGAGATGAAGCTCTCCATCAACATGACTGCTGGGATTTGAGGAAAAACACAAATTTCTTACATATTAGATTCAATCTTTTAGGGATTAATACATATTTTCCTAGAGATATATTTTTCTTAAGAATCCCTAGCATCTCAACAGTCATTTTGATGGAGAGCATCAACCTGTTAGTGAAGCAAGCATTTTGAGATACCCTGTTGATGACACACTCATTGGCCATGGTCTCCCCTAGGAGACTATTGAAGAATGACCCCAAATACCCTTTTCAATCTTTCCTAAAACCTCTTATTTTCCCCCAAAACCTACTGTGTTCAAATTTGGGTTATGGTGACAAGATCTGGACTTGTTCTTAGTGATGGCTTGATTTATTATTTGATTTTCTATATTTTTTCTTCTCTTAAATAAGAAAAAAATGAATTAAACTTATATTTTGATGGCAGTCAAATAAATCAAAGATTGAAGTATTTTTTTTTTCAAAGGGGATAAGAACCTTTTAGGAATATTGTGATCTATTACTACCCATTTCAGTGTTTGGAACTTTCATTATTTGGGTAAATAACTGTAAATAATAGCCGATACAATCAGCAAATCATAGTAACTAACTAGTGATTAAAAATTAAAAATGAGTCGTGATAATTTGACGCTCTTTTTTCAAATGCCCCCTTGATAGAATTGTAAATCTTTTGCTTTCGGATACACAAGAAAAATATTTAGAGGCAATTACAGGGCATACCTATCGGTTGTAATTTTATTACAAAAACTCCCTTACTTTATCAAGTTTGTTACTTGGATCAACTGTACTTTATGAATCATGCTACCATGACTTACTTCGTAAGATTTCAAACCTTACTAAGTTGGGTCCACATGGATAATGAAATTAGTAATCCAACAATACAGGCTTCTAAGTTTCATAGAAATAATCAAATTCGAAAAAAAAAAAAAAAAAAAAAGAACCCCTTTTTGAGCTTGATTGTAGGTGTTGAAAATAGATGGTTACTGAACTCCCAAATTTAAAACTAAAGTTCAATAGTGAAAAAAATATTTTTTTTGTCGATTTTTTTCTTTTAAAGTTCTTAGAATTTTGTTCTTTATAACCCAGTGAAATCAGATCAAGCTTTTATTTGCCACAAATTGATGTAGCTAGAATTCACTCCAAGGTATGTTAAGTAACAAATTAACGTCACAAATTTGAATTTAATGACATGCATTCCCACACTCCAAGGCTTGCTCCGTAACAAACTTGATAAGGTAAGGTTCCGTTGGAGTTGTCAAAACTCCATGGAAGTTTTTGTAATAAAAATGCAACAGTTGGGTCTGTTGAGTAAATCTCTCAAAGATTTATGATTCTGTAACTACCTGCAGATCAGAGAGTGAGGGGGGGCATCTGAAAAAAGAACGTCAGATTATCAATAGTCATTAAAGATAGCTTGATTTATTATATCCGTTGACTTTTCAACTCCCTTAAAAAAATCATTTTCATTCAATATGTTCCTTTCATCTGGTCAATCACTAATAAAAGTGAGGGAGATTAAGAAAACCTTCCATGTTTTGGTGAATATTTGAGATATATCTTGTGTTTTCAAACTTATGGCATGTCCCTTGACCTTAGTCTTCTCTTATAGACTAATACAAAATGATAAATCTCTCAAGGAGGATTCAAACTGAAGACCTATGCTTCTTGATGCGTGGTCTTGGCCATCTGATGCACCAAGGCTTGGGGGTTAAAACAATTGGAATATTCAAACTCTTTAACCTATAACCTATTTAATTTCGTCTTCAATCCATATTTTTAAATTCTATAGTCTTCCACTTCTCTAAAAATCGTAAATTGTTCTTTTTGTTAAAGGTTGATGTAGATAGAACATTAAGGTTAATAATGAGGGCAAAATTTTTATTTGAGGATGAAGATGGGAGCATCTAGGCCACTTTTTAGTCTATTATTGAAGACCGAGGTCAAGGGATATCTTATCAGTTTGAAAACAAAATGGTATCTCAAATAATTAATCACTAAAAAAATGTAGAGGTGCATGTCTAAATCATCCCAAAAGATCACTAATTAAAATATTCTATATTAATCACCTACTAATGTTGAAGTTTAGTATTTTTTATCTTAATTTTCTAAAACAAAGTTAAGTAGATGGGATTATATTAATAATATATTTTTTTATATTGATTTCTCTTTCTACATTATAATCTTGTCTCTTTCTCCTATCGAGGATTCCATGTCGAGCCAACTGATTAAAAAAAATGTCCCACTTGGGCATGAGAAATACTAAGATGACTTTTTACAACATTACCCCCAAAACTGTGCTGACATGGTGGTACACTTGAGAAGAATCGATGGTTCTCTGTGCAAATAGTTATGTAGAAAGTATTCTAAGGTGTCAGTATAGCATGTCTCCTTGCAAATATCTATTTTTTTCAATTTACTCTATTAGTCCTGACGAATGATCGTTCCATCTTCCAAGGGCACCTTTGGCTCCCATGTAAGGGTATTAAGTGACTCGATTGGGATTGATTTAGAATTTATAATATGAAAGTCATACTGAATCCAAATCCAATCCAACAACTAATTGAATATGTGGGTTTGTTTGGAGGACAACATTAGGGAGACAACTTTGAGAGATTAAAATTATTTTATATAACTTAAAAGTTTCGGATTGGGTTGATTTTTTGTGAGGATGATTTATACGGTGAAGAGATCATACTCACAAAAAATCAACATATTTTGAAGGTGGTTTAGAATTGTGTACAATTGATTTTTTATCGTTAATTTGTTAATCATATTTTATTGAGGTTAGAAATTTCATATTCCACTGATTTTTTGTGAGAAAATCAGTTCAATCCAAAACTTTATATCATATAAGGCAAATAGGCAAATTTTGTCTCCCAACATTATCCCCTGAACACTACCCTCTCTGTCTCTCTCTCTAATGGGGATTTCAGCAGTGAGCATCTTCTAGAACTTAGGCTTTTCAAAAAATATCATTGAAATGTGTTATTTTCTTAGTAAAAAAAAATGATTTTTTAACCATTTTACAATGAAAATTTCATAAATATTAAAATTCTCAATAGCATTTTATTAAAGTACTAGATTTCACTTGCGCAGTATCCTCTCTCAGATTAAGGGGATAAAAACCAAAAAAAAAAAAAAAAGTTAACATAGATGGTGGCAATTTTAATACAATTTGCAAACACAACACAAAATTTACGGATAGGTCAAGCTTAATTGTGTTTGAGGTATTACTGAAGTTTTTTAAAATTAAAAGGGTAAAAGAAGAAAAATAATAAAATTGGTTAAAAAAGAAATATAATAAACTTATAAGGGGTGAAGTGTAAAATAAATAAAGTAGATCCCACAAAATTATAGTTTAATGGAAAAGTTAAATGCATAAAAATTAAAAAAATAAAATTGAAAAGGTATTGTTAAAAAAATTTGAAGTTTAAGGAGTAAAAGATGAAAAATAATAAAATAAGTTAAAAATGAGTAAAAGAGAAATCATAGTGAAGTTAGAGAAGTGAAAATAAAATTGAGAGGATAAATGAAAAAAAACAATCGAATGATTAAAGTGAGCCTCAAATAAATTTAGATTTATTACATTTGTTGCAATGAAAATTTTCTAATGAATATTTATTTTATACTTTATAGTGATCAAATTACCTTTATTTTTCATATTAAAAAATAACAATAAAAGCATTTCAAAGACATTTTTCGGAAACGGAAGTTATGGGTTTACTAATGAAAATAACTGTAGAGAAATTATTTGCTCAAAAATAAATTATTCAATCAAATCAGTCTTGAACCATCATATTTTTAATTTTAGAATCAATGGAACCAAAATCAAAATTACCAAAAATCACATGTATTCGTCAGTTCCAATTCTTAATAAACATATAAGACAAAAAAAAATCAACTAATGTTAGTATTATATTTTCTTTGTATACGCAAGTGTTTTTTTTTTTAATCATAAAATATGAAGAATTATTGCAAAAAACATTCCTTTTAAGAACATCAGATCATCCAAAAAAACATCAATAACACAATTACAAATTGGTCTAATAAATGTAAATTAACTTTTTTTAAAACAAAATTTCATCTTCTTTAATAGTAATAGACATAAGGAAATGAGAAGATTTTAAATTATAATACACAATTTATATGAAAACATGAAATTTTTTACATAATATCTATTAAATTTTAAAGCTACGAAAACTTTCAATCATTTATAATAGAAAAAATGGTAAAACAAATCGGTTCCAATCTCTATTAGATTCTATTCCTTTTAAACTCTGCTCTAATCGGATATTAAAAATAAGGATCCAAAACCAAGGTTTTTCATTCCAATTCCAAACAGATCTTCCTGAATATATAAACTTTGCTGATCTGTGACTTTAATTATGGGAGTATCTCTTCTAAAATCTATAAACAGACCTGATATGAGATTTTAGAATCGAATTATCGGCAAAAGAATCGAATTCTAGAATTTGACCCAAAGGCTTAGGTCATAAAATAGATTGGATTTGAGTCATACTTCGAGTGATACAAATCTGAATAATAAAAAAAAATGAGTTGAATATGATTTGATGTCCACCCAACTCAAATTTGGGTCGGGTACGGATCCATCGATAGATTCATTTGTATCAAAATCTATATTATTTTAAAAATTATATTTTTTAGTTTTTTAAAATATACTTTTCAATAAAATGTATTCTTATAAAAATGAAAGAATACTATTATAAGTTTTAGAGAAAAAAAAAAAAAAAAAGCAAAATAGTTTTTTAAAAAATCAAGCATTCCAAAATTATCCGATCCGACCCGAGTCAGACTTGGACACTATCAGTATAAAAATCCGGATCAGGATATGAATATATTTAGATCCGACCCATTTTATATCTAAGGCCCTAATGATTACTAACTAGAGAGTCATCACTCGGTTAATACTCGGCTGATTTGGTACGGACATGGAATCATGTATTTTTCCTCAATATACACAACTGAACATCTCCATAAAAAAGTATAGTTTTGTATCCCGAGGAGAAAGATCGATGGTTTTGTATTCATGTCACGTCATCCGAGTATTAATCGAGTTAAGAGTTTCTAGTTCGTAAATCAGCACTCCTAAAAATATTAAATAAATTTTGCAAATTGTACACAACTGTAAAACATTAGATTCCAGGGAATCACAACTCTGCCATTAACGTTCTCTTTCAGATTTCAATTTTCTATCTTTTGTCGTAAAACTAAAATCGGAAATCTAGCAAAAATGTCCGAACCAGAAGAAGAAAATCCAACTACAGATTTCCATCCAAAGTCGACTCAATCGACAGTCGAGAGAGATTCTCTTATGGATCTTGATATCGACCTCGAATCCTGGCCATTCGATCAAAACCTCTTCTCCTCCAATCCTTCATCTCCCTTTCTTCTCTCCAACTCCACTTCACCTTCTCAAAACCCTACACTTCTCTCCTCATCCGACCAACCCTTTTCGCCTCTCTGGGTTTTCTCAGATGGAGACGAGGAGAAATTTGGTGGGAATGCGAATTTCTCGCTATCTGGACCTAATCGCCTTGCAGATTGCCCTAGATTTTCTTCATGTAAGTTCTCATTCGTCATTTGTTCCAAATTTGGTAAATTTTGTCAAATTTTAGCTATTTTTTGGTCGAATTTGTATCTAATTTGGCTGAGATTGTAGGGAATAGGTTCTTAGTTACTTGTTCTTGATGAATTTACTTCCTTTGATTAGGAAGTTTTGATAGATTCGACATTTTTTCTACAAATAGGTTTTCTTCTAATGCTTAGCTAGAATTTTCCGAGAATTTATTTCCTGTTTTTTTTGTGTGTGTGTTTCCTGTTTCCTCTCCCTGTTAGGTAAAAGTTGAAAACTTGAAATAGTTTTTACTAAATTTTCAAGTGTACCCTCCAAAAAAGAAAAAGAAAAAAGAAAAAAGAAAAAATTAAGTGTAGAAGCAAGAAATTCCATATTTTTTCTGCAAATAGGTTCTCTTCTAATGCTTAGCTAGAATTTTCCGAGAATTTATTTCCCCCTTTTTTTTTGTGCGTGTGTGTGCATGTGTTTCCTCTTTCCCTGTTAGGTAAAAGTTAAAAACTTGAAATAGTTTTTACAAAATTTTCAAGTGTACCATCAAAAAAAAAATCAAGTGTAGAAGCAAGAAATTCCATATTTTTTCTGCAAATAGGTTCTCTTCTAATGATTATGTCACGCCCCAAAAACTAAACCCAAATCCTCATGATTCCCAAGTTGAATTCAGAGGCATGATATATAACTAATATCATGATAATCAATATATAGACGTAAACGACAAATAAATAACTATATTTCATACCTGATCATTGCCTAATATAACAGATATGTATCCTCAAAAATCAACACACTTGACATATATATATAAAACAGTAACGACATAATACTGTGTTCATAGTTACATAAGAAAACGACAGTAGGAGACTTAAACCTAACTCTAGTTCAAGACTCATTAGTAGTACTCATGCTCCTGGTACTGAGCCTCTTCGAAAGGATCATCTAAATCAGGTGCGCCTGAAATTTGTGATGTCGTAGAGGTGAGTAATAGGAGAATTACCTTGTACGAGAATCTTACAATTCTAAATAATAACACCTTATATATAGTTTAAACATTTTAGGCTTTCGTAAATTATTCAACTTTTGATAATCATAATATAACTAGAAATATAAACATTGAAGTCATAAAGCAGTGTAAATAATTGTAACACTTTTCAAATATTTGAAGAATAATAACAGTTCATAATATAACAACAAATGACAGAGTACTATAATAAAGAGTTGAGTGGTCACGACTGATGTGAACATCTCAGTCAAGATACGATTATTTCAATATTTCATCAGTGTGGAACCCCACCGTTAGTTCCTGATTCTATAGCTAGTCTCCACTACATTTGGATAACTGTTTTCCGACTCAAGTTGTGTGTTGATTAAGGCCTTAAAAAAATGGACCAAATTAAGTAGGTCATTCTTTCTTGACTACTGTATACTATTAATGATCATTAACTAGCTATCTTCATCTATGCCAATTTAGCGTGCATGTGATCCTCAATGTACTCTATCATTTATACACTATCTTTACAACTTATTCTCTATTAAAGATAGAAAGGAAATTCCCGGATTCCTGTTGTGATGTTGTGTTCTTATGCATCCCATAATACATAAGAACTCAAACAACGCAATTGCTATCCTAAAATAACGACTCGTTCTAGAAATGTCACAACCTGTTATTCTTTATAAGTTTTCACAATCTCTTTAATAAATCACTAAAATACTACATATAGATATTTGTTTTCTTTTCAAAATGTATAGAAAACAAAACATACAAATGTTTTTAAATACCCAGTCCACTCTTCAATGTAAATCATTGCCTTTCTTGTTTTTTTTTCTTTCGCGCCTTATATGGCCATTAGCCGAAGCATCTCTCTCCTTTGTGTCTTACACGGCAATTAACCGAAGCATCTCTCGTTCGTGTCTTACTCGACATAAGCTAAAGCATTTCTTTCATTCGTGTTTTTTTTTTTTTGAAAGGTATAATAAATTGATAAATGAAAAATAATTACAGGAAAACACATTTACAAGGAGGTCGAGGAGGCCTCACAAAGAACAAGAAGGAAAGTAAAACATCAATGATTACAAAGATCGTTCCATCTAAAGACAAAATCATCGAAGGGGAATCCTGCAAACTCTTTATACTGTTTTGACCAAAGGTACAAATAACCCAAGATCTCCAAAAAACCTGCATGCGAGCTTCTAGTCTTACTATTGAACACCTTGTTGTTTCTCTCGTTCCAAACGCCCCAAGCAATTGTCGAGGGAAGCATAGCCCACAGAAGTCTTTTTCTGGAATGGAAGTCATTACTAGCCTATTCAACTAACAAGGAGGAAAACTTATGAGGAAGGACCCAAAAGATGCGAAACCGACCAAGGAAATAAGACCAAATAATAGAAGAGAATGAGCAGTGAATTAAAATATGATCCACAGACTCCTCGTCCCTCAAACAAAGCAGACAACAATTAGGGGTGATCCAACCCTGAACAATTAAATTATCCAACGTGAGTATCCTACCAAGGGAGGCCAACCAAACAAAAAAAGAGACTTTAGAGGGAATAGACTTACACCAAACGATGGACCCCAAGAAGGACCGCTCTGCACACGGGTTGAGGCTCTCATAGAAGGATCTGACGGAGAATCTCGAATCCTTTGCCCTCGTCCATTCCCACTTATCCTGTTCTCCCTCATTGAGATGAACCGAATGCAGGAGATCAAGGAAAGATATCAAGTCGTTTAGCTCCCAATCATTAAAATTTCTCCTAAACCCCAAATCCCACGTGGGACTAGCCTCATTGCGTATCAAACACTGCTGGATAGAGCAATTCTTCTTAATAGAACAGGCGTATAATGACGGGAATTGAGTAGCCAGAGAAGATGTGCCACACCACCAATCCTCCCAAAATCTGACTCTGTCGCCCATCCCCGCTTTGAACCTAATACCACTCTCAAAGTCCTCACTCAGTTTAAGAACCCCTTTCCAAATACTACACCCATAAGAGCCTTTCGCCTCGCCACTATACCAACCTAGCTTCCTCTCCCCGTATTTAGCCTTAAAGATCTTTCTCCAAAGTCTCCCCCTCTCCTCCCCGAATCTCCAAAGCCATTTTCCTAAAAGCGCTTTGTTTGTTAATCTAAGCCCCCTAATTCCTAGCCCCCCGTACTTCTTGGGCATGCAAAGCACTTTCCACTTGACCAAGTGATACTTCTTCCTACCACTTTTATCGTTCCACAAAAAGTTCTTCATGAGCCTTTCCAATCTAGTTTCTACGGACCTTGGAAGCGTGAACAACGAGAGAAAGTAAACCAGGATACTCGACAATGTGCTTTTAATCAAAGTTACTTTCCCTCCCTTCGACAGATACTTGGACTTCCACGTGCTCAACCTTTTCTTCAATCTCTCAATCACATCGTCCCAAATTTTGGTACTGTTGTAGGGAGCTCCCAATGGTAAACCCAAATATGACGTGGGTAAGATATCATGCCCACACCCCAAAATTGCAGGCATCACCTGCATATCCTCCACCTCTCCAACTCCGAAAAGTTTGCTTTTATGCAAGTTGATATGTAAACCTGACATAGCCTCAAAGCAGCATAATAAAACTCGAAGAACCATCACCTGATCCCTCGAATGCTCTAGGAAGACTAATGTGTCATTCGCAAACTGAAGATGAGAGATCAATGGTCCATCATTCACCTTAAACCCCGTGAGCTTATCTAATTTGACCGCTCTTCTAAACAATTTGCCCAGAGCTTCTGCTATAATAAGAAACAAGAAGGGGGATAGAGGATCCCCCCTTGTCTCAACCCTCTCGAGCCCCTAAAAAAATCGGCCGGACTTCCATTGACCAAAATCGAGTAAGATACCGTTGTAACACACTTCATAATCCAACTTATCCACCTAGTACCAAAACCCATCCTCCCCATCATATATTCCAAAAAATCCCAACTTACATGATCATACGCCTTTTGTAAGTCTATTTTTCCTGTCATCCCTTTTTTTCTTGTTCTTAATCCTAGAGTCAAGGCATTCATTTGCTATCAACACACCATCAAGAATTTGTCTTCCCCTAATAAACGCACTTTGTTCATCCTCAATAAGACTAGGTAGAACTTTTTTCAACCTCGAAGCCAGCACTTTGGATATTATTTTATACACCGAGCTCACTAGGCTAATTGGTCTGAAATCTCCTAGCTTATCCGCCCCATTTTTCTTAGGGATCAAGGCCACGAATGTGCTGTTAAGACTATAGTCCAAACACTTCTTTTCTTGCAACTCATTGATAATTTTCATGAAATCTATCGACACTATCTCCCAACAATGCTTGAAAAATTCCATAGTAAAACCATCCGGCCCAAGCGCCTTATCCCCACTCATCGAAAAAATAATTGACTTAACCTCCTCCTCCCCTATCTGTCTTTCCAACCACCCCCTTTCCTCTTCGGTCAAAGACTTGAACTCTAGATTTTCTGGTCGTGGTCTTATGGATTCCTTTTCCTTATATAGATCCTTGTAAAACTCCACCACACTTTTCCTGACTTCCTCCTCTCCTATCACTAAGATATCTTTGATGTAGAGCTTGTCAAATTGATTACTTCTTCTATGGAAATTAGCCATCTTGTGAAAAAAATTTGTGTTATTATCCCCTTCCTTCAACCATTTGACCCTCGATTTTTGCCTCCAACTAATCTCCTTCATTCGTGTCTTATACAGCTTATGACTGAAGCATCACCTCCTTCGTGGCTTGACATACACCGATGTATCTTACTAACTGGGTATTGTAAACGACACGCACCCCAATGGAAAACTCATTCTCATATTTTATTTAAATAAATTACTTTTCTCACCCAAAATTTTAATTTGAAAATTACAACATATAAAAATCAGCAAATTAAAATTTCAAAGCTTAAGCATATACAAAAATTAACAAGTTTTACTTGAAATTAAATTTCATGCATGCTTTTGAAAATAATAGAACATATGTAAAATGTAAAAAAAAATAGCAAGCTGTTTTTTTGTAAATAAATTATATTCATGCTTTCGAAATACTAAATACATGTAAAACATAAAAAAATATAGAAATATTTAGTTTTTATTTTATTTTATGAATATACTATCAAATATATTGTAAAAGTACAAAAATCAACAACTTCTTTAGTTGTTATATTTATAGGTATGAAATACTAAATAAAATACGTATAAATGTGTACAAAACATGTAAAAATAGTAATTTCATTAGTATTCCATTCTAATACATAAAAGATGTAATAAAATGCAAAAACTTCTATAGTTGCTGTTTTTTTTTAGTACGAATAATTCATGTACATACTTTTAGAAGTAACTACAAAAAATTTTGTTTTAGAATTACAAAATCAGAAATATTTTAGAACTACAAAACAAATTATATTTTACAACTACAAATTTCATAAATTATTTTCTTAAAATATTCCTAAGACTATTACAAAAAATTGAAAGGGCCTTCTTCCTTATTCTTCTCTTTTGCTTTTCTTTTTTTCCTTTATCTTTCTTTTTTCTTTCAATGTGTGAAGAAGTTGAAACACAAATCAACTAAAATACAAATATATAGATGTTACCAAAATATCTAGATATTTACCAAAAATCTAATTCTATCAGAATCTTCTAAGCAAAATGGACTTTGGTCAGTTTGACTTAGTCAAAATTGGTTGACCAGATTGACTTGACTTGAGTCAACAATGGTCTACTCGGTCAATCTTATTATTATTATTATTTTATTATTATCATTATTTATTTTTTTATTTTTATTTTTTGGACATTACAACTCACAATCTTGAGTTGAGTGAATGATAGATGTGAAGCGGCGTTTCAAGAGTTGAAGACTCGTTTGACTACTGTGCCAGTATTGATAGCACTAGGTCTAGGAGAAAGCTTAGTGATACATACAGACGTTTCGGGTGTAGGTTTGGGTTGTGTTTTAATGCAGAATAGGAAGGTAATCGCTTATGCTTCTAGAAAATTGAAAATGCATGAGAAAAATTATCTAGCTCACGATCTTGAGTTGGCATCCATTGTTTTCTCCCTGAAAATATGGAGACATTACTTATATGGTGAGAAGTTTGAGCTATTTTCCCATCATAAGAGTCTCAAATACATATTCTCCTAAAAAGAGTTGAATATGCGGTAAAGACGTTG
The DNA here is from genome assembly GCF_017979445.1 of Akebia trifoliata. Taxonomy (NCBI): domain Eukaryota; kingdom Viridiplantae; phylum Streptophyta; class Magnoliopsida; order Ranunculales; family Lardizabalaceae; genus Akebia; species Akebia trifoliata. The sequence goes on along the minus strand of NC_141385.1, from coordinate 10,872,528 downwards.
GATAGAGTATTTAAAAGGTTACGATTTTATGCTACATTACCACCCTAGTAAAGTGAACGTAGTAGCAGATGCACTAAGCCGTAGAAAAGAGAGTGTTCTTACTCAGATGATGTTGAGTGAATGGCACATGTTGGAGTCGGTTATAGAGTTCGTATTTGATAACCCGACGGATGAAGATGGGCAATACAATTATTTGGCACTATTGAGACTTAATAATACATTAACACAGAGAATTGTCGAGTCTCAGAATTTGGATGCAGATGTTGTGGAGCATTGTTTGAAAGCGGGAGATTCAGAGAATCATGAGTGGAGTATTCATGCAGATGGCAACATTAGGTTCTAAAACAAATTGTGGATACTGACAAATGAACAGTTAAGGAAAGACATATTAGATGAAGCGCATTGATCTCGTTATTTGATTCACCCAGGAGATACAAAGATGTACAGAGACTTACCAAAACACTCTTAGTGGCCTGGGATGAAACATATTGCTTAGTATGTGAATCATTATATGACTTGTCGGCAAGTCAAAGTTGAACATCAAAGACCAGCAGGCTTTCTTCAACCACTTCCTGTAGCTGAATAGAAATGGGAACATGTAACCATGGACTTTGTAACTAGGTTACCTAAGACTAGTGATGGTCTAGATGTGATCTGGGTGATAGTCGACAGATTGACAAAATCAGCTCACTTCTTACCGATCAAGATGGCGCATACAGTTGATAGGTTGAGCAGATTTTATATAGCAGAAATCGTAAGATTACACGGAGTACCAGTGTCAATAGTTTCAGATCGAGATCCCAGATTTACTTCATAGTTCTGGAAGAGTTTACGGTTAACTTTAGGAACTTAGCTGAAATTCAGCACTACATTCCATCCACAGACTGATGGACAGTCAGAAAGGGTAATCCAGATTTTGGAAGATATGCTTTGAGCATGTGTACTAGACTTTGAAGGTTAATAGAAGACTCATCTACCCTTATATGAGTTTTCATACAATAATAGCTTCCAATCCAGTATAGGTATGACTCTATTTGAAGCACTTTATGACAGAAGTCGGGGATACAATGCTCACGGGATCAAAATTGGTTGAAGAGACTAGAGAGAAGATCAGAATGGTTAGGGAAAGGATAAAGGCAGCTCAGAGCAGATGGAAGAACTACGTTGATAAATGGTGGAGACCTTTGGAGTTTGAGGTTGGAGATATGATATTTTTGAAGATCTCGCCTAAGAGAGGAATATCCAGGTTCGGTATAAAGGGTAAGCTGAAACCCTGGTATGTGGGACCGTTCGAGAGTACAAAACAAGTTAGTCAAATCACTTACAAACTAGTCTTACTTTCTCAGCTAGCTCAAATTCATAATGTGTTCCATGTATTGATGTTGAGAAAGTATGAATCAGATCCTTCACATGTCTTAGACTGACAATCTTTGTAGTTAGAGGAAGATATATCTTATAAAGAAGGGCTAGTGCAAATCATTGGTAGAAAAGAGAAAATGTTGTGATCACGTGTTATTCCCTTTGTGAAAGTACTTGGGGACATCATAATGTGGAAGAATCAACTTGGGAAAAGGAATCAGATATACGGACTTGATATCCAGAATTATTCATCGAACAAGGTATATTCTTAAATTTGATGACAAATTTTTTTTAGGAGGGGAGGTTGTAATGTCCAAAACAATAATAATTATAATAATAAGAGTGACCAAGTCAACTTAGGTTGACCAAGTTAACCATTGTTGACTTAGGTCGACTATGACTCAAGTCAAGTCGACCTGAGTCAAACTAACTAAAGTCCATTTTTCTTAGAAGATTCTAATAGAATTATATTTTTGGTAAATATCTAGATATTTTGGTAATATCTATATATTTGTGTTTCAACTTTTTCACACATTTAAAGGAAGAGAAAGGAAATAAGGAAAGCAAAAGGGAAGAATAAGGAAGTAGGCTCTTTCAATTCTTTGTGATAGTTTTAGAAATATTTTAAGAAAATAATTTATGAAATTTGTAGTTGTAAAACATAATTTGTTTTGCAGTTCTAAAATATATTTGATTTTGTAATTCTAAAATAAATTTTTTTGTAGTTACTTCCAAAATCATGTATATGAATTATTCATATTAAAAAAAACAACTATAAAAGTTGTTTTTGCATTTTATTACATCTTTTTTATGCTAGAATGGAATATTAATGAAATTACTATTTTTACATGTTTTGTACATATTTATACGTATTTTATTTAGTATTTTTATGTATTACAAAAAAAGAAATATAGCAACTTAAGAATTTGTTGATTTTTATACTTTTACAATATACTTGATAGTATATTAAAAAAAAATTAAATATTTCTACATTTTTTTTTATGTAACATGTACTTTAGTATTTCGAAAGCGTGAATATAATTTATTTACAAAAGAAAAGTTTGCTATTTTTTTTACATCTTACATATGTTATATTATTTTCAAAAGCATGCATGAAATTTAATTTCAAGTAAAACTTGTTGATTTTTGTGTATGCTTTAGCTTTGAAATTTTAACTTGCTGATTTTTATATGTTGTAATTTTCAAATTAAAAATTTGGGTGAGAAAAGTAATTTATTTGAATGAAATGTGATAATGAGTTTTTTATTAGAGTGCGTGTCGTTTAGAATACCCAATTAGAGAGATACATCGGTGCATGCCATGTAAGTCATGAAGGAGGTGATGCTTTAGTCATAGACTGTGTAAGACATGAATGAGAGAAATACTTTGGCTTTTGTCGAGTAAGACACGAACGAGAGATGCTTCGGTTAATTGTTGTGTAAGACAAAAAGGAGAGAGATGCTTCGGCTAATGACTGTGCAAGGCACGAAAGAAAAAAAACAAGAAAGGTAATGATTTACATTTAAGAGTGGACTGGGTATTTAAAGGCATTTGTATGTTTTGTTTTCTATACATTTGAAAAGAAAACAAATACTTATATGTAGTATTTTAGTGATTTATTAAAGAGATTGTGAAAACCTATAAAGAATAATGGGTTGTGACATTTTTAGAATGAGTTGTTATTTTAGGATAGCAGTTGCGTTGTTTGAGTTCTTATGTATTATAGGATGCATAAGAACACAAAATCATGAAAGGAATCGATGAATTTTCTTTCTATGTTTAATAGAGAACAAGTTGTAAAATTAGTGTATAAATGATAGAGTACATTGAGGATCTCATGCACGCTAGATTGGCATAGATGAAAATGACTAGTTAATGATCATTAATAGTCTACAGTAGTCAAGAAAGAATGACTTACTTGATTTGACCCATTTTTTAAGGCCTTAGTCAACGAACAATCTGAGCTGGAAAACTTTTACCCAAATGTGGTAGAGACTGGCCATAGAATCAGGAACTAACAGTGGGGTTCCACATTAGTAAAGTATTGGAATAATCGTTTCTTGACTGAGATATTCAAATCAGTCATGACCACTCAAGTTTCTATTATAGTACTCTGTCATTTGTTGTTATATTATGAACTGTTATTATTCTTCAGATATTTGAAAATGTTACAATTATTTACTCTGCTTTACGAATTCAATGTTTATGTTTCTAGTTATATTATGATTATCAAAAGTTGAATGATTTACGAAAACCTAGAATGTTTAAACTACATATAATGTGTTATTATTTAGAATAGTAAGATTCCCCTACAGGGTGATTCCCCTACAGGGTAATTCCCCTATTACTTATCCCTACAACATCACAAATTTCAGGCACACTTGGTTTAGATGATCCTTCCGAGGAGGCTCAGTACCAGGACTTCATAAATGATTAGTCTAAACTTTCAGGGGAGGAGCATGAGTACTACTAATGAGTCTTGAAGTAGAATTAGGTTTAAGTCTTTCGCTTTCATTTTCTTATGTAACTATGAATACAGTATTATGTCGTTACTGTTTTATGTATATATGTCAAGCGTGCTGATGTTTGAGAATACATTTTTGTTGGGCAATGACAGGTATGACATATATCATGCCTCTGGATTCAATTTGGGAATCATGGGGATTCAGGTTTAGTTTTTGGGGCGTGATAGCTTAGCTGGAATTTTTGGAGAATTCGTTTATTTTGTTTGTATTTCTTCTTTTTGCCAGGTCAAAGTTGAAAACTTGAAATAGTTTTTTGCAAAATTTTCAAGTGTAGGTAGCAAAAAAACGCAAGTGATAATTTATAATAAGAAGAACCAAATGACTTTAATATAATAAATAAATAAAATTATAGTCTGATTCTGCTTATATTCAGTAAAATTGGTTGTTATCTTCTTCTGTTTAGACTATTGGAAATTTTTGGGATTGGGAATAACTATTTCGGTTTAAGGTATTAAGCCATCTCCAGCCATGACTCAAATTTGAGTAAAAGCTTCGTTTGAAATGGAGCATTCTTGTGGCAAACTAAAAATCTCTAATGGCAAACTCAAATTTTTTACTCCATCTTTTTTAAAGATTAACAACTTCTCTCAAAACCTATTTCTTTCATGTTTTCTTCCAAATTGTTACTCAAATATGACAATAGAGAATTTGGGTAAACATTTCCCTATCCCTTGATTGGGAAACATTCGGGTCTCCCCTGATTTATTATCACTTTGAGTAAAGGAGTGGAGCTCCTTTTTGTTGTTTTTAACTTAAATTTGATCAATTGTGCATATTTGGCGACGATTGGTGAAATTTATGCTTGAACCTTTATACTATCAAGAGTGATGAAATTTTCCATAAAATGGTGTTCTCCTTAATATAATAATTGGGATTGAGAGGAATTAGTTGACAACTACCTCTTTTCCAGGTCACTTGTAAAAATTAAAACAGAAAAAAAGAAAAGCCTTATTTTTTCATGGTAATTTAATTAAGAAAACAATGTTCTATTAAATTATCAAGATTTTAAAATCTGTTATATTACAATTTGAGGAGGGAGTTCAGTCCATTGAGAAATTCTGTTTGTATTTGCATGTATTTCTGTGCTTTTTTTTACATATATAATTTTGGCTGTTAATTTTTGTTTCATTTGCCAGCTTTGCTAATATTTTGCCTCATTCTTTTCATGTTTCCACTCGTAAAATTTGTTTCTAGTTTTCTTTCGCTTATAGACTATATATATGGGGATTGCTAACGTCTAAGACCTCATGGGGATGTTAGCATTGTCCAAAACTTTTTTTTCCCAATAATACCCCTCCTCGTTTTGTCTTGTAGTGAAAAAGACAAGGGCATGTTAGTCTTTTACATAATAAATACATTTATTATACCATTAATAAATGCATTTATTGCCAAAGTATTTACTACAAAAAAGATATTTAATTCAAATAAACAAGCATTAATTGTGTAAAAGACCAATACACTCTTGTCTTTTTCACTAAAATACAAAATGGGGAGGGGTATTATTGAAAAAAAAAAGTGTTGGGCAATGCTAACGTCCTCATGAAGTATTGGATGTTAGCTTTCCCCTATATATATATGTTCTCTCTTTTCTCTTTCTATTATTTTTCACTCAGTACCTTATTACTAATATATATATAGTTTTTTTGTCACTTTCATCAATCAATTCTTCCACATCAAATCCACTAATTATTCTTCTTGTAATTTTGCATTTTCATATTGTAAGTTGGTATAGCTTAGTAGCGATTTTTACAGACCTATTAATTTGCTTTTCACTTGGAAATTTCACAAAATGCAGGTAATCCTGATGCCGAAACTGGAAAACTTGTGAATGGTGACGACAAAAGAGTGCTCCTTCCACCATCTATGGAGCCAATGCTAATGGAGAATGAAGATGGGTCTTGTGTAATGAAAGAGAGCTTGTCACGGGCACTTCGATACTTTAAGGAGTCAACAGAACAACACGTACTAGTTCAGGTTTGGGCACCCATAAAGAAGAGGGACCGGTTTCTTCTCACGACTTCTGGGCAACCCTTTGTTCTAGGTCCTGATAGCAATGGGCTTCTTCCATATAGAACGGTCTCTATGATGTATATGTTTTCTGTGGACGAAGAGAGTGATGGAGACCAAGGTCTTCCTGGACGCGTTTTTCGGCAAAAATTGCCGGAATGGACTCCAAATGTACGGTATTACAGCTGCAAAGAATATCCACGTCTTAATCATGCTTTGCATTGCAAAGTGAGAGGAACTTTGGCTTTGCCAGTCTTTGATCCTTCTGGAGAGTCCTGTGTTGGTGTAGTCGAGCTTATAATGACGTCAGAGAAGATACACTATGCAACTGAGGTCGATAAAGTTTGCAGAGCTCTTGAGGTTGGTGATTCCTAATTCACATATTTGATGGCCTGTTAAGCCTTTCATTTTTTTGGTGATTATTAAATGATTTTGTTTCTTTATTGGAATATTTGGTAAATATCTGTGTTCCGTGGAAATTTTTTTGTTCATAACAATTATGATTCACATTTTATTGATGATTGTACTTAATATTTTTGTGGGTGATCTTTAGGATGGTTACTGGGATCATCCATTGAAGGGTTTTAAATAGGAAGTATTGCCTGGTAAATTCCTTATTATTTTTGTGTCTTGACAACGTGTACTAAATCAGCAAATGTCAGATCTAGTTTTGGTCTATGTATTGAAGGTAGATACTTTCATGCATTGTAATTGCTGGCATAATAGTTGCGAATATCCTTTAGGAAAAAGTTTGAGCATTACCTTTTTTTTTTTTGGGCTATGCAAGCGAGATTGGTGGTCAACTAGTTGGTGAAGGCAGGTTTGAACATCAACACTCATAGATTTTAAACAGCTTAGCAAGCTTGCACTTTCCGAGAGATGCTTTGTTGGCATAAACATATAAAGGTTTACTGGTGCAGGCCTTTAAAGACAAACGTAAAGCAGAAGCAGGTTTGTTAGGAGATCGTCCAAGAATGAGGATAAGAAAACCACTTGATATCTGTGTGTGTGTTGGGGGTGGAGGGGGGGGGGGGGGGACCCTAAGAGTGGTCCGAGGCTTTAGCTGAATAGCTTTTGCGTACTACTCCTAGCCTGCCTTCACTGCCAGCCAGTCCAGACCTGATGGAATTGATTCACGGCCAGCCCCCTATTAGGGTAAAGTCTTTCTCTCATTCCCTTCCGTCAACTAGCGCACGTAGGCCTTTTTGTCGTATCGCTTATCGTGAAAGTAGTAGTTGCTTTCTCTAGCTTCCGGAGATCGAATCAAATGGATAGCTGACAGTCGGACTGTTACCACTAGCCACCAAGCCAGCGAGCTAACCGGCTAGAGGGAAAAGAGAAAGTTTGATCTATTTTTTAAGAGTAGAGTGGGTTGAGTTGGGAAGCGTCTTCCTTGAGCTTAGCAAGCGGAAGGGGTTTCATCGGAGTGCAAACTCTTGAGATATTAGTGGCATGATGAACTATCCCATTTATGAAGATTTTCATTTTCGTATGAAACAGATCAGCTGGTCCGAATTGGGTTACCACCAAATCAAGAAAAATTGTAATTATATGTATTGAATTTATACCTCAATCAGCCCTTGAACACCTTCAAAAGAAAAAAGAAGGAAAGCACCCATCTCAAGTGCCGGGGTTCCTCTTCTCATTCGCCATTTGTGATGGTTCGTGGAAATGTCATAACATGCGTAGGCGGACTAGCCCTTTGTGTGTGTGTGAGGGAAGTAGGAAGCTTATTAAGCTCACTGTGTGCCATGATCTGTTTTCTCAAACTCTGCAAATTTTCATCCAAACTCTTCTGCTTTGTTGGGGCATTAGAAATGAAGTTCAAATTAAATGAGCTATGATACTCATACTTGAACAGCGTCCGAGCAGCACTTGCCTTAGTTGTCCATTCAAGGTGCCAAGTAAATTTTATTCTTATAAAAAAAAAATGGTGCCAAGTAAGACCACTGTAGTATGATTGATGTTTAACACAGTTGATATCTTAGATCCTACCTTCCAAAAACAAAAAGATATCATCGAGCCTGACTCAGGTGTTACCACCCTTCATTTGGAACTGCAGCTGCTTGTGGTCATGTGTGTGCATGCATGTATTGAATTTGATGGTTGCCCATGCATGTGGCTGAGTTATGAGGTATAAAAATTATTTGAGTAAATGTTTAAGTTTCATATGTTTGAATGATACCATAATACTCAGAACATGGATATGATTTAAAGATTAATGCTGGAGTGACCTTAGTGGGGGACATCTTGACGTGGTGGCACGCACATGCCCGTAGATGCGTTTTCTCCGAGATACAAGTAAAACGCATCTACGGACATGCGTGGGCCACCATGTCAAGATGTCCCCAGTGTGTCCCCTGCTGGGGTCACTCCAGCACGACTCTTATTTAAATAGATTTTCACACCTAAGTAAAAAAAAAATAGTTAGATACGAATATTCTACACATCAGTTATTTTAATTCCTGAAAATTTAGGATATCTTGGTGGTGCTTTTTCGTCATTGAGGTTATAAAGTTACAACTGAAAGGCCACTATCTAGATATCGTTGGACATGCTATGTTCTTTTGACCGTACTGCTAGACCTAAGAGATATAAGTAGTTTGATTCAGCCACACTATATGAGTATTAATTCATGGATTGGGACGTAGGAGTCGTTGGTAGTCCTAGATGGAATGATCTGACTTTTAAGGTGCCACCTCGGTGAGGTGGTAAAGTCTGTGTGGTATATCACAGACCTGCAATAAAATAAAATAAAACCATCTGCACCTTATACCTGTCCAAGAAAAGGTCTTTATGTAATAGATTCTATTGGGGTTAAGTACCCTAGACTGTTACACGGTTATGGCCCATGCCATTTGAATTGTGAGAGGCAGGCCACCTGTTAGGTATTTGAATGAAAATCAATCCAATTATCATCCCAAGATATTGTGGTTTGCTAGACATTCCTGCTCAAACATGTGTGATATCCCACTTTTGGTAGTTCCAATTAAGGACAGAATGATTTATCCATTCTGCTACATCAAGTATCATCGTTTTTTGCTTATAAGTGAATTTGGTATGAATTGGATCCCTCAGTTAGGTCTCTAATTTATAGCTGATGGATGGGTTTTGAGGTACTTCTGTTCTTCCAAGAAGAGCATTAATTGTAACCTTCTAAGAAGAGCTTGAAGTTGTCACCTTCTAGATAAGTACCTCAGAAGCATTTCAGGGTTGGAACATATGGAGCCAACTGTCAGTTCCATGCATTGAAGACTTTATCTGTGTGTGAGGAGATATTTTTAAGGATGTACTAGTTATACATGCAATGATAGCTATGTAATTTGTTGAGATGCCTTTCTTTGATGCTTTCAATGCATGAGTGTACATTTATTTAAAATGTTGCATTCGGGATGTTTTTCATTGTGACCCTTTTTGTGAAGAAGGGTGTGAGCTAATATGTTAATTAGTGGTCAGGGATGGAGCCAAGATTTTCTTGTACTGGGGGCAAACTATAGTTGATCAATAAGGTTGAAGAGCCTGAAGATGAGTGGTTTTGTGAGGAGAAAATTCAAGGGGTTTTTTTTCTGGTTAGAGGTTAAAGAAAATGGCATTTAGGTCATTTCTCATTCGTCTGTGAGAGAAATGTCATATATAGTGATCTCAAATAGTGACCAAAACGCCATGCTACCAAGACCTTTGTCTTCTCTAATAGACTTGCAAAATGACCTCAATACCCTCGTCTTCATCCTAAAATAAAAACCATTTGATTTCTCTTCCCAAAACCAATCATTTAACATCTTGGGTAAAAAACTTTACCCTAATCTTGATCCATTGGACTAATTTACTTTAATCTTCAAAACTAAAGAACAAGATCAAAATTTTGAAGTAGAAGATGTGATTTTTTGAAAGAAAATTCTTCAAAGGGATTGAGGCAAATAGGGGTATCTTAAATATCACTAATAATTAGGGGGCATGTCACTGATTTGAAAGCAAAGGGGTCTCTCAAGTATTCATAACAACGTCAAAATGGGATAGCTATACCATCGGTTGGAAATCACTGTTGGTATCTCAAATATTATCCACGTAGAGAGGTTCTAAGAAACCAAAAAAAATGGTGCATATTCAAAATTTATTAATAGACCTTTGTAATTTAAAAAAATTCTTGTGAGGGCAAGTGCCCCCACTGTAAATCTGTCCCTGTTAGTGGTTGTACTACACCAAAAGCCATGATCTCGAGAGCTTGAATCTTTCTTACCATGAAAAACGAATGAAAGAAAGGAAAACAATCCTTTGTAGAAAAGAAGAAAATGAAATAAGTTGGTCCTATACTAGTATTGGAACAGTGAAAAGATATGTACATGATAGCAATGGTAGTAATACCCAATACTTCCATTTTAGTTTTTATACCATGTTTGTTTGATATTTGTTTCCTTTTTCTCTTTATGATTTCCTGTTAGTAACGTCATCTAAGTTTTCTTGCAGGCAGTAAATCTGAAAAGTTCTGAGATTTTGGATAAGCCAAACATGCAGGTGAGTTGCAACTTGCAACTGTCTGCAATATAATTTTCACTGTTCTGCTATTTCCTCTCCCTCACAATTGTCCAGTCAACAATGTGTTTTAATCAGATTTGCAATGAAGGTCGTCAAACAGCTTTGGCTGAAATCTTGGAGATATTAACCATGGTGTGTGAGATCCACAAATTGCCTTTAGCTCAGACGTGGGTTCCATGCAGACATCGTAGTGTTCTAGCGTACGGTGGTGGTGTGAAGAAGAGCTGCACAAGCTTTGATGGAAGCTGTATGGGACAAATCTGTATGTCCACAAGTGATGTAGCATTCTATGTGGTAGATGCTCACATGTGGGGTTTCCGGGATGCGTGTGCGGAGCATCACTTACAGAAGGGACAAGGAGTGGCTGGGAGGGCATTTTCGTCCCACGGGTCATGTTTCTCAAGAGATGTTACCCAGTTTAGCAAAACTGAGTACCCTTTGGTCCACTATGCGCTAATGTTTGGGTTGATGAGCTGCTTTGCTATTTGCTTACAAAGTAAACACACGGGGAGTGATGATTATATTCTAGAGTTCTTTCTCCCACCTAAGATAACAGATGATAGTGAACAACAGGCCTTATTGGATTCCCTCTTGGACACAATGACACGGAATTTCCGTAGTCTAAAGGTTGCATCTGAAAAAGAACTCGAACAGGAAAAATATGTTGAAATTATTGAAACTTCTTTTGATGAGAAACATGATTCAAAACTTGATTGTGTTGAAATATCACCCGAGAGCTTACCACAAGGGGGAGAGTTAATCCCGCCAGATTCATTGGAGCAGCATTTCACAGTGGAAAGTGATGCTTTAATGGGTGAAGAAAATTTTGTTTGTGTGGATGGAGGCCACATTGGTGTTTCTTTACCTGACAACAAAGGCATGAGAAAAACATTGGAGAGGAGGAGAGGCAAAGCTGAGAAGTCTATCAGTTTAGATGTCCTCCAACAGTATTTTTCTGGGAGTCTCAAGGATGCTGCAAAGAGCCTCGGGGGTAAGTTACTGTTGTTACTTTGTAATCTTGCTTAGATTCACATGTTCAAATCTTGATGAATTGGTAATAGGGCTTGGACCCATACCTCAGTTGGTTGACATATTGCAATGCAACCTTGAGGTCATGGGTTCTAGACATGAGTAAGAAAAAAGGAAAGATGAATTTGTATTAGTGGTTGAAATGGTATGCTCTTATCAAGATGCATGGTTTTACAGTTTGCCCGACTACCATGAAACGTATCTGTAGACAACATGGGATTTCCCGGTGGCCATCTCGCAAGATCAACAAGGTTAATCGTTCTCTCTCCAAGCTGAAGCGAGTGATCGAATCGGTACAAGGTGCTGAGGGGGCATTCAATTTGACTTCTCTTGCAACTAGTCCTCTCCCTATCGCAGTTGGTTCCATTTCTTGGCCTGTCTGCTTGAATGGACCCCAAGAACAACACTCACAGGACTCTAAGCCCTCTGAACTTCAGGGACCAAAGGAAACAGAATCATCAAGCCATAAGACACCACAAAGTGACGGGAATGGCGACACAGAAAACCAACCACTTGAAGTCGTTCACAAGCAATGTGGTTGCAGTCCAAAGTTTGATAAGGGCTCAAATTTGTCGAAATCAAGAATTGGTTTACCAGACAAGAAAACTTTGTCACCTACTTCTCATGGTTCTAGCCAAGGTTGCCCCACAAATGAAACCAACCCCTCAAAAGATCTGTTAGTTTCTTCCAATGGAGAACAAGGTTTAACTTTGGGGAGTTCTTCGGGGTTGGAACTTCAGCCAACTCGAGATCTAAATCTATCTGCCATTTACTCAATCCCTGATGCACTTATCGAAACACAACTGCAGCCACCATTTTGTGGAATGTTAATCGAGGACTCTGGAAGCTCAAAAGATTTGAGAAACCTTTGTAATTCAACAACAGAAGGGTGTCTAGATGAGCAGATACCTGATTGTAGTTGGGCAAACCATCCATCTTCTGCTCAAGCTTCTCAACAAGACATTACTCCTCCACGAACAATGCCGCATATTCCAGCTTTCCAAGACATGGGGACCATGACCATAAAGGCGACATATAGAGAAGATATTATAAGGTTTCGGTTTCCATTGACATCTGGGGTGGTTGTGTTGAAGGAGGAAGTCGGAAAAAGGCTAAAATTGGAGGTAGGTACGTTCTGTATCAAGTATCTGGATGATGATCAAGAATGGGTCTTAGTAGCATGCGACGTGGACTTGCAGGAGTGTATGGACATCTCAAAATTGTCGGGTCGGCGCATGATCAGATTGCAGGTTCATGATGTAATTGCCAACTTGGGGAGCTCTTGTGAGAGCTCAGGATAGGAGGAATAAACTATAAATCAGGTAAAAAGTTGAAGGCCTATGGTAGTACTCTTGTATATCTAGAGCAGCTCAAATTTTAGATTTTGGATTTATGATTCTGCCTTGTGCTGTAATAAATCCATTACCGACACAAAAAAAAAAGTACTCGACATATATTATTTAATTTCGAGCACTGGGTTTTTTTCGGTCGTAGTGTATATATTGTCTTTACTATGGATTATAGAAATCTAAATTTTTTCTAATGCTAAATTTGCTTATTTGTTGAACTAAGGAATAGTTTACCTAGTTAGGATTATTATTATTTTATTTTTTTATAGGATGGAGATGTTAATTTTGTAAATGATTTCTCCTTTTAGATTTTGTAAATTTTTGTAAAAATGTGGTTTTACAATGATACTAGGGGTATGTTTGATTGCATGGAAAGTGACTTTCTATGAAATTTAAAATCCATAGAAAAATTGTGATGGAAAATAGGTAAGGTTGGAAAATCAAATTCTATTGTTTGATTTTACTTGGATAAAATCATGGGAAAATTAAATGAGAAAAAAGAAAAAGGAGAGGAGGAAGAGAAAGAAAGATGAGAGAAGGGGGAGAGGAAGAAGATAAGTGGCGGTGGTGGTGGTGGCGATAGCGGCGGTGGCGACGGTGGTGATGGTGACGGAGGTAAGTGAGGAAAAAGTTGAAGGGAGAACATGGTGGTGGTGGTGGTGGCGGAGGTGAGGGATGGAGAAGGAGAAGAAGAGAGAGAGAGAGAGAGAGAGGAAAGGTGGTCGGAGATAGTGATGACGGTGACGGTGACGGCGACGATGAAGGCAACGATGATGGCGAGGTTAGTGTAATGGTGGTGGTGGTGGTGAAGAAGAAGATATGAGTGAAAAAATTGGAGATGGAAAATATGGGTGGATTTCACTTTCCCACCTATATGGGTGAGAAAGTGAAATCCATGTTTTGGTGGACTTTTTGATTGAGGTGGAAAATGAATTTCTATCTTCATGTGCAATCAAACACTTGAATAATATCATTTTTCATGGAAATTGATTTTTCACCATTTTTCCATGTGCAATCAAACATACCTTTAAAATCTTTTGCTTTGTGCTATTGAAAATAAAATTATTTTTAGGGGTACTTCATAGAGAAAAATGAGAATTTAAAAAAATGGTTTTAGAGGTTGATAGCATTGAAGACTTTCCACAGTTGTTAGCATTCCCTTTATCAGCATTGAAGACTTACATTAGGTGTTAGCATTCCCTTCATCGACATCGAAGAGAGGAAAATTATGTTTATAGCTTATTTTGAAAGTTACTTGGGAGAATAAATCAAGTAGGGCTGTCAACAGGGGCGGATTTACAGTGGGGGCACCTGCCCCCACAAGAATTTTCAAAGTTTATAGATTAATGAGCTATGTGAAAGATATTAACAACGGATAAAAACAATCCATCACTATTGACCCCCACACAAAAAAAAAAAAAAAAAAATTCACTCTTAGTTGCCCCCACAATTTTTTTTTCTACTCTTAATTGCCCCCACATGAGCAAAATCCTGGCTCCGGCTGGCCAGACAAAGTTTGATCAAATAATTATGTTTATAGCTAAATTGAAAAGTTACTTGGGAAAATAAATCAAGTAGGACTATCAATGGATTGGAATCAAAATTTGATAAAAAAATAGTCTGGATCAACGATTTGGGTTCCAATAAGGACCCAATTCAGTAAGGATCTGAATTTGATTTTCTTATGAAACATACATATCAATATGCACGGATCACACATTTCATTCCGCTTCAAGTTCGTTTAGCAATAGGAGTAGGGCTTCTCCTTATTCCAAGTATATAATTTTAGAACTTGACTTTATTTCAATTAAAAAATTAGCAAGTCGAATCAAATGATTTCAATAAAATTATATTGAATTTATGAATAATTTTTAATATATATATATATATATATATATATATATATATTTTTCATAAAAATATTAATAGAATCGTTATTTTCTAACTCCCTCTAAACTCCTATATTCGATGATGATTGGAGAAGAATTCAACTCGTTATTGTTCAGAGAGAGAAGAACTAAGCAAAGATGATGTAGAATTAGAGATCGAACACCCCTTCTCATTGCACCAAAGATCTTATCATTTCCGAAAGAAATAAAGCTAAATCTCTTTTAAATTTCAACTCAGGACTCGTGAATTCGTATAATTTCAACACCCCTTTGAGATTCTAATCAATTTTGGATCACCCGATCCGATTAAATTTGATGATCTAAATTATATTATATATTTTGTTTAAAGTATGATTTATATCTACATCAAATTATCTCTTTGTAGGTTTTAGTCAAATTAAAACATGTGAATGAATTCCCATTGGTTCAAATCTTCTAAACTCCAATAGAGACTGCAAATGGAATTAGGCCGTATTGTTTGTCTGCACGGATAAGTCTGGTCGTCTCAGAGATTCGAGACAACGACCCCCATTTTTCTTTTCTTTCCTTCTCTTTGAGTCGTTTTGTTTGTCTGCAGAGATAAGTCTAGTCCTCTCAAGATTTTAGATAGATCAACCAAGACCCCATTTTTTTCTCCTCTTTTGTACCCCAAATTCAAACTTTTGTGCTTGTGCTTGCTAATAGAGTTGACGATATTGATTGTTTTGGAATTAAGTCGGTACCGGTCTGTACTCCACTTGAACCCAAACACACGCCTACAGTACTCCCAAATAATGGGTTATTATATGAAGATTCTATCCTCACTAAACATGTCACACATCTAAAGCACTTGGGAGGACCCACACATATGTTGCATCCACTGCACTTCTTAATCTTCGAGATACGTTCCATGTAGAGGATTGGATGGATATTCCGAATTTAAAACTGATATGATAGGATGATTGATCTCCCCATATCTTCCATTGTTTTAGAAGTAATTAATCTTAATAATTCTACTATCGATTTTATTAAAAAATTAGAGAAATTTTTTTATAAAATGACACTAAGACCAAATATGCTTTATTTAACTATACGTTATACGACTAAGTCGTTTTATTTAGAGAGCTACTATTGTCACACCAACGTCTACTAATGCTGCACCAATTCCTATATAAATCACCTAAGAATTGCACACGGTTGCATTAGTAAAAATTGGTGTGGCAATAGCAACTCTCTTTACTTAATAGATTGAAAGTAAAATTGATGATGATGCTGAGATGATGGATGAGTGAGAAGATTAGGCAAAATAAAAATAAATTAAGAGAAAGCCAATTGAGATGATTTATGATTTTGACATGTTAAACGAAACTTGCAAGAAATATACAAGTTGAAATTTCTATACAAAAGAACAAAAGAAAGGTCCAAAAGAATGTGGATTGAGACGGTGAACGTAGGTATCAATACACTTTAAATGACAGCAAATGTGTTTCTACACAGAATTGAATGGATGAATGGGATTCATTTAGTAGATTCCAAATCTCTCGGATTGGGCTTTGACAATAATGAACTTGATTTCTCAATTATTCCAAATATATATATATATATATATATTACGTGTACAAAATTTAATTAAAATTAGGGTGAATTACCATTTCGTAAGCTGAAAGTGAGTTATTTATGATTCAAGCTAACTGTTCATTTTAATTACAAAAACACGAATAATCACGTTATCATTAAAAAAAATTCAAAATGGTAACGAATTTGACAGTTTTAAAGTGCTTATTTTAGAGGTTTAAATTGACTATTTGGAAATTAGCACTTTAAAAAACTCCGAATTGGTTATTATTCACATTTTGGTAATTAAAATGAATAGTGAGCCAAAATCCTAAATTTCTCAAAAGTTGATCACTTTTTCGTAAATATCCCTTTTTCTTATATCAATTTTTGTACAAATACAAATCATGTACAAACTTTTTCATATACCGTATTTTTTTTTGTATACCCAAAATCTGCGCGTCTTGACCTAGCATGAGCGTATCGTATTTCAACATTAGTGGGACATAATTAAGCCAATAGTACATTTGATGACATATTGCGAAATGGGGGTGATGGTAAATTTAAGGTAAATCGACTCTAAGAAATTGAGGAAAATAAAATAAAATTCAAGACTTTGATACTTCTTTCTTCGAAGGGTAGGTAGACTTTATCCAAGCCATTTCCAAGCGGAGAACATGCAGACACACATACACGTAATTAGCGATCATGTTCTTCCATTCAATTATGTCTAAGCTCATAGTCTACAAGAGATTACAACAAAAATAATAAATAAAATAAAACTCGAAATTTTGAATTGAAATTGAAAATTTTCTTATTTAATTATAAATTTATACATGGCTAGTAAGAAATATTTAGATATTTATAAGGTTCAAATTCATTTCTATTGTAATTCCTATTTCCTAGTACTATTCCCAAAGCTCTATGGATTTCCATTTATAAGATCCAATCACAATTCGTCGGATGTTGAATAGGTTCATAGCCCATTGTGTTATTGTCAAGCAAGAAATCGTTAGAACTCCACATTGAATCGTCGAGGGGTGACACTGGAAGGAGATGGCGAAAATCCATTAGAACCGTTAAGAGCTCATCACTTTGTCGTTGTGATTCAAGAATTCTAGTTCTTGTTCGTTCCAATTCTGTCGTGAGGTCTTCGACATGTTTTTGTAAGTGAAAAATGGCGCCCGCACTCCCATAAACGCGGTCTCGGAGTCTTGCCCTTGCTTCATACACCAAACTCTTCACTGCATCCTCCCTTTTGGTTTCCTCTACCATCTATAACCATAACAAGATAATGCATGTGTGAGAAATTTAAATTGTTAGAGCTCATAATGGGTATAAATTATATATCTAACCAATTTCTCTTATTGTACACATTAAAATTACTTATCACACACTAATTAAGGACATGGGCACATCAAATTAAGAGTTTGAAACAACTAAGGAGAGAGGTTTGAATGCCAATTCATTGATTTCTTCCTCAATCACTATCTCATCTCTCATAACCAGTCATAGAATTTGAATGGGTTCTCTTGGAAAAGTAATTGAAAATGAGGTGCAGTCATGAGAAAACAAGATGGTTATCTGCACCGCATAAACCATATATATTGCAGGCTCTATTATTATTTTAGTTCTTCCAATTAGTACTCAAAAAAATAAAAAACAATCAAAATTTGGGATCAACCCTCCAACTTGTTACGTAAATTGGATCAAACAATGCCTTTTTTCCAAGTACATCAAAAATATAAACGAAAAAAATGAAAATAGATCATCAAATCACACTCACTTGAAGCATTTTGATTACATTGCTTGAACCAAATACTTTGTGAACACCTGCAAAGTTCTCCAATTCTTCTGCGGGGAAATACGGCGCCAATGGGCAGTTATCACCACATCTGCGGCGAAGCATCCTGCATGCCGCGCATGGTTGATTAATCTTTGATTTTGCCTGCATTGGAAGGTCCATTACTAAGAGGTTTAAAATGGGGTTTAGGTGTTTAATTTGTGTAGTATATATGTTACACTGACATACATACACATATATATATAGGTGGGGAGGTGAATTAAGGTCCCTATAAAGTTAGATGAGAGAAGCTTGTTTGCTAGCTAGGGTTCTAAATTTCAAAGTTAAGTGCATGGAAGTTGGCAAGGCGGCCACTCCAAGACATATTTTGAGAAGTTGGAAGTGTTGAAAATTATGTCATCCCACCAAACAGACAGTAGGCCTCACCGTTTTCCCCAAACAACTTATAAGTTGATCCTGTACAACTAGTAGTTCGGTGCGTCGTAATGATTTCTAGCCATTCGATTCAACTTCATCATAAGTCAAGCGGTCATGTACTCATCATGACTTCAATATTGCTTGCCAAGCTACATGAAACAGATTTTCCAAAATATTATTGCTAATTGTGAAATTAAGGCTGTCGACCGATCAGTTTAGAAACAATGAGGATTTGGGTTAGAAATGTTCAGCACCCTAAGTTTTACCACACACTTTAACAAACGTTTTTTGTCCTACATGGGTTAGAAGTTTTGGAATGGGTTGATTTTTGGTGAGGATGATCTCTATGATTAGAAGATCATCCTCCCCAAAAATCAGCCCATTCTGAAATGTTTAGCCCCATGTTTACACGTTGAAAAATCGTGGACCGTCCTTTTTTTGTAAATCATTTTTGATGGGGTTAGAAGTTTTGGAATGAGCTGATTTTTGGTGAGGATGATCTCCTCACCATAGAGATCATCCTCACCAAAAATCAGCCCATTCCAAAACTTCTAACCCATGTAAGACAAAACACGTTTGTTAAAATGTGTGGTAAAGCTTAGGGTGCTGAACGGGACCCTATATATATATATATATATATGGGCGGTTCAAGGGCCATATGTAAAAACATATGAAAAAATAAAAAAATAAATAAATAAAACCATTAAATCTTAATTGTTCTTACAAATGCAATTGAGAGATTGAAAGAATTAATAAAAAGTAAGGTTCAATTTGTTTAGTCTTGATTCTTGAAAAAAGAAGGAAATCTATTCCTCAAAACAGAAGAACAAAAAAATTAGAGAAAAAAATGGACTTGTAAGCTGTACCGACAGATAAATAGTCCTGTAGTGCCGGATAAATCCACCGATATTATTATTTTAAAAATTTTACATAATTAAAAAAAAAAAATTGATTTTTCTTTTGTTTGGGGTAGGGGGACCACTCCTGCCGATATGCATCGGACCAATTCTGAATCCGATCCATTTCTTAACGAATAGGTTGACCTGATCCAATCCACTGACAGTCCTATAAATCACCATCAGTCTGATTTTTAAAGTTTAGGTGAATCAAAGAGTGAGTAAACACTCATATCTTAATGGGGCCAGAAGAATTTGACATGTGGATCGTAAATGAGATCTGGAGCTGATTAGCTACCAAACTTTCTGTAGTACAGGATCAGCAAACAGATGCCTCTGTCGACAAAACTAAATTTGGTGATTCACTGATTTTGATAGTTCAAATAGTCATGTTTAGTCATAATCAAGAGGTGGACGGGAAGAAATTAGATACCGTCCTCCCTACCTATCATACACGTTGCAGAGATATTTACGATTGTGGCCCACCAACCCATGCCTTCATCAACGACACCACTAAAGTCAAGGTCAAAAGATTGACCAAGATTCATTTAACTATATATGCTATTGCTAAAGAAAGATTATATTTTTAACATGACGGTGGTTACTATGCAAGACGTCGACAGCTTTCCAAGCTTTGATTATGATCTTTTTATTGGATGATTTTCAAAATTGGTGGGCCCACTGATTGGTGGATCTCTAGCTTTACATATTAAATGACACATGTAAAAATAAAAACCTTCTATGCCTTCGAAAATCTTTTAACATAAGTGATCTTTACTATTACAATGAGAGAAGACGGAGTAGAAGTGGTTCCACACCAGAATTTAGATTTCAAAGCTACCGTCAACATAATATTTAATTTTAATATAGTCAGGGTCATTTTTGTTAAAAACTAAGAAAATCGCAATCTCATGTCGATAAAATCACATTGAGGTAGTTTTCAAAATTATAAAAATATATTTGTATCATATAATCTTCAAATCACCTTTTATTTAATAATTTAAATTACAAATAAGCCCTTTTGATTGATGTGCGCTTCTATGATTATAAAAAGAGAGTTTATATTGAGACGTGATCTTACCCATCTCACCAAACTTTGGAGGTCGGTCTTTGCAATAGTTATAGAGAGATTTACTAGGCAGACCCATCTGTTGTAATTTTATTATAGAAGCTCCCATACTTTATCAAATTAGTTATTGGATTAACCTTTAACTTTACAATCTAGGCTAGCATGACTAACTTAAGTAAGATTTTAAATCTTACTAAAGGTTGTTGGACCCATATAGATTATGAAATTAGTAATCCAACACCACAGTCTTCTAGATTTCATTAAAAACTCAAATTCAAAATAATCCGAGAAAAAAAAATCATTTTTAAGCTTGATTGAAGGTGTTGAAAATGGTTGACTACTGAACTTTCAAATTTAAAATTTAAAATTTAAAATTAACTTTTTTTTATAATTTTTATTTTTCAAAATTTGTAGAATTTTATCCTTTATGACCTAGTGGCCTCAAATCATGTTTTTGGATGCCACTAATTGATACAGTTAGGATCCACTCCAAGAAATGTTAACTAACCAATTAACCACATCAATTTGAATTTTATGATGTGGATCCTCATCTCTAGGTTTGCTAGGTAACAAACGTCATAAAGTAAGGTTCCTCTGATGTTGTCATAACTCCAAGAGAGTTTTTATGATAAAAATTCAACAATTAAGTTAAGTATGTCGGGTAAATCTTTCATAGTTATTTTTTATAAATAACATTTTCATATATTTTATGTCTTCAACTTTATTTTTTCAAAAATATGATTATTTGCAATCAAGTTGATTGAAAGTTATTATTATTATCTTTTTTTTAAGTATATTGAAAATTTTGCTAACTTTTATTGATTTAAAAATGATTTATTTTGCATGTTTAACACTGATTCAAATAAGAGGACGTTGACATATCATGACTTTTGTGTATTGAGAGAATTCTATGATCACTAACCGCCTATGAGGTATGTGGGGATCTGAAAATAAAATAACAAAAGAATCTTTGAATGGAAAGAGGAATTCATGCATAGAGTGATTATCCATATTTTAGGTTTATTATTATTATTATTGTTTTGTGCAAGCTCTTTGATTAATTTAAAGGGTATTAGGATTTTTTTTTTTGTTTAAATGGGCTCTTGTGGGTTTGTAACTGGACTGGATAATGACACATTTATTGTAACCATGCAGTTCACATCGACTTTCTCCATGACTTCTTAAAGAAATTAACTTAAACATATGAGTCGTGATAATTTGACGCTCTTTTTTCAGATGTCACCCCCCCCCTCCCCCTTGCGTAACCCCCATCATAGAACCATAGATTCTTTACTTCGGGATACACAAAAAATAACTACCAGATCAAAGAGCATATGTGGGCATCTAAAAAAAGAGCATCAATATGGGTTAGGATCCCTCGACTCCTAAGAATGCCTCATGAAAAAAAAAAAAAAACACATGATCCAAACCCTTTAAATACAAAATCCAATGATTGAGAGTTATCTTTGAAATAAATATCTCCGAGATTTGTGTTATCAAGATACTCATAAATCTCAACCATTGGATCTTGTGATTAAAGGGTTGGGATAATCTGAGTTACCCACGTGGCATACTCAATTGACACCCTTGATGTGATATGTTCGAGAATCGTAGATCCACACTCCTCAGGATAAAGAGCTGCACTTTTGGGAAAGCACAATTTTGTATCTCGAGGAGTGCAGATGTACCACTCCGAGACATGTCACATTAGGGGTGTCGATTGAGTATGTTACATGGGTAAGTCAGATTATCATGATTTTTACTTTATTTATTTATCTATACTAATAAGTGTGTAGAGAATTTATATTATCATACCATGCTTTTTCTTATTATTATTATTATTACAATGCATCAATTATTGAAATCATATGTAACACACCAAATATTTCTTCCCTTATAATCTTCTTCTTGGGATTTCCTGTCTTTTTTTTCAATTTGTCTTTTTTCTTCTTTCTTCTGATCTTTTTCTACCTTCCTACCTTCTTTCTTCCTCTTCTATTCCACTTATTTTCCAGCTCTTTCTTCTTCTTCCTCCTTTTTTGGTTTTTTCAAATAGCTTCACCATAAATTCAGTTTTCTCATGATGATGTTTCCTTGACTTGGATTTTCATTTACATCATTATCCAAGTCTTATCCCAAGGATAATGAAGTGGCAATTAATCTACATTTATATTAAAAATTAGGTTTGGGTCACAAAGCTATCTTATTTTCTTGATTGGTAATTATGTATAGAATGATAATCAAAATGTGTGTGCGTGTCTGTGTTATGATTTTATGTTTGACACGTTACATAGGGTCAAGCTTCTTCACAGAATATTCAAATAAATTTAAAAAAAATAGAAAAATCAAATATGGGCCTAGTCAAAGATCTACAGCTCTACAGTCATCTATCGCAATCGAACAATGGTGCCACAGTGTTACCTTAATTTGGTGTTACTTAGGAAGATTGAATCATTCTTCTTACAAAGCTGAAAAAGAAAAGAAAATCTACACTTCATGAGAAAAATAAGAATATAGAGGTGGCATGTTTTTATTGCCATATAGATGTCTAACACCTATAATGTATTGTTCTTCATCCACCCAAGTTATAGTTATTGATTAATTTTTTTTTTTTTTACAACTTTGAGATAAGGAAAAAATAAAATTGCCTCTTTTGCAATGTGGAAAAGTGCTACATGGGGAGTTGCTGATTTGGGAAATTAATTTTGTGACTATTTCAAAGTTGTTGATTCAGCTACCGCGTAAAAAATCCGATCACATCCAGTGAAGAGTTCTGGAATGTTATTGCAGAAATCCATTCCATGTGCTTGACTTTTCATAGGCTAACCTCATGGGTCACCATCTGGGTAGGAGTTAAATTCAAATCATTTGGAAAATGGAGACTAAGAAGTAATAAAAGAAAAAAGTGCAAGACTTTTTATTTCTAGTAAAGGTTGATGGGCCAGTTTATTTTCCTTCAATGGAGGCTTCGATTGAAAGAAATGTTGAAGAACTCTTTGTCTCTTTTTAACTTTTTTCATTCTTGCTGGTAAGACATCTCATCACCAGTTGACACCCCTAATTACTTGGAAAGACCTCCATAGTACCTCTAACTATTGGGTCCAACCTTTAACCCACAAGGGAGGGAATCAAAGGGATTGGATGCCACAGATCCAGATGAGACAAAGTTGGAGAGGTATCTGTCAATTTCACTCTAACTCTCAAATCAGTAATAGAACAAGTACAAGTATTAGTCAACATCACATACCATCGAGATATACCTGAAGCATCTATGGTTCCTACACATTTCCACCTCAAGAAAGTGATATATGAGGTACAATATTAAGGTCACTCGAACACGGCTCTATTTATTTTTAAAATTTACATGTTAATTCCCAAGAATTTAATTCAATTTAATTTAATCACGACTATTAATTTCCATGATTGACGGGTTGGATGATTCCCAGTGTCACCAGTGTTACACTGGCACTTTTGATTTTCAAGTTTTTGCTAATGTTTACGCGCCAACGTGACATTCCTAAGCACTTGTCATATACATATGGATGAATCAGTTTTTCCTTAAAAAAATTCCTTACATGATATATCATCATCTTGTACTCAAGTAACTTGGGTGGCTAACAAAATTTTAAGTTCCCTACATGTGCTGCAAGTTACTAGAATAACCACAAAGATAATGTTTGAATGACTTGCCAACATATTAGATTTCTGGTAGTTTTTATACCACTTTTAATTATGTTAGTGTGGAGTCTGATGGTACTAGTCAATAATGAGGTACTTTTAATCAATCCATGCCTATTGTTAATCAATCTACGCGTTTTTCTAAGGGTATTTCTATAATATCAATAGTTTATGTAAAATCCTAATTCGTTAGGAGTTTTTATTTATAAGAGCTTTCTACGAGAGAAACATAGTAATTTCCTTTTGGCCATTGAACATAGTGGAATCGATGTGACTCCCCAATTTTTACTTGATTTAGGGTTTTCCTCGTAAATCTTATGTTGTGGTTGATTGTTCTCGTTTAATTTATTTCTTGATCAATCACTCCGATGATTTCGCATCTTGGTTTGAAAGTTTGGGAGTTTCCCAACATTTTGGACATCTTAATACTTAGCACTCATGTCACATGCTAACCCATGGCACAAAGTCACTGTCCATACTCTAGTCATCGCGACCTATTGCTCAAACAATGCTTGTCCATACTCTAGTCGACTCGAACCTTATATTTATGTTAATCTAGAGGCGACACAAGTCCAGTTGAAGAAAGAAAAAAAGGAAAAATTACTTAAAGGACACTGGAGGAAGGATTTATTTTTAAATAGTCCCTAAGTTTTGTACGATAACTTGATAGGACATTTAGTAAACTTTTTATTTTGTAATGGTCCTCACCGTTTTTTTTGACTTATTGTCGAGTTCATCATTTTTTATTTATTGTCAAACTTGACAAGTGTAGAGTAGGGGTGTCAATGGGTCGGGTCCGGTTTAGTTCCTAAGAAACTTAGAACCATAACCATTATATTTAGTTCAGTTCCAATTATTGTCGATTCCTAATCTGGTTCCAAAAAAATAGGACCGGAACCACAAAAAATCACGGGTTTCCATTGGTTTCGATTCTCAAAAATCGAATGAGAAAAAATTATTTCAAAGCATTATACAAAAAAATTAACATACTATCAACAAAATTATTAACATAATTATAATTTGTTATACTAAAGATAAAATTTAATAATTTTTTTCAAAAATAAAAATTTATCTTTGTTAAAAGTAATACATTTTTGGAAGAGTACTCATTTTAAGACACAATCGATGATTTAAATGAAAAATTGAAGAATTTTATATAATAAGCATTTATTTTGAAATAAAAAAAATATCTTAAATCATCTATAACATAGAAAGAAATGACAAAATAAATTGGTTCCAGGTACCTGCGGGTGCCCCTTGGACAGACCTAACGATTCCAGTTCCTATCAATTCGATTCCATTTTAGACCCAGCTCCAATCGGTTCCAGTAAAAAGGGATCCGGAATTGAGGTTTTCAGTTATGGTTCTGTTTCGGTTAAATAGGTACCCATTGATACCTCTAGTGTCGAGTTCACAATTTTTATTGTCGAACACACCACTATTTACTGTGATATTCACCACTTTTTAAATAAAAAGTTGTGAACTTGACACTAGTAAAACCCACCCATTTTCAATTTTCAAGTTTTTTCAACTAAAATACATGAAAAAATCGATTAAAAACTTGAGATAACCACTTGTTTAGATGATTTCAACCCAAAAGAACCATTCTTGATCGATTTTCATTTAAAACTAAGAAAAAGAAGAAAAAAGTGAAAAAAAATCCCTTGAAAATGGCTTCTTCTTCCTCCTTAAATCGTTTCCTACCGAATAGAGTCTCCAAATCTTGATAGAGATGCCAAAAAACCATTTTATTTTTTATATTTATGAAAACGATGATTTCCAACAGTTGGGATATTCAATAGCGAGAAATGTGGGAGATGAGGTCCAGGGACTGTTAAGAAAAGAAAAGTTTAAATGTACTTTTAACAGATCGCCTAAAACTTGGGAGTTATTTATAAAAAAATCCCTCTGTCCAAGGTCCTTTTAAGTAATTTTTTCATGAAAAAATGTTATACCCCTAGTCAAGAAAAGGCCGTGATGTCAAAATTGGAATAAACAGAAAGAAAGAATCATCTCCAGCACACTTACATTTTCAGAAGGATTGAGACAAGGGTGAATTACCATTTAGCGAGCTGAATTTGATGAATTTACTATTCCGGCTCACTGTTAATTTTAATTACCAAAACGTGAACTATAACAAATATGGAGGTTTTAAAGTGATTATTTCGCAGGTTTAAAGTGACTGACCTCCCAATTCGTTACCCTTCACATTTTAGTAATTGAAGTGAACAGTGAGCCAGAAACTTTTTCGTAAATATACCTTGAGACAATTCTGAAAATCAATATCTGAAGTTTCTTTTTTAATTTTTCACAACAAAGTTCTGTTTTCATCTCTGCCACATCCACATTGAACAAAGTTTTCGATCATGATAAGAGATTTAAAATTTAAAAAAAAAATTCCTCTCTCTCTCTCTTTCTACTTGTTGGCGGTTAAAAAAATTATGGTAGTTGAAAAATATTTTATTGTGATTGAATTTGTGGAGAGTCATTTTAACTAGTTTGGTTAGAATGAGATCCCTTGAATAGACAAAATTACTTTCCACAATAAAATGCCAAGCAGATATGCCAATTTGTGTTGGAGTTGCTCTTAGGCCATATATTAAAGGCAAAGGTGAACAGAGAAGGGGATGGAGGAATTACTGACTACATTTTCATTAAAGCATCTCAACATGGTTCACTTAATTACAAGCTTGGAAGTTAGAAACAACATAAACCATAAACGAATTTCCAATAACAATGTTTGGTGAAAGAAAGCTACAGTTACATGATCACAAGTTACCTACAGAAGCTGCTCTAAACTTGATTATTTCCTTGGCGTGGGAGATTTCCGTGAACATAGATCATTGAATTGTATCCCAAACTACAAGAACTGCTGGTTTGGTGTTTCACCTGTCAGAGACCAAATATTCATTCAATCAATCAAGGATTGGGTACTCTCGCTATTCTCACCATGAAAATCTGGAAGATCAGAACTGACGGAGAATGTGAACCATTTTTTCTTCTCCATGTACCTCAGACATGGCTGCATAACAAGCCCAATCAGCACAGCTAGGAGGCTTACAACCATGACCTTAAGAGACGCAAGAGCCAAAACCACACAAATCAATATGGTTGGAGGAATACACATTAAAATGGCTCCAACTGTTCCAACCGGTATCTTGTAAGGCCGTGAGGCTGCCGGGTACTTCATCCTTAATTTCACAAATGCTATAAACTCCAAAATCATTCCGAAACAATACAAGAAGTTCTCTGCTGCTACAATCTCTTGAAAGCTCAGCCACGACAACAAAATCACACCCGAAGCAGAGAACAAGATCCCAATAAGTGGGGTTCCATAACGGGATCGTTTGCTAAAGAATGCGGGAAGCATCCCACGTTCTGCCATCCCTAAAAGTTGGAAAGAGTCGCTACTCATCTCGGCCACAAACATCCCCATATTTGACAGTGCAGAAGCCCCTTGAACCCACCATCGCAACCAGACTCCACCAAGCATTTTAGCTATATCGGAAAAATACCCATCGGTCCACAAGTCACGATCGAGTGGAATGGCTCCGGTACCAATCAAAAGGGGAAAAAAGTACCCAAAAACGACTAAGATTAAAGCATAAAAGAGAGCTTTTGGGAGAGTTTTCTTTGGATTGTCCACCTCTCCTGCAAGAGTACTAATTGAATCCCAGTAGTTCAGATTCCAGAACAGAGTGTTTAAGTACAAACCCCAGTCTACCTTGTGCAGGTTTACGACAAACCATCGTGAAGGATCCAATTTAGGGATCGATATAAGTCCCATAAACACAAAAGGCAGGATTGAGAACACCCCTAAAACCACAGCCACCCAACCGACTATAGTTAAACCCCGGTAGTTCATGTAAGTGAGAGCCACCGTCAAGAACAACACCGATATAACCCTAGGAAAGCCACCACCTAATGCCGGGATTGCTGATTTCAAGTAGTCTAGAAATAAAACAGGGTATAAAGCATTATCAATAACCCCACTCAGCCATTTCATCCAACCTTGTTGGAAACCCCAATAAGGGCCTATTGCCGACGAGACCCAAACCACATATCCTCCATTTTCCGGGAACATTGTACCCATTTCTGCAGTTATAAGGGCTTCTGGGACACTCCATATGAATGGGAAGACCAGAAACCCAAGAAGAGCAAGAAGGGGGCCAGCCGCTTGAACACTATCCTCAACACCAAATGGTCCCCCAGATACCTCATAGAAGATGAGGAAAACAAGGGGTATAACTGAAACCTTGTTGAATGTCTCCATCCTTGGAAGAGCTCCCTCCCCAAAAGTTGCATATTCTGCACCACTGCACTCCGGCATTGGAACAAAACTTTGCTTATTTTTTGTGTACCTCGATTTCTGTGTGCAACAACAAATCCTCACCACGATCAAAATGGGGTCTTCCCCCAAACAATACTTATCTGTTGTGTACCTAAACTATACAAGCCAAACCGAATTTCGACTAAACAAAATTGGAATTTCTCATATTGGAAGAACATTCATATAGAAGAAA
Organism: Akebia trifoliata; assembly: GCF_017979445.1. NCBI lineage: Eukaryota > Viridiplantae > Streptophyta > Magnoliopsida > Ranunculales > Lardizabalaceae > Akebia > Akebia trifoliata. Next base: position 10,843,917 of record NC_141385.1, on the reverse strand, counting down.
ATTAAAAAAACAAAAAAGAAACATAATGTACTAAAACAGAAGACTTGCTTGATTGATTGCTAGTATCCTCAATTTCTTCATACAAGATTAAATACTTACCACAGTATAAAAAATGAAATTTCTCAGATTCCAAAGACCAATACAGAGCAAAAATACAAAAAATATAAAAAATACAAAACATGGAAGAATCATTGATTAATATTTATATTTGGTTGTTCAAGTTGTTTGGCGACTACAATATTTTTTATAAATATTTGGTAAGGTGTTTATGATGATGATGCACTTCAATTTGTTACTAACCTCTTAACATGGTAAAGTGTGTCTTTTCAGATCATGAACAGGGGAGGGAAATATAATAACAGAGGAACCCAGTTAAGAATGGACTGACCATTTAAAGGTAAAATGGATGATTAGTAATGGTAGCTCTCCATTGTTGGGGTTTGGACTTTAGCTTGTATAACGAGGAATGGGCAATGAAGAAAAGGTAACTGAATGTTAAATTTCACCACCACATAGGAAGATCGAGCTGTCAAAAACAAAAGAATGAACGGTGAGAAAAAATGTGTTATGGATTGTAGAGCTTAAACTACATATACCTATTGCTTTCTTTTATAGCATATGCGTACCCAATTTCACTTTAAAATCCTATGATGGGTTGCCTACGTACTTAAACGTATAAAAAGTTCCCACGATAGAACTTGTAGGTGAATTTTTTTGAAACATATTTAACTCTTCATTGAACTGTGATCATTTCTCTTAACCAGATGAAGTTTGACTAAACCAATCCAAACCATTTATCTGTTAAGTGGCTCTCATGAGTTTGGATGGCCGAAAGTGCTATTGCAATAACCATCGCAGTTCCAAATATCTGACAAGGATTTGTTTTGCGTATGGAAAGAAAATATCCAAAACCTGAGCCTACAGTTCCAAATAGAATCATTGGGGAAAGTGAATTCATGTTATGAACCTAAATGGTGGAGACAAATTTGTTTTCTGCCACCTTAAGAGTTGTAACTTATACAATAAGACGTCGATTGCTTTGAACATGTCACACGAAAGCAAATGTTATTTTGAAAAGGAGTAGATGATTGATGACGGTGATGAGAGTCCATCAGAATTTTGCTCATCCACTACGCAACAAACTTTTTGATCTCTTGTTGGCTGTAGTAGCTTGTGGGAAGCTAGGGTTCATGACACTTTCCAATGCCTTATAAAGCGTTTGCTTGCCTTCACATGCGTTCTTCCGATCTAGGCTATGTCGTCAATGAACGAAGACTGCACTTTGTATGCATTTGATTGCCTTTTCGGATGCTTATTGGCTCCCTGGCACATCTTTAGAAATAGTTAATTGTCCTCTCTAGTGCTATTCCACCAGCGAGTGATAACACATCCGGAAGAATCTATGCTTCTCAAATGCTTGTTTGTTTTTTCAGACACATATCAGCTCCTTGGCATACATCTTTGTAATAATTGCTTTCCTTCTCATGTATTATTCCACCACTAGGCGATGCCATTTCAAGGTAAGGCCGCCTATTGGCAATAGTGCCAACATGAAAAGTTCACCTTTCTCATGGAATTTAATTGTTTTTTAAACTCTTATTCACCTTCAGTCATTGTCATTGTCATTTTTTATGCAGCATGGGAGGGAAGAAGATGAAATAAGGGGTGGGGCAGGGAAACTAGTTTGGGACCAGGTTAAGGATTTTGGCTACAAGAGGATTACCATAAAAGTTAAGGGTAAACCCAAAGGGGTTTGGGTGGCAGGATTTAATTGAGACGTTTTGCAATTATAGTTAGAGACTTAGGTTTATAAGGTGAAGGAAATGGTTTAGAATTGAGGTTTGTAGTCACAAATGTAGTGACTGGTGAACCGCTTATTCTTCTTCCGTGAAGATTCAGACAAAACCTGCTGCGGGGACCCCTACACACATCACGACACACTCTTATTGAGGAGCTCCTAAGGGCGGAAACTTGAGTTCCTGTAGCTTACAGGAAAAAACCGTACGAAACCCCGGACTGCTAGTCTCTGGCTTTTTAATAAAAAATTCGGGGTTTATAAAATTGTTCCAATTCTACACAGGTCCTTACAAGTGGAATTTGAGTTTAAGCCGAAAATACAAGGTTTATAGCACTTTTTCAGTTTGCAACCGGATGTCAGGGGCTCGAACGATAACGGTCAAAATAGTTACTTAAGGTAGCTTGCTCCTAAAAACAGGAATGAGACAACCCCGGAGAACCTCCTAATGATTATGTTAGGAATTCAAGACAATCTAGAAATCAAGAATCAATCATTCAAGATTTCATCAAAATCAAGAAAATAGAGTTTTATGGGTTAGATTTTTTTTTTTTAAAAGAAAAAACCTTGTTTATGTATAGGTGCTTAAACAAAAAGAAAAGATGATAGATTTACCTTGGAATCACCCAAATGATTTTCATGTCACCAAGTTGAATGCACCAACATTCAAACAAGAAAAACAAAAACTTCTGCAATTTTTTTATTCATTATTCAAAATCTCCCTATAACAATCTATAACATTGCTCAAATAGGAAAAAAAACAGATTCCTAAAACCAAGAAGACTTCTAATTTGGCTCTACCTTGTATTCCATGTGACATCATGATTTACAATAGGGAATGTGTGCCACAAATGTCGCCATAAACCTTTGCACCATGCAGAGAACTAATATAGATGGTATAAAATGAATAGATCCACATGTATGCCATAGGGAGTAACCATGCGTAAGGTGACAGAGCACACATTGGGGAGACAAAGAAGATATAGGCCTACAGGCCATTATAGTCCATGTAATTGGGAATTCGGACCTTTAATGTAAGAATTCATCACAACCTCTGTTTTTTAGAATGAGAACCGTGCATTTAAATCATTTACTATCTATTTTGCCTACAAAAAAAGAATTCTCTCACAAAACAAAAAGACCCAATCCAACCCTAATCCTCATTTTCCTACTCACAATAAAGAAAATCTCTCTCATACCGTCTATTTTGTAAACTATTTCACTTTCCAGATTAAAACTCGTCACAAATAATTGCAGAAACAAATATAGTTAGCCCTTTGTTGATCTAGCACACTAATCTCACAAATGTAAAACCCTAATCACCCTACCTACCAAAATTTCAACAATTCAATTAAACAGAAAATTAACATAAAAATTTATCAAGAAAGAAACAAATACAGATAAATCGAAGCTATGCCCACTGTTTCGCAAACTTTAAAAAAAAAAAAATATATATATATATATATATATATATATATATATATTAAATAAATCAAAGAAGAAGATCCAGAGATTTTTCAGGATCAAATATAATTTTAAAAAAAAAATGCACCAGAGAGATGAAATACTATAAACAGAGCTTGAGAGATGAAAACGGATAATAGGAGTCGGAAATGGAGATCTTACCGGAATCTGACACACCGTTATCGAGATAGTTTACGGTCGCCGGAAAATGTCGTCTTCATTGATTCTACTCCTGCGTTTCTGCAAAGAAAATGTCGCTCTCAGCTATCTCAGGGTCTCTTAATGTGTGCCACAAAGATTGGAAAAAGGAAATAAAAAATGGTTTTTTTTTTGGAAAATCTGAATTTTTCCCAAAAAAAATTTTCCGCCCCCCAACTACTTTTCCATTTAAGAAAAAATTTGGTTTAATGGGTCGGTTTCATTAAATTTTATCTGATCTAATTTATATTGATTCCAATTCCAATTCTCAAATTAATGGAATCACAATTTGAATGATCAAAAAATTTCTTCTATGAACAATTCCGTTACTTGACTTCTCTCAAGTCTAGCTCTCAACCAGTTCAATTTGAAGAAATTCAACTCTAATAGATTCAAATAAAAAGATATCCAAAATTAAAATTTTTTATTTTGAATTTTAATTCAGTCCCCAATTTAATGGGTACCCATGACATTCCTATAGTGCTTATGTTATTCTCTCATTCTCTAGTGGTTTGGTAGGGGAAAAAACTTCAAATTCACAAATAAATTAGGAATTTTCATTTTGCCTTATAATTTTTTCTCAAGAAATTTATTTTTCTGTAAAGAAAATGTTTTTCCACACCGTCGTAACGCTCCTTGAAAAGAAAAGTGTAATAAAGGTGCTGGTACGGTACCCTGCTTGTTGACACATTCCAAATGCGTGGGACACCTGTCGTACCATAAATGGTTTGCCTCACATTACTTTCTTTAGTGGACCACATTATTTAATTTTTTCCGAAATCACAATTTTTTCTTGAAATTAATCGTGATGGGCTGACACAAAGAGAGACACAAGGGTAATAAAAACTCGTGGTATCGTGCACATTATACTAGATGTTTTTCTATGAGAAACGAATAAAAAATATTTACGGTTATGGGCGCGCTACCACATCATTTTTGTCACTTTTGTGTCTCCATTTGTGTCATTCCAACATTTTTCTACATTAAATCTTCGTGCTAATGTTAGGACTCAGAATCGAATCCTCTGTAGTACTTTTATTTTGTGATTTTCTAAAGTTTATTTCAATGGTTGAGGGAGTGCCACGTAATAAAAATATAAAAATTCATTGGTTATTTTTTCAAAACTGATCCGTACGATGATCTACATATGCATGAGGTGTTGGTTTTTCTTTTAAAACCTGTAATTCTATTATATTTACAACTTATTACAAGAAAATATTGGAAGAGTACTACAGAGGATCCCCAGTCACTGATGTCGTTAGGGTGTCTCTATCAAAATATAAGTGGTGTGACTTTAATGCGAAGATTCTATTGACATGAAAAAAAGGGCAGAGCTAGTAAAGAACCAATAGGGACAATTGCCCCCACAAAACTTTAAGACACCCCTATATTTTCAACTAATTACATGTCCTATTTGTCCTTACTCCATCATCTCTCTCCCCATTTGCCCCCACATCCTCCCCTCTCCTTCAATTTTTTGTTAATGGCATTGCCTCTTGATCGGGCCTTCTCATATACTAATTTGAAATTACCTAAATATCATTTTCTTCAACTTCTAACTAAAAATCTCTGAATTTCTCTCTAAAATCATTCATCTTCAAGTTCTTCAACTATACAACTAACCATAGTTTGCCCCCACTACAAGAAAATCTTGGCTCCGCCCCTGTTGGCCTGTCAACTTTTACTTACGATACACCATTCTTTTAGAAATTAAATGGTGGGATTTTTTTCAAAATGTGTGCAACTTATGTTTAAATTCCGATTTCAGTACATTGTTCATTTTAATTCCCAAAACATGTTTTTCAAGTGAATTCGTCACTTTTATAATTGATGAATTCGCTGATTTGTCTATGTATTTGTAGATATTAAAAGTGACTAACTCACAAGTTCATAGGTCATAAAAATGACGAATGCATGTTTTGAAAATTAAAATGAACAGTGTACCAAACTCGGAATTTCATCATATTCAAAGCATGAAATGAAAATTCTTCCTAAGTAAAATTTGGTATGTTAATAGAAGCTCTCTTTCATTTATTTTGTTTTAGTTATGCAATTTTGTGTGAATGTCATGGATATCCCTTTATATTCATAAAAAGAATTCTAAGATTGATTTAAAACCTTACTAAGGATTGTTTGGCCCGCATGGACTGCCAATATGACTATCCAATACTCCAGCTCTCTAGACTCTACTAACATGTCTCTTTGACTTCGGTCTCCTTTTATAAATCAATGAAAAATGATCTAAAATCCTTTCATTTTTTGTTTTTTTTCAAATAGTCATCTTCCACCTCTTGATTATGATGATGTTATGGTGATGATGATCATTGTTGTCGTCATCATCATCGACATCGTCGTCATCATCTTATTCAGGAGGTTGAAGATGACCATTTGGAAAGAAAAATCGAGGGATTTTAGATCATTTTTCATTAGTCTATAAGAGAAGACTAAGGTCAAGGGACATGTGACTTGTTTGAAAATGTGAGTCATAGGTTTGATAAGAAAAATAAAAGATCAATTTCATTAGTACACGAGATCAAGACTGAGGTCAAGGGGCATGCCGTCTTCGTCGTCATCAGCCTCATCATCATTCATCGTCTCGTCATTGTTATCATCGTCATCATCTTATTCAAGAGGTTGAAGAGGACTGGTTTTGGAAAGAAAAATAAAGAATTAAAAATCATTTTTAGCAGTCTATAAGAGAAGATTGGGGTCAAGGGACTTGTGACTTGTCTGAAAATATGAGGTATCTCAAAGTACTTTAGAAAATAAAAATAAAGGGTTTTTTTTAAATCAATTTTCATTAAAATACAAGACTTGAGGGTAAGTCACTAGTTTGAAAATAGGAAAAACTACTTAAAAGGAACCCGGAGGAGGGGTTTCTTTTAAATACTCCCTAAGTTTTGGATGGTAACTTGATAATCTATTAAATAAACTTTTTATTTATTAATGTTTTTGAAATACCCAAACTACCATTTTTCTCTTCTTCACATACTTTAGTTTTCCAATCAGGATTGTAATTATTTCTGATAATTTTTTATCGTGAATGACAAGTGAAAACATTATACTTTTAATTTTGAACATTTAGACGTATTTTTTTTATTTTTCAAAGATTTATAACAAAAAATGAATAACGAAGTTGAGATTCTAAAATTTGTTTACAATGCCGAGCTCACCGCCTTCTATAGTTAAATTTGACAATTTTTAAAAAATGTCAAAGTCAACAATAAAAAATAATCTCAACATTGTAAATGTAATCAAGATTTTTTATTTTTTCGACTACAATACCAGATAGATCCTCTCTAAATACCTAAAAAGCATATATTTTAGTTGTGAAATTGACAATTAGATCAAAAGTTACGATGAAATCTTCAAAAAAATTATAATCTTAACTTCATATTTTATTATAAATCTTTGAAATAAATCGAAAATACATCTAAATGTTCAAAATAAAAAATATATCACTCTCCCTTCATCATTCATGGCTAAAAATAGTCAGAATTGATCTCAATCATCATTGGAAAACCTAAGTACGTGAAAAAGATGAGAAAAAGTAGGTTGGGTATTTCAAAACATTAGAAGGTGAGATGAGGTTGAGGGACCATTAAGAAAAGAAAGGTTTACTAAATGGACTACAAAACTACATTCCAAAACTTAGGAACTATTTAAAAAGAAATCCCTCCGCCGGGATCATTTAAGTAATTTTCCCTTGAAAATAACATGGGTATTTCAAATATTCACAAAAATTCAGAGACGAAAAAAATCTGACTATTTTTTCTATTGACGTGTCGTCACGTTGTAGAGAGTTAATGCCAACGCTCTTTAGTAAGAGGGTGGGGCTACCATTTCTCTTGTCAAAAACATTAATTTCCAACCATTAACTTAAAATTATTAAAATTCATCTTTCACATGGTCTATGATGTAAGGTATAAGAATTCTTTGGTTCATGATATTCTGATTTTCCATAACTTATGGTAGTTGCTTTTAAGAGTCCACCGGTGAAAAACAGTTAATTTTTGTGTTGAGAAAGAAAAACACTCACCGAAATTGATCATAGGAAGTTACAAAAAAGGGAAAATTACTTAAAGGATCCTAACGGAAGGATTTATTTCTAAATAGTCCTTAAGTTTTGCGTGGTAGCCTGATAGGACATGTAGTAAACTTTTTTTATCTCTTAATGGTCTACATTATTGGTGAACTCACCATTTTTTTTATTTATTATCGAGTTCACCACTTTTTATTTATGGTCAAACTCGACACTTTTTTATTTATTGTCGAGTTCACAATTTTTATTGTCGAACTCACCACTATTTATTTTTGAGTTCACCACTTTTTACTTATTGTTGAGCTTGACATTTTTTATTTATTGTCTAGTTCACCAGTTTTTGACAATCAATAAAATGGCGAATTCGACACTGGTAAAATCCACCCATTTTAATTTTCGAGTTTTTTTTACTAAAATACATGGAAAGATCGACTAAAAATTTGAGATAACTACTTGTTTAGATGTTTCAACCTTCTTGATCGATTTTCATTCAAAAACTATGAAAAAAATCATAGTTTTTTACATACATTTTTTAAATATTTGTAAAACCCTTGAAAATGGCTTATTCTTCCTTCTTAAATTCTTTCCAATGGAATGGAATCTCCGAAACTTGATTGAAATGCCAAAAAACCAATTTTTTGGATGAAAATGATGACTTCGAATAGTTAGGGCATTCATTCGTGACAAATGTGGAAGATGAGGTCAAGAGACTGTTAAGAAAAGAAAAGTTTACTAAATGGACTATTAAGAGACCACCCAAAACTTAGGGAATATTTAGAAAAAAAGTCCCTCCATCAGGGTCCTTTTAAATAATTCTCCCTAAAAAAATAAAGTCATAATTTCCTTTTTTTTCGACAACAGCAGCTTTAGTTGAAGCATTGGTTAGGATGGTTAGGATCATTTTCGTTAAATATTAGGCGTTGTGTTTAAAAAATAGGGGTGAAATACTCGTTTCAATTAGATGGAGTCCGAAACGCTCATTCTTGATTTTGAGGAAGGCAAAACACTAACAAGTCCTATATCAAAAATCAGCTTTGTGATTCTTTCTATTGAACTGTCCCTGGTGATTTTTAGAGTTGTCGTTGGAAGGGATAAGACCCAAAATCAAAAATCCATCATGATCTAAAAACTTTGGATTGAGATCGAGGATTTTGGGTTCCAACAAAAACCTGATTTCACAAGGATCCAATTTTTTAACTCACTAGATTGATTTTGGGTCTGCAATATCCTAATCTGATGAGCGATTCCATAATATGCAAGAAAATATCAATTTTCAATCAGATAGTATCGGAACATTACATTTAAAATCAAAATATTTTAGAAACTTAGAATATTAGATGCAACAGGGATTTGGATTGAATCAGAGTATGCAATAAATAAATAAAGTTCTTATCGTATAAAAAATAACAATTAAAAAAAACTATTTTAGGCAAAAATGTCAATGATTATCGAGTTTTAAACCAATGATGAAATATCCAAAAAAAATTATGTCGACCGCCTTCACTAAATGCTCGACAGCTTCTGAATGTGTTTCTGGACCCCAAAACAGGACTCCCCGAATGCCATCACTAAACTGTTAATGCCACACTCGCTGTTCTTATACAAGTGATTCAAAGAGAAGCTATTCCATAAAAGCGTTTCTACAGCAAACAAAACTACACGAAACGAGGCCTTATCCTACATCAAGTTAACCTACAAATGATGATATTAACATTTCAGAAACTCGTGTATCAGTGTGTACATATCAACATAATATTACAACATGCACTAAAATTGAAAAGCAAGCAAAATAATTCGGTTTCCTCTTTTCTGTGGTAGACAACTTGGGACACATAATCATTGGGTACCATCGAGGATTTAAAAGTTGCTTTATAATACAAAAGGGTGAGAATTTAAATGTGGCTTTATAATACAAGTGGATTGATCGCACACGAAAACAGGTTCCACCTTGCACCATCCTTCTTTAAGATTGAACCCTGTGTTTGTACTTGGTTCTAAGATTGGACAGTCTTCTCTGTAGGAGCAATTTCTCATCCCTCCTCCCCATTTTGTCTAAGTAGAAAACTAGCTTCTTGAGAGTTACCATCACCTCCTCACTCTCTATTCCCAACTCTTTTTCTTGAATGATCAAAATCCTCTTCAGCAGGGTTAGTAACTTCGCATCATCCTTCCCTAGTCTGGTTTGAATGGACACCAAACAGTCGAGAGCTTCGCCTGCCAAAAAAACACAAAGCACCAACATTAATAGTTAATCAGATATATTTGAATCCTTCCAGGAACTGATTTAGGAAATATTATAACCGAACCCTGTGTTTGACAACCAAAAGGAATCATTTAAATGAAAGTGGTTTAGTTCTGCTTGGGTTCTGAACTGCAAAGGCTTACTGCCATTTTGTCAAATTTTAGTTCCGAGGAAATGAGGCCCCGTTTGGATAGAAAGTATCTTGTGTAAAGTAGGAAGTAGTTTTCTTTTGTTTTTTAAAAGGTTGAAATTTTTACTTTTAAAAAATAGTTATTTTAAATTAATCCAAACAAACTTCAACTTTCAGAAGTTTTAAAAAAAAGTTACATTTTAAAATGTGTGCCATAGACATTCACACATATTGTCCCTGTATTAATGAGAACTTGAATTGGTAGCACCAAACCTGAATCAAAGAGTTATGTTCTTTAATTTGTATATATTTTAATTTTTCACCAAGTGGTTACTGTTGTCAGTTTGGTATAACATACAAGCCATAGCCCACCTAAGGAGTTGTATGAGGCATGGACATGGACATGGACAGCCCCAACTCATGAACACATTTGGTGTCACAAACATACCCTGTGAATTACGTTGAATATTAACATAATCACATAAACCACATTCATATGATTTTCTGAGCAAAGAAAACCACACGAGATATTTAACATTTTCTGTTTTTTTAAGACTACATAAAATCAATTTCTTGTGAGAATAGTTTTTGTAAATTTGAAAGCACAGCGCTCCAAAAACATTCACTATGTTCTTCATCCCTTTCTTTTCAAAACTTCAAAAATATCAAAGATTTTGAAAATTTGGAGGCATTTATGGCAGACAGCAAGCCTGAGGTGAAGTGAGGTTTACCATCTAGTTGCAAAGCCATTCTCTTTTAGAGATTCCTTTAAACTCTCATATAAACAACTTAAAAAAAATGGGATTCATGTCACCGATCTGCCCTATAACAAACCAAACTTACATGATAAAACAGACTTACCAACTAAGATAGATTCTTTTCCAAATGCCTCCTCACGGATGCGAACAGCCTCCAGTGCAAGACCCTCGGCTTCTTCATCTCGTTTCAAATGGTAGAGTGTGACTGCAAGGTGTAGCATCGGTACGGTGATAGATTGATCTTGCAACTTGACATCCTTCTTCATGATCTGTAAACATGTCCTTAGTAAGCGCTCAGCCTCCACGAAATTCTTTGAACGTGAATAAGATGTGGCAAGATTTAAAAGGTGGGTCACCGAACTGGGATGCTCACTTCCTTTATGCTTCTCAATGATCAGCAAACACTCCCCCAATAATTCTCGGCCCTCACGTTCTCTATGAGAAACCACAATACACAAATACAGTGAGATGTCCAGAACAAATGTGACAAAAAAATAAAACAAGAGAGCTTCTGTTGCTACACCAACTTTTACTAATGCCACCCCAAGATGTGAGCTAATTATTTGGTGATTTACATATGAATTGGGGTGGCATTAGCAGAAGTTGGTGTGGCAATAGAATCTCTCTAAAATAAACAGATGGTTTAAATTATTTATAATTGTTAGCTAAAAACAGATAGTCAGGAGATGATATAGAGAATGCCCACTAATCAATAATCCATTTCTGCTTAGGTAGGTAAGTTGGCAAGTTCATGCATTTTACACGAATAAATTACCACAATGACAACAGAGCAATTGAAGCCTCAACACATAAACATAAAGCACAAAGAACATGTATAGTTTATTTAAGCACATTGACATCTCATAACCTAATACTGAGTCTCCATTAGATATAGGAATTAAATCTCTACCTTCCTGCAATATGAAGTAACTCTGCCAAGTCTATCCTAATCTTCTCCACAAATTCATCATCTAAAGCCATGTATTTTGAATCGTTAATAACCTGAAGACCTTTCTTGTATAATTGAATAGCTTCATCCAGGTCTCCTGAAAAGACAAGTATGAGAATCACATAAGATGTTGAAAATGATTGAATACATGAATTTTATGGCTAACAAACTATGTTTAAGTATAACCAAGATCTTTACATTATAAATATAATGAACCTGATTTTCTTGTGATACACAATGCACATGCCTCATTAAAGAAATAACACGCTTGTATTGCACAAGAGCAAAACCATATCATAAAAATCCAAATGCTTTAATGAACAAACTTTTTGACAGTCACATACCATAACTTTGTTAAATACTCAAAATTAGAAAGGTTAGTCAAACTGTTGATGTTGGACTGATTTTTTGGACCCAATGCAATACAAGAGGTGGCCAGCCTATAGGATGGTCCAGAACCTTTTTAACAATTAGGTATACGGGACAATATTGTACATGAAAAGTTGAGTATAACTCAGTTTCAGCATTCAAAAATACAGTAAATAAATTCTATCGATAAAACAAGGAACGGAAGATATAGAAAAAGATATACATGAGCTTCATACAGCTTGATTACTGAATTCGGGATAAAATCCTCACCTTATATGAAGTTTGCAAGTGGTCCAAGCACGGGCTCAAGTTGAGCCCGTTCACAATCTAACAAAAGCTGGTCAGTCTCAACCCATTACAACCTTGTACAGTTGTTCTTTTAGCTCGAGAAAGAAAAGTATAGGCTTTATCAGTGCATTAAATACACCTTTGGAATTGATTTTCATAGCAGAACTGCCCTCAAAAATTTTGTTTTGTTTTTACCAAAAAAAATTGGTGTCATCACCACCATTGCTATTATCCTATGAACTCAAGTATCCCAGTTTGTAAGATTGAAACACCGATCTAAAGTAATTATGGCCGCAGCACATCCCCATTTGACAGGTCAAAGCCCAGCTAAGGACAGTGCCTATCACGATAGACAACCTGATTTGATTATCACAACCATTTAATCTATCGCACTCTTCTGGACAAGATACTAAACTTCACCTTCACTCGGTTAAAAGATCGAAGTTAATCCAAGATTGAGAAGTTCTGTAAAATAGCTCTAGAGGATTATTATCAAAACATAGGACGACATACCGATTTTAGAGGAAATGGTAGAAAGCATGATCGCAACACTCACAACTCATCATGTCAATAAAAACATTTGGATTAACACACGTGATGAACAGAACTCCACACTCCACATACATAGATGCAACTATATGAAAGAGTAAGAGAGGAAAATTTTAACATTTATATTAATATGTCATTTAAAGTAAATAAAAATTTTATTACATCACTTTCCTACTATTTTGGCCACCAACCACTTGCTATTAGGCCAAATATTCAAAAACGGTTCACCAATGGGAGAAGATCCCCCCAGATGGATCATCAGGGATTATTTTGAGTAGAAGAAAGATGATTAGGATTTTACTCAGATTTTTTATTTTCTTACCTCAAAAATTTTATTAAAAGAAATGAAGATAAGAAATAAACATCGTGTAAATGTAACATATATTTTTGTATTTATACATTTTCAATATGCTGCATTGTCAAATTTATAATACTAATTTTATGTCCATATATGAAAAAGCACGAAGCTACAAGAAGATTTTGTTTTTTCTTTTACTGAAGAACTACTTAAAAATACACAACCTGATGAGCACTTGATCTTGGTTTTAACTGATAAAAAGGTCTTTCTCTGCTTAGAGAAACACATTTCTCAAATCATATAGTAGTATTGTACATTTTACAGCAAATATGTCAAATTTGCAAACAAAATATGGGATCACTAACAAGGATCCAGAGTGCACATATGATGTATATTATAGTAAAAAAGGAAGCTGCCATATTATTTCCCATTAGGCAAAGCACAAATATGGGACAGGGAAAGATTTTGTATTCAAACACCAACTAAAAGAACTAACCTTTTGCACACTTTGCATGTGCTAGGGAACACATAGCTATTCCAACTCGTCCATCATTTTCTCCGTATAACTTGCCATATATCCTTAAAATTCTAGAAAGAAAAAGATCAAAGAGGGATATTCAGCACATGTTAGAAGCCCTTGATAATCGTGAAGGAAGATGAATAACCTGCTAAAAGTATTTTCCGCGTCTACAGCCCTCCCTTCCTTGAGTAATAGATTGCCAAGACCTGATAAAGGCACTACAATATCCTCACTTTCAGCACCTCTGCTTGTTTCCAGGATATTGACCGCCCGATGGTAGATCTCTACTGCTTTTGAGGCCCTTCTAATAGATGTATAAACTTTTGCCAGTCCCAGAAGTGGTGTTATAAGAAAAGGACTATTCTTACCTACAAAATGAGACGTGAACAATTTATCATTCAATTGCTGCACTCAGAGAAATACTTGGCATTTTTTTAATAAGTAGTGAATATTAACATCAATAAAAAGTTGCTAAGATGCACCAACTCATGGAGCACCATTATTACAAAAATCAGAGCAGATGACTCAGAGTATCTGGCTTCAGCTTTCAGCTGATATCAAACGCCAGTACACATACCAACACATGGACACATCCTAATATGCAATTGTGGTTAGACGTTTTTTTAAGGAAGTAATGGTTTGATATTAGAGTACTAAGTTATTGTGTATGAAAATGTTTTCTTTTACGTCACATATTTCATTCCTTGGTTTTATTTTTATGTTTTTTTTGGAACAAAAAACTTCTAAGTTAAGTATAGCTAAAATACTGTATTATGAAACAAGTGTACAGGCATGCCAACATTTTGGGCTTGTCAAAGCCAAAGGTGTCATTTCAGACAACTTTTTTTGATAAGTATGACAGACACCTTGTATGCATGTTATACAACACCACACATGTCGGTGTCCTTATAACCAAAATACAACTATGATACAAACCGGGACACGACTCTTCATTTCCCGAAATCCAAGACACTAATACATATACGGCAATGTTAAATTTTGATACCATGCACTAATGTCTCACTTTTAACTTCGTCAATGTAGTGTCCCCTTTATACTACATTGCTGGTCCCCAACCCAGATAAAGGAAAGAGGGTCGCATCAGATTGGTAGGTGGTGTAAAAATCAGCCACCGCCAACACAAATATTGAGCAAAATAAGAATAACTAAGACCGGGTATGTGGAATGTAAATTTAGTATCGCCACCCAGGAGGAGGAATGTCTAGTAAAAATTGATGGTTTAAAAATATACCAAAGTGACCACTTTCGTTATCTTGAACCTATTACACAAAAGGATGGAGAGATTGAGGAAGATGTCCCCCATAAACTCAGAGCCATCTGGTTACAGTGGAGGAGAACTTCTGGAGTGATACATAACAAGAAAATATAACCAAATTAGAAGGAAATTTTGTAAGACGTAAGTAAGAATAACTATGCTTTATGGAGCTGAATGGTGGGTGATAAAGAAGCATCATATTAATAAATTAAGCACAGAGATGAGGATGTTGAGATGGATGAGTAAAGACTATGAAAGAAAAAATTAGAAACTTTACACATTTGAAAAAATAGAGTAGCTCCAATAGAAGATAAACTATGAGAAAGTCGACTAAGATGGCTTATGTATGTTCAACGAAGGCCGAGTACAACACCAATTAGAAGAAATATAAGTTATAGGTCCTAAAAAGCAAGGATATTAAGATGATGATGAGTGGAAAGACTATGAAAGATAAAATTAGAAACTTAAAGCATTCAAGAAAATGGAGTAGCTCCAATAGACGATAAACTATGAGAAGGTCGACTAAGATGGTTTGGGCATGTTCAACGAAGGCCGATTACAATACCAGTGAGAAGAAATATTTAAGTTGAAGGTCCTAAAAGAGCGAGGGAAGACCCAAAAGAATGTAGATGGGCGACAGTGGAATCAAAATGAAATCACTTCCAATAGAAGATTTGGCTATGGATAGAGTGGAATGGAGGAAAATAATTCATTTAGCTGACCCCAAATCTTTGGGATAAGGCTTTGTTGTTGTTGTACAAAGCTGATTACAATAAAATTAATTAGAATGTGTTCACGTATCAAAGGTGTTAGAAGGCAAGAAAATAACAAACAGTCCAATTGGAAAAGAGCGTTGTATTGTAGAAGCACCCCATGGAATGTCAAAGGGTGTCAATACTGGAATTGTATTGTGTCGATAAAGGTAGGTCACACTTATTGAATAATCTGGATATCCTAGATTTTTATTTATTATATTTCAAAAACGGTCACTCAATTGGGTTAATTTACCTTACTTAGAAAGAGAACTTAAACCTGATCTTAAAATTGATTTTTAGTTTCTTTCTTCTTTTCATAGCTGATTTGGGGGTTATCTTCCGTTCAGGTATGACATTACAGACATAGGCATACCATCAGCTTAATTAACCATGCCTTTTCAAACCTAAAATATGGTCTGCCAGCTTTAATAACCAAGTCCCAATAAAAATTGTGCATCAAGGTAAAATACTTCAAGTGGTACTTACCAAATATACCCTCGAGAATTTCAAGACTTCTCCCATACACAAGTATGGCATCCTCAAACTTCCGAAGATTTGTATACATACTTCCCATATGGATCAGCACTGAATCTACAAAAGGCTCGTCATTCTTTACATTGCCAACAATCTCATTCAACTGTTGTTCATAATGAAAAATGAAAATGCTCATCAAAACGCATTTTCAGGGAAGGGAACAAAAGAAACAATAAGATCAACATGTCTAAAAAAAATGACAAAGTAATATCATTTTGATTTGTATTGTCATAGAAATTGTTTAAAAACATGAGAGGTGTAAGTAACTAAACAGAAGGATTTTTTAAGGGAAGGAATGGACAATCCAAGATTTGATCTTGAAAAAATTGGAGGCCTTTATTTTATTTTTTTTGGGTGCTAGTTAAGCAAGGAGTATTTTTTGAATATTTCAGTTTTAGATGGGATTTACTAAGTTCAATGGAAGTGTAAGTTGGCTCTTCTTTTGTAATCAAGGTGGATCATCTCAACCTCCTGTTTTCTTTTGAATAAAATTATAAGTATCAAATAAATAAATAAAATAATTCATAGATCATCTTGTGAAATTCCCTAACAAGGAATGAAGATGGCCAATTGGCATCAATTTCACTGACAACAACAGAAAGATAAATGAAACCATGCTGATGGAGAAGCACGTCTTGCAAAAGATTAGATTAATTATCGAAACTTTTCACAAGGCTCAAAAGGAAAGGTGGAAACAGAGACTCAAGCTTTTGCAGGAACCTCCACGTCCATTTTAAGGCTCTTTATTTGGGATCTGACATGCAAAATCATCTACATCATAGAAACCATTTTACAGGAGTTTTTATATCTACAACATTTATCAGAGAATTAAGAATAGATGAGAAATGGCACATAGCCCTCACTCCATTTTGATTCTAACATGTATTAACGAGATCCCCTTAGGTTGTCCGTGCCTTCTTATGTGCTATTTTTTTTTTTTTTTTTTGATAAACATGTGCTATTTATTTCACTACAGAGTCTACATTATTATATATCTCAAATTGCAAGGAGGAAAAACGTTTAGACATTTATTATGAAGTAATTATTAGTGAAACAATGACCGTGAAGACTGAATGAAACAGTAAATAAACTAAGGAACAGAAGACTATCTCCAGACACTTGGAATACCAAACTAAGGTGAGGATTTATTATTGTTATTTTATAAGTGTAAAAATATATGAAAAAATTAAGGTGGGAAATATGAAATTAAAATAAAATAAAATAAAATTACCATGTCCAACAGAAACCCAACAAACTTGAAGTCCCCAATACTCATGTACCCCAAGGCTATGACATCAAGCATAGCAGCTTGTTCCATGCCTTTAGCCCCAGAATCCATCTGCTCTTTCACTGCTTCATAATTTGCTTGAAGTAGATCGATGGCATCATCTGTGTTCCCCGTCTTAAGCATGGTTTTGACTTCAGCAAAAAATTCCTGCAACTGTCTCTCAAAATCATTCATGGCATCTGTGGAGTTACTTGAGCAATCAAGAAATGTCTTAGACCTGCTAACAGTAAATGTGCCAAGTATTACCATTTAAAGATGCTTTGCAATGTGTTTTACTGTTTCATGTGTTTAGATTCACTGTCAAAAGCCATACTTATCAAGAAAAAGAAAAAAAAAATAGCCACATCAATTGTTTTTAATAATCCCTCGGAAAATCCCAGATATACATTTCAGAAGTTTCCAAAGGAAGATAAGAGAAAACTTATAGACAGAAAAAAAAGAGTTTAGGGTTTAGAGTATGGATCATCTGAGTCAACTTGGCCTCAGCCACAAATGATTCAGACCCCAATGCCAAGCCATTGCACCATGATGCTTCATAAAGCTGTGTCATTATTTATAGAAAAAGTTGAGAAATAATAAGCATCCGCAACGCGAACCAATTTTTTCTATTTTCTCAACATTACCCATATTTGACAGGAAATGACTCTTCAAAAGGACTATGGAAAAAAAATATATCAATAAAGAAGCCAAGTTGTTGCATGGAGAAATTAGAAGATGACTGAACAATATTAACTTGATTCCAGATTCCTGGTAGAAGGATGACTGTAGATATCCCTACAAGTTTAGGCTTGTCAGGACACTTGGCGCTTTTCATTGACAAATAGCACTACCTAGATCCTCGAAGTACTCCAAGAGTCCCATTTACCCCACAATTTTGACAGAAAGGGAATTGTGATGCTGGGATCTTGAGTCAAAATGGGTGATATTTTAGTAGGTAAATTGACTCGTCAGATGGTAAAAGAATCATTGCAAGTTCCATATCTCCAGCCTTTCTTCAAGAGATGAAACCAAATTCGATAGAATCGACCGGACCACCCAAAGTGTCCACCCGTAGTGAGTATAATAAAATAGTCTATATTATAGCTGCAACTCAGTGCATTGAGATTTAAAAGTATGGCAAATACAACACCTCCAAAAAATAAGAGTACTAGAAAACTTACACAATCTTCAGTAAAATAATTTGTAGGAATCTCCAAAAGAATACCTTAACCCCATTATCCATTACGTCCTTATTGTCAAACATAAGCTATTACTCATCATTCACAATTATTATTATTTTTTACTACGTATAAGGTTAGTGATTAGCAAATGTAGTTGGGTTCAATGGGGTTTGAACCTAGGACATGGAGTGAAGATAATCCCACCTATTAAAAGATAATCCCACCTATTAACTGACCCATTTGTAGTAAAGCATCTTAATGCACTAAGATGAGAAACGGATCTATGGGGCATAGTGCAAAGCTTGATAATGCATTTTGGGTGTTGAAGATGAGAAGAGAAATACACAACGCTCTTCTGCAAATGGTTTGAATAGATATAAAAGTGATCTTGTTCCTTCCTGAAAAGTATAAATATTAATGTGAGAACATTACTGATGGTTGAAATTAAAAAACAATTTCTCAACAAGAACACAACGCAGAATAAACTAGTTCAAACTATGCACACAAAAAAAATGTGACTACAAGAAAGTAAAGAGTGGTGAGTCTTGAAATGAAACCGAAAACATCTTAGCAAGCATAAATGATGAGACCCACTATCGTGCAATTCTACTAAAAACTACATTTTCTTGTAAAGTTTTGCTAAAATAATCTAAGATGGAAATTTGATTCATCAAATTCTAGAATGTTGGCAGTGTAGTAGTTCTCTTAAGCTCCCTACTGACCAAGTTCAAATTTCCGATATCGAAGTGTAACTCTTCCATGATTGAAACCAATATAAATCAATGTTACCCAAATCTTTATGATATTTGAATATAAATTTTCAAGATTTAACGTTGAGTAACAAAGTCGTTCCAAGTCTAACCAAATCTGAGTTGACTCATCCAAGTCATCTCATTTTTGGGTGTATCACCCATTTTAACATTATTTATTAATAAATATTGTTTTTTTTTTCTTATTTATGATGAATTAGTAGATGCTCAGTCACAAAATCTTGTTATTAAATACTTAAATTATTTAAATATATATATATTTTATATATTTAAAAAAAAACACACACACACACACAAACCCCGATTGAGTCGGTCAATTTGAACGATTCATCTCGGTCTCGGACGAGTTTTTAAACCATGATTTCTACATTGCTCTTAGGGTTACGAACCAACTATTACTAAACACTTTAACGAACGAATTCGACGAAAGAGAAAGTAAAACTTGAAACCAAATCCATAATATCCAGAAAATTCAGAGAAATAAAGAAAGAGAGGAAAATAGTACCTTTTAATATAAGGAGGCGAAGGAAGAAGAAGTGAAGCTGCCATTGGAGCAGAGAAGAGTTGAAGAAAGATGCTCTGTTGACGCTAACTTACGCCTCGGATAATTATTAAACCCTCTCAATTTGAGAGACAGGGTTTTATATTTTCACGTTATTTGAATTTACCCCTCATGGTTTTGGTGAATATTTTGGATACGCTCTATTCTCAAACTGATAACATACCCCTTGCCTTGACCCTTGTCTTCAAAAGGTACTAACACAAAATGACTTAAATACCCCCTTATTTAACCTCTTCCAAGTAGGGGTGCACATTGGATTGGATAAATCCGAGAACCGAACCAATCCGAAGCTTTTGGATTGGATTGGTTCGGATTAAATACACCCACGGTTCGGGTACGGTTTGAAAAAAAAAAATCCGGTTAATTCGGTTCGGTTCCGGATTAAGAATATAACAATCCGAACCAATCCGAAATCCGAACCGTAAATATATATATATATAACATAATGATTTAAAAAAAAAAATTATTTTCTTAATTTCTCTTTCTCCTTCGCATCGAATTTGGGGGAGGTCTGTAAATTGAGAACGAGAACCCTAGCCGCCGTCTTCGCCGGTCGTCTCCCTCGCTCCACCTCGTCGGAAAACATAGAGGACTCTCTCGAAACATCGCCGCTGTCTCCTTCGCTCACCTCGTCGGAAAACACAGAGATCTCACACAGAGATCTCTCTCTTTCGCTGGTGAAACCTCGCCGCCGTTCTCGGTCGTCTCCCTCCATTACCTCACCTCGTCGAAAAACACAGAGGTAACTCTCTCTCTCTCTCTCTCTCTCTCTCTCTCTCTCTCTCTCTCTCTCTCTCTTATTGCCGTTATTCTCACTCGTTTCGAAGGTTCTATCCTTCGCTCGGATTCTCTGTGTGAAATTCAAACACAAAAATTTCTGATATATTCGAACAAACACAGTCAAGGAAAAATTTAAAAATAGACAAACAGAAGTAAAAAAAAAAATAGTTTATTCGTGGAAAAAGATGTCGAAAGGTAAATGATGCTCTATCAGTGTAACTATGACAAAATAAAGCTTCATCGGAGCTTTGCTTCGTAGCCTATAACAAATCATCGTCATTTAGAGATCATGTCCACTAAATCTTTACAAGAAACACAATATACAGTAATTTCTTGGAATGTTAAAACATTGACTCTTTGGAGTTCTGAAAACATATTGGATATATAAAACTCCATAGGAAAACTATGGAAACTGACACCGTATATTTCCAAAAATGAAAACAAATTACACATACAGACAGTGTTGCTGAAATCCTTCTGTTCAAAATTCAAATCCTATGATTCAAATTGAATCTTAAGAAAAGATTTGAATCTTTCACATGAGCCCCTTCAGATACAAATTCTAAAGTTTCTATGTGTTTCATGATTTTTATTTTCTAATTGTTTTCATGATTTTTATTTTTAATGTGTTAAAAATAATAAGTATTTTGGATTGATTCATGATTTTTATTACTATTAGATTAGTTCATTATTTTTTAATGATTTTTATTACTATTGAAAATATTAAGTATGAGAACCGAGAACCGATCCGAACCAATCCGAACCAAGATTGGATTGGATTGGATCGGTTCTATAGGGTAATTGGATTGGTTCGGTTCCAAAGTTGTAGAACCGATCATGTTTGGTTCGGTTCCAATTTTGCCAAAATCCGAACCAATCCGAACCATGTGCACCCCTACTTCCAAGCACCTTCAACCTTTTTTTTGAGAGGAGATTGCCCTTTTGTTCTGCACAATTTGATTAATTATTTTATTTTATTTTATCTTTAAAACCAATTTGAAGAAAATAAATGAAAATATTATCCTAGATGATTTTATAATTTATACCTAAGGGTCTGTTTGGCCGATGCCTGGTAACACGAGTTAAAAAATGGAAAAGTGATATTGCAGGAAAACAGATTCTACAGATTTCATTTTTATAGCTGTTTTTATTTCATTCCTGGGTGTGGTGCGAAGATTGAGACGCAAATCATCCAAACTCGGCTCCTACCTTGTTAATGGAGGTTTCAAAAATTGGACCCAACCAGTCAAATTTTAAAACAATGGAGGTTTGATTATAATGGAACTGGATCATTTGAATGAACCGAGTGAACCCATGGTCTAAAAATTCTTTTTGACATCTCATCTCGTCCATGAACAAAGACCAAGTCGTCTCGGATGAGTTTTCTGATACATTTGAGACATCTCGTTTAACAATGAGAAAAATGAACATGGGTCCATCTCGTTATTGGCCAATATCGAGACGACTCGGGCAATAAGTCTCGGTCTCGGACAAGTTTTGAAACCATGAGTTATCCACCGGTTTTTGTGAACCAAATAAAATTATAAGATTTAAATATATATATTTATATATAAAGAATATTTTCAAGATAAGATTCTTTGGAAGAAAAATTAATTTTTACAACAACAATACTATTTATTAATTAAGTCTTTTAACACTTTTTTACAAGAGTTCAACTGGTCTTTCTAATTTTGTAAGGATTTCACACCAAGGGTCGTTGGCTCAACTTGTGGCATCCAAAACTATGATCCAACGCTTCAAGATTGTGGAGGACAAAATTCTATGAACTTTTAAAAGATATGTTATTTTTTATTATTAAATTTGGTAGTTATGTGGAAGTTTATTAACCGTCCATTTTCAAAATCTTGGATCAAATCCAAAGAAAATTATATTTTGATTTTTTTATCTGAATTTTTCCATGAAATCTAAAGGATTGTGTTGGATTGCGAATATGATAATCCATTTGAGTAAAACGACCCTTAGCAAGGCTTAAAATATTTACTAAGGAAAGTGTTTCTCTTTTTATAATATATAAAGATGCTGAAGTGATTGGGCCTCACATCGCACACCCTGACGCAAAAGTGTACGAGAGAACCATAGATGCTCTCGCAAAAAAGCATCTATGGCTCCCATCCACTTTTACATCAAGTATGTGTTACATGAGATCCAATCTTGAGGTCACCCGAGCACGACTCATATATAAAAGAACATTAATTATGTTAAGTAACTTCTAGGCAGTTATGTAACTTCTTGTACCCATCTTCACTATTTAATAAGAAACATTGCACCAGAGATCATTGATCTGGGTTTTCACTTTATCTGAAATTTATCAATCTAACTATTTACAAATGATATGGTAGTACGTCATATTGGCCATTGTTACGCCTTAGTCAGACCTGGATTTAACGAACTAAAAGATTTTGAGTGTCCCTACTTTCGTGATGGGTTAGCAAACCAATGGACCATCCTAAGATCCCTAAATCTGCTTACATCATTTTTTGCCCTAAAATTGGTTCAACTCTCTCCCCATCTACTGAAACGCATTTTATAATAAAACTAGCTCATACACCAAAGACATTTTTTTATATATAGGGGGGCTGATTTTGATCTTTGAATATTAAATAAATACTAGTTTTTTTATTGAAAAAAGAAAGGGAAACATTAACCAATTCGTTATGTTGCATTTTCCCCATAGGTTGCAATTATATTTTTTTTGCTTCAAGGGGTGGCCAGGGCTCCAAAAGAATAAAAACCACTACTGATGGGTTGGGGGGTTCAGATCAACAAATATTTCCCCTTTTTAAGTGTTTGTTTCATTTTACACCAAAATATTTTCAAGAAAACTATACTATAGTAACAAATAAAAAAATATTCAAGGGCACTAAAGATTTCTCATTCCTGATTGGAGAGAGGACACCCCACCTATCTAGTGTCCCCTTCACAATACATTTGTTGTCGATGTAACACTTGTAATTTTTCAACAAAAGTTTCCTATAATGCCTTATTAATTTACCCAATTTGGAGATATTGATGTTAATGTCAACCAGTTGAGCAAAATATCAATGCAAAGACGGCACATTAATTCAATCTAGGAAAAAAATAAAATAAATCCAATAATCATCAATTTAAAGAGAACTGTATTTGAGAAAAAGGTTACCTTAGAAGGTCAGTTTAAAAGTGAACCATTACTCTGGATATTCACATTCTGCGAGAACTGCAGACAAGTATAAGAAGCCGCAGCTTTTTATACTAGACCATCATAATGATTCACTCACCGAATATTTGCATTTGGGGAGTCAAAATACCATGAGAACTGAAACCATCTTAGCTCACATTAGCTTGCAGGGGCGTCGTCTCCTTGTGCTGATAAGCAAAATCAAAATTACCATTCTATCCAAGGAGGAGAGATGGGAAACCCAATAATCAAGAAAACTTACTGCTCAGAATAAATCCCTGAAGCAAACTCTGAGCTTTTTCAGTCTGCTCTGGAGTACCAGATATTTGAATGATCTTCTCGGTTTGCTCGGGTCTACCTTCAACAAGACTAATACTTGCTCCCGACAACTGTTCATATCGAAACATGGGCCCATGAAAAATATTAAATTGTGGTCCAACAAATAAAATCTAGTAAAGAAAAGACTTCCAGAAGTTAGACTTTACCTCGCTCAACTGAGCAAGTTTGTTTCCTGATTTTGTGATGAGCTTGGGAATTGCTTGCTCTGGAATGACAACTTCCAGTGTACTTCTAGTGACAAGTGGTGCAGTCAATCTGCAGAACTCAGACACAGCCAAAGGTGAAAGAAATTAGTATGCAACGATGGAAAGACTTGGTACATAAAAAAGTTGTAAAACAAAGCATACAATTCACGACCTGTTGAAGGCTATAGGTGGATCTTCATGAGCATCGCCTTCCTTCCTATCCACTGATCCACCGCGAGATGCTCCAGCATCCTACAGCCATGGTCAACTTAAAAAACACTAACAAAGGCTACATATAGAACGGCAATAATGTAACAATTGGATAGCAGTCATAGAAGAGAAGAGAAGTAACCTTGAAACTAGAATTAACCAACCAACTACTACAAAAGACCGATTTGTTGGAGAGGGGGAGAACTATGAAGATAAAAGAGTGTCATGAGGCTTGAGTGGGGTATGACACACCAGAGAGTGAAGGAAAATATATACTCAACACTCCCCCTCACTCATAAGGGTGGAAAGAATCGAACCCGTGACCTATACAAACCTAGCGCTTTGATACCATGTTAACCAACCAACTACTCCAAAAGACCGATCTGTTGGAGAGGGAGAGAACTATGAATATAAGAGGGTCACGGGGCTTAACTGGGGTATGACACACCCGAGAGTGGAGGAAAATATGTACTCAACACTCCCCTTCACCCATAAGAGTGTAAAGAATCAAACCCATGGCCTATACGAACGTAGTGCTCTAATACCATGTTAACCAACCAACTACTCCAAAAGACCGATCTGTTGGAGAGGGGGAGAACTATGAATATAAGAGGGTCACAGTCAAGGGGCTTAACTGGGGTATAACACACCCGAGAGTGGAGGAAAATATACTCTCAACAACTAGCTCACACAAAGGTAAGCCAGGCTTGAAATTAAATATCTCTCAGTGATTATCACCTTTGACGGTCTTGTAGTTATTGGAGACTGTGCATTGAGATAGCCTGAAGAGGGAGGATCACTTCCCGGGTAAACTTCACGAATTGGATTTCCATTGGGTGGGCACACCTCAAGTGCAAACATGCTCCCGGTATGTCCTGATGAGGAGATGGATGATGTTGGCATGTCCTTTGAAAAGAACTCACGATATAGATGAGTCCTTAGCCTTTCTGTTACCGCAACAAGAGCCTCTCTGGCTGCCATTATCTCCCCTGTTATCTGTAAACACCTGTCATTATCATGAATGCTGCACCATGCAAATAAAATAACAGCCAAAAAAATTGGAATCTTTTTTTCTAAGAAAAAAATGTGAAATTCACATCTGGTAGGCAATAAAGATGGCCTAACAATAGTATAAACATGTGCAAATGGTACATATGCAGAAAGATATTCAACCATGTCATGAGAGAATTTTTTGACAAGATCTTCTATATCAAATTACAACAGAAGTAAATGATTATAGTTGTTGAATCCGTAATAAAATAGTACGTATCTGGCTTCATAATATGTTATAGATCAAATGGTCACATCTATGCAATCATTCAGGTTGATGTTTGGCTTAGAAGTTAAGGTGGTCACCTCCTTCATGTGTACCATGTGCATAACACAGCCAACCAAATGGATTCAAGATTTCTTCATTGCTGTTCAATATCTACTGTTTTAAAAATTTCACAGAATTCCCAAAACAGTAGACATTTCTTTGAAGTATATTTGAGGAATAATTTCCTAAACTTCATAAAGATCCTTGGTTCAAAAAAAAATTAATGATTATGTATGCTGGTGGTCAGCATTCTCCGCAAATACAGATGAACAGCATTGAATAAAGAAACATGATTCATGCAAGCCAACCCCAAATAGTTTGAACAAGGCAGAACAATTTAGATCACAAACCTGTAGAAGTTCATCGTCCCCTATAGTATCCAAGGGAAGTTCATCTCTTGGTAATATCTGTAAGTTTGCACCAGTTAATTTCCTCATCTCAGATAATGATCCATCTCGCCCCTCTAGACATCCAATATCACTGGATGGAACAAGCAACCTTGTTGTTATAATATTATCTTTGTCCAGATCTACAATCTTACTCTGGATATGCAACAAAGCTTCTTGAGCTGGAAACAGGACATCATCAGGGCCCTGGAATTCAAATGTAAACCAGAAATTTTTTGTTACTTCAAGCACAATCAACACTCACACAGACAAAAAATTTGGAACATCTTCCTCATAAATAAGCTTTAAGCTGAAGCAATATGCCTGTGTAAAATTATCAATTGCTCATTATAAAAAAACTTAACTTACATAACATACATATTATAAATATATATGGATAGCGTTCAGTAGCCAAAGTTTTGTCTTGTATGGGCCCAAAGTTTCAGAATGGTTGATTTTTTTTTGTGAGGATGATCTCTATGATGAGGAGATCATCCTCACACACAAAAAAGCCCATTCCGAAACTTCTAACCCCATCAAAAGTAGTTTACCAACTAACAGTATAAATTGATGGTCCATGATTCTTCAACTTGTAAACTAGGGTTCAAAGTTACAGAATGGGCTGATTTTTTGTGAAAATGAGCCCCCACTTGCTACAGTTCGGTGGAGATAAATTCCCATCAGCTACAGTTTTGTAGGATAAACCTCCCATCAAGCTATAGTTCTGTTATTTCCTTTACTCTTCATCCCCTCCAACTTGACTATATTTTCACTTTTACCCCTTTAACCCACTTTATTATTTTTCATCTTTTACCCCTGTAACCTCTAAAAAAATTAATAATACCCCACCAACTTTATTTTTTTCCAATTTTTACCCGAAAGAGGATGCCTGTGCCTAAACACTAGTGTGTGTGTGTGTCTGTGTGTGTGTGTGTATATATATATATATATTGTGGGCTTAGACCCATAGCTTAGTTGGTTTGACACATTGCAAAACAACTTTAGTTTGTAAAATTATCAATAACTCATTATAAAAATAAAAAAATAAAAGCATAATATATATACATACATACATATTCTATATAATAAAACACAACAGTAGGTCTGGCAATGATCCGAAATATACTCGATGTCTAACCGGTCCGATCCAAAAAAAACCTAAAATTTTGGATTTTCGGATCGGATTCGGATCTACCTCAATCTTTTTTATTTCCCTCTATATTTGTTGTAGAAAAGTAGATTTTTAAAATTTTTGAACATTGATAATTTGAAAATAAGGCATGAGTTCGGATCGGACCAAATCAATTTCGGATTAAGGATGAAATGAAATGGATCGGATTCGGTTCACATATTCATTAATCCATTTGGATCAAGTACATCTTTAAAAAAAATTTGGATCGGATCAGAGTGGCACTGATCTGGTACCGAACCGATCCGTTGCTAGCCCTACACAATGGTCGGTCCCACTCCAGCTACATGAGAAGAATTGTAGAATTGTCAAGTCTCTAATTAAGAGCTTGACAGATATTTATAATAATAAAAAAGGTGAATGGACATAAATGCCCTTACACAGAAATAATAGAATTAGACTACTACTATCTACTATTTTCCAATACAATGGAGTGGAGTCCTCATTACCCCCACTACCCCCACTTTATTGCCTTTCCACTTCACTCATTCCACTTTATTGCATTTCCTCTCCTCCCCCCACGCTCCCCCTTTTTCGATATAAATATCCCTCAAATTTTACTATCTTTCCTTTTGTTACTCCATTTTTCAATAATACCCCTCCAACTTTACTATCTTTCCTCTTTCACCTCCTTTAACCCCAACGAGGATGTGGCATGGACAAACTTTAGTGTATACATAGTAAAACAGGATGGTTGTCCCCTCCCTTTATCTCAATCTTTATCCCCACATAAAGAGGGGTTGGGATTTAATCTCGAGGACATCTTTCAACTATCTTGCATTTTTTCTTCTCCATCTTTCCAAGAATACCCCTCCAACATTATTACCTTTCTTCTTCTACCACCATTTCCCAATAATATCTCTCTAACTTTATTGTCTTTTCTCTTCTACCCCATTAACCCCAAAGAGGATGCATGGGGCACACTCTAGTATAAAATAAAACAAAACAGTTGTCCCTCACTTTGTCTCGATCTTTATACCCCCCAAATAAAGAGGGATCAAGATTTAATCTTGCCATGAATCTTGAGGATAATATTTTTCATTTTATCTTCTCTTCCAAGAATACCCCTTCAGCTTTATTGTATTTCCTCTTCTACCTCCTTCCAAGAATACCCCATCCAACTTTATATATATCTTTCCTTTTCAACCTCTTTTCCAATAATACCCCTCCAACTTTAGTGTCTTCCATCTTCTAGCCCCTTAATCTCAAAGAGAGGATGCCTGTGTCAATAGGTTTACTATTAAAATACATTAGTTGGTCACAAATGGATCTTCAATATGAAGACCAAGGCTTCAGCAAAATGTAAAAGAAAGATCTAACAAATGATTCAATTGAGAAATATATATAATTTGTGACATAAGATTGGTAATTTAATACTTTTAAGGCAATCTTTTATGGATATAAGATTCATTAGAAGAAAACAAGGAGGTTAATAAACCCATACAACCAAGCAACAAACAAAAGAAAAGAAAAAAAAAACAGGTAGAGAAAAGAATAAAACAAATGAAACTAACAGCCAGGGCTAGAGAAACACCCTACTAGACTTCACAAATGAGATCCCACCTGATAAATTTATTAGCATAATATAATAAAAAAGAAATAATAGAACTACTAAAAACAAGAAAGAGAATTCTTATAACAAGAATTTTTTTTATACATATAAAACTTACTAGAAGAAAAAGGGAGATCAATAGACCTATACAACCAAGCATCAGACCCAAAAAAAAAAAAAAACAATACAAAACAAAAAGAGAAAAGAAGAAACCAAACAGAGCTCACAGCAAGTGTTAGAGAAACACCCTATAAGACCTCCTTACAAATGAGGTCCCACTTGATAAATTTACTAACATAAAATAATAAAAAAGAATACCAATTAATTAAAAGAACTAGTAAAAACAAGATAGAGAATTCCTTATTCCCTACAAAGTACCTCCATTTACACCTTGCCAAAACTTTTAAGATATCTATACAAGAATGATCTGAATATGATAAGGTGTTCAAGTAGTGAGTATCATTGGTTAACCGTTGATTCAAAGATAATTTCTTTTATGAATAACACAGAAAAGAATGCATGAGCTCTAGCTAGGGATGGCAATAACCTGATTTTTATCCGAGATACGATCCAAAAAAATTGGATTCGGATTCGGATTCGGAATGAAATATAATGATCTGAACAAGTTTCGGATTGACCTCGAACTGATCTGATAAAACCCCGATCCGATTGTTTCCTAAGAAATAAACCCTTTTATCCCTTCGTCTCCCACATTGATTTAAAGGGGAAAAAACCCTTAATCCGATTGGATCGGATCTGGATCATAGCAAAAAAAATCGGACGGTATTGATCCGGTACCAAACCGATTCATTGCCAGCCCTAGCTCTAGCATCAAGTTCAATGGATGTAGCATATCTTAATCTTGTTTTGGAGTTCTGATTGGCATTGAATGTGTTGAAAACAAGCATCAAGACATCATTGCTGACTACTGAGAGAAAATTGAGAAACAGGTTGCTAAATTATAGCTGTGGAGAGCATAATATGAGTAAAGATTTACATGAGTTGCATTTAAGCTCGGACCATGGATTC
Organism: Akebia trifoliata; assembly: GCF_017979445.1. Classification (NCBI taxonomy): domain Eukaryota; kingdom Viridiplantae; phylum Streptophyta; class Magnoliopsida; order Ranunculales; family Lardizabalaceae; genus Akebia; species Akebia trifoliata. The sequence goes on along the minus strand of NC_141385.1, from coordinate 10,813,807 downwards.
CGAAGATTTTCAGGACTCAGTTGTTATGTATGCATATCAAAAGCTGCACAACTCGGAGTATTTGTGTGTTCCTGTGTGTGTAAGAGAGAGAGAGAGAAGGTACCTCGTCAGAAGAAATAGTAATTATCCGTTCATTCAATCCTGGCTCTGGGTCGGTTATCCTGACTTCTACGCCGATATCACCTTGAAGCAATTCTATAATCCCGTCTCTCTCTCCCATAACCCTGTCAACCTTGTCATTTGAGCAAAGAATTCGAAACACAATCTCCTCACAAGAAAATGGTGGTGCATGGTCAACCATGTGAGAAACTTCAGCTTCCAAGGCATATCCAGATGGATGTGAGGAATAGGCATTGCTTCTAAAATTGGCCGTGCCTGAAGAAAATCGTGGTCCCATTGCGGACCCATCCATCGATGATCGACGTGACATATTGTTCGTCTGAGGAGTAAAGTCATCATCGGGAGGAAAAAAAGTGATCAGGTGATTGTAACCGCCCATGGAAATGGCTGCGGTCACGATGCTGACTCTCTCTCAAGCGTGATGCCATGATTGCCACAGCTTTCTTCACTGCATTAACATCACCGACAACCTGAAAAGCAGTTTTACATGAAATCGTTAATTTATAATGTTATGCCATAGAGTTCTACTCTCTTTCCTTGTTGTGAAGTTATATCAAGAGATCTTCAAAAACATCAAAAGATTCCAAATATAGAGTAATTTATTCGGTTGAATGATAACAGAATGGATAATAAAACTATGATGGGCCAAACAATCGCTGCAGTTTCCCAATGTAATACCACTTGGCGTGATGTTTCATTCTCATGATAATGGTTATCCACAACAGATAAAAATTATGTAATTGATCATAGAACTGATTATTGGAGCTGCTTTCAAGTAAAAAACTGATTCATGTTGTTACCAAAGTAATATAATGTATATAGCCATCATAAATCTCAAATACAAGCTCGGAATGCAGCTTATAAGTTCAAGCGAAATCACTATGCTATAAATTCTGTGTTAACCAATTGATGGTAGAACTTCTGAATATAGACCAACAGATTTTTTATTTTTTTTCAATTTTTTTATCACTTCATCTAGCAACAGATAGGTCCTCTCTTCAGTTATTGACAAATAAACATCACCAGTTATGAAGATCTAACAACTACTCAATATAATAGGGTGGGAAGAATGGATCTGGAAAAACAGTCTTATCGAATTATCTAAAACAAGAATAAATGATCAATCAGGTTCACATACATTGTTCAATTTCTAGATTTTGATGATGCTCCCATTCCCAACATATAGACACTTCCAATAACTAACCCATGACCTATTATCTTGATGTTTGTAACCCTCTGGTTTTTGTTAATGGGGCTCTTACAATTAAAATAAAAAAATAAAAAAATTGCATTCTAAGTTATACCAAGGATACTAAATTTGTTGTGTATGTGAATACATTAGTGAAGCCTGCTTAGTAATTTGATCAAACACAACTTGGGTATTTCACCAAACACCTCTTACACAACACCTTCAAGAACTAGTTTGATGATGGCAACGAAGAGTGTACTATAAAAATAGTAACAAATGAAAGAAGAGAAACAAACAAACAAAGAAAGAAAAGAGGAAAAACACCATGCCCATAAGACGAGAATTTACCACGGAGATATGAGCATTGGAGCTCGATTTCACTATGAAGAAAAACAGAGCAAATCAATACTAGGAATCAGTATCGTGACCACAGCCATTTTCATGTGCGGTTACAATCACCTGATCATTTTTTGGCTCTAATGATGACTTTGCTCCTCATATTCACAATATGTCACGTCGATCATCCATGGATGAGCCCACAATGGGAGCACGATTTTCTGCAGGCACAGCCAATTTTAAAAGCAATGCTTATTCCTCACATCCATTTGGTTATGCCTTTGAATCTGAAGTTTCTCCCATGGCTGACCATACACCACCATCTTTTTCTAGATTTCAATCTTCCCAACTTCTCAACCTCTCCTATTTAGTGTTTCTATCTTTATTCTACTCTCTTGTTAATGCTTCCAACTTGGGCAGGTTGGGCCAGGTTGAGGATCAACCCGACCCAACCCAAACTTGACAAACACCAACACGCACCCATGCCCAACCCTAACCCAATGCAAGGCGGGTCAGTCGGGTTAATTCATTAATATTAGATAATTTAGTAATGTTAAGGGCTTACATAAAGATAAGTGATATGCAAAAAAAAAAACAAAAAACAAATTTTACAATTATTTTTCTAAAAATGTGTTTCAAAATTTACATACATAAAATAATAAGCAAATTTATAATGATTAAATGGAACCAACTTTATTTATTGTTAATACCAATTTGCAAAAAAAAAAATATTTAAAGTAGTAACATAATTATTGTATGGCAATATGAAATTACATAAACAAAAGCATTAATAATAAAGCAATTGTTTATTTAATGAAAACAATCACATATTAAGTTCGGGTTTAGGCAAATTGGGTTGCCCGATGCCATGCCCAAACCAAACCCTATTTGAGTTGGGCATTTTTTTTGAAACCCAAACCCAAGACCACGCCCAAGCTAACTATGCCCAAACCTGACCCAAAGTCGAGTTCAACCCAATGGGTTGGGTTTGGTTACAGCCCTATGGAAAACAAATCCTTTTAGAAGCACCACAAAGTGGACAACTTACATGAGTCACAAGCCCAACCCAAAGTAACTTGGACCGGCCCAAAAAAACACACTTGGACCGGACCTAATATTGTTTTTGAGCCATATCTTCAACAAAATTCACTAGGAAAAGTTTGCAACAACAAAAATCCAAGATAGATTATGATGAGTTTGCTTACTTGACATTGCAAACCAGTAGTAATCAAATTAATATTATCCATGACTCCAACACCATTCACTCCCTTTTTCAAGGTTGACATGAAGACATGAAACCACTCTGATGTGGGCAACTGGGAGTTTGCTCACTCCACAGTCCAAACTGACAGAAATCACTTTAGTACTATCCACGTCTCCCATATTATCACTTCGTTTTTTTCAAGTTTGATATGCCTCAAAGCACTAACAATACATTCCAAGTTATACATATGGATAAAGAGTGCCTTGTAAAACATTTGTGTTATCAACAAATTAAAATATAGCAATCCCATGTTAAAGCCTTCAATTAACCTAAACAGCTTCATCTTCTAAAGGATTATCCCACATTAAATCCTTCAACAAGCCTGTGACTTTTCATCGTCTTAAGGTGTGCTCAATGCTTATATTGCAAAAGAAAGAGTGAAAAAAATAATCCCATCGCCTGAAATCAATATTATCATAATCGAATTGATTCATAAAATCATAAGATTGATTCAAACCATTGGATAAAGTTCATAAAGATTCTTTATGATTTAAAAAGAAGATGAATGGACATCCACAAAATTTTGATATTTAGACATACATATGCCTAACTATTCCTTAACCAATCAAATAATGACAATTTGTAAACACACTTGTATATAATAATAATAAATATTTACCTGCTGATCCCAACATTCACCATTTCAGGCATTCTTTTGAACTCACAACCATACAAACAATAAAACCTTTCTCAAAAAGAAAAATAAATATCTCCTATCATAAATTGTACAAAACTTGAATTCATTGATATGCATTAATTGTCATAAGTATCGGTGATGTTAGGTTGTTTGTAGGATCTTTTTTTAAAGGGATTCAAATAATTTGAGTTATTGGAACTATAGATTCAAATAGTAAACCACAAGATTTTAATAACATTGCCAAGACTCCTCAAGCTTCACAAGAAACCAAATGATAGTTAAAAGAACATACAGAAGAATTGTAGAATAAAAGAGTTAAAAGACTAAAAAGTCCTTACAAGAATAAAAGAATAAAAGAATATAAAGAATAAAAAAACAATTACAACAATTACACTAGATTATTTCCAATACTCCCCCTCAAGCTGGGGCAAATATATCAACTAAACCCAACTTGACAATGTGAGAATTAGTGATAGAAAGACCAACAAACTTCGTAAGCATGCCGACAAACTGATCTGAAGATGGTACGAAGACTGTCTGAAGATAACCAGATCGAACTTTCTCCCTGAGAAAGTGAACATCAATCTCAATATGCTTTGTTCTTTCGTGAAAAACTGAGTTAGAAGCAAGCATGATAGCAGACTTGTTATCACAGAACAAAAGAGAAGAACCGGAAATAAGAAAACCCAACTCTTTCAGCAAAGACCGAAGCCAAATCAGCTCACATATGCCAAGGTCCATTGCACGATATTCAGCTTCAGAAGAAGAACGAGAAACCACACTTTGTTTCTTACTTTTCCACAAGATCAGATTATCACCATAAAAAGTACAGAAATCAGAGGTAGATCTCCTATCTATAAGAGAACCAACACAATCAGCATCTGTAAAACACGACAAATGCAGCTGAACAGTAGAAGAATAGAAAAACCCAAGACCATGATGCGACTTCAAGTAGCGAAGAATACGATAAACAACATCAAGGTAAGAAGTACGAGGAGTATACATGAACTGACTGACCACATTGACCGCAAAAGACAAGTCTAGTCTAATGTTACTCAGATAAATCAGACGACCTACAAGTTTCCGATGAGAATAATCCGATAAAAGATCATTAGAGTCAGCATGAAGACGATGATTATGATCCATAGGGGAGGAAGCAAGACAACAACCTAGCATCCCCGTGTCCTGAAGAAGATCCAATGTGTATTTACACTGAGATAGCGAAATACCACGCCGAGACCAGGCCACTTCTATCCCCAAGAAGTACTTGAGTGGACCCAAGTACTTAACCTTAAAAGCACGACCCAATAACGCCTTAACCCTGTCAATTCACTGTGCATCATCTCCAGTCACAATAATATCATCCACATAAACCAAGACAATAATGCAACGACCATCCACTCATCGACAATAAAGCAAGTATGATCTGAGTGACATCTAGTAAACTCGATAAATAAAATAACCTCAGAAAATCATTGAAACCAGGCTCTTGGGGACTGCTTCAGGCCATACAGAGATTTTAGAAGGCGACATACCTTCCCAGAATACTCCCCCTGAAAACGAAACCCAGGAGGAGGGTCCATATATATAACATCAGAAAATCATCATTCAAAAAAGCATTCGTCACATCAAGTTGATGTAGTGGCCAGGAGTTACATGTTGTTAAAGATATAAGAAGGCAAACAGTAGAAAGTTTGGCAACCGGAGCAAACATGGAACCAAAATCTTTTCCAAGAGTCTGTGTAAACCCCTTAGCAACGAGACGTGCCTTGTGCCAATCAACAATCCCATCAGAGAAATATTTCACAGTGAAAACCCACTTACACCCAACGATACACTCCCCAGATGGAAGGGTAACAAGTTCGCAGTTATTATTTTTCTACAAAGCATCTATCTCATAGTCATAGCTCTAAACCACTAAGGTTTCGCAAAGCCTCTGATATATACCAAGGAATCCGAATAGAATCAATGGCCATAAAGTAGGCATGACAAGAGGAAAAAAGACCCTTATAGGAAACAAACTGGACAATAGGATGATCAGTCACACACCTCCACTTACCTTTGTGAATAGCAATAGGTGAGTCAAAAATCGAAAGGGTAAGAACAGGTATAGATGTAGAGATAGGAGAAAATATACATGAGTCCAAAGAGAAGGTCGACACAGGTGGAGAAGGGGGAAGGCAACGAGTGTAGACCTTAAGAGTCAGCGAAAATAAAGGAAAAATTGGAGAAGGCAATACTATAGGAGACGGCTCCTGCAAAGTAGAATGATCCTACAAAGTAGATGAGGCACGAAAGTATGAAACATTTTCAAAGAAAGTAACATCAAGAGAGTATGATCCGGTGAAAAACTGAATCATAACACTGATACCCTTTTGACATATAAGAATAACCCAAGAAAATACATTGAATAGCTTTGTCATCCAATTTTGTGCGATTAGGAGTTCTGTCCTGAACAAAGCACGTGCACCCAAATACTCGGGGTGTAATGGAAAAAAGTATAATATCAAGTTGAAAAACATGAAGAGGCATTTGTCCCTCTAAGGTGCAACTAGGGACACGGTTAATAAGATAAGTCGTAGTGAGGACTGTCATATTCCAATATGCCTTAGGAACATGCATTCCTCGGAGAAGACATCGAACAATGTTCATAAGATAGCGATTCTTACGTTCCGCCACCCCGTTTTGCTCAGGAGTATAAGGACAAGTCAACTAGTGAAGCATACCATGCTCATGAAGATGGGAGCGAATCTCATCAGATATATATTCCCCCCCCCCCTTATCAGATCGAAGAGATTTAATAGTAATATTGTACTGAGTTTGAATCATTTTTAAAAAATTGACAAAAATAGGAAGCACCTCAAAACAAGAACGCATTAGATAAACCCAAGTACAACAAGAATAGTCATCAATAAATGTAACATAATATCTATGACCATTAAAAACAATAATGGAGGAAGACCCCCACACATCAGAATGAACTAAATCAAATATTTTATTAACTCAATGCATACGAGGAATATAAGAAGTACGTGCGTGTTTAGAAAGTTCACACACAGAACACTGAAATTTGTGTTCACTACAAATAGTTTTTAAAGTAGGAAATAAATAACATAAGTGCTGAAAATTGGCATGTCCTAAGCGAGCATGCCATAAATCTAAGGTTTGAGAAGAAAATGTGTGACTCCCAGAAAAAAAAAGCACAAAAGCCGGAACAACAGTAGGCTGAGATCCAAACAAGTACAGCCCATCCCTCTCATACCCCTTGCAAAAAATCCTCCTCGAAATCAGGTCCCGAAAAATGCAGTGAATAGGAAAAAAAATAACTGAGCAATTTAGATATCTAGTAAAACTACTCACAGACATAAGATTAAAAGATAGATGAGGGACATGAAGCACAGAGTCTAGTGGATAAAGGGATGGTACCCTTGCTGTGGATGGGTGTAAGAGAACCATCAGCAAGGCGAACCTCCCTATGTGTGGTAGGAAAAGTAGACGAAGTAAAATGATTAGACTCACCGGTCATGCGATCAGAAGCACCAGAATTAATAACCCATGTCAGAGAAGCAGAACCAAACTGAGTGACATAGAAGGCAGAGGATGTACCTAAAAGCGTAGTATCCGAGGTTATTGTCGATGAGGGGTGAGTGTAAGCATGATTCTGATCCCGAACAATAGAGTCTGCAGCTGTTACAAGTCAATAGTGCCAAGTGAGGAAGGAGGATCAGTGAGAGGAATGGATGATGACTCCACTGCAACGGCACGATGAGTAGACTGTCCCAAAAACTTAGTGGAAGAAGATCATGGTATCAGATGAGGATAGAGCTGAAACCAGCGGGCCTTCTCATTACCAGTCTTTCCACAATGACTACAAGTGAGACCATTCCCTTTACCACGACCACGGCTACCACAACCATGACTCCCTGATACCGGGGTCTGAGAGTCGGAGAAACTAGAGTTAACTGCTAAAGCCATCTGATCTGTAACCAGAGCAAAGAGAATACCAGGTGCCTGAGAGTGGATAACACGATGACGGCGTTCATCACTGTCAATGGTCGCAAATGTCTCAAACAAAGAAGGCAATGGGTTGGTGTTAAGAATCTAGGTTCCAAATGTCTCAAACTCCATACGTAAACCCATGAGAAACTGATATATCTAGTCCCGAGAAATCCTCTTAATCACATATCCAGTTACTTCTATGGACAACTCAGTCATAGACTCATAATGAGAGCTCCTCCCACCGAGACTGAAGAAAACCAAAATAATCAGCTACACTCTGAGTCCCTTGGGTAGCCTGGGCTATGGCTGTATAAAGCTCATAAATCCTTGAGTCATTCCTGACATGCGCCTAAGTCTGAGTGAATGCTGAACACAATGATGAAACAGCCTCGTGATACATAAACATAGTGTAGATGCGCTGCTCCATGGAATTGAAAAGCCATCCAAGAATGGTGCAATTATCGATCTCCCATTGTTTAATTTTGGGGTAAGTGAGGTGTGGCTTAGTGATGGTGCCCAAAAGCCATCCAGATTTCCCTCTACTACTCAAATAAAGCTTAACAGATCGAGGCCAGAACTGAAAATTCCAACCATCTAATAGGGCATTAGTAATACGTTGGGTAGAGGAGTTTGCCCCAAGACTAGTGTTGATGCCCTTGGTTTCTTGGTGTGATGTCATGCTTACAAGAACAAACAAGGAGTAGATTTGGCTTGAAAGGAGATCTATACCAGAAGGCCAGAAACAAACAAACTCGTTGCAGTCGAGAAAATGAAAGGGTTGCACTGTAGCACAACTCAAGAAACCTCAAAAAACTCACTGTGTGGTGGCTGTTGTAGGGTTGAATACAACTCAAAATCTCCCTGTAGCTGCTGCCGCAGGGTTTACATACCCCAAAAATAGCACAGCTGCTGTCGCAAGATCTAGAACAGCCCAGAAATAGGGCAGCTATTGTCGCAGGGTTGACCACCACTCAAAGGGCTTCACTGTAGTCTCTGCCACAAGGTTTACGCTGTCCAGAAACAACACAGCTGTTGTCACAAGGTCTAGAACAGCTCAGAAATAGGACAGTTGCTGTCATTGGACTCTCTCTCAGCCCTAGCTGTTGTAGCAAGGCCTAAAAAGTTAACCCTAGTTGTTGTTGAAATACCAAATTGCAACTTATAACTGTCATTGGTCCTCCACTCAGCCCTAGCTACTGTCATAGGGCCTAAAAAGGTAACCCTAGTTGCTGTTGAAACACCAAATTGCAACTTATATCCCAAAGAGAAAAAAAGAAAAGAAAAGAAAAGAGGACGATGGAGCCTCTAGAGGCTCTGATACCAAGAAGAATTGTAAAAGGTAATTCACAAGTCTCAATCTGAGAGCTTGGCAAAATTTATAATAATAAGTAAAAGACTAAAAAGTCCTTACAAGAAATAAAAGAATAAAAAGAATATATAAAAAAAAACAATTACACTAGATTATTTCCAATACATACATGCTAAATTGTTCACACCTAACCTCTCCTTACACCCCATCTTCAATAACAAGTAAACTATCAATTCCCAATTCACATTGCCCTACCCTTTTCCATATCGATCCTACAGCAGCCTTGTCCTTTTCTAACCCTTGAATCAAGAGTTTCATTCCCCCCACCCCAATTTCAGTGTATGTCCCTCCTAACTAGAAAATTACTTTGTTGGATTTTGAATATGAGACTTCAGTCATGATAATTGGAGACATTTATTATCGAAATAATTGGCTGAAAATCATTGAGCTCATTGGGATCTCCACCCTTTAGAGAGGAGATAAAATGTAGCAATTCCATTAATAATTCGTTGAAAACAATCAAAAGACAGGATAAAATTCTAGAAATTTAGGTTTCATCGAGGAAAAATGCACCTCCCATAAAACAATTTGGAAAAAGGATTCTTACTAATTGATTCTCAATACATCCTCCTCTTTATAGCTATGAGAATCATCCAAAAATGGAAAGGAATCTAAAAGCAACCTAATCTCCTAATCAATATCCTGATTACAAGGTATCCCATTATTATAAAATTTAATCCTAAATACTAGCAACTATAGAAAATTAAGGAAAATAAGTAAAAGGGAACAATTGATTGGGGATTCAAACATCCAACTCATCCCCAATAACTAGGTGAGAGTCCAGTGGAAATGGGTTTGCTACACCCCATCCCTCCTCAAAAAGACTTGTCCTAAAACTTGAAATCATGGAATCAATCGTTGACATGTCCATAAGAGGTGTGGGCTTTTCAGGATACTCCATGTTGGAGGGAGAGTCACTAGTGGCTACCATTTTTTCAAGCACGTCAAAACAAGATCAGGTGTATCATAGAGATTAATATATCCTTGGGATTTGTGTCATATAAAATATCATAGTTTGTATCATATAAAAGCTCCATATTTATAAATCATTTCTCTATAATTTTGAAGTCAAGAATTTATATATCAGTTATGCAACATTTTGCTCAGATACAAATATACTATTTGTTACATATAAAATATCTTGATTAAAAGGAAAATCCAAACAGTTATATAAGTATTCAAAATCACTTCAAATGGGAAAATAAACTCAGAATTTGAAAAAATAAACTCTATTGTCTCAAGAGAAAGAATAAGCTAGGAAATAAGACAATATCGACAAAACTTGGTTCAAAATCAAATAAACAAGACATAAACATCTCATAATAAAACTTACCAGCCAACAAAACAAAACTCTAACACCTCCTTGTGCTCATTCACTAATATTAAAAATTATATCATATCAAGCATTAATGATATTCATTGATCAACACATAAGCTTTAACAAAACCATCCAAAAGAGTCTTTTCAATTGAGAAAATAGGTTCAACATTTAATAATTTCTCACACAAAAAACATGCAATGTCACATGGGTTTCCTTTCAAAACATGACATATGTTCTTATATTCAACACAATAAATGCTAATATTCAACATGATAAATGCATGCTCCAAATAAGGTAAAAGGTTTGAAATATTGATTATTTATTGCACTTATTTATTTTTATTTTATTTTTGTAACTATTCTAACTTTATCGTCAAAGACTCTTTTGCAAGCATCACACCGGAGTATCTCATTCAGATGATGGAGTGGTTGGAAGAATGGTTGAAGTTGATATGAAGAAGATAATCTCCATCAACATGAATCTTGAGGTATGTGGTTAAAAATCACCACATCACCCATCTCATGAAGGGCAATATCCTCGATTAAGAAAAATTGTTGTTCCTTACAACAGTGAATGAAGGCGTAAATCTTATTACAATTGTAGCATAGGTCCCATTACGACATTCCTTCATTTCAATTGTTGTGAGGTGCTTAAAGTTGGAAGTAGATAGCTTGAGAGCAACCATGGGCTTATCAAAATGGCTATGTTTGCAGACTTGTCAAAATGGCTTATATTTGCAGGTGAGGAATAATTTTTTTCTCATAAAGTTGTGTTAACACAATCGTTTCGACTAGTGTGATAGGTCGCCGACTTTTAACGTCCAAGCAAATCTCATCCTATTATAGAATGACTCACCAAAAGAGATTGGGATAATTGAATTGAGAAAAATCTAACTTGATTAATTACAAAGCTCTAATTAGGCTTTAAAGGAATTACAAAGTCTAATAAGTGGAAAAAACAAAAAAGGACAAAAGACATAAAATACTAAATAAAAAGAGTTATTCAACACTCCCCCTCAAGTTGGTGCGTGGATATCGGCAACGCCCAACTTGGATAAGATGCCTTCAAAGACGGTTTTGCTAACACCTTTGGTAAGAATATCGGTAAGTTGGTGGGATGTAGAAACAAATGGAGTACAAATCTGCCCAGAAACAATCTTCTCTCTAATGAAATGTGATCAACTTCGATATACTTCATTTTGTCATGCTGAACTGGATTTACTGTTACATTAATCGCTGATTTATTATCACAATATAGTGAAAATCGGATTATCACTGGAAAACACAAATTAGCTAGTAAGGTCTTAAACCACAACAACTCACACACTCAAAGGACCATAGCTCTGTATTCTGACTCAACACTTAACCGAGAAACCACATCCTGCTTCTTACTGTATCAAGTTACCAAGTTGCCACCAACTTTGGTACAATACACAGAAGTGGACCGTCTATCAGTTACTGAACCAGCATAATCTGCATCAGTCCATACCTCAACGCGAAGATGACCATGATTACTAAACAAAATACCTCGACCAGGATATCCCTTAAGATATCTAAGAATACAATAGACAGCAGTAAAATGAGATGTGCAAGAAGAGTGCATAAACTAACTTACAATACTAACATCATAGGCAATGTCGGGATGAGTCATAGACAAGTAGATCAATTTTCCCACAAGACGATAATACTGACTAATATCCAGTAAACATTCCCCCTCAGAATCAGTCATTCTGTGATTTTGCTCAATAGGAATAGTGGCAGGACGAGAACCAAGCTAACTGGAATCACTGAGTAAATCAATATTTACACTGAGATAAAAATACCAGAATGGGATCGCGCAACCGCAATTCCCAAAAAATAACGACGATATCCAAGGTCTTTAATCTCAAATTGTGGTCCTATGTAAGATTTTACCTCTGCAATACTGTCACAATCATCTCCAATAAGGACAATATTATCCACATAAACAATTAGAGTAACGATTTTTCCCTAGGAGTGACGCAAGAAAAGAATATGATCAGTAGAACTCTGATGAAAATCAAACTAATAAATGGCTTTAGCAATCCATGCGCAAGGAGACTACTTCAGTCCATAAAGAGAAAAGCGAAGACGACAGACATGTCCATAAGAGGCAGCGGCAAGAAAGCCAGGAGGTTTGACCATATAAACTTCTCCCTAAAGATCATTATTAAGAAATGCATTCTTGACATCTAACTGAAAAAGGGGCCACCCTCTGATAGCAACAATAGAAAAAAGAACTCGAATGGTGGTCATATTGGCAACAGGAGCAAACGTCTCCTGGTAATCAATCCCATAAGTCTGAACATACCCTTTGACCACCAGACGTGTCTTGTAATGAGCAATAGAACCATCAGGATTATGCTTAATGGTAAACACCCATCGGCATCCCACAGCCTTCCTCCCAGGCCGAAGAGGAACTAGTTCCCAAGTCTGAATTTTTTCAAGAGCGTTCAATTCATCAAGTATAGTTACTCGCCACTCAGGATGAGCAATAGCATCTGCAATAATATTAGGAAGAGAAACAAAGAAACAGAAGTAAAAAAAACTCCGATAAGAGGGTGGGATAATGGAATCAGATACATAATTAGAAATGGGATAAGTACAAGTGCGCTTACCCTTACGAGTAGCAATAGGACGATTATCACAAGGGACAGTAGGAGGCGGAACTGGAGGCGAAGAAACGAGCTGGTCTGGCATAGAAGTGATGGTAGTATTGTGTAACCGCCGAGAATAAACCTACAAGTGAGAAGGTAACAAACTAACAAGAGAATGAGAAGGAGGAGAAGAAGGAGAAATAGGCATGGGAAGAGAAAATAACAAAGGAGAGGGGTCATCATCAGGGGAATCTAGAGGAAACCACTTAGACTGAATACCAACTGATCCAGTGTAGTATGTTATGTTCAAAGAAATAGACATCCCGAGAAATAAAACGCCTTCAAGAGGGAGGATGATAACAGCGGTATCCTTTCTAGGTAGAAGAATAATCCAAAAAAATACATTTGACGGCCTTAGGGTCAAGTATAGTGTGAGTATGGTCAAGAATTTGAATAAAACAAATACACCCAAACACACGCGGAAGAAGGGGAAACATAGGACGATCCGGATGGAGCTTAAAGAAAGGTGTGGCAAACTAAAGAACTCGGGAGGGGGTCCGATTAATAAGATAAACTGCAGTAAGAACTGCATCGGCCCAATAGGATTGTGGTACGTTCATGTCAATACAGAGGGAATGAGCTAACTCTAGAATATGACGATTTTTCCTTTCTAGTCGACCATTTTGTTGAGGGGTCTTAACATTGGACATTTGATGCTCAATACCAGATTCTAAATAAATTTTCAATACCTCACTATAGGTGTATTCGATACCATGATCAGAATAGAAATTATTGACGGTACGACCAAACTGAGTATGAACCATAGCAAGAAATTGCTTGAATATCCCATATACTTCATTTTGTATTTCATAAGATAGACCCAACTGGTACGACTGTAGTCATCAATAAACAGGACGAAATAACAAAAACCAAGAGTGGATGTGACCGGGGAAGGACCCCACACATCAGAGTGAATTAGGTCAAACAGAACAGGTGCAGTAGTATGCATACTAATAGGATAATTAGAATGAACATGTTTAACTAGTTAACAAGTTTCACATGAAAAATCAAGCAAATTCGTATTATTAAACAAAACAAGAAACATGTGTTTCAAATATCCAAAGGAAATATGGCCTAAGCGTAAGTGCCAACGAGTTACAAGTGCCTTATTAGACTGACTACTACTACTAAGCTGAGAAACAGAATGAGAGGTTGGTAAAATAGGCACATCCAAGATATACAAGTCATTCACTTCACGTTCAGTGTCAATCGTCCTCTTCAACTCTAAATCCTGAAAGACACAATGAGAATGATAAAAGATTACACTGCAATTCAAATGTTTAGTAATGCTACTAATAGAAATAAGATTAGTAGTAAGTTAAGAAATATGCAGTGTATTAATTAAGGATAAAGAAGGTGTAACAGAAAAATGACTTTAACCAGCAATAAAAGATAAAGAACCATCAGCAAAGCGAACCTTGCAATGACCAGAGCAAACATTATAGATTTTGAATAGCGAGGACATACCGATCATGTTATCTAAGGCACCAGAATCAATGACTTATGGTGAGAAAGTGGTGGAAACACTATGTGTAGATGCAAAGGTACCTGAGTGAGCGAAAATTGAAACCAATTGAGATGAAGTCTCCATATGATTAAAGAATTTCCTGAACTTATCAAACTCAACCTAAGCTATAGATACCAACTCCGATGAAGAGGTAGTAGTTGAAAGGAGTGCCTGCTCAGTAGTCGACTGAGAGACAACATGAGCTGAGGATTGGTCAGACAGTTGACGTAACTGATTAGGACAACCATGAAGTGTATAACAACAGACCTTCACGTAACCCAACTTTCCACAATTATCACACTTATGTCATTAACGTGAAAGCAGAGATTTGCTGGAAAACTGTGGAAAAGGTATGCGAACAAGCATAGCAAAGTGGTCTCCTAAAGAATGGGGTAAGATAGCTATACGACGACTTTCATCAACTAAGACATAAGAATACGTAGTTTGTAGGGACGGAAAGGGATCCATACCCGATAAATGATCTCTCACATACTCAAACTCATCCCGGAGTCCAACTAGAAATTGAAAAACTCGATTCTTATCCAGAATCGATGCATATTATACCTAATCAACAAAGTCCTTCCAAGCATAGGACGAAGAGTAGAAGGTCAACTCTTCTCATCAAACACGTAGCTGTGATATATAGGTGGTGACTAAAGAGTCACCTTGCGAAAGGCGAGAAATCTTATGCTCTAAGTTAAAGATCCGGCCATTGTTTTGATGTTGCGAGTAGATACTCTTTGCGGAATCCTATATCTGTTTTGCGATCTTGGAGAACATGAAACCAGCCACAATGTGTGGTTGAATAAATATAATTAGTCAAGAGCGGACCATAGAGTCATTAGCAAACCATTGGGGATAAGTAGTGTCAATCAGTACAGGTTGTTTGTCCGCCCCTATGAGGTAATCGATCTTTCCTTTTCTACCAATAAACATTTCAACTGATCGAGCCCAAAAAAAGTAATTAGGGCCATCTAATTTCACGGTGATAATTTGGATGCCTAGAAAGTCGGTCGAATGAGAGGGAAGACCTCCCAATCCATTACTATTACCGATGATCAAGGAAGAAGACATCTCGGAGGCCATCAAAAAAATTTATGTGCTTTGGTTTGAAAGGAGTTCAAATAAGAAACTGATCACAGCACCCTAAAAGTAGCAATGCACGATCATAAGAGGCGTGAAAGGTGATCAAACACTATTGAAGGTAACCCGAACAGCCATCAACTCAATCGCAGGGCCCCAAGAAGCAATCATGCAATTGTTATAATCCTCAAACAACAAGGCTGCTGTGATCGCACCCTCCAAACAGCTGTTGTTGCAACCCTCAAACAGCAAATTGTTGTGATCGCAGCCTCCAAACAGTAGGTTTGTTGTCGTTGCAACAATTAATCAACAAGTTGCTGTGATCGCAGCCTCTAAGCAATGGGTATGTAGTAATCGCAGTCTCCAAAATAGCAAGCTGTTGTAGTCGCAACCTCCAAATAGCATATCTGCTATGATCGTAGCCCCCACACAGCACCACTGTTGTGGTCGCAGTCCCCAAACAACACCACTGATGTTGTTATAGGTCCCAAACAGCATTGCTGCTATGGTCGCAGGCCCAAACAACACCTCTGTTGTTGTCATAGGTCTCCAACAGCACCTCTGTTGTTGTCCTGGTTCACGTAGGTGTCAAACAACCAAGGGACTGTTGCCGCAGGTCTCTGTGGATAGTCCAATGGCCATCGTTTGGCTTAACAGCCACCAAAAAATAGCAACTCTGTTGTTGCCTTAGGCTACAATGTATTTTAACACTCCTATCGTATGGTGGGATAAAAAACCCTATAGGAGTGATGTTTGAATCTAAAAACTAGAGGTGTTAAAGATGGATGTACGGGGGGAGGGGGACAATAGAGTTAGTAGCAAGAAAAAAGGAGTCGATGGAGGTAGAAGGGGTCGATGGGGGTAAACTCTGATGCCAAATTGAATTGAGAGAAATTTAACTTGATTAATTATAAAACCCTAATTAGACTTTAAAGGGATTACAAGTAACAAGTGGAAAAGACAAAAGACATAAAATACTAAATAAAAAGAGTTATTCAACAGGGATACTCCTGGAGTATGGTTGGAGAGGAATTTAATGCCGATTGGTAATCTCAAAAAGCTCTGGTTTATTGGAGTTTTGTAAGTCCCCCAAGTGATCTTCAAATCTGATTGGACCAAAGCAAGATAAGAGTGCCTCTCCGAAAGTTGACCAAGGTAAGGTCCCTAGGTTTTTGCGAGTCCACTGGTACATTGCATAACCTTATTTTCGAGGTGGAAAGATGCCATGGAGACATGTTGGTCAAGGATGAGCATTGTGGTAATCAAGGAATTGTTATGCATGTATAGCTAGTCAATCGAGTCGGTTCCATCAAATTGATGGAATTTGAGGTGAATAAGGTGCAGTTATACCTCATTTGTCGAAACAAGGGTATCCTAGTTAACAGCTGGCCCTTGTGAGGGACATCTTGCCATGTGCTCTTTGCAAACCCAAACGGAGTTTGACCCATCGCAGGACTTTTCAAAAATCTAGCCTCGATGTTGCCATCATGGAGGATATCCTCCAAATATGGATCAATTCTACCATACTCTACTGCCTCTTTTCAATCACTTCAAATTGTGATTTGATATTAGCTTCGAGTACAAGTCATTATTATTCAAAGAGTTCCATCTTCTCTAGTAGTTGACCTTTGTTATCGCGTGAAGCAATATGTGAGTGAATCTCTGCCATGTACGCCTAGAAGGGAAAGGGAAAAGCAGGACCCAAGAAAAAAGGGTGGAAACAGGCAAAGGATGAGTGGCTCTGATACCACTTGTAACAATTCCCTTAACAATTCATTGGAAACAATTGAAAGAGAAAATAGAAAATCCTAGAAACGTCAACTTTTTGAGGAAAACCATGCCTCCTAGGAAATAATTTGGAAAAAGGATTCTTATTAATTGATTCTCAATACATCCTCTTATTTATAGCTACGACAATCATCAAAAATAGAAAAGAATTTAAAAGGCAACAGGTTCTCATAATCTCCATCATGATAACAAAGAATCCCATTATTATGGGAATTATTCCTAAAACTAGCAACTGTAGAAAATTAAAGAAAGCTGACTAAAAGGAAGCAACTGGTTCAAGATTCTTACCCTCCATTACCTCCAAGACCATTTCAAGAAGATCACCCTTGATCTAATCTAATTAGTCCCCCATACACAAGTTATACACCATCAAACTCTTTCACAAGCTGATAAAATTGAACTTAAAGTTGAATTAAGGACAACCCATGAAAAAATGAACTAAACTAAACTAGACATACAATGGTAAAGTAGGTTACCTGAACAATCTCCTCCGAAATAGATACACATTGAGGCAAATTGTGATCTCTCGGAAGGATCCTAATTTGTGTCTTGGTCTCGATCCGCATTTGCTCAATAATCTTCCCACCTTTCCCCAATAAAGACCCAACATTAGCCTTCGCCACGACAAGCCTCGTCGCAACACGACTCCCATCACCACCACCTCGAGGACCATAATCTTCCTCATCATCACCACCACTTCCATCAAATCCAAACCCAAATCCAGCATCGCTCTCAAGTATCCGATCATGGATTATGAGCAATGCCTCCTGAGCTGGTGAGAAAGACGGGGCTCGTCCATCGGGATCGCGACGTCGAGTGTCAGATATCTCAATGATCCTCTCCTCATCACCAGGTATCAATGGATGAACATTGATCCAAGCACCAGTCTCTTGTCGAATTGCCTTAATTATGTTTCCAGATTTCCCAATAACACTACCAGCTTTAATATCAAGGCAAAGTATTCGATAACAAGTCGATACAGTTGGAGATGATTCCTGAGGCTTAGAAAATCTTCCACCACCAAGTCCTCCTCGTCTGTGATGATTGTTGTTGTAATGGTGTTTGTTTGGAGGATGAAACCTAGGTTTTGTTCTTGCTTGGTTTTGTTGCGAATCATAATCTTGATTGTAGTAGTAATTCCTCTTAGATCTAGATCTCTCCATTTCCCCTCTTTTCAGGAATTTTAGGTTTTAGATAGATCGAATGTTAGTGTCGATTACAGTAACAAACAGAATTACTGGTTCTGAATCATCTGATCGCAACAAATCGAGTTGAAGATGATATAGATTGGAGATTTCTAGGGTTTCGTTTACTTCGTTAATGTTCTGGTGTTCGCTGTAATGGCGATAAATCCTTCTCCCAATCGGAGATTTGCTTTGGCAGAGAGTTGCAAAGCTTTCTAGGGTTTCGTTTTCTTCGGTAATGTTCTAGTTTTGGCTGGAATGGTGAGAACTCTCTCTCAATCGGAGATTTCGATGTGAGATTTGCTTTTGCAGAGACTAGCACAGAGATTTTCTTACAGATGAGATGAGATGAACAGCTCATGAATGAACTTTGTTGTTCTAGTTTTTGGGTCTGTGTTTCTTTAACCAATCACTATGAGACATCTGGCACTATATTTTCTACTTGGCTAACAATCATCTGTATTTTCGTAGATATTTCTTTGTGTGATAGAATTTTTGAGATAATCTATGGTATGTGTCTAGGGATGATAGTTTGCTGCGGTTCATAGTAACTTTTTTTCGTACTTTTGATTAGACTGTTCGATACGGTGTCACGCGTGTTTATTAATGAGGTAAGAATGGACCAAAGGCAGGCCAACTTTTGCTTACAATACACCAATTAATTAACGGTTCTCTGTATACTCTGCACATAGATTGGTGTGTTATAAGTTAAAATTAGAGAGAATTACCCGATAGACTTAACTGTTGCATTTTTATTTAGTAAACTCTTTTGAAGTTCTGACAATTCATAGAAAATCTTACTTTACGAAGTTTGTTACCCATCAAAACTTATTTTATCAAATTCGTCAATCAGCAAATCTTGAAGTTGGGATCCATGTCATAAAATTCAAATTAAGTGGTAATTTATTACTCAACATACCTTAGAGTGGATTCAAACCTCATCAATTTTTGACTTCCAAAAACATGATCTGATACTACAGGGATATCTAAGAATTTTAAAAAAAAATTAGATTTCTTCGACGAATTTTAAATTTAAATTTGGGAGTTCAATAACCATCCATTTTCAACACCTTGGATCAAGATTTTTTTTCAAATTTATTGCTTTTAAATCTCATATTTTCCATAAAATCTAGAAGTATGTGGTCTTGGATTTCCAATTTGATAATCCATATGGCCCAACAATCCTTAAAAAGATTTCAAATATTGCTAAATTAGTCATGCTAGCCTGATTCATAAAATAAAGGTCAATTGGTAACGAACTTGATAAAGTAAGGCAGTTTTTGTAATAAAATTGCAACAGATAAGTTCGTCCGATAAATCTCTCTAAAAATTATTGTGTTAATAAAATCTCTCTAAAAATAAAAATATTAGATAAAAACGTCTTTATCAAAATTTTAAGGGTGATTTAGTCATCACTCCTTTGACGTTTTGGGGAATATTTTAGATACAGTTTTGAAATATATTTAAAATGAGCCAAAGTATTTTGCAAAAACCATTGAACAAGTCATGTTTTATTACATTTACCAAAAGGTGGGCAAGGGGCATGGGCAAATGCACATGCATTATAAGGGCTTATTTGTAATTTATAATAATCGTTAAAGGGTGTTTTTTTTTAAGATTTTAAGGTAAAATAAATATTTTGGTGATTTTGAAAATGAACTGTTTGACTCAAATGACCCTGATTATTTTAAGTTTAAATGTAAAAGTGGGGACATTTATGTCCACTCTAATTTTAGTGTGGAACCACTTTTACTCCGCCTTCTTTCTTTATAATAGTAAATATGAAAGAGGTTATACATCTTATTTTGTATAGGGACACTCAATTTGCACCTACCATTTGCGTAAGTGCACCACCTTGATGAAAAATTAAAATGTCAAATATATATTCCTTGGTTTTGTAAGTGTACCAACCACGTCTTAGAAAAATCTTAATCTTTTCATTCGTTGCTCATGTGTGGAAGACAAAGTGAGCAACTCACATTTTGTTTATTTGGTTGTTTTCTCTTCTTAAAAGCTTCCAAGATTAGGATTTTATAAAATTACATCAATGGATGTAGGATTTTTTACCATTTTATTTATTTTAAAAAATGGCTTTGTCGACACAAGAGTCATGTCCATAGGGCGCCTATTGACATAGACAAAAATATTTTCTTTTCTTTTTTCTAATTATATTTGTGTCGATAGGCCAATGTCCACGTAGTTATTGCCATGTCAATAATCCAATGTTAACTGGATATACATGGTTTTATCCATGTCGACACTGGATTATTGACATGATAAGATCGAATATTTGTTAAATCATATTTAAAATGGATTAGGCTACTCATATTCTAATAATATTACTTCTTGTATATCGGAACCTTCGTTGAAACATGCATAAAGCTAGATAAGAAGAAAAATAATAGAAGGAATAAGAAGTTGAATAATGAATTAAAGTATAACAAATTATAATAGAAGCGAACCGTGGAGAAAAAGAAGCATGGGGGAGAGATAGAAATACAAGAAGAAGAAGACAAGGAAGAGGAGTTCAATCGGGAAGGAAAACTACATATTTGGTATGTGCATTTAATAAGAAAGAAGTACACGTATTGAACTTTTTTTAATTTTCTGAGGTACATTTATTGTTCACTTAAGTAAACAATTTCTTTTGTATGTTTTTCATATAATTACGTATATTTATTTTTCATGTTGGGGAAAAATGTAAATTCATCAAATTGTATGAATGTTGAGCAACTTTTAAATGTATTATGGGATATTTTCAGAAGAAAATATTGCTGTCAACAACCCTCTACTCCGCCTTATTTTATTATAACAGTAGATATATAAAAAGAAAGGCAAAAAAAAAACAATAGATCAAATAAGTTTAAACAAGGGCTGTTGCCTCCTCCCGTGTGAAATATAAAACGTGGTTTACTTCTTCGACAAAAATTCAACATTGTTGATTTATTGCAATTAACGTCAATTTTGATTTCAAATAACACATTTATTTAATTAAATGTCAAAAAATGCCTTTATAACATGTATTAAAAAAATCATTTAAATTGAAACAAAAAAAAAATTACATCATCCAATCAAGAACATATGGTGCACACATCATCGTCTTAATTTAAACCCAAATTATCTCTCATTTGATCAAATAACTCTGCCTTTTAATTTTCATTCATTCTCTTAAAGGTTCATTTCATCCATTCCCTCCTCGTAGTTCATTCTTCTCTGCAAACAACTACCTCAAATTAGTCTTCAAAGTTGCAATTTCAATTGGGGTTGAGAAATATCCCATTTGTTTCCATTTGATAAAACTCTTTCCATATTTTACTTCTTAAAATTGAATCGAATGCAAAATTTAATTTATAATTGATTTGTCCCATGTGTATCATTTATTGATGGAAGACTCTTATTTCACCTCAACTTCAACATTAAAGTATGTCACATGCTTGTTATGATTCTTGGAGCTTCGTGGTAATTGTCAGAAAGAAATCATTTTTAATCATTCAAAAAGGCTTTCTCTTTTTACTAGTGATATGTAAAATTCTAGTTACGTTTCCCTTTATTCGATGTAAAAATATAATTTATAGAGAAAGTTTTCTTCTCATAGTCGAGTATGTATGGGTCCATGGTATCAAACCTCAAGGGAACCACATTAATCTTTGTGTTTCTTTGTTTATTTGTCTATATTATTCTTGTAGCGATCAGATCCTTGGTTGGGGGCCGCATGTCACGTCCTGTTCCTTTGATTTGCACTAGTCTAATGCTACTAGATTTGAATAATATTTGGAGTCGCCACCACTCATTTGGTCCAGGTATGAATAATTACCTATGTAGAGTTCAATTAAAATGTGCAATTTGCACAAAAATTGACTTCGATCTAGTCTGTGTTCAGAGAAATTAAGTAAGAAGCTTAGTTGAGAGTCAATGAAGGTGTTAGACACCCCAAGTCACCCACTTTTCACGATTACCTGAATTTTCCATGAATTAGGTTGTGTACTTGTTAATGAATCAAACATTTAAATTAAACGAGAATTTAATGGTTCTTAGGTATCAATAAGATAGGTCAAGTGGGACTATCGGGATCAGACCATTTAGTAAACGAGGGCTTTCAGCTCATGCACTAGCACTGCCTTTTATTCTCACGTACTTGAATGATCAAAGATCTTGCTTATCTCTTTTGATTATCTCAGACAACATGATTTGATTTTATTGGGGTCCCACTTTCTAATTCCTCTCCTTTTGTTCGATTGTTGGTGTGCATCGTATCTTATCAAAACTTAGATAGATGAACGACATTTGACTCGTCAATGACCTAAGGAATTCCAGCACATGCACCAACACTGCTTTCCATCACGCAGATAGTTGATGAGTTTAAAACCATAGTCTGTCTAAGTCACGACTCAACAACATGCACACCAACAACATTTACAAAAATTTGGTAAAACCGGGCCCTTTTACAATTTCCAAAAATTTTAGGGGGGTCCAATAGAATTTCAAAAAAATTAGGGAAACTTTGAAAATTTTTAGTTCCCCAAGTTATTTAAAACATGTTAAGTATCTCATGACAATTTTGCAGTATTTCGAGGGGTCTCACGAATAATTCAAAGGGCCCTTTTATAATTTTCAAAAATTTAAAGGACCCAATAAAAAATCAACTTCGACCATGACATCCTTCTCATTGAGATCTTCAACTTGGCTAGTCCCGGGTTCAAATCGAAGTTGAAATGGGCCCGAGATCATGAATATATGAAAATCTGGGATAAAGGCTCACACATGATTTTTATTTTTTTTTTAAATACAATTTTTATGATTTTTTTTTGAAATTTTTAGGGATTTTTGTCGCTGCCAAATAAAACGCAATGGAGTGGCGCCACAGTTCAAATTTTAGGCAAATCAAATATTAAATCGTAGTCTAACGTGATCCCACTCATTAAAATGTCTAACTAATAAAATAAAAAAGGAAATGGTTTGACTCAAACAACCAACTTAGAGCAACTCCAACCAAGAGCTTCAAAAGTTACCTTCAAATTGACATCTTCTTCAAAATTTTGAAGGCTCCAGACCACTTTTCAACTCTTACCATCAAATCACTCTTTATTACTCTAAAAAACTATTCAATCACATTTTTTTTAAAAAAATGTAAAATAAAAAGAGTATTGTTATTGGCACTCCAACTTTTACTTATTACACTTTAATTAAAAGAAAAAAAAAGTTGTTATTGGTACCCCAACTTTTACTTATTCCAACCCAAGTTATTAAATTATTTATCACAGCCCAATTATTTATTCCATTGAGCTTGATTGATTAACCGATTTGGTTTGATTTTTAAAATATTAAATGAAAATACTTTAAAATTAGTATAGGACAAAAGTGTTGGAGATATTCTATGTTTGTAAAAAATGTACATTGAAAATAACTTATCGTTTTTTATGTGACTGAGGCATGGAAGAGCTGTTGTCCTTAAAATCAAATTCGTGCCCCTTTATGATGATATCCACAATGCAAAAGATTTCGGCAATTGGTTCCCAAGATTCAATATCACGATCCTGTTAGTCGTGCACTCGGAGCAGCAGGTCTACAACAAACTCGACCGATCTAGTATACTCAAACAGAGAAGAAGAAGTAAGAGATCCAAAAGTTGTTTTCTATTTTTCTAACTTCTAGGGCACACTTCTCTAATATAGTGGAAAGTCCAACGGTAAAGAAGCCCAACATTTGAGACTTAAATGACCCAAGACGTTTGAGCCTTAAATGACCTATTTTTGAATGTTGGAGGATCCAAACGGTCAACACACATTAATAATAATGTTGGAGATTTGCATCCCCCTGCGTGCGTGTCGCATGCGTACATACGCACTAAGATTTTTCGACGGATTGGCCCCAAACACAATGGACTGCAATCCCATGATGCCTTGGGCCCCAATTTGCATGCACTCTCATTTTCATCTACATTCAAGCAAATGAAAGAGTGAGATCTTTTATTAGGTGAACACTACTCTTGTATTTATTCGATGTGGAACTAAAATTTGGAAGAGTTGTATATACAATTCTCACAAATAAAAAAGCTAAGAGAATCTTTGACTTTCAATTTATACAAAAAAGGAAAAAATACTTTTAACTTATGTTTCAACAATTGATTAAATCTCTACATTTAACAAATAACACTCAAAAGGTCTTGAGTTCAAACCTTGTCCCCAACAAAACATAAGTATGATTACATGATAAAACTATGAATTTTTCAACAATCCCCCATAGATTCACAGTTAAAGAGAAAAGAAAATGTTGCTTGTACAAGATGAAATACCAGATATCTAATGTCGATGTCTTTTGGACTTAATCGACACTTAGTATAGATAGACAAAATTCATAGGGACTTGGTGTAACTAGGTTACTTAACCATTTTCTTTTTAGTGTAAGTTAACTATCATATTGAAAGTGCCCTCGATCTACGGGGTGTGCGGAT
Organism: Akebia trifoliata; assembly: GCF_017979445.1. Classification (NCBI taxonomy): domain Eukaryota; kingdom Viridiplantae; phylum Streptophyta; class Magnoliopsida; order Ranunculales; family Lardizabalaceae; genus Akebia; species Akebia trifoliata. Next base: position 10,788,885 of record NC_141385.1, on the reverse strand, counting down.
CCACTTTTAATTTTTGAGGTTTGGGAATCGCCACCTAGTTATTACGGTCTAAGAACCAAGCATTGACTCTAACAAATAAAAACAACTAATCTACAAATAAAAAGAAACTACAGTTCGGGGATCAAGTTACAGAGTTGGAAGGTATTCGGTATCAACCCCGTTCAACAAACGTCGGTCTCTACTATTATCCAAAAAATGATTACATTGCTAAAAAGACATAAAACAAATAGAATAAAAATATACATATACGATGATCGCAACGATTTATTCCCTCAGAATTGGTAGAACGACTCCCCGTAAAATACTCATTGCTTTGTTTTCATCGCTCGATTTACTTTGGATCTCCAAGATGAATTACCTCCTTCTTAGATCTGAGTATTTCCTAATTTTTTTTTGATGAATTTTTGAGTATTTTTTTGAGAGTTTTTGGAAGTTTTTTTACAAAACCTAGGGTTTTGATAATAAGTAGGGAGTTAGGACTTCAAAATCAAGGTTTGAAAAAGGCTAGGGAGACTTTTTGACCTACTTTTTCTAGGATTTATTTTAACCTGCGAAATTAGGTTGTGGAGGCTCCTATTTATAGATTTTTTGAAAGAATTAAGGTTTGACTAAGTCTCCTTTTAAGATTTTGACTTAAGTCTTATTTGATTAACTAGGTTTTTTTAGAATATAATTTTAATTAGGGTTTTGACTTAAGTCTTATGAGATTGACTTTGTTTCTTTTAAATTAGGTTTTTTAATCTTGCGTACAATGAAAGAATATATTTGTGATTTTTGAAAAACCCCCCTTAATTATATTTTAATTCTTTAGGCTCGCAAATGGAGGGGTCTTTTAATAAATATCAGGGACTTCACTTAAATAAGTGGACAACCATCAACAATTTTGCCTGAGAGCTTGATTGATTAATTTTCTTGGTTCAGATTTTTAAATTAATTTTGTTAAGGTTTCACTTTACGTTAATTAATGTTTTAATTATTAATTTCAAAATTTAAAATTGTTAAAATTGAAAAGTTGTCGTTTTGCCTCCGAAGATGACTTTTGTGTTGAGAAGTCATTTTTCGATGTTTTAGAATTGGTTTTTTGTAAGGAATTCAATAGGATTATGGGTTTGTGTCATTTATAATTTTTTGCATGAAACGATTGTGAACCCTATGAGGGGCATTTTTGTAATTTTGTCGAATTTGGTGAAAATTGACGAAATGATTTATTTGATTTCACTTTGTTATTTTATGTGTTCGAAAGGGTTTTCCTAAGCGTAACGTGGGCTCTAAGAATGTTTTGATGTTAGGGGTGTTTTGATCATTTTTTAGTGATTTTTATCGTAAAACTTTTTTTTGTCTGTAAAATGATGATTTCTATGTTTTGGGGGTTATATTTTCCTAACGTAGCGTGGTTTTTACAGTTTTATTAGTTTGGGATACCTCATTCGAATTTCTGAAACATATCTAGCAATAAATAAAGCATTGGAATAATCATCCATCATTGAGATTCGTCGCGATCGGGTTGACGAGTTGATTAATCAGGTGAATGCAAAAATTGGGTGTCTACACATATCATACATATCTTTCTCTCTAAACTGATTGAGTTCTTATGGTTTGATACTTTTTTGACGTGTTGGATATTAGTCTTTTCATGAATGCTCTAGAATACCTTCCCATAATATTCATAAGAAACGACTTCACTCACACATTCACACAGGTAAAAATCCATCAAGTATGTTATATGACTATTACACACCATCCAAGAAGACTACAGATTGTATTAAGAATTTTTATTCATCTTTAACTCGTCATATATAAACACTACTTAACACCATAGGAAAGAGACAAAAAATTTATTAACTCTTTTTCACTAGTGCTTTACCAATTAGTTTAGTGACTTATTATTACCTATTAGATCTATTTTTTTAGATCTTCATTCATATAGATTAGGTTTTCAATCACATATTAATTATTTACATAGACATTAGTCTCATTCCCTTCGATGATTTACTTACTAACATTCTAGTTAGTGGTTTTGTTAATGGATATGCTAGGCTACTTTCTGATCTCACAAATTCAATAGCAACTACACCATCCTTCATTAGTTGTCTTACAATATTATGTATTAGATAAATGTGTCTACTCTTACCATTATATTATATATATATATATATATGATTTTGAGCATTGGCTATAACTGTCTGGTTATCATAATGAATGGATACTAAAGGCATTGGTTTTTCCCATAAAATAATATCTAGTAAAAAATTTATAAACCATTCTAATTTAGTTCCTACTAATTCCAAAGCAAAGAACTCTGATTATATTGTTGATTTGGTCATGCATGTCTACTAGAAAGATTTCCAAGAGACAACTCTTCCACCTAATGTAAAGACATAACAACTAGTAGACTTAGCTTCATCGGATTTTAATATCCAATTAGCATTATTGTACCCTTCAAGTACATTTGGACTTCCATTAAAATGTAAACCCAAATCCATGGTTCCACTAAGAAATTTGAGAACCCTCACTAAAGTTGTACAATGATCTCTACTAGGATTACTCGTGTATCTACTTAATATCTCCACAATAAAAATTATGTTTGGACGAATACAATTTATCAGATATAATAAATTTTTTATGATCCTTGCATACTCCTTTTGTGACACATTATCACTTCTATTTTTCTTTAATTTCATGTTAGAATCAAAATGAGTTAAAATGGGTATACTATCAAAATGTCCAAACTTCTTAAGTACTCTTTCTATATAATGGCTTTGAGATAAAACATACCTATCATCTTTTTTTGTGATTTTAATTCCTAGCATGATATTGGTTCCTCCTAAGTCTTTCATATCAAACTTAGACTTTAAAAAATATTTGGTATCTTCAACTACTTTAAGACTAGTTTCCATGATCAACATATCATCTCCATACAAACAAATGATCACATTAGTCTTACCTCTAAATTTGCTATAAACATATTTATACACATCATTGAAGACATATCCACTAGATTTAAACACATAATCAAATTTCTGATTCCATTACTTAGGTGCTTGTTTTAGTCCATATAAGAACTTTACAAGTCTATAAACTTTATTTTCCTGACCATGTACCATACACCCTTCTGATTGGTCAATATAGATTTTTTCTTCTAAATCTCCATTTAAGAATGATTTTTTGACATACATTTGATGAATAACTAGTTTATATAGAGGTTAGGGCAACCAAGACTCTAACTATAGCAATTCTAGAGACTGAAGAATAAGTATCAAAGAAATCTACTCCCTCTTTTTGTTTAAAGCCTTTAGCTACTAACCCCACTTTAAATTTGTCTACGGACCCATCTACTTTTAATTTCTTTATAAAAATCCATTTGCAACCAATATGTTTGGTGCCTTTAAGTAAATCAACCAACTCTCAAGTATTGTTTAACATAATTGATTCTAGTTAATTATTGATAGCTTATTTAAAAAAATTGCATAAAAAAAATCACAGCCTCTTGGTAAGTCACAGGATCGGCATCCATTAAGTAAGTATAAAACTCATCTCCTAAGTTAGTTTCTTTTTTAACTCTCTTACCTTTTTTAGGTTCTATTTCTTTTACTACCTCAGTGTGATCCTGTGAAGAAGATTCAATTATTAATCTTTCACTAATGTTCTTAACAGGAATATTTTTCCCTTTGGCATCCAAGGATGTTTTATCCTTCATTGGAAAAATATTTTAAAAAAAATTCTACATCCCTAGCTTCAATTATAACATTAGCTTCAAAATCATTTCCATTTTACCTCAAAGTTAAAAATCTAGATGAAGAAATATTTTATGAATATCCTAAGAATGCACAGTCAACGGTCTTAGGACCTATCTTTCTCTTTTTGATTTCTGGGATTCATACCTTACACAAACACCCCCACATTTTGAGGTAACCTTGGTTAGGTGTATAACCATTCTATAACTCATAAAGAGTTTTTCCTAATTTCCTATGAGGAATCTTATTAGTAATATGACAAACAGTTAAAATAGCTTACCCCCATATGTTAAAGGGCATTTCCGAGTTTATAAGTAAAGCATACAACATCTTTTTAAGTGACCTATTCTTTCTTTTTGTTATACCATTTGACTCAAGAGAATATGGAGGAGTTACATCATGGATAATTTCTTTTTGTCCTCAGAATTGACTTATATTCTCCTCATCCATCTTATCTCAATTTTTTATTTTTCCCATCAAATTGATTTTTTACCTCATTTTTACACTTAAAAATATATCTTCTACTTCATTTTTATTTTTTAGAAGATAAACTCTTGTATATCTAGAATAATCATCTATGAAGGTAATATAATACATTTTACCTCCCCTAGACTCAAGGTTCTTAAAGTCTTCTAGGTCATTATGTATAAGACTAAGAAGTTTTGACGTAGTTCTAGATACCTTAAGATGTGGTTTGTGGGTAAACTTTGATTTTACACAAACTTCACATTTTTCTAACTCTTTAATTTATAGATTTGGTAGAATCCCTAAATTCTTTAATTTATTTAATTTTCCTATACAAGTGTGACCTAGTCTAGCATGAAAAAAAAAGTAAACTCAATAAGATACGTGAAAGAAGTACTTTCATTCATAACATTCATTACAAAAAGTCCCTGATTACAATACCTCTTTCCTAGAAATAACCTATTTTTAGTCAATACAAGTTTATCGGATTCAAAAACAAGTTTCAATCCGGCTTTATTCAAAAGAGAACCAAAAACTAAGTTTCTTCTAATAGTAAGGATGTGAAGAACATCAATAAGTACTAATGTCTTTCCAGAAGTTATTGATTTTTCCATCAACTTGAGATGTGCTCAAGTTTTTTAAGTAAACTACCTCATCCCTTACTAGATTGTAGGAGGTAAACATCTCTCTACTTCCACAAACGTGCCTTGTAGCATCAGTGTCAATAACCTATTCCCTTGTGTTTTCCACAAGGTTAACCTCTGAAATAACTGCCACTATAGTGTCTTCATTCGTTTTTATCGGGTTCACTATATTCTACCTTGGTCTTTCTTTGGTCTTCCTAAACCTATATTTTGCAGTGAAGTGTCCTGACTTTTCATAGACATAGCAATTTTCTTTAAGTTTCTTAAATCCACCGATGTTCTTTGCCTTAGTTCCTCCATTCTTGAATGTCTTATTTGACTTGAATTCGGTGAATTGAGAATCCCCTTTGATAAGGTTAGATTTTGTAACATGTTCCTTCAATTTTAAGTTGTTTTCTCTTTGCATACTGATTTCTTCTATGTTGATGTGAACAATGAGATGTTCAAGGGTTTTGTTTTTCTTTTTTTACCTTAAGTTTGTTTTATACTCATTCCAACTCTGAGGTAATTCTTTAATTAAAGACCCAACAACAAACTATTCAGGTAATTTAATACCTTCATAATTCAATTCATGAACAATGTTCTGAAACTCGTTCACTTGGTCCATGACTGATTTTCTGTCTACACTAGTAAACTCTAAAAAATTCTTGACAACATATTTTTTAACCCTGGCATTTTCAATCACATACTTCTTTTCTAAAGCATCACACATTTTTTTGCAGACTCATAAACACAATAGATATCATAAAGTGTGTTTACAAGGCAAGACAAAATATAATTTCTGCAGAGCCTATCTACTATGTTCCAGTTTTTTATATTAGGGTCGGTCTCTACAGGTTCTTCCACCTTAAGTACAGATACAACGTTCAAGGTTTCAAGGCAAAACAACATTTTTTGGTTCCACCTACGATAAAAATTTTCATTGTAAAGTTCTGATCTCCGCATATCTAGTCCAACATATTCGAGTTTGAAGTCCATGATTCAAGATTTAAACAGTAGATAATGAAAATTTTGATTTTAAAATTGTTGAAGATATTCTGTGTTCTTGAAACAAATATTCTAAATCCAAAAAATAGATTGTAGAAAGTGTAGATTGGAAAGAACTTATCAATTTTGATGTGATTGAGGCATGAAAGAGTAGTTATCCTTAAGACCAAATTCGCACCCCTTTAGGATGATACCCACAGTGTAAAAGAAAAGGCTCTAGTGGTTGGTTTTCAAGATTCAACAGTCATGATCTAGCTAGTTGTATACTTGAAACAGCAAGTTTACAACGAACTCGATCGGTCTAGTATACTCGAACAAAGAATAAAAAGTAAGAGATTAGAAAGTTATTTTCTATTTTGCTGACCTCTAGGCCATACTTCTCTAATATAACGGAAACCCAACGGATGAATGGATTAAAGAGGGAGATGGACGTTTGAGACTTAAATGACCTGAGACATTTGGGCCTTTTACACGCATCCATGTGAAGCTTAAATTCAAGATTTGCACCCCCTTGCTTGCGTGTCAAATGCACACACACACATTCAGGTTTTTTATTGGATTGGCCCCAAACACAATGGATTGTAGCCCCATGATACATTGGGCCCCTATGTGTCCGCGATGTCCACTCTCTTTCTCATCCACATTCAAGCAAGTGAAAGAGTGGGATATTTTATTAGATGAGCACCACTCTTGTATTTATCCGATGTGAGACTAAAATTTGGAAGAGTTATCTATACAATTCTCACAAATAAGAAAGCTAAGAGAATATTTGACTTCAACTTATACAAAAAAGAAAAAAAATATTTTTAGCTTATGTTTCAACAATCGAGGAAATCTCTACATTTTACAAATAATACTCAAGAGGTCTTGAGTTCAAATCTTGCCTCCAACAAAGCATAAGAATAGATTACAAGATAAAACTATGAATTTTTCAACAAAAAGTGATATTTAAATCATGTTACATGAAAAGAGGACTCTAAACTTGACATATACACAAAAAAAGGGACACAATAGGATTTATGAAATATAAATAGTGATGGAAGTGGAGCTTCAAATCTTCTCTCCCCTTCATATTTGAAGCAATGAATAGTAATTTAGAAGGGTTTCCTTCATTTTGAAGGACGGTTGGAATTTGGTTCAGATGCCATCACCTCTATATTTGAAGTTTTGAAGCACGCTTGGAGTTGTTCTTACATTATAGAACACGTTCTGTGTCTTGTAAGGTTTTTTTTTTTTTTTTTAACTTTAAAATAGGGGCACCTTCTAACCTTTGTTGTACCCAACTTCGTCCACCAAAATCATCAATAGGATTAGGCTCGGTGCAACCACCACTCTTCGGTCACTGTTATGAATGTTGACAGTGACTGTGTTTTTTTTTTTTTTTTTAGTGCCAAAAATGTAATAAAACACACATAAACTAAAAAGGAAAATCTCACAACTTACCTGTAAGTTCAAATGCATGCAATTCCTTGTAGCTTCCTAAAATCCAAGATCCAATGAATTCGATCATCCTTTTGATTTTTTTTTTCTATTTTTCTTTTACAATTTGAAAAATAAATTGATAGAAATGTTGTTGAGCTATGATACACACACATGCACACAGACTAAGTAGAAGAGTAAAGCTATGTATTTTGTATATGATCTTCACAGACACCTTATTTTTTTCTTCAAATGCCTTCCCCTTTTAGAATTTGAATGGTATTTAAAAATGGGTAGAAGAGAATAATAATAAAAAGGGGGAGTGTATGCGTGGGGCTTGGGAGAATGGAAATTTTGGCTTGATTTTTTAAACTTTCTTCTTTTTTAAATCTTTCTTTTCCTTTTAAGTTCCCTAAGTTTTTGCTCCAAGTTCCAATCCAAAAATTAACACCATTTTTGTCATTTTGAATGTATTTCTTTTTATGGAGGATGAGAACGGGTTGGAATGGTTGAGGGAAGAGAGGGGAGGTAAGGGATGTGTGATAGGTTTGTAAGAAGTAAAGGAGGTAAGGTATTAAGAATGACATAGGTATGGGAATGATAATGATTGTAGGAAGTGATAGAAAATGACGAGAGGTGACATGAGAGAGATTTTTGAGTGTTTTAGTAGTCAAAATGGTGATTTGTTGTTGGTCATGAACACGAGTGGTTGGCATTCATAGGGGTATTTGATAATTTTACAAGATTTTTAGGGTATTTTGGTAAATTTGACTATTTGGAGTTACGAGGCGTGCATACAGACGTTCCCATGATTTTTGGGCGCTTTGAGTCCAAATTTGAAGTTGGATTTGACCAAAATTTACTTTTTAAGGTTGGTTGAAATTTTTGTTCGTTGGGCCCACCTCTCTTTGGATTATCCATTTTTTCCAAAATTATCAGAATTTTTTTTTCTTTTTCTCTCCTCTCAACAATTTTCTCTTGGACTCTTCGAGATTAGAATTCAAAGGTCGTGTGATTTTGGATGTCTACAGTTCTTAATCTGATTTCTTATAATTCCTACATCAGATGTGATTTGGAGGAGGGTGATTTTTACAAAGTTTTTGTAATATTGTAACATATTCCATTTGGATATAGCATATTCACCCAATTAGCTCGATCTTTTTCATCCACGTGAGATATTATAGACAATACCTTGCCAATCTAAAGTAAAGGTTTTTTAGGATCCCCCCTGGAAAGCAATGTAATCACAAAAATATAACATTTTTATTATTATTGTAAAACTAGTGTTATCCTTTGATATAAATATCATAAGTAGTGTTACCTCTTGCAAGAAACGGGAAAATGCCTAAACCTTCCGTTAATTCTTTGAAAGAGAAAATGAGGGTTTACGTGTAAAAAATATCATAAGACCTTGTCTAGTCCTTCATTTCTTAGAAATTTTCTATTTAATTTTGATTTATAAAATTTATAATTTATTTTAAAATTTCTAAAATTTGAATTTCAAAAATGTTTGTTTAAAAGTAATTGTACTTTTAAACTACTAGTATCATTTTAAAAATTTCAAATGTTTTTTTTTATTATTTAGATAATTCAAATTTCATTGAAAAACTTTTAGTATCGTGGAGACTTAACTTTAAACTTCTATTTTATTTAGCCTCGTAGTGAATAGGAGTAAGACTTACCTCAAGTTTATAAACAACTTCTTATTTATAATAATTGTTATTTTAGTAGAAAGACATTATGGTGTGTGCATAATAGAGGTTTGTCGCCGCGTTCGCGCACACGCATCGTGCGAAAAGACGATTACAGGTTTAGGATGCTTTAGAAGCGCATTTTGCACTATGTACACATTGTTGTAAGGAGCTTTGAGGAGCCCTTTCCTATTTTCTAAGTGTACCGCCAAAGTTCGATAGTAACTATTAGATAGACAATCAGGTTGATTACTGGTTCAAAGTGGTTAATCGTGGTCAAGACTGTGGGTCAACATGGTTTGACAGCTTAATGACTTGTCAATAGGTATGATCGTAAGTCAAACAAATTTAATTGTGGGTCAATAAAATTTCTGCAACTATTGGTGTCTGTTCCAAAAGAGTGTGATGATCTAATAAAATCTTTAGATGACTGTTAAAATAACAATCATTGTGCCTATTCAAAGATACACAATCACTCTATAAATTCAAAATTTTAAAACCCTTTCAACTATAATGAAAATTACAGATTTTTTGTATTTTCAAATCTCTCTCTCTTTTCTTTGGCATAATTTCTTAGTATTCGAATATTTTTATGTTAGTGCAAAAATAGTGGGAGATAAAAGAGTGACTAGGCTTCTTTGTATCTTGGGAATGTGTTTGTTTTTTTGAATTCTCAACTTAATTTCAGAAGGGGACAAATAACATTTAAAGAAAACGTCATTACAACGTGCCTTGAAGAACAGTCAATCTTGTACAAGTTTTTATTCAATATTTTATTCCTTCCATACTATTTTTTCTAACATTATCTTCACTCATTGCACAATTTGAGAGAGTCTAAAATTATTTTGAAATTATACTATTAAGAATGAGGCAATAGAGACTGTTTATAGGGAAACAAAGAAAAGAATAGTTGAAGATGCCAAAAAAAGATATGAAAATGAATTCTAAAGAGAATGAAGAAGATTGAGAAAATAATGATTCTGATCAAAAGAAGAAGAAAATAGGAAGAAATTTATGTTTAGATGGATAAAAAAATTTATACAAAATATTAATGATGTTTTTATTTCATAGTCTTAAAATTCATGGAATCGACTTGATTGGATTTCAAGGTGCCTTGAGCCCAACATTTAATGTAATTTGTGGAGATTCTTGTTTTTTTATTTTTAAAATACTAAAATCGATATTTTTTAAGGGAAAATTTTTTTTTAAAATATATTATTTCATAATTATTAAATAAATAATAATTCTCAAGAAATTATAAAAATATAATAGATCGGTGGTCACATCACCAATTTTCAACTGGATAATATTACCCCCTCTAAAATTGACGTTTGGACAACCGTTGATTTTCAAGTTGTTGTTTATTAGCACCCCAATTTTTACTTATTACACCCCTATTTCTTAAATTATTTACCACACCCTAATTAAAGATTAAAATACACCATTCAAATGTTACAAAGGTTTGGCTCAAATTACTATCTCACCATTACAAAATATTATAGGGAAAATTACTAAAAGAGAATTAAATATTTTAATATTTACAAAAAAAATATCTATATTTTCAAAAATTATCAAAAATGAATTAAGTGTTTTGGTAATTCGTTGGACTGTCCAACGTTTTAAATGTAATTATAAAAGCACCCCAAGAATTAATAGGGGCAACCCACACCATAGCCAATTGTTTTTGTCTTATATGGCTTAATAGTTTCGAAATGAGATAATTTTTGGTGATAATGATCTCTATGATGAGGAGATCATACTCAGCAAAAATCAGCCCATTATGAAACTTCTAACTCCATCAAAGTTGGTTTACAAAAAACGATGCACGGTTCTTGAACTTGTTTTGATAGGGTGAAAAGTTTCGTGATGGGCTGATTTTTGGTGGGGAAGATCTCCTCATCATAGAAATCATCATCACCAAAAATCAGCTCATTCCGAAATTTTTAGCCCATATAAGACAAAAAAATTCAGCTATGGTGTGGGTTGCCCTTATTAATTTGTGGGGTGCTTATATAACTACTAGTAAAACAAGCAATAAAACGCTAGACAGTCGAGTGTTTTAACTATTCCAAGGGTATTTTTGGTAAAGCAATGCATTTTAACACAGACAATCCAACGAGTTACTAAAAAGCTAGACAGTCCAACGACTTAATTCGTTTTTGATAATTTTTGAAAAAAATATATTATATTTTGTAAATATTAAAATATTTAACCTTCTTTTAGTAATTTCCCCAATTTTATAACACTCGTTCAATCGATTTCAATAGTTTTTTAGAATTATTATTGGGCTCATACAAAATTTTAAACCCAAAAAATAGAAATCTTGCAAAAAAATAATATGAAAGAGAGCTTTTATTGGCACCTTAACTTTTACTTATTCCCTAGCATTTCCTTATTTTCTTTATTTTTAATTGGGGTGTAATAAGTAAAAGTTGGGATGCCAATAGCAACTCTCTATTATTATGTTGTTAAAGTAATTATTAACTTTTATTATAAATGACTTACATAAAGTAATGTTTTAAAAATAAATAAAATAATATTGTTAAAATATTTATTTATATTTTATATTATTTTAAAATAGTAATTATTAATTTATATTATAATTATTTTATTTTTTATTTTGTGAATCACGGTTAATGATGAGAGATAATATTGGACCCCAACTTTAACGTGTTACAACCCATTCACTTATTTCATTTATTTTTAATTGGAGTGTAATAAGTAAAAGTTGTGATGCCAATAACAACTCTCTTAATTATTTATCTGCATTTATACTTTCTCTTGAAAGAAATGCTGGTTGGAGCTAGTAAATAATTTATGTAATTAAGTCAATGAGTAGGATATCAACTTGCTCATAGTATCCATAGGTTCTTACCTGATGAGCTTAACCAAGCAACCAATTACACAATGTGCACATGACTTAACATTGACATTCAAATAAGACTTAACACTACTTTAATTGATTGGTTCAGCTTTCCATGTGACTTAACACTTACAACTTAATAAGTTATTAATATACAACAACTTTGATTGACTTACACTCAATGAATTAGGGCTCTATAAAAGGAAAATTCATAAATAATTCAAATGGACCTCATCTTCCTCACTTGAAACAAAGTGTCTCGTTCCAACTTTCCTATTGATATTAAGTGATGAATCACAAGAAGATATTGAACTGTCGAATGATAAAGAGAGTAATAATGAAGAAAGATACAACTACTTGGATAATTGGACAAAAAACTCAAAAGATAGCTCGGATGATATATGAGAGAACACGTAGCAACCATCGAATCAATTAAAGAGTTTTTCAACTAACGAAATGAATAATGGCATTCGTTACTACGAGAAACATCATGTCTTATAATAGAAATGTGTGGCATTAGATACAATTTTCTCAAGAAATAATAAAATACATATAAGAATACATGATCGGTACCCATAAATATGCTTTTCTAGTACCTAATAGTCGTGAAAGTAATAGGATTTCTAGTTAATAACCCGAGCATTACCGAAATGGATGTACAAACACCATCACGTTTATATTTTCTGAAAACATTGTTAAAATGTAAAATTTAAGAATTAATAAATAATGTTTGTTATTTTTCATAGAATCGTAATCGGAACGAGAATGAATAGTATGAAAGGCTAGGTCAAAGAAATCAGAAAATGCAAAAAATTATCACTTTTTCCGAGAGTAATATTGATGATATAAGCTTATATGCAACGCTCGTAAAATGAACATAACTTTTTTGTTTCAATGTCGAAATTGAGCAAACTTGGATTCGTTTAAAACATAATGAAAAAATTTACAAGTTTAATGAAGAAAATGAGATCAGAAAATATGACCAAATATGAGATAATTGAGTTCGGACATAACTGGATTAGATCAAGTAAACAAGGCTTGTGTAACCCTAGTTAAAGCCTTTGGGCTATTGTATTAATACTGTAAAAGACCTTTGGGGCATTGTAACTCATGTAACCTCAAGTCCAGGTTCATTATTAAGCCCAAGGTCAAGTCAAAATCCAATAGATCATTGACTAAGACTTATTTAATTTGCAAAAGACAATTAACCTAGACTTACCTAATTCTCAAAAGACAATTGACTAGGACTTACTTAAATTTTCTCATCATCATTCCATTCACCTTGTTACCTCAACCCATTTGCCCTTAATGTTCTCCACTTCACACCCCATTATCCTCCACTATTTCACTTCTTCAAATCCTATAAATAACCCCCAAGTCTAAGTCAAAAAACGCATCTAAAACATCTTAACACCTAAATTTTGTCCAACTATCCTTCCCCCTTTCTTCTTAATTTCATTTTTAATTTTAGTTTAATTTTGTTGTAAAAGTAATTAGGGTCATCATGAAAATTGTAATTAAATAATTGATCAAGCTTTCCTTTTTCTCCATGTCTTCTCTCTTTTATTTCCTTTAATACTTTATTTTTTTTATTACGATGACCTCCGACTAGACTCTTCCTGTCTAGGGAATTGAGGAAGCCATGAGCGAGTATCCGGTTAGCTTAGTAGTTAAATTATCTCTTAGATAATTTGATGAATAGTAGATTCCACTTTCTTGTTGCTTAAAATTAAGTTAAGTAGTTTTCCTTATTCTCCACACACATTGTGATCTTTCATTGTTGGATTAAATCCATTTATAGTTGATGCTCGAAATGATAGAGAATCATTGAGAATTACAACTCGAGAAGGAAAGGGAATCTTAGATTTGGATTCCAAATTTATGGACTTATGAACTTAAAATCTTACTTTTCGGATTAAGAATCGCTAACGCGATCTTAACCTAAGTAATAAAATGACATAATCTAAATGCTAAGTTAATTAGTACTTGTCTCATGGAGGATTCAATCTCCTAGACAACTTTACTTTCTGTTTTTACTTATTTTCATTTTTGTTATTTACTTTCGTGTATTTGAATTCTGTTATTTACTTTCTTGTCTTTAAATTATATATTTAATTCCTTAGTTGTCAACTTTCCAAATATAAATTGGTTTGGTAACTTTCTTGCTCTTAAGTTGAATTTCCATTTTAATTTTGGAAACCTCACCTCCCCATGGACGATTCCTACTTGCCAAAACAAGTATTGTTTCATTAAATTTATCTCAATAACAACATAAGTAAATCCATAAAATTACGACGAGCAATACACTGTTTGCATTTGATCAAGCACTGGAGCACATTGAAGAAGAGAATGTAAGAATGCGGCTACGTGGTTTACGACACGATAAACTGTGTTCACCATACTATACGACTAATAAAAGTGATACCAGTGATATATATTATATATCTTAGTAGACGATTGTCATGAGTAGTGCTTTGTTGTTGATGTTAGGAATCCTATTTATCTTGTTTAATTGTTGTTTTTTTTATTAGTGTTAGTCTCATTTCTTTGTTCTCAATGTAATCTTTTTCTTCTGTTTCTATCTACATCTTGACAACTTTTCTTCCAAATTTCTTAGAAAATACTTAAAAGACTTACAAAATTACATTTATACCATATTACGTTGTGACACACCATCTAGTGAGAATATATATTAACTTAACAAAATATCCCAGGTCACATTGTCTTCAAATTCAATTAATTTATATAATAAAATATCTCAAATATTGATACAAATAATAAAATATTTACAATTTTCATATTAAAAATTATTTTTCTTCACGAGGCCTCCTAAATGTTGTAGTTAGATCGATTTAAAGTTTCACCTTCACTTCATCCTCCAATGCTACTTGTGTTGTTTATCCAAAAAGACAAGAAAACTCATCAATATTGAATAATTTTGCTTGATCTTCCCTTGCAACCTTGTTTTCCTTTGTTGATGGTGTCCTGCTCTTTTTATTTGTCAAGTAAACAAGAAATATCCACAATCTCTTAAGTATTTCTGGTATGGACAACCTTTATTCTGCATGTTTGATTTGATAATATAGAAAATGATAGTTCTATCATAACATTTTAGCGTGAAACTTTCTTAGGACATTTTGGTGCAAAATGACCAGGTTGTTTGCAAGACCAACAAACATAAATTCTCTTTCCATCCATTTTGAACCTAGTGGAAAAAAAAAAAAATACAAACTTAACAATAGACTATTTTTTAAAGCACAACAAAGCATAAATTACCTCGAAGGTCCTATTTTGAACCTAGTAAAGGTCTTATTGTTGTTATTTATTTTCTAATTTAATTAAATAACCAATATAATTTTTATTTATTTCTAATACTATTATTTTATTGAAAAATATATTATCATTTTTAGTATAAAATAAATATATTTATAAAAATGAAATAAAATAAATAATATAATTTAGTTAAATAAATACATAAAATTATAAAAAAATTTAAAAACATACCTTTCATTATTGGTGTTTCAAGTGTCGATTTTGCCGAAAATTGTGTACGAATAGGAACTTGAGAGGGAATGACTAGAGAATTATATGAAAAGAAAATTGACAGTTGGACTATTGGGTTTTGATGGTCAAAGGGTATTTTAGATAATTAAATAGGGTCGATTGAAAATTGACGTTCCAATTGTCAGATTGTCGATTTATTACTTTTTTATATTTATAATTTCTCGAGATTTTCTTTAAATAATTACAAAATAATGTATAACTTTTTTAATTAATTTTTTTCTTTTTAAAATAATATAAAGATTATTAAAAAAAAAAAAAAGAGTAGAAAAGAGATGAAAAAGAAAAAAAAAAGATTGAAAGAGAAGCAACAATTAAATGAGTTGTGATCCCCCGAGTCCCTCACGTGGGGTACTTAAAATACTCTCCTGATATGGCATGTTCTATAACCATAGATCTCTATTCATCGGGATTCACAATGTACATCTCCATAAATATATATATGGATATGTATCCCGAGGCAAAAAGGTATATGATTCTAGGTCATGCCACATCAGAAGAGTATTTTGAGTATGCTACGTGGGGGAGTCAGAAAATCATCTCTCCAATTAAATACGAAGTACAAGCAAAGGAGAAGTGGCATTTCAGTTATTTTTCAGTAGTTTTGATGTCTTTTAAGTAGAGCAGCAAACGTATAAAAGAACAGTCACGATAAGTTTCGGTCGAGAAACTGAGGAAGTTGTTTAATGGCTCTCACTAGTGTACATTTCATCTCCTCATCTCTTCTGCATTCGTCTTCGCTTTCGTCTGTAAGTATTTTTTCTCACTATTGTGAGTTAAATAAGCTTCCGCGGAAACCCTAATTTTTTCACCTTTGTTTCCCTCTCTGTCTCTGAAGATCGAGGTGAGAGCAAGAAATCCATGGCGTTTGAACTTATCCGTTGAGGCACAGGTCATCTCTCTCTCTCTCGTTCCCTCTGGTGTAGAGTTTTCACTTGAATTAGTCTCTGATTCGTTCCTTTGGTTAATTAATGGCAGGATTTGTCGCAAAATGGTGGTAATCGAAGACGAGTATGGCGGCGAAGAAAACTGGTACGAAGAAATTTCACTGATTTATTTTTAATTGCATTCCAGTTTCATGTTAATTCTTATTTATAAGTGTTAGATTTGTTTATTATGGAACTATAGATGTAAGATTAGTTACTAGGGTGTTGCATTTCATCCGTGCAGTTCGACAATATTGGTGTATAAGCACCTAGGTTGACATGAAATTACTATATAGACCAATCTTGGAAGAATTGTTGAGTTTTAGTGCAAAATGAAAGCTTTGGAAGAACACTAAATGAGAATCAACTGTTGCTTTTAATGGCTTCAGTAGGACTACAGTCGGAAAAATAAAAGTACATTAATTTATTGAGACCAGAGGTGAAATAAGAGTGTGTTTGATGCTTGAGTAATAGGAGTGTGTAAGCTTTAGAAGCATAGGATTTGACTCTATTGCATAGTCACCGAGTTAGGGGTTCGGGAATAAGTCGGCAAGGGAAAAAGTTAAAAGAAAAAAACGAAAAAATGGGAAAAAAATCGAAATAGTGTTATTCTTTTACCACATATCTTTCTTTTAAATATTTTATCCAACTCCTTTTCTCTTTTCTTTGACTTATTTTTTTTACTACATATCTTTTGTGAGTTTAACGAATCTCAAACGTGTCATTGTTTTGCTACTCGTTGAGATAGTCTTTTGGAGTTCGGGGATAAGTGATTTAGAGAGAACATATCTCTTCTATTTTCTAATCTCTATTTAAGTTAGGTTTGTCTAGGGTTTTTAAATGCAACAAAAAAATGACTCTCTACTTTTGATTTTCTTTCGTTCTGTTATTTTGGTCTGTCATTGGAGTACCTCTGAGAGTTCTGCCATCTTCGTATTGTCAAAATTAGATAAGGAAACAATTAATTCAAATTAATCAGAGACAAACTAATTGATTAACCAAACTAGGAAAATAATAAATTGACTCGGATCTAAAGAGTCTGTAGAAATATATATCCAGTAGAACAATAACAAGTTGCAAGTATGTTTATCTTCGCTGTAGAGAATGTCCAAAATAGAAACCAAGATGTAATAATATCCTGAGGCACGTGCTGTGCACGTTGACCTAAAGGAAATAATCGCCCCGCTCGAGTGCTTTAGGGTTGTTCGACTTTCCTCCAAGGATTCAATGAGTAGATCTTCAATTATAAACACAATAATAAAGATGCTAGAACTCTCAGATGTACTCCAGTGACAGACCTAAATAATAGAACAAAAGAAAATCAGAAGTAGAGAGTCAATTTTTTGTTGCGTTTAAAAACTCTATAAAACCTAGCTTAAATAGAGATTAGAAAACATAAGAGATCTATTTTCACATTATTTAGTGTTGTTTGAGACTTTTTGTCTACAAATCCTTTTTTTTAGGGTTAGCCAATTCTGACACTTTTTATATGTGTCAAGCTCTTGACATCTGCATCTTTATCACTGCAACATGGAAATAGTTTGCATTTGGTGTATTGTGACTCATCCTCTTTTCCACAAGGCAAGCTTTTTAGCTCAACTTTGATGGGTGCAATAATCCTTAAACAAAAGGAGATAGGTAGGCAACTTAGTTAAGAGCATGGGAAGGGTTGTTGTATTTAGAATGTTTTGAAACAATAGGTTTTGTAGTCAACCGTGATTGGGATACACCATGTAGTTCATTCTAGGTATTGCGTAAGCTCATGGAGAGTAATACTCAAAGTTTTATGAAGGGGTTTTAGGCGCTTGAATCAACTTCTCCTTGGCAAATGGCTTTGGAGGTTCGGAGTGGAGAAACAAAGTCTGGGGAGGAAAATAATTGAGGAAAAATATTGGGAGAATTGTTTCATTTGGGAGAGTAAGGAAGTGAAATCTTCATTTTTTTTCTTTTTTTTTTTTTTTTTTTTTTTTGGGGGGGGGGGGGGGGGGGGAGGTCGAAGCGCGTCAAGTTATGTGTAGGGGGGCCTACTTCTTTATAGTGTAATCAGGGTCGTTGTAATTGAGCTACTAGCGCACTACGACTTTTCAGCCTACTCCTTTCTAGTGTAGTCAGGGCCTACTCATTTATATTTAGTATTGTCACCGTCTCGTTGTAGCATTTGGAAAGGTATTCTTAAGGTTCTTCTTGGTTTTGGTCAAGAATATTGTATCATGTTGGAAGGGGTACAAGGTTAGATTGTGGGAAAATAGGTGGTGTATAAGCTTTCCTCTTTGTGTTCAGTTCCCATATTTATTTTCCATCTCAAGAAAAAAAAATCATCAAGTTTCTTCCTTCATGGCTTGGAATGGCCGTGAGTGGTCTTGGGACTTTGATTTCAAGAGGGATTTTACTAATTGGGAGATTCAAAAGACTGTCAATCTTATTAATCTTCTTTCCCATGTTCCTAAGAAGCACATGGATGACAACCAAAGGGTTTGGACCAGTAACCAGGACAAATTTTTTCCAGTAAACTCCTATTCACCTCTTTAGCCTCCTTCACCGGCTTTTCTTTATGTAGCCATTTGGTGTCCGAAAGTTCCTTCAAAAGTTGTTTTCTTTACCTGGCTTGCAGCTTGAGGTAAAGCTTTAACCATGGATTTGTTGATTAAATGTGGTTGGATAACGCTCAATTTTTTTGCTTCTTGTGTTGTGCTTGTAATGAGTTGAATAATTTCTTGATTCCATACCCATTGGTTATTTCCTAAATTAGTTAGGCAGCTTTTTCAATGTTAGGGTATCCAAGCATTTCCCCATAGAAAGAATTTTGTGGACTTTACCCCTTTTTCAGTTTGTTGAGGGATTTGGAAGGAAAGAAATTTGAGAATCTTTGAAGGGAAGGAAACTTCTCTTCAGGAAGTTCTTTTAAGTATTGTCAGTTTGTTATTTCTTTGGTGTAAATGGGAAGTTTAAAGGTATATTTTTTGAGGACTTTTTCGTTAAATGGGATCTTATGTGTAATTCATTGTCTAAGTCTTTTTTTCCATGCAATCTGGTAGATCATCTCGACCTCCTTTTATTAGCTTCCCAGTTTAAGTATTTTGGCAAAACCAAGTTCCTTCTAAAGTGATGTTATATGTATGTATGGACCACATTGCTTAAAAAGATTGTTGTAGAGGACATTCTTCGAAGAATGACACATGGCAATTATGAGAAGATTCTGCTGACTATCCGACCTAGCAGAGAAGATTGGAAGAAGGGAGATCGGTTGTTATCCTAAACCGAGATTCCGAGGATCAAGGAAGTAGTTCGGAAACATCGAATCCCTGAAAATCAGGAATTTAACCATATTCTTGAGAATTAAGGGAAGTCCCAAGAAGTGAGGAAACGGTTGAAACGGAAAGAGCGGAAATCATGGAAGAAGTCCTTATAAATAAAAGGGCACAGGGCACTGTTGAGGTATGTGATTTTCTCCCTAAAAATCTTAAATACTATTTTTCTTATACTAAGATTCTGACATGGGCGTCGGAGATGTGGTGTTGCAGACACACGTAGGTGTATAGGAAAAGGAGGAATCAGAATTCAGTGGGAATCTCAAGGTAGTGCAAGTTTTTGCATCTACAATTGTCATAGTTGATCTTCTAATTACTAGAAAGAAAATCATACTGGATGCGTGCTTCCTCTGCAAAAGAGGCAGGAGAATTGATGGATCTTCTAATCTACTATAAATTCAATAATCATATTGGTTTGTAGAGCTCCTTTGGAGACCTCATTATTTGAGATAAGTTGAAGATCATGGCGATATTAGAGATCCTTACAAGTTGGACCCTAAAGGCGTTTAGATGCCAGAAGGAAGTTTCTTTGGAAAACTGTCCCATTAGGAGTGGGATCTGCATTATTTGAAGAATGATAATGTAATACAACGAGAATCTCTACTATATAATAATATATGGATGGATGCTATCATTTATTATACCGAGCCAATATATGTTTGTTAATTTTAATGTTCCTCTGTGATCTTCCATAACCAAATCTAGTGTTCTATATCTCACATATTTCGATGCTAATCTTATTATGAAAAAGTTAAGTCTTCTCATCTTTTTGGCTACACGTTTGCCATATGGTTTTCGACTTTTTTTTTCCCAGACGAAGAAGGATGACAAGTTGCGGTACAAGATGGAGCGAGTCCCTTTCCTAGAAGAACAGGTGAGGAAGATAAAGGAATCGGGAAAGCTCTTGACAATGGACATAGAGAGGCTGTTGTTATCAGAAGAGAACCGATTCGATTTTGTAAATGAGATAGCAGCGGAGGCCAAAGCATATGTTGAGAACAACCGGGATGAATATGGGAGTAAGAAAGCCATTCTTCATGTGCTGAGTAACCGAGTGAATGATTCTGGGTTCTACCGTCCAGAGGCCTACCTGGAACCTGACCCTTACAAGCCCGGGCCTGATTATTTAAGAGAAGAACTATAAACATATAGGACCAAGATCACTTACAACTGCCACTCAGTTCACAACATTGCCAAGGCTGTTCTGATGGTAAGTTAATGGCTCAGGTTTGATGTTATCGTTTAGATGAATTTCAAGATCTGCAACATTATATATTATCTGAGTGCAACTTCATTTTCTATCAATGCATTGGTGTTCTTTATCTGGTACCATTGCTGCCCTTTGATCTTTTCCCCAAAACCCATAGTCTTTGAACTCTTGAACCTCTCTAATTTTTTAAAAATCTATTTGGTCTTGTCTTTCTTTTACCATAAAACCTTGATTTCTCTTCCTAAAAATCCATCTTCGTCACCTTCCTTTAAAATCTTTATCTTTTGTTCTTGAGGTTTGAAAGTTGAAAAAAAGAGAATCTCAAAGTCGAAAATGATATTAAACCCTAAATTTTACCCTAGGGATTAAAAATAGGGTATTTTACCTAAAAGTGCACCAAAAATTTAAAAATTACCAAAATGATACACTATTCATTTTAATTCCAAACATGATAAATTACTGTTTTCGAAATTAAAATATTTTACTAAAACTATAAGATTTAAAATGAACAATGTTTTAATTTCAAAAATGCTCTTTTAGCATTCTTTTATAAAACAATATACATAATTACATGTACAGTTGTTTAAGTAAACAAATGGAAATATAAGTATTTTAGTAGAGTAATGTTTCTTTTCAAGATTTAGTATATTTCAACACTCGATGGTCTTGTAGACAATTTTTCGGTATTGATGGAGATCTGAAAATCCGCAAATTCCATGGTTAAAACAAATATTTATATGCTTAGGGATTAGATATGCAAGTTTGGTTATAGATCTACGATACCTTAACTCGAACTAAAATGATGATTTACGAGTTCTCAATTCTACAAGATCGTCGAGTGCTAAAATAAATTAAATCTTGAAAAAAAAAATATTACTGTACTAAAACAATTATATTTCTATTTGTTTACTTAAAGAAAGGGATATGTATATTGTTTTATAAAAGGATGTTAAAAAGGGTATTTTTGGTATAAAAACATTGTTCATTTTAAAACTTTTCATTTTATTAAAATATTTTAATTTTGGAAGTGGTAATTTACCTTTTTCGGAATTAAAATGAGTAAGTTTTGGTAATTTTTATTTTGCTGTGTTGATTTGGTAATTTGCTATTAAAATAATACATTTTTGGGAGGACGTTGAAGATGAGGCTATTTAGGTCATTTTATTAGCCTCTCTGAGAAGACTGCAGTCAATGGGTATGGCATCAGTTTGAAAACATAGGATACCTTAAAAGAGTCCTGACAATATGACTTGGTGGTTTGGTGGCATACTCAATTGACTCTCTGATGTGGACAAGTTCGGAAACTGTAGGAAAACACTTTTTTTGGGGAATTGTAATTGTGTATCCTGAGACGTATAGAGCTATTGTTCCCCAACTTGTCATGTCAGGGAGTCGCGATAATATGACTCACAAGGTGGCATACTCAATCGACTCCTTGACATGGACAATTTCACTACGATTCCCTTGGGATACACTTTTTTATGGGGAAATAGTGTCAAAATTGTCCTTTTAACTTCTTTTATGGTGACCAGAGTATGTATCATGCTTGTAACATTTTGGAACTGATTTACTGCCATTGTTGTATGTGTGTGCGTGTGCGTGTGCGCACCCATTTTATGTTTTTATACATCTCGTTTCAAAAACCAAAAAATTGGTAATATAGTAGTAATATTAATAGTGAGGGTAATGAAGAAATTGGTGATGGTGATGGTGAAGGTGATGATATAGTGGTGATGGTAATAATGATAATGAGGTTAATGTTCCATTGGTTAATAAAAGAGTATCAAAATCAAGGGACAAATCATTAGTTTGAAAATTTTAGGTGACATATTAAATAAATGTAAAAGGGTATGTTAGTATTTTTTTTAAAGATAAAAGGGATATGTGTCACCTAAAAAGCAGAATTCCTCCAAAATTTTAAAACATGGCTGTTGCAAAGTCGGACTTGTGTACAAATTACAACTTACAAATATACACTATTCAATCGACAAGAAGTTACAGTAGCGTTTTTTATCTGATTGAAGTTTATAAAAATTTGTATAAGATAAAATTCTTTTACACTTTTTAAATTTAAAATATGTAAATTATTTAGAATAATTCAGTAATCCTAAGAATAATACTTACTCAAAGAAAATTTTCTAAATTTTTCACGAATTAAACGGGAGATTGTTAACAAATCCAGACATGCTGGGCCAACCCAACCTGCAGATTTCATATATAAATATATATCATTATATTATAATATAGAGTAATGATCTTTTGACTAGAAAATCTTCACTTGGTCAATGCTAGGCTGATATGGTAAGGGCATGGAACCATGGATTCTTTTTCTTGTCTATCCCTAAGAAAAAGATTTATGATTCTGTGTCCTTGCCACATCATCCGAGTATTAACCGAGTGAAGATTTTTGAGTTAGGAAATCAGGACTCATATAATATGTAGTATACGAGTCAAGCTATACTGCCTAACTTTAAGGGTCATTCCGTTCCACATGGATTGCAACGTTTTGAAGATGGATGACCAACATCCAAAATTTAAAATTAAAATTTAACGGTCAAATATATATATTTTTCGTTTTTAAGTTCTTTAAAGTTTTGGGCTTAGTGTCATCTGGTCATGCTTTTGGATGCCACGGGGTGATAATTTATTGGGCCGGATCCGTTCGATGGGCCGCACCAAGACAGCCTATCCGCAAGTGGGTGAAGTATTTGGTGGGACCCACATGGAAAAGAACCCAACGAAATCCCAAAAAAATATACCACGTGGCATATGTGGGACCCACATAGTAAAGTAGACAACACAGTTCATTTTACGCGGGTGGAATCTGAAATCATAGCCGTTAAAACAGTTAGAGGTCTTGCTTTGCTCTCTTATCCTCAATAATTATTCCAAAACCAAACTATTCAGTTAGGGCTTCCAGTAGTTTGAGTTGAGCTCAGAAGAACACCTTCAATGGCGTTGCTAAACCAACAGTTGCAGAGATTCCTCTGTTACGGAATCAATTGCAGCTCAAGCTCGAAGATGAAGAAGAATCTCGGTAGGGAGAGAATCCGTTGTTGCTCTGCAATCGCAATTGATGCCCCGTCTTCGTTAACTGGTGTTGCTGGGATCAGATGGGGATCTACTCGATTAAAGGGTTCTAGAGAAGAGATGGAGGATGATGTTGTTGTTCGATCAGATGGTCTTAATGGATTCTCTTTTGCTGCTGTCTTTGATGGCCATGCAGGTTTCTCATCTGTCAAATTTCTTCGGTGAGAATCTTTCTATGGATTTAATTTCTCTTTTTTTTAGGTTTGTTGTATTTGAATTGAAGAAGATTGAAGTGTGAATTATGTCAAATAACTCATCTCATGAACAGTCTCATTTCATGGTGTGTAGTTTACTTCCATTTTTATTATTAAGTCAAGTATTGTGGAGCAGTTTGGTGCATGGTTTTAAATCTCGTCCCAGACAACTCATCTGATTCGTCTCGTGATAGTCCACCAACAAGGTGGATTGACAAGTCATCTCAAAACCCTAAAATAGGCTAAAGAGACTTTCCATTGTCTCATTGTTGAACGAGACGACTCGTCCAAGATGTGACGTCAAAAAAAGTTTCAAAACCATGGTTTGGTGTCCAAGTTTCCATATTATTAAAAAAAAAATGGAACCAAGATTAGGCCCAATTAGGACTTGGCGCTGTGTAAATCAGAATGCCCATACATTTATAGGTGCTTTTCTGAGTCAAACTTATTGCAAGTCAATACAGGTTTCTACACCCTTAAGATCACCCGACAATGCTAAAAATTAATGGAATACTAGAATAAAATATATAGGTTTAGGCACACAAGACACCCACTGTAGCCAAATTCAAATTTGGCAATTATTTGGAGGGGAGTCAATTCGGATAATGGGGAAAATTAAAAAAAAAATGGTAAAATTTGTGATCGAGGATGGGCCAAAAAAAAAAAAAAAAAAAGAGGGATAAGGAAAAAAAAAATTCTTGATTTTTCATAATAATTGGCTATTTTTTAGATTAATCATTGACTATTTCCGCATCTCCGACTAATTGGAGATTTTTTCTGAATTTTTCCAAAAAATTGGCAAATTTTGTAACTATGGGTACACCTGATTTAATTGTTTCTATTATCTTCTTTTTTGTTTTTGTTAGGTAAGCTGGACTTGAACCCATGACCTCAAAGTTATATTGCAATAAGTCAACCAACTGATCTATGGATCCAAACCCATTGCTTCTATTATCTCCTTTTAGCTATGCCGCCAAATTACTTGGAGTCTGGTTGATGATCACCCATATTATCTAATTTCTTCTTGGCTCAAAAGGAACCTTGGTACCTCGCAATGTCTACACTAAATAGAGAATAATGAATTAGGCTCTAAGGAGGGATCCATTGGGGATATAGATAGATAAGGAAGAGATTAGCCACCAAATTGCATTTGAAAATGAACTCCCAATCCTTTCTTATTGATTTTCCATTTATTAAGCGCACATAAGTGATCCTCTACACAAGTGATCTTTTTCATTCTAACAATTTTGTTACGCCCCAATGTTACAGTTCGAGTTTAGAGCGAAGAAGATTAGGGAAAAAGATTAAACATTGATTAACCCTAATTAGGCTATATAAAGATTACATAATATAAGTAAAGTGAAAAGACTAAAAAGGACATAGCCTCATAAACAGACTTATTTAACACTCCCCCTCAAGTTGGTGCGTGGATATCAACAACGCCCAACTTGGACAAGACATCTTCAAAGGAGACTTTACTAACACCTTTAGTAAGAATATCAGCGAGTTGTTGAGATGTAGGAACAGATGGAGTACAAATCTGTCCAGAAACAATCTTTTCTCTAATGAAATGACGATCAACTTCGATATGCTTCGTTCTATCATGCTGAACTGGATTTGCAGCTATGTTAATAGCTGACTTATTATCGTAATATAGTAAGAAAGGGACCGGCACAGGAAGACATAAATCAGCTAGTAAAATCTTGAGCCATAACAGTTCACATACTCCAAGTGCCATAGCTCTGTATTCTGACTCAGCACTAGATCGAGAAACCACATCCTGCTTTTTACTGCGCCAGGTTACCAAGTTACCACCAACTTTAGTACAGTACCCAGAAGTAGACCTTCTATCAGTCACTGAACCAGCATAATCTGCATCTGTCCATGCCTCAACACGAAGATAACCATGATTTTTGAATAAAATGCCTCGACCAGGACATCCCTTAAGGTATTAAGAATACGATAAACCACATTAAGATGAGATGTTCGAGGCGAGTGCATAAACTGACTTACAACACTAACAGCATAGGCAATGTTAGGGCGAGTCATAGACAAGTAGATCAATTTTCCCACAAGACGCTGATATTGACCAATATCTGACAAACACTCCCCCTCAGAATCAGCCAACCTGTGATTCTGCTCAATAGGCGTATCAGCTGGACGAGATCCAAGCTGACCAGAGGCACGGAGTAGATCAATGACATACTTACGCTGAGAAATAAATATACCGGACTGGGACCTTGCAACCTCAATACCCAGAAAATAGCGAAGATGTCCAAGGTCCTTAATTTCAAATTGACGTCCTAAGTAAGTTTTGACCGCGATAAGGCTATCGTCATCATCACCAGTAAGAACAATATCATCCACATAGACAAGTAGAGCAACAATTTTACCTTGAGAGTGACGCAAGAACAATGTGTAATCAGCAGAACTCTGATGAAATCCAAACTGATGCATAGCCTTAGTGAAGCGCTAAGACCAGGCACGAGGAGACTGCTTCAGGCCATAAAGAGAACGGCGAAGACGACAAACATGGGCAGGAGAAGCAGACGTAAGAAACCCAGGAGGTTGGACCATATAGACTTCTTCCTGAAGATCACCATTGAGAAAAGCATTCTTGACATCTAACTGAAAAAGTGGCCACCCTTTAATAGCGGCAACAGAAAGGAGAACGCGAATGGTAGTCATCTTGGCAACCGGAGCAAAAGTTTCATGATAATCAAGTCCATAAGTCTGAGCATAACCCTTGGCCACCAGACGGGCCTTATAACGAGCAATGGAACCATCTGGATTATGCTTTAGTGTGAATACCCATCGACAACCCACAGCTTTCCTTCCAGGAGGAAGATGAACAATTTCCCAAGTTTGAGTTTTTTCAAGAGCAGTCAACTCATCAATCATAGCTGCACACCACTCAGGATGAGCAATAGCATCTGCAACAGTAGTAGGAAGAGAAACAGCGGAAACAGAAGCAAGAAAACTCTGATAGGAGGGTGATAGTGCAGAATCAGATATATAATTTGAAATAGGATAAGTACAAGTGCGCTTACCCTTACGAGTGACAATAGGACGATCATCACAGGGAATAGACGGAGGCGGAGTTGGAGGCGAGGTGGTCGGACATAGAAGTGATGGTAGTATCATGTGGGCTTCGAGAGTAAACCTGCAATGGAGGAGAGGATGAACTGACGAGGGGTGGAGAGGGAGGAACAGGTATGGGAAGGGGAAATAAAGAAGGAAAATGATCATCGGGTGAATCTAGAGGAAACCACTCAGATTGAATACCAACGGACCCACTATAGTAAGGAGTATGCTCAAAAAAAGAAACATCTCGAGAAATGAAACGTCGTCGAGAAGGAGGGTGGTAACAACGGTATCCTTTCTGGGTAGAGGAATAACCTAGAAAGATACATTTGACAGCCTTAGGATCAAGTTTAGAACGAGTTTGGTCAAAAATTTGAACAAAACAAACACACCCAAAAACACGCGGAGGAAGTGGAAACATGGGACTATCTGGAGAGAGCTTAGAGAGGGGTGGGACAAATTGAAGAACACTGGAGGGGGTCCGATTAATAAGGTAAATAGTCGTAAGAACGGCATCAGCCCAATATGATGGGGGCACATTCATGCCAATAGAAATAGCACGAGCTAACTCTAGAATATGGCGATTTTTTCTTTCTGATCGACCATTCTGCTGAGGGGTTTTAACATTAGACATTTGATGTGCAATACCAGACTCTAAACAAAGTTTCAAGACCTCACTATAGGTGTACTCAGTACCATGATCAGAACGGAAGGTCTTGATTGTACGACCAAATTGGGTTTGAATCATAGTAAGAAATTGCTTGAAGATCCCATAAACCTCGCTCTTGTGTTTCATAAGATAAACCCAAGTAGTACGACTGTAGTCATCAATGAACAAGACAAAATAGTGAAAATCGAGAGTGGATGTCACGGGGGAAGGACCCCACACATCAGAATGAATTAAGTCAAACATAGCAGGTGTAGTAGGATTCATACTAATAGGATAAGAAAAACGCACATGTTTAGCTAATTGACAAGTTTCACAAGAAAAATCAAGCAAATTGTTATTATTAAATAAATTAGGGAACATGTGTTTCAAATATCCAAATGAAATATGGCCAAAGCGTAAATGCCAACGCATTACAAGAGCCTTATTAGAGTGACTATTAATACTACTAAGCTGAAGAGCAGAATGGGTGCTAGGAGAACCGGGAACATCCAGGAGATACAATCCATTCACTTCATGTCCAGTGCCAATCGTCCTCTTCGACTCCAGATCCTGAAAAACACAATGAGAGGAATAAAATGTTACACTGTAGTTCAAATTTTTGGTAAGACTACTAACGGATACAAGTTTAGTAGTAAGTTGAGGAACATGTAGTGTGTTGGTTAGGGATAAAGAGGATGTAACAGGTAAAAGACCTTGACCAGCTATAGAAGACAAAGAACCATCAGCTAGACGAACCTTGCGATGACCAGAGCAAATACTATAGGTTTTAAATAGGGAGGACGTACCAGTCATGTTATCTGAGGCACCATAATCAATGATCCATGGTGAGGAAGTGGTGGAAGCATTGTGTGCAGATGCAAAGGTACTTGAGTGAGCGAAGGTAGAGACCGACTGAGATGAAGTCTCTATCTGATTGAAGAATTTTCTGAACTTGTCAAGCTCGGCTTGGGATAGAGATGCCGAATCCGATGGGGAGGTAGTAGTTGAAGGAGGTGCTACATCAGTCGTCTGCTAAGAAACTACATGAGCTGAAGATCGTTGAGGCTGCTGACAATGTTGATTAGGACGACCATGAAGTGCATAACAACGAGCCTTCACATGACCCAACTTTCCACAATGATCACACTTATGTCGCTGACGGGTAGGCAACCCGCTGGGGGGCTGTGGAGAAGGTAGGCGAGCAAGCATAGCAGAATGATCTCCAGAAGAAAGGGGTAGGATAGCTGCGCGACGACTCTCATCAGCCAAGACATAGGAATACGCAGTCTGTAGGGACGGAAAAGGATCCATACCCAATAAATGAACTCTCGCATACTCAAACTCATCACGGAGACCAGCCAGAAATTGAAAAACCTGATTCTTATCCAGAATTAACGCATACAATGTCTCATCAAGAGGGTTCTTCCAGGCATAGGACGATGAATAGAAGGTCAACTCCTCTCATCGAGCATGTAGTTGTGATATATAGGTGGTAACGGAAGAATTACCTTGTGAAAGACGAGAAATCTCACGCTCTAAGATAAAGATCCGAATGTTATTTTGACGTTGCGAGTAAATGCTTTTAGCAGAATCCCATATCTGTTTTGCTATAGAAGAGAACATAAAATCAGCTGCAATGTGTGGTTGCATAGATGTAACCAGCCACGATCGGACCATTGAATCATTAGCAAACCAATGGGAGTAGGACGTATTGGTCGGTGCAGGTTGTTTGTCAGCTCCCGTGAGGTAGCCGATCTTTCCTTTGCCACCAATGAACATTTCAACCGATTGTGCCCAAAGAAGATAATTATGGCCATTTAATTTCACGGTGGTAATCTGAATTCCTGGAAAGTCGGTTGAGTGAGAAGGAAGACCACTTGAGTCATTACTATTACCAGTGACTAAGGAAGATGACGTCTCAGAGGCCATTTTTAAATATATATATATATAAATCTACGTATTTTTGGTTCGAAGGGAGTTCTAAGAGGACAAGGGAAAGCTCTTAACAGCACTCCTGCTGTAAGTACAGGCTCCAAACAACCTCGATGCTAATTGTTACCCTCGAACCAGGTCCAAATAACAACCTGTGCTGATCGCAGGTTTCAGACAAGCCTCCAAAACGAAGAACCAGCCTTCTGTTATGGTCGCAAGTAGTCGAACTACTCTCTGCAGTGACTGAAGACCTCTAACTGCACCTCTGCAGTGATCTTATGCTTCAACTCAACCTTCTGTTATGGTCGCAAGGCGTCAAACTGCTCTCTGCAGTGATCGCTGGTTCCAAAAATAGAGATCGCAAGTCCAAAGCGTGAATAAACTATGGTCACAGGCAGCAGACCAGCAACCTGCTGTGTCGTAGAGGCCAAAGCAGCCTCTTACGATGTTCAAAACACCAGAAACAGATCACCTGCTGTGATCGTAGGGCTCAAACAGCCACCTGCTAATGTCGTACAGAGTTGAAACGACTATTGTGGGTGTCGTAAGACTTGAACAAAGCCATCGTGGGTGTCGTAGGTTCTAACCAGCATCACTGCTGTAAATACAGCGTCACTACTATGAATACAGTCTGATCGCAGACTCCTAACATTTCTTAACTCTCTATCGCATGATGCGATTAGGGTATTTTTTCGACAGATAACCCCCGTAGGGGTGATATGAACTGAAAAAACAGATACCAAGTTCGATGAAGTTGATCATAGAGGTAGAGAGGGAAGTTTTGATACCTTGCTCTGATACCAAGTTCGAGTTTAGAGAGAAGAAGATTAGGGAAAAAGATTAAACATTGATTAGCCCTAATTAGGCTATATAAAGATTACATAATATAAGTAAAGTGAAAAGACTAAAAAGGACATAGCCTCATAAACAGACTTATTTAACAGTTACCATTAAGAAAGAATGCTCTGTTTTTGCAGAGTTATGTCTATCTGTTTCAAATTTGGTGCAATTCACATACGCCATGGAAATCAAGGAGTAGTCTTTATAGAGGATATAATTCAAAAGGAAAAGAAATCAAATAAAAATATCACTTTATCCATGATATAGTTGAGAGACCTATGAGGTTATCGTTAGTTACTCACCATCATCTGATTACTTTCTCTGGCATAGTTGTCTCTTGATAAATATGACATTGGAGTTTGAAATAAGATGATTGGTTCAGACTTACCCTTGCACAGCTCATACTTATCGGCCTCTCTATTGATACAAGACCAAACTGTACAAACTCATCGTATGACCTCTTGAGATTGAATATGTCCCACTTACAATCATAAGAAATCTCATACACCCAGTTTCTGGATCTCGTGAAGCAATATTGAGACCTAAACCTTAATTGTAAAACCAAGCTCAGTGAAGTAGTTTTGTTCCGTGCTTGGTTTGCATGTTTTGATTTTTTATATGCAATACAGGGACGAGTTGTACAAAGAGTGTGTTGCAGCTTTACAAGGTGGGTTGCTGCTAAGTAGCAAAGATTTAAAGGCTGCAAAAAAGGCATTACAGGAGGCTTTTACAAATGCTGATACAAAGTTATTGAATTGGTAAACTGCTATCTTTATGAAAATCTACTCATGTTAGGATATTAATGTCTAGTGTTATTGCATTGAGTTGAAGGTTTACTTGATATTTTATTCTGTAAAGGCTTGAAGTGACGGGGGAAGAAGTTGAATCTGGTACAACAGCTACAGTTATGTTTCTTGGAAATGATGTGCTAATCGTTTCGCACGTTGGTGACTCATCCGTGGTATACACCTAACCTTTTGATAGCTATGGTGACTCAGTTCATTTCAACTTTTGTGTCTGTGTAAACTTTATTTCCTTGAATCTAGTCAAACAATGTCTTCAACCAACTTCCTTATTGGCTTAAGTAACTTGTTAATGTAGGTTCTCTCCCGTTCTGGAAAAGCAGATGTATTGACTAATCCTCATCGACCTTATGGAACTAACAAGGCTTCTCTTGAAGAAATTAGGCGGATCAGAGAAGCAGGTGGATGGGTGTGTTTTTCTGGTCTTGTTTCCATTTCATCCATTATTTGTGTCTTTTCTTTTGATTTTATGTTTTCAGTTGCTTTTAGATTTGGGTAGCGTTCAATGGCTAACTTTTTGGCAAAACATTTTTCAAAACATGAGTTAGAAGTTTTGGAATGGGCTGATTTTTGGTGAGGATGATCTCTACGGTGAGGAGATCATCCTCACCAAAAATCAGCCCATTCCAAAACTTCTAACCCATGTTTACAAGTTGAAAAATTGTGGACCGTCCATTTTTTGTAAACTATTTTTGATGGGGTAAGAAGTTTTGGAATGGGCTGATTTTTGGTGATGATGATCTCCTCACCGTAGAGATCATCCTCACCAAAAATCAACCCATTCCAAAACTTCTAACTCATGTTTTGAAAAATGTTTTGCCAAAAAGTTAGCCATTGAACGAGACCCTTTAGATTTATATCTGTCTCTTATAATTATTGAAATATAATAAACACATCTTAAGTAACTGTTTCCTTCCTGATATATTCAATTACATGAAACTTAAATAAGTTGGAAAGTTCAAAGAGAAATTTGTTCTTTTTACATGGTCATATTTACAAGTGGTTTTTAGGAACTACCAACTCTCAGAATGATTACTGTATCAAATGTTCTTCTTGTGAAAATTGAATCAATAAAAGGTTTGAGCATGTAATCGGGAAAGTATTATAAGCAAATAGTCTTCTCAGTGGTTGCATAAGTTAATATCTTTGCTTGCCTTCAAAGTGTGGTAAAGGATAACTTTTAGAGGCTATAATCAACTGTAAAAGCTCTTAACAGACTGTTATAATTATAGATAGAATTATGTGAGAAACAAAGATCTTGTTTCTGTTTGGTGCTTATGTTTTATTGCATCTGACATGGGCCGCATTTGAAAATGAGGTCTCTTGGCTTCTGTTAGCGAGCAACAGCAGCTGAGAGCTTCGATGACCTGGTATAAGCCAAGATATTCAGCATTAATTTTGTTGAGCTTGATCAGCACCCTGCCCGTCCGCCGTCTCAATCAGGGGAAAAAAATGTGCTTATTGTCATATTTACAAGTGATTTTTAGTACCTCTTAATATGAAATATCATGTTATGAATGACTACTATCTCCAATGTTTTTCTTGTGCAAATAGAATTACTAGGTTTGGGGTGTTATAGGGAAGTGCTATAGGCAAATAGGCTAGAATCATGTGTACAAGCTCGGATTCTTTAAATTATGAGAGAATTGTGTTAGAAGCAAAGATCTCAAATTTAGACATAGAACATTCTAATTATGACTAGACAATGTTGGGATGTGTGGCACTCTATGCTCCCATTACATATTCAAGGGTTGGTCAGTCTTAGCTTCTGATATATAAATTACACGTCGTTGTTGTACTCATAAGGCTTCCACATTACCGTAGTCTGAATGTACCAGTGATAAATATACAACCTCCTTACACTTGCTTGGGAAAGTTATGACAGATGTAGTCTATTAGAAATTGCTAAATTGTATATCAAACTTGCAATATACTCTATTGGTCTTAGATTTTGTATTGAGAGGATTAATCATACTCAGATTTCCTTCTATTTTGGCTTATCAAAAAAAAATTTCCTTCTATTTTGTGGTGCTGCAGTAGAATGAAATAATGTATGAGCTATCATTCTGTTTTACGTTAGTCCAACTGTTTCTCTCAAGACATCAAACTAGTGTAAATTCTTTTTTCCTTTTTACCTTGTGGTGAGCAATCTGGGATAAAATTACAACCTAATGATTGCAATGTAGAATACTAAAGAATTGAGGTGCAGTCTCATTTTTCAGATTACGGTGTTTCAGTTGGAACATCTCCCTTAAGTTATGCTTGGAATGTCCTTGAATATTGTTACCTAGTTTTACTAAATGTGTTTCGTTTCTCTGTACATAATTGACACTTCGAGTTGCATAGTTTATTTATCATTTATGATCCATGATGATATTATTGAAAAGTTAGCTTTGGTTTATCAATTTTAAGTTGGGTAGGCCTATCTTAGATATTCAATGTTCTAATTTCTGAAGGCAACTGTCATATGGTGTATATAGATTGTCAATGGGCGGATTTGTGGAGATATATCTGTATCCCGCGCTTTTGGTGACATGCGATTCAAGACTAAGAAGAATGAGTTCGTCTCTTGTACTCTCCTCTCT
Source organism: Akebia trifoliata (assembly GCF_017979445.1). NCBI lineage: Eukaryota > Viridiplantae > Streptophyta > Magnoliopsida > Ranunculales > Lardizabalaceae > Akebia > Akebia trifoliata. Next base: position 10,754,900 of record NC_141385.1, on the reverse strand, counting down.
TCCCTCCACATCTTAAGGGTTCTCAATGTTTTTTTTTTTTTTCCTTTAAAAAATTTAATTTATCTTGATCGAATTAAATTTATTTTTGTTGTAATTGCCTTACCCATTTTCTATTTGTAAAGAATGCTGGTGCAAGGAGTTAAGGAGGGGAGATTTTCCAAAAAGTTTGTTTCTCGGTATGTTATCTCAATCTAGATTTGTTTATTTTTTCTGATTATGGTGGGACTGGAAGATGGCCTTAAGTAATTAATTAATTTTTTTCACGATTATGGTGGTATTTATAATGTTACATACTATCTAAATCCATGCATCCTCAACCATTCCTTTTTCACATGGTGGACATGGAAGGTGTGGGGCTATTTGTATCACTTATTCAGTGGTTCAACTCTTTGACTGGCCATCACTCCCAAATCACCCCATAACCAAACATGATAGAGAAGAATTGTAGAATTGTCAAGACTCTAATTAAGAGCTTGGCAGATATATATAATAATAAAAAAGGTGAATGGACAAAAATGCCCTTACATAGGTGAATGGACATAAATGTCCTTACACAGAAAAAGAAACATAAAAATAACAAAATTAAACTACTACTATCTACTATTTTCCAATACTCCCCCTCAAGCTGGAACAAATATATCAACTAAACCCAGCTTGATAAGATGAGAGTTAGAGATAGAAGGATCAACAGACTTTGTAAACATGTCGGCAAGTTGATCTGAAGAAGATACAAAGACTGTCTGAAGGGCACCAGATCGAACTTTCTCCCTGAGAAAGTGAACATCAACCTCTATATGCTTAGTTCGTTCATGAAGAACTGAGTCAGAAGCAAGCATGATAGCAGACTTGTTGTCGCAGAACAACGAGGAAGAACCAGAAAGAGGAAATCCCAATTCTGTTAGTAAAGATCGAAGCCAGAGAAGCTCACAAGTCCCAAGAGCCATAGCACGATACTCAGCTTCAGCAGAAGAACGAGAGACCACACTCTGTTTCTTACTTTTTCATGAGATAAGGTTACCTCCATGGAATGTACAGAAACCAGACGTAGATCTCTTATCTGTAAGAGAGCCCGCATAATCAGCATCAGTGAAACATGAAAAATGTGGTTGAGCAGTGGATGAGTAGAAAAGCCCAAGGCCAGGACGTGACTTTAAGTAGCGAAGAATACGATTAACGGCCTCAAGGTGAGATGTACGCGGAGCATGCATAAACTGACTGACTACACTAACCGTAAAGGTCAAATCCGGTCTAGTATTAGTCAAATAAATCAAACGACCTACAAGTCTCTGATAAGAAGCCGGATCAAATAATAGATCACCAGATTCGATATGAAGTCGATGATTCTGATCCATAGGAGAAGAGGCAGGACGACAACCAAGCATACCAGTATCCTGAAGAAGGTCCAATGTGTATTTGCGCTGAAATAGTGAAATACCTCGTCGAGAGCGAGCTACTTTTATCCCCAAGAAGTACTTGAGAGGACCCAAGTCCTTAACCTCAAAAACACGACCCAATATCATCTTCACTCTGTCAATCTACTGGGCATCATCTCCTGTCAATATAATATCATCTACATATACTAGAACAATGGCACATCGACCATCCAATCCTCGATGAACAAAACAAGTATGATCTGAGTGGCATCTGGTAAATTCTATAGACAAAATAACTTCTGAAAAACGTTGAAACCAAGCTCGCGGGGACTGTTTCAGACCATACAGAGATTTGAGAAGGCGGCATACCTTCCCACAATATTCCCCCTGAAGACGAAACCCAGGAGGGGGTCCATATATATAACTTCAGTCAAATCACCGTTCAAGAAAGCGTTCTTCACATCGAGTTGATGAAGAGGCTATGAGTGACAAGCAGCTAAAGAGATAAGAAGACGAATAGTGGAAAGTTTGGCAACAGGAGCAAATGTGGCACCAAAATCCTTCCTTGGAGTTTGCATAAACCCCTTAGCAACTAGTCGCGCCTTATACCGATCAACAGTGCCATCTGTGAGATATTTCACCGTAAAGACCCATTTACAACCAATGGTTCGCTCCCCAGATGGAAGGGTAACAAGTTCCCAGGTATTATTTTTCTGCAAAGCATCCATCTCAACAGTCATAGCTCTAGTTCACTGAAGATCTTGCAAAGCCTCTGATACAGACTGAGGAACTCGAATAGAATCAATAAGAGCAAGGTAGGCCTGATAAGAAGGAGAAAGACCCTAATAGGAGACAAACTGGGCAATGGGATGATCAGTAACACACCCTCGTTTACCTTTGCAAAGAGCAATAGGTAAGTAAGAGTCAGAAACAAAAGGAATAGGAGCAGATATAGGTGTAAGAGTAGGAGATAATATACCTGAGTCCAAGGAGGAGGTTGACAAAAGTGGAGATGGACGAGGGCGACGAGTGTAGACCTGAAACTCCGACGGAGGTGAATGAAAGATCGGAGAGGGTAGCACTATAGGTGATGGGTCCTGCGAAGAAAAAGGTTCCTGCAAAGTAGAAGTAGTACGAAAATATGGACTATTTTCAAAGAATGTAAAATCAAGAGAATGTATGACACGGTGAGAAACCGGATCATAACACCGATACCCCTTGGACATAGTAGAATAACCCAAGAAGACGCACCGAATAGCTTTATCATCTAATTTAGTACGAGTGGGAGTTCTATCTTGAACAAAGCATGTGCACCCAAAGACTCTAGGAGTAATGGGGAAGAGAGTGCGGTTGGGTTGAAGAACATGAAGAGGTACCTGTCCTCCTAAGCTGCGACTCAGAAAGCGATTAATAAGAAAAGCCGAAGTTAGAACTGCCATATTCCAATATGCCTTAGGAACATGCATGCCTCGAAGAAGACACCTGACTGTATTCATGAGATGACGATTCTTACGTTCTGCCACCCCATTCTGCTCAGGAGTGTATGGACATGTCAACTGATGGAGCATACCATTCTCATGAAGATGGGAACGAATCTCATCCGAAATATATTCCCCCCCATTATCTGACCTGAGAGATTTAACAGTGATGTTGTACTGAGTTTGAATCATCTTAAGAAAATTAACAAAAATAGGAAGCACCTCAGAACGAGAACGCATCAAATAAACCCAAGTGCAACGAGAATAATCATCTATAAATGTAATATAGTATCTATGACCATTAAATGCAGTAACAGGTGAAGACCCCCAAACATCAGAATGAACTAAATCAAATATTGCATTAAACTGATGCATACGAGGAATATACGAGGTACGAGTGTGTTTAGAGAGTTCACACACAGAACACTGAAATTTGTGCCCACTACAAGAAGTTTTTAAAGCAGGAAATAAAGAACACAAGTGCTGAAAATTAGCATGTCCTAAGCGAGCATGCTATAAATCTAAGGACTGAGATGAAAAAGTGTGGCTCCCAGACAATGGAAGCACAGAAGCTGGAGCCGCAATCGATTGAGATCCAAATATGTACAACCCATCCTTCTCATACCCCTTGCCAAAAATCCTCCTCGAAGTCAGGTCTTGAAAAATACAGTGAGTAGGAAAAAATGTTACAGAACAATTTAAAGATTTAGTAATGCTACTCACAGATAAAAGGTTAAGAGATAGGTGAGGGACATGAAGCACGAAATCAAGAGAAAAATTAGGCGATAATGAGATAGTACCCTTGCCATGGATAGGTGTGAGGGACCCATCAGCAAGACGAACCTCCCTATGAGTAGTAGGGAAAATAGAGGATGTAAAATGACTAGACTCACCAGTCATGTGATCAGAGGCGCCAGAATCAATTACCCATGTCAGTGGAGCAGAGCCAGACTGAGTAGCATGAAGTGCAGAGGATGTACCTTGAGGTGTAATAACCGACACAACAGTCGAGGATGAGGGAGTGTGAGCCTGGATCTAATCCCGTACAATGGCTGCAATCTGAGTCTGAAGATGTTGCAAATCAATGGTGTTAAGAGTTGCTTGAGAAACTGATGCAGACTCTACAGTAGCAGCACGAGGAGAAGGATGTCCCACAGAAGGCTGTCCCACAGAAGATCTCAAAAGGTGGGGATAAAGCTGAAAGCAACGGATCTTCTCATGTCCAACCTTCCCACAATGGCTGCAAGTAAGGCCACTCCTTTTACCACGTCCACGGCCTCCACGGGCTCGACTGCCATGTCCTTGAGTCCGAGAATCAGAGAACCTTGAATTGGCTGCTAGAGCCATCTGATCTGTAACTGGTGCAGAGATAATCCCAGGGACTTGAGTCTGAGAAGAAGCTACACGGCGGCGACGCTCATCACTATCAATGGTCGCAAATGTCTCAAATAAAGACGGTAAAGGAGTGGTGTTAAGAATCTGTGTCCGAAGAACTTCAAACTCAGGACGTAGACCCATGAGGAATTGGTATGTCTGATGTCGACCAATCCGCTTAACCACATACCCAGTTGCTTCTGTAGACAACTCAGCCATAGACTCATAGTGCGAGAGCTCCTCCCAACGAGACTGAAGGAAACCAAAGTAATCTGTCACACTTTGACTGCCTTGAGTAGCTTGAGCAATATCCCGATACAGCTCATAAATCCTCGAGTCATTCATAGCATGCGCATATGTCTGAGTGAGGGCCAACCACAAAGAAGAGACAGTCTCATGGTACATGAACATGGTATAGATGCGCTGTTCCATAGAGTTAAATAACCATCCAAGAATGGTACAATTATCGATTTCCCATTGTTCAAATTTGGGATCAGTGGGGGGTGGCTTAGGGATGGTGCCCAATAACCAACCGAATTTACCTCTACTACCCAAATAAAGTCGCACAGACCGAGACCAGGACTGAAAGTTACGACTATCTAACAGAGCAGTAGTAATCCATTGTGCAGAAGAATTTCCCCCAAGAGCAGTGTGGGAGTCCTTTGTCTCGTAAGTAGATGTCATGGTTTATACTAAATAAGAAGTGACGTAACTTGTGGATTGAAGGGAGATCTCGTACAGTCAAAAATAAGGAGGGTCACCTAGGGCTGTCAACGGATAGCTATCCGATCGGATAGTGCTATATCCGAATTCGAATCCGAAAAAAAATATCGGATATCCGATAATATCCGAACCGATAAAAAATCTTGAACGATCGTCGACTGGAGAAGACGATGGTTATGGTTGGTTCGTCTGCGTTCTAACTGTCGAGAATCAAAGCCAAGAAGTCGTAGTTGCTGTCGTTGATCACACACAACACTAGTGTTATATCCGAATTCGAATCCGAAAAAAAATATCGGATATCCGATAATATCCGAACCGATAAAAAATCTTGAACGATTGCCGACCGGAGAAGACGGTGGTTATGGCCGGTTCATCTGCGTTCTAATTGTCGAGAATCAAAGCCAGGAAGTCGTAGTTGATATCGTTGATCACACACAGCACTAGTGCTATATCCAAATTCGAATCCGAAAAAAATATCGGATATCCGATAGTATCCGAACCGATATCGTAGGTCTCTAAAGGCACCCTAAGTGCTGTCGCACGCCTCCACAGGCTGCAGTGTTGCTATCGCAGATAAAAAAAGGGACCCAATAGTCCAGCCAATAGGCTAACGATGAACAAAATGGGGCATGAAACACAGCGCAGAGAGTTATCGCAGCATGTGATAAAAAAAAAAAAGATAAAGGAGATCGAAGGAGAACCAAGAGAGGAATTCTAATGGCTCTGATACCAAGAAGAATTGTAGAATTGTCAAGATTCTAATTAAGAGCTTGGCAAATATATATAATAATAAAAAAGGTGAATGGACAAAAATGCCCTTACATAGGTGAATGGACATAAATGTTCTTACACAGAAAAAGAAACATAAAAATAAAGAAACATAAAAATAACAAAATTAAACTACTACTATCTACTATTTTCCAATAGATAGGAGAAACTTGATAAAATATATGAATCTCCTTCTTAAGAACATAAAATCTTGACGTTTATGGTTGTTACGTAAAACAATGTTGGACAAGTAACGTTAGCTTGGGCTGTTCCATCCTATTGTAACATTGCAGGTCTTGGACTTCATTTGACTGCTACTGATTGTGAGTGCATTTTATTTTGTAACAGAGTACAATTCAATGGAGACCTAGTCACTGCTTCTCCTGATATTTATCAAGCAGATCTTCGATCAGATGCAGAATTTATATTATTAGCATCTGATGGCCTATGGGATTACATGAACAGGTTCGCTGGCCCATCTTTGTATTCTTAGCACATTAAACATTGGGTGAAAAATAACTAAAATCATTATTTTATTTTATTTATGTTGGTTCCAACCAAGAAATGATCTTCAACTTAAACAACTTGTTTGATGTTTCAGCTCGGATGCGGTAACATTTGTGAGAAATCAACTTCGAAAACATGGTGATGTACAGGTACATAATATTGATTGTTATGGTTACTCAGTTCTTAAACTGCATCATATCTGAACCATAGTCTCGAATTTTTCTATTTGGTTCATTGGTTCAACATCTGATTATATCCTTAGTTGAGTCATAACTTTTTTCTTGTGTTGATTTCAGCAAGCTTGTGAGGCACTTGCACAAGCAGCTTTGGTAAATTTTCCTTTTATAGTTTCTTGTCTTTTATACATTCTAGTTCAGTAGTGGTACTACTACTAAGGCAGTTTGTTGACCTATAATTTTATATATTCTGCAGGATCGATACTCACAAGATAATATTAGCATTGTGATTGCTGATTTGGGGTATGTTCCCGAATTTCGACATAATTTTGTGATTTCTTCTCTAATGCATTTACACTATGACATGACCATCAACCAAAAACTGATTAAACTTGACTGAATTGTGTCTTTCAAACCCCACCCCACTTGAATATTACAAACAAAACTCATTTGAGCTTTGACTTGTGGATAGGAGGACGGATTGGCGGAGTCTGCCAGCCCAAGAACAAAATTTTGTTTTTGAATTAAGCCAAGCTTTTGCAACCATTGGTATCGTGTCACTAGGAATTTGGATGTCGTTGTTTTTTTCATTATAGATTTGAAGCCTTGCTGGTAATGTACATAAAGTGATATAAGCCTTGTTTATATCTTATAAATGAGAATGCCTCACATCTTATTGTTCTTGATTTAATGATGCTTGTAGTAAGCTCAAATGTGCTCTGTTTGATGAATCCAGTCGGTCAAATGGGTATGTTCCAGTTTTTTTAATATATCAATTATTGAGGAAAAGCAGCACTAGTGATTGATCGATTAACTCAGTCAGAACAGGGCATGTTCACGTGAGCAGGTAAGAATCGTGTTAATATTATACCAGTGGTCGTTTGTTATATGCTACCAGTATACATCATAGTCGCCAAATTCAAAGATTTATTTGTTAAAGTTGTGAATAAATCATGAATTATTTCCTTCACAGATTTAATCACGACCTTTTCAATATGTCATAACTTTCATGAATTTCATGATTAAATCACATATTTCATATTTAAACAAGAAATCTGTGAAGAAAAAGAGGAAGAAGCTGACCTTGGTGCACTAGTAAGTAGAGAGAAGATCTTGATGGAGTAGATGGTGACCATTTTTATTAATGAAGGATGGCATATATGGATATTTTGATGAATAATATAAATCTTGAATGTGTTATGGACTCATGATTAATTTTGTGGATGCATGGATGATGTCAATAGGGGTTTCGTAATTTATACGAAAATAGTTTCATATGGAATTTAATGATAGAATATGAGCACACTACTAGTTAGTAGTCACACAGCCTTAATCTCAATCTTAACTTTAATCTGATTTTTTGTTTTTGTTTTTTGGGTTCTGATTTTGTGGAATTTTGCAAAAATATTTGAAGCCAATTTATTCGTATCCCGGCTTGGTGACTATGCCATTGGTAGGTTTTTTAATTTTGTTCTAGGGGAGGTAGATTATGTGTTTTAATACAAAAATCCATTTTTTTCTAACCAAATGATTTGATTGGAGGGAAAATATTTATCAGGCAACTGATTTGTCAGGCAAATGATGAATTGGCAAATCCTTTTCTTCTGTTTCAACGCATCATGGAAAATCATGCAAAAAATCTTTGTACTCTTTCATTTTAATGGGATCATATAGGTTTTTTTGTTTAGATTTTTTTTATTGGTCTAGTCTTACCAACTTTGTAAGACATTGAGCTCACCTCGTGGCATCTAAAAACATGACCCGATGTCACGTGGATGTAGAAAAAATAATAATATAAATTTCAAAAAAATAAAAAAAAATAAAAAACTTATTTTTCATCATTAAATTTTAAAATTTAAATTTAGGATTTTGGTGGGCGTTCAATAGCCGTCCACTTTCAAAACCTTGGATCAAGTAGAAATTTTTGTTTTCGCAATGAGTTTTTACATGAAATCTAGAGGGCTATGGTGCCGTATTGCAAATTTGGTAGTCCATTTGAGCTCAATGACCCTTGGTAAGATTTGAATCTTACCAAGCTAGTAAGGATAGTGCTTCAAAAAAAAAAAAATGAAGGTAGAATGAGAAAATGTACAAGTATAAAAAGGTTTATTTATAATTTAAAATCATGATTAAAGGCTTTTCAAGGATTGTATGATAAAAGAAAGGTTGTTTTTATAATTTTGACAACTAAACACATGACTATAGGCGCTGCGGTTGCAATTTTATTGGTTAGATCAATTTAAACATACAGATTGAGTGCATTTATGAGATCCAAATTTGGTGCTGTGTGGCAAATCATTTTCTTAGGGGATTAAAGATTAGACACTTCAAGAGACAAATCTCATGCGTGTGGAAGATCATTTTTTCCATTTTTTGTATATGTTTTGCATTCAAACACCCTTCAATTAAAGTTTTTCACGACAAATTTTTTTTCTTGAGCTTTTTACCCCTTAAAAATCCTAAAACCCAACACTATTTCACAATTAAACAAGAAAAATATTTCCTATTTGGGCTACATGGACTACTATGTTGGTCCCAATTTTTTACCTCACCCCCCAAAACTCCATGCTCTAGGTTCAGTTTACAAAAGAGATTTTTTTTATTTTTTATTTTTCATTTTAAGATTTAGGACTTTTAAAAGGGTTGGACAAACTCTGTAGTGATTTGAAACTTCCGGAGAATGGCAGGAAGGAGATGCACATTTTACTCACTGGCTGGGAGGTCCATTGTTGCTCAAGTTGATCAGAAGGTCTTCGAGGTCCAGAATTGTTGGGTGAAGAATAATCGAGCAATCAGGGTAGTGGAGAGAAGAGACAAAGGAGGATCAGAGCTCATACTCTTTGAAAAAGAAAGACTATGGTTGATACAGACATTGGAGGATGCCAAGAGCTGGAAAACAGGCAACTTATTTTGGAAGAAATCAACGGTTATGGGTAACTGTAAGATGGCACGAGGGTATGAGAATGAGTACGGCCGGTTCCTAAAGATTTCGGAATACTCAGGGCCAGGCTGGTTTCCCTCACTTTTGATCCCTGAAGGAGCTGAAGGAATAGGTTGGGATAACCTTGGTGAAGCCTTAAGAAGAGCTGGAGCAGTCGAGGGAGGTCCTTGGAGGAGAGAGGTTGACAGTAGAACTTTGCTTGAGAAAAGAATGATTGACGTCCAGAAACCACCGTTAATAACCAATGAGGTTGGGGCGATAGAAAACTTCGGTGTATGGAGGTGGGCGATCATATGCGAAACAGGGGCTGAATCGATCTGTTTGGAAGAAGTGGAGAGAGTGGTCAATTCTTTAACTTCAAAGTCCGGGAAACTCGTACTAAAACCGTGTGGGCCTCACATGGGAATATTCGTATGTCACAGGAGAAGTGATTTCGTCGTTTTTAAAAATCTAAAACAAATTAAGGTTCAGGATGCCGTGGTGACCTTGAGAGCGTGGTACGCTAACTGTAACAGCATAATGAAGAGTTGGGCGCAGGAGGGCACCTGGATAGATATCATCGGACTCCCATTCCATAGGTGGGAGCCTAAATCTTTCAAATTTATTGGTGATGCGCTAGGAGGACTTATGGAAGTCAAAGAAAGCACTCGATCTTTGGAAGATCTCACAGTGGCTACTATCAAGGTTGGACGGAGGGCCATAGACATTCCCAGATGGGCTAAAATCCCAGGAAGAAATACACAGCTGACGGTGGGTATCAAGCTATCTGTAACCAGGGAAAATGATTTGGAGAAGATGAAGCCTGGTTGTAGTAAAGTTGGTGTGGGCTTAGCAGCCCAAGTTGTGTCAGACGAACTTAATGCAATTTCAGACCTTACCATTGTAGCTTCGGGTAACACAGAGGGTGCTAGAGTTGCTGGGTCTAATCACAAGAATGGGATAGCAGCTGTGTTGGAGTGTGGGACAAGTAAGGACCCTTTTGCTAAGAATGTCTGTGTTGATGTGGCAGAAATTATAGGGGCTAGTCCTTTAGAAGGATCGATGAGTGGACATAGACAACGGGGCAGCTACATCCTAGAGGCAGCACGTGAGCAGACAATAGATGAGGTGGACCGGTCATCTCAACAAAACAACACCACCACGGATCATTTATTTGGGCCTGGTGGCCCAACAACTATGGATACTAATGGTGGGGAGGACCGAGCATATGGGCCTGACGGCCCACTGACTGATGAAACCCACATTCAGCTTGATGGTCAGATGGGACAGCACATTGATACAGGCGGGCCACCAATTCTAGTGGGCAAGCCCCAGCCCATGTGCGAGACAAACCAGTCGTCCACTCGAGTAGGCCCAACAACCACGTTAGGCTGTTTTCAGCCCACTATTGAGATGAATCAAATGCCCATTCTTGGACATACAGTACACCCAAAGGTATGTCATCAACTTGAACTAGATTTGTTAAATAATGATGTTCCACTTGGGAAAATGGTTACAGGAGGTGGTTTTGTAGCCACAATAGAAAGTCTCTTGGATAATGGAAACACTTGTGAACCAAGAGTTACAAGTCCTTTGAGTCTTGAATTCCTAGAAGGTGATCTTCTCCAGGACATGTTGAAGCCAGAAGATGTTGGGCCTGGTAGTTTGGTAAAGGTTGACTGCCAGAGGACTATTGTAGAGATGGTACCAATTGTCGAGGAGTGCTTGGAGTTGGGGCAGGAGGATCAGACAGTGGGTAAATATTTCATAGGTGGGATCCAACAAGATGGGCATGAGTTGTCGCAACAAGAGGTGGCAGATGACCGTAGGTGGGGAGAACGGTCTACATTGGAACAAGGAGGCTTCTTACAGTTACTACAAGCCGTTGAAGGCTCAGATTTTCAGATAGATGGATTCGGCAGTGAGGAACTGGTAGCTGGAGAAGAACCCGGTGGTTCTGACACAGTAGACATCACACTAATGGAACCTGAAACAGACGTCATCCCTTTAGCCCTGGCAGACATAGAGGAGAGCTCGAGGAGATGGGACAGATATAAAACGAAAGATCAGATAGTAGAGGTCCTAGCTGATTGGATTACTCATAATTTGAGGGAAATTAGTTGGGCTGCTGGGTTGAACAGAGAAAGGCAGACAGAAGGTACTGACATTCTGTTTGAACTGGCCCTTAAGAAACGGAACAGGATTGGCGATTGCTATGATACGGTGATCAGAGATGAAGAACCGATTGACGAGGAACAAGCTATTGTCCGGGATGAGGTGGAATTGATTCTGAGGACAGAAGCAGACCAAGAAGAGACAAGACAACAGCGGTATATGAAGAAAGGGAAAGGAATTGTGTTGGCAGACGAGAACAAAGTAAAGAACTTAAAGGTCAGACTGGTTAAAGAGGCTCAGGAATTGCAAAAATCAGGGGCTATGGTTAAGGCTGATACGTCATTAGTCTTAAGGAGTGGGAGAAAACTTAAGGTTACGAATGACGATTAAATTCTTTTCTTGGAATGTGCGTGGGCTCAATAATAAGACCAAAAGGGCTTCGGTTAAGGCAATAATTCAAGCACACAAACCACACATCGTAACACTACAAGAAACCAAATTGGATCAAGTAGATAAGGTGGCGTTGCGTGACGTTTGGGGTAGGCGGAGTTTGGGTTGGAAATACCTTACAGCAAATGGGACAGCAGGGGGAGTATGGGTGTTATGGGACAAGAGGCTAATTGAGGTAGAGGATTCGTTAGTGGGAGCTTTCTCTGTATCTATACTATGCCGATGTATAGGCAAGGATGACAGCTGGGTGTTCTCGGGAGTGTACGGACCTACTAAAGAATGGGAGCGAGAGCAGTTCTGGGAGGAATTAGACGACGTGGGTAATTATTGGAACCGACCGTGGTGCTTGGGAGGGGACTTCAATGTAATTAGATTCGCCTGTGAAAAACAAGGTGGATCGAGGATAACAGCAAGGATGAGAAGATTTGGGGAATTCGTGAATCGGAATAATTTAATGGATATCCCTCTACAAGGCAGAAGCTTCACTTGGTCCAATCAACATGTTGTACCTACCCTTAACAGATTGGATAGATTTCTGGTTTCAGATGATTGGTCATCAATTTTCTGCCAGCTCTCTCAGACGACTATTCCAAACCCGGTGTCTGATCATTGTCCTATTCAGTTAGAAGTAGGGCCGAACAACAGGGGTCCCATTCCATTTCGTTTTGAAGTGATGTGGTTGAAACACCACAATTTTCAGGAGTTGGTAACTGAATGGTGGAGGAGGTTTTCATTTGCAGGAACAGCAGGGGAGATATTCAGAAAGAAGTTGAAAGCCTTGAAAGAGGCACTTAAGGTTTGGAACAAAGAGTGTTTTGGAAGGGTGGAGGTGCAGAGAAAGGAAGTTCTTTTGGGAATCGAAGAGTTGGACCGCAGGGAAGAGATGAACCCGATTTCGATAGATGATAGGACTTTGAGATTAAACCTTCGTGAGAAATATCAACGGATGTCACTTTTGGAAGAGATCAGCTGGAAGCAGAAATCCAGGATTAGATGGCTTAAAGAAGGGGATGGCAACACTAAATTCTTTCATTGCATGGCCAACGCTAGAGGCAGGAACAATCACATCACGAAGTTGTATGTGAACGGGGAGTGGTTGGAAGGAGAAGAAGCAGTCGCTAAGGGAATAATAGAATTCTACTCGAAATTGTATACCGACGGAGCTGGTGACAGACCGAAACCTGATCTACTTCAGTTTGATAGAATTTCTGAGCTTCAAAGCGAATGGTTGGAAAGACCCGTGGAAGTAGACGAGGTTTGGGATGTTATATCCAGTATGAAGAGTGATAAAGCCCCTGGGCCCGACGGTTTTCCTGTGGAGTTTTACAAAACTTGTTGGGACATAATCAAAAGCGACTTCATTGCTCTAATAGATGAATTCTTTAGAGAAGGAGTGTTGGATCGAGATTCCAATTGCACCTTCATCTCCCTAGTTCCGAAGGTGGCGGGGACGGAAGACATCAAAGACTTGAGACCCATCAGTTTGGTGAACACTAGCTACAAAATCATCACGAGCATCCTCTCTAAGAGATTGAAAGGTGTAATCCAAGGGTTAATAGGGTGCCATCAGAGTGCGTTTGTGAAAGGGAGGCAGATTTTGGATGGAGTTCTAATAGCGAACGAGTGTATCGATTCTAGATTGAAATCTGGCAAAGCGGGTGTGGTGTGCAAGGTGGATTTCGAGAAAGCCTACGACCACGTCAACTGGCAATTCTTGGAATATATGTTGGGGAGCATGGGATTCAACAAGAAATGGATCTTATGGATTATGGCGTGTGTTACTTCCCCTTCTTACTCGATTTTGGTAAATGGGTCACCTCACGGATTTTTTAGGAGTACGAGAGGTCTTAGACAAGGGGATCCCCTATCCCCTTTCCTATTTATCATAGTAGCTGAAGCTTTTGGGAAAATGATGGAAAGAGGGGTAGCGAATGGTTATTTCTCAGGGTTCTCAGTAGATGCAGGCACTGTCACTATATCGCACCTTCAGTTCGCAGATGATACTTTAGTGTTCTTGGATGATTCCATAGAACAGACAAGGAGGTTAGGCGGTGTGCTATGTTGCTTTGAAGCGGTGTCAGGTATTCCAGTTAACATGAGGAAAAGTAAGTTACTTCCGGTTGGTCTGGTTAGATGCGCGCCTCTTCTAGCAGCTTCGTTGGGTTGGCAGACGGCTAACCTTCCCTCGTCTTACTTGGGGATGCCTCTGGGGGCTCCCTACAGGAGGGTGGCGATTTGGGACCCGATAGTGGAAAGAATCGAAAGGAAACTAGCAATGTGGCAAGCCAAGTACTTATCCAAGGGAGGTAAAGTGGTTTTGATAAAAAGTGTGCTCTCCAGTATACCAATTTACTTTCTTTCTCTTCTCTCAATGCCTCGAAGTGTAGAACTAAGGCTAGATAAGTTATTCCATAACTTTCTATGGCATGACAGAGATGGGAGTAGAAAACATCATCTTGTAAACTGGAAACAGGTTTGCTCAGCTAAGAAACATGGTGGCCTCGGTGTTAAGAGAATCGGGGTAATGAACTTGGCCTTAAAGGGGAAATGGTTGTGGAAGTTTGGGATTAATGGGAATAGCTTATGGAGACAGGTTATAGAAAGTAAGTACGGATTGAGTCGGACAGGGTGGGAAAGTAGGCCAACCAGGCAACCATTTGGATGCGGGATGTGGAAAGGCATCTTGAAGATCATCTCACTATTCAGAACGAGAGTCAAATTTAAAGTGGGTCAAGGCAACAGAGTAAGATTCTGGGAAGACACATGGTGCGGTAATCGGCCCCTAATGGAGGTATTTCCAACCTTGTATTCCATTTCTTCGAAGAAAGGGCAGCCCATCACTTCTTTCCGCCGAGCTATGGGTGGAGATTGGGCTTGGGATCTCGGGCTCCGAAGAGGAGTTAATGAGGTAGAACTTCAAGAAGTCAGCAGATTAGTCATTGGTGCCTCAAGTATTGAAATTCGCACGGGAAGAGAAGACGAGAGAATTTGGTCGGCTAGCAAGGATGGGAGGTTCTCGGTACGCTCATTTTACCAATCCTTGTGCAACAATGGGGATCCGACCTTTCCCCATGTTTCTATTTGGGGTCCAAAAGTGCCAAGCAAAGTTGCATTTTTTACTTGGACGGCGGTTTTAGGAAGGATTCAAACAATGGACTTTCTAATGCGGCGTGGATGGTATGGGGCAAGTTGTTGTGTGTTATGTATGGAAAATGGAGAATCATCGGACCATCTTCTAATCCACTGTAAGTTCTCACATGACATTTGGGTTTACTTCTTTAAGTTATATGGGGTTTCAACTTGCTTGCCAAAATCAATCAATGACGTCTTCATTGGTTGGTCTTCAATTGGTTACTCGTTTAGCAGTCCAAAGAGGAAGTTGTGGAGTATTACACCCTTTGCGATTTGTTGGGGGGTATGGCTTGAAAGAAATAGGCGTACCTTCGAGGGGAAACAGAAAGACTGTTCAGATACGATTATGTTTGTCTTGGGTCTTATCTTTTGCTGGTCCAAAGTTTTTAAGGAGTTTAGGGGATTGTATTTTGAGGACTTTTTGTATAGATGGGATGGGATTTGTTGTTCTATGCGTGAGTAGTTCTACCTTGTAAGGCCTCACCAAGTTGATCATCTCGACTGACTTGGCTTTCTCATGAATACAATGCTACTTATCAAAAAAAAAAAAAAAAAGGGTTGTCATGAACTCCCAAATTTCAAATTCAAATCCTACAATGAAAATTTATCTATTTTAATTTTCTCATATATATGAACAAAAATCATGAAACTTAAATCCTAATTTACTCGAATGGTTCAAATAAAGAGACAAACTATTGACCTTAACTTTTTTGTACGAATTTTTATTATGGGAGAGATTATTTCTTAGCACCTTAGGAGATGAGTGGCATGAGTGAGAAGATCATTTTTAAATGATGAAAAGGATTTGCAACAATAGTTTTAAAACTTGGAATTTTTATATTAATTATTTATAAAATATATATATAAATAAATTTTAAATTTTATTGTACTTGCAAAAAGAATAATGCTAGAGTGACCTCAAGATTGGACCTCATATCGCACATCTTGACGTGAAAGTGGATAGGAACCATAGATGCTTTTTCGCGATACAAGCGGAAAAGCTTCTATGGTTTCTATCCACTTTCACGTCAAGGTGTGCGATATGAGGTCCAATGTTGAGGTCACTCCAGTATGACTCTAATTTTTTTTTTCCCCTTAGTAATTTTTTTAATACAGTAATGGATATTTCTCTCTGTTTCTACTATTCTGCTTTGCTTATTGTTTTCATATAATTTAGTTCCAATCCTCTCATAGGATGGATAGTTTTATGGCCCTCCTCTCAAAATTAGGTTTAGTTCCCATGGAAATGTCCTTATTACCTTAAATAACTTTTGCTCCATTTCCTTATAGAATGGAGTTCGATTCCCGAAGAACCAAACCTGTTGCTTTAGATAAAATTTATTTCATTCACCTCATAGAACGAAGTTTGGTTCATGAAGAACCAACTTTATTACCTTAAACAAGTTTCACTCCATTCACCTCATATAATGAAGCTCCTTTTCTGTGGAATTAATCATAGTCTTTTACTTCATTCACCTTGTAAAATGAAGCTCGGTTTTTTTGCAGAACCGAGCCTATTGCCTTGACTGAATTTTACTTCATTCACCTCATAGAATGAAGTTCAATTTCTGTGGAACCGACCATCTTGTCTTAACTAAATTTCACTTCATTTACATTATAGAATGAAGCTCAGTTTCCACAGAATCGACCTTATTGTTTCAACCAAATTTCATTTCATAGAATGAAGCTCAGTTTATGTGGAATCGACTATCTTGCCTTAACTAAATTTCATTTCATTCACCTTATAGAATGGAGCTCGATTTCCACAGAACCGACCCAATTGCTTTAACCAAATTTTCACTTTATTCACCTCATAAAATGAAGCTCGATTTCTGTGGAACCGACCATGTTGCCTTCACTAAATTTCACTTCATTCATCTTATAGAATGTAGTTCAGTTTCCACAAAACCGACCCTATTGCCTTAAACAAATTTCACTTCATCCACCTCATAGAACGAAGTTCGATCTCCACAGAACCAACTTTATTCCCTAATATGAATTTCTCTACCTTCACCCTCCAGAGTGAAACTCAATTCCTAAAGAATTGGACTTATAAAAAGATTCAAAAACTACATTAAGAAAGAATAAAAAAAATTATAAAATAACTTGAATTGGGGCCTTCCCATAACGAATTCTTGCAAAACCTCAATAAATTGTACTCGACTAAAAGAAAACAAATAAAAGAAATACTTAAACTACTATTCCCTACTTATAACTAAAAGAAAGCAAACAAGAGAAATACCTAAACTACTACTCTCTACTGATAGTGCCTCCTTAGATTAAAAGCATTCAATGGTGATTCAATTGAATCCTTGATCATTGTCTTCAAATGATTTGCCCTAGCTTTCCCGAGCCCGTTGATAATGTAGGGGCTATTACGTCCTTAATGTGCACACAGAAAAATGATTAAGAAAATACAATAATGTATTCTTTGTTTGTATAAAATGTATACAACTGAAGATCCCTAGACATCAATGTGTAAAGTAACAAAGTAGAGTGCAACTAGGGATTGTTATAGCCAAGTTCTAAAACTAGAGAGTCCCTTGGTTGAACACAAGGATTGGAGTGATGGATTAAGATTAAAACTACTACAAGATTGAAACTTGTAGAAGGTTCAAGTCTAAGGGGAGATTGTGTTGAGAACGAGAGGATTTTATAGAATTTTAGAAGAGATTTTTAGGAGTAGAATGAGGTGAAATGGTGAAAAGGTGTAGAATGATATGAAATTTATGAATAAAGTATGTGAAATTTAAGGTTAGGAGAAGGGTATTTGTGGAAAGAGATGTTGGGTTTTTAGAGAAGAGTGATGGGGTTGGTAGATGAATTAGGGAGGTGGGTTGTGGTGGTGACATATTCTCATTGTGATGATCATTGATTTCTTATGGTAGTTAGTTGTGATCATTGGGCTTAGGTTTTGGGTTGGGTTTTAGGTTTAATAGGATTATGGGTTGAGTTGAGTTTGATTAGGCTAGGGTATGTGTGTGATTGGGTAGAGTTGAGAGATGGGATGGTGATGGTTAAAGGGGAGGGGTAGATTCCTAGCCCATGTGCCAAGTAAAATGCGCCTTAAGCTATTTATTGGAAAATAAAGAAGCTTTTTAAGGGT
This sequence comes from Akebia trifoliata, assembly GCF_017979445.1. Taxonomy (NCBI): domain Eukaryota; kingdom Viridiplantae; phylum Streptophyta; class Magnoliopsida; order Ranunculales; family Lardizabalaceae; genus Akebia; species Akebia trifoliata. The sequence goes on along the minus strand of NC_141385.1, from coordinate 10,736,778 downwards.
TTGGGCTTTGAGGCTTACTTCAATTTTTATGTATTTTTAGGCACTTTGCATGGAGGACCCGTTCAAATTTGGATGTCTATAAGTCACAACCCACTCAATAACGTGACGGGAGATAAACTTATCCTTAGGTGAATGTAAGAAGACCATATCCTTGATTGAATTAACTAGCTTGAGGCACTATTCATGGACTCAAATATTTGAGTGAGCATGAGCAGAACCAGTGTAACCCTTATCATTAAAGACAACTCGAGCATAACATATATCAAGCTCAACATGATCTAAATGAACATAATAAGATAGAGAATTTAAGATGACCTGAGCTCCCCTTCGCCTAGATCCTTTTGTCATATGTGATATCTCTATATAATTATCAAAAGGGTCTAGAAAAAGACATTCCCTGAAAAACCTACCCCCAAAATAGTGTCTCACTAACCCCGCTTTAAAATGTATTGAGACATTGTTAATCACACTCAAGTGCAACATTAATTAGGTGTGAGAACAAATCTCAAGGAATGTAAGATTCAATCTCCACCCTGACATGTCCAATTCAGGAAACCCATTGCATCCAACCTGGATCAATTAGGTGGTGATACTTGTCCCTGGAATGTTCTCTAAATACCCATCTCTAAGATTGAAATAGGGTTTAAAATTTGAAATCTGACATCCTAAAAGAAAACCCCTTACTTTCCTACTATCATCATCTTCTCCAAATATATACATTGCATAATCCTCTCTAATCTATTTCCTATTTTTCTATCACTAATTTAATCATCGGAGTCTTTTTAGCAAATATCACACTGGTATCCATCATAAGATCATCCACAGAAGACCGAAGGTAAAAGAGGCTCCTCTCAACCATTCAAATGCATCATCTTCTCATGTATCAATCTCGAGGAGTGGAAGTCCTAAAAATGCCACCTTTAAATGATTGAGATATTTTTTTTAATTAATTTGCATGAGATTTTAATCGTGATAATCTTGTACTCCTAGACGTTTATTTTCAACAAACTCCTTGCCACGTTGGTGCAACGTAGTGGCTCAGTCTTTCATTCTAAGTGGACCATCAACGTATCAACGGTCCAGATTTTACCAACGCAAAAGCTTAATTTTCATTGGTTAAGATCTTCCTCTCTGAAAATCTATTGGTCCACGTGGTCATAGATGACATGTTCATGTTTTGGCCATATTCAGTTTTCTTCAAAAGTTCTTCTCTTTATAAAGCCTGTCTCCCAAAATTTTTTTTTCAAGAATCAGTGAAAAAACACTCTTAAGAATTGAGATTTGTCCGCTCGCTTTTTATTCTCTGAGAGAGAGAGAGAGAGATCAACAAAAACCCTAGCATCATGGATGACTTGTGGAGAAATCGTGGGTCCTTGATCGTGTTGGCAATCGTTTTTTGTGGTAATTGTTACTTTACGTTCAGATCTGATTCATCTGTGCTGGTTCGATCCCATCTATTTTTTTTTGGATTTGATCTTCATTCTTCATCACTGATTTTCATCTTAAAGTGTTGTAGATCTAGCACGATTAGTTATGGATTTGAGTGTTCTTACAGAAAAAAGTTTTTTATATTCCTTGTTTTTGTTCGATTACAGTTTTTCTCTGTAAATTGGAAGATGAGAACAGTAGGTTTTGATCTTTCGTGATAATTTCATAGCTCGACATCTGAAATTCCTCTGAAAATTGTAAGATAAGGATAGTAGGTTTTTATCTTTGACATCAGAAAATTTTCTTGGATTTTATATATAAAATTGTTACTGTTTTGGATCCAAAAAACTTTAGATCTGATGGAATTTATGGATTCTTCGTTCATCTTTTTTAGATTACAACTTAAATTTAGCAAAATACTTTCTGATCCCTTAAATCTTTTTGGAGAGTTAAAGTTAGAAACTTGGTAGGGTTTTAGAACCTAAAGAGGGAAACTTTATCTGTCAAATCCGATTTCCATTCTTTTTTAATAGACATAGCTTTAATGTTGCTAACTTTGTCTGGTTCGCAGGGAATTTTGTTAAATATTTACTAAGTGGCATTCAAAAGGGCTTATTTGTAATTTAAAATGTTGATTAAAGGGTTTTTGAAGATTACATAGTAAAAGGGATGCTTTTGTAAGTTTGTAAACTAAGCAATGTGATGGTTGTAATGTTCTTGGTTTTTTTGCCAAAATGCTCCTGATTATATTGAATTTAAATATAAAAGTGGGGGCATTTATGAATTATGACCACTCAACTTTTTGTGTCGAACCCCTTCTTCTCCGCCTTCTCTCATTATAATAGTAAAGATGTGGATCATATCATGTGGTTTAAATCATATTAAGCAAAATAGGACTGCAGAAATATATTTTCATATGTGTAGGGACCTTTAAAAGCCAAAGCTAAATTATTCCTTCCATCTCTACTGTGTGCATTCCAACCTATATGAAAAAGCTTTAAGATGAACCCCAACCTTAATAGTCTTGCTCTTACCCTAATTCTATAACGGTTTTTAGACACCCTAAATTTTGACTTTTGAGTGGGAGATTGAGATTTTGCAATCTCCATGAATTTTATGGCCACCTATTACCCCAAAAGTGGCCTATTGATATTGGTGTTGGTTCACCATGTTTATGGTTACTGGCAGCTAACTTTGTATACGTATAGATGAAGTTCTGCCTTTGTTCTTCCCACCCATGACCAGTATAATCCCCACCACTCCTGCTCACCCTAATTGGGATTTTGAATGTATTTTATTACTGAATTGCAGATGAATATATATATTCACTTGTACTTAGACCCATAGCTCAGTTGATTTGACACAGCAAAACAACTTTGAGGTCTTGGGTTCAAATCCAGCTTATATATATATAGGGGCCGAATCATGGGACATATGTAAAAAACAATGGTTTTTTAAAATATGGGTTAGAAGTTTTGGATTGAGCTGATTTTTTGTGAGGATGATCTCTATGATGAGAAGATCATCCTCACAAAAAATCAGCTCAATCTGAAACTTCTAAGTCCATCAAAAGTGGTTTACAAATTATTGGTAAAAAATCAAGGAATTCTAAATCACTTTTGATGGGGTTAGAAGTTTCAGGTTGGACTTATTTTTTTTAAGGATGATCTTCTCTTAAAAACAATGTAATAATAATAATTTTTCAAAATATGGGTTAGAAGTTTCGGATTGAGCTGATTTTTGTGAGGATGATCTTCTCATCATACAGATCATCCTCACAAAAATCAGCTCAATCCAAAACTTCTATCCCATATTTTGAAAAATTATTATTATTACATTGTTTTTACATATGTCCCATGATCCGTCCCCATATATATATAGATATATGTTGAATGTTATGTTATCTTCCAATATCTGCATTACAATACATATTAACATTGCAAAGAAAACATTCACAGGATGTCTATCTGCATTTGCTATTGCGAAAGAGGAAGCCACCAAGTTGGGAACAGTTATTGGGATAGACCTTGGTACAACCTATTCCTGTGTTGGTGTTTATAAGAATGGGCATGTTGAAATCATAGCCAACGACCAAGGAAACCGCATTACCCCTTCATGGGTTGCATTCACTGACAACGAGAGACTTATCGGTGAGGCTGCAAAGAATCAAGCAGCTGTTAATGCCGAGAGGACCATCTTCGACGTCAAAAGACTTATTGGAAGAAAGTAATCCATCTTTCTCTCTTTTTTCTTTATGTAATTGTACCTCTTAATGTGCTAATCCATATTTTGGCAGATTTGATGACAAAGAGGTGCAAAAGGACATGAAGCTTTTTCCATTCAAGATCGTGAACAAGGATGGGAAGCCTTACATACAAGTCAAGATGAAGGATGGGGAGACCAAGATCTTCAGTCCTGAGGAGATCAGTGCTATGATTCTAACTAAGATGAAGGAGACAGCTGAATCATTCCTTGGGAAGAAAATCAAGGATGCTGTTGTTACCGTCCCTGGTAAGATGAGTAAAATCATAGTTTCTAATTTCTGAAGGATACATAATTTGTGTTATGGGTCTTGAAATTTTCTCATTTATGTTTTATGCACTCCACAGCATACTTTAATGATGCCCAAAGGCAGGCTACCAAGGATGCTGGTGTAATTGCGGGATTGAATGTTGCAAGAATAATTAATGAACCAACGGCTGCAGCCATTGCGTATGGCTTGGACAAGAAGGGTGGCGAGAAGAACATTCTTGTGTTTGACCTTGGTGGAGGAACATTTGATGTCAGTATCTTGACCATCGACAATGGGGTGTTTGAGGTTCTTGCCACAAACGGAGATACTCATTTGGGAGGTAAGATCCTTTCTAGTTTTGTACACTTACTCTTGTTTCTATTTGTGTAATCATTTGGTAAATTAGTTTTATTTAGTGCTAGCAACTGGCAATCTGTACCCCTACAAAATCAAAGGCATGTTCTTGTCTCAAAATCTCGTTTTGTTTCGGTTTGTATTGGCTGAGACGTTTCGGATTTTCAACATTCCTAGACGAAACAAGTCTGGAATCGGAAAATCCGAATGTTTCGGCATTTCTCCAGTCCTCAGAGGCCGTTTCTCTCTTCTTTCTCTCGTTTTGTTCGAATGAAAACCAGAATTTGGCCTTGACCATGGTCTCCTCATGAAGACTGGGTTATTTAGACAAAACCCTTAGTATTTCTTTAAATATTTGAGATACCCTTGTGTCTTCATACAGATAAAGTGCCCCTTGAACGTATCAAAATAAATGTCTCTGAATGTATCGATTATTTCAGAATGTTTTGGTAATGTTTCAGTATCATTTTGAATCTAAACAAGATTTTAAACTTTGCTTGGTTTGACACCATCTTTTGAAAATGAGAAAAGCAAAATTACCTTTCTCAGGGATGTGTTGTCCACTCACTGTTACCTACCAATCTCTGCTCTAGACTTTATGTGTGAGGTCCATGTTTTGGGAAACTATTATGATAATGTGCCTTAATTCATCTTTCAGGTGAGGATTTTGATCAAAGAATTATGGAGTACTTCATTAAATTGATCAAGAAAAAGCATGGAAAGGACATCAGCAAGGACAACAGGGCTATTGGGAAGTTGAGAAGGGAAAGTGAACGTGCCAAGAGGGCCTTGAGCAACCAGCATCAAGTTCGAGTGGAAATTGAGTCTTTGTACGAGGGCTTGGACTTTTCTGAACCACTAACCCGTGCTCGATTCGAAGAATTGAACAGCGACCTATTCAGAAAGACCATGGGACCTGTAAAGAAGGCAATGGATGATGCTGGATTGGAGAAACACCAGATTGATGAGATTGTTCTTGTAGGTGGAAGCACCAGGATTCCCAAAGTTCAACAACTCCTGAAGGAATTTTTTGATGGGAAAGAGCCCAACAAGGGTGTGAACCCAGACGAAGCTGTTGCTTATGGTGCTGCTGTACAAGGAAGCATCTTGAGTGGAGAGGGCGGTGAGGAAACCAAAGGTATATCTTCTCTCACTATTATTTAGAGACACATGTACTATGAAAATAGCTGTGAAATTAACCAAGATAGAGATGTATGAATTTTATGGCGTACTCTTATTTGACAAATGTGTGTATGTTGATTTATAGATATTCTTCTCTTGGATGTTGCACCCCTCACTCTTGGTATCGAAACTGTTGGAGGGGTAATGACAAAGCTGATTCCAAGGAACACTGTTATCCCCACAAAGAAATCTCAAGTGTTTACTACTTACCAGGATCATCAGACCACTGTGTCTATTCAGGTAGTACTGCATTTTGAGTGACACTTCCCATGCTTGTCATTTAGTTTGGAATCTCAGGATCCACCATTCTATTAGATGTTCATAATTGCGTATGATCTCTGACACAAACGTAATTATTTCTTTCAGGTTTTTGAAGGCGAAAGAAGTCTCACAAAGGACTGCAGAGAGCTTGGGAAATTTGACCTTTCTGGAATCGCTCCAGCTCCAAGGTTTGTCTTGTGAACTCCTTATTCAACATGTCAGAAATTTTGTTTCCGCCATATTCACTCCTAGACCTAACCTGGAACCAACACTTACATGAACAGAGGAACCCCTCAAATCGAGGTAACGTTCGAGGTCGATGCCAATGGTATCTTGAATGTCAAGGCTGAAGACAAGGGCAGTGGCCGTTCAGAGAAGATCACCATCACCAACGACAAGGGTCGTTTGAGCCAGGAAGAGATTGACCAGATGGTCCGGGAGGCAGAAGAGTTCGCTGAAGAAGACAAGAAAGTCAAGGAGAAGATTGATGCCCGTAACAGCTTGGAAACTTACGTGTACAACATGAAGAACCAAATCAACGACAAAGACAAGCTTGCAGACAAGCTGGAGTCTGAAGAGAAGGAGAAGATTGAAACAGCTGTAAAGGAGGCACTTGAGTGGCTCGACGAGAATCAGAGTGCTGAGAAGGAGGACTATGATGAGAAACTCAAGGAGGTGGAGGCCGTGTGCAACCCAATCATTTCTGCTGTTTATCAAAGATCTGGTGGAGCTTCTGGTTCTGGATCTGAGGGAGAAGATGATGACCACGAAGAGCTTTAGAAGCTTATGTTAGTTCCTTTTGAGTAAAATGCAAAGAGAGATTTGAGAGAAGGATACAACACTAGGGAAGATTGGAAGCAGAACAAACACAGTGGGGAGGAGAAAGAAGAGACCCCCTTGTTTGATCCTCAATTCTCCTTTTTCTTAATCTTTGAGGATGTAAAACAATTAGAATTTTTTGTTTTTGTTTTTACTTTTTGATAACTAAATTTTTTATGTTTATGTTGAGAAAACTTGAATTTTGTTCTTCTAGGTTTTATAATGGTGGGTTATTGGTATGATTGAGACTGTAAGAGAAAAACAACAGGTTTCCAAGGTACTTACACAGGTTTTCTAGTGATACCTTTTTCAAAGGAAGCCCCAGGAATAACTTCCCATCTCAGCACTTATTTTGATACAAATACGACCAATACACCAAGAATACACTGATGCGCATATCACACTTTTTGACGTGAAAGTGGATAGGTATCAAGAATTGCGATATGAGGTTCCCGCCTGAGGTCACTACAACATTATTCAAATATAATACCACTTTGGCTCTTGTGGTTCACTTTTGTACCATTCCTTTTTCTAGGCCCTCACCTTGAGATGCTTGGCTTTGATACCAAATGATATGAATCCATGGATTAAATCTTGTCTGAATCGAGAAGACTCCCAATGATATATGAATCCATGGTTTAAATCTTGTCTGGGACCGAGAAGACTCCCAATGCGTCCACCAATGAGATTTAAAACTATGGTTCATTTGTTTCGTTGTTGAATGAGACAACTCAAATGTATTGGAAAACTTGTCCAAGACGACCTGACCTGGTCTTCTTGTTCACAGACAAGACGAGACGTCAAAGCGAGTTTTAAAACCATGTATGAATGCAACCAATGCATGCAAATCACTTACGAGCCAGTGGTGAGAAGAGTGAACTCCATATCCTTTTGAGATCATAAGTTACTGTTGAGATCTTTTCTTAATGTTGGTTTGGTTTTGCTAAAATATCAATCAGAGATGACTGAATGGTGGAAATGCCAAAAACAAAGAAAAAAATTCTACCCAATTTCTACTCTTGAATTTTATATTTTCTATACCATATTTTTTTAAAGGTTCTGTGCTTAGCATGTAATTAAGGATAGGGCAATTATCAAAAAAAAAAGGAAAAGAAAAAAAGGATAGGGGATAGGGATGATTCTAAGCCCATATTTGTAAGAAAAAACACTTCCAATAAGAGTTATAATCTTATTAAGGGTTGTTGGTCCCACATGAATTATCACATGGCATTCCAAACACAAGAGCCTTCTTGATTTCATGGAAAAACTCAGATTTAAAAAAAAAAAAAAAAAAAAAAAAAATCAATTATTTTTTAGAACTTGATCCAAAGTGTTGAAAATGGACAATTATCAAACTCCGAAAACTTAAAACTAAAATACAAGGGTGAAAAATAATAGTTTTTTGGATTTTTTTTTTTTCAAAATTCTTAGAATTTCGTCCTCTATAGATTTGAGCTTAGGACCCTTAGTAAGATTTTACTACGTTTAGTCTGACTAGTCCGACTTTTGTAACATACAACAAAAAGTACTGAGCTAGTTTATTTTATTTTTGGGTAGGTAGTGTATCTAAATAAAATCACAAAATAGATACGTAACGAGGTAAAGATGGAAACAAAGACTTACTTCTAAACCTGATATTTACTTTGAAACCTGGTCCTGCATATATGCACACTTGACAATATGACTCTCCCATGTGGCATACTCAATCGATTCCCCCTGACGTGACATTTCTTAGAACCGTAGATGTGTACTACTTGAGAGACACAATTGCATTTTTTTTACAGGGATGTGCAGTTGTGTATCTGAGAAGTACAAAACTACGATTCTCGCACATGTCATGTCAGGGGAGTAGTCAATTGAATATACAAGGTGGATCATAGGATAGGACCTAGGCAATGGATTAGGTCTCTATTTAATATAGTGCGAATTTGACATTGGTTACATTGTTTCTCAAACGAATAAACTGGCAGATTGGATCATCCATTTCTTTCCGCAAAACCATTTTGGGCTGGTGGGGATCAACTCTAAGACGCTTGACATCAAGGGCGGATTTAGAGTTGGGGCTGTGGGGGCACTTACCCCCACAAGAGTTCTCACATTCTATAGATTAATGTGCTATTGAAACAGATTTTAGTCGCGGATAAAGAAATCTGTCACTATTGCCCCCACTAATTTTTGTTCCACTCTTAATTGTCCTCACAACTATTTTTTTCACTCTTAATTGTCCCTACAATTTTTTTCTACTCTTAGTTGCCCTCACATGAGCAAACGTTCAAAGGTGAAAGGTTATAAAAATAAATTCAATTTCCTGCAATCTTAAACCCTTCACTTCTTGTAATATTGGTTAGAGAGACCTTATCTAAAGAGAGATGATATAACTGTCTTTCCAAGAAAGACCTATGGATAAGGTTAAGGTAAGAGATTTACATGAATCATCCTCTCAAGTGGGAAAAGAAATTTGATACCTAAATCATCCCTTAGAGAAATTCATGCTTTGTTAGTGCCTACGTTGATCAGGGAGATGCCCTAAGGATATAGATAGAATACATGCATCCTAGTAGGGCTGGCAATGATCCGAAATATACCTAACATCCGAATCAATTCGAAAAAATATGAAAAATCAGATTTTCAGATTGGGTTCGGATATATCCTAATCCGTTCCAAAAAAATTCTGATCCGAACATATTTTAATATGTATTTTTTATTTTTAGTTTCATATAAATACATATAAATAACACTTTTTAGTCTTTTTTTTTTTTGTTTCCCTCAGTATTTGTAGTTGAAAAGTGGATTTTTAAAAAATGTATATGATTTCATATTTTTTAAATTTTTTGAACATTAATAATTTGAAAATAAGACATGTATTCGGTCGGATCAATTTCGGATTAAGGATAAAATGAAATGGATTGGATTTGATTTGCATATTCATTAATCCAATTGGATTGGATCAAATCGGGTAAATGTATTTAAAAGTTTGGATCGGTATTGGAGTGGTACCGATCCGGTGCCAAACCAATCCGTTGCCAGGCCTACATCCTACTAAAAGCCCAATCCCTAAACCCTACACAATTTGAGCTGTGTCACTCAATTGTTCTCTAGTCTCTAACAACTCCAATATTTATATTTGGATAAACACCCCACAATAAATCCAAATCTGAAGCTAAACCCCAAATGAGGGCCTTTTCAAGTTCCCAAAATTTTCATTCTTGGAATTTTATGGGACGCCTCAATCCTTGACTTTAGCAAGGTGGGTCAAGAAATTGTTAAAGCTAAACTTCCATTGATCAACATGAGTACAAAATCAGACATTTATTTAGGCCTGGTTTGGAAATGCAATACGTCTTGCAAAAGTGATTATCGAAGAATTTCCATTAGATGCATATCCCAGTTCTCTACTAAATCATTTCATATATTATAAACCTTTAGGTCATTGGGTTAATATTCTAAATACACTCTTAAATGGTGTTTTAATCATCAACAAAAAATTAATTCAGTCTCATCTAAAATTAAATTAACCAAAACTCTAAATTCGGTCAGAAAATTAGAAGTAACAAGCTGATCTACACAGCTTTTGCTACTACTCCATTTTCAACTTCAACACCGAGCTGTTCCCACACCAACGACTAGGGATTCAGCACTGCCAAATGGATTGGATTTCCATTCAAATCAAGTTTTCAAGCTTAAAAAATGACACTTTCTTCATTGCTCCAAAATGCCAAAAAAATAAATAAAAACAAACTTTTTCTGAGGAAAGTTGTAAATGAAAAATCATTTTCTACAAACTAATTTTTCTCAAAAGCCAGAGAAAGAGTACTTAGTATATTCACATCCAGGATTCTAAACAATTTCATGTGTGAGAGTATAAAAGATAGAGATCATCAGCCATCCAATTTATCGGAAGATGAAGGGTGCATCCAAGACCAATTTGATTCACATGTATCACAAGGAGTGTTGCCGTCATTGTCCTTCAGATTTGGATTGGCATTTTGATTCACAAGTAATTTCGCAATGCCTTCTCTATCACACGTTGTAGCGTAATGCAATGGGGTTTGGCCTTCATTGTCCTTCAATTAGAGAGAGAAAAGACGAAAAAAAATTCAGTTAGTGCCATCCTAAATGCCAGTTAAATAAACTTCTAAAGAACCACTCCAGAGTTTCATAGTAGTACCTACTGCAAATTTAAAAAGAAATTTGTAGCAGATATAAATGGGTTCAGTCAAACAATTATGTTCAAATTTAACAAAAGGACGATCAAATCTTAGGAGACTTCCCACATGATCACCAATCTACACGTCCTTATTAAGCATTGAGAAGAAAATATAACAAAAAGTAATGATTAAGGTACAGAATAACACACTGATGAGATAACAGTTGATATTTCGAGATACAAATTCAAGACGATAGGCTATAATATGGTGGCTGGGGTTGTTCAGCATTACCTGGGCATTCACATCAGCATTCTTGCTAAGGAGCAACTCTACCATGTTAAGGTGACCACGGTCTACAGCCCAATGCAATGCGGTTCGTCCCTCGCTATCTGTGTTTATTTCAAGTTGAACATGTTAGGAACTGTGAAGACTTGACTTTGGACAAAGTGGAATGAAAGAACAAGATTCTTTTAATTGAACCCAATAGTACTGGCAGGTAATCATAAACATTAGTCAGCATAATGGTGAAGTTAAACTATGCATTCAGATAAGCAAAAGTACAATAAACTAACAACAACAATGGTTAAAATAGTATCTTAGAATAATTAAGAATAAATTTAAAAAAGATGAATTAAGACATTCTCATATCGCTGTGTTGGTTTTCGCAATTTGCAAATGAAAAAAAAGGGAGCATTCTCACTCCAATGCTCCCAATACAAGAAAAAGTGTTTCTTCCATAGTCAGTTGGATGAAACCCAAGCCAGAGGTCATCATGTAAGTCCAATCACAGAGCTGAATGTCAGTAGGTACCTTGCATACTTTCTGACACAAGAATCATCCAATTAGGCATCAGGTGTGACTGTAGCATTGGGGTGTCAATGGGTACCCAATTACCCGATGTACCCGGAACGGATTAATCGGTTTTGGGTCCACTATGAGAGACCCGATTAGTTTTCGAGTCAGTTATGGGTAGTAATTTTAAGGACCCATTAATAATCAGGTCTCCATCGGGTACCCATCAGGTAAATGGGTACATAAAGTCTTTTTAAAAAAAATTGCACTCACAAGCTTTTTAAAGATTTCAAAGTTCAAACAGTACAAACAAATAGAAGAGTTTGACTAGCCTTACTAAGTAAGGATTTCACCCCTTACCAAGGCTCTTTGGTCTCATCTTGTGACAAAAAAATATATGATCCGATGATTTAGGGTTGTAGAGGACAAAATTCTATGAACTTCGAAAAAAAAATATTCAAAAAAGGTTTCTATAAATTTTTTTTTGAGTTTTTGGATGAAATTTAGACGGCTGTGGTGTTGGATTGATAATGTGGTAATCATTTGAGTAAAACGACTCTTAGAAATTAAGTCAAAATACTTTTTTTTTAGTATATTTAACGAGTACCCGATGGTATCGGGTATTTGTTGGGTCAGTTCTGGTTCCAAGGGTCTCATACCCAGAACCAAATCGATTGGAACCAAAACCGATGTTCAAGTTCGGGTCCAGTTCTGGGTATACATGGAACTGGCCCAAACCCAACCCATGGACATCCCTACTGTACAACCACTACACTTTAATTAGATTCACTCCTTCGCACCTTTGACATATCGTATTCAGTGCAGCACAATTATTAGATAAATAAGCTCATGCATGACACCATTGCCAACAACGATCCATGCAAAATCTTTATATATATATATATATATATATATAGTGTCATTCCAATATAATATGGCAACAGGTCCAACAACTAACATTATTTAACAATCCATATTCTATATAATAAAACACAACTGAGTTGCTACATACAGTTTGTGTTTTTTGAGTTGGGGACAAATTTCCCCTTAACTATAGTTTTGTGGTTGGACAAATGTCCCATCGACCTACACCACACTTTTTTTCTTTCCTCTTCACTACCTCTAACTTTATTTTATCTCCTCTTTAACCCATTTTATTGTTTTTTTATTTTTTACCTATTAACCTCAATTTTTTTTACTATATTTCCTCTTTTACCCCATTTAATCCACTTTAATTTTTTCATCTTTTACCCTTTTAATCTCAAAATTTTAATAATACCCTTCCAACTTTATTTTTTTCCGCTTTTACTCCCTTAACTTTAGGGCCCACAGTGCTACATTTTATGTGTGTGTGTGTGGGGGGGGGGGGGGGGTAAACCACCCATCAAGCTATAGTTTTTTGAGGCCCATTTTATTTCCTTTACTCACTCCTTCTAACTTTACTACATTTCCTCTTTTAACCTACTTTATTGTTTTGTGAGTTTATACATCCTGAAGTTATTATCAATAAACATATCCTCCTGGAAAATCAAGATTAAAAACTACAAATACAAGATAGAACAGTAGCAACAGGAATTGTAATGTCACAAGGAGATGTTATATAATGCTAGTAAGGAAGAACTCAAAAGCTTAAGTGACAAACCCTTCAGATCTATTGGAACACCACTCTCTATACATTTAACCACGCCATCTATCTCGCCTTCTCTTGCAGCAGCATGTACAGCATCCATCTTTCTGAAAAAGATTAGAAGGGGCACATTTAGCATCATTCATAAAACTTTTATTTCTCAAAACAGATTCACTCATCATTTCTTCTTTTATCGCTCCCCCACGCGATATATGCAAGTGAGAAAGGCGAACTTTGATCCCAGGTCTGCGGTATTACAACACACAGACTTTACAACTTAACTGAGGCGGCACCTTCAGTATTCACTTATTACTGTGTGTGTAGATCATCCAACCTTACAATGAATTGTCCATGCCTCAAAGACCATTCCCACAAAATTTCAATACATTATGATATATCCTACCACAATAAAACTTTGACTTCAATTTCAAGAATCTGGGCTGCTCATTTAAACAGTTAATTTTAGGCAGCTTTTTAATATAATTAATAATGTAGAATATACTATTTTTTGTGACAAAGATCTTCATATTGAGAATGACTACATGTGTGGTCGGACCTTCCAAAATATTATTCATATGGATCCCACAAGAGGGAGTACAAAACAGGAATAAGAATAGCCCTGCTGCATATTATGAGAAGCAATCCTTCCTTAAGAACATGGTTAGAAAAAAATGAGTGGAGATTATTTGATTCTCTAATGGCATGAACACTAACTTTAGTTGCGATTCGTGCAACCCTGTACCCTAGTTCACAAATCCATATGCAACACATTGTTGCAATTTGTCCAATCGTGTAAGGACATTCCATTAGAAAAGCAATGCCATATGATTTCACAACTAATAAAAAGCACTCCACACTGTTGATCTTAACAAATGGATCCACAAATACAAAACTTTCCACATCATGATCCGCTACAATCACCATTAAGCTCCTTCACGGCCTGCCTTGCCAAAGGAGCTGCAGCAATAATATTTTAACACTGGATTTCCTCACAACAAGAGTAAGAATAACCTAAAACTGTACTGTAAAAAATTAAATAAAAGATTGTCCCTCTAGAAGTGTCTCAGTGCAACTGTGGAAACCAACCACATCCAAAACCAAGAAACCAAACTCTAAACACCTACAATCAACCATGTTCTCCTTTTATGGCCCAACTTAGGGATCGACAACTCCTATAGGCAAGAGTGCAAATCTGCAAATGGTACAATATTCTCTTCACCTGAGACCCTCTAATCCATAAGTTTCAAACTTACTCCCAGGACAAGCAACCTCCAGAAAATTACTACTTGAGGAAATATATCCCTCCCCCCCCAATACTCAACATGGACAAAAGCAAAAATTAGTCCTCATACGTGTTTGTTAATGCTGATATACAACCACATGAAGCTACATGAGCACACTTGGACATAAAATTAAAAGATCAACAATCAGTAGCAAACCCCATGTATATAGAAGTTTGAAGAACCTTACAATTCGTTGTCAGACTCTTCCTCATAGACAAAGGTACTAAAAACCGGTCCCATCGGTCCTTTAGCGGATGAATTACTTGCATCATTATCTCCATCTTTGTTCTTCTTCTAATTATCAGTTAAAAAAAAATGATTTCAAAGAACATGAAGTATACAAAAGTATAACAATACCAAGAACCACAGAAACATACAACTAAAAAATTAAGAACTCACAGTAGTAGAACCAGTTGCCCATGAAGGATATAGCTCAGTAACAACCATGATATATTTCAGCATTGCTTCATCGGGAGGCATAGCACCCAACCTCTGCCATGCATTCCTTGCAATGTCAACAAGAAAATTATTTTACAAGCCCTGAAACCCTTGATGTCTAGCAACGGAATATCCATTTATTTTCCAAGAAAGTAAAATTTGAGCAACAATAGTAAACTAACTAAAAAAAATTATTCATGTCGAACCCTACAACCTTCTCTGAAGAATATAAAGAATGCGATGCAAGAAAGTAAAATTCTAGCGATGAAATATCCATTTATTTTCCAAGAAAGTAAAATTTGAACAACAATAGTAAACTTACTATAAAAAAAATTATTCTTGTCAAACCCTACAATGTTCTCCAAAGAATATAAAGAATGCAATACATATCTCTCTATGATGAAGGCTGTTCTAATAAAGTTCCGTTCCTAAGAAAATACAAAATTGTATTAAGAAAGGCAACAAGTAAAAAAGAGATAATCTCCCAATCGACCAATAAAGCTTAATTGCTTTCATCTGAGCATGTCAACAACAAAATGCCAAAACCATGAGTCAAAATATTTGCAAGCTAACGTTGGGAAGGTGCAAGGACCTAGCCCTTTTCTTAGTGATCGACCAATGGTATTGATGCGATTCTATTTAGATCAGCATCCCAATGCCTCACTCTCCAAACTTGATATTATCCGTTAAGATAAGATATAATATGTGGTAAAACCAGATCCCCATTGAAAGTCCTACATTTGGACTATTTGCGTAAAATATTTTAATTCTATTGTGTATCCATACTTTACATCATCATCATCAAAGCTTTATACCAATAATATGGGGTCAGCTGAACAAACCTTGCTCCTACAACCATGTCTTCTCTCAATTCAAGTGTCTTCATATTCATGTGCACCGTACCCAACATATAACTCAAAATTCAGTAGAAATTCTCCACAGATTCCGTGGTGTATCTTAAAACAAAAATCTTATAATCTCAGGAGTTTTAATTTTCTGTGCTCAGAAGCTCTGGAATCCAATTTTTCAATTCCAAATTCATTCCTTGTTCCTAAACAAACGCTTAAAGAATTTCAAATTCCAGGCCTCACTAGATAATCGTTAATTCCAATTTCTCATTTTCAAGTATAAATTTTAACAGTTTTAGAGAAATACCACTTTGCACGAGCCGAAATCTTTAGAGCAGAAGGCTGTGGAGTGTTGCAAGGACCTTCAGTGGCGATCTTATACAGCCCATAAAGCTGCAACTGAATATCATTAGAGACTTTCTGAGACAATCGATCCGCAGCAGCAGCAGCAACAAATGCAGTAGCCGCACTAAATTCCTCGTCCAGTTCCGAACTCTCGACTCCTTCCCAATCATCCTCATCTTCACCCAAAAAACTTCTACTCAATTCCTTCTGCTTCTCACTAACATCTACTTCCTCTTCATCATCACTAGACTTCTCGACATCATTTGTATCCGATTTATCCACAATTGGCTCTGAATCAGTTTTAATTTTAACATCCATAGGTTTTGGATCAAGTTCAGTTGATTCCACAGGAAGATCTCCTTCACGAACAACCCTAAGGTTCTCATCTCTGAATGAGATCACCATAGATATGAGCTTCGCAACAAGAAATGAGAAAATCAGACCTATTAACACCGATTGTGCAAGTTCTTGCCAGTCTCCCATGTCGATCGGATTGAATTAAACTTCAATCGAAGGAATTATGAATTTCAGAGATTATCCGAAGAAATATTTGACAATCGCATTCAATCTGAAGAAACCCTACGAATTTATCGCTAAAATTGCAGAAACTTAGGAAAATTTCATAGAGAGAACGAGTGAGAAATAAATTAAAACCCTAGAAACTGTCGAAAATCAGAGGGAAACACTAGATAAATTGCAGATTGAAGTATGAACCCTAAAAATCTGGAGGACAATTGGGAGAGATGTTTTGAAAGGTTTGGGACTTGTGTTTATTAGGGCTGTCAACGGATAGACATCCGATCCGATAGTGGTAAATCCGGATCCGGATCCGAATTTTTTAGTGATATCCGAATTTGAATCCGAATCCGATCGGATATCAGTAACTAATATTCAAATTTGTATCCGAATAACTTATCGGATATCCGATATTATCCGATTTGAAAACTATCTGAAACTTTTTTACTATTTGAAAATTATCCGAAACTTATTCTTAAATTATTTACTATCCAAAAATTATCAACAGAGAAAGTAAACTCAAGAGAGAGTACGGGAAGAACCACATATAAAGTTTTCAAAAGTCCGTCATAAATTTTGGGAGATTTTTAATCTCTTAAGGATTATGCATTTGGTCATGAATATATATGAAGTGAAACTACTTTTATTAGCAACTTAAATCACTTAACAATCACTTTTAGGCTTAGCATTTCTACCATATTTAAAAACACGATTCAAACTTCATTAGAAAGAAAATTTATGATCTTTTCATTTATTTTTATCTATTTGAAGTATTTTCATAAACACTTGCAGAGCAAAGTTTAGATACACTCAAACAATAAATCGAAATCACCATTCAAACCTTTCAAAACCCCTATTTCTGTCAAGATTACTATGCTGTTAAAAGAATCCAGATTCAATTAAACCAAAAAAAATATATATAAATAATTTTACTAAAAATCTAAAATTAGGAAAACAATGGGCTTATTTACCTTTCGGATAATATCCAATTTTCGAATTCGAATTTCGGCTATGCATTGACACCCCTAGTGTTAATATAGAATATCCTGAGGCTCACAACCTGACTAATGCTCGCACCGTAATCCTTGTTGTCAACGTTATCTTGAACCGGTTTTAGAATTCGAATCTGTATCTCGTATCCGGTTCGAACCGGACGATCTTATCCAATTATGGTCAATAATGAGCCAAATTCTACCGCACAATAAAGTCAATCCATACGAGTTGATATCCATTGACTCATGAACTATGACTCAGGAGAAACCACCTGATCCCACTTAATGTTACCCAATTCGTTTCTACTAGTCCCAATTAGAAATCGATACGAAGCAAATCACTTCACGATACAATTCGTAAAATCAAGTGAACTACGAATGGACTGAATTTTGATCTGGTTCGACAAACCCATTTAGGTTCAGCAAACCAAAACATTTGATTTAACTAATCAAAGCATGAAATTCGATGAACCAAATATTTTTTTTATTGATTTTTATTTTTTTTCATTGTTTATATTTAAAATTTGAATTATTTTACTAATTTATTCCTATTTAATATTATAATTATAATTATAACTTGTTTAGTTGAATTATATATATGCACAAGCGAACCAAGCTAACGAACCGATCTAGAAAACCAAAGCAAACCCAAAAACGATTTTTTCAACCTACCTCTATGAACCGGGTTCATTTTAGATTGGCGAACCACGAACTCCAAACTCAATTTCTAACTGATCGAACTGACAAACCCAGTTTAAACATGATATCAAACGATCATGAATTATTCGTATCCCGATTACATATATCTTAGACATATTTTTCTTGTAGATAAATCCTAACAATTGAATTTCATGTTTATGTGGTCAAGATCATGTGTTTTTCCGATGAATAATTCTTCATGGATTGTTGGTAAGTAATCCCTATATATATATATATATGAGGACGGTTCAGCAGCCCTAAAGTTTGCCAAGTTTGGTGCCAAACATTTTTCAAAATATGGGTTAGAGGCTTTGGAATGAGCTGATTTTTTGTGAGGATGATCTCTATGATGTGGAGATCATCCTCACCAAAAATCAGCCTATTTCAAAACTTCTAACCCCATCAAAAGTGATTTACAAAAATTAGACGGTCCAAGATTCTTCAACTTGTTAACTAGGGTTAGAAGTTTCAAAATGAGCTGATTTTTTTGAGGATGATCTCTTCACTGTAGAGATCATCCTCACAAAAAATCAGCCTATTCCAAAACTTCTAACCCCATCAAAAGTGATTTACAAAAAATGTTTGGCACCAAACTTGGCAAACTTTAGGGCTGCCGAACCGCTCCCTATATATCTATCTATCTATCTATCTGTGTGTGTGTGTGTGTTCGTTTAAGTGTTATTCTGGATGAATAACATCAAAATTTATTATCAAAATAGAACATTTATGTCTAACTATTGATTTGTCTGTATTAGTTCAGTTTTGAATATACTATTGAAGCAAAGCAAACATAAATGGTTTTCAATCTCGATGAAAAACGTATGCGGTTCCATACACTTTCACGCCAAGATATGGCGATGTGAGGTACAATCTTGAGGTCTCTTCAACATTATTCTTTTTAATAATCTCTCTCTTAACTTTAGTATCTTTCCTCTTATGCCCTTTAACTCCAAAGATGATACTTATATTGTAGCAAATTCATATATATAGGGTCAGGTTCAAACGACAACCATTTCAACACACATATAGACAACGCGTTTTGTCTTATATGGGCAAAAATGTTTGGAATGGGCTGATTTTTTGTGAGGATGATCTCTGTGGTGAGGAGATCATCCTTGCCAAAAATCAGCTCATTATGAAACTTCTAGACAGTCCAATTTTTGTTGAAAAATTATAGACCGTCCAATTTTTGTAAATCAATTTTGATGGGGTTACAAGTTTTGGAATGGGATGATTTTTTGCCAGGATGATCCCCTCATCACAGAGATCATCCTCACAAAAAATCAGCCCATTCCAAACATTTTTGCCCATATAAGACAAACACGTTGTCTATATGTGTGTCGCAATGTGTGTTGCAGGAACCCGACCCATATATATATATATATATATAGGGTCCCGTTCAGCACCCTAAGTTTTACCACACACTTTAACAAACGCGTTTTGTCTTACATGGGTTAGAAGTTTCGGAATGAGCTGATTTTTGGTGAGGATGATCTCTATGGTGAGGAGATCATCCTCACCAAAAATCAGCTCATTCCAAAACTTCTAACCCCATCAAAATTGGTTTACAAAAAATGGACGGTCCACGATTTTTCAACGTGTAAACATGGGGCTAAACATTTCGGAATGGGCTGATTTTTGGGGAGGATGATCTTCTAATCATAGAGATCATCCTCACCAAAAATCAGCTCATTCCAAAACTTCTAACCCATGTAGGACAAAAAACGTTTGTTAAAGTGTGTGGTAAAACTTAGGGTGCTGAACATTTCCCATATATATATGGGAAATGTTCAGCACCCTAAGTTTTACCACACACTTTAACAAACGTTTTTTGTCCTACATGGGTTAGAAGTTTTGGAATGAGCTGATTTTTGGTGAGGATGATCTCTATGATTAGAAGATCATCCTCCCCAAAAATCAGCCCATTCCGAAATGTTTAGCCCCATGTTTACACGTTGAAAAATCGTGGACCGTCCATTTTTTGTAAATCAATTTTGATGGGGTTAGAAGTTTTGGAATGAGCTGATTTTTGGTGAGGATGATCTCCTCACCATAGAGATCATCCTCACCAAAAATCAGCTCATTCCGAAACTTCTAACCCATGTAAGACAAAACGCGTTTGTTAAAGTGTGTGGTAAAACTTAGGGTGCCGAACGGGACCCTATATATATACATATATATGGGAAATGTTCAGCACCCTAAGTTTTACCACACACTTTAACAAACGTTTTTTGTCCTACATGGGTTAGAAGTTTTGGAATGAGCTGATTTTTGGTGAGGATGATCTCTATGATTAGAATATCATCCTCCCCAAAAATCAGCCCATTCCGAAATGTTTAGCCTTATGTTTACACGTTGAAAAATCGTGGACCGTCCATTTTTTGTAAACCAATTTTGATGGGGTTAGAAGTTTTGGAATGAGCTGATTTTTGGTGAGGATGATCTCCTCACCATAGAGATCATCCTCACCAAAAATCAGCCCATTCCAAAACTTCTAACCCATATAAGACAAAACAAGTTTGTTAAAGTGTGTGGTAAAACTTAGGGTGCTGAACGGGACCCATATATATATATATATATATAGGGTCCCGTTCGCCACCCTTAGTTTTACCACACACTTTAACAAACGCGTTTTGTCTTACATGGGTTAGAAGTTTCGGAATGAGCTGATTTTTGGTGAGGATGATCTCTATGGTGAGGAGATCATCCTCACCAAAAATCAGCTCATTCCAAAACTTCTAACCCCATCAAAATTGATTTACAAAAAATGGACGGTCCACGATTTTTCAACGTGTAAACATGGGGCTAAACATTTCGGAATGGGCTGATTTTTGGGGAGGATGATCTTCTAATCATAGAGATCATCCTCACCAAAAATCAGCTCATTCCAAAACTTCTAACCCATGTAGGACAAAAAACGTTTGTTAAAGTGTGTGGTAAAACTTAGGGTGCTGAACATTTCCCATATATATATATATATATATATATATATATATATATATATAACTAATGGAGTAACAAACATATTGAAATCATTGGATTAGACGTGATCGGACGGCTGAGATTAAAAGTTACGTTTAAGTTATAACTTAAACGATATTTACAGTGCCATTCTTCATGTTTGCAATAATTAGTTCTACCTCCTGTCTCTAAATGAACAGAGAGTAGAACTCTCTCTCTCTCTCTCTCGCCTCTCTCGTTGAAACCCTCTCTGTTTCCCATTTTCTCTTGCTCTCGCTGCACCCTCCCTCCCTCTCGACCCTCTCTCTCATTCTCTCTCGCACATTCTCCATATTCCTCGCTACAACTACCTCGCACGAATGGCTTTTGCTACAAACCTCTTTTCTCTTCGTGATTTTCTAGCCATGAACCCTAAGGAAAGCTCAACGGTAGGTAAACTAATCATTTTTTTGGATTAATTTGATTTCTGATTTGATGAAGATAAAAAATATGTAATTATTTAGGATTTTTTTATTCCGATTTGAGAATATTTCATCTGTAATTTCACATAAAAAATTCCGATTTGAGAATTATTTAGGATTTTTTTTATTATTTTTTTATATATATATTCTGATTTGAGAATTATTTGTGGGTGTTTAGGTTTTTTTTTTTTTCAAATTTATATGTCTGATTTGTTTTAATTTATCTTTAGGGTTTGGATTTTTTATTAGGGATTTTTATTTTTGTTTTTGATTTTTAGGGTTATGGTTTTTTATGGCTACAAATAGTTTATATATTTCTAATTTGTAGGATTTTTTATTAGGGAGAATGTAGTTAACATTCTTTCATTGGAAACATTATTTAGGGTTTAAACCATTGACTTTCTTTCGAAATAATAATGGTCTCCGTGTGTTGATGATTAATTGAAAAACTTGATGACTTTCTTTCTAAATCCTATCCTTTTCTTGGTGTTTGAATGTTGAAAAAATAAAAATTTTGGATGTGAAGGTAAAAATGTCATCATAGTCCCAAATTCGGAGTTTTCAACGAAATTTTTGAAAAATTTGGAGATTTGTGTGACTATGCTTTCAATGACTTGGAGATGGGTTTATAAAGAGTTTGAATTTAATATGTTGATCATGATTGACCCATTGTAACTAGAATCAAAATATCTAGATAACTAGAATCAAAATATCTAAGAAAAAGGTAATGGATAAACTGGACAGGAGCCCACAACCTCAAAGTTGCATTGCAATATGTCAACCAACTAAACTATGGGTCTAGACCTGATATTGTTATTATTATTATTATTGTTGTTGTTTGTGTTTTTTATTTTCTAGATATTTGTTTGTTCATTACTTGTTATGAAGTGTCATGAAGTAGAGAACTGATAGATAGCGATATGTTGTTTTATTTATTTATGATGGAATGTCAGATCCCTTCATAGTAAATTTGGTCAAATCTCACTTTAGGATCTTCTTCATCTTCAAGACCTTTCTCAGGAGTTTATCACTCTACATTTAAAAAGCTGCCTAACTTTCATTCTAGTTACCCATTAACACAATGTCTTGATTCATTCTTGCCACAGACGAGAAGTTATTGTGACCTCCTCTGGTCTCTCCTGTGAGGTAGCAAAGGTGATTCATAAACCATAGATTCTTTATTCTCAATTTATGACTTAATCTATATTCAAATGAACAAGAGGCATATTTTTTACCAACTTATGTTTCATAGGTTATCTGTGCACTATTTCTCCTAGCAAAAGAAGGCAATTTGAAGAAATTATGCAGGGAGTGGACTTTGGTTGGTTCATTGACTGCATCAGGCCTTCCAACAGCTATTTATGCATTGCAGAATAGCTTGTTGCAGATTTCTTATAAACCGTGTTCTGATCTTCCCTTCATTGTAGAAAAGTACATGAACAAGGTAAATTTAATTCCTGAAAAACTTAAACGAATTCTACTTTGCCCAAGTCTTCTAATAATGAATAGAAAGCAAGCGCATGTCCCATTCTTTTGAGGTCATCTCGTTCATGTAGGACCTTCAACTTGAATATTTCTTCTATTGGGCTCATTTTCACATAAGTTATTTTAACTATATCTATCCCAATATATCGCTTACTTTGCATAACTATAGTATCTTTCTTCAATTTATTTATTTTCTGTGGTGATGCACAGGAGCTTGAAGTGGAGAAATTTACCACACATGAAGTCTCTTTCACTGAAATCAATACGATCTTCAAGTATATGCTGGACGGCGATAGCCTTCGGTGCATCATCCGCATGGATGCATAGAATGGATACAGCGGGCGTTTATAGTGTGCATGAGGTTATGAACAAATATGGGTCTGTTTTCCATTTGTTAGATCTTGTAAGATGTATGTTCAGGGAACATTGTGTGTGTGTGTGTGTGTGTGGTGATGAGATCAAGCTTCAATGCTGCCTGCTTTGCTTATGTAAATATATGAGAACACTATTACTGTATATGGAAATCATGTTTTGTGGGAAAGGATGGACAGATAGTGGGAAAGAATCGATGGATATAAAAAGTAAGATACCACTACAATCAAAATATAAAAACCAAAAGCACAGATGAATCAAATGGGATCCTTAATAAACAGATCAAATATCCAAATTCATAGAAAAGATGTCCTGTCTTGGCTACATGAGAAATCATGCACCAATATACAAGCAAAGAAATGGCTAGAAATCATCCTTCTTATGAAAAAGTATATTTTGGTGAAACTTTCATAAAGAAACATTTTCTATCGAATATGAACACAATTTTATCCTTTCATGTAAGAAGATTTACAATAAGGAATGATATCCATTTTAAACACTAAGCCCTTTACATCAGCTTAAATTTTTCTAAATCGACCAAGCAAGTCACAGTATATTTGGGAAAAATTATAGCTGATTAGGAGTAGAAATGTAGAAGTGACATGTATTTTAGCCTCATTAGTCTCAATTGAGATCTTTCTCATAGAAATCCATCATTTTGTTTAAAAATAAATTGCTCACAATCAAAATAGCCATTCTGCTATTCCTGATATAGGTGTTTTTCAAAACATTTTCAAGATCTCTTCAGGTTCATTTTCAATGTAATAATCTCTCAAGATGATGATAAGAATTGGTCCCTTTAATTTTTATTTTTCTATTCATTTCTTTTGACCACCATGGGAAAAAGTTAGATGAAGAATGGAGATTGAAGAATTAAATAGATTGTGAGATGGTAAAAGAATCTTCTTTACCCAATGACCCATTAAAACCATTTTCATTATATCAACAAAACTTAATAGGTATTGGTGAATAAATAAGAAAAACAGAAACTCAATAACAAAATATAAAAGAATACATCCATCCATATCTATTATCCAGTTCCAGTAAAGAAGTTGGACATGATTGCAAACAAAAATTGCACTACACAAACAATTAAAACCATCTCCTTTACATCAACAAAACTTGATAGTACCAATGGAAAAAAAGAATATATCCATCCATCTCTTCATTGAAATCATCACTAATAGGAAAATAAACAAAAAGAACATAATAACCCGGAAGAGAAGGACCTAAGAGGGTTACTCCCAGATTTAGGCATTACGCAACCAAAAACATAGATTACACGCTCTTCAATCTTCAAAATATCACTTGAAATAAGAGCATAAAGCTGCATAAAAACAAAACATCTCTTAGAATTTTCTCATTCTGAAGGGCATGGATTGTTTAAAAGAATTACATAATGATATAAACAAGAGACAAAAACTGCGTAACGTGAAACATTGCTCAATGCTGACGAGTACTTCTAACGATGATGTGCCAACGTAGAAACCCCTATAAATAATTTATCAAACTAAGGTATTGCTAAACATAGTCACCAAGTTAGAATACAAGACTTAAAATGACAAGGTAGAAAAATAACAAAGCTGAATATTTCCATTTTGTGAATTGCAGCGAGAGATGGAGAATCAAGCTGAATATTTCCATTTATCAAATAGCTACTAACCTTGACTTTATAAAGGACGGAGTTCTGTCCTCTCCACTTGTACACTTGAGGCAAAATGCTATCTAAGTGGATTATTTGAACGTGGCGAAATCTTGCACCAATCAGGACCTTCTCATATGTGAGCTTGTTTCTTATCTGGTGGGCCATTATGATTTTAACGATCAAATGTAACTTCTTTCCTATTTCCTATGATTTTAACGATCCACAGCATCCATTAACTCTAAAATTGCCTTCTTTCCTATTTCTTCATTTGTCCCCTATAAGGCAGACAAAGCCGAACCTTGGATAATTGGAATTTCATCCCCAGGTAATTTGTAGAAGCTAAGTAGCTCTGCCATAAAAATACGTGTGAAACAATTCTACTGAATTCATGACATTTCGAAAGAAATACACTATTAAATACAATTAACTACAAAGTTCATCATACCACGGAGTTCCATTTCCACAAGTTCTAGTAATTCTGGATCGTCATCAGCATCAACTTTATTTAGAAAACAAACCAATGATGGCACACCAACCTGAATAACAAGCAAATAAATAATAGATTGCCCTCAGACATCTGAAAATATGAGATGATGACTCTAGAAGTTTGGAACATGGGAGATGAGGCCAAACATCTTTACAAGCGCCCAAAACTTTGTTACTCACCTGGCGTGCAAGCAGAATATGTTCTTTGGTCTGTGGCATGGGCCCATCAGAGGCAGATACTACCAGAATGCCCTCGTCCATTTGGGCAGCCCCAGTTATCATGTTCTGTGATTCAAGCAACTCATAAGGCAGGGCACAAGGTAATGAAGAAATTCTCCCATCAAGCAAATATGATACAAGAGACAGAAATCAATTTAATCACTTTAACAACAATGGTGGAACCAACTGCTAATCTTAGGGAAAAATAACTAATTGAACTGCAAGGCATAATTAAATGATATGATTTTCAAACTATTATGCTGTATGACAGTCAACTGAACAGTAAATTTTTTCTTTTTTTTTTGGCTCCAACCAAACATGACTAATTAACTTAATGAATAAATAATAAGTACAACTTTTAAAACAATAGCATTCAAAATGAGAATATCAGAGATGAATACAAACACTCTTACTAGCAAGCTTTGAGCTTTCGTTAAGGTTCACGGCTGGAAAATCACGAAGAGAGAAGAGGGTTGTAGTGAAAGCCGTTCGTGCGAGGTAGTTGCAGCGAGAAATAGGGAGAATGTGCGAGAGAGAATGAGAGACAGAGAGGGTTTCAACAAGAGAGAGTTCTACTCTCTGTTCATTTTTGGATTTTAAACAGAGACAGCAAGGTAGAACTAATTATTGCAAAGCTTAAGGATGGCTCTGTGTTTAAGTTATAACTTAAACGTAACTTTTAATCTCAGTTGTCCGATCGCGTCTAATCCAACGATTTCAATAAATTTGTTATTCCGTCTGCCACAGAGTGAGGCGGCGAACGGGACCCATATATATATATATATATTAGAATTTGCTACAATATAAGTATCATCTTTGGAGTTAAAGGGTATAAAAGGAAAGATAATAAAGTTAAGAGAGAGATTATTAAAAAGAATAATGTTGAAGAGACGTCAAGATTGTATCTCACATCGCATATGTTGGCGTGAAAGTGTATGGGAACCGCATATGCTTTTCATCGAGATTGAAAACCATTTATGTTTGCTTTGCTTCAATGGTATATTCAAAACTGAACTAATACAGACAAATCAATAGTTAGACATAAATGTTCAATTTTGATAATAAATTTTGATGTTATTCATCCAGAATAACACTTAAACGAAAGAAAACAAAACTTCGAACAGATTGAACATGTAATCATGAATTTAACATAAGCAAATTAACACATATTAATGTGGATTTAACATATGCAATTATCATTTAAAGTAATCATGGATTTATCAGAAGCAAACTAATACTCATTAACAGTGAGTGGGAAAGAGGACTAAGAGAGAGAGAAGAATTACCTTAGGGTTTTAGAAATTGCATTGGAGTAGAGTATTAAGCGAGCTTGATTAAAATTGCACAAGAGTAAGTAGGGTGATCTTTAATCTTAAATGGTTAGGGTTTTGTGAAAATAGAGAAGACGAGTGATTGAGTGCGATTTGAGCCATTGATTTACATAATTGGAAGTAATAAATTAGTTTTACAACGAAACCTTGAAATCGATCACTAATTCAATTTGAGTGTCATGAAGACCCTTATACCCACGTCCCAATCAACTCTTGGGAGGATAAAGAAATATGTGCTTCTAAAAGATCTATCATGCTATGCCCAATTCCAAAGTTAGTTTTATACATGTGATCAATTATTAGGAAAAGAATTGCAATAGTTAAATGATGATGAGCAATATCAATAAACCATAAACTTTGCGTTTGTGGATGGAATCCCTCGATATGGTCAGGTTCGATGACACAAGAAGAATGACTTGTGAGAAAACAAATCATCCCAACAATGTAAACATAAAATCCAATGACTGAGCTTTATACATATCCCAGTGATACCCATCTCGAGGATGTTTAAATGGTCAAGATCATGTGCTATTTCCATGAATCATTCTTATGAGTTGCTTAATCCTGACCCATTGAACAAAACTTTGATGGAATCAGGGATGGGATGATGGATGCAAACTTGCTTGGTGCATGTCTATTCTTTTGCACCTTGCTCGAGTTGGAGCACAACTAGGCCAAGTTTTAAAACACTCATTTCCAGACGAGATACGAGATAAATGATAAAATGAGAAAATAAACAAGATACAAATGATTCGATTGATGAATAATATGCTATAGATCTCAGTTATACTTGTTAACAAGAATGTTTTTCTCAGTCTGCTTATATAAAAGAAAAACTATGACTGAATTGAAGGTGATATAGGCACCCTTTCATGTTTTGATGTATATTTGAGATATCCTTTATGTTTTCGAACTGGTGATCATCCCCCTTGACCTCCGTGCTTTTTCAAGACCAATAGAAAATGACCTAAATGCCTTCACCTTCAACCTATAACCATTAAATATTTTATTTTTCTTCCCAAAATCAATCACCTTCAACTTTTTTAACCTTAAGACTCTATCATTCTATCTACTTCAACCTTCAATCTTCAAGAATAAGACATGATATTTTAAGGCATGGGTCAAAACTAGGGATTGCAGAGGTGACTCAATAAATTAAAAGCAAATAATCGTAGAGCTTTAAATGCTTAATAACGATGGGTTTGGGGAAAAAAGGAAGTTTTTTTTTGTGGTTACAAGTTGAATATAAGGTCATTTTAATTTAATGTATTAGAGAAAACTAAGGTCAAGGGTCCTGTCATCAGTTTGAATCCAAATGAAGATATCTCAAGTGTTCATCTAGATATGGAGGGGTATGTCCAAATGACGGTGCATCCTAAATTTAACAAATTCCTTTACTGCCACAAGGATAGTGCGTGTGATTTATTTTTCTCAAACACTATATTTGGTGGTTTGAGAAGGATTTTTAAACTTGTCTTTGGATAGGGATTTATAGATTTGGTCTTTTCTAGAGATTTGAATTCACATTGACACATTAATTGTCATTTTTCGAATCCTTCCTTAGGGATTTATCCCACAAATTAATTGGTGCATGTGGTGGTAGGACTGTCAATGGACTGGGCTGGTTTTGGGCCGAGTTTTAAATGGGTAGGATATTTTAAGATTAAAAATTTGGCCCGAACCCAATCCATCTAAATATTGGGCCGAATCGAGCTTAAGAAACAAAATTTTAGTCCAAGCCCGGTCCATTTATAGCCCATCCACCTATATTTGGGCGTATATAGACCTCATGTATAGATCATTAGGAAAAAAAAAATTAATTGCAATTACCTTAAGAGGGTTTGGGAAATCTTGTTGAATGCAACCTTTTGAAACAGACTTTGTGCTTGACATTTCTGTCTTCCCATTGCAGTTGCTCCCACCATTCGGACTCGCCTGTGACCTCAAGCTTATTATTGTTGTTGTTGCTACTGCTGCTAAGAATAGGAATTTTGCGTAGCTTTGGACATCCTTTTACTTTGGCCCTGTTTAAGGATGTCAAGGACACGTCGCGAACAATGCTTTTCAAGTTGGGAAGCTCCCAAAGGCACAAAGTGTGCAATTTCTGCAATGAACTTTCTCCATTTGCCTCACCCGAGAAGACCTCTTGTAGTCTACCACAAAATTTAATTTCGAGCACTTCCAAGCTTTCCAAACACACACCAGATGAGAAAACATTCACAATTCGTGGGCAATACTCTAGATGCAGATTTTTGAGGACTCCAAAGCTTCCTCTTTCCAGTATTCCCATACTAACGCATACATTTGTCAATTTCATGAGTTTAGAGATCCATAAGATTTCTAGGCACCTCAACAACGGCTGGTATTTAACCTTGTTACTAGCTTGCACATCAAAGATGACCTCCATTGCGTGGCAATTTTCGAATCGACATTCTCTCAACTGTGCCATATTTTCAATACCCAAATCGGTTAATTTCTTAACCGAACTTTCATCATGGAGAGACAAAAATTGTGTGCGACTGAGAATTCCGGAGACGTTTTTTGTAGTTGTCTTAACTCTCTCAATCTCCATACTCCTTTCATAATGAGGAGCAGAATATTTTGTCCTAGAGTCGTAGATATCTTTGTAGCATGATCTTGTCCTTCGAGAAGGCACCTCTTGGCACTTGCCTCGTTCTATGCAAGGACAAATGTAAACACTAAACTGCAAGAAATATTTTTCCCAAAGTTGAGATGAAGGAGTAAGAGATCGAAAAATACTGGCATTAGAGACGGATATAAAGATTCCATTGTTGTCACCATCTCCATTCCGTTTTGTTTGTGGAAAACGCAAATGGAATGCAGTGCCATCACCACATTGATCCCAGTTCAGCTCTCGCGGTAACCACCTTATTTCTTCCCAATTAACTGTTCGAATGTGCTTCACTCCTAGTAGGTTCAAGCACCTCAACGGATGTAGATTCAGGGAACCCTCTAATGGGAACCGGTTGATTTGGGTATAGGAAAGATCAAGCACCTCAAGGTTACTGTTTTTGACCAAAGTTATGATTTCTAAACTTGGAGAACCTTTGAGTGAGAAAAACCTATCTGATCGGGTTTGAGAAATCCCTAGAACCTTGATTTTTGGGAGGATTCTACCAAATGAAGATGAAACATCTTTATTGAGGTCCTCTAGGGAAGTACAATTTGATAGGTCGAGTTGTTCAAGCGACGATGAGATTTGTAGCAAACTAGGAACCACAGTCCTTAAGTTTGAGCAGGACTTAAGGTTCAGTTTCTTTAGGTTGATAAGATTGGGAAGAACCATCAGATTTGTACAACCTTGAAGCAAGAGTTGCTCAAGGTTGTTCAAACACGATATTGATGATGGCAGTGAGGACAATTGAGAACATTCAGAAAGATCAAGGAGTCGAAGGCTATGCAGTCCCTCGAAAGATTCCTCTGGGATTTCTTTCAAAGGTGTTTTTGAAAGATCTAGCACCTCAAGTTTTGATAGTGCTCGCAAGTAAGAAACTTGGAGATGCCTTAATTGACTGCAATTTCGTAAATTTAGTATCTTAAGGCTGCTGCCCAAACAGGGGAAGGAGGAAGGCAAAGATGAGATACCTGTATTCATGAGGCCAAGAACTCGAATACTCGCCATGTGCTCCAAAAAGTTTTCTGAGAACTTAATGAAATCTGGTAAATTATTGACAACAAGTGTAGAGAGCTTACTGCATTTTGGAGCAGACTTTGGATATTCATTAGGGATACTGAAAATACAGATCCTTTCTATGTCTTCCCAATGTGGTGGATTCACACCCTCATCAAGTGTATTTCTATATATTGATAGGAATCTAGGAAAACTTTGTATGTAACGGTATAGGAAATACCGTAGAGGTAGAAATTGAACATGTTGTAGTTGTAATAAAATTAGGCGATGCTGGTGGAGCTCTTCCAATAGGGCCTTCCCTAACTTGAAAGATGCCTCTAGATCATCATCTGCGCCAATAAACCCTTCTGCATACCAATACCTTAGCAAAATTTCTATTTCGATTTGGTCTCGATCAAATAATAAGTATAAGATGCACTTCATGACCACCTCTGGAGTAATAAGACCTCTCAGATTTGGGGAATAAGCTATATCAGCACACTCTTCAAAAATCAAATCCAAATTTTCCTCATTTGAAAAATAATAAATGTTCTTGAAAGCAACACGTGAATGGTAAGTTAGGTTAGTAGAAGACAGTGCTACAACCTTGGAAGAATTTCCTCTCCTGCTCAAAGATGGAAATCCCATGCTTTCCAAATCATGGAGTTCCCAATCACCATCATGCACCAATAGGAAGCTACGATTTTCTAAGCAAGCACGTATTCTATCTGAGACTACACCCTCATCATAATCATCATCACTGTCATCATCATCATCATCACTAGCGATAGGAGGAGGAAACACAAGAAGACCCAATGTCTCAGCTACTCGCAGTTGGAACTTCTTCCGACTATTTAGAGAATCATTTCTTCTTTTGGGGTTTGCAACCACCCATATCAACATCTCAAAGAGCTTGCAGTCCATTGCTCTCTTCACTGCATACTTCAAAACCCTCTGTCCACATAACGAAAACTCTCCATGATCACAGCCATATTCCCAACCGCTGATGGAAATAGCTACGACAAAACCATTTTTGATGTAGTTGTTGAGGAGTTGTTGGACTTCATGCTCGATTATGAGCGGGCACTTGTCTTGTAAAGTTATGAAAATGTCTTCCATGCTATTTGCTTGCGGGATGTGAACAACTTCTTGACTCCCACTATCCATCACCTCTAATTTCTCTGATTGATTGAAAAATCTGATCAGACTCCAACCCAGAGACCTAACAATTCCATCAGATTTCCATTAAAAATTTGGTCAATTTGAATATTAAATCGATAGAGCCAGTAATTTCTGTTACAGAATCGGATGCAACATATTATGATAGGTCCCATTACCCACCCTAAGCTTTTACCCTACACTTTAATAAACGTGTTTTGTCCTACATGGGTTAAAAGTTTTGAAATGGATTGATTTTTGGTGAGGATGATCATCCTCATAAAAAATCAGCTCATTCCAAAACTTCTAACCCCATCAAAAATGATTTACAAAAAATGGACAGTCCATGATTTTTCAACGTGTAAACATGGGGCTAAAAATTTCGGAATGGATTGATTTTTGGTGAGGATGATCTTCTAATCATAGAGATCATCCTCACAAAAAATCAGCCCATTCCAAAACTTCTAACCCGTGTAGGACAAAACACATTTGTTAAAGTGTAAGATAAAGCTTAGGGTGTTGAACATTTCCCATTATGATATATGAGATATATTGTATTTTCATCTCAATTAGGATATTCTATATTAGGAAGTTCTAATAAATTAGAACATTTATGTTAAACTAATTTCTTTATCTTGATTGATGTAATTGATATTGTTACATATATTATTCTCCAACATTCCCTTTTTTTAGATAATAATATAATGTATCTTATGTATCATAATATGTTGCAATCAATTCTCTAACATTTTAAATTTCAAATCGTGAATCCATTCAAGTATAAAACTTTGAAATGACCTATTTTCAAGAAAAGATTTTTGATAAACAAACTAATTTCATTAATAATCCAACTTTCAATATGATATTTTATGAAAATTAAAAATAAATAATAAAAAAATTTATCAACAAATTACAGTGTTTTCTATTGGGTAGACCTCAAACTCAAGTATTATCTAAACACTACTCAAGTTGAAAGAATTCACCCTAAACCTTGCCTTTGAAACATGGTTACAAATATAGTTACAAATCTGTGATATTTTGAAAAAATTGTGATTAAATCTCGATTTTAAAATTTTCAATTAAATCATGATTTTTTTTTTTTTTAAAATAACAAAAATTTTCAGAATTTAAATATATATATATATATATATATATATATATATATATAATTTTTATTTTTAGTATGTTTAAGTGCTATTTTATTATGTAATTTATGGAATTCATTTTTTACACTTAAAAAATTATTCTTTAATTTTTAATTTTCTATTGTTTTTCCAACTTTATTAATCTTTTGTGGACTTTTTCCAAAGCTTTCTCTTGTTGAATTATTCCCGACCCCCGACTTTGTTACCATGCACTTACACATTATCTCTTCCCTAAACATTTATTTTTAAGGTGACAAAATGATGCCTAAGTGGTCATAATCATAAACTAAAAAAATATAATTACCTCTAAACATCCAATTCCATTAAAATAATAGCTATTAATAATATTAAAATAATCCTTTTTACAGGTAAAATATTAAGGATACTTATAATATCCAATACACAAAAAATGTCTATCATCATCAAGATTATTTCATTTATATATTAAAAATCTAAAATCTTTGGAGTTCTCTTACTTTTTTCCATATCAAGTAATAAAAAAAAATTACAAAAAAAATATCAACAAAAAGATTTTAACATTTTTGACTAATATATTGCTAAAAATTAGTAGGATATAATCATGTTTGTCTCACTTGTGTTATTTTTTAATATTGATGAGAAAAAAGAAAAAAGAGTGAAAAAAAAAAGGAAGTCTACTATAATTTTTAGGTTTTACAATATACAAATAGAATGGTTTCAATGATCTTATTAAAAAAATAAATAATATATTGTCTATTAGAATAAATAATAAATTAGTGGTGTTGGATATTTTATGCTCAACATCATTGCAATTTATTATATACGTACTTTTGTTATTTCTAATTAATCGTTGGAAAGACTGGTGATTTTTTCATTAAAAGATAATTGGATTGCTAGAGAGAGAATTTGTAACCAAGTTAAAAAAGAAATATTTGCAACAAAACAAAAAAAAAAAAAAAAAATTCAACTTCAAGGGAAAATAAGTAATTAGCATTAGGTTTGGTATATAATTTTCAAAAATTATACATAATTTAGTTTCTTTAATGAGTGTGAATTGGCACTATGTGAAAACTGGAAAATTCGACAGAAAAAATTGATAGGTAAAGGCCCACGAATTTTGGAAATTGAATTTTGATAGTCAAGGGCCGTCGAAATTCTTGATGTTCCCCGGATTTGATGGTTTAGAGCTGTCAAATTTCTCTCATCCTTCATTAATTTGATAGTTTTGGCCTCTCGAAAAAAATAAAATAAAATTTGACAATGAAAAATTTGACCCCTTGGTTTGTCAAATTTTAAGAAATTTGAAAGCCCAGGAGCATCAAATTTGGGATTTTTTCACATTGTGTGGGTTTACATGTCTTATTGACTGTGAGGAATCACTTGAACATATTTTGATAAGGGTAGCATCCAAAAATTACCAAGCCGGAGTTTTGAGAAGCTCATTTTTAATAAATAGGCTCAATTTAGATTTTGTGTTTTCTAAGAGGTTGTCAAAAGGCTTCTAATTGTTTACTTGATCTAATATTAATATAGGAACCTTTCCACAATATTACAATTCGGTCTCTATACCATCCTCAAAATGCCACATAGTAGACATTGCGCATAATTCTACATTTTCACTTTAAAATGTCCAAATGAAATGGCTAAAAATGACGGATTTGTTAAGCATTTCAGAGTAATTCTTTCAAAGAAAAAAATCTTTTGAGGGCGACTAAGATTAATTTAGAAAACTCATCAAAACATGTGCCCAATAGTTAATGGGTCAGAGAAGGATCCTGGCAACTAACACTTCTGGAAAACGCCAATTTTCAAGGCCAAGCTTTTCAAGGTAATTTTTTTTTTTTAGCTGTTTAGTTTTAGAATTGAGCTAGTTTTGTGCTTGGTTATTCAACTAATAGAAAGTTCTCAATTGTTTTTTTATTTTCCTCTTATTTGAATAGATTTTATTTTGAGATATTTAAAAAAAAGAAGTGATTTTTAAAACAGTTTGGTACTTTGGTTACTTTGAACAAAGGTTGATTTTTAAAAGAAATATTCAAATAAAAATTCTAAAAGAATGACAAGAAATGCTAAAGAAACCTTGAGGACATGACTTTGAAAAAAGTCACATGCCTTGGGAGGATGGTAGGTAATTGTTTAGTCTATGTTTACAAATACAAATTAACCTTGGATGGACAAGGGGTTGTCTATAACGTACTCTCTTAATATTGTGCACAAAGAAGTAACTCTAACGGTCATGTTAAGTTTTCTAGAGGACTAAGATTTAAGGTGGGCAACAACATAAAGGAGACTTTCACGAGTATTGGTGGTATAGAGCACAGTAACTAAAAACAGCATTTTTTAGGGAGAAAAAAAAAACCGTTTAAAAAGCATCTTGTACTTGTGATGATTAAAATAATAATAAAATGCATTTTTTTTAGTCTTAAAATAATTATTTTTTCAAAAAGAAAAAAGAAAAAAACTAAACACTCTTTTTTTTTTTAATGTGAGATTTGATGTTTGATAGAATGAATAATGTTGAAGGGACCTCATGCTGGAATCTCATATCGCACTTCTTGACGAGAAAGTGTATGGGAACCATAAATGCTTTCATCGAGTTATGAGTAAAAACGCATCTACGGTTCCTATCCACTTTCACGTCACGAAGTGCAATGTGAGGTTCTAGCCTGAGGTCACTCCAGCATGACTCTAATAGAGTTTGGTGATTTATAAATTTAGAAATATGGGATTTGCTGTAATATCTTGATCTATTGATTTTTTATTTTTTTCAATAATTTATTATTTTGAGCAAAAGATATGTTGATGAGTAAACTTTTTTTACCATCATAACATATATAATTATGATTGGGAACATATTAAATTGGAAATATAGAATAAATATCTTATGCATTACTAGATAGATATATTTAATTTTTCATAATTTTTAAAATATTTTTTATATTTTATGTCATCATTATTTATTTATTTATTTTTATTTTTTTTGCCATTTATTCCAAAGTTTTCCCATACCATTTTAAACTTGTATTCCGACTTTATAACTATGGTGTAGAGATTGAAGCACTTTTAAGATTGGTTTATCAGTTCTCTTTTCCCTTTCGAATAAAATAGATCACACATGAATACCCCTAAAATGGAGAAAAAATTTCATAAAATTAAAATCTTGCCTTTAAAGAGAAATCTGATTTATCCGGAGATGCGTCTCTTCACTAGCTTGCAAACTAGCATGGGAGGTTCCTTATCTTATTGGTCCCTACACTTGTATATATTTATAAAAGGGATGGATTGTAAATTATGTAAATTATTCTTAACGTATAAAGAAACCAAACAAAAACAATCTCTAGTTTTCTTGGTGCTTTATGGTTTCCCTAATCTAAGGAGTTGATACCGATGTTCTCTACATAATTGACAATCTAAGTTCATCAACAATGGTAATATTTGATGAGCAAGATTGATTTTTTTTATTACCTATCAAGAGTCATGTCAAGACATCAATAATGGAAGCAAATCCTCTGTAGCACATGGTTCATGTAGCATAGATCTAATGGCTGAAAGAGCACCACATCAGCCATACACTTAGATCTTACATGTAAAATATTGGGTGTTCAATAGGCATTCATTTTCAAAGTTATGGATTTGGAAGAAAATAACTGTTTTTAATTATCTTTTTCAATCAAAACTAAATCATGATCACACGAGGTTGAGATGTTTTTTTATTATTTATAGATAATTCTCTCTCATTTGTTGGATCTGTGCTACAGGGTGCTACAGGAATCGTGTGCTATAGAGGATTTGCTTCCATTGATAATTTGTAATCAAAAGGAACCTACCATTGTGAGAAGGTATTAGTTGTAATGTATTAAAATGTATCTAGATGCACCATATCACGTTAATTTTTTAGTTAGAGTTGTCTCTCTCTATTTAATAAAATCTCATGGATGATATCAATATATCTAGGTTATTTATTTCATCTCAAATACTTTATTTCATTTATGTTGAATTGATTGTCTGCACAATTTCTATTTTCTTCAATAAAAATCTAATTAAAATGATTTTCATTAATTATAATATTTTAAATTACATGAATGTCCAGTTCATGAGAATAGACGGGAACAATGTTTCTAATGGTTATTAATAAATTAACAATTCAAATTGAATCGTACCCTTTTTATTTTATAAAACCCAACTCTAAATAGAAGACATATAGTTACAAACACTAGAACATATTAAAAAGAATTATGACTTTCTAACAAGAAAGTCTTCACTCGATCAATACTTGGTTGATGTGTCACAGACACGGAATCATAGGTCTATTTCCTTAGGATATATAAAATATGCACATTTGTGTATCCCAAGAAAAAAGATATATGGTTTCGTGTCTATAAAACATCAATCGAGTATTGACTGAGTGAAGACTTTCTAGTTAGAATATCAACAATCATACAAGGACACAACATAATACTAGTAAGAACATAAACCAACATTACTTATAGTATATTTAAAACTAGGGAAAGATTAGCCTCCACGATCCAAATGTGATAAATATATAGGCACCACAACTTCTTTAGTTCATCGTCATCATAATAATGGTGATGATGATGTGAGTGCATAAATGTCACTTTTTATTAGTTAATAACTAAAGACTGAAGTCAAGGGAGTCATGTCAATAATTCAAAAATACATGGAGGTGTCTCTAATATTCAAAGAGCTATAGGAGTACTCATGGGTATCTATAATATTTAGAGGAACTTGAAAGGACACGTGTTTTTAAGAGGGAAGAGCGTTAGCATGGGACTAGCATTGTTCTTGACTTCTTATGCTAAATATTTATTTTTATTTTTATTTTTATTTGTTTTTAAAAAGTACATGTTTAAATTAAAATATCTCAAAGATTTT
This sequence comes from Akebia trifoliata, assembly GCF_017979445.1. NCBI lineage: Eukaryota > Viridiplantae > Streptophyta > Magnoliopsida > Ranunculales > Lardizabalaceae > Akebia > Akebia trifoliata. The sequence goes on along the minus strand of NC_141385.1, from coordinate 10,698,768 downwards.
TCACTGCGTTTCACACGGTGCTGAGGATGCGTTTCACTCATATCTGGAGTAAACACGATATTACCACCGCATCAATGCAGTGAAACTACAGTGAAAAACAAAGTGCCTCTAGGATTTTCCTATTCAATATATTGTGCATTTATGGGAGGGGCAAATTGAAATTTCGTCCTAACCATTTAAAAAATAGTCGTGATGAATGCACGTGGTCTTGGTACGTGGTTGGATTTGTGACTGACGTGGCAAGGACACATAATCATAGATCATTTTAATCAAGATACATAGGAAAAAGATGTGTAATTCTGTGCCCTTGTCATGTTAGCCGCCTACCCAACTGCATACCAAGATTGTGTGCATTTACTGAATGAAAATGTTGGAGTAACATTAAAATTGACACTGATTCTACATTGCTGGAAACATAGATGCCTTTCATCATGATACACATGAGTGAAGCATCTGTGGCTATATATGCACCTCCACGTCAACAGTGTGAGAGTCGATGTCAATTTTAATTTTACTCTAACACAAATCTTTACTTAATGCACCTTGATTTTGAGACTTATTGTTAAATAATCCCTAACTTTTGGGTAATTTCTTAAGAATAAGGATCAAAAAGGGTGTCCCGTACCTAACCAAGGTCAGGTGGCACCTCTTTTTATGACATGTGGCATTATTAGGACCCTCTGACCTATGGATATGTGGTCCATCCCTTGGTGAAGCTACATACTAAAAATCTTAGTGTTTGATAACTTGTATCCATAGATCTAGGCTCTTGAAAAAGAGTTTAAATCCAACGATTAGAAATCATTCTTAAGACAATGCTATAATCAATGTATTCACATCACCAATCAAACTAATCTTTTGTGTGGAGGTTCACCAAGAGATCGATGACATATCCATATGGTCAGTGGGTCCCAAAATATTCTATGTGATATAAAATGGGGTGCCACCTAACCTTGGTTAGGTACGAGAAATCATTTGGATCCCTACTCATATCTTAATAGTTCAATTATTAAAATCCTTCCTTGTCAATCAAATTAATGAATGTCATTCAGTATTCCTTCATATGAAATTTTTTTATTACTAATTTGATCAACTATAAATAATAAAAAATAAGCCTTAACTAAGTTAATCATTTCAAATTCAAATATAAGAATAATATTAGGCAAAATTACAACATTCAACCATGCATGAAATAATAATTTATTATAATTATTTTAAAATTTTTCACATGTTCGACCAAAATTATGACATTCAACCAAGTTTACAATATCAATAATTTTCAATTTTCGCATAAGAATAATATTAGGCCAAAGTATAAGATTCAATTATCATACCTTATGCTATTGAAATTGAATAGCTTGTAGAAGTAAGAAATCCTCTTTGTATTGTGAATCTTCAATCCACTCTTCAATTCTAAACACACCTTCTTCTTCTATCTTTATGATTTGGATCGATAAAGACTTTAAGTGATGGTGATTTTGCTATTCAATTTGTAAACATGAAAAGCATTACAATAATAGGAGAATTGATCTACTTTTATAGATGAAGACGAGAGAAGATGAGAACTTAGATCCTTTACTTTAATTAGAAGCCATGGAGTGGATGAATAACTTCTTTCCTTGAGCTTGAGGTGGGAGAAAGAAGAATATCATCACTCTTTTTCCAATTAAGGAATATAAATAAAGAAAAGAAAGCAAAGACATCATATAAAGAGATGAAGTTGCTTTCCTAATTGATCTCTCATTATAATTGGAAAAAGATAATGATACATGTGTTAAAATAATAAGGGAGTTGATCCACTTTTATAAATGAGCGAAGAGGAGTTAGATCCTTTTCTTCAATTAGAAATCATGGAGTGGATGAATAAGTTCTTTTCTTGAGGTGGGAGAAAGAAAAATACCACGACTCTCTTTCCAATTAAGGAATATAAGATGAAGAAAAAAAAAAACAAACTATGATTCCATCCTTATAAACATTCTATAAAAGTGTAATGATTTTTTGACGCCCCCCTCTGACACGCTCCCATCCCAAAATCATAGATCAATTGCCTCAGGATATATATGATCATAAATATTTTTCTTGTGTATCTCGAGGCAGTTGATATACGGTTCTATGATGGGGGGGTAGGGGGCGTGCGTGAGAGAGGAACATCATATTATTACAACTTTATATTAAAGAGATTGAGTTGCTTTCCTAATTGAGGTGGGCCAAAGAAGTATATTATTACCGTTCTCTTTCAAAGGAACAAGACAAAGAGGAGAATAAATATGAATAATGTTGAAGTGACCTCAACTTACTTCACATTGCACATCCTGATGTGAAAGTGTATAAGAACCATAGGTGCTTTTCATCGAGATAAGATTGTAAAAGCTTCTATGGTTCCTACTCACTTTAATGTCAGGATGTGCTATATGAAGTACAATATTGTGGTCATGTCATTTGAAGTTACATTTCTGAAGTGGAAGTGTTTATGAACCATAGATCTTGATGAAAAGCATATATGGTTCCTAGCTACATGCTTTCACATCAAAAATGCCCCCCACAATCCAGCACGACTCTTTCTTCATTGCCTCTTTACCAAAATGTGAAGAATATTCCAACACAAAATAAAAAGACAAAAATTACTTAATATATAGACTTACACACTATGTGATAACTGAAAAATTTGCAAGAAAATTTGACGGGTCAAAGCCCACAAATATTAGAAACCAAATTTCAATGGCCCATAGCCGTTGAAAGTTTTTTATGTTCCCCAATTTGATGGCTTAGAGCCATCAAATTTCTTGCATCCTCCATTAATTTGACGTTTTGATCTGTTAAGAAAAAAAAATTGACAATGAAAAATTTGACGCTTTGATCCGTCGAATTTTATGAAATTCGACAGTCTTGGACCGTTAAATATAAGTTTTTTTTTCACATTGTGACATTAGGGACATCATTCTAAATGTGTTGTGAACTCTCTAATATTATCTTAATAGCCAAATTAGTAAAAATCTTTCTTTCTTATTGCTCCCTCACCCTGATAAAAAGATTCAAATTATCGACATCAACAATTCAAATAGTTGACCTCAATGATTTGAATCATTGATCTTGATAATTGATCATGTTCTAACAATAAGATTGACGAATTTCTAAATGTCGATCTTGACGATTGGAGGAAAGGTTGATCTTGACAATTTGAATCATCGATCTAAATGATGGAAAGGGGGATGAAAAGACATTAAGAAAGAAAAAATGTACTAACTGAACTATCAAGATATCTCCCAAAAATTATGGGTATTTAGAAAGAAATCCCCACAAGTTAAGGTTTGCTAAGTAATTTTCGAAAAAAAATCTCTACATACTTCAACCAAAAGCCTAAGGCATCCAATAAAATTGGCTGATTCAAACAGATAAATAGATCCAGTGTTGTATTTTCATGATAAGATTTTTTTTCGAAACAAACTAATTTCATTAATGGGAAAGCTTACTAATATAAAACCTTAAAATGTACAATTAGGATGAAATTTTAAATTGATTTGAAAGGGTTTGACTTAAATGAGAAGATACAATTAACTTACCGAGTTTGAATCTTTGTTTGCAATCTCCCATTTAATTCTTGAAAAATTCACAAATTTTTCAATTTTTTCAATGATAGTATTATTCTCCAGATTATTGAACTATTCTGAATAATTCACGGATTTTACGACTTTTACGAATTTCTATACAACTCAATGGGAAAAAAAAATGCAACTATGACTTGTTGTATGTTTTAAAGTGTAAACTTATAAGTTGTAATGTGTAACACAAGTTGACTTTAAAGCGGTCATGCTTCAAAATTTTGGAGGATTCCACCTTCTTACATGACAAATGTCCTTTTTATCTTTTAAAAAAATAATGACATATCTCTCTACATTTATTTGAGATTACTATTTAATTTTTCAAATTGATGATTTGTCCATTGACTTTGGTCTTTTTTAAAAATTCAATGGAATAATAATCTCAATGTCCTCATTATCACGACCATTATTATTATCATCACCTTCACCATCCCCACTTTCATCATCACCATCACTATCATATGTCCGAATTTTTGGTTTTCGAATTTTGAAATGAAACAAATAAGACACATACGAAGCATATGTTGTATATTTTCCATTTATCAAATTATTGACCGAATTTTAGACTGGATTTTTGTAATCCAAAATCAAATAGAACTCGAATTTTTCAAGAATTGAATTTTTGTTCGAATTGCTAACAAGGGTTTGAATATGATGGAGATGATTGCATACTTATAACAAAGATCTTTGGTTTACTCCAAGGATGAGGGACTACTGTTTATTGCACACAGGTACCCACCATTTCAGATTTTCAAACAAATTATTTCTAAACTAATCGTTTGCTTGTGTTCAATTGTACATGGAACATTACATGAAAAATCACTTTTAGTCATGGTTTTAAATCTTGACTGAGACTAATATGACTCGCCCGAGTCATTTCGATCTTGTTAAGTGACGATACAAATTTGCACGGTGTTTCAACATTCACATCATCTCTTGAGATAAACAAGATATCTCGGCCGAGTCAACTAGGATTTTGTAGATTTTGATTAAAATAATATTTTCATTAGATTATAAATATTTATTATGTAAATAAGCACATGATTTTATGACTAAATATTTCATAATCTATGTTTTTTTTATTGCAAAATTACAATTATTTTAATTTAAATATATGTAAATCAATTAATGTAAACCACCCATAAAAAAAAAAAATTTTAAGGTAAGTTGAGTTGAATGGATTGTCTCGTCTGAGATGAGACATCAAACCAAGTTTTGAAACCATGCTTTTAATTGTTTAATCATCTTTGGAAAATCATTTTCTACTATTTGATTTTTTTGTAAATTCATATCTCACACTGTAGGACCCGAAAATTCAAGTGAGCTATGAGTTCATAGAAAAACATGGTATTTGTGGAGGGATACAATCATTCACATTCAAACCTTTGTATTGTACCAATCGATATGTATCCCAAGACATACATGAAATATATTTATCGTGCCATGTGGCATTATTAGGATTGAATATATAGTTAGGGGCATAAGCACAATATAAAAGGATTCTGTCCCTATGACTATTACCTTATCTGGATGAGGATTAATTTGGCCATCACAAGGTGATCAGGAATCAGGATTTCTTTTAAGGAAAATAGATTTGCTGTTTTGAAAATTATATGCTAAGCTGGTAAACCAATGGCATGATGCCATGTGTATTAAAAAAAATAAAGCATTTAAACTGCTCCCACATTTTCTCACAAAATTTTCCCTCAGTGACCAATTACTTTTGCTCATTTAATACACATGGCGTTATGCTATTGGTTTATTGGATTAGCACATAACTTTCAAAACAACAAATATCAATTCCCTCTTCGGGTGAAAGTTGTATTCATTTAAAGGTCTGAAAAAAAAAAAAAAAAAAAAAAGGAATTTGGGAAAGGGAGGCCCAAGGGCTACCAATGTAAAAGGGAAATCGATGGATATGGATTAGTCTTATAAGAGTCTTTGTGGAACCAAGTAAAGCTTAGTGCTCTCTCATTTTTCTATTATTTTCGTGATTTCTTTTTGCAACGTCGATCGGAGTAGGGGATTTCAAGTTGGATTGTTCTTTATTACATCCACAACAATATTTTAAAACTGGACCTGTCATTGACCCGTATGATTAAACAAGTCAGTCCAAAGTAGTCCGACCGGTGGGTCAATCTAGTCGAACCCAAAAATGAAACCACGGCTTCTTCGGTCCAGTGGATCTACACGAACAACGCCATTGTCACATTGGGCATCTTCTGCATCTTCCCTATTAAGAAAATTAAATTTACTTTATTGGTGACCATAATATGCTCAATGAGTGTATCTAGATAGGAAAATGAAAAACTTATTTCAAATTAGAGACCTCAAATAGCAACAAAGAAAAAAAAATTGATTGAGTAGATGGAGTGCTTATCACAAATATCCATTTCAGAAGATAATTATGATAAAATCTCATTTTGCACCAAATTAAAAAAAATTACTTTATTTGAAGATGAAGTTCTTATTGTTAAAGAAGAATCCTGATTCCAGCTAGAAGAAAGTGATGTTAAAATGCAACACCAACCCAAATGGGAAAAGACTCACATTTATTGCCCAGTCCAATGACAATTTAGAGCCCAATTTCAAGAATCTTCCTAGAGCAAACTCTAGATGTTTTTAGATGAGAGAAAAGTAGAAAATTATAGAATAGTAGATATTTTGATGGAAAACTCTAGACTAATAGATATTTTGGTAGAAAATTCTAGATAGACAAATTGTAACCATTAAATTAAAAATGCGTTAGCACAATCCTAGCCATTGGTTAAGGAGGTACTTCTAGTATAAATAGGGATGAGTTCTCTCATATTGTGACAAGTTGTGACAAACAAATTGTGAGATCAAGTTGTGAGAAAAATCAAGTTGAGGGATTATAGAAAGAGTGAGTGCTTGTAAAAATTATGTTTTTCTTAAAAGAGTGTTATTTTCTTCTTCAACTTGTGAGTGCTATTTTTTATTGAGGGTATAGTACAAGTAATTTGTTTACTTGTTAATATTCAATATTTGAGCATTTAAAGTCAAGTACTCTAGATTTTCCTCAACAATTGGTATCAGAGCGAGGTTGTCAATGATCAATTTTGGTGCAGCTATCTTGAGTTGTGAGAAGTTTACTACAATGTAAGATCGTTAGTCAAGCTTGTTCCATATAGTCGAAGTTCCATCGACACGATAGATGATCTTCAAGTAGTTGGAGGAATCAAAAAGCTCAACAACCAAAACTACAACACATGGGCAACATACAGGGAGTCTTACCTACAAGGTCAAGACCTTTGGGAGATTGTCGATAGTAGTGAAGTTACACAACCGGCAACAAAAGATGCCAATGGCATTTTGTAAAAATGAAAAATTAAAGTAGGCAATGTGATGTTTACTTTAAAGACTACAATTGAATAAGAGATGTTGGAGCACATTCTGGATGTCAAAACACCGAAAGGAGCATGGGATACTTTCGTTACACTTTTTAAAAAAAGAAAAATATAAAGTTACAACTCGAGAATGAGTTGTTATCAATGGCGCAACGTGATATGACGATCGCCCAATACTTTCACAAGGTGAAGTCAATATGCTACAAAATTTCAAAGTTATATTCGAATGCTGCTATTAGGAAAACTAGGATAAAAAGAATAATTATCCATGGTTTGAGACCCGAATACCGAGGTTTTGTTGCTGCAGTACAAGGATAATCGACACAACCATCACTTGTTGAGTTCAAAAATTTGCTTGTTGGTCAAGAAGTTTTGGCTAAGCAAATAGGATGAGTCTCGTTGAAGGGTGAGGAGGAAGCACTATACACGAGCAAAAACAAAGGCAACTTCAAGCAACACGTCAGAGGTGGATCTAAAACGAATGGTGACAAGGCAAAAAATCATCAAAGAGAGGGAGGCTCTCGTCCAGGGAGAGCTTTAAATAATCGCGGTAATAGTAGAATGTTCGATAGCGATTGCTACAATTGCTAGAAGAAGGGTCACATGGAGAAAGACTACTGGTCCAAGAAAAAGTATGCTGAGAGTAATGATGCTACTTCCGATTCTAAGGAGAAGATCGAAGATGAATGGGATGATGAAGTGTCATTTGTAAAGGAAGAAAAAGAGGTAGCTTTTACAGTTACATCTAAATAGATTGATTACGAGAATAACTGGATCATAGACTCGGGGTGCTCAAATCACATGATAGGTGATAAACAAAAGTTGCAAAACTTGTCTGAGTATAAGGGAAGTCGTATGGTGGTGATGGCCGACAACTCAAGGTTATCAATAACTCACATTGGTAAGACTATAGTCACACCTCGTTATAATTCTAACCAGGTGCTACTTCAAGATGTCTACCATATTCCAGGAATGAAGACAAATTTATTATCTGTGGTTCAACTAACATCATCAGGCTACTATGTTTTGTTTGGTCTCCAAGATGTAAAGGTATATCGTGACCTCAAAATCTCAGAAAAATCAATGATGGAGGGACAACGATTAGAATCAGTTTATGTAATGTCAACAGAGTCTGCATATCTAGACAAGACTAGAAGGAACGAAACTGCAGATTTGTAGCACATGCGGTTGAGTCATATTAGTTATTCCAAGCTAAGTGTGATGGTAAAGAAGTCGATACTTAAGGGACTTCCTCAACTTGACGTGAGAATAGACATGGTCTATACGGGATGCCAATATGGTAAAGCACATCAATTGCCATACAAGAAATCAAAGTTTAAAGCAAAGGAACCATTAGAGTTAGTTCACTTTGATGTGTTTGGGCCAATCAAGCAACCATCAGTTGGCGGAATGCAATACATGGTGACCTTCATTGCTGATTTTTCAAGGTATGTGTGAGTTTTCTTTATGAAAGAAAAATCTAAAACATTTCCAAAGTTTAAAGAGTTCAAAAAAATAGTTGAAGGAGAAGTGGGAAAGAAGATCCGTTGCTTACGCACAGACAACGGGGGAGAATATAACTCGGGTGAATTCTCTCTCTACCTACGATAATGCAAAATGCGCCATCAAGATACATGTGCCAATACACCACAAAAGAATGGTGTAGCAGAGAGAAAGAATCGACATCTTGCAAGAATTTGTCGGAGTATGTTACATGCGAAGAATGTACCTGGAAGATGTTGGACCAAAGATATGAGAACAGTAGCCCATGTGATCAACAAACTTCCTCAACCAAGGTTAGAATTTGTTTCACCCTTTGAGAAACTGTGGGACATAAAACCTACAGTTAGCTACTTTGAGTATTCAGATGTGTATGCAATGTATTTGTTCTTAATCATTTACGTAACAAGTTTGATAAGAAAACAGTTAGATGTATCTGTGTTGGATACGATAGTCAGAGAAAGGGGTGGAGATGTTGAGTTCCTACAACTGGAAGATGTTATACATCACGAGATGTGGTATTCAACGAAGCATCTTCTTAGTGGTTCTCAAAAAAAGATGTGTTGTTAGACTCGAAAGAATTCTAAGACAAGCTGCAACAAAAGATGGAGGAGCACACTGTTAAAATTCAACCAAGTTCAAATGAAGCTGAAGATTCGTATGACAGTGATGGAGATCAAGAGTTGACTCAAAATCTTTGGAAAACTGGTATCTATTAACAATTAGATCATCTTGATGAAATAGAAGTATTAACTCTACAATTACAACTGAGAAGATCAACCAGAATTCACAAACGAAATCCCAAAGATACCAATGCAACCATTGTTGAAGAAGCAATTGCTAAAGAACCTAAGACATTTGAAGAAGTCACAGTGCTAAAACAAAATCAGACCTAGGATCTGGTGCCAAAAGATGTGAAACCCATATCTTGCAAATGGGTCTACAAGATAAAGCGTTGTCCAGATGGATCGATCGAGAGATACAAGGTTAGATTGGTGGCTCGAGGATTTTCTCAACAATATGTTGAAACGTATAATCCGGTGGAGAAACTCACAAAAAGATTGAGTACAGGCAAGTTCAAGAACTTTCGCCATCAGCTCGGCATCATGCAAAGAGTGAAAGTTGGTGTTGAGGGGGAGTATTAAAATGCAACACTAGCCCAATTGGGAAAAAACTCACATTTATTACCCAAGTCCAATGAAAATTTAGAGTCCAATTTCTAGAATCTTCCTAGAAAAAACTCTAGATGTTTTTAGATAAGATAAAAGTAGAAAATTCTAGAATAGTAGATATTTTGGTGGAAAACTCTAGACTAATAGATATTTTGGTAAAAAGTTCTATATAAATAAATTATAACCATTATATTAAAAATGTGTTGGCACAATCCTAGCCATTGGTTAAGGAGGTGTTTCTAGTATAAATAAGGATGAGTTCTCTCATATTGTAACAAGTTGTGACAAACAAGTAGTGAGGTCAAGTTGAGAGGTTGTAGAAAGAGTGAGTGCTTGTAAAAATTGTGTTTTTCTTAAAAGAGTGTTATTTTCTTCTTCAACTTGTAAGTGGTATTTTTTATTGATGGTATAGTACAAGTAATTTGTTACTTGTTTATATCCAATATTTGAGCATTTAGAGTCGAGGACTCTAGATTTTCCTCAACATGTAATCATTTCTATGCCTTCCCATTTTGGTGGATTCTTACCAAGGTTATCCCTACCTATAAATTGAAATTTACGAGATATTCTTTTAAGGAAAGGTTCTAGGAAATACCACAGAGAGTTAAATTTTAATTTTGCCTCTCCTAATTGAATTAGGCCATGCTGGTGAAGCTTTTCCAATAGGGCCTTCCCTAATTCTAATTCCAAGTCCAAGTAGTTGGGAGCCATAATAAACACGTATGCTACCAATACCTTAGCAAAATATATATTTCAATTTCTTTTGCATCAAATGATGAGAAGTAGAAAATGCACTCCATGACTTGTTGTGGAGCAATAAGGCCTCTCAAACTTGGGGCATTAGCGATATCAACAGACTCTTCGAAAAGTAAATCCACATTGTTATCATCTGACAAATCACTCATCTTTTCGAGAGCAATGGGTTAGTGGTATCTTTGATCAGTGGTGGTATTTGTTGCCACAACCCCGAAATTATTCCCACTCATAATTCCCATACTTAACAAATCATCTAATTCAACATCTTAATCATGTACTAATAGAAAGCTAGCTTCTTTTTCCTAACCACGCACGGATTCTACTAGAGACTATACCCTCATCATAGTATCAAAATAATATTTTATTATTAGATTTAACAAAATTAATAGCATTCTATATAATAATATTTTATGGGCACCATTATTAATTTATAAAAAAAAATTATTATGTAATATATTTTAATATAGTATAGTGGGTCGGGCTGCCCAACGAGCCTTCATTCAAAACTCAAACCCGGCCCTATAATAAAACGTGCATAGCTCAACCTGATAACTAAATGTACTAAATTACTAAACGCAAACCCCGTCTAAGGAAGGCTAGGCCAGGTCAAATTAGGCCAAAACTTGGCTCATTGATAGCCCTAATGTGAAGGGAGGCGATTACGATTTTTTACTATTAAAACATACTATTTGATGGTTTAAGAAGGATGTGTAATCTTGTCTTTGGAGAGGGATTTGGAGATTTAGTCTTTTCTAGAGATTTGAATTCACATTAGCACCCATCAATTGTCATGTTTCGAATCCCCCCTTAGGGATTTATCCCACAAATTACTTGGTTCTTAGTGGGGGAGAAGGGGGGGGGGGGGGCTTTAATCGTTGTACTCTCATCCTTCTTAACAAATATATGGATAATCAATTACAATTCGATTAAAAATATTATCAACAATCAAGGAAAATGTACAAATATATAAAAAATAATTGGATGATCGAGATCGTCTCATTAGACCGGTTTCAATGTAGTAATTCTTTCAAATTAGACCGACATGATTGTGAAGTTCAGGAAGTATATTGATACAAAAGATTCAGGCATATAACCCACATATTAAAAGTAATTTGATGTTTTCATTTTGTTGTTTTCCATTTTAGTTTGTCATACATTTCCCCCTTAATCTTAATGTGAGTGGATATATATGATGATATGCATTCATCTACAAATAAGGACAAAGCTAGGATTTTTAGCCAATGGGGGCTAAGTTCTAATGATGGTCGACTGGTAATCTTATTTTCCTTTTATGTGACTGTTAAGCTCTTCCAAATAATTACAAAATCCGGACTTTATTATTATGGTTCTTGCAACTGAATAATAGTTGAAAGTGAGGGCCTTCACGTCATCTTTCATTAATCTAAATCTGAAGAGATCAAGGCATCGAGGCAAAGGGATACATGTCGTCAAATTGTAAAACAAAGACATTTCTCTAATATCAATCAAAATGTGAGGGACTAAACATTGATTTCCTTTACTTTTTTTGTCGAAGAAAGATGTTCAATGGGCCCTATGAGGGATGCATGCGTTAGTTTGAATAGCACAGGGGTATCTCTAGAATGTCATGGGGGACTAAATCATCAATTTTTTAAGAAAGTTGAATAAAACTTGAAGGTGAGGCCCTTAGGTTCAAGGGGTCTGCTCCCCCTATGATCTCAAGTTCAACTCCCACCGATTGTTAATATTTATGGCCACAGACTTAACCCTATTTAGTAAGCCTTGTTCAGGGAGGAAGGATTATTTGGTGTGTGCAAGCTGGCTCAAAAACCCTTCTTAACCAAAAAAAAAAAAAAAAAAAAAGAGCCCCCAGGTTATTTTGCACTAGTCCGAGTCTAAGAAGATTGAGGCGATTAAATGTATATAATCAGTTTGAAAAACAGAAGGGTCTTTCTAATATCGGTAAAAACTTGGGGGGTTAAATAAGTGTGCTTTTTTAAAAAAATATTTTTAAATAGAGATTTATCCGGTAAAACTCACCATTGCATTTTTATTACAAAAACTCTTTAGAGTTCTGACAACTCCAAGCTAACCTTACTTTATCAAGTTTGTTTGGTAACAAATCTTAGAGTTGGACCTAAATTCTTTTAAAGATTAAATGCCTAAAATACCCTCACTTTTAAATCAAATACTTATTTGATCTTCTCTTCTCTCAACATGATTATCTCTCTCAAAATTATCATTAGGTCCACATGGCTACATTGGCAACCGAACACAAGAAGCTTATACATTTCATGATAAAACTCAGATTTTTTTTTTTAAATAAAAATAAAGTTTGATTCATAGTTTTGGGTTATAATATATAGATGTTGTGTGTGTGTGTGTGTGAGAGAGAGAGAGAGAGGGAAAGGATATAATAGGTATTTGATATAAAAAAGAACTAAGGGTATTACATATATTTAATCATTTAAAATAATATGGGTTCCATTCAAAGTTCTTTTGGAGTTGTCAGAAATCTTAGGGATTTAAAAAAAAAAAAAAAAAAATACAACCATGAGATATACAGTAAATATCTCTTTTTTTAAATGAATACGACTAACTTAATAAAATTTCAAATCTTACTAAGGGTCTTTAAGCTACCTTATTGCATGCAAAGACATTATTTGATGTCACAATGATTAGAAGAAATTTTTTTATAAATTTTGAAAAAAATATTTTTCACCATTGAAATTTAATTTAAAGTTTGAAAGTTCGATAACCGTCCATTTTCAAAACATTGGATCAAGCCCAAAACAAAAGATTGATTTTTTATTTTATTTTTTTTATGTGAGGGTTTTCCATGAAATATAAAGGGATGTGGTGTTAGATTTGTCAATTTGGTAATCCATTTAAGCTCAATGACTCTTAGTCAGATTTGCAATCTTACTAAATTACTAAGTAAAGTGCTTTTCTGGTCTAAATTTCATTGGGCTGCACGTCCTTAGTTTATAAAACATGGGTACTTTTAAATATTGATAAAAAAAAGTAAGAGGCTAAGCACCAATTTTTTATTTTTTATTTCAAAAAGTTCAATGGGGATTATAGCCCCCACTCATCCCGATGTAGCTCTGCCCCTACTTACAAATAAAAATAATGAAGTCTTGTCTCAAAGATTTAAGGTTGACTAATTAAATCATGTTCTTTTATTCCACTCTATCAAAGTTAGGTCTTATATTTCTGAGAGCAAATTCATATATGCACCGGAACAAAAATATACTAGATTTACTTAAGTAAATAATTACCTAAATGAAGTCATTAATCAAGAATATCATGTAAACCAAAGGATTTCTACTAAATGAGTAAAAAACCGACCTACTATGCTTATATAAAGCTAATGATATGCCACATATAACATGGGTTCTTCTATTACAAAATAAAAGAGGTCTTGTACTATATCTTTTATATTCTAACCAATGTCCATGATCAATATTTGCAGCCACCATAACCTGAAAATAAGAAAAGAAAAGAAATAAGCTACATGTGCATAACCAAGAAAATTAGTTCGAAAACAATGGAGATTAATTAGGAAACTAAACATCTTCAAATTATCAAATTAAATTTTTAACAGATCTCAATATTTGGTTCCAATCTGATTTGATGATAATTCCATATTGAGATCTAATCTAATTGAACCCAATTTGATGTATAAATATAATCTATTTAAATACATCGTACATCTAAATCCAATATATAATTTATTTAAATATTTTTCATATATTATTATAAGATTGGGACATGATTAATCCAAAACTGATATGCTAGTTTATCAAATTGGACTTGTATCCCGTAGACAATGGTCTTGTCCAAGGACTAGTCTTGGGGCACGTGCAACGCCCGCACATCACACGCCCCAGGTAAGTGAGGGTGCACCCTCATGGGTGACCCCTGAGGAATTAATACTTATACTGGGTATCGACCTCACGACCTACAGGTATTAACAGCTTATCGGTCCGAAATTACCATTGAGCCAACCTTTCGGGGTTAGAATTAATGCATATTGGTATTAGTTTAGAGTAAAAGCATACTTGGATCAATGGTAGTGACTGCCCCAGTATGTCGAAAATCACAAGCATAAGCATCCTTCCCCATAGCGTGGTAGTAAGCGTTCATGGCATAAGCTGCATGGGCTCGAACCGTGTTTGGGAGGAAGCATGGGCCTCCATCTTGGATCGGTTGACAATTGACACCCAACCCACAAACGTAGTCGATGTTCCTCTGTAGAGCGTATGGGTCTGCGCCTGATTTCGGAAGGCACCATTGGTTTCCCTTGGGTGCGATTGGACTTATTGGCATTACAACTGGGCTTGGGTTTGGGTGTTGGCTTGGGCTTGGACTAAAGATGGGGCTTGGGCTATGACTAGGACTAAGGATGGGGCTTGGACTTGGGCTCATAGATGGACTTGTGTTTGGGCTTGGTATCGAAGGCACCGATGCACTTCCCTGCAAGACCCAAATTTAGAGATTAATCAAAGAAGTAGATATATGTATATATAAGAACAATATCAGAAACTTTGAAACAAAATTAGTGGAATTAATTATAACTTGATGATCGAAACTCTTTTTGATTAAAAGATATAAACAAACAAATCAACTCCTTATGTCATTAAACACTATTATTGAGAAAGAACCTATAGATTGAAATTCGAGGGGAGTTGCTAATCCCATATGTACAGCTAGAGCTTTTATAGATCATATTTTCTATCTATAAGAAGTAACTCGGTAGATCATTTCATTTCAAGGGCTGAAAATGGACCGGGTCAGATTTGGGCCTTAAACAGGCTAACCCAATTCTGAATGGGCCTGATCCTGGCCCATTGACAGCACTACTTATTTCAGATGGGGCAATGGAAATAGTGGTAAGTCTTGATGTGCATCTGTACATTGGGCTCAGATTTAATCTTATAGACTCATGGATAGGATTTGACTTAACTTAAAGGCAACCCAAAACCTATTCTGGATGGGCCTGATCCTGACCCAGGCCCATTGATAGCCCAACTAATTTCAGATGGGGCAATGGAAATACTGGTACGTCTTGACTTGCATGTGTACCTTGGGCTCAGATTTAATTTTGTAGGGCCATTAGATAGGATTGGACTTAATTAGATAAATTTGTAGGCCCATAGTTTAACTTTAGGAATTAGCTTTGAGAAATTATATTGGTACATCAGCTTTTTCTTATAATACACCAATTATGAAATTATGTATCACACACTAAATAAGGAGAGACATTGCAAGAAGAAGTTCTAAAACAAAAAGAAAAACAACAGAAGTAGAGGAAGAAGCAACAAGTAGTTGTCACGACAATCAAACAAGAGGCAATCTTCGATTACTTTCTCAATCATTCCTTCACTCTTATAACCAATCCCTTTAGAGCTTGAAGAGCTTTTCTCACCTAAGTAGACACCTGTGTCGAATTGTTTCTATGAAGAGACAGAAACAGAAAGCAAGTTTAGTCATTAAAAAATATATCGATTATATAAAGTTGGTGTGGCAATATAACTTCTTTAAGCTAATGTCTGGTCTTAGTTAGGCCCAACCCATTTTATTGATTAATGGGCTCAGTTATTTAAGCTCGTTATGGCTTAACTAGGCTCGAGGTTTTACATCTCGTTTCGATGCAATATTTCTGTCAGGAGAAAAATCAAAAGACTTAAATATTCAAAGTCATGTTAAAATATTCCAGACAGATTGAATATTTTGACGTTCACATTTCTTTCTGATTTCGATTGAAACCGAAATGTTACGTCGAGACATTTTGAAATGGCACAAAACATTGAACTATGACCAAGCTAATGATTAATACATACCGTGGGCCGAAGGATCCCGATATCATAAACAGCCGTCATATCGGGTCGAAATAGCCCAAAATTCCTCTCGCATAATGGGCCGGGCTTTAGATTTTCATTGAAGAGAGCAAAGACATATGTCTCAAAGGTCCTATTAGGCATGAGAGGTGTACCAGCGCCGGATGTAACATGGCGCACAAGGTTTCCATTATATTGTGCCGCACTCTCGGCATCAACACCAACCTGACCCGAATCACCCATCGATGGCCACCCCGTCTCTGCTATAACAATCTCCACATCGGAGAAGCCAAGAATCTTCATGGCTGAGAAAACTGCGTCCAATTGTGCGTCGAGCATGTTTGTGTACACGAGTTGTGTGTTCGTGTCCACCACCCCGGATTTCACTCGAAATAGAGCATAATCAAGGGTGTCTGATGAGGACCCAAAGAAGGGATATGGGTTTACCATGAAAGGGGCATTGGTTGCTTTTAAGAAGCTAAGTAATGGCTTCAATACAACAGTGTCATACCCTTTTCGAAACTGCCCAGTTGATGGAGGGCTAGATGAGGCTAGGATGCCTAGAGAATGTGGGGTAGATACCTTAATCCGACGGTCAAGAGACATACCGACAAGGGCTGTATGGAGGTTTTGCATTGCTGGGACTAAGCTTGCTATAAGCAATTTATTAGCCGTTGATAAAACCTCGTTACCAACTAATATTCGAACGATGTTTGTGGCAGGAAAGTAAGGGAGGACATTGGTTTTGACCCATTGTTGAGCAGATAAGAGTTTGGTAAGATTAGGTATTTGGTCATTTGGCACAGTAATGGTGAGTTGGATGCCTGTATGAGCAAATGCTTGTAATATTGTGGGGTTGGAATCGAAGAGCCTCACACGGTTAATTATGGTGGTTTGGAGGAGGAAATTTGCGACTTCCAATGGTGGAGGGAGATTGTTTGCAACCGTACCATAGTTGACACCAATGGTTCCTTGCACTCCTGAAGTAGACATGAAGCCAATTAATTATTTTAGGTTTGTGATCGAGTATGGGAATCTCTAGATCAAATCACGAAAATAATAAAAGATTAAATAAAGTGCACAAAGAACAATAATATTTATAACTTCTACTATATAGAGCGATTGATTTACTATTTTGAAATAGAGATTAAATATGAATTTCTCCTCATATTTGATTTCACTTGTACAATATCTCATGGGGACATTAGTATTCTTCGCAATTTTTCAAAATCATTTATTGCAATAGTCTTTTTTAAAAGTATTTATTGTACAATGATTCAAATACCCCTTACTTTTTGTATCGAAAGATAAAATAATAAATACATTTTAAAGACGTTTTTGAAAAACCAAAGTTTTGAAGGATATTGAACGTAATATATTAAGAATTTACACTAATTCAAATAGACTACATTCTCAAATAAATCTAATAATGCAAATTATGAAAGATAGACCCCAGATCAAACCATGAAAAAGAAAAAGAAAAGAGCATAAGAGTATAGCAAGATTTACATGGTCTCCCAATAATTCTTTTAGGTCTTCAAAACCTTGAAATCCTAGTTTTCCTTTTTGATTTCACTCTCTTGAAACCTTAAAATGAGTCACAATACATAAACTAAAACTACCAAAATTATCGATGGTTTTGACTTGAAATTATGTGACATGTGAACACCCCCTCCCCCACCAAAAAAAAAAACAAAAGGATTAAAAGGGTACGATACATCCCGGACGATCAATCATGAATTAAATTCAAAACATCTACGACAACAAAAACTAACCACATACCCCAAACATTCTATTTCTCTACATATGTAATCTTACAAGGAAGAATTACATAATACAAACCTTTGGAGGGAAGGGTAATTGAGAATAGAAGAAACAAGACACCCACTACAGTGGTAGAGGGGACACCATTGTGTTTCTCCATGACTTGAGTGTGGAGGTGATTGTGTGTGTGGATTGGTGCCCATTCTTGAAGAGGAGAACTTCTTCATGTAGAGATGCTTTGCTTTGGGTTGGGGAGTTGTTGATGCTCTATGGTTTTAAGTGTAATGAGAGAAATCTTTAGTGTCTTAGCCTGCTTTTTGATGGACCTTTGATTTTTTAGCTTTTTCTTTGAATCTTTTGTTTCTTGCTATAATAAAAAAGTTAGTTTATAAATACATGTTTATAGATTAGTTTAGAGGAATTTTAGCTTTTGAGACAACTAAATTTGTTAGAAAACAGTTATTGGGATTTGGGAACATAATTTTAAAATTCGACTGGAATGTCCAACAAGTCGAGTAAACCTGGATGAGTCAAATAAAAGTATTTTAAAATTTTAAATATTTAAGAACAATTTGATATTTTAAAATAAAATAAACAAAAATTTGTTATTTTTCCCACAAAATGTTATATATAACATAACCAAATAACTCAAACGAGATGTTGAGTTTACTTGGTGGGTTTAATATAATATTCGAGATGGCATTTGCTTTCAAAAGCTAAAAATCTGATACGGATGGCTTCCTGATATTGTTGGTTTACTTAAGCAAGGAATAATCTTTACTTACCAAACTAGAAAACCAAATAGCAGAGTTGTACTCAGTACACCTTACAAGTCTACTAGGGCTCTCAATGAGCTTGGTTTCAGCCCAGCCCAGTTCATCTTCAACAAGATTCGGTTAGTTTTACTACTTATTAGGCCTATTTAGTTATCAAGGTCAGGCTTGGACGATGACTATCGGACGGTCCAACCCGGGCTAATAACTTATGTTACACTTTGAGTTATAATATATAAGAACTAACATTTATATCTTATACAAAAAAAATTATGGGCCAAAAATTCAACTTTATCCCCCAAAATCATATTAAATATTCTAGCTCCTTCAACCTTCAAAATGGACGGCAATTGAAATTTAAAAACTTAGAATTAAAATTTAACAGTGAAAAATAATAATTTTTTTTTTTTTTTCAAATTCTTAGAATTTCATTATCTACAAGCATGTGGCATCAGACCTGTGTTACCAAGTCTCATCCATCGTAAAAAAGACCTTGAGATATGCAAACAAAACCCTTGAGATTCGTAATACATCTCGAGGTCTTTTTGACGGTGGATGAGCCTTTTTCCTCACTATCACAGTAAGAAAAGGGTTTTTCTCTTTTTTATTTTATTTTATTTTATTGATCTTGTGTTACCAAGGTACTGATGTACATATCTCTAAAAAAATATATATAACACAGATGATGGACTTTTGGTTAAAACAATGAAGAGTTTCCAGAGACCAGAGATTGAAAGTTAAAAAGAGCTTAAAGATGACAAGATTTTTGGAGGAAAAATCAAGATTATTTTGGTAAGGGCATCTAAGTCATTTACGTTGGTAGAAGAACTAGATCAACGGCAATCAACGGTTTGAACTTTGAAAACATGCTGTATCTCAAATATTTGGAGAACTATCATGATTGCGTCTAAAACCAAAAAATTTGCAAAAAACCTGCGCATCCAGGGAATCGAACCCTGGTCAGTACCGTGGGAGGGTACTATGATACCACTACACCAGATGCGCTTGTTTAGAAATGCATTATAAATTATTAATATAAATCTATTCATGGTGAATAGCACATTTACTATCATTGACCATCCATTTAACAGGACCCATAGAAGTGACTCAAGAAATGAATGGTGTAGATTCATTCGATGAAAGAGCCTCATAATGCATGTGTCGTAGCATGCTCTTTTCATATGGGAAAAATTAAAAAAAAAAGGATTCATTTTTGGAACCTAATAATTAGTGGACTAAGATGTTTAAAATAAGCGATTTAAGTGACAATTGCAGGTCAAACACAATTGATTTTTTCAAGAATAACTAGATTTAAATTAGATTTCCAACTGTTTTTATCTAACACCTAAAACCCTAATAAAGAAAGAAAGTGATCACACAGAAGGTAAATGTAGATGAAACCTAAGGAGATCCTATCGTCAACATGAAGACGAGCAGGGGGTAGATGATTTTGTTCGTTGATTAATGTTAGATCGTCGCAGAAGAGGAGAATGAAATTTGGCCTAGTGGCAAGTCGAGCCTTGATCAACTCCTCGAGAAGGGTAGGTCAAGCATTCGAAACCCCACAAAGCAATGAATTTCTTGAAGCCACCCTCAACTCAACCAGTTGCTCGTAGGACTTTTCGAGGGGCCGCTACATGTGACCGTGGGATTAGTCTCACCCTAAGGGTGGGGATACCCATGATAAGAAAAAATAAAATAAAATAAAATTTACATACAATGTAATAAAATGCAATTGCATTTGTAATTTGTGAACATATTTTCATATATGCCGTTTGGCATTTGTGAAAATATGACCTATAGACAAATGTACCAACTTAGCTAACTTTGTTAAGGCTTGAGGACCATTGATCCCACAACAAGGTTCAAGTCCCCTCGAACCCACGTCCACTTTTGTCAATTATTAATCTCTTGCTTGCCTAGCAAAAGTATGTGCTTACCGATTCATTGGATACTAAAATAATATTTTCTCTCTCTTCTTTTTAGGTTTTACCACTTCAATAAACACGACATTCCCACCCCTCTCATTCCTACAACTTTTTAAGCATTTTTTTGGGGGAAAATTACTTAAAGAATGGTCGTTCGTACTATCGAGTTCATTAATTTTATTATCACACTCAATGCTTTTTTATTTAATGCCAGATTAAAAAAATTTACCGTCGAACTCACCATTATTTACTGTCAAGTTCACCATCACCACTTATTATTTAATAAGTGGTGAACTCGACACTGTTAAAATCACCCATTTCAATTTTTGAATTTTTCTTACTAAATAATGGAAAGATTGACTAAAAACTTGAGATAACGACTTGTTTAGATGATTTTAATCCAAAAGAATCATTCTTGATCAATTTTCATCCAAAATCTAAGAAAAAATAAAAATGAAAAAATCTTAATTTTTTACTTACATCTTCAAAATATTTGAAAACAACCCTTTAAAAAGGTTGCTTCTTCTTTCTTAAATCTTTTAGGACATAATAGAGTCTTCGAAACTCGATTGAGATGTCAAAAATCAAATTTTTGGATGAAAACAATGAGTTTGAACAGTTAGGGCATTCAATCGTATAGAATGTAGGAGATGAGGTCTAAGGACCATTTAGAAAGAAAAAGTTTACTAAATATCTTGTTAAGCAACAACTGAAAACTTAGAGATCATTTAGAAAGATGCCCTTCCACAAAGATCCTTTAAGTAATTTTCCTTTCTTTTGTTGCTTTGACAGGCCACACGTCCATCCCACTCGGCAGGTGTACAACATTAACTAACCATCAATCTTATACTAATTCTATTTATACTTCTTATCTTCTACTAGAGTTGTAATAAGAGCATGTTTTCCCTTTTTTCCTACTAATTTTTTTGGTTATGCCATCAGATATGCAACGTGCAAATTGCACATTGCATATCATATGCCTGGTCGGACACCATGACATGTTATTTGAAACCATTGATTGCATTTGTTGATTTAAATTAACTAATCCTCCATCATGGTCAAACTAATCAAATTGTAATATGTTAATATCGTCAATTTTTTCAATTGAAAGCAAGTTCGACATATTAAAAACATTGATAATGTTTGTTGTAAACTCAGGAATCCTCTTTTTTATATAACTTAACTGAAGTCTTTTCAGAACACCTACTCAAACAAAAGCATTGATAATGTTTGTTGTAAACTCAGGAATCCTCTTTTCTATATAACTTAACTGAAGTCTTTTCAGAACACCTACTCAAACAAAAGCAGGCGTATATGGAACAATAAAAAAACGAAGTGATTTTTTCCACCAAGACTGTTTTTTATGCATATGGAAATCACTCAATATTTTCTTCATACTAGTAACAAGTCTACAAAATATGGATTCATCACATATATCAGAACAGTTCAGAATACAAAAATTCATTGAACTCATAATTCATTAGATACTTTTTATGAATGTCAACTAAGTATCGTAAGTAAACTGATCCTAGTTGTTCAATCATTTGATAACCAGAGTCATTCTTTGATAAATGATCACTATGAGTCAGACTCAATAGAATTTGATCAATCCTTTTTTCTGTCGTTAAGGTGGAGAACTGAACCAAGAATTCCCTTTCTTCATCATCAATCGAATCACTGTTCGCGACCCAGGATTCTATTTTATCATCAATCCAATCACCGTTCACGTTTTTTCTTTTTCTTATCACTTAAGTAAAATTTGAGGAATCAAAATACACGTACAATACAAAAATAATGCGAACAGAATCGTCAATCACAATTGCCTCATGGATTACTCTACAAATTTTTAGTACTAATTAACGAAATGAATGTAAAGTGTAAAGTGTAAACCCACTGATTTTAGTCGCTGAGAAAGCAGCACAAAACCATTGATCATGCGAAGTGAATAGTGGTTACCTACATCCCAACTCAGCCCTTCCATCTACAGTAATGCTGGTATTCGTACATAGTTTCTGAAGATCGATGTAGCCAATTATGGTGTCCTCAAATACTACATCTTTCAGCTCAGCCTCGTCAAATGTTGAGCCGGATAACACTGTGTTCCTAAACACAGCTCCTTGTAGATTGGCTTTCCCAAAATTAACTCGATCCAGAACTGCATTCGAGAAGTCTACACCTGCAAACAAGAGCATTTTAGTGATTTGGGTGGTCTCAAAACATTTCATAGGTATGTTATTTCCTTCTTGAAGATATTTGGACATCATTTGTGTAATTCAATGTGTTTGTACATTTTGGTCTGGATGTAACAACTGGAAGACTTTTCAACAACATGGGTTAGTGATTAGTGAAGTTGGGTTAAGGGGTTTTGAACTTAGGACATGAGAACAGCTCTAAACATGTCTTACCAACTTAGCTAAGTTGGCACTTCTGGACAAGAATTTATTTGATTGGTAAAAATAATTAATTAGTATGCATGCTCCAATCTAATTTGGACTGTAAACTGAAACTGCATCTGCAAAAAAAGAAATCGCTAGTTTAACTCACTCAAATGATTAAGAGATGACAACCATGTTCACAAGAACATTAACAAGTAAAAAAAAGAGTCATGATATTACCACACCATACAAAAATATGAATGAACCTCATAAGTGATTCTGTAACATTCCATTCACTTATGTTGTGATTTAATAACAAAATCACTTATGGATTTATTCATATATTTATGGTGTGGTACTGGTAATATTACCCCCCTGCTGCCCTCAACACACACCCACACACCAAAAAAAATTAAAAAATTAGTTCCTATCTTCTTAATGCCACACATAAGTCCAAGTTCAAGCACAAACAAGTAATCCAATTTAACATAAAGTGTAGAATGACCAAAGTTTCAAAAGCATTTGCTTCTCAAATCTCAAGTACAGTATTAATGATAAGCTGTGAAATCAGTTAATGAATGGAGATCAGAAAGCATTTGGTTCTCAAGTGCAGTATCAATAGTACGAACTGTAATACAGAATTAAGCAGTTCAGGAAAAGAAGTAACAGGGACAAGAAAAAATAGAAAAATCACAGTTGGAATTCGCTGGACCTATTGAGGGGGTTTCTTGCTAATTTTTCCAGTAGACATTTCGGGCATGTAAGGGCCAAGGGGATCATTTTAATCTGAATTTCTCGTTCTAGTGGTGACATTTTATTTTTGATTTTTTAAAGTTTGGGTTGGATACCTCGTCCTCTCTGAGACGCTAGGAGTGCAAAGAAAACAATGGTGAATGTGATTTCAATTCCATTTTGAAGAAAACACCACAGAAGGCAATGGTGTGAAGGACTGCCTCATGTCGATTTTCTGGTTCTGAGGGTAAATCTCTACTTCCCCTAATAGAAAATTTCCCTGATACACCACTGATTCAAACATATTTTAAGAAATTTCTACTCCAAATTAATAAAATGAATGAAACAATTGAGAATCAGATATCGAGTTTTCCTTCGATAATGGTTCTTCTTGTTTCCAGTAAAAACCTGAAGTTTTTGGATTCAAAATTATAGGAAAAAAAATACAGATTATCTCCCATCCAAGGGAATATCATCATGGAACGTTTAGATTAAAGTTGAATTCATCAGTAGTTCGCATTTTTTTTTTTTTTTTTGTAATTAAACTAAACACCAGTCTCATGCATTTTTATAAAGAAATTTATTTAATTTTTGTATGTCTGAGTCAACAATGAAGACCAAATTGTCAATCGATTGATAGGTGGTCAACTGGTTGATTGATCCTTGTGAAAGAGGCCTAGAAAGTCCATGCATTCAAAGTTGAACAATTACGTGTAGAAAAACAAATTTTAAGTAGAACAAGATTTCTGATGAATTCTTTTAATTGTGTTTAGTGTGAAACTTCAGATCGTTAATGGATAATACTAGTGATTTGAATGCTAGTGAATGATTTAAAGATAGAACTGATAAGGATGAAATGTAAGATTACCCTTAAAGCTTGCTCCAACAGCATAAGCCTTGGACATCACCACTTCTGTCATATCTGCACCATCAAACTTAGCACCTGACATAAGGGCCGCAGCAAGAGACTTCCCCTTCAGGTTTGATTTCTCATTTGTATAATCACAGAACCTGAGATCAATTGGCTTGTCATAGACACCATTTGCTTGACCAATTGTATTCCCTACAAATGCACGTTCACACCGATCTGGATCTGTTGACAGCGGGGGCAGCCTCTGCAAGCCAATTGAGAGAACTAAACCAACTTTACACCAAAATAAACTAGCTAGATTGGGAGGTGCAGTTAACAAAATAGAAGAACTTCGACTACTGTAAATAAAGGGAGATAATTTTTCATCAAAGAAGCCCAAATGTCCAATTGAACAAAACATGACATTTAACAAGGAGTTGGGCATATTCAGAAGCCATAGAAGTAGGAGCTGTTATAGAATTCATAGAATTTGAAAAGAGAACATTATTTTGGCACCCCAATTTCTTAAATTTTTTATCACACCCCACTTAAAGATTAAAAACACACTATTCAGACATTACAAAGGTTTGTGTCTCAATGTTACAGAACATTAGCACTCATTCAAATAATTTAGTACTTGTTTACAATTAGGATTAGGCTCATATAAAATCCAAAACCTAACAAAAAGAAATCTAACCAAAAAACGAGAGAGCTTAGCAGCTCTCTTTGAAAATAATGGGAAATTTTAAAGCCGTAACCACCCTACACCATTACACAAGAGGAATCAAGGGAGTATGGGTATACATAATTTAATGCTAAGAAAAAGAACAAAGTGTTGTACTCCATTAGAGCCTAAGACCATGAAATTTTGGCATGGATGTGTAGCAAACTGAACTTTTGATATGCTGAGAAACATTTCAGGAATAGTTGGATCATAACACTTCATAACATAGTTAGCAATTCGGTGTACGGCAAAAAATTGTTACGGAAGTAATTTGAGTATGATTCGGAATATACATTTAGTAGTTCGGTCAAAAATTCGAAGAACGGCAAAAATGCAATACAAGAACGGTTTGGGTATAATTCGACTTCAATACTCAAGAAAACTTTCAAAAATTCATGTGTATACATATTAAAATTTTCATAGTACTCATATCCAAATATTTTAAAATCTCACTTATCATTTTAAGATTTATTATGAGTGTTACTATTGCCACACCAACTTTTACTAACGCCACACCAACTGTATGCAATTCTTTAGTTATTTATATAGGAATTGGTGTGGCATTAGTAAAAGTTGGTGTGGCAATAGCAGATCTATTTATTATTTTTATATCTTATTTTTAAAAATAACTATCAGTACCCTTCATCTTCGAACCCATCCCTGGTAAATTAAGAACATATGATACTTTAAAGCACGTATATCAAACACTTCCTCATTACCAATCAATAACACTTGGATACCTTTACACATATTCCATTTAAATATTTATTCTAAAGTAGCATATATAGAAAAAAAATTAAAACTAAGAACATACTTTTTTTTTCTCATGATTAATCATACTATTAACACAAATCTTCATAATGCAAAGCACATAATATCTGACTTAATTGAGTTACCAAGACTCATGTTCAAAAAATCCAAGAGGAGAGCGAAATGTAAAAGGAGTGAAAAAACTAATTGTTGATTGATAATCATGAGATTCAATAACAAAAAATGATTAGTGATTGTCTACTGATGAAACTTTAAGCGTAAAGAATATTATCATGCAATATTGAGATAGAAATTTTTTATTATAAAAAATATGGATTAATTTGTGTTTTTAACTCTCTTTGCAGAAAGTATTTTTTATTTGTTTAATTCAGGAATAGAATAAATCGTGAATCAGTAGAAAAGGTTCAAAAAGTCGTGAATTTTTAATAGAAGTTGAATTGGACAAAAGTTTTAATCGTTTTGTGTATCATTTGGAAAATTCGGGTATAATTTATGAATTATTCGAAGAATTACGAACTATGCTTCAGGAAATTAGGCAGATAATTTGTTTAAGCAGTATTTCTTACAATTACCCAATTAATGTGTCCAACTGGAAAGATAATTTCATCTAGACTAGGTGTATCCAATAAACCAGTATTAACTATGGTGCAAGGCCAGAATGGGATCAAGTGTTTTCACATCTCACCGTAGTGCCTGGTTTGTGTTGATTGGAGATTGATGAACAAGAAGGAATAACTCGACACTTTTTGACTCGCAAAAACTCCACCCGACAACTCTAAAGAAACACATTGGCTACTCTCTTGATTAGGGCTCATTCTTTCTACTGAATTCTCAAGCTAAAGTTGTTAGGACTCATTTTCTCTATTTTTTAAATGAGATTAAAGTAGTGGATCTTTTAGCTCCTTATCACTGTGGAGGAAAAATCGGACTATTCGGGAGAGCCTAACTATAGTACACTTGACGGAACAGAAATAGATATCAGTAGAGCGCTCAATAGCGAGACGGCTCTTTGGCCGAGCCTACTCTTGCTTCTTTTAGTACGTTCTCAAAATAAAAGCATTAAGCTTTTAAGTGAAAAAGAAGTTATAAACTAGTTGGTTTTTATGTTTGAATGTTGAACGGAGTCATGAATAAGATAGGTACCTGATTAGCAGCGATAACAGGTGAGGCAGAAGTCACAGCCCAAACAGCGAGCAAGCTGCAAGCAACATTCTTAAGTTCCTTGAATGACGATAAACTCTGGTGGCATCCAGGCTTGTCATCAATAACTGCACCCAAGGCCAACAAACAAAAGAGCTTGTAAGCCTAAACTTCTAGAGTGCAATAATTTACAAGCCTAATCCTCCATGTTTTTCAGGATGGGGGCATAGAGGTGAGGTACTTCAATGGTCTAAAGCATGAGTAGTAACTTTCAAGTCCTCGTGAAACATGCATTTTAAAACAAATACCATAATTAAAAGCATAAAACTAATACGAAAACTTTTAATCTGGAAAATTATGAAAAGGAAACAATTATGCCTGTTAAATGGGGGTAAGGGATGTTTTGTTGGTGTTACATAATTTAGAATAGCTTATTATTGACTAAGGGTCTGTATGATCACATGGAAAATGGTTTTCCCATGAAAATGCAATTCACAGGTGCATGATTACACACTTTCACGGGATATTTGTTTTCGCTAAGGAAACAGTTTAGCCATTGTGGTTGACTCGATTCCCAAGGAAAATGATTTTCTTGTCAGTATGAGAAAATCATAATGTTAATCCAGTTGCGATTACTCCCATCTTCAAAATAAAATTAACTCTCTTTTTGACATTTTTCTGCAATCAAATACTGTCAAACATTTTCTGAAAAAATCTATTTTCTTAGGATTGTTTTCCTGGAAACAATTTTTCTCAAGAAAATGTTTTCTATGCCAACATAGAGACCCTAATAGTTGGGAGGGGATAGCAAACATAAAACATAATTTAATTTTTTTTAGCAACTACAGCATGCCACCACCAGCATATGGAGGGAAATTGCAAAACTTTGACACCGGGCATTTAAATAAGTGTAAAAGGTATTTGGCATTTGCCTTATTCAAAGTCTCAATGAATGAGTGAGATGAGATTCTTACCAGAAGAGGAGCAGATGAGACGAATCTGTGAGTGGGGTTTCAGTGTTGGAGATCTGTAGTGGCGTTTCGATGAAGGGTAGTGGAGAGAGAAACTGGTTGAGGAAAGAGAAGTGGAAATGGTCGCCATTTCAGCTTTAGAAACCAACTGTCTTATTTTTTTCCTTCCGTGTCTTTCTTATCTCTCTATCCATTCGTACATTTCTCTCCCACGTGGCACCTCAGTTGGACGTTGTCCAACTCTGCACCTTGTGCTTATATGAATCTCTGCACTGTCGGTCCAGAAACCGATCCTAGTAGGTTGGTATTGAAAAGAGAGATTTACGCCAGACCCATCTATTCCTTTTTTATTAAAAAAAAACTCCCCCACTTCATCTAGTTTTTAACTCAACAAATCTAGAGAGATTCAAGTCATTTAAAATGAGTAAATATTTATAATACCTTCAATTCTTTGAATCGAGTGTATTAAAGATATTTAATAATTTTAAATAATGTGGGTATCATTCTAATGTTTGTTTTAAAAAAAATACTTTTCTTTTTTAAATAATATCAATTTGTAGCATTCAAAAAATATGATTGATGCCACAAGGTTGTAGAAGACAAAATTCTAAGATATGTTTTTTAAAGATTAATTTTAATAGTTGAATTTTCAGTAATCGTCCATTTTCAACACCTTTGATCAGGTTCAAAAATGATTTTTTTTTTTAAACAGTAATTTATCGTTTTCGAAATTAATTTTTTTATCAAATCGGTAAAAACAATAAAATAATTTTTTTAACTTTTCAAAAATACCATTTTTTTTTTATTTTGACTGAAATTATGAATTAGTCCTTGTCTCATCTTTCATAATTCTGTCTTCGATTTCATTTGTATTGTGTTTTCCATCGAATAAATTATCGTTTTCAAAATTAATTGTTACAGTTTACCATTTTAAGAATTAATTATGAAAAGTGTATTGTTTTAGTAAATTTCTCTTCTTTTTATTTAATTTGAAATTTTTTAGCAGCATTGTAAATCTATTACTCTTGTTCACTACTTTACTTGTAGAATTATCCTACTAATTTTACATGTGGATGATATGGTTATTGCAGGATACACCCTAGTGTTTATGGATTGATTCGTCCATGAGTTGGGCCGTGAGTTCTCCATTAAGAACCTTAGTGATCTTCACTACTTCTATGGTGTGGAACTTTGTTGATCTACTCAAGACCTCTTCCTATGTCAATATGCTGGAGATCTCCTTGATCGTGCCCAAATGAAAGATTGCAAAGCTCTCTCCACACCCACGGGGGATAAATGGACCCAACCACCCTTCAATCAAAATCATTTTACTGATTTGACTCACTATCCAAGTCTTGTTTGTGCATTACAATATCTAACCTTAACTAGACCAGAACTATCATATAGCGTCAATTTTGTATTCCAATTCTTGCAAGCACCAACTATGAGACACTATAAAGCTGTTAAATGTAGATTACGATACGCTAATGGAACCGTCGAATCATGGGATATATTTACTCGCTCACAACGCTCATGACCTCTGTACATTTTTTTTATGTTGATTAAGCAGGATTTCACACCCAATAGTCCCCCACTGGGTTCTATATTTTTTTGGGGGTAATTGTCTTTCATAGAGTTCCAAAAAGCAAACCACCATGGTACAATCTAGAGCAAAAGAAAAATATTGTTCCATGGCTTCTATAACTACTCAGTCAAACATAGCTCTCCTATCTTATACGGTACATATGTGTTTATCTCTTGAAGACATCAATTTTGCACTGTGATAATATTAGTGCACTTCATATGATAGGAAACTGGTTTCCTATGGGCAAACTAAGCACATTGAGTTCAATTATCATTATGTCTGAGTGAAAATAGCACTCGGGACCCTTATCACACAGTTCGTCCCTCCAAGGAACCAAGTCGTTAATATATTAACCAAGTCTTTTTTTTTTTATATAACGAAGGGAGTATCCCATCAACACTCTCATGTAAGCGTGACAGACTAATCTCCCTTGGAGGCCCCACATGACCAATCTTATACGAGTTTTAAGGGGACAAACCCTAAGTGCCACACAAGGCGGCCATTGAGCCCAACCCCAGTTGGTTATACTCATTTATCGTGGGTCAGGTTGGCCTTGATCCCCCGACTTAGTTTGAAGGGAATTGATGAAGAGCCCACACAGAAGACCAAACAGAGACATAATGGGACTCTTAGCAAACTAACACGTCCCACAACCACTTTCAACTTCAAAATACCTTGATTAAAGGGTTGTTAAACAATATCTTATCTTGTATTGATCTTCTTGTAATGATGGGAAGATTTAAATCAAAAGTTATCTATAAGGAAACTTTTAACTGTTGTTACTCTATATATATATATTCATGAATCGAACTCTCAAAACTCACATTTTGAGATTGAATTCTCTCAATTATTTTTTACAAACTCCTTAAACCCAAACTCTTCTCCACCACTGAGAAACAATTCTTTCTTTTAATTTACCTATTTTCTTGTCTCTCATTACTAAACTAATTTGTATAAAAATTTATATTTTTTTACTCAATTTTACAGGCAAAAAATATTTTCCAATGAATATTCTTCTTTTGGATATTTGCATTATCATTTGTGTCGTTCTGACATACCTGCCTACTCATTATTTCACAACTAAAGATTCCAATCTCATCATTGTAAATAATCGTATAAGCTTGGTTATATATTTAATACGTATGTTGCATAAATATATTGCTAGTTGACCTTTTCATATTATTAGCTCAAAGGTAATTCCTTTTTTTTACAGACAGTGCAGGAAATGGTGATGCTGTCAACCAGTGTGTTGAGTATCACATACATATCAAACTCTTCACTAGGGCATCTTTTATAATAATTTTGAAAAAAAAATTTCCATTTGGTTCTTAAGAATTGGAACCTGATGGGTACTTGTGATTCTTGACGATTTCGATTGTGGTTCCACTTATTTTAGAATTAGATCGGAACCGAAAAAATATAATGATTATTATTCTAATTTTTTAAAGAATTGAATTAGAACCTAAACATTGACACCTCTAAATCAAGATCATTTTGGTCAAAAACCTATAAAATCACAATTCCACCCCTTAAAATCATTTTCGTTAGTTTTCAAAATTATAAACATATCCTTTTTTTTACTATGCAATCATTAAAATCATATTTTAATTAATATTTTAAATTTCAAATAAACCCTTCAAATATATATATGCATTTGGACATTTCACCTTCTAGATACTAAATAAAAATTATGATAAAATATATTTGTTTGATTGATGATCATGATAAATTATTTACTCATTATAATGAGAGAAGGTCGAGTAGAAGTGATTCCAAAGCAAAATTTAGATTTCAAAAATACCCCTACCTTAACATTTAAATTTAATATGATTAAAGTCATTTTGGTTAAAATAAAGAAAATGTCAGTCAACTCTTAAATCAAGTTGGTTAGATTTAAATAATAATAATAAATCATATTTTTTTTACTTTGTAATCTTCAAAATCACCCTTGAATTAACATTTTAAATTAAATTACAAATAATCCTTTGAGAAACACGTGACACCTTCTAGTTTAATTAATTAAATTTCCTTATATTTGAATTTGTGTCCTACATTAGTGTTGAATTTTAGTCTGGATTCTCTCTATTTTCTTTATAAACCCTAACTCTGTGGCCTTTCGACCTTCCTCCTTTCTCTTAGAGAATCAAAGCCATCGAAATTACTCCCAATTTTACCAAAATATCTCCCGAATTCAATCATCGAAGATGGAGAATGAGAGCATCATATCATGCGAAAAGCTCGATCGAATGGCGAATTGGTTCGGAACCAGCGTTGCATCAGCGTTCTTCGCATCTCTTGAGAGGTTCTCCTGCATCAACCTAAGCACAACTGATGTCGAAGACGAAGAAGAGGCAAGGGATCGCCCTTTAATGCTCACCAATCCAGTCGTTCAGGATGGGCCCGAGACCAACGATGTCAATAAGCTTCCCGTTTGATCGATTGGTAATCGGTGTTAGTTTTCTTCCAATTTCCCTATAAAATTTCGATGTGTCGTCTCTAACAAATTTTCCATTTCTATAAAGAAGATTGTGTTGGTTATTAATTTATGGTGTTTCGTGAATTTTCATTCTTGTGCTTTTGTAGATATTGGGTTGGGTTTATCTGATTGATTGGAAACTATTTACTTTTATGGGTATTGGAAGATATTTATGATTAATTTTTATATTTTGGGTTCTCCCTTTTATGGGATTTTGTTAATTGGGGAGCTTGATTCGATAACCAATTGTGCTTCAGACGTTGAACCATATGTTTGATTGAAGAATTTGGGTTGACTTTGCCTGATTGATTGAAAATTCTTTACTTAGGTGGGTATTGGAAGACATTTTTTATTGATTTTTGTTTTTTGGATTCTCTCTTCTGTGGGATTATGAGAATTGGAGAGCTTGATTCAATAACCAGTCATGGTTCAGACATTGAACCATGTGTTTTATAGTAGAATTTGGGTTGGTTTTACCTGATTGATTGGAAACTCTTCACTTATGTGGGTATTGGAAGGAATTTATGATAATTTTTTCTTTTTGGGGTTCTCCTTTTTGTGAGATTATGGGAATTAAGGAGTCTGATTCAATAACTAATTGCGATCTATACATAGAACATGTGTTAAATTGTGGATCGTTATCGATGATGAATTCTTAGTTGTTAGATAAATGGGATTATCTTTGTTATTTCTAGTGTTGTTTTGTATCGAATTGTTATTGATAATGAATTTCTAGAATTGTACACAGAGTGGGTTCTCCCTTTAGTGGGATTATGGGAATAGGGGAGCCCAATTCAATAACCAATCGTTGTTTAGATGTAGAGCCGTGTATTAAATTGTGGATCCTTGATGATAATGAGTTCTCAAATTTTACATACATGGGATTATCTTTGTTATTTCTGTTGTTGTTTTGTAATGGATTGTTATTTCGAATCGTACATAGAGTGGGTTATCTTTTGTGTATCAAATGTGGTTAGTACTTCGGGTTGACAGTTTAAGTCAATTTATTTTTCAATTTTTTCGATGGGGAACTTAACCAACCTTCCTTAATAAGGATTGTGGGACTCATCACCATGAGTTTGAATCAAGGACCTCTATTTGTGTGAAGAGGTTTGGCAAAAAATTTATGCAGGTTGCCAACCTGGTGCAACTCGTGTCCTTCATCTGGGTTTGCGAGTCATCGTGATATTTCTGATATGGATGAGTTGGAATATAAAAAAACTTCCCATTTATCATGAACTTCTTTTCATATTTTCCTTTTGTCTCTTTTGATGATTGGATTTGTGTAGGCTGATGGATTTTAATCCTTTTTTCTTTCCGTTGGGACAATCAGTAAAGGTCCATATTTTAGTTAGATTAATGAGAGCCAGCTTTAAGTTCTTTAATTGTCTAATATTGGTTGAAATGATTGAACTTCTCCAATTCCCCTCATTTCCATATTCAAAAGCATTAATAATGAATGTTTCTGAGCTCAAGTTGATTTATTCAGAGCAACAAGTTTTTGTGTTTTAGTTTCAAGCTCAATCGTTTCCTTAATGTATATAACTATATGCCTTTTTCCAGCGTTTGATTATCCATATTGAAATATAGTACCTGAAAATTTGTTCTTCTCTTTTTCGTGCCTTAGCAACTGCTTATTCTCATTTTCTGCATTCAACTGTGGAAGGCTTTCAAATGAATTGTAGGTTTTCTGAATCTTCTCAATCAAAATAAAGTGTTTAGGACATTCTTTTCTTTTTTACATAGAAATAGTTTGCCTTGTCAAGGTTAAAAGCTTTTAAAATATTCCTTTCTCTACTACTTGGTTTAGTATTTTTGCTTTTCTTTTTCTGGACCAATGAGGTACCTCACTCCCCTCCCCCAACAACACCACCACCAGAAAGGGATACAATAGGTGTGTTTCATCGTCATCAAAGCCTTATCTAAATTACTTGGGCTTTGGTTGCCATATCCTACATTAAAGTGCATTCCTTCAAATCTTTCTTAGGACCCTTGTCTTCTTCAGGTTTCCCATGACTTGTCAGGGAAGGAGTCTTCTAAGGTTGTGATTCCAATATCAAAAATTTTGGATCAATCTTGTCCGAAGTAGATGTTCTGGTGAATTACTCATCACATGTGAGGGTGGTTAATACAGTGCAGAGAGCAAATCTGTTTGTCAAAGTTACAGACACAAACAATCTCCATGATTCTACAGTGGGACATTCACCTTAGGTGGTAGGTTCCTTCCAGAAAGAGTACTTGTTGAATAACTTAGCTACAGACTTGGAACGCAAAAGATCTCCTCATCTTTTTCTAAAAAATGATTGAGAACTATAACAAATGATATGTGGAAGATCATGTACGTTACTCTTTTTTGGATAAGTTTCGACACATATCATTCAAATGATTGTGAAAAGTACAATTGTTAAGGAAGAATGGTATTTGATGAATATTTGTAGGATTTTGGGTGCAATTGAAGAAGCAAAACTTTGTGCCTTCATTGCACCAATGTTTTAGGATACTTTGTTTCTATATGATTCAAAGCCAAGTTTTGTTAAATATAAATAGGTGGTTGATGTTATCTTTTAGTGATCTTTACCTAGTCTTTTTGGCATGAGTGAGCCTCTCAATCTGTGAACCAACAATTTCTACATGTTGGAATGTTAAGGTAGATGGACCAGTTTCTCAGAGTGGGTTGGACTGTTGGCCATCAACCAAACTAAGTCCTGCGTTAAATGTCTTGTTTGGATTTTAATCCTTTTTCTTTACACTGGAAAAGGGTACATTTGAAATCAATCCATTGTAAATATTTGAAATTAGGTATGTAGACCCTGTTCAAGGT
This sequence comes from Akebia trifoliata, assembly GCF_017979445.1. NCBI lineage: Eukaryota > Viridiplantae > Streptophyta > Magnoliopsida > Ranunculales > Lardizabalaceae > Akebia > Akebia trifoliata. The sequence goes on along the minus strand of NC_141385.1, from coordinate 10,663,641 downwards.
TGAAGATTAGATTTTGTTCCACACTTCCATCAGATTTTCATTTGAAACATTTTAAGGTTGTAAATTGCCTGCAAATTCTCTTGATTTGCATTATAGTTTCCAAAATTCTGAGATTTTTCTTTGATCATTAAGTTTCTTGGAATCATCTAAAGTTTTAACCTCTAGTTACTATTTCCTTGTGTAGATTTTTTTTACATGTTTTGTGGAAACTTGTGTCTGCACAACATTGAATCCAATCTACTTATTTCACATGTGTTGAACCATGCTTCTGTCAGGGTTCTTACTTACACTATTAAACCTGTAAAAGAAAATTACCATCTACATGAAACACAAGAGACAACGATACAAAATTTCCAATAGAAGAATCTTGATTTCTGAATTGAAATTCTCTTCTCTTCTCTTTTCCATTAACAGCCATAGATATTAGCTATAAACGTAAGAACTAGAAAGAAATGCAACATTAGTTACATATTACTGCATACCCAAAATGGGTCTTCGTGCATGAAACATGTTCTGTTACCGACACATTCAATCTTCACGATCCTTCCAACAAACCAGCATGAACACACACCGTCGGATTATATACAACCTTGCCCTCTGCTCCTCCAAAACCCGTACTCTAAGAATCCGAACTCTGACTCGCTTTAACAAAGAAGAAGCTGAGAATTCCTCGGCCATCCTGGGCTCTCACCCTTCCTCCCCCCTTCTCCCAACTCTACTACACTTTAATTTAGAAATTCTCTCTTATATATACACGTAAAAGAATCCTGGAAGAAGTAGTGGGTGTGGGCGTTACAAACTTTGATTCAGTTTTTCTGACTGAACTGTAACTGATTCTAAAAGTAGTAGAGGGAGTAGAGTTTGATCTGTAGACTCAAAAGATAGCTTTAGAGTGCAGTGTTTTGGTTCCAAGTGTTATCTTTTGTTGGCTTGTTATGCGGAGTTTCAGGTTAACTGTCTGCTTAACCAACTCCTGAGATTATTACATGCGGAACACAGCCAAATTGCTTTTGTTTTATTCAATTTTCTTCTACTAAATTTGTTGGGGAAAGATTGTTGTACTTTTGGTATTTTAATAACATATCAACTACATTCTTAGCAGGGATTCCAAATCTCAATCTTCAATCATGGCCATTGAATTTTAGCCTTTTGGAAGAAATGATTAACTTTTAATCTCATGGTGGGCTCCATCAATTTATTTTATAGGCTTATAAGTTCCATACCTGTGGTGAACCCACTAAAGACAATCTACACCAGAGAGTGTTGTTGTTGTACTCCCTTGAGTAGGTTGGCAACCATACTCTTGGAATCCTTTACTGCCTGATTGATGATTTATATAGCCATTGGATTTGAGGGTATTTTTATTTATTTATTTTTCTTGGGTTTTGAATAATCCCATGTCTCTGTTTATAATAAATATGATGAAATAACATGCTAATTCATGGATAGAAATCTAATTCAAGGGTTGGTGAGATGGCCAAGAGCACGCCTCTGGGATTTATCCCTGAAATTTCCCGGTGGGTGTGTGTGAAGAGGTGACACTAAGGGAGACACAAAAGTGACACAATGATGTGGTGGTGCGCACATAGCCGTAGAAGCTTTTTCTACGGTTACGTGCACAACATTACATCATTTGTGTCGCTTTTGTGTCTCCCTTCGTGTCATTCTAGCATTTTCCTTTGAAAAAAAAGATAATTAATTTTTGGCATGATCCAGTGTTTTGAAAATGGACGATTATAAAATTTCCACCAAACTCTAAAATTTAAAATTCAAATTAAAATTCAAATTCAAATGATTGCATTTTAATGGTCCAAGATAATTTGAGTCGTTAAGGTTCAATAAATACATTTTGAAAATTGGATTTTATACTGAAAATGCCCTTACAAAAATCTTTTATTTGATTTTTTTTTCTTTTTCTTTTTCTTTTTGAAAATTCATAGAATTTTATCCAACCAAAAGTTAGTAAGGGTGAAATCCTAACTAACTTACTAAGGGTACTCAAATATTATCTGGTGGTAATCAATATTTTAGCGGTGTGGGTCATTGATGGCCATTTAGATATTTATAAGGGTCAATTTTGGAATTATGTGCCTTTATCAACCCAATGAGGTGCACAACAGCTACGTAGCAGTAGCTTGGACAGACGAATCGAAATTCAAAACTGTCCCTGAGTTTCGGGTTTCTCTCTTTCGAATGAGAGAAGAGGACTGAGATTTGAGTGTCTGAATTACCAGCGAGATTCAAGGTGAGTTTCCGTTTCTCGAAATCCTTTTTTTTTGTCTTTTATTCATTAGGGTTTCGCGTTTTAGGGTTTTAGGTTTTATGCTTCCCCTTACACCCCATTTCTTAGGGTTAGGGTTTTATATTTGCTCAAGATAGACATCTAATCTAAATCTAATAATCTGTTTTTAGGATTAGGTTTCTCTCTATTATGGGGTAGTTCTAGGATTTTGAGAAAGAGTCGTATTTTGTTTAGTTTCAAAGAGGGGTTTTTGCTAAAATGCTCCGGTGATGTATATCTTTTCATATGGCCCCTATAAGCTGGCTATCGTTCCAATTACCGAAGAAGCTTTTTTTTTTCATTAAAAGCTAAATGTGGAACTGAAGAGACATCTGAGGAGAGTTTTGTGTCGTGTGTGACAGGTTGAGATTAAGTATGTAAAGATACTTGTAGTAGGGCTGGCCCGAACTTAACCCGAGCTCAACCTGATTGATGAGTGAGACTGGACCGAGCTATGTAGAAGATGAGCCTGAGTTAGAATATCTCAACCCGAAGTCAACCTCGGGTTGAGGGTACGAGCAACCCTACTCAACAATATATAAATATTCTTACATTAATTATAGATTTTTTTGTTTAGTTTTTTATTTATTTATTATTCTATCTTATTATTATGATTTGTGGAAAATTAGTTAATATCAATGTGAACTTTGCTTTTTTAGTATGGGGATAATTATAAAAGCACCCCCACCATATTCGATTATTTTGTTTTATATGGGTTAAAAGTTTCAAAATTAGCTGATTTTTGGTGGGGATGATCTCTATGATGAGGAGATCATTCTCACCAAAAATCAACCATTCCGAAACCTCTAACCCCATCAAAACAAGTTCAAGGATAGTAAATCATCCTTCATCTTTTTTTTTTTTTTTGTAAACCAGTTTTAATGGGGTTAGAAGTTTTGGAATGGGCTGATTTTTGGTGAGGATGATCTCCTCGTCATAGAAATCATCCTCACCAAAAATCAGTTTAATATGAAACTTTTAACCCATATAAGACATCAATTCGGCTATAATGTGGGTTGCCCTTATTAATTAGTGGGGTGCTTTTATAATTACCATTAGTATGGTTTGTCTAAATATTCCCTCAATGATGAATTTGAATGATGTATGTGATTTTATTTACTAGTAGTTTTGCTTTTAATGTTGTAATTTTTTTTTTAAAATATAAATTTTGTTTGTTAATCAAAATAAAAGTAGGTTTTCAATGAGCCCAATCTGACCAAACCACTCAAAATTACTTAACTCGAGCTGATCTCAACTCAATTCAATTTTAGAAGATTAAGTTTGGGTTGGTGAACTTAGGCCTGATGGTTGGGTTGAGTTGAGCTCAGGTTGACGGTTTTGCTACTTGGGTTGAGCTTGGCTTTACCCTCCAACTCACTCAGGTTGCAGCCCTAACTTGTAGAGTAGGGCATCAATTGGCACGTGTTTAACCTGAATCGAATTTCTAGATTTGTTTTCTACAACCTATTAGAGTTGGTTATAAAGGAACCTAATCGAGTTCAATTCAATTTTATTCCCCATTCAAAATCTCTTTTTATTTTATTTTTTATTTTTTATTGTGGATGGTTAAAAGCTTCTCAACGTTTTTAAGTTGGTAGATATTACATAATGTTCTTCAAGTTTTCATATTAACAATGAATTTCGAGATTAAAGTGTGGGTCCTTGAAGTTTATTATTTGGTAAAAAGATTCATTTTAGATTTTGAAAAAAAAATTTAAATAATTTCTTTAATGGATCAAATTGCATTATTTATTAATGTTTTTGTAGATAACAATGATTCATAGATTTTGTAGAAGAGAGAATTTCATTATCAGGCAAAGTGTTTGTCTCTCTAGATAATGTGTTCAAGAAATATGTAACATATACTGACCCAAAAAAAATTGTTTAATACACGTTGATTGATATTAGAAGTGTTTAGCTCAAACCAAATGAGGATAGATAGCGTAGGGGTGTCAATGGTCGGTCCTAAGAAAATTAGTCATAACCGCTATTTTTTTTGTTTTGGATATTGTCGGTTCTACCTTTAAAATAAGTGGAATCGGAACTGCCAAGAATCACGAGTATCCGTTGATTTCGTTTCTCAAAAATCGAACGAGAATTTTTTTTTCCAAAATCATTATAAAAGTTTTTCCTTTTAAAAATTAATATATTATCTAGAAAGGATCAACTTAATTATAATTTATTCCACTAAAAAAATATGATTTAATGACTTTTTTTTCAAAAATTAAAATTCATCTTTACAAGTAACTAACTTAAGTAGAGTTGACTCATATTTAGCTTATATAAAAAAATGAAGAATTATATATTATATATAATATAAGTTAATATTAAAATATAGGAAAATCTTAAAATCACGTGTAATGCAAAAGTAAATGACAATAAATCGGTTCTAGATGTCTTGGGTACCCATCAGATAGAACCTAGTGGGTTCGGTTCTTATCGATTTTGGTTTCTATCAGTTTGGTTTTGGTTTCATATTAAACTCGGCTCTAATCGGTTCCAATAATAAAAAGGGTGTTGAAGCTGTGGTGTTTTTTTTTTTTTTTTTTTGGTTTCGGATAAATGGGTAACCATTGACATCTCTAGGACTGGGAAAGAAGAATCCGAATTCTCTTTCTCACGTTCCTCCTTTCCACAAATAAAAGTGATTTAAACAGTAGTCCTCAAAGTTTGGTCAATATTAAAAGTACCCACCCTATTTTTATACTTTTAACATGCCCCTTGACTTAGATTACATCAGAGACCAATAGAAAATGACTTAAATTTCATTGTCTTCAACTTCGAGCAAAAATCCTTATTTTTGTTTTTGAAAAGAAAATCTGTCATGTTCAACCTATCAACGTCATCCTTAAGCTATTTTCTTGAAGGTATTGTAGAAATTCTTTGATTTTTGTACCAAAAATCCCATCTTGTTCTCAAAGTTCAAAGATTGAATCTTATGAAGGTTGATTGTATGTTTTTATTTATTTATAAGTATGTGATTTTATTTATTGTTTGATGACTTCGAAAATCTATTACGGACATAATAAGAAGCGATTTTCAATAATCATGATGTAGAATATTTTTTTACTTTTAATTGTTATTGGAATCTTGTAACTTGCTTGTGGAAGAAAAGTTTGAAAATGATATCACAATAGAGAAAACGAAACGAAGTTGTTATCCAACAAGGGGCATTACTTGCAAGTAAGTAAGTTTTGACATGTTTCCCAGTTCTGGTGGAAAGCAAAAAAACAAAAATTGAGTTAGATATGCAACAACAAAGTGTCTTCCAATAGAATTGTGGAGAGTGTGGATTTAGTTCACCCAACCCCATAGTCTTGAAGTTTGTGGGTATAGGACATAAACACTTAAAAGTACTAAGGACCATTAACTGGCACATGTTAGGAGACAATGAATTACCTTTCACCCCAACCCCTCTTGAATGGAAACCCACGGTTAGATATCAAAGTAGTATTCACAACGACTCTAATAATTACAGCTAAGAGAGTTTTGGTTATTTAGAAAAATCAGCAACCCATTAAAGTGAATATTTGAGATGCACCCTTGGTTTTCAAAAAGCCTTACATGTCTTTTGGCAAGGTCACTATTTTAATATCAGATTCTATAGGCAAGTTAAACTAATAAAAATATCTAACTTAAAGAGTACGTTTCACAAAGGATGTGAAACAAAGTAGCCCGTGAGGTTGGTCTGTAAATTCTATAAATTCAACATAGGACATATAAATTGTGCTCACCTTTACTATGCCCAAGATTTACACTTATCACACGTTTCACCCCCAAAAAATACAAGACTACAACACTTAAATCATTGGCCTCTATACGATAGTTGCCATACTCACTTTCCCTATAAGACAGAACGCTATCAGCTCCAATAGTATAATAGAACAAATATAAATGGAAGTCTTATCAATAAATTTCTTATATCCATCAAAAGAAAAACATGATAAAAGTTCATAGTTTGAGAGTTCTCATTCCTAACATGCTATACAAGGTAACACCGTAAGTAAAATTAAATAAGAACACAGGGAACCATCCTGCATAATGGCCAACCACTAAAAATTATACATGCATTATTTCTTGGGATATTTGAGGAATGTCTGCGCTTAAGCATTTTCTTTGGGGGCATCAAAAAGGATTTTTCAGTCCATTATTTCCTTTACCTGTATTGAGCTATTTAGAAGGAGAGAGATGTTAGTGTTTTTTAGGCGAGTAATCATAGCCTCTAAGGGACAAGTATATCTATCTTTGGCTTCCTTCATTGATGGAGCAAAACATACAAGGAGTTTTGAGGAACTTCTCTGAAGATGAGATTTTTAGCAAAAGAAAAGTAATTAGCACATGTTTTAACTTGATTCGCAAAAGCTTCTAAAGTTCATCATAACATGTGTAAGGTGTGCATTGTTTTTTGCGATCTTGTAATTGAACAAATGCTTAAGAAATTTTGGGTTGTAATTATTGAAGTATGGCTCAAAAATCAATTAGGCACAATCCAAGTATGTATTGTTGGGTCGGTTCAGGGTAATTTGGGTTGGACTTGCAATTTATGTAAGTGACCTACTTATATGGTGTTTCTAAAAAGGGTTTTGTTCTTTTGTTGTAATATGTCTAACTTCAAGTCTAAGTCTTTTCTAAAGAAGAAAGTAAAGAGAAAAAAAAAAAAACTCAAAGAGATGAGAGGTTGAGAGATTTGGGAAGATTGAGATTTAGAAGGTGGATCTAAGTGATAAAGGGAGTCCTTGTATCGATTTGTCATGTTTTCTTCATTGTGAAATCGAGCTTCAACGCTCATACCTCTGTAGACATAACCTTTGAGTGAATCACGTAAAATCTCGTGTTGTGAGAATTGTATTCTTACTCTTTTTTTTTTTTTGTGATTGTTTATCTTCTTTGCATTTGCTACTATTAGTTAGATTATTCTTCATTGTCATTATCAAACAAAGTGTTTGACCAAATTATTAAGTGAGCTTTACAAGGGGGTTTTTTTTTTTTTTTTAGAAGGTTCACAAGGGTGTTCACATACACAGCAATGATTTGTTTGGTGTGATTTACAAATTGAGACCAACACCACCACCAAACCATCATCAAATATCAAGGGTCAGTGAATGAATTATGTTCCTCCAACTCAAATGGGCTGTAAGAATTGGAATGATATTCAAACTAGGGTTTTTGAGGAATTTTTTAACTGAACAAACTTGTCTAATGGGTTTTGATCATTGTTCGAAAATAAACTAATTTCAAACCCCCAAATTAGAAGAAATAGTGTCTAATGTTATAGAACGCTTGGAAAAAAGATAAAACAGTAGAACAAGAGCACAAAAAACAATACCTATCTTTTTTAAAGACAACTTGATTTCTTTCAAAAAATCCTCTTTACCTAGTGGAACCCTTGATTTTTAACCCAAAATGCATCATCTTCAATTGCGAGGGTTGAGTGCCAAATTTTTCTTTGATTCATGTCTGTATGTCTTCTATTCTATTGGAAATGGATTCAGTGGTTGCAAGAAGAAAGAGACATTTATTTTCTTAGTCATTGGAATATGCAACCAAAGCCTTGAGGAGTCGTGAATGGTAAAAGACGCAAAGGAAAGCCTCGAAGAGACATGAATGGTAAAAAAGTTTTTAATTATTTTATCAAAGAATTATTTTTTATGAAAAATGTAAGAAAAATATTTTGCTTTTTATGGAGGTAGAGGGTTTAAGTTTTTGTGTTAAGATTTCATTTTTTTGACACTTATTTTGGTTTAATAATTTGTCTAAAACTTAAAGTTTATTTACTTAGTATATTAGAGCTACCTTGTTCCATATCAGGCAAGCAACATGGAAGCTAATCCAACTCTGGGTCCACCATCGCAGGACCAAAGAAAATCAAAATTTTGTATAAAACAATTTTTGTTGCAGCCAAACAGATCCTTAGTCTTTCTTTTTGTAATCTTTTTTTTTTATGCTCCTGTAGCAATTCTTACAAAAACACATAAATTTGAATGGAGTTGAAAATTTGTTTGTTTGGCTTCCTATTTATAAATTTCTTGTTAGGGATCTTTGTAAATAAGAATTTTCCTAGTCTAGCTCTATCTAGATTAAAATAGTTTCCTTTCGAACCTCAACTTCTGATTACTAGAGATTTGAAATGCTTTTTACCACATTGATGATAGTTGTTCTCGTACGATTTTGAGGTGTAAAAGATCTCATCCTTGATTTTAGAAGCACATCTGTGGTTGATCAAACAACAGTGCATGCTCGGGATTTTATATGCATGCTTGGGAACATAGGACAATGTCCTCATATTTCTTAGGAATGTTCCTTGACAAGATGGTACCTTGATATTTGGACATATACACTAATTTTTTACTTATAATACATCAAACTATATGTACATAATCATTTAATGGATTTTTCCCATAACATGTGCAACTATGTCCAAATTCTGACTTCGGTACACTATTCATTTTAATTCCCAAAACATGCATTTTGACTGAATTCGTCACTTTTATAATCAATGAATTCACTGCTATATCTACGAACTTGTAGATATCAAAAGTGATGTGGAGAAATGAATTCTCTAGCCTCAAGGATAACGACACGTGTCACTGAAGATCTAACCGTTTAGTAGGTAACAATATTCTAACCTAAATATCGATAACGCTCGAGTAATGTACTGAGGGAAGGCATTTGGATGGCGGTCAGGGGGATGGAGTTTCGTGAATAGAAAGAGTTCTAATCCCTCAATTCTCGGGATTTTAGCGCCACAATGTAAGAAGGTCTTTTAGATAATGATTTCGCACGAGTTTAATCCCCAAACATATGGAGATAAGGAGAATAAACGTGAGAAGGAAAAAACTCATTCCTTATATACAAAGGGATGTAAATTTCTCTCTTGACAAGGGGCTAGATATTTTCTATTTTCTAACTTTGGCATTAAAGGCACTGTGGAATAGGGATTAAGGAAGATCTCAAGGAGTTACAGATTAGTGAGGAGCTCGAGAATCTCGAGGTGATCACAAAAATCACCTCCACAATTGGCGTTGTCCATGGGAAAGGAATAAGGGACATGACGTACACATGGTGAGCACAAGAAACAATGGTCGAAAGGGGGTAGTAGGGATTGTAGCTGAGGTGGCAAGGATAGGTCAGGTTCTTATAGCCTAGGGAGTGCAGGGAGCTTAGAATCCCATGCAAAATGTCCAATGCTTGCTAGCACGGATTAGGGCGAAGTTGTAGCAAGCATATAGCGTCATGCTAAGGAAATCTGATCCCTCAGGAAGAAAAACGAAGAGTTGCGACAACAAAAAGTTGAAGGATTTGAGAATAGAGAAGGAAACGATGACGATGCTGGCATTGAGATGGGAATCACGATCTTGAAATCCGAGTCGAATGAGATTGGATTAATAATGGACAGAATTTGTTACCCAACCCATTGATTTTGGTGGGAAGTGGAAGACCTGTTGAGGCGGAGGGAAGATGCTGTTATTAGAAGAGGTCAGGTCGGTCTCCTTACATGATCGGTCGTTAGGGATCTGATAATGTCACCGTCCCGAAAGCAATCTAAAATTCTAAGTCACCCAAGAAGTTCCATATGCCCAAGTTTGATTCCTTTGATGGAACCAAAGATCTTGTGGAGTATGTCATGGACTACAAGAATTTGATAATCTTGTTTCAAGGGAACGTATGTGCTAACGTACAAGATGTTCCCATCCACCTTGCGCTCAGGAGCCATTACGTGGTTCCAAGGCCTACTATTAGATTCGATTGAGAATTTCTAGCAGCTAGAGAGCTTTTTGTGGCTTAGTATATTCACAACAGACGCAGGAAGGTCAAAGTTAACATATTGTTCTACATGAGATAAAAGGAGAGGGAGAGTATCCGTGCTTTCACGACTTGATTTTGTGTCAAGTTATTGTAGGTGGAGAATCCTGATGATGACATGGTGATCTAGACTTGCGTCAATGTAGTCATTTCGAGCACAAGGCTACTTAGAGGAGTTGATCACCATCCCACTAGAAAGGTTGGAAGATTTGTACATGATGACCGAGAAATACATCACCTTGGAAGAAATCCTGAAGAGCCGAGTACAAGAAACAACACCAACAGTGAACACTATACTATCGACCAAGACGGAGACTGTTGGCAGAGGGAGAGAAGAGGAGAAGGAGCCAGGTAAAAAGAGGGTAAAGAAAACTATGAGTCAGAATTCACGGAATTCAAGGATGGTCCTCATACCCCTCACCAAGAGACCTTCTTAGATTTTTGAACACATTAAGAACGATCCCAACTTTATGCTACCTCCCCCAAACTATAGAAACAAGTCGGGAAAACTGTACTACGAGTACCTCAAGGCTGAAGATCACCCAACAAACAATTGTTGAAGATTAAAACACATTATCCAAGACATAATAAACCAAGGCAAGCTTAGAAGGTTTGTGGCAACTACGATAGAAGGGCCCAAGAGACGAAAGCTGCCCTTAGGAGATCCTTTAGTATAGGGAAACAAGGCAAAGATAGTCAACACAATTGTTGGTGAGTTCGATTCTGATGGGGTGGTCGGTATCTCCCATCAGTCAAAGGTTAGAAAAACACAACACAAAAGGAAGGTTAACCAAGTTTTGGATGGGGTGAGAGTGGCTCAGGTACCCAAATCGGTCTAAGGAAATAAAGCAACAATATTCACATAGGATGACTTGAAAAGAGTGACCGTAGAACGATGCTCTTGTCGTCACGCTAGTCATAGCCATGGTCGACCTGAAAAGAATACTTTTTGACACTGGGAGCGCAGTAGACATTTTATTCTTCTCGAAAGTTGAGTGGATGGGAGTTCTTGGAGGGTTAGAGTAGGTTGGGGTCAATGTCTACGGGTCCAACGGGAGCCTGGTGTTCCCCATAGGAGAAATCATTTTACCCGTTGCAAAAGGTCCCGAAGTGATAATGACCCAATTCGTAGTCATAGAGGCAAGCTCGCGTACAACACCATACTAGGTAGGAAGTGGACACGTTCAATGCAAGTTATGCCATTCATTTACCATCAGGTCATACGTTTCATGCCACCCAAAGGCCTATGGAAATCAGAGGTGATCAGGCAGTAGCTTGGAATTGCTTTGCTAACATGATAAATGAAGGGATGAAAAAAGAACAATAAGGTCGAACAGAGGAAATAAAGATTGACCCAGCCAAAACTAAAAACCAATAGCAATTACAGAAGGTGTCACCGATGGAACAGGTGTCAATGGTATAACAGGCGGAAGAGGTGGATCTAAGGGAAGGAGGTATATACCGGACCTTCATCAAGTCGGGTATGGAAGAAGAAGAGAAGGTGAAGATGGTAGAATACTTAAGAAGAATAGAAATGTCTTTGCTTGGTCGTTAGGAGACATGTCGGGTATAGACCCTCAGATCTTGAGCCACCATTTGCATGTTGATCCTAGGTTCCAACCTGTTAACAGAAACCTTGGAGATTAGCAACCAAGCTAAGGCAAGCAGTCAACGAGGAAGTGGCGAACCTACTCAAAGTCGGGTTTATAAGGGAAGTGCAGTTCTCGACTTGGATAGCAAATATAGTGGTAGTTCCAAAGAAAGATGGCCATGTAAGTGTCTGTATCGATTTCATAAATTTCAATAAGACATGCCTGAAGGACGGATTCCTTCTTCTAAGGATCAATTGGTTGGTGAATGCTACGATTGGGCATGAGTGGCTTTTCTTTATGGACCAATACTCGGGCTACGACTAGATCTCACTTGCCCCCAAGGATTAGGAGAAATTTGCAAACACTCATTTTTTAAGTAGACTTACTTGCTTTCCATAATGTGAGTCACTATAAATCCAAAAATCAGATTTCTAAAACTCTTTTCTTATAATGACCATTCACACCTTAACATTGAATGGTGACGACTCCTAAGCCCACGTAGATGAGGCTTTAACTCATGAACCTGGCATGGCTACATATCCCATTTCATAGTTCTCTTTAATGAATCTACCTTTATACCCTTAAGTTGGATTTAGATTTATGAAAGAGGGTGAACAAATAAATAGTTAATTTGACCGAACAAATATAGTCAATTTCTACATGGTGAATGAAAATTATTATTTTCATGTAAAATTGAATGAAACAAATTCCAAAAATGTATGAGACCAAATATGGGAGATGCATTATTACAATATCAACCTAATATTGGATAATATGAAATAATTTAGAATCCTATTCAACTTTCATTGCACTTGATTATATTGTTTCATTTGATAAAACAATCAAAAATCTTTTACCTTTTTGTTTCTATATATATACACACTTCAAAAATAAAAATAAAAAAAATAATATTTCAATTAACATTACAAAAGGGAGCAATTACATTACTTTAAGAATTCCTTTTAACTTTTTGTTCCTCATCTGAACCATGACTACTTAAAAAGTTATAAAATCACCATTTCTCTTAACCTAACATGTACGAGTTAACAATTATGAGTTCCTGTAGCATATACAAATCGAAAATTACAAAGAAAGAATTTTTTTTATTATTATCAATTTTAGGGAGAAAAACTTCTCACAGACATTTATCAAACAATTGGAGAATAACTTCAAACGTTTGAAAAATATGGACTGAGAGGCTTCGAATTCCTTGAGAATCCCGAAGAGAGAGAGAGAAAGTGATTGGAGTGTCGACAAGAAAAATTGATTAACAAAATATATAACGATTAGATCAACAATATAAAATTTTATTAAAATATTCAACAACAAAAAAAAAAAAGAAAAGGTAAATAAGTCGATAGAAAAAACACAAAAAACCTAAAAGCATGATTTAAAAAGAAAAAGAAAAAAAAAAAAGAAGAGAAGGATAAATTGCCCAACTTCATTGAGCGTGAATCTCTCATATAGCGATTGATAAACCCTGTCAAAGGAGAGAGAGTACCTTGTTCGATTAGGAATTTAGGTTTTCTTGTTACTTGTCGATTTTTTAGAATGGGGTTTGGAAAGGATGTAGACGATTGAGAGATTCACAATCCAAACGGACACCTTCGTACAAGGCATTGTTATGTATCCCAACTTCTTTTCAAGAAAAAAAACTTTGAAGTTCACAACTTGCTTCAAAAGTTGGTTAAAACCTCCTCTCTGGGTTACACATGGTCTCTTCAAGGTGGTCTCCTTGTGAAAGAAATAAAAAACACGTGTGAGCAAATAGGGTTCGACCCAAATTTTGAAGTGGCCTATTGGCTTCAAAGTCGGACTCTTAATTCTTTTTATTAATATAAATATTTAGAAATAATTTTTTAATTAATATATTTTTTTTAAATGTAAAAAAAAAAAAAATTCTTTTAAGGAGGCAAATGATGTCTATAATAAAACAAAATTGACTTGATACAATTGTGGGATCCATTTTAATTACTTGATTATTATTTTTTTTTTGTCCTTCAACTATATTTTCACTCTTTTAATTTTATTATATTTTCTCTTTTATCGCTTTTAACTTATTTTATTATTTTTCATCTTTTACTTCTTTTAATCCTCCTATCAAACTATAATTTTATGGGACTCATTTATTTCTTATACATTTCCTGTTTTCATCATTTATAACTATATTTTCTCTTTTACTTATTTAGTCCATTTTATTATTTTTCATCTTTTACCTTTTTAACTTTAAATTTTTTTAATAATACCTTAAATCCAAGTAGACTTGACCCAAATCTAGTAATTTAATGTTGCTTTCAAGTCGTGTTTGTGGGTCATATTCTATATAATAAAACACAATTGAATTTGTACAGTTGTAAGATACAAATCTTTGTGTGGACTCATTTTAACCACTTTATTGTATTTTCTTTTTATCTCTTGAGTTTATTTTCACTCCTCTAATTTTATTATATTTTCTCTTTTATCAATTTTAAACTATTTTATTATTTTTCATCTTTTAACCCATTTAACCTCAAAATTATTTAATACCCTTTTAACTTTATTTTTTCACTTTTATGCTCTTAACCTTTCTATCAAAGTATAGTTTTACGGATTTACTTTATTTCTTTTACACTTCATCTCCTATAACTTTATTATATTTTCTCATTTACTCTTTTAATCTACTAGTCAATACATATTCTCAATGAAGAGTCTTTTAGAGTCATTATCCCCAAAAAATTAAAAAAAAATATTAGGTTTGATCCAAAGATATAAAAGAGAAATAGATCAATACACTTTTTTATACTTATTCTTAAAATTTAAAAATATTCTAGTTGTATTTGTAATTTGCATGCATGAATTATATTTCCAATCAAATTGAATTAACAAATTAACGAACCTGAACGAATTAAGAAAAGAATTATCTCTACCCACCCTTACAAGTCGAATTCATTCTAGAATGGTGAACCTTGAAATCCAAATCGAAGAGAGGGAATCAATATTAACCATGAATCATTACTTTTTTACCTTGTCCAACACTTCTGATAATGACAATATGATCAATAAGAAAATGACATAAACACGCTTATCTTTAATCTCTAACAAAAGACTTGATTTTTCTCCTCTAAACTAATTATCTTAAACGTTTAGGACAAATTTGTTTTCTTTCTCTCAGTCTAAACCTTAGGAATGTTCAAACATAAAAAATTAAAGATTTCTTAGAAGAGGTTTAATATGTTAAAAACAATTTAGTAGAGATTTCATCGATCAAAAGAAAGAAAAAAAAAATTATCGTAGATTTGAAGAACTTGAAGATTGGATATTTTTGGGAGACTATATTGAAGAGGAGGGCATTTTGGTCATTTTAAGTATTCTTCCATGTATACCAAGGTCAAGGGGTGTGTCTCCATCGGTTAGAAAAATAAGGGGTAATTTCAAATTTCAAATATTAAAAAAAAAAAAAAAAAAAGTAAAACCTTGACAACATCGAATTGTATTGCTCTATTCCACGCAACATGTTTTTGCTGTGGAAAATGGTGAAGACCGAAGTCCACGTTAAAATTCACATCGAATGAAAAGTACCTGTCGATCTTATCCAAAAATTCTAAGAATCCTCCACGTGGCGTTTTAAGGTAAGTCAAAATCAGAGGATCAATTCGTCAAAGTTAGCTAGCTAACGCCCACGTGGATGTCACCTCTTAAATGATCCACGTGGACCACCCCTAATAGGCGTATTGCCCAAATGATATTAACCTTACCTTCGTCCGTATTAAGATAATCCCAAATCTGGGATTGATTGTTAAGGATTTTAGTAAGAAAAGATCCTTAAAAGGAATGAATAAATAAAGACAAAATCTTAATTGGATACATATAAAATCAGATTTAATTTCTAAAAGCGAATAAGGATGGAATTAATAAACGAAATCCTCTTGTTTTCTTTATGTTACTTTGTAATTTTTTGTACTTAAATTGACTTGGGTGTTAACTCAAAAGTTGCAGATTTAAAATAGTTTGTGAGAATCTCAAGATAGAACAAGTTTTTGCATCTATAAATAATATAAATAAAAATATTATAAATTATTTTAATAATTTAATAATATATTTTTTAATGATTAAAAAATTAAAATTAGGTAAGATAAATTTTGTTGCTCTTGTTTGTATTATTTCAAAGAATTTGATAAAAACTAAAGATAACAAAAGAGTAAAATAACCAGGCAAGACTATGAAGTTTGGAATATAAAAAATAATAAGAAGAGTTCAACTACCATAACATAGTCATACTCCTAATGTGACTAACATTTATGAGTGCGCCACATAGTGGTGATGAGGAATCGACTAGTCGGTTGGTTCAACTAGCTAATTACCTAGCATGTGGAACTAATTATGACTGGTTTTTCTTCAAAACCCCACAAAATAATGAATTCCTTTAAACCACCCTCTAGGGTTTGGATCACCCTCGACTCAATCAATTGCACATAGGACTTTTCGAAGGGGTGGTGCACGTGATTGTGTGATTAGTGGGGATA
The DNA here is from genome assembly GCF_017979445.1 of Akebia trifoliata. NCBI lineage: Eukaryota > Viridiplantae > Streptophyta > Magnoliopsida > Ranunculales > Lardizabalaceae > Akebia > Akebia trifoliata. Next base: position 10,647,463 of record NC_141385.1, on the reverse strand, counting down.
TGGGGATAAGAAAATAAAAACATGACTGGTTTTCCTTGTGTGTTAGTTGAGGTGGAAGTTGAACTAACATTATCTACTTAAGAGTTACTTGAAAAGGGTTTTGTTAATGTATGCTCCAAAGGCACGTGTTAAGATGCATTAGAAAAAAAATTAGTATTTGAGAGTACTTTTAATAGAAAATTCTTTTTAGGGCATTTTTGGTTGAAAAATAAAGTTTGGAGGTGTATGCTATGCATCTTTACGTGTGCCTAACAAAATCCTTGGACAAATAATGAACAAAACACCTGAACCACACATCTTTTTCCTATGTATCTTGATGAAAGATTTTGTGCCCTTGCCACCTCAATCGTGTACCCAATTGCGTACCAAAACCGTGTGCATTCATCACGTCTCTTAGGGAGAATTTGTTCGGATTTTAAAATTTGATTCCCAATTATAATTATCGATTGTCTTAATCAGATTATAGCAACTGATTTCTAAAATCTAGAATCTTGTTTGGTAAATATTGTTTCTAAAAAATGATTTTATGAAAAAACGTTAAATTTTCTAAAAAAATAATGGGATAAAATTCAAAAGATATAAGTCCCTTCATATTAACAAAATTATAAAAATGATCTAAACAATGCGTTGCTAATAAAAATATTTTTCAAATAAAATATCAAATTAACAATAATAGATCCAAACAAAAATATACATTGCATAGTTGCATCATCAACCCAAAACATTAAATAACATATTCTTAAATAAATCATTAAGAAAGAAAAAAAAAAAAGCTATAAATTATTAGTTAAAAACCATGTTCTCATTCAAGTTCTAAGCGAGAAACCAAACGCCCCCTTAAGTATATAGACAACTCCGACATGTCTTGCTGCCTATCACGCAACATACACATTTGCTATATCTGGCATTCTTATCCAATTTTCCCGAAAATCTTCCACTTGGCGTTTTAGAATGTTTGTAACTTTGTATAGAACTTTCGGCCGTCAAAGCTGACCATCAAAAAAAGTCACGGACGACCCCCACATCGCTAATTACACCCACCATTTGTGGGTGCAAATTGAAGGGTCCATATATAAATGCAGACCAAAAGACCAAACCTCGATCTGCACAATAGGACCAATGGACCACCTTGAACCCATCGCATTTTTTATTATTATTATTTATTTCTTCCAATAGTCGGCTTCAATGCCGGCTTCTTCTTCTCTTTTTATTCGAACACTTCTCCAAACGAATTTTTTCTGAAAAAAATGGCGAAATCGCAACAAAACGCTAACCCTAACCCTAATTTTATCTTTCTTCTCATCTTATTTACTACAACAACAACCGCCATGATAGTTACAGAAGCTAGCGATTGTTCTGATTCAGGTCCAATCAAATCCTCAACACCACTAATTAGTTTCCTAGAAAGGATTCAAGAAGCGGCACTCGATTCCTTCGGTGCTTCGGATTTCGATCCAAAGCTCTACATCGATATGTCGTTGAAGTTCAGTTTATCGAACAGTAAAGAGGCTTTCGATAAGTTACCTAGATCGAAGAACGGATCGGTTCCTGTTCGAGATCTGAAATTGTTTATCTCGAGGTATTTGAACGATGCTGGGAGTGATTTAGTGTACGATGAACCGGTGGATTTTGTGCCGGAACCAATGGGGTTTTTGCCGGAGGTGAGGAATTTGGAGGTACGAGCGTGGGCATTGGAGGTACATGCTCTGTGGAAGAATTTGAGTCGGAGAGTTTCTGAAGATTTAAGAGATCGGCCGGAATTACACACTCTTCTGCCGTTGCCGAATCCGGTGATAATTTCAGGTTCGCGGTTCAGAGAGGTTTACTATTGGGATTCGTACTGGGTGATTAGGTTTGTTTTTAATCTGAAAACACCAGACTCGAAACGATTTTTCATGAGATGGGAGGAAAAAAAAAAACAATTTATTTCTTGGAGATACGTTTTCGTTGAAATCTTAATGCTCTCTAATAAAAATATGCCACGTAGACACACCTGGATCCTAACTTAATTAAGAAATTAAAATTTTCATTTGTTCTCCCTCCAGGATTCTCGCTGTCGTTTATTAATGGTCATGCGGGCTCACGTGCGTAGCTTAAAAAGACAGAAAAATCGTTAACACTGAACTCGAATTCAAACTAGTCAACTCGGGCGAGTCAAATTAATAAGTAAAATTATTAAATAATAAAATACTTTGCCGTATTTTTAATTAGCTATGTAGTTTTCTTTTTCATTTATATATTTACATCTTTGCCATGGAAATACTGAAATAGGGCTACAAGAAAAAAGTGGTAATCAGAATTTTAGTAATGAAAAAGGAATAATATCATATAGTACTGGTGTACCTATTAAAATGCATATTTAAGTACAATTTGATAGTTTTTGGCCTCCTAAGGCAAATAATGGATTTTGAATTAATTTATGTGAGCTCTATTAATTAAATAACATTAAAAATATTTATATATAAAAAATATAAAATTATGGCAAAAATTAATACTTAATTGTTGAAGCAAATAATTATAATCATCAAAATTTAATGAGGGTGCGCAAAAAGCTTAATAAACGTGACTCGGTCTATTTAATAAGTTTTGTATCCATGTTATAGTTGATTTATGTACGTTTTTAAATTTTATTTTATTTAATTATTTACTTCCTCACAAAACGAATGGTTTTTTATATTTGTCATCAGGGGTTTGCTAGCAAGCAAAATGTATGAGACTGCAAAGTCAATTGTATATAATCTTATTTCCCTCATAGATGATTATGGGTATGTTCTGAATGGTGCAAGGGCTTATTATAGTAATCGGAGGTAATACCGTTTCTTCTACATTCTTACATCATGCTCTGTTGTTCCAATTTCTCATTGTAATTTCCAAGTATTCAAACTGCTAATTATTGATTCTTGTTTTTTTTTATTTAAATGCTCTTAAGATTGTTAATGTTACCTTATGTTGATTGCATATATTCAAAGAACAAATCTTTTTGATCAATCGTAGTTCTCAATCATTAGAATGTGGATAGTGTTGAGTGTTGTGTTATTTGCTTTCCCCATAAGATCAGTCTTTTGGGGTAAATGGTTTGTCAACATGCTGTTAGAGCATATAAGTCAATTGTTGAGTCTTCTCGAAGGGTGAGGGGGAGTTTTGGGTGTTGTGTTATTCGCCTCCGCTCCCGGGTGTTACATGCCCTAGTTCGACCCCGTGACCCTCTTATATTCATGGTTGCGCCTTTCCCATAAGATCGGTCTTTTGGGGTAAATGGTTTGTCAACATGGTATTAGAGCAGTAGGTTCGTATAGGTCAAGGGTGCGAGTCATCTCGAAGGAATTTTCCACCCTTATGGGTGAGGGAGAATGTTGAGTGTTGTGTTATCCGCCTCCTCTTCCGGGTGTCACGTGCTCACGCATAGTGTTCTAGGTCAACTTGTGACCCTCTTATATTCATAGTTGTGCCTACCTCGTCAATTTGGTCTTTTGGAGTAAATGGTTGTCAACAGATGGAAATAATGAATGTGACTTACTTTCAATAACAAAAGACTTGGCTCTGGACATAATAGAATAGTGGAACAAAATTCATTTAGCTGACCCCAAATCTTTGGGATAAGTTGTCCTCAATCATTTTGTGGTCGTAACTACGCCATGGAGTGTTCATTTTTGGTGGATGAGATCTCTCAGTTTGGACCAATAAATTTGGCCAAATATTACTGTAAATGCTAAAAAATTTCTATGTTGGCTGCCCTTTATGAGCTTGAAATTTTAACTGTAAGCATCATGGAACATTCTGCAGCCAGCCTCCACTCCTTAGTGCAATGGTATTGGAAATATACAAGAGAACTGGTGATTTGGATTTCGTGAAAATCTCCCTCCCTGCATTGCTCAAAGAATACAGCTTTTGGAATTCAGGTACGGTGGGATCATTTATGGAACTACACAAGGATCTTTATTGGTTTCACTCTGCTAACTCTCTAATCTTTAGGATCAGAGGTTTGTTTCCCTTTAAGTCTCAGTTCAGTTTATGGCTTAATTTATTAAACTTCTATTGCAGAAATCCATAAGGTGACTATTCAGGATGCTAGAGCATGCAATCACACATTAAATCGATATTTTGGAATGTGGAACAAACCCAGACCTGAAAGTTCAACTATTGTATGCCCTGTTTCTTTTTTTTTTTCCCATTTTAATGAACTTTAGAGATTACTTTTTTTCTAAGATTAATGTAACCAGTGACTTGAAATTGTCCCCAATCTATAGGACAAGGAATCTGCTTCAAAGCTCTCGAATGATCATGAGAAACAACATTTTTATCGCGAATTGGCTTCAACAGCTGAATCTGGATGGGATTTCAGTACAAGATGGATGACGTAAATTGAGAATAATTCACTTTGTGTCATTTTCAATTGCAGCTTGACTTGTTTCCCAAACCCAGTTAAATTATAAATTTAAATTTCATGTTTGAAATATGTTGTTGCAGGAATCATACCGATCTAACAACGTTGGCTACGACATCAATTATTCCTGTGGATTTGAATGTATACATATTCAAGGTATGGTTGAGAAATATTTAAAGGTTTACGTACTTATGTGTACATGACATGGACGAGAGCTAATTTATCCATTAATGTTAGATGGAGCTTGACATAGCTGTCATGGCAAGAGCTATTGGGGAGAACTCCATTAAAGAACGGTTCTTGAAAGCTTCTCAAGAAAGATGGATGGCGATGGATTCCATCTTTTGGAATGCTGAAAAGGGACAATGGCTTGATTACTGGCTCACTAGTAGTTGTGTATGTGGTTTATAAGTGAATTTTGATAATGCAACTTTGCAAATTTGGTAATCTTTGCAGTTATATTTAATTCCTCCAATCTGATGCTTTCAGGGAGTTCATAAATGGGAAGCTCAGAACCAAAATCAGAATATTTTCGCCTCGAACTTCATTCCTGTGTGGATTGATTTGTTTTACTCAGGTTGATGATTCTCTATTATTTTCAAAATGCAATAGAATTTCAATTGTTATTTGAATTCAACATGTGTTGTTCCTTATAGTTCAAATACGTAATCTAGGTAAATTCTAATTATCTTTTAGTGCAAAAAAAAGCAAGTGTTTAACTATGAAAACTTTTTCCTAACCAACTCTGGAAAGTTCCATGGCCACACTTCCTTGTGGCATCCAAAAACATGATCTGCTAGCATAGGTATGTACCACACAAAATTTGAAGAACTTTGAAAAAAATCCATAAACAATATTTTTTTGGTGTCGGATTTTTATTTTAAATTTGGGAACTCAGTGGGCGCTTCCATTTTTAAAACCTTTGATCATACCCAAAAAAAACTTCTGTTTTTGGTCAATTATGTGTTTTTAACTCTGATTTGGGCTATAAATTCTTATGGGCTGAGGTGTTACTTTTCTTAGCTCTTTAATTAATTTTGTTTAATAACATTTTTGTACATGTCACAAAATTTCAAAAATTATACGCAAAAATGCCACTGTTCAATGACAATTGGACATGTGTGGTTTTGGACGTCAGTATGCATCACCCTTACCTATATTAAAATTGAGTCGCGGTAAACTGACTTGAAAAAAGCCACTCGAAATTCACTCGCTTGACATGGCATGTGCACAGAACCATAGATTTGCCATGCCATGTCAAGTGAGTGAATTTTGAGTGGCTTTTTTCAAGTCAGTTTATTTGGTACTCATTAAAATTACAAGTGGGTGTGAGTGATACATTTCTAAGATCTGCAATAAAGAATAATTGTGATTTTTATTTATTTATTTTTTAAACTTTCATGAACTCTAGTGAAAATAGACTTTATCATGTAAACATGTACAGATGAAGCTATTGTGGAGAAAGTTATGAAAAGTCTCCAAAGTTCAGGCTTGCTTCGTGCAGCGGGAATTGCAACTTCCTTAACAAACTCAGGAGAACAATGGTTAGTAAACTTCATTGAATTCAAATTATAGTAAAACTTTAAGAATAATTCTTTGGGTCTCGATAGAGATCGAGACCTTTTTCTCTATCTTGTTCTGACAAATGTGGAATTATACAGGGATTTTCCGAATGGTTGGGCCCCGTTACAACACATGATCGTTGAAGGTCTGGCAAGACACGGTTCAAAAGAATCAAGGGATCTGGCAGAGGACATTGCTGTGAAGTGGATCAAAACGAACTATGCCACTTACAAGAAAACAGGCGCAATGCATGAAAAATATGATGTTGAAGCTTGTGGAAAGTTTGGAGGAGGTGGGGAATATACACCTCAGGTGAGGACCACAATTCAAATTTACATTTATTTTGATAGTAATTCTTCTTAGAAACCTCATATAAAACTTGAAAATTATTTAAAATAATCTGTTAAAGGGTTTAAAATCTTGATTCCATAGGGCAAAACAAGATAATAAATTCTCTAAAAGATTTGAAATTCAATTGATAATAATGAAAATAGATTCAAAATGTCCCTTACAATGATTTAAATAGAGTTTTAGACTCCTAATTTATCTTCAATTCTGACTAATTTGCCCACTATAATGGATTTAAACAAAATAAAAGAACTTCCCTAAATGACTAAAATAATTAAGACAAAAAGTAGTATGACATAGTAAAATCTGAATTCAAACTAAAATTTGACACCCTGAAATGCCCACTTTTTGCTATTCATGCTACGATTAATGGCTTCCCGTCAGTTGGTCTGTTGTAGGTTTGTATTAGTTTTTCAATTTTGTTTTATAATAAATATTATGATAACAAATTGTAAAGTTACGGCTGTTGAAAGTCAGGATGCACAGAGGTACTATTATTTGGTCTTTTAGCTTGCTTTCTGATTTGATAACTTTGGATATAAATCGAAATTTTGGTTCCAATGGCTGGGACTTATCCTTGAGATAGGTTTCAATGGAATACGTACTTATGTTCTGGATGCATATAAAATCCTGACAGTTGGATTTTGTGTTTAAATGGTCGGAATCATGTGTTTTTTCTTGACCCAACGAATCCTTTCCCCTACATATTTATTTTGTTTTTGAAATTGGATTTGATCCACTAGGACCCAATCTGATTTTGAATCCTAATATTGAGATTCAAAAAAAAAAAAAAAACCTGATCCCAGAAAGGTCCGATCCGATTCATTCCAGATTCTGTCCTGGAATGGTCTAAATCGACTTGATCCAAATGACAGACCTACAACTAATGAGGCATAAGCACAAGATTCATTATTGTGATGTGTTTGCTGTTCATATTATTCTTATTTGATCTTTGATTTTGTGTTGGTGCAGACGGGATTTGGGTGGTCCAATGGAGTGGTGTTGGCATTTTTGGAAGAGTTTGGATGGCCTCATGACAGAAAAATAGATTGTTAGGAGGATTCTTGAAAAATCCAGCACAATTTGTTTGGAATACTGCCAAAAATAAACTTCATTGTGCATAATATATATTTACATATTTTTTATGAAATAATAGATCAAAACAAAGAATTTAACGACACCAAATTTGTTGTTTTTCCCAAAAAACACACATTTAGAATTTATCTTAGAAACACTCTGAACCCCTAAAGAGAGCCAAGCATTTTTCAATATAGAAGCTAGAAGTTTTGGAACAGGCTGATTTTTTTTTCTCTGATGATGATGATCTCTATGATGAGGGGATCATCCTCATATAAATTCAGTTTATTCTAAAACTTTTAATTCTATCAAAAGTGATTTACAAATAAGGGATGGTTCACGAGTCTTCTTCAACTTGTAAATTGGATTAGAAGTTTCAAAACAGACTGGTTTTTTGTGAGGATGATCTCTATCATCCTCACAAAAAACAAGTCTATTATGAAAGATCATCCTCACAAAAAATCAGTCTATCATGAAACTTTTTACTCATATAATGAAAAATGTTTGACACCAGTTTTGGCTCACTTTAGGGCCTCCGAGCGCTCCCCATAATCTTATTATTAGTAGAGGTGGCAATTCATAAGAGACCCATGATTATGATTTGAAAAGGACAAGAAATTAACAAGTTTGGATTGAGTCTAATTGTATCCACATCATAATCGCTTTGATATGTCTAATCTACATATTAAATAGATAATCTCAGTTATACCCATTTTGAGACAATTCAATGTCACATCATCAATGGATTATGTAGACCAATTTACAAACTTGGTCGGTGCATAATCCATTTAAATAATGAAAATATTGTTAGAGAACCGGATGCAAACGTATTATGATATGTCTAATCCAAATATTAAATAGATAATTTTATTTATACACAGTTTGACACATTCATTTACAAACTTGTGTAGACCAATTTACAAACTTGGTCGGTGTATAATCCATTTAAATAATAAAAATATTGTTAGAGAACTAGATGCGAACGTATTATGATACATAAGATATATTGTATAATTATCCATGCATCTCATCATAAAAAGAAGGTAGTGATGGAATAATATATATAGTAATATCAATAAGAAAAATACTGGAATGACACAGGGTAGTTACTACGATTCTCACAAGTCTGACATGGGATGTGCACATAACCATAGATGCGTTTCCTTGCGATACGAGTAAAAATCATCTACGGTTTTGTATGCATCTCCACATGAGAATTGTAAAAATCATAATAAATCCTGTGTCACCCAGCATGACTCTATCAATAATGATATTTTACATTAAGAAATAATAATAATTTAGAATATTAAGTTATTAACCTTGAGGGGATGGCTCAATGGCAATTTCTAATCCAATTAGCGGTGAGACTCCGTAGGTTGTGTGATAGATGCCCAATACGAGCAATATTTTCCCGAGGCCTGGTGCGTGTGATATGCAGGCGTTGCACATGCATAGGAGAGAGTCCCATATGCCTTCGTTCATATGGTTCCCCTAGTCGAATGTAAGTCTGGACACCCCGTTATATATAATATTATGTTAGTTTTTGTATCTTGGTTGATGTAAGCTCTATAAATATCCTATTGAAGTTCATGTAATGATGATCCAAGAATTATCAATAAAATTAGTTTTCATGGTATTAGAGCCCAAGCTGTATTAAGAGCATGATTTTTGTATGTTGTCCTTAGGAGCAAAAGGTCAGGCTAACCATAAGAAGGGAACCTGCCACCCACTGATTGCTACCTTATTGGATGATGCCTTTGATAATTCAAGTGAGGAAATCTTTCCTAGGATTTCTCAATCGGTTTCAAAAGACTCAAAAGAGTCAAATCACATCACCTAATTCTCTCCTATAATTCCTCCTTAAAATCTTGATTAGTTGTCGCCTATTTTGAATTCTACAACTTTTGTATTTTAAATTTGATTTGTAACTATCCCATAATCTTAGGATCTCATGATTGTACACCATTCTATAAATATTCTGTAAATGAATGAAAAAGGTAGGAAAGATATTTTCCATCAAACTCTTTTATAGTATCAGAGCCAAAGTCTCACGACTTTGATCTGTAAATTTTTTTTTTGTTGATAATCTGCTTTCATGGCAACTTCTTCAAATCTCTCTGCATTGGTCTCGATTAACTTTGACCGAACCAATTATGCCTTATAGTTGGCACAATTATTACCTTTTCTTAAAGGTAACAAATTATTTGGCAATGTTGATGGAACAAAGCCATCTCTAGATCAGCATCTTCCTGGTACCAATGAAGTTCGTATGAAAAATCCTCTCTATCATACCTGGCATAAGCAAGATCAACAGATCATCGATTGGATCAATTGTACCTTGACTCCACAAGTGCTCTCCATTGCTGTTTGTTTCTCTACATCAAAGGATGTCTGGCAATCTCTTGAGAAACGGTATGCTTCTTAATCTAGAACTCGTATTTTACAATTGAAGAATCAACTTCAACAGACTAAGAGAGGTAATTCGTCCATTATTGAATATCTTGATAAGATGAACATTATAGCTGATAATCTTGTTCTTCCTGGAAAAGGAATACCTGATGAAGATCTGATTGAAATGATATTAAATGGTGTTGGTCTTGCTTATGAAAGTATTGTTAATTCTGTGCAAACTAAAGATACTCTTGTCTCTCTTGATGATCTCACTGGTCTTTTGTCAAGTGTTGAAATGCGCATGGAGGAACATAATGTTGTCTTTCTTGAACAAACCACTACTGCTTTATACACTCCAAAGAACAAAAATTAGTCACCGTCTTACAATAATTCACGCCCACCACCACCATCTGGTCCACCTGGTCAACCTTCTCATGGATCTCAAACTGGTCAAAATGCACCTCAGGGTCTTTGTCAAATCTGTCATCGCATAGGTCATATTGCAATCAATTGCTATCATCAATTTGATCACTCTTATGAAGGGCGGGTACCTACAAAGAAATTGGCTGCTATGGTGATATCTTCATCTCGATTTGGGAAAGCTGAAACATGGATAACAGACAGTGGTGCATCTACACATATTACTTCGGATTTGGCCAATCTCTCATTTTACGACGTGTACCATGGCAATGACAACGTTGCGGTTGGAAACGGTGAAGGTTTATGAATCTCTCATATTGGTTCCTCTCAATTTAAATCTGATTCATCTACACTTCATCTCAATAATGTTTTATGTTGTCCTTCCATTACTACAAATTTGCTTTCGGTTCATCAATTTACACAAGATAATCATTGTTATTTTGTGTTTCATTCTAATGGTTTCTTTTGTGAGGGATTCAAGAATGGGGAGGATGCTTTTCCAAGGAAAATGTGAGAATGGTCTATACCTTTTTCGGATTCCAAGAGGTTCATCTAGTCCTCAGTCATTTGCTCTCATCGATGAACGTGTTGTTGCACCAGTTTGGCATCAACGCCTTGGCCATCCAACGTCTTTAATTTTGCATCATTTGTTTTTCAATAATTCTCTTCCTTTGAAAGGAATTGTTAAGAATAATGAGTTCTGTAATTCTTGTCCTTTGGGCAAGAATACTAAATTGCCTTTTTCATTATCAAATTATGTTTCTTCAAAATCGTTGGAATTAATTCATTCAAATCTTTGGACATCTCCTGTTTTTTCCATTAAAGGATCTAAGTATTATATATCTTTAATTGATGATTATTCCAAATATACTTGGATCTTTCCTATGCGGTTTAAACATGAATCTTTGGATTATTTCATAAAGTTTAAAATTAATGTTGAGAACTTGTTGTCTACTTTCATAAAGAACTTACAAATTGACGGGGGTGGTGAATACATCAAATTCCAATCTTTTTTTTCTCAGTTAGGAATTTCTCATCGAATAAGTTGCCCCCATACTCCTGAACAAAATGTAGTCTCTGAAAGAAAACATCGCCACATAGTTGATATGAGTATAACTTTATTTGCACAATCTAGAATTTCTACAAATTTTTGGGAAGATTCTTTTAATACTCCTGTTTATTTAATTAATAGACTACCAACCAAACAATTAAATTTTCTTTCATCTTATCAAAAATTATTTGGGAAAATTCTAGATTATTCCTCTTTACGTGTTTTTGGATGTTCATGTTTTTCATATTTGCAACCTTATAACAAAAATAAGCTCAAATTTCGTTCTAGACAATGTGTGTTCTTAGGATATTCCCTTAATCACCAAGGATATCGTTGTTATGATATGGAAATCGATAAAATTTACCTTTCTCATTACATTGTTTTCAATGAACTCTCTTATCCATTCAAATCCGAAAATGGTATGACCATTCATCAATTAACCAAGGAGGTTGATCCCACGGTTCTTATCACTTCACCAAATATACCACCTGAAAATCCTCCACTACCTGAAGTTTTAGAAACTTATGCTGACTCAAACTTTCCTATCTCGATAGAAACACCTCAACCAAATCCGCCTACCTCTCCTACAATATCTCCCCCTCAACCCCCTTCTCCTCAAAATGCCTCTACCAATACGATTGATTCTCAAGCTCCAACTGCCAACAACCAAGACGTTTCTCATACAATTGATAACTCGCTCACAACATGGTATTTTCAAGCCAAATCCGAAATATGCTTTACAACTTATTGTAAGTCCAATTCCACAGGAACCAACTTGCTACACACAAGCTGCAAAAGATCCCAATTGGTGAATGGATGTGTCAAGAGTTCAATGCTTTACGACAAACAGGTACTTGGACTCTTGTTTCTTTTAAATCAAATATACATATTGTAGACACGGGATTTCGTCATTACGATGATCACATCTACAATGGTTTGGAGTCGCCACCATTCATATTATAAGTGGGTGTGAATGGTCACCCGATGTGCATTGTTTTGAAAAAGTGACATTTTTGACGTTTTAGTGACTCTCGATGTGTAGGAACTAATACAACAATGAGATTCGGGGTAAGTGGCTCGATTGGAGAAAAGGAAAGGTGTTAGGCACCCTTTTCTCCCCACTAAAGAGTGGTAACCTCAATTAAACTCGGTCATTTTTTATTTAAAAAGGTGTGAAAGACAACGTGCCACGTGGGTGCATTTGTACCCTAAATAGGGGTTCATTTTCGGCTTGATCATAGGGTCATTCCATTGATGGAAATGACCCTTATAGAATTTTAGCCTTGGGGTACATTCATCCTAAAAAATAAAATGAATGGGAGAGGGGTGATAGAAGAGGGAGGAGGAGAGGGTATAGAAGAGAGAGGAGGGGATTGCCTTGAACCCACCTTGTATCTTCTTTCTTATTTTCTTCTTCTTCTTTGAGTCTTCTTGAGTCCTTAGTATTTTAAGCAAATACAACTCTTTTTTGGTTGAAGGAGTAGAGAAGAGATGATGAGAGAGATGAGTGTAGTATGTGATTTTTTTTATGAGACTTGGGGGGGATTAGTGTGAGGGAATTGATGAGATTTTTCTTAGTGAGAGGGGTGATAGTTGTTAGTAGAGAGAGAGTTGGGGAGAAATTTTGTAGTTAAAGTTGGGGGCCATTTTTGGGAAGAGGAGGAGGGTATTTATAGATGTTGAGGAGTTATTTTAGGGATAAAATGGGGTGAAGTGAAGAAAAAGGATAGAATGGTTATGAGTTTGAGAGAGAAATTGGTATAATTTAGAGGAGATTGGAGGGTATTTAGGGAAGGAGGGTTAAATGGGTGAGTTTTGACCCAAATGGTTTGTATCCTACCCAACCCATTTGGGTGGAGTGTTTGGTGAGGTGAGTTTAAGATAGTGGTTGTGATTAAATGGTATTTGATTTAAGAGAATGGAGGATTTAAAGAGGTGGTTGATGATATTTTGGGAGGGTGAGGGAGATGATGTCATGTGTTAAAGTGGGTGGAAATGAAGGGTTGGGATAGATTGATGGGAGAGGTTGAGTGTTTGACTTGAGAGGATGGTGTAGGTTTAGGTTGTAGATGTGGGTTTTGTAGGGAATGATGAGGGTAGATTAGGGGATGTATAGGTTAGGGGTGTGGGCAGATGTGTTTGATTTGAGAGAAAAGGTGATGGGTTGATTTGTGGGTAGATGGGATTTAAAGTAAATTAATGAGGTAAGTAGTTGGATGAGGGAGGTGAGATGGGGTGATGACATGTGTCATATTTGATTATCAAGATGGTGATTGGTTGATGTGGGTAGTGGTTGATGGGTTAGGGTTGTGGGTTGGATATAAATTGGATATGGATTTGGGCTTAGGGGTTTTGGAGTATTTTGGGCTTGGGTTATGAAATGATTTTGGATTTTAGGAATTGGTTGGGGGTTATTTTGGAATGGATTTTGAGGGTGTAGGTTGGTATTAGATTTTTAGGTGATGTGGGATTGAGTTTAGGTTAGGGGGGTGAGAAAAATGGATTTTGAAGAATTAAGGATTTATGGGCCTTAGGTGGGTTTAGATTTTTTTGGATTCGGAGATGGAGCGGTGGAAGGTATAGGAGGTGGTAGGCGTCCCAAGTCTCGTTTTTTAATTTTATTTATTTTTTTGAAAATTTTGAAATCATTGGTTTGATCGAGATACCACGTGTTGGCAAATCGGGCTTTTTAGGCCCGTTGGTGAACTTTATCGAAAATTTGACGTTTTTGATTTTGGAAGCGGAGCGGTGAATATTGGGAAAACGTAAGGTAGGCCGAGTCCTTTTGGTGGCCTCCTAAACCATTGAGAGGTCTTAGGGGCCTCGGTTTAATTAAAACATCACTTTTTAGTGATTTGGGCTTTTGAAGCCCGTTGGCCAATTTTGTCGAAAAATCGATGTTTTGAGTGGAGCGGGATAGATGGGAACATGCCAAATCTTTTTGGTGGACCTACTAACTCATTGAGAGGTGTTAGAGGCTTTGATTTGTCAAAAAATGTCATATTTCGATTGATTTGGGCTTTTGAGGCCCGTTGGCAATTTTTATTGAAAAGTCTGTATTTTTGGGCCCTTTCGAGTATTGGCCCATTCAAATTGGGGTGTCTACACATATGTTATCTAACAAATGGGTGTTTAGAGTAAAATAGAAATCAGATGGTTCGATTTAGAGATATAAGGCTCGGCTCGTGGCAAATGGTTTTCATCAACATGAGGGGTTGGACTACACAGAAACCTTTAGTCCGGTGGTCAAACATACTACAGTAAGGGTAGTTATTTCCTAGGCAGTTTTTAATCAGTGGCCTATCCGGCAACTAGATGTTCAAAGTGCATTTCTAAATGGATTTCTTACAGAAAAGGTCTATATGAAGCAACCACGAGGATTTGAAGATCCAAAATTTTCAAATTATGTCTGTAAATTACGACGTTCAATCTCTAGCTTGAAACAAACACCGCATGCTTGGTTACAACGATTTTTAGATTTTCTAGCCGCATTGGGTTTCATAGAGTCCAAAGCTGATTATTCCTTGTTTGTTTACAATAACAATGGAATTCTTGTCTACTTACTTGTTTATGTAAATGACATACTTGTCACAGGCAACTACTCAAAGCATATCAATCATTTTCTTCATGCTCTCAATACTAAATTCGATACGAAGAACCTGGGCCCACTTCAATATTTTCTTGGTCTTGAAGCCAAATATACCAAGGATGGTTTATTTCTATCTCAAGTCAAGTATGCCACAGATCTGCTAACTTGTCTTAAAATGACTGATGTAAAACCCTTGCCAACTCCTATTGTCAGTGGTCAAAAGCTTTCTGCTATAGAAAGAGAACTTCTTCCAGACCCCTCCAACTATAAAAATGTTGTTGGAGCACTCCAATACCTAACTCTCACACGACCTGATCTCAGCTACTCAATGAATCAAGTCTGCCAATTTATGCATTGGCCTACTACAGCTCATTGGATAGCAGTTAAACGTAGCCTACGCTATATCAAAGGAACCATTACTGATGGTATTCGGTTTCAAAAGGGAAACTTGTTTATTCAAGGTTTTTCAGACTCAGACTATGTGGGTGATCCAGATGATAAACTTTCTACAAGAGAATACTGAATCTACTTAGGAAATAATCTTATTTTCTGGAGTTCAAAAAAATAGAAGGCTATGTCCAAATCGAGCACAGAATCTGAATACCACCAACTTGCCTTAGCAGAAACTGAAATTTCTTGGCTGAGACAATTATTACGAGATTTATTTGTCTTTCTATCTTCACCTCCGGTGCTTTGGTGTGACAATATAAGTTCCATTGCTCTTGCCTCAAATCCTATATTTCATTCACGTACCAAACATCTAGAAGTCGATTACCATTATATTAGGGAAAAGGTTGTTCACAAGGAACTAGTGGTTTACTACATCAACACCACTGATCAGGTAGTTGATATTTTCACAAGCGGACTTTGTACATTGCGATTTCAATTTTTGATGTCCAAACTGTTAGTACAGGATCTTCCCATCAGTTTGCGGGGGTGTGATATCTTAAGTGAGGAAACCTCTCCTAGGATTTCTCAATCGGTTTCAAAAGACTCAAAAGAGTCAACTCACATCACTTAATTCTCTCCTATAATTTCTCCCTAAAATCTTGATTAGTTGTTGCCTATTTTGAATTCTACAATTTTTGTATTTTAAATTTGATTTGTAACTATCCCATAATTTTAGGATCTCATGATTGTACATCATTCTATAAATATTCTGTAAATGAATGAGAAAGGTAGGAAATATATTTTCCATCAAAAAATTTTAGCCTTCACTTGAAATAGTATTTTATTTCACGGTTTAATCAATTCATAAAAGATGACATCGCGATTGCCATCACAGGACCAAACTTTTTTTTTTTTCATTCTTCTTTACTACTATTTTGTTTTCTCCAATAAAAAGCACACATTACCTTATAGTTCTACAATCCTTCTTAATTCACTTTTGTCTTCTATGATTTCTATTTTTAATTTAAATCTCTCTAATGAGAGTTTTTATATATTTTTTAAGCTACTTAATACTACTTTTTTATGTTCTTGGGAGAATCATGACATACTTGATCTGGTAAGCAATTGGCTCAGACATATCATAAAATGAGTGGGATGCGACAGTGACGGACTTCAAAGATAGTTTGTGATCACCAACAAGCACGATTAGATTTTTGATCATTCATGAGCATGTCACTTTTGAAATCAATGACAATTATTCAATGCAAGAAATTACAAATTTCGTTTTCAAATGACCATGCAATTGTGGGAGGATGCTAGAAAATTGGATGCAATCATATTATGATAAGTTACATGTTATCATTATCAATATATCTCATTATAAAATGAAGACGGTAACGGAGAATAATATATGTAGCAATATATATTAGGATATTTTACATTATGAAATATTAGTAAATTAGAATAATTATATTAGACTATTTCCATACCTTAGTTGATGTAATATCTATAAATATCCAATTAGGGTTCACGTAACGATGACCAAGAATCATCAATAAAATTCAGATTTTACATGAAAAAAATAATTTATTGATATTTATTGGATAATAAGACATGAAATCCAATGTATTAGGCACGACTAGTTTGTGGACAAGATCATGGTCTATGGACTAGACAAAGCCAAGATACACACCCGTTCCACTTTGTACGAGGATACCCGATTATCAAAAATAAAATAAAAAATGAAACCCATTGGGACATTTATAAATATTATATCAACTAGGACATAAAAACTAATTAAATACAAATATTTTAATCTATCAATACTTCTTAAAGGATAATATTCTAATTAATATATTTTATATATATCATTTTACATCACAACTTTTTATTTGTGATGAGATACCCTAACAATGATACAATGCATTTCATGCACCTTAATACAATTCATCTTAAGAGATAGTTAAAATAGGACTATGATATTAACAGGCCATTATATTATAAACAAATATAAGTGATTTTATTCAAACATCACACTATATAATAAAATCACTTCTAGATCTTATTCATTATTATCAACAAAAGGGACTTTAAAAAAAATTATGAGTTGTATCACACGGTCTGCGTTGGACATTGGTCCAATATTGAGTTGGTGTGCAGATAGACATAAATTTATCTCCTCGAGATACAAACTAAAAAATTTACGACTTTCTATGCAGTGCCAGGTCAATTGGACCCAGTGTCAAACGCAGGAAACTGAAATACAAATCGAGCTATTCTAATCTGACCCTACAACTTATCGGGTTATTGAAACGGGTCAAAACTGATTCATTAACATCCATAGCTTGGCGTTTTCAATCAAAATCTTTTTCCGCGTGGCGATTTGGGGTGGCGATATTATTGTCCTTTCCTCTCCAACAACTGGTCCAACGACCAATATGCACCTTCAATGCTGTCTGACACAAGTCGCGGGCCCACACGCCTATTTCAAAACCATCGTCAACAATACACGTAGACAGTCCCACATACAGCGTATCTTCCAAAGCTACGTGGCACGTTTTGGTAGGAATTTTTAAATACATTGGACTCCTAACCAAGCCGTTGCAACCCAATGTGTTTTATCTTCAAATCAAAAGTTGGCACCGTACGTTATCAGCATTCCACGTCAGTCCAACGTAACGTAAGACACGTTACCTATATCTGCACCTAAAACTATATTCAATGTATTCGTCTCATTCTTCTTCTCCTTCTTCTTCTTCTCTTTTTATTCAAACCTAACCCTAATTTTCTCTTCCTTCTCATCTTCTCTATAACAACAACCATGATTCTTACAGAAGCTTTCGATTCCTCTGATTCATGTCCAATTAAACTCTCAACAACACTTCTAATTAGTTTCCTAGAAAGGATTCAAGAAACCGCACTCGATTCCTTCGGTGATTCGAACTTCGATCCAAAGCTCTACATCGATATGTCGTTGAAGTTCAGTTTATCGAAGACGCAAGAGGCTTTCGATAAGTTACCTAGATCGAGGAACGGATCGGTTCCTGTTCGAGATCTGAAATTGTTTATCTCGAGGTATTTGAACGATGCAGGTAGCGATTTGGTGTACGTTGAGCCGATGGATTTTTTGCCGGAACCGGTGGGGTTTTTGCCGAAGGTGAAGAATTTGAAGGTTCGAGCGTGGGCGTTGGAGGTACATTCTCTGTGGAAGAATTTGAGTCGGAGAGTTTCCGATGATGTAATAGCTCGGCCGGAATTACACACTCTTCTGCCGTTGTCGGGGCCAGTGATCGTTCCTGGATCGCGGTTCAGAGAGATTTATTATTGGGATTCGTACTGGGTGATTAGGTTAGTTTTTAGTGTAATGATTTTCGGACGCCTCCACCACAGAACTTTGATCCGTTGTCTCGGGATACGTATACTCATAGAGTTTTTTCTTGTGTATCCCGAGGCAACTGATCTACGGTTCTCTGATGGGGGCGTCATATTATCACGGTTCTAGTTTTTAATCTGGAAACACTTACGTCAACTTAAGTGTGAGATTTTGGGAGATAATCCTAATCCTTACGAATATCGTACCCAATCAAACTTCGTTTGACTCACACGCATCGACTCGATCGGATCAAATGAATAATATTAATTTATTAAATAATTAAAATGGCTATAAAATATTTAAAACAATATTAAATTTTGTTTTTTAATATAATTACATAGAACTGCGTAACTCAGTCGAGTTTCTAAGATGAGGTATATATACACACCGACTCTTCCGAGTTAATGAGTCGACTCGAATATCAATGACCAACTCACTTTGTAGTGTAATAATTGAGTTAACCTGACTCGAGGACTTTTTTGGACTCTCTTTCACATACACGTCCGAAGGTTTTATTTGTCTTTTTATGGTTACTGGACTTCTTTGTCACATGTGCCTACGCTCTTTTTAGAATAGACTTAACTATAGTCGTATTGTTATCGTGATATAAGCCTTTTTGTTTTTCCTTTTTGTTTTGTTTTTTTTTTTTTTTCTTTTTTAAGAGTTCGGCTAGCCTTACTAAGTTAATAAGGATTTCACCCTTATTGATCCTGGGGACCACCTTGTGACATCCAAAACATGGTACGATGCTGAGTCGTAGAGGACAAAATTCTGTGAATTTTGAAAATATATATATTTTTTACCATTAAATTTTTATTTTAAATTTTGGAGTTAGGTAGAAGTTTGGTTGCCGTCCATAGCCCAAAAATAATTGGTTTTTTTTTTGTGTTTTTGTTTTATTTGGGATTTGAGTATTTTGATGAAATTTAGAGGTTTGTGTTGTTGTATTGCTAATGTGGTAATCCATTTTAGCAAAACGACTCTTACTAAGGTTTAAAATCTTTAGGAAGTTAGTAACGAAAATCTTTCTCTTTTTTTAATAATTATAAACATTGACACCTAACTTTTGCTTATTACATCACAATAAAAATAAAAATAAAAAATAAAAAATAAAAAATAAATAATTAATAAG
Source organism: Akebia trifoliata (assembly GCF_017979445.1). NCBI lineage: Eukaryota > Viridiplantae > Streptophyta > Magnoliopsida > Ranunculales > Lardizabalaceae > Akebia > Akebia trifoliata. The sequence goes on along the minus strand of NC_141385.1, from coordinate 10,627,745 downwards.
TAAATGTAAGTTTGGGTGTCAATCAAATCTCTCTCTTTGATAATTTCTACTTTTTAGATTTAGGATTTTATATGAGTCTTAAACAAGTGCATTGTTTGAATGTGTTATAATAATGCTTTGAAATGTTGGTTATAAACTAAACTTTTGTAAGTTTCAATCTTTAATTAGGATGTGATAAATAATTTAAGAAGTTGAGTGTAATAACTAAAAGTTGGGGTGCCAATAGCAGTTCGAAAAGAAAAAAAATAAGTTAATAATCATAATAATTTATAATTCTCAAAATAAAATTTCTTTTTATTTTATTTTTTATGGTGATTTCCATTATGCTATCTAAATTCATTTCTATGTACTTTTCAATACAAATTTTTTTCATCTATTTTTGTTTTTTTGAAAAGGTATGCATGAGTTTGGTGGAGCCGAACAAATTTTAATAACACTAATGCTGAAATGACCTAAAATGGACCTCTTTTCACACTTTTCTGACACTGAAATGGGCATAGAAGCATAGATGCTTTTAACTTGATGGTTCTGTGCGCACTTGTCGGCATTTAAAAAGTATGAAATTAGGTACAATCTTGACGTCCTCTAGCACGACTCTTTTATTAATAATACACAAGTACCCATTGGCTTTATTCAAAAGTCGTTCTCAACACTGGCTTCCTGAAAATGACGCTGACATGGTGGTGTGGATGGAGCCATAGATGCTTTACACTCTGTTTTTCAAGGACCATTCAGACCCCCATAGCAGCAGCATAGCAGTGTTGTAAGTCAGTTTAGCATTTTCCTTTCCCTTTTTTACAAACAATCCTAGACCACATGAAAAGATGCAATTTTGAATTTCTGGGCCTAATAGCACAAAACCATAGATCTTTTTTCCTTGTGTATCCCGATGAAAAATATCTATGATTCTGTGCTCTTGCCACGTCAATCGCATGCATACCTGGTATGTTTTGCGCCACTTCGATTTGTCACGACTCATTTGGTAATGCTTCCAGCTTTGGATATATTATTATTTCAAAACCATGCTGGAGAAGTGTAGTGTGAGCTCCATTAGTATAATAACAATAAACAATAATTTTATGCAACAAAAATTAAAACTTAACTATTGGCACTCCAACTTTTACTTATTACACCCCAATTAAAAATAAAGAAAATAAGTGAATGGTTGAGAATAAGTAAAAGTTGGGTGCCAATAGAACCTCTCTCTCTCTCTCTCTCTCTCTCTTTGTGTGATAGATTTGTATTTTTTGGGTGTAGGATTTTCTATGAGCCTAAATGCCTAATCATAATTATAAAAAATTACAGAAGCAGTTTGAACGAGTGTTATAGAGTTTTGTAATATTGAGATTAAAATTTGAGCCAAACCTTTGTAACGTTTGAAGAGTGCTTTTAATCTTTAACTGAAGTGTGATAAATAATTTAAGAAATTTGGGTGTAATAAGTAAAATTTGGGGTGCCAATAGAAACTCTCTTTATTTTTAACACTTGTGCTAAAAACCAGACCAAAACGGTTGTTCGATCAGGTTCGAGTGGATTTTGTAACAAAATTAAATCATCCAGTGAACCACCCGTTCGGTGAATATTATTTTTTTATGAAAATAAATAAAAATATAATTTAAGAAAATATTACACTAATTACATATTTTTTAATCTTTTAATAAATATAAATTAGTCCAACCAAATTGAAACAGGTCTGACCAAGTTTGATAAATGTTTTATTTAATCATTTGTTCATATACAGTGAGTGTTATGTTTCCTAGGGTATATATATTTCTCGTTTTTGGTGAAAGCATGTAATCTGTTACTGCGAGTCTTCTCTTCATAGTAGAATCAATGTGATTCGTGGATGTACCTCAATCTTGAGGGAACCATGTAAAATCTCTATGTTTCTGTGAGTGATTGTATCTTGTTTTCTTTCTCTCGATTCATTTTCTTGGTTCGATTGCCTCTGCTTTTCTTAACAATGGGCCACCTCAAAATTCAAGGGAGTTGAGTTGAGTTGGTGGGATCAATGTTTATTTTGCTTTCTGTCCATGTCTAAGTTTGATTTATTTTTGTTTTTAGATTTTTTTTAATTAGTCGTTTTCTTCCTCTAAAAAATTATATGTCATCAGGGGATTGCTAGCTAGCAAAATGTATGAGACTGCAAAGGCAATGGTGTATAATCTTATTTCCCACATAGATGAATATGGACACATTCTGAATGGAGCAAGGACTTATTATAGTAATCGGAGGTAATATTGTTTCTTCTACATTCTTATATCCTACTCTGTTGTTCTTCTACATTTCTCATTGTAATTTCTCATTGATTTTTGATTTAGTATTTCCTTTTCGTTAATAGTATTCATACAATAAACAAAATCATTTCATCCCCATTGTAGTTCTCAATCATTAGAACATCAATGGAGATAGTCAAAGTAAATATGAACTCAATTTTAATGTGGAAAGGATGAACAAGATTCATTTAGCCAACCCCAAATATTTTGCATAAGGCTTTTTTATGAGAGATTCTATTGCCACAGCAATTTTTTCTAATGCCGCCCCAATACATATGTAAATCACCAAAAAAAGTAGCACACATCTTGAGGTGGCATTAGCAAAAGTTGGTGTGAGAATAGAAGCTCTTTATTATTATTGTTGTTCCCAATCATTTCATGGAAATAGTGAACGCAGAGATGAACTCACTTTCAATAATAGAAGACTTGGCTTTGGTCAGAGTGGAATGGAGGAAAAAGACTTCTTGTTGTTACCATAAGTAACCTGCCTGAAAGATGGAATTTCATGGAGTGTTGGAACTTGATTTACCTCTTAAAAATTACCGATACCAAAAAAAATCTAGATATCGAGTTATGTTTGAAGATGCTTTTCCATAGAGTGTTCATTGCTTGAACTATTTCTAGATTGGGTCATTTCTGGTTGATGAGATCTCTTAGGTTGGACCATAAATTTTAGCCTATATTACTATCAATTCTAAAAAAAATTCCATGTGTGGCTTCTCTTTATTTGTTTGAAATCTAAACTTTGAGCATTATGGAATTTTTTTGCAGCCAACCTCCACTTCTTAGTGCAATGGTATTGGAGATATACGAGAGAACTGGTGATTTGGATTTGTTGAAAAGCTCTCTCCCTGCACTTATCAAAGAACATCGCTTTTGGAATTCAGGTACTGCGGTGCTCATTTATAGAACTGCTTAAGAATCTTGATTGGTTTCACTCTGCCCAATTCCCCAATCATTAGGATCATAGTATTTCACTCGCATTTCTCTTTTTCAGAAATCCATAAGGTGACTATTCAGGATGCTAGAGCGCATAAACACACGTTAAATCGATATTTTGCAATGTGGAACAAACCCAGGCCCGAAACTTCAACTATTGTATGTCCTGCTGTTTTGTTTTCCCCCCATTTTAATGAACTTTGGAGATTATTTTGTATCGAAGATTAATGTAACCAATGACTTGAAATTGTCTCCAAAATACAGGACAAGGAATCTGCTTCCAAGCTCTCCAATGATCACGAGAAACAACAATTTTACCGCGAATTGGCTACAACAGCTGAATCTGGATGGGATTTCAGTTCTAGATGGATGAGGTAAATTGATAATAGTTCATTTTGTATCATTTATAAATTCCAATTTGATGTTTGATTTATATCTCTATGAGCAAATATTTTTAGATATAAGGGGTCTAGCTATGTTGTTACAGGAATCAAACTGATCTAACAACATTGGCTACGACATCAATTATTCCCGTGGATTTGAACGTATTCATATTCAAGGTATGATTGAGAAATCTTCGGAAGCACTAAATGTCCACTTGGGAATTACGGGGCGAGAACTGATGTATCTGTTATTGTTAGATGGAGCTTGGCATAGCTGTCATGGCAAGAATTATTGGGGAGAACTCCATTGCAGAACAATTCTTCGAAGCTTCTCAAGAAAGACGAATGGCGATGAATTCCATCTTTTGGAATGCTGAAAAGGGACAATGGCTTGATTACTGGCTCACTAGTAGAAGTGTATGTGAGGTATGTGGCTTACATGTGAATTTGGTTGAAGTAAATCTTGTAATTTGTGCGGTTATATTTGATTCCTCCCATCTGATGCTTCAGGGTGTTCATACATGGGAAGCTCAGAACCAAAATCAAAATATTTTCGCCTCAAATTTCATTCCTGTGTGGATTGACTTGTTTTACTCAGGTCAATGATATTCTAAATTCACTCTAATTTTCTAAACATGATATAATTGCATCTTTTATTGGACTTTCAACATGAACTGTTTTGTTTAAGTCAAATATATATGAAAACGAAATTTCTATGTCCAAGATTTCAATGGGACATTAGCAATTTTCAAAACCATACATTTTCTATAATTACTCTTAAAAAGTAATCCCACATTGCCTTTCATTGAAGGGTTTATTTATTATTGTGCAATGACATTTTTTTTTAAATATATTACAAAAATCCATAAAATTATCTTGAAAATAAATATTATCGCACAATGATAATAAAACCCTTGTTTTTTTTTCAAAGACAGAATAGAATTATTTTTTTAGAAATATTAGTGGAAAACTTACGGTTTAGATAGTTACCAATGTACCTATTCAAAGTCAACATCTCGCTATTAGATATGCAACAAAGAATATTTCTGATTTTTGTAATTTCCATTGATTTTAGTGAGAATGACTTTATCATGTAAAAATGTACAGATGAACTTACTGTAGAGAAAGTTATGAAAAGTCTTCAAAATTCAGGCTTGCTTTGTGAAGCTGGAATCGCAACCTCCTTATTAAACTCAGGACAACAATGGTTAGTAAACTGCATTGCATTGCGTACAAATAATGCTAAAATTTCAAAATTTGTATTTGAGGTCACAATAAAGACCGAGACCCTTTTTTAATGATTTGAGAGATGGGAAATTACACAGGGATTTCCCGAATGGCTGGGCACCGCTACAACACATGATTGTTGAAGGTCTTGCGAGATGCGGCTCAAAAGAAGCAAGGGCCTTGGCAGAGGACATCGCTGTGAGGTGGATCAGGACGAATTATGCCGCCTACAAGAAAACAGGCACAATGCATGAAAAATATGACGTGGAGACTTGTGGAAAGGTTGGAGAGGGTGGTGAATACATTCCTCAGGTTAGGATTATAATTCAAATTTACATTTGTTTTGACAATTATTCTTCTAAGATATCTCATAGAAGACTTAGAAATTGTTTAGAAACATGCATTAATTAGACATGTTTGACACGGTAGAAGCGTTGAGCAATAAGGAGGTCAGGTCTTCTTCATTAGGATAAAATCTTTGATCAACGAGGCAAAACAAGATAAGTAATTCTCTAAAAGAGTTGAAATTTGGATTGATTATTATAAAGAAAGATGATTCAAAATTTCGCTTACAATGGTTTAAATAAACTTTTAGGCGCTTAATTAGTCGCTAATTCTTCATGCAGTCGGACTAGTGCCCCATTATGATAGACTTAACCAAAATAAAAGAACTTCCCTAAAATCATAAAATCTACTCAAACACATAGCTAACCTAAAAATAATAGATTTTTTACTGAATTCAACTCAGGAACCTAAAAGATTAAAATAAGTAAGGAAACCAAAGTAATCAAAAATAGTTAAATCTGAATTCAAAGTGAGATTTGCCCCTTCCCCACCTCCATCCAATAAAATATGAGAAATTATATTACATATAGGATCAGATTCTATCGAATCAAGAAAAATACGATCTCTATCGCGCAAGTGCAAAATCCAACTTTCAGGACTTATCCTCGAGATCAGTATCAATGGAATTTGTATTATCAGGATACGTATAATATTCTAACAATTGGATTTCATTTTTTTTATGGGTAAGCTGGACTTGAGCCCACGACCTTGGAGTTGCTTTGCAATGTGTCAAACCAACTGAGCTATGTCAAATTTCATGTTTAAATGGCCCAAGAACTATGAGATTAACCCGAAGTTAGGATGAAGTTGCAGTTAATAGGATTTCTCTAATCCTTATGGAAAGGACTTCTCTACTCCTCCTTTCCCAAGAGGAAGATTGATTTTTTTTTTTTTTTTCTGATAACTAAAGATAATTTCATTAAAATTGGGCGAGATGACCAACAATAAGAAATGAATCAAATGATACAACCAAAGGGTACCACACATGCAAATCGGACCTAACACAACAAACTTGCTGCCATCTAACCAAAATATCCTCAAAGAAGATTCCCTTAAACTAAAAAAATAAAAAGCCCAACACGGACAACTTCACATCTTCCCATAGAAGCACTCCTGCCCTTAAAGTCTACTATTTCGTTCTAACCAAATACCCCACACAATTGTGAAGGGAGTAACAGTTCATAGAAAATCTTGGATCTAGCCATAAGATGCATGTTTGGTAAAGATAACTCCTTGGACCTCCTAAGTCAATACTTACGAATGCCCTCAATCTATGCAATGGGATGTGTTGATTTATCTAGGGGAAAAAAAGGAGTTATAACCAACAACAATTTTTTTTTTTCCTGATTCATCCTTGGAATTAAATACCTCGTTCATTAATTTTTATTATCGAATGCATAGGAATCAGTTGAAAAGCAAAATCTCTTATGATACACCAGATCTGGTTCGGTCAGAATAGAATGTTTTTTGAGTCCATAGAACTGAGCCTTAATATTATTATTTTTCTTCATATATATACAATACATATGCAGCGTTCGGAGACCCCTAAAGAAAACAAAACATTCTGCCAAAGATTTTCAATATATGAGTTAGAAGTTTTGAAATGGCCTGATTTTTTTGAGGATGATATCTATGGTGAAGAGATCACAAAAACTCCTCCCATTCTGAAACTTCTAACCCTATCAAAAGTGATTTACAAATAATGGATGGTCCACGATTCTTAAACTGGGGTTATATATATGTGAAGTTTGTTTATATTTTGCATATGAAATTAATTTTGATCTGATCCGAACCCGACCTGGATCCAATCTATTTCTTATAGGTTTGGAATCCTAAATTCTAATAGTTATAGTTAGATCTGATAAAACAGGATCCCAGAAAGGTCCAATCTGATTCTTATCGAGTTAATTCCAGATCTTATTGTTATCGTTGGTCCCAAATCAATCTGATCCAATCCATTGGAAGCCCTAAAAGACTAATCAAAGATACAAACATAAGTACAAGGTTCTTTATTGTGATCAAGTTCTTATTTGATCTTGCATTTTTTTTCTTGGTGTAGACGGGCTTCGGGTGGTCAAATGGAGTGGTGTTGGCATTTTTGGAGGAGTTTGGATGGCCACAAGACCGTCCAATAGATTCCTAATAACCATAGTCAAGCTTAAGCATATATATATGCTTAGGATTCTAGACAACGTGTTTTGTCTTATATGGGCATCGTGGACGAGGTGGGCCAAAGACAACCTGGGTTCAACCTGATAGATGGGTGAGCCTGGGCCAAGTTATGTAGAAGATGAGTTGAGCTTTTACTCAACTCAAGCTCAATAATTAGGTCGAGCTCAGGTTGAGGGTTTGGACAACCTAAACCTGATGCTATGTATTACTATATAAGTTTTTATTTTTATGTTTAATATTATATTAGTTAGATATGTTTATTTATTTTCATATTATTGTTTTAATTATTTCTTCTTACATATATTCGAAGGAAAGTGTCATCGAGAATTTTTTTTTTTTAATTATAATTATATTTAGCTCTTTGATTCCATCTATTATTTGTGGACAGTTGGATATTATTAATGTGGGCTTTGATTTTGTATGGTTTGTCTGGATTTCAAAGTTTAATAAACTTTATTAACTAATTAAAATGAACGTAAATTCCGTGGCAAAATAAATATCCAGCTTCATGATTCATAATAGGAAATAAATTCCGTGGACAAGTGAATTCCTCCTAGATTGTATCTACAAAAATCGTTAGAGTCGTCCTATAGTGACTATGCAAGACACTAAGCTGATGTGGATGTATTCATAAAACCCTAGATGCTTTACATGTGTATCTTTAGGAAAGCATTTATGATTTCGTGCACACATCTCCCATCAGCTCAGTTTCTAATGCAGTGTCATGTGCAGTCACTTTGGCATTTTCTTAATCATTAAAAAGTTAAGGTGAAGGGGGTAAATGTCTGAGAATAAAATTAGGAGGTAAAAAAATAATTTAGGTCAAGGTGAAGGGGTAAGCATGTGAGAATAAAATTAGGAGGTAAAAAAATAATTTTCCCAAGGCTGGGGAGAGAAATCATTTTCCCTTCAATTGATAAATCACTTCGGACGTAAAATGCGCAAACATACACTTGAAAACCACATTTTCCATATCATTAGAAGTGTGCATGTAAATCATCCAAATTATATTACACATCCCAATTGGCTTAAGAATTATATATATAGAGATACTTTAATTCAATATAAATGTTGCTCCTCTACTAACAGCCTCTAATTAATATTAATTGAAAATTTATTTTCAGACATTATTTTATTTATCAAGAATAGTATATTAATAAATTTCTAGTTTTAAGATTCCAAATGAATTTCATTATAATAATAATGTTTTATTTCTTTGCACAAATACACCATTATTGTTTTCTAGTAACAATAATCACCAATATTTTATTAATCCTGATAAAATGATTCCTCCATGTTGCAATTGTGTATCCCAATGAGTATAGATCTATGATTCTAGCACATGTCACGTTAGGGAGAGTCAATTGTGTAGAGTTTGTCACATGGGAGAGTCATTTTATCATTAATAATATTTTATTAATCATTTTTATAAATAAAAAAGTATCAATATTTCTTAAAAATATTCCTTAAGAAAAAGGTAGTGCTAGTCACGTATATTGTGTGGACCCTTTCGTCCCACCTCATAAAATGGTGACTCATCGAAGAATCTCTGGTTACTTTCTCAAAGGCGCTAACACATGGTTTCATATGCTATATCTCGTATTGTCCCAATCGTTTACAAGTCAAAGGAGTTAAATCGATTTAATTATGAGAGGTGCCAATTTTTACTTATTACACCCCAATGTAAAATGAAGAATATAAGTAAATGGCTGATGGTAAGTAAAAGTTGAGGCAACCACCAAATGGGTGGCCAAGTGGTAGCACTTCGGGATCAAGGGGTGTGCCCCCCCTGTGGTCTCAAGGTCAATTCCCACCGACTACTAATATTAGTAGTCACGGATCATAGGATTAAAATCCTGTTTCACAAGCCTTGTTTTGAGAGAAAGGAATAGTTGGTGTGCACAAGTTGCCCAAAGACCCTTCTAATAAAAAATAAAAAAAAAGTAAAAGTTGAGGTGTCAATAAAAACTCTCCCAAATTTTTATTAGATATTGTCAATAATAAATTTCATGATCTACCTCGAGATGCATAAAATCAGACCATAAATGATATTCAATTGATTTTTGATAAAAAGAGAGATTCAAATCTTAGTTTTATCCTCTAATTAATAGTCAAATATATATATATATATATATATATATATATATATATATATGGAAATGTTCAGCAACAAACATTTTGGCAAAACATTTTTCAAAACATGAGTTAGAGGTTTTGGAATGGGCTGATTTTTGGTGGGGATGATCTCTACGGTGAGGAGATCATCATTACCAAAAATCAGCCCATTCCAAAACTTCTAACCCCATCAAAAATGGTTTACAAAAAATGGACGGTCCACAATTTTTCAACTTGTAAACTGGGGCTAGAAGTTTTGAAATGGGCTGATTTTTGGTGAGGATAATCTCCTCACCGTAGAGATCATCCTCACCAAAAATCGGCCCATTCCAAAACCTCTAACTCATGTTTTGAAAAATGTTTTGCCAAAATGTTTGCTAAAATGTTTGTTGCTGAACGGGACCCATATATATATATTAAAGAATGATAGTGTGTATAGTTTTCTTCTCTTCGGACTTTACGTTTGATTGGTTGAAAATGTTGCTTTAATAGTGGCTTTGTTGTTCATGATCTTTTGTAGGGTCTTTGTGTAGATTTCTTCTGTCTAAGTTTTGCGCTTAATCGGTTGAGAATGTTTTTTTAACTTTTGGAGAAAGATTTTAGGATTGATTTTCTCTTTAATCAAAGTCCAAGTCTCTTTTGAAGAACCTTTCTTCATCTTTGGAAGAGTTCTGATAATGGATCGGATTATACCTAGTTACCCAACTCATCTTACCCAAGTTCTTTAGGTATGGGTACAATTTTTTTTATCTAATTAAGAATTCGAGTAAATATATCCACATTTATTCTTATCCGAGTATTTTTAGGGTCGGATATGGATATGCATCTTATCCAACTTAAATACCCATTTATCAAAGTTTAATATGGTAAATTCAAAATAAAATATATGTATAACTCAAAATTAAGGTTTTTCCATCATTTTCACGATGGGGTTTATATATCCGACTTTGATATCCATTTGAAATTTGGGTATAAGTCGAATACGGATATCCTTTAAAAAGGTAGATAAATAGTCGGATATGGACATCCTTAGCATAAGTAGGCAAAAATCGGATATTGATAATTGGATGTAGAGTTAGACAAGGATATGAAAATGATTTGATCTGACCCACACTTGACCCATTGCCAGCCCTTGAGAGCTTCTTCTTCTCTAGAGGGAGAAGTTCTGTCTTATGGGAGAAAATGATCTTGGTTCTCCAAACGGCATAGGCTTTGATATTTATAGTCTCAAGGGAGTAGAAAATTTCCAACTATGCCCCTCTCTTAAATGGGTTTACATAATTGGTTTAAATACTATTTAGCTATTGGTCATATCCAATTCAATGAGTTTTGGACTTAACCACGGACTAACCCATTTGTTGGGTGTATGAGCCCAATACTTAATTTGGATCACTTGAGCTTAGTTGGATCATGGTTTTAACCTGCGAAAACTTGAATCGAAATCGTATGAAGTTTGTTCCCCATCAATTGGCCCCAATGTATATGTGTGGGCCCAACTTTTATTATTTTTAGGGATTGATTTAAATTTTGATGTCTATAGATATTTTTTTGGGTTTAAGATTTATATGAACCTAATCATAATCATAAACAACTACTGAAATCGTTTGAACAAGTGTTATCATATATTTTTAGAATAATGATTTTTTGACACCCCCCTCTAACATACACCCCCATCACATAACTGTAGATCATTTGCCTTGAATACGCATAAACATGAACCTTTTTCTTGTGTTTCCCCATGCAAATGATCTATGATTCTGTGATGAGACATAGGGGGCATCAGTTTATCACAACTCTATTTTTTAATGTTGTGATAGTAATTTGCGCCACACGGTATTTGAATGGTGTGCCTTAATCTTTAATTAGGGTGCAATAAGTAAAAGTTGGGGTGTCAATAACAGCTCTCCTATTTTTATAAATATATTTATATTTGAGAATTTTAATAGTGGATTAATAGATGGATAAATCATAATCACAAATTCTAATTATATGCTTATCACAGACATTCAAAATCAATTCGATGCTTCGGCTTCAGTACTAGTTTGGTTGCATAATCACGAAGTGGGATTACAAGTTACTATATGTCTTTTTATAGTTTTCAATATATATGGCATGATTTTCCCATACCCTTTTGAGATGGGATTAGTCCTTATAGTCACGCATCCTGACTCCTTAGAAGTTTCCAACAGTGGATCAGGAGTTAGGACACCACCTAGTTTTGAACATTCGACCAAGGGGAGCAAAAACCTGTCATTAGTTTTAGAGAATTGCTATTGGCATCCAACTTTTACTTATTACACCCCAGTTTCTTAAATTATTTATCACCCCCAACTAAATATTATAACACGCCATTCAAACATAGAAAAGGTTTGGCTCAAATTATTTTCTCAACATTATAATTAAAATATTATAATACACATTCAAATAATTTTTGTAGTTGTTTACAATTATGATTAGGCAGATTTAAAATCTTAAACCCAAAAAATAGAGATCAACAAATATGAGAACTTCCATTAGCACCCGAACTTTTACTTACTATCAAATATTTACTCATTTTCTTTATTTTTAATTGGGATGTAATAAATGAAAATTGGGGTACCAATAGCAGCGCTCTAGTTTTACTACCGACCCAAGAAGTAAATCTTGATGACCTATAATATATGGTATGTAACTAGGAGCTAGATTGTTACAATAAGTACAAATACATCTATATATATATATAGGGTCAGGTTCAAACGACAATCATTTCAACACACATATAGACAACGCGTTTTGTCTTATATGGGCAAGAATGTTTGGAATGGGCTGATTTTTTGTGAGGATGATCTCTGTGGTGAGGAGATCATCCTTGCCAAAAATCAGCTCATTATGAAACTTCTAGACCGTCCAATTTCTGTTGAAAAATTTTAGACCGTCCAATTTTTGTAAATCAATTTTGATGGGGTTAGAAGTTTTGGAATGGGATGATTTTTTGCCAGGATGATCCCCTCATCACAGAGATCATCCTCACAAAAAATCAGCCCATTCCAAACATTTTTGCCCATGTAAGACAAACACGTTGTCTATATGTGTGTCGCAATGTGTGTCGCAGGAACCCGACCCATAAATATATATATATATATAGGGTCCCGTTCGGCACCCTAAGTTTTACCACACACTTTAACAAACGCGTTTTGTCTTACATGGGTTAGAAGTTTCGGAATGAGCTGATTTTTGGTGAGGATGATCTCTTACCGTAGAGATCATCCTCACCAAAAATCAGCTCATTCCGAAACTTCTAACCCCATCAAAATTGATTTACAAAAAATGGACGGTCCACGATTTTTCAACGTGTAAACATGGGGCTAAACATTTCGGAATGGGCTGATTTTTGGGGAGGATGATCTTCTAATCATAGAGATCATCTTCACCAAAAATCAGCTCATTCCAAAACCTCTAACCCATGTAGGACAAAAAACGTTTGTTAAAGTGTGTGGTAAAACTTAGGGTGCTGAACATTTCCCATATATATATATATATATATACGCGACACACATATAGACAACGTGTTTGTCTTATATGGGCAAAATGTTTGGAATGGGCTGATTTTTTGTGAGGATGATCTCTGTGATGAGGGGATCATCCTGGCAAAAAATCATCCCATTCCAAAACTTGTAACCCCATCAAAATTGATTTACAAAAATTGGACGGTCTATAATTTTTCAACAAAAATTGGACGGTCTAGAAGTTTCATAATGAGCTGATTTTTGGCAAGAATGATCTCCTCACCACAGAGATCATCCTCACAAAAAATCAGCCCATTCCAAACATTTTTGCCCATATAAGACAAAACACGTTGTCTATATGTGTGTTGAAATGGTTGTCGTTTGAACCTGACCCTATATATATAAATCAATTAATAATAATAAAAGATTAACAACTAAAATAAAAATAAAAATTGCATGAGCCAGACTTACTACTTCTCTCTCCTCGGATGGCAATTTCAGACTCCACCAAATTATTCAAATATATTGAACAAGTTATCTTTTTTTTTTATCCGACTAGTTGCACACCAATCTTGAAAAATAACTTTATTTTTTATTATCTTATATTTTAATCTACTAATTGCACTTTAATATCAATAACGTTAAGATTTAAGGTATTCATCTTCTCGTGACTTCATCTTCCCAGATTGAAAGCATGTTTGTTATAATAGGACTAGCAATGATTTGATGTCTAAACTGGTCTACACCGATTCGTAAAAACATTAAAAAATCAGATTTTCGGATCGGATTCAGATTGGAATCTCAGATCTAAAACAATTTCGGATTGGATTCGAATCTACCCAATCTGTTCTGAAAAAATCTGATCCAAACATATTTAATACTTTTTTTTTTATATTCTTAATTTCATAAACCTAGATGTAAGGGTGTTAATGGGTACTTATTTAACCGAAATCGGAACTAAAAACCCCGATTTTGGATCCCTTTTTATTGGAACCAATTAGATCCGAGTCTAAAATGGAACCGAACTGATAGGAATCGGAACCATTAGATTCTATCCAATGGGTACCTGTTGGTAGTACCCATGTACCCAGAACAGATCTATTTTGTCATTACTTTCCATACTAGAGATGACTTAAGGTATTTTTTTTATTTCAAAATAAAAGATAATCCTATATTGACTTTCACTACAGGCTTATTTATTATTGTGCAATGACATTTTTTAAATGTTACACAAATTCATAAAATTATTTATGAAAATAAATGTCATTTCACAATGACAATAAAACTCTTGTTTTTTCAAAGATAAAATATAATTATTTTTTAGAAATATTTATGGAAAACTTATGGTTTTGATAGTGACTAATGTACATATTCAAAGTGGGCACCTTGTTATTAGATTATAGATATGCAGTAAAGAATATTTCTGATTTTGTAATTTCCGTTAAGTAGTAAGATTATCATGTAAAAATATATCCATGAAGTTAGTGTGGAGAAAGTTATGTAAAGTCTTCAAAGTTTAGGCTTGCTTTGTAAAGTTGGAATCGCAACCTTTTTATCAAACTCAGGACAACAATGGTTAGTAAACTGCATTGTGTACAAATTATACTAAAATTTGAAAGAATACATTACTGTGTGGTGGATCAGAACTAACTATGCCGCCTACAAAAAATAGACATGATGCATGAAATGTATGATGTGAAAACTTTTAATGTCTTTCTTTTATTGAAAATTATGATTATTAATAAATAACATAATTATTTTAGCTAATTTTATTATTTTTCTTCTCTCTTTAAATTTTTTTTATAATTTCATGTATATACATTTTTAAAATATATTTTTAAGAAAAATAATTATAAATTTTCAGTTCCTTTACACGCCACTTATATTTATATATAACCTTTATCAATACTAAATTACTTAATATTAATGAGAAATGAATTAACCCGAATGACCCCAACTTGGCTAGGCTTCGGGTTGACCATTTCATGCCTCAGGTTAGACAGGCCACAGGTTAGTGTTTGTCGAATGCCCAACCCGCAGTCTACCCTTTTCAGTTGGGTCTCTCTCAATTATCTCATTGTTGAATGTTTATAATCATAGAAACCTGACCAAGATACTCCCATGAAAATCATCTCTCGTTTCTTTTGTAATTAAGTAGGGAAAATGGTATGTACTAAACAATTAGTCTCTTTACCACTTAGCTGTTGGAGTAAATAAAATTAAAATGCTCAGCAAGTCCTCAATTAGTGGTTGGTAATTAAGTCAAAGGGCAAGTTTGATTATCTAAATCCCATGGAAACAATTACAGAACTACATGATCGCCCCAATTTAGATGAGGTATATACTACTCTTTTGCTTGGTGAAATGGGTTATGAACTCGGATACGCTAACCAACAAAATAAGACACTTTCTTAGAGAGTAAAAATATAATGAAAAAAAAAAACGGAATGATGTTCCACGTCACCACATTCATATTTATATTTATATTTATTTATTTATATGTTTGGTGGGTTCTAATAGAATTGATGTCGCGCATAAGTTCACAATTTAGTTGCATATAATTCGGGTCTAGGTATATTGCCATTTTTGCATTATTCATAATTTTAATTGCATTAACTCTATGTTCAAGTCCTACTATCGAAATCTTATATTTCTAGACTATCACATTGATTCATGTATTTTAATTGTGATGAGTTTTCTAAGTTAAATCAATTATGTAGTTTTTAACATTTGGTAAACCTCTCAATTGAAAGATTAGAATTCTTTGATGAATAAGTTTCTAATTTAGAGAGGAGCTAAGCCCTTTACTCCTTTTTTTAAGTACATATTTCTTTCTCCAAATACTAAGAGATTTTCAATCAACAAAATCAAGATTTACAACAACTCCTCTAGTGTTTAAACATCCAAGCTGATCGTAAAACAGATCAAGGAGTGACTTCAAAATGGTTTCATTTGTCGCAACAAATCAAATCAATGGCTATCTTTACGATTATAGGTAGGTACCCAAATGTTGAATAACTATAGGTTAATCTTTAGCAATCCATATTTGATCTTGAGCATTCACGACATAGTTTACCATTTAATTCCTGCATCATGATTTATGTTAAATCGTGTTAAAGATAATGTAAGCACATGAATACTGTTGCTCAGATGGTGAACAATGAATATTAGTCTTATTGGAGGATAAATCAAGTTAAATATGGAGTAATATATATTGGTGCTATTTGGCTTTCATATAATGATCCTTAGCATAATATAAAAACATCATAATGAAAATTAAAAAAATCTAGAAATTAGTTTTTTATAGTTTATAAAATTTAAAAAGAGAAATTATGTACTTGAACACTAATTATTATTTATCACATACTAAATAAAGATGAAAAAACATCATCTAAATTAAGAATTAATATTTTCACACCAGAATTCTCTTATAACACCTCAATAAAAGATGCAAAGACGCAAAATAAAGAAATGAGCATTTGATACTCATATTTAACGGGATTGAAATGTTATACTATGTGTTGATAGTGGGTGTATGTTTGTGCCACCAACACTCAATTGGTCTATGTCGATGATAGGTTTCTCTTTTTCTTTTTATAAAAGAGAGGAAAAAAAGATAGAGATTGAGTAACCATCATTTTTTTTTTTAAATTGAAAGAATGGTTTGTAAACTTCTTTTTTTATTATTTGGGATGAAGTTCTTTTAAATTTTTTTATTTTCGACAAACTATTAAAATAATTTGGGAATTTAGAATGACATTAAAAGCTAAAGAATTGTTAAAGAGTTATTCACTTACCTTGTTTTAATTTGGTTTCCTCCATTGTCTCAAATCCTTTTAAGCTTAAGATTATGATTGTGTGATAGCTACAAATTATAATTAAACAAGAAATCAAAAACATCTTTAGACAACTGAAATTAATATCCCTAAAACAAGAGAGAGTGGGATTATATCAATAGTTCTAGTATCACATGAAACTCATCTCTCCATTCACATGTGGTACTTATGATAATAACTTATATCAATAGTTCTAGTATCACATGAAATTCATCTCTTTATTCACCTGTGCTACTTGTGATATTAACACAAACAACGGATGGGAAAAAAGAGGAGGTATGACTTATTGTTAAATTCCATATATCTATTTTTAAGAGGGGATGTTGCTGAAATTTCTATAGAATTATAAATTTTTCTATATTTTTTTAGAATTATAAATATTTTAAAATTAATACAATTATTTTTTTAATTTTTATATATTTTATTGTATTTATATATATTTAGTGTAATTATATATTTATAAGGGTATTCTGGTAATTTTTAATGTATTCTGGATGCACTATCTACCTTAAAAGTATTCTGATTATTTTACCCTAATACAATATATTCTAGAAGCTGTATAAAACAATAATTATCAGATTCTAGTAAACAACACAATACTTTTACAAAATTCTATCAAACAGATTTTTTAGTGTTTCAGCTTCTGACAGTAGATTCTAACAGCAGATTCAAGCAGCTGAATCAAACAGGACCTTAGTCTCTTTACCATTTTGCTAGTAAATAAAATTAAAATGCTTAGCAAGTCCTCAATTAGTGGTTGGTAACTAAGTCAAAGAACATATTTGATTATCTTGTTTCCTATAAGAGAAAAGCTTTATTACAAAAGAAACGGGAATGCTAACATTAAATATTGCCAATTAAGCCGCATGGATTAGTAATGAGTTTAAAGATTAGAATTCTTTGATGAATAAGATTCTAATTAAGAGAGGATCTAAGCCCTTTACTCCTTTTTATAAGTACATGTATCTCTCTCCAAATACTATGAAATTTTCAATCAACAAAATCAAGATTTACAAGAACTCCTCTATGGTTTAAATGTCCAAGCCGATTGTTAAAAAGATCAAAGAGGAACTTCATTTGTCGCAACAAATAAATTCAATGGCTATTGTTACCATTCCAGGTAGATATGCAAATGTTGAATAACTATAGGTTAATCCTTAACAATCCATATTTGATCTCAAGCATTCACGAAATAGTTAACCATTTAATTCCTGCATCATGATTTATGTTAAATCGTGTTAAAGATAATGTAAGCACATGAATATTCTGTTGCTCAGATGGTGAACAATGAATATTACAGTCCTATTGGAGGATAAATCAAGTTAAATATGGAGTAATATATATTGGTGCTATTTGGCTTTCATATAATGATCTTTAACATAATATAAAAGCATCATAAAGAAATTTAAAAAATCTAGAAATTAGTTTTTTATATTTTATAAAATTTAAAAAGAGAAATTCTGTACTTGTACAGTAATTATTATTTATCACATACTAAATAAAGATGAAAAAACATCATCTAAATTAAGAATTAATATTTTCACACCAGAATTCTCTTATAACACCTCAATAAAAGATGTAAAGACGCAAAAATAAAGAAATGAGCATTTGATACTAATATTTAATGGGATTGAAATGTTATACTATGTGTTGATAGTGGGGGTATGTTTGTGCCACCAACCCTCAATTGGTCTATGTCGATGATGGGTTTCTCTTTTTCTTTCTATAAAAGAGAAGAAAAAAAGATAGAGATTGAGTAACCATCATTTTTTATTTTTTATTTTTAAAAAAATAAAAAATGATGGTTATTCTCACTTTTGTAAATTTTATTTTTTATTTTTTATTATTTTGGAATGAAATAAGTAAAAATTGAGGTACCAATAGAAGTTCTTTTAAATTTTTTTTTATAACAAACTATTAAAATAATTTGGGAATTTAGAATGACATTAAAAACTAAAGAATTGTTGAAGAATTATTCACTTACCTTGTTTTAATTTGGTTTCCTCCAATGTCTCAAATCCGTTTAAGCTTAAGATTATGGTTGTGTGATAGCTATACAAATTATAATTAAACCAGAAACAAAGAAAAAAATTTACAAAAAGTGAAATTAATATCCCTAAAGCAAGAGAGAGTGGGATTATATCAATAGTTCTAGTATCACATGAAACTCATCTCTCCATTCACATGTGGTACCTATGATAATAACTTATATCAATAGTTCTGGTATCACATGAAATTCGTCTCTGTGGTACTTGTGATATAAACACAAACAACGGATGGGAAAAAAGAGGAGGTATGACTTATTGTTGAATTCCATGTTCACAAGCAAATGTTGTCTGTTTGGTGGGGCATGAATTTGACAGAAAAATTATTTCCGTTGGAAAATGAAATTTAAGGTGTTCACTTACATATTTTCCTTAGAATTCAAATTCCCATCTTTGGCAATTTTCCACCCTAGTAAGGAAAAGTGGATTCTCATCTCACCTAGAAAATGATTTTCCCATCTCCTAATGCTATTCTATCACGACCCCACCCCTAAACTAAAATCATATGGTTTATTCATAAACTAGACTTGGGTATCCAACAAGTCGAGTATCAATAACTAGGAAGCCAAGTCGAATAAGCCAAGTAAAATATATTAAATATTTAAAAAATAATTTTTAATATTTTAAAATAAATAACATATTTATATGTTGATCTCAGCAAAAATGTTAAACTGATCTGTTGAGCTTTTGACTCAATCCATTTTTGAGTTGAAGTGATCTAGCATAGCGATACTGAGTTATCTTAGTCTCCGGCAATTTTTAAAACATACTCTGATCGAGATTGAACAAAATGAAAAAAAAAAAAAAAAAATGATGCTTACATAAAATATTCTTATATAGCTCTTGTTCTACCGTCCATAGAACACCACATTCAGAAAAATAACAACACAGCCTTCTTTGATTCATGGTTTAGATCAGATTTGAAAATAAAAAAATAAAAAATAAAAAACTTCTTTTCTTTTGTTTTTTTTTACCTTAATCAAGTTTTTGAAAATGGACAGTCCCTGTACTCTTATATTTAAACGATTGGATGCAATCATCTTGATGATCAAAATAATAGAACTTCCCTAAACTCATAAAATCTACTAGACAAACAAAAAAAAAAAGTAACAAAAAATAATAAAATCCGAATTCAAAGTGAAATTTCCCTCCAATCCAATAAAATATTAGAAATTAAGTAAATTATATTACATATTGGCTCGGATTCTGTTGACTCAAGAAAAAACATGATCTCTATCGTGCAAGTGCAAAATCCAACTATCAAGACTTATCTTCAAGATAAGTATCAATGGAATTATATTATCAAGGTACGTATAATATTCTAACAGTTGGATTTCAAGTTTAAATGGCACAAGGACTACGAGATTAACCTGGAAGAGAAGAGGTGACAGAGGGATCATACCCTTCCAACCTTTTTATTCATGTTTTTTCCAGAGGTTGGGAAGAAGCCTTTCTATTTGAGAGGAAGAGCGTGAAATTCTTTTTCCTACAATGACCGAGAGATTGGATCTAGTCATAAGAAGAATGTTTAGTGTAAATTAAGGGTGTCAATGGATACTCAATTACCTGATTACTTGATATACTCGAAACCAATTAATTAGTTTTGGGTCCTCTATGAGAGACCCAATTAATTTTTGGGTCAGTTATGGGTAGTCATTTTAAAGACCCATTAAGAATCGGGTTTTCATCGGGTAAACATGTAATAGAGTATTTTTTTTTTTTTTTTTTAAATGATGTTTATATTTATTATTTGCTAGTATAATTAATTAATTTTAATCACTAATTATGGAGAGAGATTTCAATATTTAATATCTTCTCCAATAACTTAATTCTCAAGACTCAACCATTTCTATTTTCTAATATTCCCTTCTCTCCTTCTCAAGTTTCAACTTCAAATGAAGAACAGAACTACACTCACAAGCTTACTCGTTAGATTTTTCTCATCTTTAATCCTTTTAAAGATTAAAACACATCACTCAACGTTCAAACAATACAAACAAATGCAAGAGTCTTAGTAGCCTTACTGATTAGTAAGGATTTCACCCTTATTAAGATGTCTCGTCTAAAAAACATGATCCAATGATTCATGGTTGTACAGGACAAAATTCTATAAATTTTGAAAAAAATATAATATTCAAAAAAGGTTATTTTTCATTGTTGAATTTTTAAAAATTTAGGTAGAAGTTCTCCAATTGTCCATTCTCAAAAATTTGAACCAAACCCCAAATAAATTATTTTTTTATGAGTTTTTTTTTATGTAATTTAGAGAGCTGTGGTGGTGGATTGCCATATGGTTTATCCATTTGAGCAAAACAAGCCTTAGAAATTAAGTCAAATTAATTTATTTTTTAATCTTAATGGATACTCAATGGGTATCGAATATTTGTTGGGTCGGTTCTGGTTCCAAGGGTCTCATATCCGAAACCGAAATCAATCGAAATCAAAATCGATGTTTAAATTTGTGTCCGGTTTAGACACAAAACCGACCTAAACTTGACCCATTAACACCCCTAACTAATATAAATAACTAGCTTCTTGGATCTACTAAGTCAATATGATGCCCTCAATCGGTGCAATGAGATGTATCTATTTATCTAGAAAAAAAAAAAATAAGAGAGAGAACTAATTGGTTCTCCTTTTTGTTTTCTCAATTCATCTTTGGAGTTGAATACCTCATTCAAAGAAATATTTGACCGAATCGATAGGAATCAATGGAAAAGGAAAATTTCTTATGATAGATCATATCTGACTCGGACAAATTTGTATGGTTTTCAAGACAACAGAACCTGGCCTTGCATAGCATATTATTTATTTTGTTCATATATATCCGAAGTTATTTATATTTTGCTTATGAAATTGAATTTGATCCGATTCAGGTCCAATCTATTTGTCATAGGATTGTAATTGAATCCTAATAATTAGATCTGGTCAAAATTGGATCCCACAAAGCCTTTGCGGGCTACAACTTGGGCGGGCAAAAATCAAACCCATTAGGTTGAATCCGATCTTTGGTCAAGGCTGGGCATAGTTAGTTTGGGTTCGGTCTCAGGTTCGGACAATTAAAAAAAAAATTGCACGACTCAAATTAGGTTCGGTGCGAGCATAAGTATCAACCAACCCAATTTGTCTGAACCCAAACTTAATATGATTATAATTTAAAAATATTTCTTATCTTTGTTTCTTTCACACTCATAACTCATATTTCAATATATATGTTTTTGTTTATCTATATATAAAAACTAATATGTGATTATTTTTATTAGATAAGTAACTGTTTTGCTATTAATGCATTGTTGTCCGTGTAATTCTCTGTTGTCATACAATGATTATATTACAACTTTAAATATTTTAGTTAATCTTATTATTTTTATTCTCTCTTTAACTTTGTCTATAATTTTATCTATATAAAATTTTGAAAGACATTTTTAGAAAAAATAATTGTAAATTTAAGTTCTTTCACACTCCACTTATCTTTATATAAACCCTTACCAATACTAAATTATTTAGTATTAATGAGGAATGAATTAACCCAAACAACCTGACTTGACTAGGGTTCAGGTTGAGCATTTCAAGTCTAAAGTCGGGTTGGGCAAGGGCACAGGCTCACCATGCGAAAATTGAAAATTTTAACAAGAAAATTCGACCTACCAAAGCCCACAAATTTTATAAATTAAACAATTCAACGGCGTAGAGTCATCAAATTTCTCTCATTCTCCATTAATTTGACAGTTTCGATCCATTGAAAAAAAATTGACAATGAAAATTTTGACGCCTTGGTCCGTCAAATTTTATGAAATTCCAATCTTGGACCGTCAAATATAGATTTTTTTTCATGATGTGATTGGTGTTTGTCAAGTTGGAGTTGGTTATGGGTTGATCACCAATCTGCCCGAGTTGCAGCCCTACACAAAGGTCCCATTTGATTCTTATCAAGTTGGTTCCAAATCTTGTTGTCATCGATTGGTCTAAAATCGACCTGATCCAATCAATTGCCAGCCCTAGGATTAATCGTGGATACAAGCATAAACACAAGGTTCTTTATTGTGATCCAGTTCTTGCTGATGAAGCTGTTCTTGCTTTATGTCTTGGTGCATACGGGCTACGGGTGGTCAAATGGAGTGGTTGTTGGCATTTTGGGAGGAGTTTGGATGGCTACAAGACTGACAAATAGATTGCTAACAACCCAACTCGACCACATATGGACCGAAATAAGCTTATTTCTTCATATATATTTTTTATAATGTTTTAGACATAATTTTAAAGATTGAAAACTCGACTCAATTTATCTCGAATATCCAGAGTCAAGTTGAGTTGAACACATGAGTTGACTCAGATGAATCGAATAATAATAATATAGTAAAAGTTTATAAGTATTTAAAAATAATTTTAATATTTTAAAATATATAAAAATATTTTTTTTTCTCCACCAAAAAATTATATATAAGAAAATAATTCAGTTAAGTTTCTGACTTGAATTGATGCATTTTTTCAACTAATTTTTCTGAGATGACTTGAGTTGATTTCATCAATTTTTTGGAGCCGAATCATCTTGAAATCCAATCAATTACAAGTTTCGAGTTGATTTGGCAAGTCTGACGGACAGGCCGCTTCAAAATTTTGAAGGAACCCTCCTCGTTACAAGACATGTGGCATTTTTAATTTATTTCACATCCTTACATTTTCACCAAAATTTGGAATACCTCCTTGAAAATACCATGTGTAATCCAATGAAGAAGGTTCCTTAAAAATTTGAAGCCGGTGGGATACCCGTTTCAAAGTTTTTTTCGGATTCAGCAAGCTTTAAATCATTAAGAGGTGGAGGGGTAATTGTGAGAGAATAAAAGTAAGGGGGTGGAAAATTCATTTTCCTAAGTGTGGAGAGAAAAATCATTTTCCTTCAAAATTGAAATTTCACTTTGGAGAGTAAAATGCACAATCGTATACTTGAAAATCATATTTCCAGATGAAAACGTTTTCTCACCCGTTCCATAGCATCAGTTTGAAAATATAGGATTAACTCAAACAATGATGAAGAAGTTGTTCGGGGTATATCTAAATCATCCAAATTATATTACATAAGAATTATATATCTAGATACTTTTTTATTTATCAAGAATAAATATATTAAAAAAATTCTAGTTTTAAGATTCCAAATGAATTTTATAATAATAATAATAATTGATTTCCTTGCATAATTACGCCAATATTGTTTACTAGTAACAATAATTACAATATTTTATTAGACAGCTTTTACAAATAAAAAAATGATCAATATTTGTATTAAAAAAATATTAAATGTAGGAAGATATAAATTTAAAAAATATAGGTACTATTAGTCAAAGTAAAAAAAAAATTATGTTTTTTTTTTTCAAAAAAAAGTCTCGTTTAGAACACATTTGAAACTTCAACGATTAAAACAATAAAAATAAAAAACTCGTCTTTTTCAACCAAAAAAAATCCTTACGTTTTAAACATGTTTTCTTTTTTAAATAATAAAATTTATTTTTTTTACACCTATGATTTATTTCTATAACCTTATGATTGTTTGTGATTTGAGCATAAATGTTATTTAATATGAGATTTGATGATAATGTCTTCATGTTATGATTTTTTTTTTCAATAATGTCTTATTCTGCTCAAAAGATTCATTGATGTTTAAATCTTTTTTAGAATCATAGAATGTATAAATTACGTGTGAAAATATGTTAACATGCAAAAACATTCAATAATATTTTTTGCCTCCAAAATATATTGGAAATTTAGAATAAATGTTTAATGTATTATATATATTGACTAAAAGTTTTGGAATGGGCTGATTTCTTATGAGGATGATCGTTATGGTGAGGGGATCATTCTCACAAAAAAATCAGACTATTCTGAAATATCTATCCCTAGTTTACAAGTTGAAGAATCGTGGACCGTCATTTTTCAATAGTTAGTTTGTTACCATTTTTCATTGGGTTGAAAGTTTCGGAATGGACTGATTTTTTGTGAGAGTGATTACATCTTCCTCACAAAAAATAAGCATATTCCAAAACTTTTATGCTACATAGGATAAAACTTTGTGACTAGAAATAAAGTTGGAGTATAAGGTGGTAATCTTAACACGACTCATGAAAACGACTTCAAATTAATATAAAATTAGTGAGTTTGGGTCAAGCCTAATTGAATTTAGATATTTTTAAATATTTTTTAATCAATCCTAATTATTCGTTTTATCCAATTTTAAATCTGTACGACGACTTGGTGACTATGCTGCTAGCCACGTGTATTATGTACTAAAACTCTCCATGTGAATATAGGTGGTGGACCATTTTTTCCCACCACAGAAAACCACTCTGATGGTCCCTATCTTCTAAGGACCTATAACTATCTATCTGTGTTTTTTTTTTACACATGGTTTTCATTTACTATATCTCGTATTGTCCCAATCGTCCATGTGTCAAACAAATTAAATCGATTTATATTTAAGATTTTTTATTATAAATAAAGTAGATTATAGATGTATAAATGATAATCACACATAATTAGTATATGCTTATTACAAACATTCAAATTAATAAAGAATGATTCTTTAAACTCAACTCGATGCTTCCTCTTCAGTAGTAGTCCAAGGGTTGGTTGCATAATCATCAAGTCGTATTACAGTTTACACAAGTTACTGTATATCTTATCTTTTAGAGCTTATATTGGCATCCCAACTTTTACTTATTACACCCCAATTAAAAATAGAGAAAATAAGTAAATGTTGGGGTGCCACTACCTTTCTTTCTTTTTTGCTAGATATCTATTTTTTTTTTGTCTAAGATTTTATATGAGGCTAATCATAATAGTAAACAGCTACTGAAATTATTTGAATAAATGTCATAATATTTTAAAATGTTGAGATTAGAATTTGAGCCAAACCTTTGTAACATTTGAAGAGTGTATTTTAATTTTTAATTGGGGTGTGATATTTAATTTAAGAAATTAGGGTGTAATAAGTAAAAGTTGGGGTGCTAATAGCAGCTCGTTTTCCTTTACTTTCTTTTATTTATATTGCACAGTTTCCCTACCTTTTGGGATGAGATTAGCCCAACAATCGCACATCCTGATCCCATGAAAATTTCCCAAAATGGAATAGTTAAGTTAGGAGTAGGGACACCACCCAGTTTCGAAAATTCAACCAGTGGGGAGCATCGTCATTAGTTTTAGAGAGCTGCTATTGGCACCCCAACTTTTACTTATTAAACCCTAATTTCTTAAATTATTTATCACATCGCAATTAAATATTAAAACACACCATTCAAACGTAACAAAGGTTAGGCCCAATTCATTTTTTCAACATTACAAAACATTTTAACTATCAAACAATTTTTGTAGTTGTTTACAATTATGATTAGGCTCATTTAAAATCTTAAAACCCAAAAAATAGAAATCTAGGGAAAAAAAAAAAAAAAAAGTATGAGAGAACTTCTATTTCTCAAATTACTTTCTTTATTTTTAACTTGGGTGTAATAAGTAAAAGTTGGGGCCCAATAGCAGTTCGCTAGTTTTACCACTTAGCCAACAACCTAGGGGTCAGATTACAAATATCTTGTTGGAATTTTTGCTAGAATGAGTACCAAAATATATATATATATATAAATTCAATGGTCAGAAATCAATTATTAAAAAGACAAAAAAAGAATTTTACAACTAAAATAAATAAATAAAAAAAATCCAAGAGCCAGCCTAACTACTTCCCTCTTCTTGGATAGCAATTTCATCCCGAAGTCTTTTAGGATCCCTGGAAACACCAGACTCCACCAAATTATTCAAATCTATTGAACAAGTCATCTTAAATATCAAATAAATCGATATGATAGATGATTCAGATTGAGTTTATCACTAGATTGCCTCCGAGAACGAGATGATTCCACCCACATTGATTTGTCAAAGGCTAGCTAATGCAAAAAAATAATTTATTTATTTATTATTCTTATTATTATTATTATTATGTCATTGTGCTTGTCATCATTAGAGTAACTAAACTTCAAGAATGGAAGACAATCACATGCCATCCAACAAAAAGGTTTGGGTGGGTCTGTTGCAACTACCACTCAAACAAACAAAATTTCTTGGTTGTTGATACTTTATGGACCCACCCAGACTAGTTTAAAATGTATAGAGAAGCCTCCTGATTTTTCACAAGATGTAAATGTACTCTCTCTCTCTCTCTCATGGGAAGGCCTCTTGCTCAAATGAGTATTCCATGGTCCACTGTTAAGAAAACCTTTGTTTTTCTCGGTTGGGTCTCTCTCTTTTCACTCCAGTTTTTCAAACAGTGAAATGAGATACTCATTTGGGCAAGATGCTTTGCATGGGAGATCTCACCTATATTAGTTGCAATCATTCAAATGGGCCCTCTCATGCAATTCAGGTAAGTATATATAATTAAATCTAAAACAAATACTAATAGTTTTACTAATCATAAGTCGTAACATATAAATGAATTAAGATATTTCCATAGCAAATCGGTGTGGATAGTTTGATGGGTGGGGCTGCATAAGTTCCTAACCATCAAATATTTTTAAGTACCCGTTAAAATAGCTATGGGATTTCGCTTTAACGCCAAGTTTATGGATTGATTTTCTCTGAAATCCAACACTTTCCTCCATCACCACTTCGTTTGGATTTGAATGACAGCCTCTCATTACTCTTCAAATTCAAGTAATCAACCTGTCAATGGGATGAAACCTGAATTAGAAGAGAACAGTAATTATTTTCTAGTGTGCTTTGATGTAATTATTTTCTAGTGTGTTTGAGCGTCTACTTTGACCTACCAATCTCCAAGTTTACCCTGCATAAGAGTGGGAAACAAAAGTGAAAAGTCAAGAACCACCAAACCTGCTCTGGGTCCAATACCAAAAGACAAAATGCACCAACTGGGCCGGTAGATGGATCTAGAGAAGATTCCTGGCTTGGTTCTTCACTTATACAAGGGAGACCCGGGCTTGGCCCCATGTATTGAAGTCTTGATTTGAGAGAGCTCGCAAACCAAGATTTCTCTCTTTGCTGCATGATTAATTCGACAAGAAGAGAAAAACATGAGCACTTCAAGCAAGTATGTAGCTAGTATAATGATGCGATTGCATACCGAATCAAGCTAAATGGTTAGATTTTTCACAGATGTGGCTATATCTTCATTAGTAAGCCCAAATGTGCATATCCAAATATGAGATAAAGGAAAATTTTGGGTATTGGGAGGGTCTCCCACTGCAATCCGATGTAACAATTTAATAAACAAGAATGAAATGTGCAACATGTTGATCCAAAGTTCCAAACCATCTACTGTTCCAAATCCAAATATGGAGAAGAGGGAGAATTTGAGTTTGGGGATAGTTCTTTTCCATGAATATTCTCAAAGCAAAGTGACTTACAGCAGTTTATGCCACATAAATGCACTTCAAAGAGAGGCCTCTTCTATTTGAGTGCAAGTATATATTTCCATGTTGCATATGCAAACCCAGCTATGAATGTTTATCCATCCTTACTTTCTGCATTACTAATATAAAACATTTACTTACAGGTTTTTATATCTTAGATATCCCTGAATGTATTGCCATACTTTCAAAAAAGTTTAACTTAAATGGTTATTACGATATTATTGTCAAACAGCTTCTACATACATACAAGAATACACACACATATACACTGGGGAGATGTAGGCACGATGTGTGCGTTCAGCATTTTTTTTAATAGTTTTTTTCTATATAAGTAATATAAAATTTTAATAAAAGGTTGATGGCTGAGTAGAATAATTATGGTACTTTAATACATCATGGTTAGCCATAAAAAATAAAAAATGTATGACGGTCTTATGGGAATTTTCGATAACTGTTCGTGTTAGAGACTTTTGTATCCATGTGTTGGACATTGCCGACACGTTTTTTTTTATGACGTTGAGTGCCCCCACACCCTTTGGAAGTAGGAATAATCCCAACAGATACACCAACCCACCAAAAAATGGAGTATCGGATATAATTGCTTGGGAAGACTTGATCTCACATCTCTGGGGTGCAACACGGTGCTGAACCACTGCTCCACCACCCATGGTATTGCCGACACATTTTTCAAACCTCTCTCTCTATCAAATATTTTGTTTTCTCGGTTAGTATCCATATAACCCTAATATGATTTAAATGTACTCAGCTTATCTAAATACATTTTTTTTTCCATATTGTACACATTATGACATAATGTATCTCAAAATGTATAGAATAAATTGAATGGGCATGTTGATATAATAAGTTTGTGGGGCTCAATGTTGCAAAAGAACGTGGATGGAGATAGTAAAGGCATATATGAACTCACTTTCAAAAACAGAAAATTTGGCTCCGGCCAACGTGGAATGGACAAACAAGCTTCGTTTAGCCGTCCCAAATCTTAGGGATAAGGAGTTGTTGTTGGAGTATATATATATATAGTCGTTACTTACATTTGTTCCTAAATGCAACATATAACCCTAGCTTCAACGCTACTTTAAGGTTAAAAAAACACAATGAGGGTGAACACCAAAGAACCATTCTTGCATGATTCTTACCTGAAGCTTCACTGGATCAGGATTTGACCCATCAATTACATCCATTATTCCATTGATTCGGAACTGCTCCCACGAGTCGGTAAAATACCAACATATCTGGAAAAAAAAAAAACCAGAATTATAGAATACCAACATATAATTAATAAAACCAAAATGAACTCAAATTAAACTCCCAAACATTTTTTTTTTTTGGGGGGGGGGGGGGGGGAATTAAAAATTTTGATGAACAAACATATTTTTAGTAAAATTTTGAGTATACCTCAGAGACCAATTACCTCTGTAAATGGACAGAGCTCAATATCTTCAACCTGAAGAATTTAAGATAAAAATCACCAAACAGAAAATAACAAAAATCAAGACCCACTAAAACCCTAGATCATAAATTTACCAAAAACCTAAAATTTTATGTTTCCCCCAGAAGATTAATCGCCAAAAATTAAGAAAAAATGGAATTAAAGTAAAGAGGGACCTTGGAACTTCTGCAATCTTGTTGATTTGAATCTTATTAGAGCCATCTTGAAATCCTCTGAAACACCAAAACCCCCAAAAATAAATAAAATAAAATAAAATAAAAGTTTAAAACCCTAGAGAGAGAGAGAACCTGAACACAACAGTACGATTTGCAGGTCTTCCATTAGATCCAATTGTTGCCTGAAACACACCAAAAACAACGAATCAGAAAAACCCTAAAATAAGACAGTTAAAACGGGAAAGTAACTGTAATAACTGACTAGTTGAAAGAATGAAGAGTGCTTGAGGTTGGCGTTGGACTCCATTGCGTTGAGAAGTAGTTGCTTCCATGGTGCTGATGCGGTCCACACAGCCATTTACGTCCGCTGCACCTAATCAAACTCGCTCTCTTGTTCTTCTTCCTTCTTAACCATGGTCTCTCGTCTCGTCTCGGTTTCCCGTGCACACCGAGTTGAATCTTCCGAGTCATCTCGTTCTTCTTGAAACGAATTTACTACATCACCTCTCGCTAGGGACAGAGTTGTCAATGGGTACCCATTTAGCCGAAACCGAATCGAAAACCCTGATTCCGAGTTTTTTTATTTGGACCGATTAGAATCGGGTCTAAAATGGAACTAAGCTTATAGGAACCAGAATCGGAATCAGAACCATTAGGTTCCATCCAATGGGTACATGCGGATACTTAAAATCAATTTATTTTGTCATTTCTTCCTATGCTATAGATGATTTAAGATATTTTTTTTATTTCAAAATAAAACATTTTATATAAAATTCTTCAATTTTTCATATATAACTTATTGATTGAAGCTTAAAATGAGTTTATTTCTACATATTTATTAGTTTTAACAAAGATAAATTTATTTTTGAAAAAATCATTAATTTGTATCTTTAGTATAACAAATTATAACTAAGTTAATAATTTTGTAGATAATATGTTAATTATTTAAAGAAAATTTTTTTATATAATAATTTGAATTTTGTAATACTTTTTTTCTCATTTAATTCTTAAGAATCAGAACCAATGGGTACATGTGAATTTTGAAGTACTTGTTCCAAACTGAACCAAATCAACCCAAGTCAATCGGTTTTTAAGGTTAAAAAACACAATGACAATACATCAGGGTGAACACCAAAGAACCATTCTTGCATGATTCTTACCTGAAGCTTCACTGGATCAGGATTTGACCCATCAATTACATCCATTATTCCATTGATTCGGACTGCTCCCACGAGTCGGTAAAATACCAACATATCTGGAAAAAAAAAAAACCAGAATTATAGAATACCAACATATAATTAATAAACCAAAATGAACTCAAATTAAACTCCCAAACATTTTTTTTTTTTTTTTTTTTTGGGGGGGCTTACATTTGTTCCTAAATGCAACATATAACCCTAGCTTCAACGCTACTTTAAGGTTAAAAAACACAATGACAATACATCAGGTGAACACCAAAGAACCATTCTTGCATGATTCTTACCTGAAGCTTCACTGGATCAGGATTTGACCCATCAATTACATCCATTATTCCATTGATTCGGAACTGCTCCCACGAGTCGGTAAAATACCAACATATCTGGAAAAAAAAAAAAAACCAGAATTATAGAATACCAACATATAATTAATAAACCAAAATGAACTCAAATTAAACTCCCAAACATTTTTTTTTTTTTTTTTTTTTTTTTTGGGGGGGGTGGGGGGAATTAAAAATTTTGATGAACAACATATTTTTAGTAAAATTTTGAGTATACCTCAGAGACCAATTACCTCTGTAAATGGACAGAGCTCAATATCTTCAACCTGAAGAATTTAAGATAAAAATCACCAACAGAAAATACAAAAATCAAGACCCACTAAAACCCTAGATCATAAATTTACCAAAAACCTAAAATTTTATGTTTCCCCCAGAAGATTAATCGCCAAAAATTAAGAAAAAAATGGAATTAAAGTAAAAGAGGGACCTTGGAACTTCTGCAATCTGTGTTGATTTGAATCTTATTAGAGCCATCTTGAAATCCTCTGAAACACCAAAACCCCCAAAAATAAATAAAATAAAATAAAATAAAAGTTTAAAACCCTAGAGAGAGAGAGAACCTGAACACAACAGTACGATTTGCAGGTCTTCCATTAGATCCAATTGTTGCCTGAAACACACCAAAAACAACGAATCAGAAAAACCCTAAAATAAGACAGTTAAAACGGGAAAGTAACTGTAATAACTGACTAGTTGAAAGAATGAAGAGTGCTTGAGGTTGGCGTTGGACTCCATTGCGTTGAGAAGTAGTTGCTTCCATGGTGCTGATGCGGTCCACACAGCCATCTACGTCCGCTGCACCTAATCAAACTCGCTCTCTTGTTCTTCTTCCTTCTTAACCATGGTCTCTCGTCTCGTCTCGGTTTCCCGTGCACACCGAGTTGAATCTTCCGAGTCATCTCGTTCTTCTTGAAACGAATTTACTACATCACCTCTCGCTAGGGACAGAGGTGTCAATGGGTACCCATTTAGCCGAAACCGAATCGAAAACCCTGATTCCGAGTTTTTTTATTTGGACCGATTAGAGTCGGGTCTAAAATGGAACTAAGCTGATAGGAACCAGAATCGGAATCAGAACCATTAGGTTCCATCCAATGGGTACATGCGGATACTTAAAACTAATTTATTTTGTCATTTCTTCCTATGCTATAGATGATTTAAGATATTTTTTTATTTCAAAATAAAAGTATTTTATATAAAATTCTTCAATTTTTCATATATAACTTATTGATTGAAGCTTAAAATGAGTTTATTTCTAAATATTTATTAGTTTTAACAAAGATAAATTTATTTTTGAAAAAAATCATTAATTTGTATCTTTAGTATAACAAATTATAACTAAGTTAATAATTTTGTAGATAATATGTTAATTTTTTTAAAGGAAATTTTTTTATATAATAATTTGAATTTTGTAATACTTTTTTTCTCATTTAATTTTAAGAATCAGAACCAATGGGTACACGTGAATTTTGAAGTACTTGTTCCAAACTGAACCAAATCAACCCAAAGTCAATCGATTTGATTCGGTTCTTAATTTGAACCAAGTAAGTTGCAATCTTAGGTAGGAGTGTCAATGGGTCGGTTCCGATTCGATTCATAAGGAACTTAGAACTATAACCATTATTTTTAGTTCAGTTCTAGGTCCGATTCCATCTACTTTGGCACTAAACCCGGAACCGAACTAAAAGTAATGATTATGGTTCTAAGTTCCTTTGGAATTGAACCAAAATCAACCCATTGACATCCCTGGCTAGGAGTGCAATTGACCCGGTTCAAACCAAGATTCGAATCAAACCGATGACTTTGGGCTGATTTGATTCAATTTGGAACAAGTTGCGATCGGTTCTATGTTAAAATAGTGAGAATCAATCAATTTAGTTTGATTCTCGATTCAAGACTTGTATAAAATAATAGAATCAAACTCTTAATGACTTGCTACTTTTAATGGTTTAGAATATAGAATAATGATATTTTGTATGGATAAATTAATAATTTTTTTAATGGATAGATTAATGACTTATTATATGAAATTCCAAATTCATTATTGTAAAGCTGATTTCGAGTTACCTCTATCAATTTTGCTCTGCAATCCTGATGGAATGCTCCTTGCTTCTCCTGTCATCTGACAGCATTGGTGTGGTACTTGTCAAAACTCTTTCGACAATCAAGTTTAGTTTAGGAGAAGAAGAATCTCATGATCTATAGAATCGCAACCGATGTAAAATCATTCTTTTCCTGATTCCCTGATTTTTATTTTTCACCTTAATCTTGGGAGATCAGATACATCATACCCTTATCATTCTTCTTGTTCTAACATTAGAGCAAAGACCTAATATTACCTTGCCTGCAATCGAGCATGACTACACTGCATAACTGATATGGGTGCCACTTTCGTGGAGCCCTACCTAACTCATTGCTTAGTCAAGATCTAGATACTTGTTCGACTTAGACCCATGGTTTTTAAACTCGGTATTTGGTCTCGTCTCGTCCACCTCTGATACCGAGTTGACTCGGACGATACGTCTCGTCTCGTCGAGTCGTCTCGTTCAACATTGAAACAATGGTTTTTAACCATTTGAAAAATCTGAAAAATTCAGGAAAAATTCAGAATTGATTCCTATTAAAAAATGAACCCCTAAAAAAAATATAAAATTAAAAAAAAAATTCATAATATACCTATCAATCAAATTCAAGGTAATTAAATAAAATAATGTTTCTTAAAGATTAGTATAAATTTCTAATGAAAATTTCATAAAAAAACTTCTAAAGAAAAAATAAAACAAATTATCAAAAATACATTTAAGTATTTATCACAAGAAAGTAATAATATTACTCAATAGTTATTGCTTGTAAAAATAAAACATAAATTTTCATTTGTAACTTTTTTTTCGCAAAACTCGGTTAACTCGGACGAGATTTTCAAAATCTCGTCCAATACAACTCGTTTGTCTCGCGAGTTAATGTAAAATTTGTAATGTCTCGGATATCTCGTTCATCTCGGACGAGTTTTGCGAAAATATCGTCCGAGACGACTCGCATAACTCACGATACGCGATCGTCTCATTACTCATTGTGAGTTGGTCTCGTTAGGCTGCGATACCGAGTTAACTTGGGCGATACGTCTCGGTCTCGGACGAGTTTAAAAACCATGGTTAGAC
Organism: Akebia trifoliata; assembly: GCF_017979445.1. Taxonomy (NCBI): domain Eukaryota; kingdom Viridiplantae; phylum Streptophyta; class Magnoliopsida; order Ranunculales; family Lardizabalaceae; genus Akebia; species Akebia trifoliata. The sequence goes on along the minus strand of NC_141385.1, from coordinate 10,593,194 downwards.
CTGATGCAACTTTTATTCTCCACAATTATTATTTGCTTCTTTTTTTTTTTCCATTAAAAATATGTTGCTTTCAAGTAGATTTATAAGATATTGGCAATCCATGGAATTGAACCAAACCAAACCAATCTTAGATCAATTTGGTTTGATTCAGTTATGTTGACAATTCTATTCGATTCTAATTCTTATTTAGTAAAACCGACCAATGTCGATGTTTGGTCACAAACCGAACTTAGCTAGGAACCCTTACTTGTTGCACAAAAGTAAACCCCACACTGTGCTATTTGCACAAAAGTAAAATACTCATGGTACCGACTTACTTGTTGTACCCACCTAAAATTTGGCATTTTTCTTAAATTAATTTTCATAATTTTCTCTACGCATCCACCCAAGAGGATATCGAACCCACTTCTTCTTCGTCTTTATTACATTGGTTAACGAGCAAAAATGGATACTAGAAGTACAAGAACCGTAAATTTATGGGGACGGATCCTCAAATCCTAACAGTCATCTTGATAGAGAGCCTCCACCGTGGGTTGAGTTGAGGCTAGAAAAGCCCTTATTTGTATCTTCCTTTGACTTTTATCGATATTGGGTTGGACCATATTGAGCCCCTACCTTGCCCAGCTCCCTTTGGACTGGGGTATATAAGCCTTCTTCAAGTTAATTGACATAGGCTAGGCTGGAGAGAAGCCCATTAAGTTTTAGGACCAAGCCCGAAAACTGGCTCATTGGTGTTGGCTTAAGAGAGAGAGTGAGTGAGTGAGAGTAGGCTAGGCTGGAGAGGCCCAATCAGTCTCAGGGCCAAGCCCGAAAACTAGCTCATTGGTGTTGGCTTAAGAGAGAGACAGAGAGAGTAATGGTAATCCAAAACAATCGGACTTTAGGAAGACCCGGCCCGAAACAAGGATGATTTAGACATACCCCTCAACATTGTGGTCAATATTAGAGATACCCCTGAATCTTCAAACTATTGATGTGCCCCCTGAATTGTTTTGTGTATTTTATATTGTGCAGCAAAAGAAAGAAAAAGAAACTTATACTAAGTTCAGTTTGTGAGACAGAAAAATAGAAGATGGATAATTAATAGAAAATTATTTGACAATTTGTAAAATTATTTTGAATTAATATATTATAATGGTTATGTGTAACATGATTTTTTGAGAAAAAAATATTACATTTTAGGTTAAGTGAAACACTTTTCTTACAAACATTGTTAGATTTTAAACTTTACTAACAGTTGTTTTGCTCAAATGGATTACCGCATCAACAATCCAACACCACAAACCTCAAAATGTTATTAAAAAAATATTTGACAAGTAGTAAAATCTTTTGAAATTAATGTACCATATTTATTGTCTTGAAATTTAATTAAAAAACTTCCCTATAAAAACGGCGAGTCCCACCTCACGGTCGTATCATCAAGCATTGTGTTATCCAAGATTTTGTGAAAAAAACCTTCTTTCATTATGTTAGTCATTTCTTGTTATGTTATGTTTAAGATGTATTTTCAATTGTCGTTGTCACTTGGCTCAAAGCACAAACCTGACAAATTAATAATTGATTCAATAATTCTGACAAAAATACATAATTGTTTTAGTAAATTTACATCTTGATGGTTTCATACAATTTAATATTAAAGACTAACAAGAGTAACACAATCCTTAGTCAAGTCCTACTAAACTATCATACCAACTGTGGACATGAGATTTTCAACATTTTTGAAACATCCCTCCACTTTGTGGTATTTTGAAGTCGCCACCATTCAAATGCGGAATTGGGTGTGAATGGTCACCCGAAGTTGTATTTCTTGAAAAACATGTCACTTTGGACATATGATGACTCTCATTGGATAATGCATATTTGATCCAACCTTGATTCAAGGTAAGGGTGTCCATTTATGGAGTAGGGAAGGTGTTAGGCACCCTACTCCACCCACCATAGGTGGTAACCTCGGATTCGATTTTCTGAAAATAAAAATAAAATAAAATCGAAGAAAAATTCGATGTGTGCCCTCAAGTGTGAGGGACTTTCAATGTTGGCTTCAATCATTAAGGGCACCCTTATGTAGAAGGGGCCCTTTGGTGATTTATCCCATGGTGGTGTGTGCAAATGTGTGGGAAAAGGGAGAGTAGAAGAGGGGGTGGTGGGGGGGTGTTCTTTTGTTTGAACCCACCTTGTCCTTGAGCTGATCTTCAAATATGTCTTCCCTTGAGTTGACTTGAACTTGCTTGAGGTTGTAGAAGATTGAGTTTAGTTGAGAGTAAGGTGTTGAGAGTAGAGAGTTGTAGTTTTTGGAGGATTATTTTTTAAATTTTCATTAGGTCTTGTAAGGGGAGAATGGGTGGGTTTTTATAGAAGTTGGGGAGTTATTTTAGGGGTAAAGTTGGGTGAAATGAAGAAAAATGATAGAATGGTTATGAGTTTGAGAGATAAGTATGTGTAATTTGATGGAGATTGGAGGGTATTTAGGGAATGGGGGTTAAATGGGTTGGATCTTTCAACCCCTTTGGGTTGAGTGTTAGATGGAGGAGAATTGATGCGAGTCGTTGAGAGATGCGATTGTTAAAATGGGGTAATTAATTGGTGGTTGTGATTAAGTGGTGTTTGGTTTTAGAGATGGAGGCTTTAAGAGGGTGGTTGATGATCTTTTGGGAAGGTGAGGAATGCTGACACTGTGTCCCGTGGGTGGAAATCCGATAGAGATGCGTTGCTGGGCCCGGATGAGTGTTTGCTTTGAGAGGATGGGTGTCGGTGTAGGTTGTCGCGATGGGTTTTGTAGGAAATGCTGGGCGTCGCTTCGGCGCGGGTGCTCGGTTATAAGTGTTTGCTTTGCGAGAATGGCTATGCTATGTTCGGGTCGAGTTATGGGTTGAATTCCTTTTTGGCGGGCCGTCCTGGCGTTGGTTGGTTGGCTGAGGGCGGTGGAAGGGGGTGATGACATGTGTCCTATTGGGTGATTGGTTTGTGATGTTGGACTTAGGTAGAGCTTGGGCTTGGGTAATGTGTTGGATTGAGTTGCCTGGGCTTGGGTCGTGGGTCGGATAAGGCTGGGTTTAGGGTTGCCTGGGTTGCCTTGAATGGGCTTGGGTAGTCGGGGTAGGATAAGGATGGGTTTGGCCTTGCATTGGGTTGGATTGAAGAATGTCGAAGGGTGCTGCGGTGTTGGGTCCATGGGCCCCGTGAGTCCCCTTGGGCCGTTTATTAAAAAATAATGACAAAATAAATTGAAATTTTGTAGGTTTGGGCTTCGGAGTCCATTCCGATTTTTTCAATTTTTTTGGGGCATTTTGCGTCGAGGGCCCGCTCAAATTTGGGTGTCTACACCAACCATCCCAATTGACTTGGTCAAAGACATCAAATGATCCAATTGATTTTTATAGAGGTCCATTAATGTCTGATCTGTCATGTTCTTTCAATGGTTAGGCTTCCATATTATAATATTAAGTTGGGTTCTGTTGACTCAAGAAATAATATAAGATCTTAAATGTGTAAGTTTAAAAAAAATCCTCGAGATAAGCATCATCAAGTTACATACTATTGGAATATTATTGCACGGTTGGGATCTTCTTTTATTTGTTGAGTTAATGGAAACCTGAGCCAATAATCAAATATATATATGTGTGTGAAATGGAAAAGTTCAAACTTTAGAAAATGACATTTGAGCCAAAGATACTGTTGGAGACACGGAAACCTTACAAGCCAGTACTGCACAAAGTTGGATTAGTTTGAATCCTCTTCAAGTCTTTGTGGACCCCATTTATTTTTATTGGGTGGGTCCACTTGTGTTAGACCACTTGATTTGATTTGGGGTCTTTTAATTCTCTAAATAATTTATGGGTAAAAAAATATTTGGCAAATCCCATGTTTTCTAGCTCATAGGATTCAAAGATCGGATTCAGTAATTATTTGGGGTTTATTTAGTTAGATTAATACAGATAAGTTGAGGAATCATTTGGTACAAAATTTGGAAAATTTTTAGAGATTAAATAAATGATGTTTTCTTGGGTTATTTTCAAAATCCATCATCTTCGACCCCCCCTAAAATCCCATTTCATTCTTGAGATTTGAAGGTTCAAGAAGATAAAATTTTGAGGTCGAACGATAATAATGCTATTAATCAATAAATCATCAATTAATTCATTGATTCGTTATTTTAAACGATTGATTCTTTATTCCACAAAATTTTGGAAAAATTCAAAGGATTTCATGAGCATAGTTAATAAATTCGCGAATTAGACGTATATTACTTTTCCTAATCATAACTGCCAAGGCCCTACTTTACTCTATAATCAAAATGTAAAAGTGCTTCCTGGCTAGCGACTCGACTGTAATTCCTTTCTTTATTTGCAACATGGTTCATTCATTCTCCCATCACTCTTCTGGAGCAAGAAGCCCAATTCTTAGAAGATGATAGATGAATAAATTGGATCAAATGTCAGATTTTTCTTCTCCAAAACCAATCATCTTCAAGTTCTTTAACCTCCAAGACAATTTTAATCTATTCAACCTTATTTTCATCCGTCGTTTTCTATTTTACCTCCTTTTGTAAATCATCCTAGATTTTTCTATCCAAAATTTCATCATTTTATACTTCTTCAAAAATTGTATCTTTCCTTGAGATTTGAATGTTAAAGACTCGAAGTAAAAATGATCTTAAGATAGATGATGAAAGTGAATTTTTTTTTTTTTTTCAAAAAAATTATAAATGATTGATTTTTGGAGGAAAAAAAATATTAAATTTTTGACTAGAGAATAATGACGAGGGCATTTGAGTTTTTTCTCATTAATCTATTTAAAATACTGAGGTCAAGGGATGTATGTCATTATATTCAAAACATATCGAGGGTATCTCTAATATTCAGAGAAACATAAGGGGTATGTCCAAATCACCCTTATTAGTATTATTATTATTATTGTTAACTTTGTAGAGGGAGTAACCGACACCCTAGAGATACTGTACACACAACAGTGATTTAGCGATGATCGCGTCGGTCACATCCGCCATTCTTATTAATTGGATCCCACCGTTGAATGTTAGGACTTTGCAGTGTGGTACCCTTTGCAGCATGTGGGTGCCACGTGAGGATGGAGTATATCTCTCCCATATAATATCACATCCGTCACTATGGGGGGCATTGGCACGCTCCTCGATGAGCAAGTTGTGGTCCCCCTGTCTAATATGCAATCATAACAGTCTAAGTTCCTTAGATATCGATAATATCACGCATCCTAAATTATTGATAGTCGAAGGTATGATAATATGCTCCACAAAACTACCATCTCCCAATGCTCCACAGCATCCACTAAACTCTTCTTTTTTCCATTATTTTTTTAATTATTATTATTATTTTTTAATATACCATCAAATAAATTCTTCTTTTATGATTATTATTTTTTTTTCTGACGACTCGGAAGTGTGACTTAGAGAGCATACCCAATAGCCCTTATCGTCTCAGCTAACCCTTGGTAGGTGATATGAATACTTTAATTTAAAAATAAAAATAAAAGTACATGCAAGGGTATGGATTCGATCTTTTGAATAATTAATCAAACCCACTACTAAATGTTGAACATATGGGTATGGAAGTCAATAGGTATCCCTTTAACTAGAATCTAATTAGGTTTGGAATAAGAATCGTAAATCTTTTGTTTTGGATATTTTTCCCATATCCAAAGTAAAGTTGAGTTTAAAAGGAATTGAATCAATAGGATTCAAAATCAATTTGGTTCTATTTGAAGGGTACTCAAGTACCTTAAAGTAAATAGATTATATAATGTTTTTTGATTTTTAATATAAATTTTATATTTGAATTTAAAATAAGTCATATTTTCTAAAAATTTATTACTTGTAAAGATGTATTTTAATTTTTGAAAAACATATAAACAAACCTATTTATACTAAAACAAATTTCAATTATGTTCTCAATAATTTTGTTGATCATGTATTATTTTCTTGAAAGGAAAAAAATTTCACAATGATTCATGGAAAGACATTTTTTAAATATATTTCTTAAACATTATGATGTTTACTATTATAATGAGAGAAGGCTGAGTAAATTGATTATCTAACAAATGCCCTTACCTTTACATTTGAATTTAATATAATTACGAGGGTGTTTTTTTTATCAAAAATCAGTGAAGTGTCATGATCACACAATAATATAATATTTGTTAATTTTTAAAATTTTATTTTTATTTTTATATTTTAAATTTAGAAAATGTCTTTCAGAAAATAAATTAAAATCTACGATCACTTAAGGTACTTTTTATCTTAATTGATTCTTTTAAGATGGAATTGATGGGTACTCATGATTTTTTTCATCTTTTATTGTGATTCTAATTCCACTTATGTCAGAATCGATGTAAAAACCGATCAAACAAAGAGAAACATGAAGGTTCAAACTCTAGATACATTGTGAACTAAATCGAAAATCAGCAATATCAATATTATAGACTCGATGGCCCAAGTAAGAATGGCACTTGGCTGATTGATTGATTTTTTTTTTTTTTTTTCATATATGATGACGAAGATGATGGAAATGTGGGCCCATTAATCAAGTTGCTAGTTGTATAGAGAATAAACTCTGCTGACGTGTAACGCACCATTTCCATGCTGTCCACCTCGGAAAACCCATTCCTTGACGTCATCAAATTGGAGGGAAAGAATTTCAAGACACGGCCGCCCGGATTCTTTGCTTAATTGGAGAGGAAATGCACGCGCATGTGGGCCCCACTCTGCCTTCCCCCTAGTCTTTCTCGGAGATCTAAAATATTCTCCTATTTTATAATCACAGTGACACGTACTGCAGTTCTTTTGTGGGTCCCACCAATGACATCATCGAACGGTTCTCATTCCGCCAATCTCGTTTTTTTTTTTTCCTGCTCACTCTTCGCACGTGGTAGCCGCCGCTCAATGCACTAAAGCCAGCTTGCAAATATGGCTTGTGGTCTAGTAGTAAGATACTTCTAAGGTAGACTCAACACTAAGATACTTCTCACGTAGAACTCACAATGAGATTACGTGAAATCTAAGATTAACTATTTTGTTCACCAAAAAATTCTCAACTGGCCTTACTCGTCCACATCGAGCACAACTAATGCTTTCAATTTGGCATGCTAACACAACAATGCCCAAAAGAGAAGAAAGAAATAAGGTATAGGTCCTTGCTTTTGAGCCTACAAAGATTAGGTCAAAAAATTTCAATCCATTATATAAGAAATGAATTATGGTCTTAGCCTAATAAAATTTAGGCTATTTTACTAACACCCTCCCTGTGAAATGGGCGAAATTAGGGTTATCCCATTGCAAAATGCAAAAAGAGGTCTATCCCCCTAGACCCATTCAAATGGTTACCGATGTTTGTTCAGTTGATAGTCTACCGTCCGAATATTCAAATTGCCCTTGTAGCATTTAAATTATCAAAATACCATTGTTTTAATTTAAAAAAAAAAACTAATATAATATAATCTAAACCATTTGATTGAAATGTTTTACACCACTAGATTAAAAGAAAAATCCTAACTTCATCTTTTTGAAAAACAAGAAGATGAAATAAGGGTTTCACCATTATCTCACCTATTCAAGTTAGGGTATTTTTTTATTAATTGTTGGATCGTTCTTGAAAGTGTTAGGATTTTATTATTTAGATCCATTGCTTTGAAACCCTATCATTAATGTCTTTAAATCTGATTTTGAGTTCAGGTTAGATTTTCATCAATCAAGTTAAAGATCTCATATGTCATGCAATGAGTGGATGTTTGAACTCTCTAGTGAGTTCTTTTAACAATTTTGACCTTAAGACTTAAGTTTCTGTAGAAAAAAATCAAGCAAAAAAAATTCATTTATGTTCTTTACTGCGCAAGGGGGTAGAATTAATATTAATATTTACAGAAAAGGTATTACTAATTTTAGTTTCTTCATTATTTCAGCTCTTTCTCTTGATTATATTTTTTGTTTTCAGTATTTTCCATGTGAAGATTCGAAGCATTAGGTCAAAGAATGCCTTTGGGATACGATGATAATGATTAAATTGAGATGAACACAGTGAGATTAGGTTGAAAATGATGAGATCGAGGTGAAAACAGTGAGATTTAACTTTAAATATACAATATTTAGGTTTGAATTGATGAAAACTTTGATTGAGAATGGTTGGGGTTCTAATGAATTTTGGGTTTAGAAAGGTTAAATTGAACAAAGTTGGATTATTCTAATCGAAGGGCATTTTCATAATTTGAACACATTAAAAGTATTTTTGACATTTTACTGTCTCTGATAAAAGACAATCATTTTTATTAACGATTTGACGGGGTCAATGAAAGTTTAGGAAAGTATACCCCAATCTTACATTTCATATGAGGTTGTTACTAAATTATCCTAAGATTTATAATCTTTATTTTTATAATGGGTCATTTTAGTTAAAATCACGAAAATTGCAATCCAACATCCCTAAAATCACGTTGGTTAATTTTCAAAATTATAAAAATATACTTTTTTACTATATAATCTTCAAAACCACGCTTTAATTTAAATTACAAATAAACCTTTTAAGATACATGTGCGTTTGCACATGCCACCTCATAATTTGTAATAATTTTTTATGAAATATATCATAACATTATAAATTTACTCTCAACTTTAATCTTTTTTCCTTTCAGGATGTAGATTAGATGTCCATATTAATGAAAAGTAAAATTAAATAGTCACAATACACATGAATTTATATTTTTATAAAATCCAATCAACCCGAATCCAACCTAAATCTGTTAGGATCAAACTTAGGTTTAATTGGACTTAAGGCCAATAAAGGTTGAAGGATATTTAGGTATAAACCGCCTCTTTAGGCCATGTTATCCTCTCTAGTTAGGTTGTAAGATACGCTATCCTAGAAAATCTTATATGCTACAAAGTATGCTCAATGACATAAGAGTTGAAATCTTACTAAGTTAGTGAGGCTAGTCGGACTCAATAGACATGGTTATATTCTGTTTTTGTTTGAGTAAGGCTAGCTTTACTAAGTAAGATTTGTTGAGCTCACTTATGGCATTCAAATACATGATCTGATGCCACATGGATGTAGAGGACAACATTCTATGAGCTTCAAAAAAAATATTTTTCACTGTTAAATTTTAATTTAAAATTTGGAAGTATAGATGTGGAGTGATTTTAAATTTTTTCTTATTTTTAATTAGAATATTCGTTTTTATCTTAAGATTTTATTTTGTGTTGAATTTAATATTTAATATTAAATTTTGAATTTGGAATATTTTACTACATCAAAATAAACTTGCACTAGTTTCGGACAAACAATATGCAAACTAAACCTATATCGAGATCAATGTCAGACAAACAACATTAAAGTTAATCTAGCACAGTAGGATTTACCATCATAGGGTCAAGGAAAATCATATTCAGGATCAATAAAATGATTTTTCTAGTGATGAAACAGACCCTTAGAGATGGATTAAGGTTCATTTAAGCTTAGTGCGAGACTATTAGGCCAGGCTTGGATTTAGTACACTTAGGTCCTAAGATCTGCTTCTTTAGGATTGGGTTTGGGTTCATTCAAGCCCATCTCAAACCCATCGTTGACACCCCTAAGCATCCGCAATGATTGCCGTTTGTATAATTGAATCATGGGTCCCAAAGTACAGCATATTACGCCACGTGTAAATGTGTGGGTTCCATAAACCCTGATAGCGGACAGGAACCTTGAATGACATCGAACCATTATACGCCACTAAATCAGTTTGGAAAGTAAGCTTTTAGTTTCTAATGTACTATTTTGGACGGTGGTGATTTGTTCAGAATCTATTAACTGTGATTGATGTATGGGGTCGACATGTCATCTTACTATGAAGGAAAATAATTTTGTCATCCATGTGACCGTCGACTTAGGACGGAATATGACAGCCCGTTAGGCGTGGTAATCTTAACAAGACTCCAAAACGACACGAAATTATCAGATTTAGACAAAGCCTAATTGGTTTTGGATCATACTGGTGACGATGTTTCTAACACGATTATTAAATGCGTCATTTTTAGGTAAGGGTTATCAATCTGCTTCACTTGTTTTGGCACATCTAATTATTGTGTGATGTGTTATTAATGTCATTTTAAATCATGAAACATATGACGTATGGATTTTTAATATTACCTAATTTTTTACTAGAATTTTGTAGAATTATTTCGTAATACATTTTTTTTTTTTAATTTTATAAAATATAAAAGATATTTTAAGATATTTTTTAAATAATTAAGAGTTAAATTTTCAAATTGGGAATGAAAAATACTTTCCTTACTATGTTAGAAAAGAAAGTTTCCTGACTGCATTATCATGTGGCATCCAAAAACATGATCCAATATCATGGGAAGAGGACAAAATTTTAAGAACGTTGGAATTTTTTTGGGTGATGGTAACGAAACTTATTTTTTTCATTTAAGATTAGAATTTTTGCTGAATGAATTCCATAAGTCAGGTGAGGTTACCTATTTAATAAATGTGTCAGAATCGAGTTCAAGTTCAAGTTTTTGACAAGATTGTTAAATGGACCGGGTTTGAATTGAGTAAATTTTCAAAATACCGTTATCTCAACACGACACGGCCACCTGACCGATTGCCACCCTTATAGCCAAGATATATGGGTCATCCCATGAATCCGGTACACTTCATCATTTCTCTAATGGAGTATAAATGAAATAAGAACTTTTGGGTTGATATAAATCTCTTAGTTGCATAGGCAGATTTTTAATCTTCTTACGTGGAGGGATGACACATCCCTTTATTTAATGAGGCTGGAGAAGAGGCTGATGCATACGTACCCAATTAATCCGAACTGAAGTCCAAAATCCCAGTTCTCAATTCTTTTTTATTGGAATCGATTAGAGTCGAATCTTTTAAAATCGAATCAATTGAGATCTAAAACCAGTAAGAATTGAGAATCAAAATCGTTTACGGAGAATTGTTTTGATGATTTCAACTCAAATTCCACCAATTTGAGAACCAAAACTTATAAAATTTAATGATTCTGGTTTTGACGCCCTTAGGAATTCAATCGCATTTGACACATTAGTACCTCTTTAGATAACATAGTCCCAATCTTGGAAATAAGGCTGTCAATGGATGGGTTTTTAAGTAAAACATTGTTGGTCCCTACTATAGTCTTAAAGAGGCGAGTTGTACCTTAGACCAGTCCTATGCTTGTATTGCAGTCAAGTTGGCTAAGCCCAAGTCTGATCATTATTGGACTTTTAGAAGGTTAAATTTGAAAATCCTTTAATATTCAGTAGGTCAATCCTATCTTTTTGCTTTATTCTTTTATTCTTTTTTGTTTTAGTTGAGTGTTGTATTTTTACCTTGTATTATTTTAGTCATACATCGACAAGGAGTAGAGTTGATTTGCAACTCTTATTGTAAAATCCCGAATTTGTAATTCGTATCTCGAGAAAAAATAAATAGTGAAATTTTAATAAAATCTTGAAAGTGGGACTTAGGGGTAAAATTTTAGGATATTTCTGATCATTTTTAATGGAATCTGACTTCACCATTAGATTCAAAATGATCGAAAAACATAGTTTAACCTGTAAGCACGCTCAAATGCGAGTTTGAATATAAAAGTTGCAAGATCCTCGATTATCGGGTCGGACCAGGCAAAAACAGTGATTTTGTGTTAGAGAAATAATTTTTAAAATTCGATTATACCATTGGGTTCGTAACGAAAAATTATTGAATATGGACTATTTATTTGTCATTTTTGGAGACCAGGAAGTCGGATTATCGTCAAAAACGAGAACGACATCAAGTTTAGGGGTCACCTCAGGCAAAAAATGTAACTTTTTGATGGAGACATAATTTTTAGAAATTGACTACACCATTTGATCCAGAACGAAAAATTAGGCAAAATAGAGTATTCATTTGTTAGTTTTGGAGTCCGAATGATCAAGTTATCATCGATCGAAACAATTGATAAAATACCGAATTCGTCCCACATTTTATTTAAATAATATTTTTAATTTTTTTTAATCTCATCTTCCCTAACTCGTCATTTCAGCCGCGACATATACAACGAAAAATTCATTTTTTTTTTCTTCAAACTTCCACCTCAGATCTTGTGCAAATGGCTCGCCGTCGACGATCGCCGCAGAAGGAAAAAAGATCCGCAGCCTCAACATCTACAAAACCCACCCAACCTTTCTTCATTTCACTTTCTATTTCACCCGATATCGTCAAAAATCAGTCGTATGTGGATACGGAAATTTTGAAACTTTGACCTCGGATTTTGTCCGTTTCGGGGTCAAATCGTCTTCCGACGCAGAAGGGAGAAACGTCCGCAGCCTCATTCTCTACATAACCCAACCAAATTCCTTTCGTTTTCTCGCCTTTTTCACCCCGTATAGTCAAAAATCAGCCGTATTTTTATACGGAGATTTTGTAACTTCAACCTCGATTTTTATCAATTTTGGGGTCAAACCGTCTTTCATCGTAGAAGGGAGAAGAGACGAGCACATCGAGATCTTCAAAACCACCGGGCCGATTTCGAAAATCAGCCGCTTCGAAGTTCGATCCGTCTCGATTTCCGTGCCGTTCGCCTCGATTTCCGCGCACGTGCTTCAATTCCGTCGCCTAGTGATTGTAAGGAACTCTCAATTTCTATTAGTAATCTAGATTGTGAAAATTGCATTTAGGATTTTATCGAAAAATTTGGATGTATTTTTAAAATATAGAATTATTTTGTTATTTCAAAAATTCACGCCAGAAATTGCATGTTTGATATGTTTAATTGTATTTTTAATAAATTATACGTGGGTAGGGTATTTTAACGGGTTATTGCCATAAATTGGGTCTTGTGCACTGCTCGGACCCCGTTTTGATATGAAATTTGTATTTTTTTCAATATTATTGATAGAAATAAATTTTATAGTTGAAAAATGTGATTTAATATTCAATGAACTCATATTGAGTTGATGAATATCAGAAAATGGATATTTTATGAAGAGATTGAAAACTGTAAAAGTCGAAAAAAGGGAAAAAGGGTATGAAACGGTAAAATGTCAGAGTCACACCCGAGGGGTGATGTCTGCATTTTACGTTGTTGTGTTGTATGCAGGTTGGTGAACGGATATCCAGGGATAATGTTACTGGTTGCATGTTTATTTACTTTCTGTTAGCGCGTGGCGCTCTGTTATGTTATTAATTTTAGGCCGGGTGGCCACACTTGCATGGTAGGAAACTGGATATCTATTCTCAACCTTGTATTGTTAATTTCTCTTTTGTTTTCAAATGAAAATAATATATATAAGTAGCTATTTTGTGAGCTGTTAAAGAGTTTGTGAATGCTTGAAGGGATAGTGCATCATATCATCCGGAGTGGTGTACTATCCTGGGATGTACGGTAGGGACCACCAAACTCATACGTGGTATGTGACGCGTATGAGAGTGGAGTCACAACTGGAATCCGGGTTTATTCATCTCTATCTTTACCAGTGAACTTGTAATGTAAAGGTGGTCGTATACGAATGGTTTGTATCTTTGGGAATCACATGTACGCCTGATAGGCATAGACGAAGATGATTAGTCAGTGATCACTAACAATCTATAGTAGTCGAACGTTCTGACACATCGAAAAAAGACCCATTGCTTACGGTCACGTCAAACGGCCAGCCTGAGCCGGATAAATGGTCAACCAAGCGTGGTAAACAGTGACCAGCCACAAAATCAGGAACTAAAAGCCCGAGAAGAATTGTAACATCATGTCCCGACTGAGAGTGATCCAGTCGTGAATCCCAACTCTCTAATTCCAATACTCCACCATTGTGTATTATGTATCTGTTGCTTATTTTGATATATAAGATGAAATGCATGTTTATTGTTTCCATTTGATTAATTAGATTTGTATAAAAAGAGAATGTTATAGTGAGTACTGCTGATTGATGTAATGTGAGTTTTAAAATGTTTAGTTGCTCATCCCTGGCTATATGTACCAGTTAATCGTAGTTTTCTTCTGTAAAATTTTGTTTATTTTAAAATGATTCAGTATGTTTATTCGTTCATGTTAGGAGAGGTTATTGGCAGAAATTGTTGCTTCCTTACTGGGTAACCCTTGTTACTCACCCTTTCCTTCTCTATTTTTTTAGTTTCAGATCTAAAGCTTGGCGAGACAAGTATAGAGCACGAGTGAGAATCATCTGGTGGGTCAAATAGATAGCCAGACTTTGTCACTTGGTGAGTATTGGGGCTACACCCCTCTAATGGTGTTAGTTTGTCTAAGTAGTATTATAGATGTTGTTATGAGCGTTAGGACTTTTATTAGAATGAGAAAATCTCTGTATAATCCTGTATATAAATTTTCTTCTTCCGTACTCTGATTTATCGTACGATATTAGATGTATATAGGCTTCCGCTCGTTATTACATTATGTATGTAAATGCAGGATTGTATGTCGTTTATCAGGTGCAGGTTGAACGCCTTGGAATGCTAACATAAACAGAGGAAACCATGCTGAAATTTCGAGGTGCTACATAATACCTCGAGATCTGACATGGGGATTTGTGTTAGTGTTCGGCGGGGCGCCACACTTATATAGTTGAATTTTTATTAGTTTTAAAGTTGGTAGAGGTTGGTAGGTTCACGCGGCACATGGGGGCTCAAGAGGAAAATTCAAGATTCTAATTGGAATTTAAATCCACTGATCCGAAAATCTTAATGGATGCACGCAGGAGGGTGCAAATATCAAATTTAGTGCATGAAGACTTGTTTTTGTTTAAATTACTAAGACACATTTTTATTTTAAGTTCTAGCCATTTTTTAAACTTTGGTGTCTTGGTATCTTTTCTATTGATTTCGTGTTTATTTTAAACAGTATAGAATGAAGTGGTTTGCGACTGTTTGAACAGTCATTTCCTCTCTTATTTAAACTCTTTGCTTAGTCGAATCTAATTACATTTCCCTAATCTCCTTCTCTCTACAATTTTTACTTATTATTTAATCGTCGTTTTTATATCTATGTACTGTATTATGAGAGCTCACAAGTAAGTCGAGTTCGAAGTTAGGTTTTGATTGGAGTATCCTCTTGGAATGTGGATTGTTGTATCATGGAAAGCAAACGTTAAATATTCTCTATTACATTCAAATCCGAAATCAATAATTTTATCAAATTTCTTCTCTTTTACTTTAAGAAATCTGTACCCAATTTCCAACCATCATAACAAGTTCAAATTGATTTGTGGTTTTATTGAAACAAAAATTTATGCATATTTCAAAGTCATTTGATATATTTTTTCATCATAATGGGCATCCAGTCTCCATATTAATTAAAAAAAATGTTAGAGATAATTTTAGATTTACTATTTTACAAGATACTTTAATTAATTTTTTTATTATAAAAGCATTCATCTATTAATCTATTATATAAATACGCACACTAACAAAATAGTATTAGGTTAGATCATCACGGGATGGGCTCAACATTGCTAGGTCCTAGCCCGACCTGGATTTAATGGGATAGAAAATTTTCTGTCCGACACTTCCCTTGTACACTCAAAATTGAAGCCCCAACCCTTCTTTTCTCAGGTAGGCCATGCATTAGTGGGTCCAAACTTACGGATGACTAGGAGGGTTGTAAGAGTCAGTGTCAAAGCCAAAGCATATGGGTCCCTCTTTCGGGCACATGCAACGCCCACCACATCACACGCATCGAGTAAGTGAGGGTGCACTCTCGCGAGTGATCCCGAGAAAATATTGGATATCGAACTCACATCCTATGGACTCACACCACTTATTGGATTCGAAATTGCCATTGAGCCACCCCCTCGAGGTTGTTATATTATGTTAGTTGTAAGAATACTTTTTTTAAAAAAAATACTATTTTATTTTATATTATAAAAATAAATTATTTTTAATGTATTAATCTATCTAATAAATTTTTTTTTTTTAAATTTAAAAAACTATTTAATGTAGATTTTGTCAAGAATATCACACTTCTCTAATTATAGTAGTATATTTTAATCTATTAAATATTTTTAATTTAAAAATTATTTAATGTAGATTTTTGTCAATAATACTCACTCTTCTCTCATTATAATAGTATAAATAATCACTACTTTGGTGTTGATTAGCTGTGTCCACTCCATTGAATTTTGAAATGAATACATACCAAAATTAATTTGAAAGAACTACTTGAATCAACTTGCTACAACTTGACCGACGACTAAAAACTCACTAAATTGGATTAGAAACTTGTCACGTCTTGAATTATGTTTAATATTTTTTAAAATTATAAAATTCATTTATAATATTACATTATTTTTATGATATTTAATAAATTTAATTTGCATTTACTTGACTAGCCTTCCCAACTTCCAATCAAAAATTAAAATTATATAGTAGAAATTTAGAATTTGAATTTAATTTCTCTTTAAATTATAGCAAAGAAAGTGACTCCATAAATTATACCCGACAAAGCTTCTACAAGTAATATCTTGAATGACAATTACTATTAGAGCCTAAACATTCTTTTGAAAAGGAACCTAAGTATAGGTAGGTTGTTGTTTTAGATCGAGAATGACATAAGTTTGTAAAAGAACATTTAGACATGATCTCATACGAAAGAGAGAATAGAAACTAATTTAAAATTTCAAAAGTAGATGAAAATAACTTATTATTGCAAAGTTTATCAGATGGCACTTCTCTCATTGTAGAATTTTGTTATTATCTCTAGCAATGCTAGTTTTGCTTCGTAAAGCGTGTGACACTGTCCCTTGTTTATGGTTCTTCAATCCAAATTATCTTTAATGGTGTATGTAATTTCAAAGGGAAATGTTTTTTCTTGAAAATTATTTTTCCTACAAAACAATGTAAAAAAATCATTTTTCCTAGAAATTTAAAGGGTGACATTCTTTCGACAAAATCCTAGATAATATTCTAGACAAAGTATTTTGTCTTCTACGACTATGTTTTGATATTTGACTATTTTTTATGAGGATGATCTCTATAGTTAGTAGATCATCCTCACAAAAAATCAGCCAATTCTGAAACTTTATCTAGAATGTTATCTAGGATTTTGTGAAAAGATACATATAAATATATAGGGGGCGATTCAAGGGTCATATGTAAAAACATACGAAAAAACAATGGTTTTTCAAAATATGGGTTAGAGGTTTTGGATTGAGCTGATTTTTTGCGAGGATGGTCACTATGATAAGAAGATCATCCTCACAAAAAATTAGCTCAATCAGAAACTTCTAAATCCATCAAAAGTGATTTACAAATTATTGACAAAAATTGACAAAAAATCGAGGGTCCACATTTTAAATCACTTTTAATGGGGTTAGAAGTTTCAGATTGGATTGATTTCTTTTTCGAATGATCTTCCCATCATAGAGATCATCCTCACAAAAAATCAGCTCAATCCAAAACTTCTAACCCATATTTTGAAAATTTATTAATGTTACATTGTTTTTACATATGTTTTCTCATATGTCCCTTGAACCTGACCCATATATATAAATGGGGTGGCGTTGGGAGGCCTGAAAGAGAGTCAAACATTGTGCCAATTGGAAGTTTCAAAATATGATGATTTTTTGTGAGGATGATCTCTATGATGAGGAGTTCATCCTCACGAAAAATCAATCCATTCCGAAACTTCTAACCCCATCAAAAATAGTTTATAAAAATTGAACGGTCCACAATTCTTCAACTTGTAAAGTAAGGTTAGAAGTTTCGGAATGAGCTGATTTTTGGTGAGGAGGATCTCTTCGCCATAGAGATCATCCTTACAAAACATCAATCCATTCCAAAACTTCTAACCCATATTTTGAAAAATGTTTTGGCACAATGTTTATCTCTCTTTAGGGCCTCCGAACGCTTCCATATATATATATATCAAGTATTGGAATAATAAAATGGAAATAAAACATAGATATATCTATAAAAAAATCATTACATTTAAATCCATTGCCTTATTAAGTTTTAATGTCAAATTATCATCAAGCATTCATATTCCAAAATGCATACAAAAAGTAAATGTTCATTTGGTGGTAATTAGAAGATGATGGAAAGAATCAAATAATTATCCAACAATGATATCTTTCTTATGAAGATATTGAAGATGTAGTTTAGAGTCAAAACACTACAACGTAATATAATTTTTATTTCTTAAAGTTATGTATGTAATCAAGCATTCATAATATTTTAAAAAGAATGCAAACAAGTAGGTGACCATTTCATAAAAAACTAGAAGATGACAAAAACAATTTAAATAACTCTTTATTTATGAAGACCCCATGGGGGCATTGCACCTACAAGATTTGGATTTGTTTTGATACTTCAATAAAATGGTCAAGTATCTTGAGTTTGCGGTCTGAACGTATTATAATATTGGAGTCAAACTCGAAAATCTTGTTCACAAATCATAAAGTCGGATTCAACATATACGAATACTTAGATCCTAAGAGAGTACAAAATAATTTGGAACTATAGATGATTATGATTAATTTGCCACTCATACACTTAGGTATGCAAAAATGTCGTTTGCTTTAACATAAAAGTTTGATGCCCTCTGAATAAAACACCTTGTGACACTCAGATCGGGCATATTAACCCCATAATAAGTCTTCAAATCTAATAATTCATCTTCATCATCATCAATTGGCTTATTCTAATATCTAGATCGACTAAAAGTATTGGTTTTCCCATTCCATCATGTTCAAAGTCACGTATTTTTGTTAGTAAAATTGTGTTCATATCTACTTTCATTATCTCCTTCCATGTTCCTTTCGATTTTCTTCTTATTTTAGAACCTTAGATTCTATTTTTTTAAGTAGAATTGTAATCGACTTTCATTGAATATGCACACATCATAAAAGTTTTCTTAGTTTATCCCTTAATGGGACTGCTAATGATGTGTATAGGTTCACCAAATCTAGTAATTATTAGTTGTCAACCAAGTCAGAAATTTACACCTAATTCATCAAAAGATTCAATTATAAATTAGCAGGCCAAAAATAATACTAAAAAATTGTTGCATAGCATTGACATTGAACATATTGTAATAAGAAATACAAGAAATTTGCACTTCAAATCTCCGAGGGGTTGGCTCAATGGTAATTTCGGTCGGATCGATAAACAATTAATGCTCGTAGATAATGAGTTCGATACCCAACATGAGCATTAATTCCTCATGGGCTCTCCGCAAGGGTGTTACCTTCACTTTCCTAATGTCCTGAGAGTAATTCTTGGACAAGAGCATGGTCTATGGACTGGACAAAGCCTAGATACAGGCCTAGTCCATTGTGTTCACCTTCATTTGCTTCACATAATTTCTTGTTGGAGGAGTTTGCATCAAATTCAGATTAGTCTCAAACAACATTTGAGACATAGAAGTAAACGTACAATTGAGATGAGAAGATATCCTTTTCTGAAAGATTAAAAAAAAATCTATACTAATCTCTAGGAAACACGTGCTTTTTTTTTTTCTTTCTCATTAGCGTCGTAAGTTTGATGCTCGACATTAAACATCATTTGAGACTAGAAAAGTTCTACCAATATGGAAAAATTAATTCTAAAACTCGATTTTATTTCTAGTAGGGATCTATTAATTGGGTATCGAATTGAGATCGTATTACCTCTTGTTATACCTTGTAAGATTTATCTTTTGATCAAAGAATCTGTGACCATCCTTACATCATCGTAATTGGTGATGTTTAATCATTAGGGAGCAAAGTTTTTCCTTATATTCAAATTACCTAATATACCCCTAAAATATAAATATGGCGTCAGCTCGAGTTAGCCGCCAAGTCGCAGCCGAATTTAAACATGCTTGAAAAATATATTTAATAATAAAAATAAAAAATTATTATAATATTGGTGTTATATTCTCGTTGAGTCTTAAACACAAACTTTGAAATAGCCACTGAGATATGGCGGTTTCATCAAATTCAACTCGTCACGTCCACATCACAAACCCTAATTTTTCTCTCCCTCCAACCCCACTCCGCACTAACTGGTCCCCACCACACTTGCTTTTGTCGGTTCTTGTTTCCATCCCTCCCTCTCTCCCTCCCTCCCTCTTTCTCTTCTTGGACTATTTGCCAGGTCACCAATAAAAGTAGGACCCACACACCTTCCATCCTCTCTCTCTGCTCTCTCTATTGTTCCATAGATTTGGTTCTTTAGAGATGAACTCGAATTCTTCTTCTTTTTCGAAACCAAACAACCGACACAGTTTCGATTTACACTAAATAAGCTAAGGTTTTCTTTATTTTCTAGTTACCTCCCTGGATAATTAAGACTATCTGGTGTGCCTTCTTTAGTGTATAATAATTGAGTTTTCTCTTTTAACCTTTGACCTTTGACCATGATCTAATTGATGATTATACAATACAAACTCAGTACTTTCATTGTTAATGTGGTTATCCCACTCCATTAGAACAAGGTCATCTATGATTGTGCATGGAAAATAAGTGAGAAAATGCTTTTTTTTTTTTTTTTTTATAAATGTTATTTTTACATGTATAATTATTTATTTTATAGGAATTCATATTTCCATCTAAAACGATTTTCCTTGTACATGAGTAAAACATTTCTCACCTCATCCTATAAGAAAATGATTTTCCACCTTATAATCTTATTCACCTAAGATTTCCTCTCTCTCAACAAAGTTAAAATCAATTCTCTTTTTTTTTTCTCAATATTTTACAATTTGCAATCCGACACTGAAATTCTTTTTCTCATGATCATTTTCTCGAGAAATTCACATAACCTTGAAAGCAATGTCATACCAACCCTAAAATCACATTTTTTGAACGACTATTTTTCGTGTAGCGTAAGTTTCACAATCAAGACTTGATACCAAAAGTGGGCCAAACATTTACGCATCATTGAATCCAAAAGCTTGTCTTGTTTGGTGCACAAATGAAAAAGTTAGTAGTGTAACCATACCCAACTTCTCTAATTGTATAGATGATCCACTCTTTCAGCATTTGAACTTTTGGTTGGTACAAGTCATAAGTTAAGGAGGCAACTTAAAAAAATTTAAAATAAAGAGGGTCAATGTTAAATAACTAACATTGGCAAGGGAGGTAAGTCGAAAAACAATAAACAGAACAAAACGATAGAAAAAGAGAATGTGAAGAGAAAGAGGAAGAATCTGGACTACATATTCTCTGGTCATCACAGTAGTATTGTACACATAAAACTACCCACAAAGAACATAAATACTATTTAAATAAACCCTTAAAAGACAAGAAATAGACAAATATACCCATATAAAATAATATAAATTAAGAAGGAAAAAAAAAGAAGGAAAACCACCTCTCTCTCTCTCTCTCCACAAATACCTCTCAAACATTCCTTCTTGCTTTAAGACCAAAGGTACTGAAATTTCTTCTCTCTGAAGACATCAAGAGCTTTTCTTCCTCCTCTTTTTTACATGGATACTGCACAGTGGCCACAGGTAGAGAGATCTGTTCATTGGTTCATGATCTATATGAATTCATGATGAATTTTTCTACTTGGGTTTTACTATGTTTGAATTGAAACCTGATCTAGAAGAATTTTTATCTAAGAAATTTTTGTAGATTTATTAGATTTGTTGGTAACTTTCTGATAGATGATGTGTTACTTATAGTGGCTAGTGCAAGCCCCAACTCCTCAATGAGATTAATTTGCACCTTTTTGTGTGTGTGTGTGTGTGTGTGTGTGTGTGTGTGTGTGCTTCTATGTGATAAAAAGGGTGGAAAAAGCTAGTATTTGTTATTATCATTTGTTTCTCTTTGATAGTGTAATCTTGATAGTTTAAAGCATCCACCTTGTTTTGTTTGTCTGTTTGTTTTTCATACTTTCTATCTTCTTTTTTCCTCTTTTTTTTTTTTTCACTTTTAGGGTTTTGGGTGATGATCCATTTGTTTTGATCTTGAAGGTATGACCTCTCTTTCTTGTCTTTCTTTGTTGTATGGGTATCAGGAAATTGGATTGGTGAAACCCATGGAAGAGATTGAATCTGATATGTGTTCAAGGCCTATGCTAGAGAGGAGGGCAAGGCCTCAGAAAGAACAAGCCTTGAACTGTCCAAGGTGCAATTCAACCAACACAAAGTTCTGTTACTACAACAACTATAGTCTTACTCAACCAAGATACTTTTGCAAGACATGTAGAAGGTATTGGACTGAAGGAGGGTCTCTTAGAAATGTTCCTGTTGGAGGAGGTTCAAGGAAGAACAAAAGATCTTCAACTTCATCACTATCATCATCATCATCAGTTTCATCTTCATCAAAGAAATTATCTGATCATCTGACCCCACCAAATTGTTCACAATCTTCATCACAAAACCCTAAGATCAATGAAGGCCAAGACCTCAATCTTGCTTTCCCTACCACACAAGAGTACCATACAATCTCTGAATTTGTTGAATTACCCAATATTGAGAACAGAAACAATTACCCTTCTTCCACTTCATCTTCTCTTTCAGCTCTAGAGTTACTGAGGAGTACTGGAATTACTTCAAGGGGTTTGAGTTTAAGTTCTTTCATGCCTATGCCTATACCTGATGCAACCTCAGTATACCCATCTAGTTTTTCTTTGCAGGATCTCAAACCAACACTTGGTTTTGGTGTTGATGGGCTTGGAGGGAGTGCATATGGGATTCAAGGGGTTCAAGCTAATGGTGGAAGGCTTTTGTTTCCTTTTGAGGATTTGAGACAAGTTTCAAGCACAACTGATTTTGACCAGAATAGAGGACAAGGAGATTCAAATGGGTATTGGAGTGGATTGTTGGGTGGTGGCGGTGGTGGTTCTTGGTAAAGAACAGAAACAATAGCAACAACTACTACTTCAAGAAAGGAGAACAAGAACAAAGAAGAAGTTGGTTTTCTCTCTTATTTTTTTTTTTTCACATAGTGGGTGACTTGTTTGGAGTTGTTCAAGACTAACAGATAGCATACATGGGTTTCTTTTTCTTTTTTTCTTTTCATGAGGATTTGAAGCTCTTTTTAGGTTGGCTTCAAAGGGTGTGAATGAATTTTAGTGATAGAAGAAGAGGTCAAGGAAGCCCATATTTTTTTTTGCCGTGCAACATTGTTAGAAGAAAAGCAATACTACTACTAGTAGTATTAGGGTTAGGGTTTGCACCATGGCCTCTATTGATATATTTCTTCTATCACAGAAAAGGAGAGGCAAAATGGGTACACCCCAAGTCTTGTATCTTGTATGTTTTTGGGCTTTTAGTAGAAATAATGTTCAAGTTGTGAGTAACTGGAGCTTGTTAAATTGTGGATCTTTGTGAGTATTATAAATTTTATGTAAAACTTGTGTAATTTGTTTAATTATTTCAATTTAGAAAAGAAAACCCATGTTTGGGTTGATTGCTGTCAAGATTTACAATCTCTTCTTAGAGGCAAAATTTTCGAAAAATAGATAGTTTAGTTCAAGATATCAAAATATTCTGACATCTAAGAACCTCAAAATATTTTGGATATTGGTTCAAATCAGAATATCTTAGCCAAAACATTCAGAAATGGTACAAAATTTAAATTATTATTGATATTGTTATACACCTGATAGTGGGTTGGAATGATGGCTTTGAATTCTTTTCCAGCTCTCTCTCTCTCTCTCTCTCTCTCTCTCTCTCTTTCTTTCTTTCAAACAGGTCAAGAATGTCAGCCAGGTCACTATCTAAGATTCTTCCAGCCATGAAAGCACCTTCATCAAGTAGGAGCTGGAGGAGAAGATCAAGAACAACTAGGTATGACCCATGATCCATTTCTTCACATCACATGATATAATGGTGGGCCCAGCTATGGGGAGAGATTCAATGCAACCATTATTATATTATTTATATAATTAAATGGATAATTGTTTGGTCCACCATTTAGTGGAACTGTACACCAGATACCATTCTGATTGGTGATTATTTGTCGCCATGCCCTTGAGAATTCATCGTGATGGGCCAAATCAATCCAGAGTTCAAGATAAAAAAAATTATCAAATCCATCAGATTGAAATCACCAATTGAGTTGATTTTTGTTGGATCTAAGTGGGCCCAAAGAGTGCCACGTGGCATTCTAATGTAGGACTATATTATAGAATCAGGTCACCTGCCTCAACCAAAAACATACCTAATGATTTCTATTCCAGTCAATCTCATTACTACATTTTCACATCTGATCACATAATTTTCAAGGTATCTTTTCTTCCCTCTTTTTTCTATATTTGAAAGATCAAATCAAATCTGACGAACCCACCACCCAATTCTCTTTGGCAAGAGAGAGGGACCCACAAACATTCTCCTTGGCAAGTGTGCAAAAGAATAATTTCCCTTCACTTTTAGCTAATTCATCCCCCCATTTTTTTAATATTTTCTTGCTTACAAGAAGCAAAAGGAGATGCACCACCCTTTTATGGTGGGCTGTTTCTTTCCAAATTCAAACCTATTGTCTGCCCTCTCTTGAAATTTGCACCATTTGTATTTTCGATTTAGTAAGCCAGAAAGAGTTTTCAACTGTTAAAAAAATAATTAATTTGAATATATAAGACAGAAAGAAAAAATATTTTGATGAAGAGGTTGATGGGTTTTCGAAATTGAATTAAATTAGATTTCTTTAAAATGGGTTTCATCCCCCTTTCAATAAAATCAATTTGTGATTAATGTATAAATAGTTTAGGATAAACCATTAATATACAGAATGTAGTGCTCGTGCGGACTCAACGTAATCATGATTACGGGAGTAGACCGGACATTTCTAACCTCACATTTGAATAATTAAAAATTCAAACTAAGAGATGAGTGTGATCATATGTATTATTGGGATCCAATCTCTTATTAGTTGCTGTAGCATAAATGGATGAATTAAGCTTGGGTGATACTAAGTATATATATATAGGTTCGAATTGATGTGGAAGAATCGCTGAAAGAGTTGTCGTTAGGGGTGAATGCTACTTCCTTAACTAGCTGGGAAATATGTTGAGGTACGATAACTGACTATTCGATGTAGGCCATGAGTTCTGATTATTCAATACGACCCAAATTATATTATGTTTTTTTTTTTTTTAAATAGGTGGTGGTGCGTGCATATATCATATACTACCAAGTTCTCTATGTCAGGTGAAAGAGAGGTCAATTGAAAACTTGGAACTCCATAAACCGAAAATAGAATTTATAAAGAAAATAACAAATCTCAACATGGAAATACAATACCTAGAAAGAGAGGGGGAAAAAAAAAACAGAGAAATACAACAAATCACAACCCATCAAGAACTAAACAAACCCTTAATTTTTACTAACTCGAATCCTAATCTTTCTACTCAACCAATTATAATCTTGATAAAAAATGAGATACTAAACTTGTTTCTCATCTACACCTTATTATAATGACATGCATTCAAACCAACTTTATTTGGTGTTAAGATGTAAAACTTGCTATATTTTGGATTTAAGATACCATCATTACCATCTTCAGCATATCGTTTGTATCTGCTTTGGATTCTATCGAAGTTATTACGATTCGGATTGACTTTTCGCACCATTACTTCCTCATAGTTTTTTTTTTTTTTTGGCTAAGTGATCCAAGGTTATGTATTAGAAATTTCACACGGACGCATCCCTATTTTACAAGCCTGACTTGTGGTTATTCAAGGGAATCCCCTACAAAATGTTTTCTAATCACCGCCATAGCATTGACATTATGAAACAAAAAAGAAGATCTACTCATCACAATCAAAGGGATTGCATGATGAAAGGGTTATGTAGGCCAAAAATTATTATTTCTGAAGTGAAAATCACGTGAGAGTGGGCCATCATGAATGTCAACTGCGAGCGTATCGGGTGTTACAACCCAAAGAAATAAGGGCTTAACTTTCACACATTATCGCCTGAATGATTTTGTTGTATTGATTAATAAGCTTGTATCATAAGAAATTTTCTAAACTAGTTTCACAATCTAGTTATCATACTAGATTCTCACTGAATAATTTGTATCTTTACCAACTTCTAGAACTAATAGTGGTAACCAAGGACATTCTTGATATGCCATCATTGTCGTTGGATATCCATGCTCTATCGATGAAAACGCTACTTTCAATTATTTTTTATTCCACCAAGAAAATATACTCAATCCCAAATTGAAAGCTTAACTTTTAGTAGATCTCTGAATCTCTAGCCCAATCAAATTTAGACAATCTAATTTTTAGATCATATCGTACGATTTGATCATCTACACAAAGTATAATGATCGTGAATTTTCATTTAATAATTTTATTATTAACATATTATAATTATTTGTTGAGATCTAATAGCCATTTAATGTTCTTAGTGCTTGCTTTAGGTCATATAATCAATGCTGTCTTCAACTTGCGCATGTAAGAAGTATTCTTTTAATTTGCTCAAGAATCCAACAGACTGCTTAAAGAATATTTCTCTATCTAGATTTAATATCCATATGCCACAATTACTGCCACTTGTTACCAATGAGATGATAACTGTAATTGTGATCATCTTTTCCTCAGAAGAGAAGATTTTATCATAATCAACTCCATACTATTATAAGAAACCTTGTCTTATATCTTTTCAACTTAGTCCATAACTTTTGAAGAATATTGAATAATTTGATCCTTTTTTTTTAAAATACATTTAATGGGTGCTTCTCGGTGACACAATGCAAATGATTTGCATTGACTATCTAAATTCTTGAGAAATTCAAATGAATATTTTACAAAACAAATAGAGTCATAAACCATTCGCAAACGTTATTCGACAATGACCTTCTTTTTATCTAACTTAATTAAATAATTACAATTATTTGATGATGATAATTAATGATATCTTTCAATATGAAAATTACAAAATCATTATAATTCTTTGTATTATAGACTTGACCCTTGACCATGAGCTTTCCTTAAAAATTGATAGAAAATAACTTAAATGCCATCATCTTCAACAACCAACTTTATTTGGTTGGATTTTTTTTATAGCAAATACCAACTCTTTCCAGAAGAGTGAGAAATGTGAATGGTCGATTTTCATGATAAGTGCATTTTCAGTACTTGGTTTTAACAGCACTTCTAGTTTCGAAACTTTTTTTTTTTTTTTTTTAATCTTAGACGCTAATCTAACATCCAAAGGAAATATTGAGGGAAGATAAATATAAATTTTCTTGGGATTCGTAGAGTATAATGGCTGGAATGAGTCTGAGACGCGTGAAATTTCGACATCTCATGCAATTCAAGGAAGATGGTTCTTTCAAAATTTTGAAACGGGCTGGCTGGCTTCAAAAAATTTTCCTTGGAATCATTACTATTCCAATTAGTTGGTAGGAATTACTTATCACTACTCTTCAATTTTTTTCAATATCTTTATCCTTTAATCGTATATTTAATTTTATTTCCAATCAAAACTTGAAAGTGAAAACAAATGCTAAATAGTTAATTTATTCAGAACTATGGAGTTACATCTATCTCTCTTTTTAGTGTATTTGAGAAACACCCCCTGTAAATTAGTAATATTAGCTAGGTTTAACCTCTTGTAAAATGCAAGATTAGGTTTACCACCAGTAAGTCAATGTTGTTTTTTTCTAGATGATTTAACAGTGAAATTTTGATATAGTAATTTAAGCTTTTAAAAAGCATTTTGAAAAAGAAAGAAAAAAATCAAAATTTCATTGTTAAATCATAAACAAAACGCAACTTTGACTTACGATTAAGGGGTAAGCTTAATCTTAAATTTTACAAGGGGTAAACCTGATATCATCACTTTTACACAGGGGTGTTTATAAAATAATCTTATTTTATATGGTTGAGTTTTTTTTTTTTTTTTTTAATAATAATTTTTTAAGCCCCCTTTGACACAGGGCCCCCATTTGCCCCTTAACGTGGCATGTGCTAAAATCATAAATTCTTTTCCTCAGAATACAAATTGTATAGTTGTGCATCTCACAGGAAAACAAATCTATAGTTCTAGCCCATGCCACGTCAAGGGGTATGTGTCAAAAGGAGTGTCAAAAAATCAAGAATTTTTTTTCTTTTTGTAGTAATGATTTTCTGACTCCCCCCTTTAACACACCTCCATAGGTGACATGATGTGGAATACATAACCCAAGGGAAAAGAATTTATGGTTCTAGCACATGTCATGGCAAGGGCGTGTATAAGAGTAATCGTAAAAAAATGACTGACTCTATATATATAACAAATGCCAACCATTTTCGTGTGAGAAATGTGAATGGTTTATTTCATGCCTAGTGAATTTTGAGTACTTGGATTCAAAGACCAGGTTGACTGGAAAAATATTCTCGATTCTAAAGAAAACTTATATGAATCACAACAAAAAAAAAATTATATTTATCTTCCCTCCATCTTTCCTTTTCCTATAAATAAATAAAATAAAATCGCGTCCGATTTGTTAAATGCAGAATTGAAGACAATTTACGCACTCACGTTTTTCTCTCTTCCAATCCAACTACCCACTCACGTTTTTTCTTTGTCTACCATATATGAAAAATACTTTCCTTACTAACTAAGTATGATTTTAAGTCTCTTTAAGAGTCGTTAACCACTATACCACATATATATATAATATATACACGTGTTTGGACTTTATCCATGATTTTGAAAATGAACAACAACTAATAAACTTCCACGAAACTCCAAAGGGTGAAAAATAATATTTTTTTTCAAAGTTCATAAAATTTTGTCCTCTACAACCGCATGAGATTGGATCATATTTTTGGATGCCACAGGTAGGATTGGCAATGGGTCAGGTTGTGTTCATGTCGTGTTGAGGTAAGGGTACTATGAAAATTTACCAAACCCAAACTCAACCCATTTATAAACGAATCATGATAATCTGACTACCCCATGTAGCAAACTCAATCAACTACCTTGACATGACAAGTTCGACAATCATAGATCTGTGCTCATTGGGATACATGGCTGCACTTCCCCATAAAAATATATATCTCGAAGGAATTGTGTATCCCAAAGAGCACAGATCTACGATTTTCGAATTTGTCATGTCAGGTAGTCGATTGAGTATGCCATGTGGGGTAGTCAAATTATCACAGCTTTTTATAAATAAGTATACCTGACCCAAGTCATGTATGACATGTTTAAATAAATTCTAATCTTTATTGAAAAAAAATAAAAAAAGTTCCATTTTCACCACCAAAAATAAAAGACCATTACTAAAATAAAGTCACAATCATAAACTAAGTTCAATGATGAAAAATAACTTTCTTTTGAATTTAATTTCAAAGTTTTTAGAATTTTGTCCTTTACAATCATGTGGACACAAAATCATGTATTATTATTGTTATATTTATTATTATTGGCTAAGCAAGAGTGCATTTCATTATCATATGAGACATGCTAGCCCTATTTAGTATTTCATTATTGATTAAGATTATTTTTAGAATTTTTCTATTTAAAGGCATTGAAGTCACTGTAAAAGAGGAAGGGAGGTGATCGAGGTGAGGAGGTCATGTAATAAATTTAATTTATAGTGAAACGACTCCCCAAACCGTGGACATAGGCACATTTGTCAAACTACATAAAAAAACCCTTGTATTATCTCCTTTTTTATCTTTTTCTATTACTTTATGAATTTAATGATGAAATCGTGACCGTGGTCGATTTATCACAAAATTGACTTCTACAGAAGATAAACATGAACTTGCTTCTAACAACTCAATCTTGAGTAGTAGTTTGAATGATTATTGGGTAATTTTGAGTATACCTGCATTGACACGTTCTTCTATGAGAGACTAACAAAAAATAACTTAATTGCCTTTGTATTCAACTTCTTGA
Source organism: Akebia trifoliata (assembly GCF_017979445.1). Taxonomy (NCBI): domain Eukaryota; kingdom Viridiplantae; phylum Streptophyta; class Magnoliopsida; order Ranunculales; family Lardizabalaceae; genus Akebia; species Akebia trifoliata. Next base: position 10,563,410 of record NC_141385.1, on the reverse strand, counting down.
AAAAAAAAAAAAAAAACTGTCGATTTTCCTAAATTCCTTTAATTTTTCCTGAAAATCACACCTAAGTTGAAGGCAAGTTAGCTTCTTTAATATCCCCAAGTGATGACATTTAGTAATAAGATTAGGTAATTATCAAATAAATCATTTTTGCCACATTATGTGATGAGGACACGTGTCTCTAAGGGTTGAACAGACACAGCAAGAAGTATCAATCTCAAAACATCGACAACATAGGATCGCTACAAACCGAAGCTAGTAGTACTTACCAAGCTCTAACCTAATGTCTATTTGAAACTGCGAACCACTATAAAGAATGGAATCTCGTTCTCACTCGTTCAGCTTTTCGTTAGGGTGGCATTAACTAACCAGGGTGGTGAACACTAAGAGCCGCACAAGAGTCCTTAAAAGTAAAACGATCCAAATAGAAGTAAAGATTGGATTTTAGATCAGTAATTTCCATCAGCTCAGTAATATTTAGTAAAAAGGCAAATTTATCGGTTCGGACCCAAAAAGCTTAGTTATAATATGATAGAATTCGATGGGATCTAAGCTCTCCCATGTGCCTAAGTCCACACATTAAATGCGATATCTACAAGTACTTATCAAAATAGGGGTGAATGTGCCATTCTCTAACTAACTCGCCTCCAAAGAGTGAAAACGTGTTAACTCAACATTAATTATATTGAGACACAGTAATCAAACTGGAGAGGTAACATTCATAAGAAGTGAGCAGAACCCTCATAGAAATCAGCAACCACCCTCCAGATCAGACTCTGCGTGACATACAACACGACCAATTATGTGAACATCTTAATTATATAGACCACCTTCAAAGAGAGAAGGGGGCTTTGATTAATTATTCCACAACTCTAAAGAGATAAAATCATATTTGCAATTTCATTGTTTACTATCTTCTTCATTTCCAATTCTTGTTTTTCCTTGATCATCATTGTTTTACTGACTTGATCTTCGGAGAATCATTGGTAAGCACCACATCAGAGGATCATCCTTCCTCCTTTTGCTTTCTATCGTTTAAGAGAAACAAAATCAACTTAAACTTCACCAAATCAAGACAAAAACTGTAAGATCAAAGGTCAACCCTTTGATCAGAAGACAATTCTCATCTCGAGGAGTGGAAGCTCAACTAACTTCCACACGACCTAGGGTCAAAACCTGCCTTCATCGACCAATTACTAGTGGATTGTGATGTAGAGAAATCGATCCAAGAACAATAAGTGAAGAAAAGTAAAACAAGATCAGTCACACACTAAACACATATTTTCTTTCTTGTTTACATCAAAATTGAGGTACGTCCACAAATCACATCGACCAGTACTCCTTCTTGATGGAGGAACAATATCCCATCCTAACCAGTACTATCAGGCTCCACAAATAATAGTAATCTCCCACTTGGAGACTGGTGAAGAGTGTCCCCACTAAATATGCTTCATCTGAGAAATTAACACCTCCATAACAAATTGGGTATGAATCATCCTCATCTTCTAAGCTTGAAAACCAACATAAGTTAACCAAGTCTTCGACTTCTCCACGGTAACCACCTTTGTAAACACACCCACAGGAATCTGACTTGTATAAATATTTTCCAAAGGAAACCCATCAATCTTCTAAAATGGATCTTATGAAAAGGTATTTAATATTTATGCACTTATTCTTGGAATGAAAAGTCGCATTCTTTATAATATGAATTGCATTCTAACCATCAATGTACAACTCGCAATTTTCTTGCTCCTTACCCAATTCTTTCAAGAAACTCCGTGACCATATCATTTACCAGCAAGTTCGGTTGCGATGACATACTCTGATTTTGTTATTGAGATGATAATTATCTTCTACAATTGTGAATACATAACCTGAAGTACTCTTCCTGCTATCAATGTCTCCGACCAAATCTGAATCAACATACCCTTGCAACTTGATTTGGGATCCTCCATAACATAGTGTTGCATCAGTAGTACCTCTCAAATATTTAAGAATCCATTTGATTGCTTCCCAATGCTCCTTTCCTAGAAATCATCCTCATAAAAGATCAGCCCTTCTAGAACTTCTAACTCCTACTTTAAAAAATGTTTGGCACAATTAGCTCTCTTAAGTGCCGATATATATATCCCAGGAAAATCTAATTAAGGTTTTACATAATACCACCATCTTAAATGATGAATATTACTCCTTCATGACCATTACCATTAGACTCCACGAACCATGACAAGAGAGAGAGAGAGAGAGAGAGAGAGATTCTATTGGTGGCACCCCAACCTTTTATTGTTTCTCAACCATTGATGTATTTCTTTTAATTGGGGTGTAATAAATAGAAGTTGGGGTGCCAAAGCAGCTCTCTTAAAATTTGTATTATATCTGACATAATTATTTTGTTTATATAATATATTATATATATTGAATCAAACACCCACATCTGCATCCAAAAAACATTTCACTAGCAGAAATTATCCAAATTCACCCAACCTAATCCTAATTGGTCAAAGATTTCCATTCTTCTCTGCAACTCTTATCAACATAATTGTTGATGTATGCTAATTGTCCATGGGAGTTACCCTTTCAGCATCTTATTCAACGCTTTTGAATTTCACCTCATCTAATTATCAACTCGACATCCCATTGCAGATATTTGCAATTGTGGTAAAATATTGAAAGATTTGACTCAGTTAATTTTGGAAGATCGCAATAATCTCATTCTCTAACCATGCATCTCTAAAGTTACACACAAAATTCCTTGCAGTCTTACTCAGCTCTCTCTTTTTGCTAGAACAAAATTTCCACTTTCTACCTTCACCTGCATTTGCTATAATGTGTTTGGGTGGGGGGATGATACCAGTTCTGGTTACTATTTCCATCAAAACTTACCTTTGCTATGATGACAAAGATTCATAGGTTAGAGTCAGCAATCATTCTCATTTCTTTTCCACCTTAAAATTTTCAGGCCAGATAAGGAAAATAACATTTTAACTGTGGTGAAGATGATAGTAATAGTGCAAAATCCCGCAAGTATCAGAGGATTTTAACTGTACAAATGCAAATAACATACACTTATTTTTTCATATCTAACCAAGATAGCTTAGTGTCAAAACCCCCACTCATTCAAATACATCACGTACACTTTCCAGCCATTTAAGAAAAGCAAAGGAATCCGAGGCTTCTGCACAAGTAAAACCAATTTAGTGATCTGCATTGATTCCAAAGATGCGGACCTTGTGCATGTTCGGGAACTTGGCAACCACTAGCACGAGCACTGCAAGAGTGTTGAGGAAGAGAACTGGTTGTTGGTAGTCGGTTGTGTGTGAGGCTATTAAATACCTGCCAAGGAAACAGGATTCAAAAGACTTTAGATATTTCACGTACATATCATAAGGTTTATGTGCCAGAAAGGAAATATGAACGACTAATTGACATACAATGTCTTTGTGTTTTCTATTGAAAAAATTTCCCAATCTCTTAACTCAGACTATCCAAATAGACGAGATAAGATGTTTTATAGTAACAGGTAACAGTATTGTGTTGAAACATGATATTGGCATCATTTCTTCTCATTACAGAAAAAAAATAGTGTGAGGGGTCCAAATGCCTCCTATACAACAGAATACCATCAAATTCCTTTCAAGTTGATCAGATATTTGTAAGGAAGATGCAGACAACCTGAAAATCACATTGGATGAACGCAATATAACCATAGAGATCTTTTGTGATCCAATGGTTCCAAATGAATCTAGTAGAAATCCAAAGATGTCTTGTGAACTTCATCTACACCATATCCCACAATAACAGTGGTGGACAACTGATCCTCTTTCAAGAAAACATAGTAATATGAGAATAAAATATTGACACTTCATTTCTTCATCCAAAAAGTTTTGACCATCATATCTATGAGAGTACATTTCCTCTTCCAAAACTGACTTATTATTCTAATTTTTGGGTGAAGTAACTTCTAAAATGCATAAGATTATTCAAATTGCACATCTTCACAGAAGCATCAAGAAAAAGAAAATAGTCAATGAACCCTATGGAACCAAGAAAGAAGCTTCTTTTTTATACAAGGTAAAACCAAGCAAGCTTCTTTCCACACCTATGTTTTAACTTTTCGAGACTTTACAATACAAAGTTGTCACCTTGAGAAATTTTTGCGAAACTAGCATTCTTTGAGACATTAGGGCATCTCATAAAACTGGAGTCTCAACATTCTACAAGTTCTTCCAGCAATAGATTTCAAGAAAATCCCACATCTCCTTTGGTGAACATACTATTTGTGCACCACCTAATCTGTAATGAACTTTTATTGTTTAGAACATATAATGCTGTCCTGCAATTCTTTTCCAATAAGTCAGCAAGGCCCCAAAATTTAATTCACCAAAACACTTTCATTATTAATGCCTTTGAAGGCAAGCATTAAAAAACCTTTTCTGAGACGGTAACTTTATAAATAGTCCTTTTTTTGTGACTAAATGGTTCAAGCATCCACCATAGCCAGTGTTAAATAATTAAAAATTGAATTTATTATTCGAATGATTACAGAACCCTAACAAGGTTTATATAGAAAACAAAATAAATCTTAACCAATGATGTAATAAGTTAAGATCCAAGATCTAATCCTAATCTAATTAGATAGTCTTATCCTAATCCTAATAGATAATGATTTGGCATATCGCAGTACACCTTATAATATTGCTTCCTATGTAATACCTTATCCCCCCCGCCCCCCTCTCAAACTAATGGTTATCAAAGATCATTGTGAGTTTGCCAAAATCAATCGCCTTTGTAGGCAAAAATTATTAATAAAGAGTTGCTTATAGCCAAATGCATGTTGTTGAAGAAGTTAGACCATTGAATTCCATTTTGCCAAATGTAGAGGGCCCTAACTCAAATTCAAGGCGATTGAAAATCGATGTGAGTTTGAAAAAATCTAAACCCTTGTCTTCATCTTGTAAGATAATAATCAATTTTGCCAAATCTATGCCACTGTTGTTGTGAATTATGTTGTCCATGAGATGATAGTCAAGTGATTGCCCCAAAAAAATGACGTAATCCAAATCTAAATGTGTAAAAAAGGAGGAGCTAATAGCTTCAACCCAAATGGACCTTGACAAGGATATGGTCGATTTAGGCCAGATCAAAATTTGTTCGATTTTAATCCGAAACAATGGTCTCGAATGGACCAAGAGAGTTCAATGTTGACTCAATCATTGGCAATAAGGTGTATTGCGATACACCAAATCATTGCGATAAGGTATATTGCAATGCGAAGATAAGGTGTCAGTACACTTTTATCTAAATGTGTTGGCAACCACCTTGTCGCAATACACGTTATTGGCAACCACTATGGTTGAGATTAGATAATCTTTTCTCAAATTGCAATAAAGTGTATTGTGATACACCAAATCATCTTGAAGATCGGGATTAAATTAAACTAGATCTATTTAGATAAGATAGGATCTCCTCTTTCTAATTTTTATACAACTCTATTGGGTGATTTGTAGTAACATTGTCAACAGAACCCCATTCTTCCACATTCATTATGTTCTCAAGTGTGAAAAAAGAGATTCTATTGATTTCTTTAAACCATTACAACGAACCCAATAAAATTATTTAGAAATAAGCAAGAGGAGAGGAGATCATGTCTAATCTAAATAGATTTAATCATATCTAAATAGATCTAGTCTAATCTAATCTCAATCTTTCAAAATGATTCAGTGTACCATAATACATCTTATTACAATACATTCTATCTAATTGCTCCAATACCCTCCCGCAATATCATGTTCCTTGGAATAAGGAACATGTGATTGTTTACATTTAAAAATCAATCATTGATCTCATGATTGATGTTGCCAAAAAAATTCATTGTGATATTGATGGTCACCACCTGTCTATGAAGTCCATCATTGTTGCATACCACTCATCTTGAAGTCTATCGGAGTCGGTGATACACTAGATCAAGTCTGTCATGATCTCTTCAAAAAAACATTTGATCACATTGTGGCTTGATTATCTCTCAATGGAGATTATGAATGATACATAATAGAAATCATTAGGAATATATACAAATTAGAGAATAGGATGGTGGGATATTATTGATGCTATAAAAATGAGAAAAAAAAAACCGTATTTCATCCCTCACCAAACCATGGCTATCATCCCTATATGTGAAACCCTTTCAAGATGTTAAGAGTTACTTTGGAAACAATATAACAAAGTGTATTGCGATACACCAAATCATTATCTATGAAGATCAGGGTAAGACTATTTGATTAGATTAGATTAAGTTAGGATTAGATTGGATTATAATATAATTCTTATCCAAGAGAATCAATAAACTCTCATTCTTCTACACGGTATTAGAGCCTTGATCTACTGATCAAGTTTAAAGTTCTTGGTCACCCCGGCTGGCAGTGTCACCACCCTGCTTTTTGGACCCACCATTTCTTGGGGCAAACCCCACTCATCTCAATCCTTAATTTGAGAATCTTATCTAAGAGGCATTTCATTGAACACATTATAGTCGCAATTTTTGCATCCCTATCACATCCACCAACTAGACATTGCACCACTGCACCACATCAAAGGGAAAAAATAAAAGTAAAAATAACAGCAAGAGGAAGAGATATCCTTTCGTTTGCGCTCTAATTGGCTTGATGGTGACAAGTAGCAATCCAACCCAAGATGGGTAAAAGGAGCAGTAGAAACAATCAAATATTTACACCTACAAGGTACCATGTCACACATTTACATCATTTATTGGAGCATCCACCAGGATTAGATGTAACATTTTACCATTTTTTATCTGCTTGAGCAGTACACTAACCGAATTGAGATTGTCCAGCTCAACCATTCCATAGGCGAGATTTGAAAAGATCTTTACATCACTTTGATGGAAAGGTCAAAGTTGCACATCTGATGAACTTGACTTCTGATGGAAGTCCATTCAGTCAAAGATCAATGTTGTCCATCCCCTTTTTAAGAATTTGTATCTAATTTCAGCAACTTGCTTTGTAACCTATAACCTAGATTTCTTTCAAAGCCCTCCATTTCTATTGAAAATTTTAACCCAATCCTTTTAGCATAAGAGATAAGACCCAACATTGCCATATCTACTGTCTGGTTCAATCCAATCACTGGCAATAACCCAGGTTGAGCCCAAACATGTGAGGCCCATTAGATGTTAATGAATCCAATCCACTGTGACAATAACTTTTTTCCCATTAGCTAATCCCATATTCAAGCAGTGTGGGCTGGAGTTGTAACTCATTGTATTGGCCCAATGTCATAAAATCCTTGAGTATCATCACAATCTCTTGCAAATAAGTCCAGGCCTTATACTCCCAAGGCTTTTTTATTTTTGATAGGTAATATTCTCAAGGTTTTTTAATTGGCCAGATCAACTATTTTTGGTCCCATCTCAAAATCCAAATCATCGGAACATCCATCAACTTCATCTTCATTTTTTATTTTTTTTTTCTATTATTGAAATTCCCACATCTTATTCTACAAATTTAATCTACCCCCATGATCTCCATTTGCATCATTCATTATTTCCATTGCAAGAAACTCAAACTACATGATCCAATCGAATGCTCATAGGAGAGATCACAACGAACTTGATCTAGTGAACTGCAGAATCTGACAGACTTCACAATGAGTGGGATGCAATAGTGATGACCTTCACAGACAGGAGATGACCACCAATAGCATGATGGACATTTTTCGGCAACATCAACAACTCAATAATACAATCAAGAGATGCTTTTAAATGCTAACAATCACACATTCCTTCTTCAAAAGATCATGCAATTGCGGGAGAGTATTAAGGTAATAGGATGCATTACAAAAAGATGAATTGTGTTGCACAAAATATCTTCTTATGAAGATTAAGATTAAGATAAGATTAGATTAAGTTAGGATTATATTATTTATTAGATTAGGATAAGATTTGTTAGGGATAGAATTTGTTTTCTATATAAACCACATTGGGTTCCTATAATTCTAATCCAAAAGAATCAACTAAATCTCATTCTTGTGCATTCAATCACCCCCAGTCGCTTGGATCGCCATGAAGTCAAAAATATCATGCAGAGATAAAACCCAAAAGATGGAAATAAACTACTAGGTTTAATTACGAGTTCACAAACAACCCTTGCTTACTAAGCCAAAGAACTCAACAAACTCCTCTAATACATGCAACAAAATATATAGGTAAATATTCCCAGATGAAATAAATTCCCAGAGTTTAAAATGACCTAATTCAATTACAACTTAAGAGAAAAACAACTCATTGCTTACCAAGCCAATGAATTCACCAAACTCATCTAATGCATACAACAAAATGCAAAGGAACGCAGGCTCAATTGAAAGACATTTCTAAGCAACTCCATGGACTAGTATATCTATTAAAAAAAACTGCTAAATTGTGCTGAATTTCATATTAATAGACTCAATTTCATTTTAAACTGCCAAAACTATAGAGCAATGTACTACCACTGAAAGTTTGCAACTCGAAAAATCCATATGCCTAAAATATAAGGGAAAAAAATAATATTGAGGAACTCGTACTCTAGTATGCACAAATGTAGACATTTTAAAATGGGGGAAAATTATATATCATAGGCCCATTGCACGTGCATAATGAGTTATGGGCAACAAAATTGTGTTAAAAATGTGAATGCTTAAATTATAAATAACTAAAGAAATCATGGACTCATCAGTGTGATTTTCTGAAGATAATTGTGACTAAGATTATAAAAAAACTCATTTGATGCCATCTGATCAGAATGTTCATATAAAAAGGCCTATATTGAAGAACTATACTCACAACACCACCGGTACAACGGTAAGAAACTTTCTATTGCGAGTGAGCTGCTTGCCATTGTCCATCTGCTCCCACCAAGTCAACCCATTATAGATACCCTGGTCTTCAGCAAATGGAGTTCCCTTCTTCCAGTGGAAGAACTGATAAGTGACCTGAAAGCCATAATCCTCAATCATCCAACAAATCATTAAATAGCTACACTAGAAATGGACGGATAAAGCAGTAAAGTAAAAGGAAGGCTAACAAAAAAGTTTTGCCTGTTAAATAAATATCTCTACCAACATATGATACGAGAACAAGTAAATCACCATCAACATCAAAGCCATATCCCAAAATTTTGGGTAGGCTGAACAAATCTTGATCCTACATTCAAATGATATCACACAAAAATCACTTAGTGTCCTAAAACTCCTCCCCCCCAACTGTGCCATTTTTATGGAAAATTATAAAAAAAGAGAAGATCCAAACTTCTTTTCTCATTTCTCTCTTTATTTTTTTAGTTAGTTCATTTCTTTAACTGTTTCATTTCAATGAGTTTCTAATGCTTTTTGTTCCCCAAAAAGTTGAGGCTTAGCATCATGCCACCTTGAGGCATATGCCTCCTCTCATAGAGACCAATAAGCCTCATATATATATATATATATATATATATATATATATATATATATATATATATATATATTCACAAACTAACCAACTTAACATTGTTATCAAAGGTGCAACAAACGCTTGCCTAGATTCTAGGCATTGCGATGCAAGGCCAAATCACCCTGCCTTCCCTAGATGTTGAACTTCAAAGGCGCCAAAAGGTGAGAGCCTAGGCGACAAAAACAAGGCCATGATTGTCCCCTTCATAACACGATCATTTTTTTTCTTCTCTTTATTGGTTACCTTCTTCTAAGATAGCCATATAAAGCCTAAAAAAATAAACAACTTTTGAAATCAAAATACCCTAAAATCCTTGAATTTATGTGGATTGTTTTTAAAGAAAAAACTCGAACTCCATCCAAACAATTTTAATTCTCCTTTGTTTTGTTCCTTTTCTTTTACAATCAACATTGCCCTACCCTGTTAAGGATATCTTGGTTATTTCTTCTCTTTTTTACCACCACCTGTAACAACAATCAGTTACAAATTTTTTTCTTTCAAAATTTCCATCTTTGCAATTTAATCTTCAAAAGTTGAAGGAAAATTTATTATAAAAGACTAAAAACTTAGAATAGAAGAAGTGATAATGATAAAGTATTCTAAAAAAAAAAAATTTCAATAGCATAATGTAAAACTATAATAAAAAAATAACGATAAGAGACACGTACATTTCAATTCAATAGCATAAAGATACTGATCAAAAATAAATAAATAAGAAAGACCAACCAACAAAAAGGCAGGCCTAGGCAAGACGAACCCCCATCACCTACACTTGCCCAACACTTTTGATAACCTTGCAACTTAGCAAGCTAGTACCTTCAATAAGCCTCATTATTCCTTAAGCTTTTAAGACATTACCCAGTTCTACAACTAAATGCAAAACTCTAAGTATATGTTTAATAGTAACTATACAAGAGATGGTCTCATTTTGTTACATGTTTTCTAACTCTACAATTATAGTAAACTTTCCAAAAACAACTGGTATGCTACTGCACTTCTCCTTGATGAAGTAGCAATTAGCAACACACAATCAGGATAAGGGAAGCCACCAAAAGGGAAACAAATAATGGCATTACAATTGGAAGCTCTACAACTCAGTTTTTAGTATCATCATAATTTATTTCAAGGTTCAACATGTATCGAAACATGGCAAGAAAATTCATTGCCTGTATGATACCACTCTATATGCACCTTAACGGAATAACAATGGTCAAATTTCTAGTATGCACTCACTTATTTTAAAAATAACAATAGTACAAATAGCATATGCATGTAGCATACATCACCTGTATGCATAGTAACAAAAAACGACGAAAAAAATCGCATCTTGCATCTCTGACGATTAAAAAAATGCAACTCTTTCATTTGTGACAAAAAACGCTGCTTTATTCCCGATTTTTTTATTTTTTTTTTTCACAAGAAAAAAAAATTAAACACTTTCTGGTTTTTTCAATGTGGGATTTGATACATAATAGAATTTGGTGATTCATAAATGTAAAAATATGGGATTTGATGATAATAACTTGATTTTATGAATTTTCATTAGATATATATTTTCATAAATTTTATTTATTTATTTTTTTTGTCTTTTATTTTTATCATTTTTTCTTGTTTTTTTTCCTGTTTTCAACATTTTTTCCGAAGTTTTCCCTTGCCAATTTAAACTTGTACTCCGACTTTGTGACTATGCATATATGTTCTCTTGCTTTTGTTCAAAATCATTGAATCGATCATAAAAAGAGATTTTCTACCTCAGCAGATGAGATCATCAAAATCAAAGCTTTATCCCAACCATTTGGGGTCGCCCGTACAAATTTTGATCCTCCACTCGATTCTATCTAAAACCAAGTCTACAAGTAATTACCTTACAAGTTGGTAAAGGCTTGAGGAGAGTTGATCCCATGACCTAGGTTTAAATCTCGTTGAACACACCTTCACCACGGTTAACCACTAACCCCTCGCTTGCCCAACAGGGAAAAAATGGCAACTTTGTTGATTGATCAACTACCTATGATGACACAAGTGGATAAATATACATATATATATATGGGTCCCGTTCAATGGCCAACAGTTTGGCAAACATTTTGGCAAACACTTTTTCAAAACATGGGTTAGAGGTCTTGGAATGGGCTGATTTTTGGTGAGGATGATCTCTATGGTAAGGAGATCATCCTCACCAAAAATCAGCTCATTCCAAAACTTCTAGCCCTAGTTTACAAGTTGAAAAATCGTGAACCGTCCATTTTTTGTAAACCATTTTGGATGGGGTTAGAAGTTTTGGAATGGGCTGATTTTTTGGTGATGATGATCTCCTCACCGTAAAGATCATCCTCACCAAAAATCAGCCCATTCCAAGACCTCTAACCCATGTTTTGAAAAATGTGTTTGCCAAAATGTTTGCCAAACTGTTGGCCATTGAATGCTACCCTATATATATATATATATAGTAAAGTTTTTCTCTTTTGATGGTGTCAAATTGGTAAGTTGGTGAAGTATGTGAGTGGTAATACCATAGATCCTATTCAAAACCTGCCTACACTACTTACCCATATATATATATATATGTGTGTGTGTGTGTGCTTTGGATCCTAGTAACAACTTGGCTCAACAAACTAAATCACAGCTCTAAACCCCAGATTACATCCACAGAAATGGATCAGCTCCCATCAATTCCTATAACAAATAAGAAAAGTTTGCCACACCCTTGTTTGATCAAATTCATTGATTTCAATTTCACCGTGAGGCTCACAAATTTATTTAGGGCGTGTTTCATTGCAGAGAAAATATTAGTTGGCAAATCATTTTCTACTATTTGGGCACAATCATGGAAAATTATTTTTGTTGTTTGAATTGCATAAAAAAACCAAAAAAATATTATTTTAATTTGACTTTTGTGATAATTATACAAAAAATCATTTTTTGGGGAAAGATTGGAATTATTACACCCCAATTTCTTAAATTATTAGAGAACTACTATGGGCACCCCAAATTTTTTAGAGAGCTACTATTGGTACCTTACGTTTTAATTATTCCACCCCAATTTCTTAAATTATTTACGACATCCCATTTAAATATTAAAACACATTCTTCAAACATTACAAAGGTTTGGCTCATATAAGATCCTAAACCAAAAAAATAGATTAAATCTAGGAAATAATGAGATAGTTTCTTTTGGCACCCAACTTTTACTTATTATTTTCTTTTTTATTTGGTGTATGCAATAAAATTTGGAGTGCCAATAGCAGCTCTCTAAATTTTTTATAAAAAAAATATTGATGTTATTTAAAATTAATTATTCAATCAGAAATTTACCACGAAAAAAAAAAAAGGATTGATTTAGATAATTTTAAATTTTTTATAAAAATAATTAATTTTTAACAATTCAAATATTTATTTTATAAATAAAATTAAGATCTTGTTTGATTTAATTTTTCTGTGTGCTTTTTTTTTTTTTTTAATTTTGCTTAACTTTATTTATAAAACAAATATTGATTTTGTTTGATTTGCCGTGTGCTATCAAACCATTTTCCAAGGGGGAGGGGGGTAAGAAAATGATTTGCCATTGATGAAGGAAAATCAAGGGTGTTCGCAAATCGTTTTCCGCGTAAATTTAGAGTTTTAGAAGTGTCAAATATTGGAAAATTGCCATTTTCCACGGAATTTCAATTTCCCCCTAATTTTATGTGCAATAAAACAAACCCTTAGTGGAAAATTATCAAAAATCAAGGTCATCTTTCTGTGTTAACAATACACATCCACCCTATTAACTTTCTCAAAAAGCTCAAACAATTTCAAATTTTGATATTTGAGATTTGGGGCCATTGCACAATTTTCAACTGTGGAAAATTTTAATGAGTTTCAGCACCAAATTTATCTTTTTATGATTATGATTTTCGTAATCAACTTTTCATGATGTTTTGTATTAGAGATTGTGCTTCAATTTGAGCCAGGACTGTAGACAAAACCTAAATTCATCAATATTTTTCTCCTGGTCTCTAAATTGCACCACTAAACCCACATAACAAATCAAAAATTTTCACACCAAACAAAACAAATTCACAAGCAATAATTAAACAAATCTCATAACCCTATTTTCAAGTAACAACAAAACCAAAACTCATAAAAGAGATCATATCAAACAAATCAACATAAACCCTAACCCTAACAAACATCCGGAATAAAAAAAAATAAATAACTAAAAATGAACAAAGAGAGGTGAAATTGACGATGATTATGATGAAGATGGGCGATGCTTACGAAGAAGTGGCAGAGATTGACGATGGTCCAAGCCATGCCAGGGGTGCAACCGAAGATGGACAAGACCAGAAGCCATGAGAAGAAGAGGATCAAGATGTATGTGGTCCACACACCAGGGTACATGAACCACTCTGTGTTCTTGTTCAGATCTGGTGGTGGCACTGTTTGTACATATAATTTCACCATTCTTTTTGTTTTTGTTTTTCTTCCTTGATGGTTCAGAAACTCAATCTTCCCACCATTAAAGATCAAATCGAGCTTCTTCACAGATAGACGAAAGAGACGAATTTCTGTCGTTTATCGTGAATGTTTATGGGTTTAAAAGCAATAAATTCGTACCCAATATAAATCCAACTTGGGATGAGGATCCAGAACGGTGGTGTCTAGGTGGCGCGTTTTGGTTGGACTTTAAAATACATCGATTTCCTAAACAAGCCACTTTCTACATAGTACGCAGCCCAATGTGATTGTTTTCCAACCAAAAAGTGCCACGTAGATTTTTGAACAGGAGATAGTTCTTGATCTGGGAGATTGGTAGGTTGGTCAGGAGGCCCTTAATTACCAAACTACCCTCCTACTTTTCTTATTTGACATTGGTATCTCATGATGCGTTTGGGCCAGGCCAAAAGTAAGATTTAGCCCAGTCCAAAAGAGGCGGACTATCCTTTGGTCAACCCTTAGTGGATAGATTAAGAGAGCTGCTATTGCCACACCAACTATTACTAATGCCACACCAATTCCTAAGTAAACAACCAAAGAATTATACACAGTTGGTGTGCCACAGTCTGGTGTTACGGTCATGTGCATGTAACCATTGATAATTTTTCTTGAGACACTCAAAGAATATCTTTTGTTATCATCACAGAGAGTGATGAGGCGATGTTAGAGGTTGTTAGTGTAGCACGGCTCTATTGGATATCAATGGAAGGAAAATTTTATAAGACGATAATAAGACCAATTATACTTTATGAAGCTTATAGTTGGATACTAAGAATCATCGTTTAATAGATTGAATGTAATAGAGAGGGATGAGAGAATCAAATGAAAATAAAAAATGAATTCTTCGAGAAAATCTAAGAGTAGCTGATAAAATGATAGAAAGAAAATTGAGATCAGCTAGACATATTCAATAATTTATTTATTTTTACTTAGCATAAAGAAAAAAAAAAACATGAGTCCTTCTCAATCTATTTTGAAAAAATTGCTTAATGGACCCTTGCGGAAGGTTTCTTTCTAAATAATCCCTAAGTTTTGCGTGTTAGCCTGATAGTAGGGGTGTCAATGAGTCAGTTCCGATTCAATTCATAAGGAACTTAGAACCATAACCATTATATTAGTTTGGTTCTGGTTATTGTCGATTTCAGATCCAGTTCTAAAAGAAATGGTACCGAAATTGCCAAAAATATGGGTACCCTCAATTTCGATTTTCAAGAATCAAATGAGAAAAAAAGTCTTTCAAATCATTATATAAAAAAAAAAAAATTCCTTTTAAAAAATTAACATATTATCAACAAAATTGTTAACTTAGTTATAATTTGTTATACTTAAGATACAAATTAATTATTTTTTTCAAAAATAAAATTTTATATTTGTTAAAAGTAATAATTTTTTAGAAGAGTAACTCATTTTAAGTTTCAATCAATAATTTATATGAAAAATTAAAGAATTTTATATAACATGCACTTATTTTTAAAATAAAAAATACCTTAAATCATCATAGTATGAAAAGAAATGACAAAATAAACCTGTTCCGGGTACCTGCAGGTACCCATTAGAGAGAACCTAATGGTTTTGGTTCCTATCAGTTCAGTTCCATTTTAGATTTGACTTTAATAAGTTTCAATAAAAAGGGATCCAGAGCTAGGGTATTCAGTTTCGATTAAATGGGTATATATTAACAACCTTACCTGACAAGACATTTAGTAAAGTTTTTTTTTTCTTAATGGTCCCTGGTATCATCGAGTTCGTAATTTTTACTGTCGAACTCGACGTTTCTTTAATTGCTATCGAGTTCACTATTTAAAAAAATAAAAAGTAGCGAATTCAACACTGGTAAAACCCACCCAAAATTTCAATCATCTTAAGTTTCTATGATAAATTAGTTTAATCTATCATTCTCACCTTCAATATATCATCTTTAATTTTTTGAATAAAATCCGTACTTTTTTTTATATTAAAAAGTCCATCAAACTTTGAGGTTCAAGGTTATAATTCCTGGAGAATTTTTTTTTTTTTTTTGACGATTCTGGACTAGAGGTTGAAGATGGATAATTAGGTTATTTCCTGTAAGTATCGCAAAGAAGACTAAAGTAAAGGGGTATGCCACCCCAAAAGTAAACATGGGGTATTTCAAATATTCACTGAAAAGTGGAGGGGGTATGTCTAAATCACTCACTAGTTTTTTTTAACAATTAGTTGTAACGTCTACACCGCTTGGTTGGTCATATGGTTGGTGTGTCACCTCACTACTAACTGAACTTTGAAACAATTATCCTCTTTAGTGTTAGAAGTTTGATACCGACATCTCACTAAAGGTTTGGCTTCCGGGACTCAACAGAAAACATAGGATCTCAACCGTTTAATCTAGACACGCAAATCTCAAGGATATTCAACAGTTGGATTTCATGATCACACAGTTGAGATCATGTATTTCTCATGAGTCGTTGGTAACGACCCCTCATTAAAATACCACTTGTACGAGGCACGTTGAAACAAACATGGATCACAAAAAATAGAATTTACACATAAATAAAATTATTTTAAAAAATTTAGATAGATTATCTTATGTTGTCATTTATCTTTAGTATGTTGCAAAGGTCCTTTTATAATTTAAAATATTAAATAAAATTATTTTGAAGAAAATATAATAAAAGGATATTTAATTAAGAGGGTTGCTATTGTCATACCAAATTTTACTAATGCCACACCAACTATGAGCAAATTTTTTGGTGATTTATATAGGAATCGATGTGACAATAGTAGCTCTCTTAATCAATTAAAAAATAAAAAAATTTATCTAACCCTATGTTACCTAGGTTCGCTCAGTTCAAATTTGGGTTCACAATTTGTAGATCAACAATCAAAAATGAGCTCGATTTATAGGGGGGTAGAGAGAGGTGGGAAGATTTTGTAAAGTAAAAATCAGGGATTTTTTTTTTTTTTTTAAATCTTCTATATTTACAAGTTGAAGATGAGGGCATTTGGTTATGAGAGCTGATTTTGTAGTTCAATCTGACAGAATAACTCAAAAACTCATCAACATGACATGTGCGAAGAACTGTAGATGTTTTGTCTCAAGATACACAACTACACGTGTTATGTGGATGTGTAATTGTGTATCTCAAGGCAAAAATCTTGTGGTTCTTTACACATGCCACATCGATGAATTTTTGAGATGTTGAGTAAGAAAATCATTACACTTTGGTCATTAATAAAGACAAAGTTAGGATCATGCTATCAATGTGTAAATGTAGGGGGATATTTTGAATTGGTTCCGGTTCGATTCTTTATCAACGAATTAGGTACCCTTGATCTAACAGGGTGGTGGGGAATGTAATTTTATTCATTTGGACAAAAATATGAGCTTTGATAATATTAAAGTTAAATCTAGATGTAAGGGCATTTTGGATTTTTTCCAAATTATGTTGCCTTCTCTCATCGTAATAGTAAAGATATGGCATTTATATACTCCTTATTAAACGTCTTAACCAGAAAAATGTATAACTGGTGCGTCCTTATATATGGATATCTTCGTGGAATGCTTACCAATCAATGAACACCACATAAACCCAATGGTTATATATCACTAATCGCATTTGACGGAAAATAATACCCGTATTTTTGTGAGTAAAGTCGTTCAAGGAGTTTAAAGATGTATTCTTTGAGAACTTTATATTCGGATGGGCGTACGTAAGTTGCTGAACCTTCATTTTTCGTCTTATTGTTTTTATTAATTTTATGGTCTTTGCTTGTTGTTTTGTTGATAGGTACTGGTCCCTCTAATTTACTTCTTTTGTAATAAGTTTTTAGTAATACAAGAGAAAAGATTACATGAATTGAGGAATTATGTAGAGTATGGACGAAGGTCCACATTTGGGTCACATGGACTACTCCATCGGTCTAAATGATAACTTGGCCCTTTGGTTTCTAGACTAGATTGGGTGTGAAAAAAAAAATCCCCCCAAAAAATGTATTTTTGAAGTCAAATTTTTAGTTTAAAATCTTGATTATACCCAAGAAATATCCACACACACACATAGACAAAAATGCTTGCTTTTAGATTTAGAGTGGGGGCAATTGCGCGCAAATAACAACAGGAGACAAGAAAATTATTTTCCTAAAGAATTGGGTGGGAAGATATTATAAGTGGGAATCAAAAATTGTTCTCTTGCATATATTATTTTCTTGCATTATACCTTACAAAACATTTTTTTCTCAAAAAATTCTTTTTTTTCTTCTTTATTTGATATTTTCATAGGAAGAATAATAGAATCAAATGTTTGAATTTTTTTCTAGTTAATTCATCTTTTTCATAATAATTTCCAATGGAATTCGCTTTACCATTGAAAACATTTTCTCTTAATTATACATACCACTTTTGTAACTTGTTCTGGTGGAACTGTTCTCAAATAACATCGAGAGAGGAAAATCAATTTCCTAGAGAGTTGGGTGGGAAGATATTATCTATGAGAAACTAAGAAATATATATATATATATGGGAGCGGTTCGACAGCCCTAAAGTTTGCCAAGTTTTGTGCCAAACATTTTTTGCAAATCACTTTTGATGGGGTTAGAAGTTTTAGAATAAGCTTATTTTTTGTGAGGATGATCTCTACGGTGAAGAGATCATCCTCACAAAAAATCAACTCATTTTGAAACTTCTAACCCTAGTTTACAAGTTGAAGAATCATGGACCATCCAATTTTTGTAAATCACTTTTGATGGGGTTAGAAGTTTTGGAATAAGCTGATTTTTGGTGAGGATCATCTCCTATCATAGAGATCATCCTCACTAAAAATCAGCTCATTCCAAAGCTTCTAACCCATATTTTGAAAAATGTTTGGCACCAAACTTGGCAAACTTTAGGGTTGTTGAACCGTCCCCATATATATACATATCTTAAACACTTTAGATTCAGTTTAAATACTTTAGAATCTAAATCCTATACGTTCTTTATTTATTATGTATAATCTTTTGATATCTTCCTTTATTTGGTTTATTTCTCTTTATAGGTTTTGAATTGTCGTTTCTTTTCTTTGTGGGTTTTCAATTTTTTTAAATACTTCTTGTAGGCTATAACCTGGGATATCTTTGACCATTAATTCTTTCTTTTTTATTGTATCTCTTAATTGTAAAAGGTATCCTTTTTGTAACTCTGAATTTTCTATTTTGTCTATATAGTCAAATAATATTTTTTGTTCTTTCGTTAAGGTATTTATTGATTTACATCTACATGCAGTATTACAAAATTGTATTGGTTTATCCATTTCTTTAAATTTTTCTTTATCACTATTATCACTGG
Organism: Akebia trifoliata; assembly: GCF_017979445.1. Taxonomy (NCBI): domain Eukaryota; kingdom Viridiplantae; phylum Streptophyta; class Magnoliopsida; order Ranunculales; family Lardizabalaceae; genus Akebia; species Akebia trifoliata. Next base: position 10,544,154 of record NC_141385.1, on the reverse strand, counting down.
AACTTTGTATTATATCTGACTTTTCTCCTGTGTCACTACTTAAATAATCTGTATTAATAATTAAATTGGATAAGTGTGTTTTTAGGTCTTCATCTATTTCTAATTCATTTATTTTTTATTTTACCCTACATTGATTTTTGTAATGTCCTATTTTTCACATTTATAACACGTAGGTATTTTTTTTGTTTGTCTTTGTTGTTTTTGAGAACGTTCAAATGATTTCTTACTCGATTTTGTTTTCTTTTTGTAATATTTTTGAGGTTTTGATGTAAATTTATTATTGTTATTGTTATTATATTTAGTATATCGGGGGTAAAATTTTTTTGAACGTTTGGAGATTTTGGAAGGGGAGGAAGCAAAAGGTGGAGATAGTCCACATTGCTGACAGAATTGTCATAATTTTTTCTACTAGAGAATTTATCTTGTTTTAATTTATGTTGAAGTCAGAGGTCATTACAGAGTTTTAATCCTTCTGAATGGATGAAACAAATGATTTGTCCATATGTAAGGTCGTTGTATGGGATACTGTCATTGTTAAGGGATATAATTTTTGTTCTTACCTTTTTTGCGAATAATGTGGGAAGTCCTGAGATAAATTTTTCTTTCTAAAAGCTTTGACTACAGTTGGTTTTAATCATTACTTTTTTAAGGAAGACATCTTTGTACCATCTAAAATCATAGAGTTTTGGACATTTTAAATTAGTTAGTAATTCAGAAGATCTATCTCTATAATGATATGGATCTCCTATAAAATGTTTTATTATGGTATAAATGAGAGTATTTACTACATCTCCTATATATTGTCCTTATTCACTTTTTATGGGTAATCCTTCCTCTGTGGTTTTGTTTTTTGTTAGAATAAAAGTTCTTTGATCTTGAGTAACATAATTATCTCACCATCCTTTTAGTTGTCCTGTGAATCCTGAAACTATTCTTTGGACTATTTGATGATCGGAGGTATATGGTTGTGCAGCAGTAGATACCATAGTCATTTCTTGTAATAATGATAAAATGTTATATTCTGATAACCCGTCTACATTCCATTCCTAAAGAGATTTTCCATCATAGACTGATTGTGTCATCATACTTCTTTCTTCATATTATATATCTACTGGAGTTGGCCTTTTGTAATAATTGGGTATCATTGGTCTAAGTCTAGATTTGTGTATTGGTGTTGACATGTTAACTTCGTCTGCTTCATCTTGAAATTGAAGAGTAAGTTTTTGAAGTTCTTTATCAGTTATGTTAAATTCTTCTTCTTGTTCTTTAGTGTTCGTTTCCGATTTTGGACTATCAAATTCTTTTATTTCTAACTGATTTAGTACTGTAATTTCTTTTCATTTTCCTAGATTTAATTTTGCAAGTTTATCATTTATTTCTTGTAACATTTCTTGTTTATCTAGAATGGTTATTCTTAATTTTTGTGTCCTATCCTGTTCGGACTTCAAAATTCTCATTTCACATCCGCCATCTTTAAATAGATAGGAGACTTCAAGACAAAGGCATCCAAAAAATTTCAGAGCCCTCAGAATCTCTAAAAATATTCTAAAACCTTCTTTTCTGACCTTCTACAACATCTTTTCCATTTAACCTTATCTCAACCAATCATCAACCGATCATTTTCCCTAAACTCTCTAAATTCCTATCTTGGAAAGAACTATTTAGGTAATATTTTCTTTTAAAACTCTTTTAATTTCTAAAGTTTATCTCTGTATAATTTACAAGCTTGTATTTATTCTCTTATTAAAGTCTATTCAAAGTTTTGCTTATGCCTCATTATAATTTTGATATTGAAGAAAGATATCAGTTACTTAGAGTACATTTCGCTGATCTGATTTCAAAAGAATTATCTTATTCAAGACAAAACAAACCTAGAGACGAAGAATATTGGGAAAATCATCAATTGTTAGTTGAAACTAGAGAAGAATTTTTTAAAGTTTCAAAATTAAGATTTGAGGATAGGAACCCTTGGATTAGATTCTTAACAGAAGAAGAACGTGTAGGATTTAGATTCTAAAGTATTTATCATCAAATAGCCCAAAGAATAGTTTCAGGATTTACAAAACAACTAAAAGGATGGTGGGTAATTATGTTACTCAAGATCAAAGAACTTTTTTTCTAACAAAAAATAAAACCACAGAGGAAGGATTACCCATAAAAAATGAATAAGGACAATATATAGGAGATGCAGTAAATACTCTCATTTATGCCATAATAAAATATTTTATAGGAGATCTAGATCATTATAGAGATAGATCTTCTGAATTACTAACCAATTTAAAATGTCCAAAACTCCATGATTTTAGATGGTACAAAGATGTCTTCTTTATAAAAGTAATGATTAGAACCGACTGTAGTCAAAGCTTTTACAAAGAAAAATTTATCTCAGGACTTCCCACATTATTCGCAGAAAAGGTAAGAACAAAAATTAGATCCCTTAACAATGACAATATCCCATACAACGATCTTACATATGGACAAATCATTTGTTTCATCCATTCAGAAGGATTAAAACTCTGTAATAACCTCCGACTTCAACATAAATTAAAACAAGATAGATTCTCTAATAGAAAAGAATTAGGACAATTTTGTGAGCAATGAGGGTGCCATGGCATATGAACTCTTGGACTTGGGTTTTAAAGGATTATCAGTCATCTTTCTTATCTTGCAGGAATTCTCTGGTAAGAAAATTTGGTATAGAGTTAGCTTCTCTTTTTATATATATTCTATTTTGAAATAAAAAAATAGATAGTATAGCTTGCCATTTAGCAAAAATATGTTTTGAAGTAATATTTTTGACATCTTTTTCTAAAATAAATTTTACTAACTTGTACTCTATTCTTAAAAGAAATTCTTAATTTAATAAATCTTCTTGAAATTTTGAAATACATAAAACAATTGACAAAACTTCTTTTTTTACTGTTGAATACTTTTGTTGTGTTGGGTTCTAAGCACCATAAGTATATCTGATTAATTGTTCTTGATTATCTTTTTCTTGTTTTAATATTCCTCCATACCCTAGATCACTTGCATCAGTTTCTACAATTTTTTGTAATTTGAGATCTGGAATATTCAAACAAGGTATTTCTTGTAATCTTAGTTTTAATTGTTTAACTGCTTCTGTATGAATTGTTGTCCATTCTAGAGTCTTTTTTCTTAATCTTTGGAATAATGGTTTGACTATTATTTGGAGATTTTGGTAAAAATTTTTTATATAATTTAAATTACCTAAGAATCTTTGTAATTGTTTTTTATCTTTTATCTCATCTAAAAATTTATTTGCAAATTATAATGACTTGTTTATAGGAATTATTGTTCCATTTTTTATATTGTGTCCTAAAAATCTTATTTTGATTTGGAATAATGAAATTTTTGGAGCCGAAACTACTAAACCATTAAACTTGACTGTGTTGACAAAACTTTCTAAGTGTTTCCAATGTTGTTCTATAGATTTAGAATATACTAAAACATCATATATGTATATTATTCTAAATTTTGAAAATTGGTTGAAAATATCATTCATTATTCTTTAGAATTCACTTTGAGCATTTTTTAATCCAAATGGCATTACATTCCACTCATAATGTCCAAATGGTACTGTGAAAGCTATTTTATATCCTTCTTTTTCTGTTATTTGTATTTGCTAGAATCATGATTTCATATCGAATTTTGGGAATATTGTTGCTTCATATAATCTGTTTAATAAATCTTTTTTATTTGGAATTAGATATCTGATCCATCTAAATGCATTATTTAGGGGTTTATAATTTATAACTAATCTGGGGGCTCCTCTCTCTATTTCTGAATGTTTTTGTACATAAAATGCTGAACAACTCCAAGGAGAATTACTGGGTCTTATTAATCCATTGTATAATAAATCTTGTATTTCTTTTTTGCAATATTCTAGAGTTTCTTTGTTCATTTGAATTGGTCTAGCTTTGGTATTTATGATTTTTTCATTGAATTCTAGTTCGTAGGGAAGACTAATTTCATGTTTTTTTTCTATGCCAAAAGGCATTAGGTAGATTAGAGCAGATTTCCTTTTATAGGTTTTCTCTAAGTTTTTGGATTTTTATTTTAAGATTTGAATTATTTAATTGTTCTTCTATTTTTAAAAATTTTACTTCTTGTTTTAGAAACTTCAATTGTTTTTCTTTTCTGGTTACTAGATTGACTGTATTTTTTATGATTTTATTTTTTATTATATCTAATTCTTTTTCTTGAGGTTCTTGTATGAATTTGAATTATATTTCTTGTTCTAGTAGCTTGCATTTAATACTTGTAGAGTCTACTGTGAAAGGTTGTATTAAAGCTAAAAATGGTGTGCCTAGAATGACAAACTTTGTTAGATTTTTTACTAATATAAAATGGGTATTTATACAAATTCCTTTGTTACAAACATGAACATCTGAAAGTTTGTATTTTATTTTCAAACTTGATCCATCTGCAGTAGATATTCCTTTTGGAGTTTTTTCAAAATATTTGATTGAAATAATACCTTCTTGTATACAATTTAAATCTACTCCAGAATCTATTAAGGCTACTATAGTTACCATGAATTCTTTGTTAATGACTAATTGTACATTAATAAATCATTTTTGAAATTGAATTTTATTTATTATTTGTATATAATTTTCTTCTTCTTCCTCTTCTACTGGAGTTTCTTTTTGTTTGAGTTTGTTGAAATTTAGTATATCTATTTGTTCTTATTGTCCTTTATTTATTATGTGTAATCTTTTGATCTCTTCTTTTATTTAATTTATTTATCTTTGTAGGTCTTGAATTGTCGTTTCTTTTCTTTGTGGGTTTTCAAATTTTTTAAATACTTCTTGTAGGCTATAACCTGGGATATCTTTAACCATTAATTATTCCTTTTTTATTGTATTTCTTAATTGTAAAAGGTATCCTTTTTGTAATTCTAGATTTTCTATTTTGTCTATATAATCAAATAATATTTTTTGTTCTTTCGTTAAGGTATTTACTGATTTACATCTACATGTAGTATTACAAAATTGTATTGGTTTATCCATTTCTTTAAATTTTTATTTATCACTATTATCACTGGAACTTTGTATTATATCTGACTTTTCTCCTGTGTCACTACTTGAATAATCTGTATTAATCATTAAATTAGATAATTGTGTTTTTAGGTCTTCATCTATTTCTAATTCATTTATTTTTTATTTTACCCTACATTGATTTACATATTTATATATATATTGCAAAAATGCACAATCTACAAATTATATTTTCTCGAAAAACCCATGTCCCCTCCATCATCACACAGATCCAAAGCTCTAGAAATCATTAATGGGAAATGTGAGCCAAAGTTTCATGGTGTTGGTAAGCCAAAGAGCAATGTGTCACATGGAATGAATATTAGAAAATAAAAAACACATCTTTATTCATCTTATTATGATAATTGATTATTGTTTCCAACCATATGGGATTTTATTTCATACTTTCACATTTATTTTCTTCTTTCATCCAATCTTAAGGAGCTACCCTAACTTGTGACAACCACATAAATCATAGCCCTTTTCAACATCGTGTTCACATGCAATATCTTTGGGATCGTATCCACGAGCGATGCATTCTTGTCTGCATTCTTTTGGTGATTTGCAAATTCCGATCCAAACATATTGTGCATTAGTTCCTGCATGAAAAACAATTGTTAGATTATTATTATTATTATTATAATTAAAAAAAAAACACTCTTACTTAAGCATCATTTTTTTTACTAGTTAGAAAAGTAAATAAATAGTCTTCTACCTGATCGAAATCACTAGTCCAGCCATGTTTTTAAAATATTTATCAAATGGAACATTGCATATTTACTAGCAAAAAATGGCAATTCAAAGAATAGGACTCAATAGTTTTAAAACTTTACTTGAATGTCTATCGAGTCAGGTAAAAAACTCGCAAATTGACTTAGATGAGTCAAATAAAAAATATTAAATTTATAAATATTAAAAATATATATATATATATGTTAACTCTCTCAAAATAAAAATAAAAATAAACTTTTTTTTTTTTTACTCCACAAAAAGTTATTCCTCGATTCCTAATGGAATAGATTGCAAAGCTACTTTGCCATCTACGTGGCATCAAGTTGACTTGGTCAAGTCGATTAGACTAGGCCAAGTCTTCGAGATGACTGAACGAATTTTAAAAGCTATGAAATTAAAACACAAATAAGAGAAGAGATACAGACCCATAGGCATGGTGGAGAGGATCATCGAAAGGATTAGAAGAGTAGCAATCAAAGGGAGCTTGCACTTAGCCATTTTTTTTTCCTCTATATCAAAACTAAACACAGCTATTCAAACCTCGGTGAAGGGGTGGTGATTCATGTGTACTGCTCTCTAGGCCTTTTTATAGCATTAGGCTTTATTACTTGGCATCTCCCAAGAGATCTTGTATATCACAAGGTAGATTTCTTCAAATCTTTCTTTAGATATTCTACCAAGAGTGTTGATTGTATACATACGAGTGGAGGGTTGAATTCCACCTCAATACATGCCACGTAAATCACAATCAAAGAAAATAATAAAAGAAAAATATTTTAGACAATAATTTCTCAAATTATGGCTTTTGTAACATGTAATGAGAGTGGAGGGTTTCAATCCTCCACCTTGAGTGTATAAAATCTGGACTCTTCCATAAAAAAGTTGTTGGGCACAATCTAGAAGTGTCAATGTGTCGGTTTGCAAGGTATAAGATACATTATATTAAGATGCAGAATATACACTATATTATTAATAGTGTATCTCATCACAAATGGAAAGTTGTTGGATATTTAAAAATATTTATTAATATTTAAAAAAAATATCAATTAGGATATTCTAAAATATTTATATTAGATAGTTTCCATATATTGGTGTAATGCTTATAAATAACTTATTGGATTTATGTAAATTGTAATATTCATCCAAGAATTATCAAAATTTTCACATTTCTTCATCATTTCCATGGGTTCTGCTTCGTAAGAATCATATTTAAAAAAAAAAAATTATAATACATTTTTTTCCTTTCAAGAATTATTATATATATATATATATATATATATATATATATATATATATATATATATATATATATTTGCCTTTAAAAAAATTGTCAAATTATCTATAAAATATCAATTTAATCATAATTTGTTCCATACAAAATACAATGATTTTATTCTTTTCAAAAATTAAAGAATAATGAATTTTTGACCCCCTCCTCTGACACAAGCTCCCCTGACGTGGCATGTGCTAAAATCATAGATTATTTTCTTCGGGATACAGAACTACACATATTTATGGGGATGTATAGTTGTGTATACTGAGAGAAAAATCTATGATTCTAGCCCATGCCACGTCAGGGGGCGTGTGTCAGAGGAGGCGTTAGAAAATCACAACTCAAAAATAAAATTTATTTCTTTACAAGTCGGAATACAATCATAATTTATATGAGAAATTGAATAACTTTATATAATATAAATTAATTTTAAAATATAAGAAAACAATAAATCATGTATAATGTAAAAATAAATCAATTCTAGACACCCATGACCGGATAGAACCTAACGGTTTTGGTTCCCAATTATATGGTTCATATTAAACCCAATCATAATCATCCCAATAAAAGGGGAATTGGGACTGCAGTTTTGGTTGCGGTTCCAGTTAAATGGGTACACATTGACACCACTACCGACCCACAATGGCCATTGGGCTGGGATTGGACCCTAGCTTCTCTAGCCCATTAGGTCCTTAACCCAGTCGCATTGGATTAGACTTGAAATTTGATCTATTCGATCGAAGAGCTCTTATTACAATAAAAGAAAACACATCTTATAAGAGATTTTGCATCAACCATGCAAAGAAATTAATAGAGTTTAGTACAATAAAAGACGTTTCATGTAAAGAAAAGAGAAGTTTCTAAACATTTCATATTTAGACATTTCATTCCCAAATTCATGTTGGGTATCAGATTTCAAGAACCAAACCGAGATTAGATTCCTCCTAGACAAGATGGAATTGTACTTCTCGATGAACAGATTCACAGACTACTATGTATATAGAGTATTTAATATTAAACCACAGATCGTTTGGGAAGTGTTACCCGGTCTGTTTAGTTATCGGACCAGGCTAGGTAAGGCTTGGTAGTTAGGCCTATAAAGTATTCCGATAGGCCCAATAATTTATATTATGTATTTAAGTATTCTGATAGGATTGCACATGCAGGCCATTGGAGCTATATTTCATTTAAAAGAATTGTCGTGATAGAAAGGACTAACACTTAAATATTTAAATTTAATTTTTTTTTTTAAAACATAATAGTAATGCATACCATGGTCACTACCAAGCATTGTAACGTCTCATTGCGCCCAATAATATCGTTGCGCATAGAGTAATGTGTGACATGGAATGAGTATTAGAAAATAAAAAATACATCTTTATTAATCTTATTATGATAATTGATTATTGTTTCCAACCATATGGGATTTTGTTTCAAACTTTCACATTTTATTTTCTTCTTTCCATCCAATCTTAAGGAGCTGCCCTAATTACTTCTTGTGACATTCACATACGTCATATTTTTTTTCAATATCGGGTTCAGAGGCAAAATCATTGGAATTGTATCCACGAGCAAAGATTTTAAAAACTATGTAAAACACAAGAGAAGAGATACAAACCCATAGGCATGGTGGAGAGGATCATCGAAAGGATTAGAAGAGTAGCAAATCAAAGGAAGCTTGCACTTTGCCATTTCTTTCTCTATGTATACCAAACAAAGCTCTTCAAACTCGGTGAATTAGTGATGATTTGTGTTCTACTTTCAAGACTTTTTATACTATTGGGCTTTCCAATTTCACATCCACCAAGAGATCTTGTATTTAAATTTTAAAGATAGAGATTAAAGAGATTTCACGAGTTAATCACTTTAAGTTTGCACAAGCAAATATAACCCAAGATATTCTACGACAAAGTTGTTGGATCCACAATGGATTTGGGCCGTCTGGCCCAAGATCTCTATGTTGTGCCCCGAGGATTAGTCGTGTGCTTTAATATGGTTCATCATGTGTGAGTAAAAAATCAGAAACACATCACCACCATCGAATCGAGTGCTTTGGGATCTTCAACAGAATAGCTAACAGCATGAGCAACTATGGAATGGTCTTTAGTTGGTCCATTAAAGAGGCCCATGTAAAGCCCAATATAAGAGTCCACTAAGGTACTGTCAACATGAAGATCTTGGACATCTTGGATCATGGCAAGATAAGGTTGGAAAGTTGCTGATTTTAGGGATAAATGATTTAAGCGCTTGTTATAGAAGTTTCTTTTAATTTTGGTTTTAGTAAGTGTTTTGAATTAGAAATACAATATTGGTATCTTATTAGGAAATTATGAATTTTTGTTTTTAGTAACTTCTTACAATTAGTAAGATATATTATTGGATATTAAAGACATCGGACTGCGTGCCATGTAAAAAAAACGGCTTGATTAGTAGTCCGATGTGTTTTAAACTCCCATCAAAACATATCACTTACACCCAGTTACTTGCCAAGGATTGATGCATGAGTTTTTTTTCTTTTTGTTTTTTCAATGACATCTAACCTAGAAAGGACATTTTTTTTTTTCCTTCTTCACAATTATTTCGTCAGATTCTATTAAGAGAGCTGCTATTGCCACACCAATTCCTATGTAAATCATCAAAGAATTACATACAGTTGGTTTGGCGTTAGTAAAAGTAGATGTACCAATATTAACTCTCTTCTACAAATGCTTATGGCCGTGGTAGTTCTAGCACACAGTTGGTGTGGTGTTAGTAAAAGTAGATGTAGCAATATTAACTCTCTTCTACAAATGCTTATGGCGTGGTAGTTCTAAAGTATGTAGCCAAGGTTCATCTTCGAAACGGCTCCCCATTTTCACCTTGGCTTTCTCTTTCTTATTTGGGTTATATATATGTATGTATTTAGGTAAACTGGACTTGAACCCACGACCTCGAGGTTGCCTTGCAAACTATGGTTCTAATCCCAAGGTTCTTAAAATATTAATTTATTTCACGATTCAATAGAGAATATATTATCTTTCAAATTTTTATCCTTGTTGCTTGATTGCAAGCTGATGTTTTAATTTGACCCGTTTGGATTTCTTGGTCCTTCCAGTAAATGAAATAGCAAGGGTAAAGTTTTTTTTTTTCTTGATCTACTCTTTGGGTTTTGGATTATTTTCTTACAAATCTAGATAGATTGAGTGACTAAATGTTTCCCTTATTTTTTTTTTTTCTATATTTTTTTTTATTTCTACCAGATCAAATGTATTCTTTCATTTTTGGAGAATTATATTTGTCACAATATTGTACCCACTCATCGTCATCATAATCTTATCTTGGATATGGTTTGAAATGAGCTGAAATAATAACGATCAGCCTACGCTGGTAATCTGTTTTGTATGACATCAGATTGACTGAGTTAGTAGTGCACTTGTGGTACTAAGATCCTAGAATGGTCTTTATGAACAAAGTTGGTTGTTTAATTTATGAGTTTATAAAATTTATAATTCTTTGCAACAGTTGAAAGTTTGGCCTTCAAGATTTTGAGATTGTTTGCACTAAGTTTATAGACCACAAAGGTCGTAGAGGGCTTTTTCTTAACATAGGATGCTCAGGGGCATATAAAAATAAATAATTGTAGAAGCTTTCAAATATAAATATATGATAATTGAGCATAAGATGAATATATCTCATATAAAGAAAGAGATGGCATGTCATACAAGAGACCGAAGTTACATGCAAATAGAAGTGAAAACATGTTAACCTGACATTTTGTGACCTTCATCAAGCTCATAGACTAAGCCAAAAAAAAAAAATACTTGGAGTTAGACTAGCCTTACTAAGTTAGTAAGGATTTCACTCATACTAAGGGTCATTGGGTGTACCTCTTGGCATCCGAAAACATGATCTAACGCTTCAGGGTTGTAGAGAACAAAATTCTATAACCTTAAGTGTTGTGGTGCTGGACTGTTGATGTGGTAATCCAATTGAGTAAAATGACTCTTCGTAAGGCTTAAAATCTTACTATGTTAGTAAGGAAAGTGTTTTGCAAAAAGTTGTGAACTAATAGAAGGATACTTTTCTATATTATCTTGTGCGATTAATTTTTATTAGTAAAAAACTTTAGACTTGCTCAGACTAGTTTCTTGACTAACTCATAAGTCATAATAGAACACGACCTTGATCACGTGCGGATCACTCCTTTTTCAAAGGATCATAACACCCATTAAGAATGTTTTGATGTCCCTTTTCCCTATAGCGTGCCGACCATTTGTTCTGCAATCAATCCAAATCCAATTGGACTTGGGTTATTGAGACATTGTATTGTGTATTTCTCACCATGATCTATTTTAATTTTGGTTCTTTTTATTTTTATTTTTTTTATAACCTATTTCTTTTTTGATGATTTTATAGAACTTTGCCATATTGTCCTTGGGAAAATAGTGGTTTTGATGAAATTCATCTAGCGTAAGAAAAAAAAACGAAAGAAAAGAAGTAGTAGATTATTAGATGCTTATCGCAGGAAATTGAAACTACGGGACAGAGAGGTTGTGAGGAGTGAAGGGCTGTTACCACCCATAAAGAAAAGGAGAATTAGATGACTCATTAGCCCCACCACAATATAATAGAATCTACAACCAAGTAGCTAGGATGCTTTAAGCTCCCATTGGTCATGTTCTCCTCGGCACAAAAATTCCCTTATTCCTTTTCTTGATTCTTGATAACATCCCTTTGTTGGGCCATGCATTTATTTAAATTGTAATTGTTGATAGGTTAACTAATTTGATTTTAATCATTTAAGTTTCTTTTACGTGAAGTTTGTACAAACTTAATTTTTTTGTAGTAAGAATAATTTGGGTTTCATGTAGTACTTGTATTAATTGCTGCTTCTGGATATTTTTTATCGTGTTTTATTCGATATTCTTGATCGTGTTTTATTCAATGTTCCAAAACACACACACACTCACACTCTCTCTCCACACACACAAAATTGTGTCTTTGGTTTGAAGCAATTACTTCGTGTTCAATTAATAAATATCTTCCAAAATTCAAACTTATATAAAATTATGTGTCGTGATACATTTTTCTTTTATGTATTCTATAATTAATATAGGTAAAAGGTGTAAGAATGTAGTGGAATATTACATTCTCAACCGGTAAATCTTCAACAAAGAAAAAATATCTTTTATTTTCACTTTAAAAATTGTGTACCTTCAAAAAAAAAAAAAAAAAAACGAAGGAAAATCTAATTGATATTTTTGTTGAGACTTTGTGCGTATAATATTTCATGACGTAATAACTTACTAGAGTAAAGTAAATGAAATTATTTTTTAAGTATTTATTCACCTTTAAAAAAACTAGTAAAGTGCATGTGCCTTGCACGTAGATATATATTTAGTTTATATAACATAAACTTAATATTGTTTATTTTAGAAATTCTAATATTGAAGAAAATGTCATGTATTTTGTCTCTCCTATTTTCAAGTATGACATGGACCTTGATTGGGTTTGAATGATGATTATTTCTAGAAGAATTTACTGTTAAGATATTCCATTTAGCAATATATTTTGGGTCTGGAAGTCCCCATTTAACAACATCTAATATTTTAAGAGCCATGAGATAGCAACATATTTTGGCTCTCGAAATCCCCCCAATTCAACAACATCTACTGTTTTAACAGCCATGAGAATTATCATTATTCCCTAAATTTTAAGTAGAGCTGTGCTAATGAATTCAGTAATGTCAAGTGAGTAATAGTTTTAACCATCAACTCAACTTTCTTTTTTCTTCTTACTCTTTAAGAGCTTGCATACCCATTACGTCATATTTCAAACAAAAAAAAAAAAAAAATGACGGTCAAAAGCCATCGTTTTTAGAGAAAAAGGACATACCTCATCGTTGCAAGGGCAGTTGTAAAAAATGATGTCATTTTTTCAGAACAACAGATATCATCTATCAACAAAATATCGTTAAAAAACAACGGGGAAGACCATTGTTTTTTGTGTAAAAATGACAGATGAAGACAGTCGTTTATTGTGTCAACAAATGACAGGTTCAACTCGTTGTTTTTTGTGTCAATTTTAAATTTAACCAATAACTTATAAACGACGGTCATTATTAGTATTTTTGGCGACTTTTTTAATGACAGTCGTTTTTAATATTTTTCACTTGAGAAAAATGGAAAATTGCATTGGACAGAAAAATGCTTTGTTTTCATGATGTTGATTTTGATCCAAATAGTTACAATTGAAATCTAGGTTTATTATTAAAACAATAAGTGGACTATAGTATAAAATAGATTCATTATAATTGAAACATCTGGATCTGCTTCACTTCTCAAGAAAATGAGGTACAAAAGAGATCAAATTTCTCCATGCACATGGCAACAAGAAACAATGTTTACATTAAAAACTAAAATTTGTTGTTATGTAGGACCCACATATTGGACATCACAGAAAATTGCGACCTCAAAGGAAGATTACATATCAGAAAAATTGAAAATCAGCAGCTAAGACCTCTTTTTACTGTATTAATTCAAAACGTCCATAATGTTGATGACTTACTAGCTTAACAACATGTTAACACCATCAACACCGTCTCTAATGATGGTAAACTACCTCTCAAAAACGTTGGTTCTCCAACATGACAAACAATGAGATGCCTTTTTCGCGCAATGAGGATCATAGTTGAAATGTTAAAAATAGAAAATGAATGATCAACCTCCCTTAGATCCATGAAATTGAAAATCAACCTGTTTGAGTTATCACATAACTAGATTAATTTTTTTATTAAAGCAACTCATTAGAAGCCAACATAATACCAAATACCAATAACAATAATGGACTTAAATATTGCAATTAAAAAACTAGAAGAAAAGGAAAAAAAATGTAGATATAGAAATACAAAAACTTAATAAAAGCTTAAAAGCAGTGGTAGATTTCAGAAATCAAGAATAGACTTTCAGGTTAACACACACATGCTCACAATATTTTTTCTAATATGCAAAGCTTAAAATATATATTAATAAAGAAAGAAGAAGGTGGCCAAGAAAAGTACTTCTTCAGTAGAACTTTATTCTAAATTTGAACCAATCAATAATATCACCGTATGTCACATTAGCGGATGTTCTTTCTCCACTTTGTAAAATCACATTCCTGTCAAGGACCTCATCTATAAGGATATCGTAACTATATGAATCTACATTAGATGCACCGATCACTCTTCTTTCGACAACACAATCATGTGGTCGTTATAAATGATTCACCTTACAAGGGACTGTTTGTATATTTGATGGGTCTGAATGTGACTCAAGATGTGAAGAATCGAACCTTACCTTAAAAGTCATATAGACAATATCATTCTAATAATAGTTCACTCCTTTATACCAGTACAAGGAAAAATACGAAAATTGTAATGATAAAAGAAAAATAAATACTATAAAGACCCCAAAATCGTCATCTTAGGTTATTAAGATATGTAATAATTCATATAATCAAATAAATTAACATCATGAAATAGATATTTTGCATAAAAATTATCAAACCTTTATAACTTATAAACCAAAAAAACTAACCCTGAAACATGTAAATAATGATGAATCGAACACAAATAAATTATTATAATCCATACCTGAAGTCAGAATCTCATCTTTTCCGACATTTAGATCAGATTCTGGAAACGGAGAACTAGGATTCATAGAGTGACAACGATTGAATATGGTAAGTATTACGTTGAGGTGACTGGTAGTTGGAAATATAATTATCTAGCATATTCAATATAAAAAAGATAAATTAAAAAAATAAAAATAAATAAATAAAGGATTTTGACTCAAACACTTTATGTCAAAGCTTCTAACTTATAAACTATAAATTATGATCAACCCTTGCAAAAGGTTTGATATGGTACTATTTCCTATTTTTTAACTTCATCTAGATTCAACTATTTTGGATGATAAGTTGTTGTAAATATTAATAAGTCACATTTATGTTGAATGGTTTTTTTCCTTCATCACATTTAAAAAATACCCAATCAAATCACATTAATTTCTCAAGATTTGCAAGTCAGGATTGCTCTAACACTTACAATGACAGGGTGGTTTGACCTATAGTAAAGATGTAAAGTTACTAGTGTATGTTTAATTGATAAAGCAGTTCAAACTGCATTTGATTTTTTGAATGTAATTCTATTTAGTATTCCTTAAAACTAGGCCAGCTTGACTCTTACTGAGATATAGGAGTTAGTTGTTATTTTGTTATAGTCATTGTATTATTTAAACAATTCGTTCTAATGAAAGAGCATTCAGTTATCAAAATATTGATTCATTTATGGTATTAGAGCAGCTCCTCCTTCTCTGCTATTAATTTTTTTTCTCTCTCTTTTCCTCTTCACATACCGTGATGACTACCTAGATGACACACCCACTCTCACCAACACCAATGAATCCCAACTACTCACAATCAACACAGCTGCTTAAGCTCCTCTCAAACTTACCTCCTCCAACTATCTGTCCTGGAACATCCAATTTGAAACACTCTTCATTGGTTATGATCTTCTTGGGCACATAGATGGATCCAAATCATGTCCACCCAAAACTCTAACTACGAACAATGTTGCCACACCAAATCCTATCTATAACCTCTGGGTTCACCAAGATCAATTGATCCTCAATGCTCTCATCGGTTTTCTATCACTCACAATTATTTCATTTATTGCTCGTACCAATACCTCTCGTGAAGCATGGACTATTCTAGCAAATACATATGCCAAACCATCTCGTGGTCGCATCAAACAAGCTAAAAACCTTATCAAAAATCCCATCAAAGGTATTATGATTGTCACTGATTTTCTTCACTCCATCAAAGCCCGTGTAGATGAACTGGCTATACTAGGCACCCCAATAGAAGAAGAAGACGTTGCAGATAAAATCTTGGATGGACTAGGTGATGACTACAAAGAGCTTGTTCGTGCTATTCAAGCTCGTGACACCTTCATGACTTTCGATGAACTCCATGAGAAACTCTTATCCTTTGAAGCCTCACTCTCAACCATTTTACCCCTAAAAATACTTTCCAAATCCTATAAAACCCCCCTCATTCTCAACTCAAGAGACCTAATGAAAAATTAAAAAAAACACCCAAGTCTTACACACAAAAAATCAATTATCTACTCATCTATTCTCCACTCCCTCACTTCATCTACTCTAAAAAATTACATTATCATATTCTACTAAGGACTTGAAAAAGATATAGAAGAGGAAGAAGAAGAAAGAAAAGAAAAACAACTTTAAAGCTTCAAGGTGGGTCCAGGAATCCCCCTCCCCTCTCTCTCTACCCTCTCCATATCCCTTTTCTACTATCCCTTTTTTTCTCTTTAATTTTATTGTAGAAAGACTTAGGATGTAATGCTCCCCCTCCCTTATCTTCGGTAAATCAAACTTTGGTTCGGTTGAAAGTATAAGAGTTGTAACCATTTTCAGAACAAAATTATTTTAAACCTTCAAATCGTTTTAAGGCAACCGTTGTTCGGGTCCTTCTCAACTCACAAGAATGGATTTACAATTATAGCCAATACTTTTCAAAAAACCACATATAATTGTCAAGGCTAAGGGTTTATAAGGTTCATTCCCGTCAATGGAATGATATTATAATCGACCAAAAAATAAATCCCTACTTATGGTATAAATTATCGACACGTGGCACTTTATCTCATTTGTAGTTTTTTTAAACAAAATGACTGAGTTGAGTTATGGTTACAACTACTTGGTGAGGAGAAAAAGGTGTCTAACACCCTCCCTTTTCTCCAATCGAGCCGCTTACCCCAATATCAAGGTTAAATTGGTATTTTATCCATCAAGTTACTAAACGTCAAAAATGACAATTTTTCGAAAAATATACATTTTGGGGTGACCATTCACACCCATTTACAATATGAATGGTGATGACTCCAAACCTTAGTAGAAGTGGTCATCGTAATCGAGAATCATGTATCTACAGCAGCCATCATATCTTATATCTCTCGTGTATGTTGATGACATTATCTTAACCGGTAATAATGATGCTATTGTTTCACAGTTTGTTGAATGTCTTGCTATCCATTTCTCTCTCAAAGATCTTGATTCACTTTCTTATTTTCTTAGAGTTGAAGTTGTCCCACATCGTCTTGGTATCTTGCTCTCACAAAGAAGATACATTCAGGACTTACTTAAACGGACCAATATGGAAGATGCAAAATCGGTTTTTACTCACTTACTAACTAGTTCGGCAACAATCTCCTTAAACTCAAGCACACCTCTCTCAGATCCCACTCCATATCTTGCAGCAGTTGGTAGCCTGCAATACCTCTCTTTAACTCGACCAGATATCTCTTTTGCAGTCAATATAATGGCCCAATTTATGCACAAGCCAACCAACGAGAATTAGGTTCTTGTTAAGCGTATTTTACGATATTTGTGTGGGACACTAGACAAAGGGCTTCTTTTCTATCATTATTCCCCCTTAACTCTTCATGCCTTCTCTGATTCTCTTCATGCTTTCTTAGATGTAGATTGGGCTAGTAATAAAAATGATTATTCTTCAACCAGCGCCTATCTAGTTTACCTTGGCGGGACCTTGTATGTTGGAGCCTAAGAATCAACACATTATTGCTCTCTCCTCTACAGAAGTAGAGTATCGCTATGTTGTTGCCACCGTTGCTGAACTTCGTTGGGTTTGTTCTATCATTTCAGAACTTGGTGTTGGCTTAACGAATTCTCCAAGTGTCTATTGTGATAATGTTGGTGCCACACAATTAAGTTTCAATCTTGTCTTCCATTCTCAAATGAAACATGTCGTTGTTGATTATCATTTTGTCAAAGATCAGGTCCAATCTGGTCTACTTCAAGTGGCTTATATTTCTTTTACTGACCAACTTGTCGATCTTCTCATTAAGCCATTGCCTACTTCTTAGTACCTGTTGTTAAGAGACAAGATTGGCATCTCTAATCATGGCCTATCTTGAGGGGGAATATAGAAGATGTAAAGTTACTGGTGTATGTTTAACTGATAGAGTAGTTCAAACTGCATTTGCTTTTTTGAATGTAATTATGTTTAGTCTTCCTTAAAATTAAGCCAACTTGACTCTTCCTGAGATATAGGAGTTAGTTGTTATTTTGTTATATTCATTGTATTATTTAAACAATTCATTCTAATGAAATAGCATTTAGTTTCACAAATATTGATTCATTTATGATCGACTAACCTACAAACACACACATGTTCACCTCCCTGTCTTCTCATCATCTACCCTTCCCTTAAATCACATGACTACATATACTTCAATAGGGTAAATTACAATGACTAACATGGTGGTACAAAAGCCACATCTTAATCCAATATTTTGGGGAAAAAAATTAGCGTTTGTGAGGCTCATACCTATGTTGAACAATCCAAAAATACATGGAATTATTTGTATCCTAGAGACCAATCTAACAAAATTTCAAACAACAAAGCCATATCCCACAAATCTGGCCAAGGGTTGACATAATGTTTAAAATCATGATTAATCACTCTGTTTGGTTGACAGTCATGCAGATTTACTATATGCTCAAGGACATGCAAAGAAATTAATAGAGTTAGTACAACAAAATAAGTTTCATGTAAAGAAAAGATAAGGTTTTAAACATTTCACATCGCCTGCTTACCATGTAAAAATAATCCTAAATGATGTAAATCTGCATGGGTGGCAAATTTGATGACAACTATTTAGCTGTAATCAAGACCTAATGTAAGCAAACCCAATTATCAATGACCAATTTAATAGATATCAGTAAAAGAAGATAGAAACAGGAGGACTCACATCATACTGGTGAAAAACTTTATTTAGTATAATTTATATTTTCATCCAAGTTGAATTTACGCATTTCATTCCCAAATTCATGTTGGGTATCAGATTTCAAGAACCAAACCGAGATTAGATGAAATTGTACTTGTCGATGAACAAATTCACAGACTACTATGTATATAGAGTATTTAAAATCAACCCATTCCAAAACTTCTAACCCATGTAAGACAAAACATGTTGGGTAAATTGTTGGGTGTTGAACATTTCCATATATATATATATAGGGTGGCGTTCAATGGCAAACTTTTTGGCAAAACATTTTTCAAAACATGAGTTAGAAGTTTTGGAATGGGCTGATTTTTGGTTAGGATGATCTCTATGGTGAGGAGATCATCATCACCAAAAATCAGCCAATTCCAAAACTTCTAACCCCGTCAAAAATAGTTTACAAAAACTGGACGATCCATGATTTTTTAACTTGTAAACATGGGTTAGAAGTTTTGGAATGGGCTGATTTTTGGTGAGGATGATCTCCTCACCGTAGAGATCATCCTCACCAAAAATCAGCCCATTCCAAAACTTCTAACTCATGTTTTGAAAAATGTTTTGCCAAAAAGTTGGCCCTTGAACGTGACCCATATATATATATATATATATATAGGGAGCGGTTCGGCAGCCTTAAAGTTTGCCAAGTTTTGTGCCAAATTTTTTTTGTGAATCACTTTTGATGTGGTTAGAAGTTTTGGAATAGACTGATTTTTTGCGAGGATGATCTCTACGGTGAAGAGATCATCCTCACAAAAAATCAGCTCATTTTGAAACTTCTGACCCTAGTTTACAAGTTGAATAATCGTGGACCGTCCAATTTTTGTAAAGCACTTTTTTTTTTCTTTTTTTCTTTTTTGGCAAAAATGCACATTCTACAAACCATATTTTCTCGAAAAACCCATTTTCCCACCATGTCCCCTCGACCATCACACAGATCCAAAGCTCTAAAAATCATTAATGGAAAATGTGAGCCAAAGTTTCACGGTATTGGTAAGCCAAAGAGCAATGTGTCACATGGAATGAATATTAGAAAATAAAAAAACACATCTTTATTCATCTTATTACAATAATTGATTATTGTTTCCAACCATATGGGATTTTATTCATACTTTCATAGTTATTTTCTTCTTTCCATCCAATCTTAAGGAGCTGCCCTAATTAGTTCTTGTGACAACCACATAAGTCATAGCTTTTTTCAATATCGGGTTCACATGCAAAATCATTGGGATCGTATCCACGAGCGATGCATTCTTGTCTGCATTCTTCTGGTGATTTGCAAATTCCAATCCAAACGTATTGTGCATTAGTTCCTGCATGAAAAACAATTGTTAGATTATTATTATTAATTTTTTTTTTTTAAAAAAAAACCTCTGACTTAAACATCCTTTTTATTACTAGATAGAAAAGTAGAAAAATAGTCTTCTACTCGATCGAAATTAGTAGTCAAGCCACGTTTTAAAAATATTTATCAAATGGAACATTGCATATTTACTAGCCAAAAATGGCAATCCAAAGAATAGGATGCAATAGTTTTAAAACTTTACTTGAATGTCCATCGAGTCAAGTAAAAAAACTCGCAAATTGACTTAGATGAGTAAACTAAAATATATTAAATTTATAAATATTTAAAAAAATATATGTTTACTCTCTCAAAATAAAAAATAAAAAAAATTTACTTTTATTTCTCCACAAAAGATTATTTCTCGATTCCTAATGAAATACATTGCAAAGCTACTTTGCCATCTACTACTACCAAACCACCATTCCCCCGGGTCGCATCAAGTTGACTTGGTCAACTTGATTAGACTAGGCCAAGTCTTCAAGATGACTGGACGAATTTTAAAAGCTATGTAATTAAAACACAAATAAGAAAAGATGTACAAACCCATAGGCATGGTGGAGAGGATCATCGAAAGGATTAGAAGAGTAGCAATTAAAGGGAGCTTGCACTTAGCCATTTTTTTTTTCTATATCAAAATTAAACAAAGCTCTTCAAACCTCGGTGAAGGGGTGGTGATTCATGTCTACTGCTCTCTAGGCCTTTTATAGCATTAGGCTTTATTACTTGGCATCTCCCAAGAGATCTTGTATATCACGAGGTAGATTTCTTCAAATCTTTCTTTAGATATTCTATCAAGAGTGTTGATCGTATACACACGAGTGAAGGATTGAATTCCACCTCAATACATGCCACGTAAATCACAATCAAAGAAAATAATAAAAGAAAAATATTTTAGACATTAATTTCTCGTATTATGGATTTTGTAACATGTAATGAGAGTGGAGGGTTTCAATCCTTGACCTTGAGTGTATAAAATCTGGACTCTTCTATAAAAAAGTTGTTGGGCACAATCTAGAGGTGTCAATGTGTCGGTTTGTAAGGTATAAGATGCATTGTATTAAGATGCGTGATATACACTATATCATTAATAGTGTATCTCATCACAAATGGAAGGTTGTTGGATATTTTAAAATATTTATTAATATTTAAAAAATATATCAATTAGGATATTCTAAAATATTTATATTAGATAGTTTCCATATATTGGTGTAATACTTATAAATACCTTATCAGATTTATGTAAATTGTAATATTCATCCAAGAATTATCAATAATTTCACATTTCTTTATCATTTCCATGGGTTCCGCTTCTTAAGAATCATATTTATAAAAAAAAAAATTATAATACATTTTTTTCCTTCAAGAATTATTGTATATTTTTTTTGCCTTTAAACAAATTGACAAATTATCTATAAAATATCAATTTAATCATAATTTATTCCATAAAAAATACAATGATTTTATTCTTTTCAAAAATTAAAGAATAATGATTTTTTGCTCCCCTGACGTGGCATGTGTTAAAATCATAGATTATTTCCTCGGGATACATAACTACACATATATATGGGGATGTACAGTTGTGTATACTGAGAGAAAAATCTATAGTTCTAGCCCATGTTACATCAGGGGCGGTGTGTCAGAGGGGGTGTTAGAAAATCACAACTCAAAACTAAAATTTATTTCTTTACAAGTTGAAGTACAATCATAATTTATATGAGAAATTGAATAACTTTATATAATATAAATTAATTTTAAAATATAAAAAAACATTAAATCATATATAATGTAAAAATAAATCAATTCTAGGCACCGACGACCAGATAGAACCTAACGGTTTCGGTTCCCAATTATATTGTTCATATTAAACCCAATCATAATCATTCCCAATAAAAAGGGAATTGGGACTGCAGTTTTGGTTTCGGTTCCAGTTAAATGGGTACACATTGACACCACTACCGACACACAATGCCCATTGGGCTGGGATTGGACTCTAGCTTCTCTGGCCCATTAGGTCCTTAACCGAATCGCATTGGATTAGACTTGAAATTTGATCCATTGGATTGAAGAGCTCTTATTACAATAAAAAAACACATCTTATAAGAGATTTTGCATCAACCATGCAAAGAAATTAATAGAGTTTAGTACAATAAAAGACGTTTCATGTAAAGAAAAGAGAAGTTTCTAAACATTTCATATTTAGAGTATTCCAATAGGCCAATAATTTATATTATGTATTTAAGTATTCTGATAGGATTGCACATGCAGGCCACTGGAGCTATATTTCATTTAAAAGAATTGTCGTGATAGAAAGGACTAATACTTAAATATTTAAATGTAAATTTTAAAAGATAATAATAATAATAATGCATACCATGGTCAATACCAAGCATTGTAGCATCTCATTGCGCCCAATGATATCGTTGCACATAGAGTAATGTGTGACATGGAATGAGTATTAGAAAATAAAAAACACATCTTTATTGATCTTATTACAATAGTTGATTATCGTTTCCAACCATATGGGATTTTGTTTCAAAACTTTCACATTTTATTTTCTTCTTTCCATCCAATCTTAAGGAGCTGCCCTAGTTACTTCTTGTGACAATCACATATGTCATATTTTTTTTTCAATATTGGGTTCAGAGGCAAAATCATTGGGATTGTATCGATGAGCAATGCATTCTTTGGGTGATTTGCAAATTCTGATCCAATCGTATTGTGCATTAGTTCCTACATGAAAAAGGGGGTGCTAACAAGATCTCTTTATTTTAAAGCTTTGTTGCAACTGTTGGTTTGTTATATAATTTTAAATTACTCCAGAGCATAGAACAACAAAGCATGTCAAATTACATTACAATAGTCCATCCATTAAGTCAAATAGCTTATTTAATTCTATCATATGATTTTAATTATGAAAATTCGACCAAAGTTTAAGGTAAAACACTAAATCTTTTTTTTTCCTCTTCCATCCCAAACAATCTATGAAAATTCAAAATAGATCAATCTAACTAAGAAGATTGGAGAGAGAGAGAGAGAGAGAGAGAAATAGAAAATCACTTTTATGGATAGTTTTGGCTCTCCTCTTTGATCCTTCTTCTATAAATGGTTTCTTCTTTGAGAAAAGAGCTGTAGAAATTTTTGAGACGGATTTTAGGATTTCTTTGATTCTTCGATTTTAATCTTTCTTTGTCTCCAATTGTTAAGATAATTCTAAACAAAAATTGGATTACCATCTCAAAAAATCAAGTTAGGATTTTTTGCGAAATTTCGAGGGTTCTTTGTTGCAATTCGCAGAGGGAAAGAGGAGAGAGAAAGATGGAAGAATCACATGTGAAGGGAACTAGAGATGAGTGAGGAGAATTTTTTTTTCTTTTTTTTTCCAAAAATGGTGGGGAATCAATATACCATATGTAAAACGCACGTTCGTCTGAGAGCGAAAAATCATTCTTAAGTACAACATATATGATGCTTAGGTTTAAGAATTTAATTAATAGAATGGGATGTATGATTGTAGAAAAAATGTTCTCAAAGGAAGAGTGAATTCCTTAGGAAATGGTTATAAATAAATGAATTACTTTAAAAATAAAAAAAAACAAATTTTTTGTTTGATTCTACCCAAGAAAAAAAAAAAAAGAAAGATAAAAGAGTTGGCTTTTAGATTTAGGGTGGGGGTAATTGTCAGCAAATAACATCAGGAGAGAAGAAAATTATTTTCCCTGAGAATTAGGAGGGAAGATATTATAAGAAAGAAAGGAAAATTGTTCTCTTACATATATTATTTTCTTGCAAAAATGCATAATCATACAACTACAAATTGTTTTTTTTCTTCTTTATTTGATATTTCCATAGATAGAATGATTGAATCAAATGTTAGATTTTTTTTTTCCACTTAATTCATATTTTCATAACAATTTCCAATGGAATTCGCTTTACCATTAAAAGCATTTTCTCTGAATCGAATCATATATACTACTCTAGTAACTGGGTCTTGTGGAATTGCTCTCAAATAAGATAGAGAGAAGAAAATCAATTTCCTATGGAGTTGGGTGGGAAGATATTATTTGTGAGAGAAGAAATTTATTT
Source organism: Akebia trifoliata (assembly GCF_017979445.1). Taxonomy (NCBI): domain Eukaryota; kingdom Viridiplantae; phylum Streptophyta; class Magnoliopsida; order Ranunculales; family Lardizabalaceae; genus Akebia; species Akebia trifoliata. The sequence continues at coordinate 10,519,819 of NC_141385.1, read as the reverse complement.
TCTTAGCAATATGGTTTTTTTGCAAAAACTGCACGATCCACAAATCATAATTTTCTCAAAAACCCATTTTTACACCAATCCCCTCCAACCGTCACACAGACCCAAAGGCCTATAAATCATTAATGGGAAATGTGAGCCAAAGTTCATGGTGTTGGTAAGCCAAATAGTACTGTGTCACATGGAATTAATGAGTATTAGAAAAAGAAAAACATATCTTTATTACTCTTATTAAGATAATTGATTTTGTTTCAAACTTTCACATTTTATTTTCTTCTTTCCATCCAATCTAAAGGAACACTGCCCAATTTAGTCCTTGTGACAGCCACATAAGTCATAGCTCTTTTCAATATCGGGCTCACATGCAAAATCATTGGGATCGTATCCACGAGCTATGCATTCTTTTCTGCATTCTTCTGGTGATTTGCAAATTCCAATCCAAACGTATTGTGCATTAGTTCCTGCATGAAAAACAATTCAAGTTTTACTTAAGCATCCTTTTTTTTACTAGATAGAAAAGTAGAAAAAATAGTCTTCTACTCGATTGGAATCACCAGTCCAGCTACGTTACGCTTGCATATTTACCAGCCAAACATGGCAACCCAAAGAATAGGACACAATAGTTTTAAAACTTGACTTGAATGCCCATTAAGTCAAGTAAAAAAACTCGCAAATTGACTTAGATGAGTCAAATAAAAAATATTAAATTTATAAATATTTTAAAATATGTTTACTCTCTCAAAATAAACAAAAATATTTACTTTTATTTCACCATAAAAAGATTGTCATAGGTTACAAAGCTACTTTGCCACCTACTGCTAAACCATCATCCCCTCTAGGGCAGAGCCAAGATTTCACCAACGCGAAGGAAACTTAGGACTGGAAAAGATTTTGTGGGGAGAAATGCCCCCACGGTAAGCCTACAAGATGACTGGACGAGTTTTAAAAACAATGTAAAACACAAGTAAGAGAAGAGATACAAACCCATAGGCATAGTGGAGAGTAACACAGAAAGGATTAGAAGAGTAGCAATCAAAGGAAGTTTGCACTTAGCCATTTTTTTCTATATCAAAACTAAACAAAGCTCTCCAAACTTGGTGAAGGGTTGGTGGTGATGTATTTTCCACTCTCAAGGCCTTTTATAGCATTGGGCTTTATTATTTCTTATCTCCTGAGAGATCTTGTTGGTAACGAGGTAGATTTCTTCTAATCTTCTTTTAGATATTTCAAAAGAGTCTAAATCCTGTGCACCTGTATGCAGAATTGAAATCTTCCTCCCACACCCCCAAAACAAGCACTTAACTCAAGAAAATTTAAAAAAAGAGATATTTTAGATATCAATCCCTTGGATTGTGGATGCCACTTGGGCGTCAATGAGTACCCATTCAACCGAAACTGGACCAGAGTCGGAATCAAAAATTCCGATTCCAGTTACCTTTTTATTATTGGAATAGATTATAGCCAGATCTGAAGTTTAAATTGGACCTATAGGAACTAGAATTGTTAGGCTCTATCAAATGGGTACCCATAATTGATTTATTTGACCATTTCTTTCAATATTATAAATGATTTAAGATATATATTTTTTTAATTTTAAAATAAATGTATGTTATATAAAATTCTTTAACTTTTCATATAAATTATCAATTGAAGCTTAAAATGAGTTACTCTTTTAAAAATTTATTACTTTTAAATAAGATAAAATTTTCTTTTTGAAAAAATCATTAATTTGTATCTTTAGTATAAAAAATTATAACTAAGTTAATAATTTTTTTGATATTTTTTCAAGGAATTTTTTATTAATAATAATTTGAAATACTTTTTTCTCCTTTGTTTCTTGAGAATCAAAATCAATGGGTACTCGTGATTTTTAGTGATTTTGGTTCCATTTATTTTTAAACTAGATCTAGAATCGACAAAAATCAAAATCGAATTAAATATAATGGTTATGTTTCTAAGTTTCTTAGGAACCGAACCAGAACCGACCTATTCACACCCCTAGTGTGGAGGAGGGTTTCAATCCTCTACCCTAGGCATAAAAGATAAGACTCTTTTAGAATCATAAACATTATATGTTTTTGGGGGTTTCAATTCTTGTCAATTTCGATTCTCAAAGAAAAAAATTCAATTTTTTTTTAATTGTTTCAAAAATTAACATATTATCTACAAAGTACCAATTTAATAATAATTTATTCCACTAAAAATGTTAATACTTTCCTTTTCCAAAAATTAAAAGTTATCTTTTTTAAAAATAATAAACTTTTAGAAGAGATGACCCATTTTAAACTCCAATGCAAAGTTTATATGAAAAATTGAAGAAATTCATATAATAAATTAATTTTAAAATATTGGAAAAGGAATAAATCAGTTTTGGATACCCATCGACTAAAACCTAATGGTTCTGATTTCTATTGGTTTAGTTCCATATTAGACCCGAATCTAATCAATTCCAATAAAAAGGGAACCAAACCGGGGTTTTGGTTTTGATTCCGGTTAAATGGTTACCCAAGTTAACCCCTAGGGCTGGGCTTGGTCCCAAACTTCTCTGGCTGACTTAATCTCTAAATGTGGGCCCATAAAGTAATGTCTCCCAACCCAATTGCATAAGATTAGAATTGAAATTTGATCCATTCAATTCAACAACTCTAAGTTCAAATCAATGATTTGGGTTGTAATATGATATTTTCCATCAACCATGTCTTGATCTGATAAGATGAAAATTTATAGATGATGTATATATCCATATTATTTTTAGAAATATGGTGTATAATATCAAAGAGTCGTGATGAATGCATGCGGTTGGGTATGAAGCTGATGTGGCAAGGGCACAAAACTATATATATTTTTCATCTGGAAAAAGATGTGCTGTGTTGTGCCCTTGCCATGTCAGCCAGTACCAAGACCACGTGCATTCACCATTATTCATTATGAAATCAGATCAAATTTGATTAAGACCGCATAAAAAAATAATGATTTTAGGATTGGATTCACAAACAGCACAATATATTGGAGCTTAAAATGAAAGATTGCGTCCAATTTAATATATTTCTTATTGGATCAGTTCGAATTGATCCAAACCCAGTCCATGGATAACACTAACAATAGTATCTCAAGGTGTTACATTGATATGAAGGTCCTCGACACTCTATATGATCATATTATTATGATAGATAATTTTCTAGATTAAGATTATTTGATTGTTATCTTTTAACAGTTTTCCTTCATTTTAATCTTTTGTAGAATCAAATAGAGTTCATCCAATAATCAATAAAATCTGTTCTTCTACAAATTAAACCAATTCAAGGTCCAAGCCCAAGTGTGATACTTCAACTTTTAATCTTAACTAGGACTTTGATTAGAATGGACAAAACCCAAAATTTGATCAAATCAACATTGATAATTTAGGGTCTGGAGGGATGATTTTGGATTTCATAAGGACCAGACCCAATCCATAGAAGTCTTTTTCTTTTCTTTTTTTTTTTTTTTAAACATTCCATATCTTCTGGACCAGATAACTCTTACCAAATAAATTAATGGTACAATTGTGATTCTCATATAAGTGATTCCATGGAAGCACTTCTTTTAAAAGCAAAGCATCCCCACTGACCAGAAGAAGTGAAATCACAAAGGGGTTCATGGTGTCAAAGTGCAACAACATGAAATATTTGGCTTGAATTGAATAATAAAAAAGTACTTAAATCATTAATCTTATTACTACAATAATTAATTTTTTATTTTCAACCATAGAAATTTCATTCAAAGATTCACATTTGGTGCTCTTGTTCATCCCAACCTAAGGTTCTTCGTAAAACAACCACAGATATCGATGGGCTTTTCGATGTCAGGTTCACATACAAAATCGTTGAACCCTCGCTTAATGCACTCCTCTTTGCACTGCTCTGGTGTTTTGCATTTTCCTATCCAGGTGTATTGTGCATGAGATCCTGCAAAAACAATCACTTTTTAGATAAAATCAACTTGAGATATATAAAGGCGCACAATCGGATAAACAAAATTATCTACTCTTAAGCCTTCGTTTTATTTATTTATCATTCGTATATCAATAAAAAATAATAGTAAATATTCATCCACACAAAAGTATTTCTACTGAGATAGAATACTATTTTATTTTATACCATACAAATGTCAGCTCGAGATAAAATGTACTCATATTATAAGGAAGAGATAAGAGATAACGGATGCAACTAGAGACATTGAAATGTAAGGGAAGTCACACAAGATATGAACTCATCATAGACATTGGGATAAATCCTAAAAAGCTACAAATCAATCAATACTCTTAAGAATCGTGAAGATCGACCTACCTAAATGGCATCATTTAACTAGTATTCTAATAAAATAAAAACATGCTATAAGATCAAATACTGAGGGAATTTAAATAGAAGAGGAATTAACGTAGTTGATTTATTAAGGAAATCGAACCAAAAACAATATAGAAAATATAAACAAAGATGCAAACATACATATTTACCTAAATCCTTAAGAGAAAACTCTGTATTATATATAAGAATTTTGATAATATAACGCAATTTTTGGCTAATGAACTTTTCTCTCTCCTACCATGGTGAAAAAAAGAAAACTTTTTTATCTCATCACCTTGTGACATTCAAAAACTGATCCGATGCAATGGAGTTGTAGATGATAAAATTATAGGAACTTTCAAAAAAGAAAATTAAAAAAATAGTTATATTTTCTAATATAAATATTTTCATGAAATCTAGAAGGCTGTGTCGCTGGATTGTAAATGTGATAATCAATATGGGCCCAATGACCCTTTTTAAGATTTGAAATCTAAAAAAAATAAATAAACATGTGGACGGTGAGCAAGAGACATGTCAAACATTTATTGGACTGTGAGCAAACACGCCAGTTAGCGTCAAGGGCGTGCTCCAAAACCGCATCATATTATCAGCACTCTATATATTATATACCCTTTCGTGAAATAAAGAGAAATATATAGCTAGACAGGTGAAAAGCTGTGGAACGATTAACAATAACTCTTTTGACACTAAAAAAAAGTGAAACACAAGCAAGAGAAGAGATACAAACCCATAGGCATGGTGGAGAGGATCATCGAAAGGATTAGAAGAGTAGCAATCAAAGGAAGCATGCACTTCGCCATTTCTTTCTCCATGTAAACCAAACAAAGCTCTTCAAACTCAGTGAATTAGTGATGATTTGTGTTCTACTTTCAAGACTTTTTATACTATTGGGCTTTCCAATTTCACATCCACCATGAGATCTTGTATTTAAATTTTAAAGATTAAAGAGATTTCACGAGTTAATGACTTTCTAAGTTTGCACGAGCAAATATAACCCAAGACATTCTACAACAAAGTTGTTGGACCCACAATGGACTTGGGCTGGAATTGGACCCTAATTTCTCTTGCCCAAGATCTCTATGTTGGCCCATGAAGTCATGGCCAAACAAAACCATCGAGCTAGGGTTGTCAATAGATCTGATGGACTTGATCAAGGATTTGGGTTCCAATAAGGACCTAATCTAATAAAGATCAGATTTGATAATTTATCAGATCAATTTCGGATCAACTATGTCTTGAATTTAATACCAATTTGATCCAAACACGCTCCATTGGTAGCACCACAAATAGCTTGGATTACAAAGTAATTTCTTCTTATTGGTTCAACGGGTGGATTTAAATTTACGACGTTATATTGAGATACAAAATGTCACAAAATGATCCAACCATGGTTAGAGAGAATGCCCAAATCTAGTTTTCATTATAATAAAGTCAATGGTGGGTATCTAAGGAGCCACCTCAGGGATTTATCCCAGACACTATCTGGTGCTTGTCGGGGGAGGGGATTGCATGTGCCTCGAGGTTTAGTTGTGTGCTTTACTTGGGTTCATCATGTGTGAGTAAAAAAATTAGAAACACATCACCACCATCGAATCGAGTGCTTTGGGATCTTCAACAGAATAGCTAACAACATGAGCAACTATGGAATGGTCTTTAGTTCTAGGTCAAGTAGTGATAACTGATGAAATCCAATTTGTTCATATATGGTCCTTAAAGAGGCCCATGTAGAGCCCAAGATAATAGTCCACTAAGGTACGGTCAACATGAAGATCTTGGATCATGGCAAGATGTGGTTGGAGAGTTGTTGATTTTAGGGATAAATGTTTTAAGCTCTTGTTTTAGAAGTTTCTTGTAATTTTGGTTTTGAAATAGAAATAGAAATAGAAATTTGGTATCTTATTAGGAAATTATAAATTTTTTGTTTTTGGTAACTTCTTACAATTAGCAAGATAAACACTAAAGTATTTACGTTGCACGATTTGTATTGGATATTAAAGACATCGGGCTGCGTGCCATGTAAAAAAACACGGCTTGATTAGTAGCCCGATGTATTTTAAAATCCAATCAACATATACCACGTAGACACACAGTACATGAGTTTTTTTTTTCTCTTTTTCTTTTTCTTTTTTCTTTTTTCAATGACATCTAAGCTAAAAGTACAATTTTTTTTTCCTTCTCCACTCAATTATTTCATCAGATTCTATAAAAACTAAAAACTAGATTCTATAAAGAGAACTGCTATTGCCACACCAATTCCTATGTAAATCACCAATTCTCGTATTATTTACCATGTCCCTAATACGTTGGGATCTTTAGACTAAAGAAAAATGCCTCACATAAAGACATGCAATCCCAACCATTAAAACAAGACATCCCACGGTTAAGTTTTATCCTAAGATTATGTAGCATATGTAGGGGATAAGTCTTTTGTCCCGATCATTGGATTTTATGTTTTAACGATCAGGATTGTTACATTATAATTTTACTTATTAACATTATATCATTTACTCTTTTACAATAGTATTCAATTAAGGTAAACTTATAGGTATCTACCCCCTAGGACTATCAATTCGGCCTGCTAACATAGATCGAATCGATTAAAAAATAATGATTAATTAAGACCTTGATCCTGAACCTACAAAGGTAGGGTTGAGCTCAAAATTTCCCAACCCATTAAATCTAGGTCAATATGCATTTTATTTAAGTTAGATGTATCATTTTATAACAAAAAATAACTAAACTCCACCAAACAAACAAAAAAAAAAACTTAAAATATATTCTAAAATAATATATTTACCCTCATCTCTAACCATATGTTCTAATATGATGGAAATGGATCTCTATTTTTCTTAAAAAGTTAGAAAGGCTCCAAATAACTTGGGAAAGTGTATAAATTTAATTAATTATTTTTTTTTCTTTTTTTATAAACACCAAAAATCTTTCCAAATTAACAAGACTAAGGCCTAAGTCTGCTAGGGCCACGCTTGTATTTTGCCAGCTCCCGAGATAGGGAGCGGGGGGGGGGGGGGGGGGGGGGTGCAATTGGCCCCCGGCCCCCGTCTCCCTTAATTATTTTGGTGTTTTAGACACCCTTTTAAATTTTGCAAAATATTTGAGACACCCTTATCTTTTCAAATTGAAGACATGTCCCCCTTAGATCTTGTCCGAAATGATAAATTTGTTAAAGAGAGTCCTTCGCGTAAATTTCTTTGAATGGGTAAATCAATCATTTATTCTTGGGGATCTGACACTAATCCTCTCATAACAACTGGTGTACCAGAGTTGAATTCCCGTAACTCTCAAAAAAGATAATATAGACTAGATTAGAAGGGTCAATCATCTGAAATTAGGATTCATTTCTTATTGCAAATATTTACTTATAGTATACCATATTTTAATGGATTGGTGAAAATTTTCTATTGCGTGTACATCCCCATAATGATGGTGCTTTTAAAAACTAAAGCATAACCATTCATGTTTCTATACCAGTTCCAAACTAGCAGAATATTATGATAAAATTTCATCTAGAACAATGTGTGACTTGAAAGATGTGATTTGGTTATGAATTCTTACATCCCCCATCAATTTTTTTGGGTAATTTAGATACATTCTATGTTTTGGTGAATATTTGAAAAAGATGTCATGTCGAATTTTACCTTGTACCACTCCCTACCCTTCTCCCTTCCATTTTCTTGTCGACCTGACCCTCTATGTTTTGATAACTATTTGAGATATCCCTATATTTTGAAATTAATGACAGTCAACCATGTGATTTTTTTTTTTTTAATTATAAAGAATTCTAAATTAACAAAAAAATAGCTTGATTTTCATCTTGTAATTAAATGCCCTTAATTTTCTTCCTAAACTAGTCACCTTCAATATCTATTGTAAATTAATTTAATCTACTTAATCTTATTTTTTGTCCATCATTTGAACATTCTCTTAATCCCTTGTAGAAGATCTCAAAAAAATTATCCAAAGCTTTCATCTCCTACTTTAGATGTCGTATCTTTTTGTTTTTTAAATTTAAAGGTTAAAGTAGATTAATTTTTTGGTTGAAGACTAAGATAAAAAATATATATATATATATAGTTAAGTGATCGAAGATAACTGATTTTCAAAAAAGAAATTAAATGATTTTTTATTTTAGGTTCGAGGTCAATAAGGCAGGTAGGGATTTTGGTTAATATGTGAAATACTCTATGTTTTAAAATTAATACATTACTCCCTTTGACATAGATCTTCCCTCATAGACTTAAAAAAATGACTTAAATACCATTTTCTTTCATCTTAAATTAAAAATCCTAATGAAGTATTCCGGTGGAGCACGAAAACATGAAATTTTGTTGTCCTACACGTGTAAGACAGCGAACCACAATTCTTTTAAAGCTTTCTGATTACGTTCCCATCTCATCATCATCACAGACTCACCATCATAACTTCCAATGACACAACTACGTGGCACTCAAACACGTTAAGGGACAACTACTTCGGTGGTCCCCACCACAACGAGGCCGCTTCACTGCGAAGCAATCGCACCATCAGACTAGATGTTCCCTTGGTATCCGACATCTGTAGCAAAAAAAAGCTGTTTAGTATGTACAGTACAACACATCAATCGATAAAACAACGACGACACGTGTCAGAATGAGACTTCGAGTTCAGAAAGAATATTTGCAGTTCGATTCCGCTATTTCTCCACGTCACAAAGTCTCGAGATCTATATTTTACACTGCCACGTGGTACTAATATAGACAGCTACCGACCTGCTTATTTTTATACTCGTTTTGACTCGTGTCGGACTAGATGTCCGATTTATTTGAGTCGGACGAAATTTTTAAAAAATGCCTTAAAATTAAAACAAATCATGTCAACTTATCAACTCGTCTTTTTTGGTGGACGACAATCAAATTCAAAACAACTCTCAAATTTAAAAATAAAATTCAAATATATTTCTATTTAATTCATAGAATTTCGTCCTCCACGATTCTTAACCATTTGTTCATATTTGTGATGCCAAGAAGTAAGCCTAAGGACTTCCTTACCAACTTAGTAAGGTTAACGGAACTCTATTTTTTTCTCTCTCATGATGGGTGGGCCCATGACAGTTTTCTACTTTGTTCGTGAGGCCCAAGAGGGTGTGTGCGATGCCCAGGATCTTGATTGGGTAATTAGTGTCTGAGTTCTTATCTTTAAATGGCTTTGCTTTTCTTAATAAATGGACTGCAAATGTTTGTAAAAAGAATGGTTCTGTAATTAATGGAGGGTTTATTATAATGTTCAACGTCGTTGGACAAAAAAAGCAGCCAACAACCAATAATTTGTACCAATTTTATATAAGATACTGAAAACCTAATTAATGGATGAATCAGATTAGGTAAGGTGTTCCAGATGTCTACTTGACACGTTTTAGTTGGAATTTACAATACATTGAACTCCCCCATTCAAGCCATTTTCTACATAGTTCTGCTAAAATGACCCCTTAAAATGTATGTGATATGTACGAAATCGACGTAACAAGTGCACAGAACCATTGATCTTTCTCTTTGTATATCCCGAAGAAAAAGATCTATGATTTTTTACACTTGCCATGTGAACTGCATACATTTTAGAGTGTCATGTTATCATTAGTCTTTTCTATGCGATAAATAGGGCTGGTAAAACGTTGGGTGTGGGACAAATGAAGATTATATCTCAATCCTTATCTTACTCTATATTTGATTATTTGTATCCAATTTTTTAGGTGTCTAACTTTTCATTCAATTTTTAAAGCATGTCCATATTCAACTTGTACCCAAATTTCAAGTGACATGAGTCAGATATATATATCTATATATATGGAAGAAACTCAATTTAGGGTCATACATATATCTTATTATGAATTTACCTTATGATTGTAAGAAAATTTGGATAAAATAATTATAAATAAATTATTTGAATTCTTAATCAGATAAAAGAAATTTATCCATACCCGAATTACTCAAGTTGGAAGAATTAGGTAAATGGATATTATCCGACCCATTTCTAACCCTAATGACAGGCACCTGGATATCCTTATTCTCCAACCAAAATGTGTCATCTAGATACCGTATGTTGGTATAGGAACGGGACTTAGTTATGTATCAAAGACTATTAACTAATTCCCCTTGCTTCTTTTTTTAGGTTTGTTTGGGAATTGCTCTACTTTCATATGAAGTATTTCTATAAAATGAATTCCCTTTTAATCACTTATTTGATTGCAACCTTGATCATGGGTGATATATATAATATCTATCTTTGGGGACATTTAGTCCAATTATGATGTCTTTTCCCTTTTGCTATGATTCTTGCAAATGCTAAAAGTTGAAGCTTTTGAATTCAAGGACTAGATAAACTAGACACAATTTCGACTCCCATAAGCACTTTTGATAGAAAGAAATCTAAAACCCATTCTTCAAAATCCTGGCCAAACACAACCTAAATGATTTTAAAAATAGAAAATGATAAATGAGATAACTTGTATGGCTTTCATTGGAGAACCCTAAAAACGCACTTTTAGGTATTGATGTCGTTAAAAACAGGTCCACACTAGTGACAACAAGATTTAGCACCCACTATAAGAAATGGGCAGAGAATGGAGACATGCTCTATATTTGAGAAAGTTGTCCCAATGGCTTGGACCAACCATTAACATAGAGTCAGGACCATTTCATTCATAGGCAACACTATCTATCTACAAAATAAAATATCATCGAAAATTGTCACTCGGTCTGTACTCAGTTGACGTGGCAAGGGCACAAAATTGTTGACATTTTCCTTTTGTATCCCGAAGAAAAATATATATGGTTATGTACCTTTGTAATGTTAGCCGTGTACAGATCGAGTGAAAATTTTCAAGCCAAAAAATCATGACTCGTAAAATATATATTATAAATTAATGAACCCACAATGAGAGATTCCACTAGACACTTTTAGGATTAGGTGGAACCAATGCTACTTAATTCTTGGTTTCGTGATTTGTCATTCTAGAACAAATCCAAGTTCCTAGAAATAGTAAGAAATAATGTTTCTTGATTTGCTACGGTCAATTGTGACAAATGGTCCGCTAAATTAGGATTAGGGCCTTGATATTGAGATTGTTGAGGTAGAGTTTTGTTCAAAAATTTCTAACCAACTAAATTTGGGTCAAGCTAGGGTTTAATAGTGCAAGTCCAATCCAATTTGGCCAGTTAATACTTTGTATATGTTATTTTATTTATAGCTAGAAGTATGATTTTACAATAGAAAATAACTAAATGATTTTATAAAGTTACAAGTAATTTTATAAGGACTTCACAAAACCCTTTTACCTTTATTTAAAGCCTACCAAAAATAGTTGGGCAGTAATATTAAATGATAATAAATAAATAAAAATTATTAATAAATCCTAGTTTCTTTGCACAATTAGTGAACAAAATTAATCTTTTGATTGAGTCTCTTAGGACTTTGTTTGAATTTTATAAGTTATTTTCATGTATACATATTGATACAAGTAGGGGTGCAACTTTATTCAGTTTGAGGCCAAATTGGAACCAAACCAACATAGGTTGATTCTCCTAAATAAGCACTAGAACCAAACTGAATTTTTCATAAAACCAAACCGAATTAAGGTTGGGTTGGCTTGTTTTAGTACGGTTCGATTCTATGGTTTGCCAATATCCTATGAACTTCCTTGGAAGCAATATATTTTTAATGAAAAAAATACACAATGAACATGAAATGTCACATAATAAGTCATTAATTATCTATAAACAATAGCTATTAGTTTATCTATTAAAATAAGTCATTAATCTATGTGCTAACTCGTAAAAAGTAGTAAATCATTAAGGGTTCGACTCTCAATTTGGTTCGGTTCTCAGTTTGAACCACACCAAGTTGCATCCCTATATAAAAGTAATGGGTGGTTGGGACTAGCCGTCGATAGGCCTACTCCTAAGCCTAACCTAGGCCTAGCCTAACATGGATCAAGATGTAGATGGGATTTTTTTACTTTTTTTTAACATTTTTAAGCATGATAAAGGCTTTGAAAATGGTTTGTCCCTGAATTTTAATATTTTAACAAATGAGATTTTGTGTAGTTGTGAGGTGGTCTTCCCTCAATCATCAACCACCACTTCAGGAACTACAAGGAAAACATACTACAAAGATCCCCTCCCTAATAGAAGTTCGTTTAAGGACTTTTTAATTTGATTTCAAAACGAGTGCTGATTTTATAACTCAACTTAACATGGTAACTCAAAATATCATTGACATGACAAGGGCAAGAATCGTAAATTGCACATATTTATGGGGATGTGCAATTGTATATTCCGAGGAAAAAATCTATGATTCTTGCAAAGTACACGTCAATTGAGTTTTTGAGCTATCCTCAAGGGTGGAGTTAGTAAGGAGTTACTGGGGGTAATTGCCCACACAGAACTTTAAGACACCCCTATATTTTCAACTAATTACATTTCCCATTTGTCCCCACTCACTCACCTCTCTCCCCATTTGCCCCCATACCCTCACCTCCCTCCAATTTTTGTCCGTCCCCCCCCCCCCCCCCCTTTTAATTTTTTGTTGATGACATTGCCTTTTGACTAGACCTCCTCATATACGAATTGGAAATGACTTAAATATCTTTTTCTTCAACTCCTGATTAAAAAATCTTTAAAATTTTTCCTAAAATCACTTATCTTTAAGTTCTTCAACTATACAACTAATTATAGATTGCCCCCACTACAAAAAAAATCCGAGCTCCGCCCTGATTACCTCGTCAGGTTTAATTACAAAATCATTACACATTTCAGAATACTAAAAAGTGACATTACAAAATCGTTATATTATTTTTTTTTTATGTTGATTTTTTGTATATTTTTACAGAAATAGATATGCTTTTAACCAGAATAAATAGTTCCAATTCCGTAAGATTGCAGTCCTCAAACGGCATTTTATCTCCTCCGTTGGTTTTTATAAGTTAAGGAGATATTTTCGCTACATTTCGCTTTCAATAGAATATGTGTGCATGAATACAAACAAGCCATGTGGCCATACACATTTTAGCCCCACATCTCATGATTTCAATGTCGGACCACCAAACAACCCTTAATGATTGGGTTTGATTGATAATTTTTAACCGTCGATCTCAGTATTTTACTATCTTGAAATGGTTATAATAACACATTTGACGTGATTGGACGAGGAGGTTGGGTCATTTTGGGAAAATAGGTTTTTTTAATTTTTTTTTCGAAATTTGTGAAGCATACGTAGCAGTGTCGGCTTTTGCTAACTAAAGCAAAGTGAGATTCCTCCAAGGTTATTATAGGGTTTCTTTTTCAGTAAAAAATCTAAATAGACAAAATTCTATAACGACAAAACTACTCTCTTTTTCATTTAAAACTTCAAGAAATAATTCCTTAAGTTCCTCAAAGCGGCCTAGCACATGTGTGCACAGCATTTCTACATTAGAACCCATCTCTTTATTTTAATTATTTTCAAGATTTAAGATTCTATAATAAAATAATTAAAATATATTATTAAGGAATTATGATCCCTAACCAAGAATTTGGAAAAAAAAAAAGAATTTAGCAAATAAATCCATAGGTTTGCCATCTTAAGAAAATTAGAATATTTTGAACTTAATGTAACAAACAAGACCATTTGTTAGAGTAATCAAAATATTTTGACGAAAATACCTTTGCCCTACTTTGAAGTAGGTATGACTTTATTTTCTTTCTCTTTTCTCTCTAACTAACTTTTTTCTCTTTCTCTATTTTCTACAAAAAACCAAAAGACTCTTCAAGCTCGGTTCAATCATGGTCGCATTGCGCACATCTCACTGCCTCTAACCCCTTGAATCACTCTCACATCTTTTTCTTCTTACTCTCTAACAAACACGAACTCCTCATTGGTTTAGACAAATCAATCTCGCCTTGCACGAATATTGAAGAATTCAAAAGTCTCAACATCACCAACACTTGATTTTGTCTGTAATATTATTGTGTTGAGGATATTGAGTTTCAATTCTAAACAGTGCTCTAGTGAGTTTCAGTGAAAAAATCAAGGAACATTGAAACAATTTCAAAACATGGGTTATCAATCAAGAAAAGTTGAAGATGTCATTTATGTTTTCAACCCATTAATTATTTCACAAAGACTTGCCATGGTAAGAAAGAAGGGGGGAACAAGTACACTTGAAAATATTGGTTCTTGACATTTGTTTGTCTCACTTTGAAGGATGGATTGAGTTTGTTATTGGGGAATCACACATTAAATCGATATTTTGCAATGTGGGGGTAGGGTTGTTGTACCTCCAGAGTGAGAGAGAAGAGGGAAAAAAATTTCTAAATCATGAGTCGGTTTTGAAAAGGCAAAAACTTTTGAGGGAGTTATGTATAAAAACATAAAAAGCTTTAAAGTAAAAATGCATACAACTGTCTCGCAACTTTTTTGATTAAAACAAAAGTCAACGTTCATTGGCAATTCTTCCAATGTGTGGAATTCACTTTATTTTAGTCTGTTTTCAAATCTATTTGGGGATCCCTTCCCTATATATATGGAAGCGTTCAGAGGCCCTAAATAGAACCAAACATTTTTCAAAACAGGGGCTAGAAGTTTTGGAATAAGCTGATTTTTGTGAGGATGATCTCTATGATGAGGAAATCATTATCACCAAAAATCAACCTATTCCAAAACTTCTAACCCCATCAAAAGTAGTTTACAAAAATCGGACGGTCCACAATTCTTCAACTTGTAAACTGGGGTTAGAAGTTTTGGAATGAGCTAATTTTTTATGAGAATGATTTCTTCATCGTAGATATCATCCTCACAAAAAAATCAGTCAATTTCGAAACTTCTAACCCTTGTTTTGAAAAATGTTTGGCACAATGTTTGACTCTCTTTAAGGCCTCCGAACGCTCCCTATACATATATATGTAGAGAGAGAGAGGTTTGAAAAAAAAATGGCTAGATCTTGATTTTGAAAGTGGATGGCAACTAAACTTCTAGATTTAAAATTAAATTCAATGGTAAAATAAACTCTCTCTCTCTCTCTCTCTCTCTCTCTCTCTCTTTTAATTTTGATTTTTTGGAAATTCATAAAATTTCATGCTCTTGGTACATATGGCACATGACAGTGGTTTTGGGCGCCAATTTGGCATGTGGTCCATAGAGATAGATAGTTCTTTGGTCCATATAACCTTCTCTCATATATATCAGGATCCCTTAACCCATGAAAAATAATGCATGATCCCGATTGTTTAAATATAAAATCCAATAGTTGAGATATATCTCTGGGATAAGTATTTATAAGATATGTATTATCAATGCACATATAAATCTCAGCTGTAGGATTTTGTATCTAAACGATTGGGATCGTGTGTTTTCTCATGAGTCGTTCTTCGTGAGTCAATGGATCCCAACTCTAGATATATATCCTTGAGATGCATGATTTATGTTAAGGGATTCAATGGGTACCCAATTACCCGGTGTACCTGAAATCAATTAGTCGATTTTGGACGTATCATCATGGTCTCAATAAGATTTAGGTCTTCTTTGGATATCGAAATAGTAAATTTATATTATTTAAGTAATATTTATAATAAAATAAGGGGGTTTTAGTGATTCATGCCCCTAACTTTCACAAGTAAAGAGTCCAAGCATCATCTCTTCTAAATTAAGAGTTTACCCTCACATGTTACCAAAAGACCAAAATACCTTTCAACCTTGTCAGGTTTGTCTTGAGTGTTGTTACCTAGACTTGAAATATAGTACGTAGTAGATGGTACAGACAGTTTTGCACAAAATTTCTCATTGAAGCTTGTTTCGTTATTTTTACACGCATCTTCTTCTATGAAACTTTGGTATTTTTCTCTTTTCTCCATTATTGGTACATTGATTGTCCCTCCATTTTTACACGATTAATAGCAACAAAGCTTTATTTTTACGTAATGAGGCTTCTAGTATTAGCTCCAACCTCCTTACTTTACATCCATTTGTCTCATATTTCTCATAATAAAAAATGTAAAAATAAATAATGTTACAATACACATGACGCCTTTATAAAGTATGATATCATTAGATAATGCACTGCATTACAAATAAATTATGCTACGGTACAAAGATGATACACTTCGTTACAAAAGTGTTTTCCTATTTTTCAATTACATCTTTTTCTACATTTGAAATCTCCTTCTTCTTCGTATTTATGTTTTGAATCTTTTTTCGAAATATCTTTTCCGTCTGAAATCTTCTTCTTCAACTAATTCGATGAAAGCTTCAGCAAAAATGACGATGAGGAGAGAAAAATATATTATATTATGAAAAAATGTAATAATTACACATGCAAAGAAACTATTTTACCTATGAAAATATGCATGACGACTCAGCATGGCATGATGATACACATGACACCTTTATAAAGTCTGATATCATTTGATAATGTGTTACATTACAAATAAATTACATTACGGTACAAAGGTAATATACTTCAATATAAAGGCACTTTCCTATTTTTCAATTATATCTTTTTTCCGTTTGAAATATTCTTCTTCTTCGTATTTGTATTTTCAATCTTCTTTTGAAACATTTTTCTCTATCTAAAATCTTATTCTTCTCCGTCTTCATCTTCTTCAACTACTCCGATGAAAACTTCAACAAAAATGGTGGAGATATGCGATAAATATGTTATATTATTGAAAAAATATAATAATTGCACCCACAAAGGACGATGGTAACTGGTTTAACGTCATATCGGGGTAAAGAGCATTTTGGACATGAAAATATACTTTTGGCTAATGTCACAACTTTTGAGGGTAAACTCCTAATTCATAAGAGATGAAACCTGAACTCCTAACTTGTGAAAGTTAGAAGCTCGAATCACTAAGAACCACATAAAATTAATGGTCTAATTAAGTACAAACCAAGACATATCGTGAAGTAAATGTACATTAATGAATTAAAATATAAAGAAAAAGTGAAGTATTTAATTTTTTTACTTTCTCGTTACATGAATTTCCATTCATTTTCTGTACTCTTATTCTATTTCAACAACAAATAATGGTCCATACCATAATTTTTTTTAAGATTTTATTCTCAAAAGTTTGATTTGCTTGAAGAATTCATTGTTGATTTTTATCTCTCAATTGAGGAATTGGAAGTTAGATTTTTATATTTATAAATAATTATCCATGTTATTGGATACTCTTTTTTATTTTTTTCAATAAAGAAAATATTATCTATCTTAATGGGTACCCGATGGATAACAGGTATCTGTTGTGTCAGTTTTGGTTCCCAACAACTAGAACCAAAATTGATGAGAACCATAATCAAGGTTTTATTTAGGTTCTGGGTATATATGGAAGTGACCCATTGACACCCCCGATTTATATCCATTGTTTTGAGTATGTGTTTTAATGGTAGGAATTGTAAAATTGTTTATGAGTTTTCTTTTCAAGAGTTTGCAGATCTCTAAGCTTATTCTCATATCTAATAGATTTTTCAACAAGGATGGAGATTGGCATTGGTCCCCTTATTTTGATGAAAAGCAATATGACTTCCATGAGAGAATAACATAAAATGATTGAAATGCCCTATCTTCAACCTTTGCCAAAAAACTGTTGTCTTCAACTTATAGGTAAAAATATTTACCCTCTTCTTCAATGTAAAGATTCTATCCCTTTAAACCATCAAGTCTCAAGAACAAGAAAGGGTAGAGGTTGATTAAGATAGGTTTTTCAGAATAAATCAAAGGGTTTTGCAAAAAGATTAAAGATGATGGATTGAAGACATGTTTGAAGATATTTAATAGTTTAAAAAATTATCTTAGAGGTTGAAAATAATGGATTTGGGGAAAAAAAAAAGGGTTTTTATGATGTCATACTATACTATATGTAATTTTCCTCGAAAACTTGAAGGTTACCACAAAATTACCATGTTTTAGAGAGTTCTTGTACTAGTTTGAGTTTTTAAGTTTTAAGTTTTTGGGAAAATTACTTAAAGGAACTTGATGGAGGGACATTTTTTTCTAAATAGTTCCTAGGTTTTGGGCGGTTTCTTAATTGTCCATTTAGTAAACTTTTCTTTTCTTAAGTCCTGGACCTCATCTCCCACATTTGTCACCATTGATTGTCCAAACTGTTCAAACTCATCATTTTCATTAAAACATTTTGGATTTTTGGCATCTCAATCAAGTTTCAGAGACTTCTTTCTATTGGAAAGGATTTGACAAAGAAGAAGAACCCATTTTCAAGGGTTTTTTTTTCTCTTTTTTTTCCTTAGTTTTTGGATGAAAATCGATCAAGAACGGTTCTTTTGGGTTGAAATCATCTAAACAAGTTGTTATGTCAAGTTTTTAGTTGGTCTTCCATGTATTTTAGTCGAAAAAACTCGAAAATTGAAAATGAGTGGGTTTTACCAGTGTAGAGTTCATCACTTTTTATTTAAAAAGTGGTGAACTCGACAGTAAATAAAAAGCGTCGAGTTCAACAGTAAATGAAAAGTAGCGAACTCAATAGTAAATAATGGTGAGTTTGACACTAAAAATTGAGAACTCGACACTAAATAAAAAAGCGTCAAGTTCAACAATAAATAAAAAGTAGTGAACTCGACAGTAAATAAAAAATCGGTAAGTTCACCAATAATGAGGGACCATTAAAAAAGAAATCTTTTTTACTAAATGTCTATCAAACTACCACACAAAACTTAGGGACTATTAAAAAATAAACCCCTCCACCAAGATCTTTTAAGTAATTTTTCCCCGACAAAATAATCTACAAAAAGGAGCTTTTCTAGAGAGGTGTATAATTATAATATTGGAAGCTAATGCAATAGCCCTTCTAAGAACATGTTAAAGAAATATTTTTGTTAATTTGGGAAAAGCATATCTTGTGACTTGACCATTGGCATTGTGAGATTCCATTTTTTTTTTTTTTTTAATTTTTGAGTAAGGCGTAGGACAAATTTAGAGGATTGTTGTTTGGAGATCTTTTGGTCCTTTGGGATCATTAGGGAAGCCTAATGGCTAGTATAGTAGCTTTGAATTGTCTTTTTCATTATAAATATTAAATATCTTTGCATTCTCAATAGATTAAAAAAGATAAATAAATAAAATAACCATGCATGTTTGTAATGTGTGGTGGAGTTGAGTGAAAATTCTTGGTAAAATATGACAATATTGTCCTATTGTGCTTGGACCATTATTATTATCATTCCCAAGGCATATAAAAGAGCCCATAAATTCCCTTTATTCAGTGATAAACATACAAGAATAGTGGAAAAAGGATCACATGTGCCACTGTTTGTAGATAGTAACCATCTCATAATGTTTCATTATAACACATTATACCTCACCTTTTCTTCATTTGGGTCCCTCCTCCATGTCTTATATCCATGATTTCTTAGGACAAATGGGTTGGTTCTTCTTCCTTCACAAGAAAAATGCATCATCATCTCATCTGTGGGGGCCATCAATTGATTTTGATACACACCCATTTGCTAGTTTCATGTTGAGGTTGGTGGGTTCTACCCATAACCACCATCAAATGGTCATTGATCCTTTTGGCTATTTATTATTATCTTAGAAATATTTAGAGATGGTAATCTGGTCATTATCTAAAAATAAGGATATTAAGTTTAGGGAATTGTTATTAACCCACCAACTTTTACTTATAACACACCAATTCATATGGAGACAACGCAAACAAGTGCTTATTTTCAAAAGAATAATGATTTTTTGATGCCCCCTCTGATATACACCCTCATCATCATTGAATCATAGGTAATTTTCCTCGGGATACACAGAACTATAAATCTTTTTCTTATGTATCCCCGATGCAAATGACCTACAATTCTATGTTGGGGGCATATGACGTCAAATTATCACGACTCTTTTCAAAAAGATTGGTGTGTAACAAGTAAAAGTTGGTGTGGAAATATAATTTCTCTAAGTTTATCTTGCTACCAGCTAACACTAATTAAAAGCGAAAAAACTACTCATGACAGCTTCTTGCTTCTACCCATTTTTAGTTTGTAAGTTTGGCAGGACATGATTCTCATTCCTATGTAAATCACCAAAGAATTGCTCATAAATGGTGTGACATTAGTAAAAGTTGTTACGATAATGGTAACTCTCATATTTTTAAAATGAAACTAATGATTGGATCAAAATTTGTCAAATCAGTCAAGTTCTAACCTGGATCAATCTGATTGGATCAATTTATATTAAATTTTTTTATAAAATATATATACTTTTACTAATTACCTATATTTATTTTGGATAAAAACATTAACACAAAAAACCAATGTCAAATCAATTTTTTGCAAAAAAATAAAAATAAAAATAAGATAACTGATCAAACCAGATCGAATTACTGAATTTAAATACAATGTCCAAAAGAAAATGCTTCTAGTGACAAAAGCTCGAGAAACACTCTCTAAACGCATTCCCAAACACAACCTTAATCTTTTATGAAAAAAGGTAAAATTATTCAGATCATCAACATACGTAGTTCTTTCACATTTGATTTTTTTTTTCCCTTTTTAAGGAGAAAAAAAAAAAAGGAATGTGAAACAATACTTTTTGATGCCGTTGACTTTGTTTTTAACGGTCATGATGAAGTGAAGGTTTGTGTTGTCTCAAGGGGACAAGATGATCAACTTTGTTAAGCAAAAGAATAAAAGGGTCTGATGCTAAGAATGATGATGGTGGGCCATCTCTTGCTATCTACAACATATCACAGCTTTACCAACCCACTAGCTGATGGTGGGGCTGAAGAAGGCTTCTAAAGTCCCATGCATCGAAATCTCTCGACTCAACTCGACTCAAATGTCCATCAAGTCAACTCTAGTCAACAACTCGTGAGTTATATATATTTATAAATTTTATAAAAATAATCTTAAATTTAAAGAAAAAATAGAAATATTTATATTTGTTCTTCACAAAATCTCAATACTAGATCTACGGTTGGGCGACCATCACCAGGGGTGGATTTATCGTGAGGGCACTTGCTACGATGCATTTTAAAGTTAGCTCAACTGAGTCGACAAATTAATTTAATGATTTGCTTAGTTGCCTTAGAATTTGGTTTAACGAATTACGTGTTGAGTCATCTCAAAATCCAACCTATTCAAGTTGACTTAGAAAAGTTTCGAGTGGACCCGCGAGTAATAAAACTATGATTATTACTAACAATTGACAAACACTAATGAAAGTGAATGGTCCCTTTGTTGTTTATGAGTGGGGTTTAGATGGAAAGATTTGGAGGAAGAGATGATTATGAGTTGCATGGCCAACAAAATTTTGGAAAACCAAAAAGGGAAAGGAGCCAAAAGAGTTTTAAAGAAAGAAAGAAAAAAAAAAAAGTTCTTTAGGAGAAGTCAAGATTCTCACTAGGAGATTGTTCCACATAAATGGGGGTTGGACCCATATCTCATGGGGTCCTCTAGTTGTCTACTAACATCCCTTCCATCTATTATGGTGAATGATGTTTGTTTCCTAGTCTTTAAATTTTGGTGCTCTTGGGTTCCCTTCATGTGTAGAGAAATCAATGGGTTGGGTTCGGATTAAATTAGTGCTTAAGTTGATATCCATTCCATACAAAATTTATTTAATACTAATCTTGTCTGAACAATTATTTTAAATTTTGGAGTTAGATCCAATAAGAAATCAATTTGGATCCTTGTCACATCGGATCTTTATCTGAATCAAATCCTTAACCCAAACTCATAATTTTTTAATTAAAATAAACTGGATATTGGATTGAATTGTGATAATCTAACTACCCCACGTGCCATACTCAATCGACTCTCCCGACATGACAAATTCGAAATTGTAGATTTATATGTCTTGAGATACCAAATCGTACTTTCCCTTAAAAATGTGTATCCCGAGGGAATCATGTATTCCAAGACGTACAGCTCTATGGTTCTTGAACTTGTCGCGACAGGAGAATTGATTGAGTGTGCCATGTGGGATAGTCAGATTATCTCGACTCTATTGGTTTTGATTTACTGATAGTTCTATTAAAGAAATAAAGTGATAATACATTTGGCTCGCGGGATTTGAATCCATGCTTCCAGTATCATCATCCAAAGACTTTACCAATTAAACTAGCTTGGTAATACAAACTTAAAAAATTAAGAGTCTTCAAAAAAAATCTTTGATAATAAAAATTTAAAAAGATCTAAAAAAATGAAAATGGTGTAAATCATTAAATTGTGAAAAAAAACATTTTTAATTAATTATGTGAAAACATCTTCTTAGGATATTATTATAAAAGGGTTTTGTTAATATGTGCCGCCAGAGGTTACAGTGCAATAACTACACTTTAGGAATAAGCATCTGAAAGTATTTTGGTAAAAACAAATATTTTCAAAGGCACATAATCATAAATCTTTTTTTTCGGGATACACAAAGAAAAAGATTTACAATTTTGTGAATTTGCCACATCAGCTACGTATAGATCGTATATGTGTCAAAACGTCGCTTTATCATTAATCAATTAAAATACATGCCCCAACTTTTTAAAATCAAATGTAAAAAGAAAATGATTGTGATCATCATGTGATTAGATAGATATTCCATAATCCATAGGGTTACATTCTTGGTGGGTCCACATTCCGGTGCTTCCCTTTAGATGATCAACATCCCTTAACTCACAATCTTAGCCGTTTGATCTATCGACTCGAATTAAAATTCCAAAGAAAAGGTCTAGTACTCCTATGGATTGAGGCCTCGAGTGGAGGCAATGACAGAAGTCGGTATCAGATTTTGATCCCTACAAACCCTACAACCTGATCACGTTCTGCCACGTTTCACTTCCCAATGTCTGCATCAACCCCGGAATATTCTCTACCTTATCTCCTCTCTAGCCGCCACATTCTTCATCACCAACCGTTTACTTTCGCTTCTTTCCTTCCACTAACCTAAGCCTAGTTCATTTGGATTACTAGGTGGACAATGGTTTGTGCCCATTGGTTCGGGTTGCTATCAATTGGGTCCATTAGCCTATTTTCCGATTAGCCTCCAAAAAAAAAAATACGGGTTTGGGCCATGATCTTATCCAACAAAGTTGGTTTGGGCTCATTATTCCCAAGTCCATTAAATGTGGACTTTTTTTAGGCTTTAGTAGCCCCTCGACCTGACCCTACCCAACCGGCGACAACGTATATAATGTAATCTAACTTTAAGAGAGTGATTTTTCTTTTTCTTTTTTTGTCAGGTCAATTGCAATGAATTTTTTTATTTGTCACTATTATTTATCGCAATAACTCACAAATTCTTATAGATTTTGAAAATTCTTGTCGAAGAAGTACTTCCATTGTAAATCCATCGATATCAATTATTGAGATTTTATACGTATCTGGTAACACACATCTCCCAAAGATAAATTGGATCACGTGTTTTTTTCATAGGTCATTCTTCATGAGTTTTTGGAACCTAGTCCATTAGAAAATGCTTAAAGAAAGGGTCAAATTCCAATGACTCATGCGAAAACACATTGTTTAGATCGTGTAAGATGAAATCCAATGGTCGATTAATACTTATCCCAACAACACAAATCTTGGAGCTACTTATCCCAAGGATAAATCCCAATCATTGGATTTTGCACTTAAAAGGTTGGGATCATGTCTTTTTTCCAAAATGAATTTTTCACGAGTCATTAGAACTTGATACTAAAGTAAAGGGTCGAGTTCCAATGACTCATGAGAAAATACATTGTCTAGATCGTGTAAAAAAAGAAATCCAACGGCCGAGATTTATAGGTAACCCAATAACATAAATCTCGAAAATACTTATCCGATGATAAATCTCAATCGTTGGATTTTGCATTTAAATGGTTGGAATTTTATCATTGATTTACCCTATTACATGTTGGGAAACTTCTGTGGGGTCCGAATGTGCAACCATTGAAACTGATCCACATCCCTAAGAATGTGGGATACACCTTATGTTATAAAAAAAATGATCAATAAAAATGTATACTTTCCCAATATATATATATATGACAATATGCATGAGAACTACTACTATATGTAGGTATACTCACACGATGTACCCATCAAATCAATACAAAAGAGTAGAGAAATTTACAAGACATGAAAATCAATCAGATTCTGATTTTGGATTGTTATGATCAAATTGTAAAAATTGTTTTCTACGATCTAAAATGTCATTTTGTTATACTATTTTTAAAAACTGATATCAAAATCTCATTTTGTTGGTCCTATTTCTATCGTTATGATATGAAATATCATGTACTTAAAGCGTAGAAAAGACGTTATAGTACTAAAAGACAATAAATTAATTTCAAATTTGCAAGATTTTTTTTTCTTTTTGCTTCTATTTGAAACGATTCCGAATGCTGATTATTAGAGATTCATTTTCGTAATTTGAATGAAATGTAAGCTTGGATTTTAGAATCCCAAACAAACGCTCCCCAAGAGATGAATGAATTATTGGGCCCAAGATGGGTCTAAAAATTTGGGAGTGGGGGACCGGAATCGGAACTGGACAATATTTTCGAATTCCCAAACATACCCATTGGATTGAGACTTTTTAAATTCAATGCATGCCGTACTAATAATTACAAGGAAAACTATAGGGTGATTTAGGCACACCCCTCCATATTTTGATTAATATTTAAGATACCCTCCTATGTTTACAAACTAATAACATGCCTCACTTGACCTCGATTTTTCTTTTCGTCTAATATTAAATGACCTAATTCCCCTCATTTTCAACCTCTACATAAAAAAACCTTTAATTTCTTCTCCCAAATCCATCTTCTTCAAGCTATTTAACTATAATGATAAATTACATTTAATCTATTTGATCTTTATTTCCAATCAATCATTTTTCAATCTTGCTTTAACCCGAATTTTATGGTTTTTAAATTACTTAAAAAAATCCTACCATGTCTTGAGATTTAAGGTTAAAGTTGATAATCTTAAGATGGAGGATGACAAAAATCCATGGATTTTAGCTACACGTCGAAGATCAGGGTATTAAAGTCGTTTTATAATAATCAACTAAAAACGACTGAGGTCAAGGAAGGCATATCATTAGTTTGAAAACATATATAGGGGTATCCTAAATATTCTCCAAAATGTGGAGGGGTATTTCTAAAACATTCCCAACTCTAGTCCACCTATGTGAAATCTCGAGGAACATTGAGCCGTCTTGATATTGGAGATGTGGGTACGCCGGGTTTGACAGCAAAACTGACCAATTATGAAAGGAGATATTCTAAAATTTGTGGAATTATGTCATGGTCTGCTGGGTGTACGAATGTGACGTGAGATTTTGTTTTGTCGTGATTTTGAATCCGTACGAGATAATCAAAATATTAAAGGAAACTCCATTTGAAAATAATAATTTCTTTTTTTTCTTTTTTAGTTAGGTTACAATGGTATTTTATTTTTGTCAACTTATTCAAGCTTATATATTTTAGCTATTAAGAAATTATTTAAAATATATAATTTGACTTAATCAAGTAAAAATATGCTAAAACTAATACAAGAATAAAAAGAATATTGATATATATTTTTTTTATTTTAATAAAAGTTTTCTCGTCTGCATTATTTTTTTTTTATTATAAAAGAATAATACCCAAACCATCATACCAAATCCAAATTTTTGTGAACCAATCTGGTCATTGAATTGGACGATCAAAAATTTCATTTTACCAACAATTCTTGTGAGGTACTAAGTATTTCTTGAACTACTAAGTTCAGATTTATCATATCTTCAAAGATTTCATTTTTGGAAAGATTTTTTGAGGATTGGTATCGAGTAATTCGTATCAACATTGGTCATATCAACGCATCCGTGAAGATTATATTGCAATAAAGATATTGGATTTGAAAATAATGACCAATAACTTTTCGATCAATAAGATTCCGGTGTAGTTAGAAAAATAGGTCCCAAGATTTCATCATCTTTCTAAATGGTTGCATGTTTGTATGGAATTCATTTTCCAAGGAATATGAATTCCTTGGAAAATGATCAGGGGAAAATGAATTCAACCGTTTGATGGCAATTTTGAAAATGTAATTAAAAAAAAACACTAGAAAAGAGATAGTTTATTATTCTTAGAGTGGGTTAATCTTGAGAGAGTAATATTCTCCTGGGGATTGGCACGAGGGCCATTTTTTACCCAAGGGTGAAAATTTGCTATGAAAGGAAACATGAATCTCTAAAAAAAAAATATAAAGATATTTCTGAAAATTGTATTATATATATATATATATATATATATATATATATATATATATTGATAACTGAGTATCCCTATAGACAATAGGTCGGGCCTGTATTTGGGCTTTGCTCAATTCATAAACCATGGTCTTATCCAAAGACTAGTCCTAGGGCATGTGCAACACCCATACAACATCCACATCAGGTAAGTGAGGGTGCGCCCTCATAGGTGGCTCCTGAGGAATTAATTCTCATATTGGGTATCAAACTCACAACTTACAAGCATTAACTGTTTATTGATCCGAAATTTCCATTATAATAAATTGTAAGTTTTTTAACCAAGAAAATTAATAGAAATGTTTGTAAACATTTTAGAGAGATTTTTGAAGTAGTATTGTTTTTATCATACAATTAAATTGTATATTGTAAATTATGACATTTTTAAAATAAAAATAAAAATAAAAATAAGATTACTTCTTAGGAGATACAAAAAGATGAGAATTTGGACAAACATTATTTGGTTGCAAATTACTATGATAATATTGTAATTTTTTTTTTATATTTGATAATGGGGCGTACTTACGTTTGATTAAAGGTACTCTGAATGTGCCAGGACTGGAACCAAGGCATACGAGACCATCCCCTGGGGACGTGCAACACCCGCACGTCACACACACCAGGTAAGTGAGAGAACGCCCTCGCGGGTGGCCTTGAGGAAATATTGCTCATATTGGGCATCGAACACACAACCTACGGACTCTCACCACTTATTTGATTTGAAATTGCCATCGAGACACCCTTTTGGGGTTATAATCTTAGGCAACAAAAAAATGATAAAAATGTGCTTTTTATGATTTATTACTTGACCTAAATAATAATATTATTTTGAGTTAATAATGCAAAAAATAATTAGAGTAATAATCCAATAGTCAATTTGCTTAATGTATAATATAAATTGTAAAATTAAGCTCATGCCTCATCTTAAACTCCTATTAGTCTTGAATGGACCAAGTCTGAGTAGGTGTATATGAACTCTGGTACAATTCAATTGCTTATAAATTTTGTTTATTATTTTGGAATCAAGGTATTCAAGTCTCTAAGAACACCCAAAAACCCTCAGGCCACGTGAAATCCTCTCCCCCCACAAGCACAAGTAATTTTTGGGAAAAATTCCTAAGAGTAGCTCCCAAGGAGGGATTCAAACTCACGGTCATTGCTTCTTGAGATGTGGTCTTGGTCATCTCACCAATCCCTTAGAAGGGATAACGTTTTAAATGACCCGGTCCAAGGTTGAATAATTCAAATCATGATGAACATTAGGAAAGAGAAATCTATTCCAACAGTATTATTTAAATACAAAAATTAAACTAAAATGATCACTAACGTTATGTTTCGATTGAGAGTAATAGAGAGAAGAGAAAATAAATGAGTTTCTCTCTATTTCTCTTGTTTGGATTGTTAAGTGGGGTGAGAAAAAAAAAAATAGAATTTGAGAGAAGATGAGAGAAAAAAATACGAATTTTCTTTCTCTCAAAAAATAAAGAGAAGACAAGAGAAACGGAGAGAAATCCTTTTAAACTATTTTATAATTCTATCTCTGCCTTAGATCTTTTTTACGATATTTTAAAGTTTCGAAGTTATCCTAAATTATCTCCATCTCCAATCAATCCAAACATGATGGAGAGAAACTGAATTTCTCTTCCCTCAATCCAAACATAACATAAATAAATAATATATAATTTTCAAAATTAAATCATCTTTTTCTCCCTCTACATACTCAACATGGACCACCACTTATATGTTGAAAATTTTCTTTATTGATTATTAACAATCAAAATATAAATATTTATTTTCTTTAAACTTTTTTATTTCTTCCAAATTCTAAGACATGGAAATTTCCAGTGATACGAGATTTCACGTTTCAAATTCCAAGGCCACTTGCTATAGCCGGTAAAACAGGTAAGGAAGTAACCGGGACAGCGGGAAATTCTTTGCAAAAGATTTTTACCTGTAAATAGCGAAGATCGTTCTTCCCTACATATCGGACTGTATCAGATTTCCTCTCTCACTCTAAAAATCGGATTTCGGCTCCTCGAAACCACTTTTTTCTCTCTATCTCTTAACCGCCAACGTTGCCGCAAAAGCTGCTGGTTTTAAATTCCAGAATCTTTTATTTTCTTATAAAAACGACTTTTTGTTGTTGTTGTTTTGGTTCAGCTTAAGACCATCAAACGTTAGTTTTTACTGTTAGAGTGAATCAAAACCGCTTGTTTTTTATTGTTGCAGAAAACCACTTTTGTTTTTCTCAGTAAAGCTGCTGAAGTGTCGCAAAACCACTTTTCTTACAGTACAAAACCGGCTTTGTTGTTGTTATTGTTGTTGCTTCGATTGTAGAAACTGCTTTTCAGTACTGTTGTTAGAATCTCTGAAAACGTCTTGTTTGCTTTGCAGTTTTGTTGAAACTTGAAATTCTCCATTTGTTTCTTAAACTTAAAACCAGCTGTGGAAAACTGCCATTGTTAAGCTCTAACTCGTAAACCTCCTTCATAGCTGAAACATCTCTCAATCGCTATCTCAGCTTCGTAAAACCGCTTTTTGTTCGAATCTGGTTTCGAAAACGTCTTTTGTGTACTAATGCTTGCTTCGATAACCGGTTTTTTGATTCCTTTGGATCTGAAAAACTATTGTTGGTGTCTGTCAACGATGAGAAGAACCGTGGATATAGAAATCTAGCTTTGATTTCTGCTGTTTTTTTGTTCTATATCAAATAGAGATCGATTTCGATTGTTTCAGAGTTGCTCTGGAAGATCTTTAGTTCTGATTTCGTTTCGACCTCAAGATTCGTTCATGGAAAGAGATATTTTGCTTCAGATTGAGGAACTTGCGATGATACGACACAGAGATCTCCGAAAGACACAGGCGGGAAGAGGATCGTGTCGGGGAAGCTAGTAACTTTTGTTTTTAATCTAAAAGTTATTGATTTTGGCTTCAATTTG
This sequence comes from Akebia trifoliata, assembly GCF_017979445.1. NCBI lineage: Eukaryota > Viridiplantae > Streptophyta > Magnoliopsida > Ranunculales > Lardizabalaceae > Akebia > Akebia trifoliata. The sequence continues at coordinate 10,490,291 of NC_141385.1, read as the reverse complement.
TGAGATTTGTGGAGACAAGATGGTTTCACAGCTTAACGAGACGCTTAAGAATCTCTGTTGTAATAATGGATGGTCTTATGGAGTCTTCTGGCGCGTCAATCGCAGAAATTCCATGTAATCTTAGCTGCATTTGCGTACTTACATCTTTAGGTTCTTTAAAAAAAAAAAAAAAAAGCGATCTTTGTGTTTCTTACTTTATTTTTTCTTTTCAATTTTTTGTGGCTTATCTGATTTTGATTTCCTTTCAAGTTGTTTGCTGTGTTTTTGGCTTGTTTACGGTCTCACGTTTGTTTCAAGATTTGGTTTTTCTCCTTCGTTGTTTTAATTTATTTTTTGGATTTTTGTTTTTTTCTGCAAAAAACGTCTGTCTTCTTTGTTGTTGTTTTCTGTGCTCTGTTTTTAGTAACAATGGCTTCTTCTGGTAGGTTGATTTTATTGATGGCTTGGGTATCTTTATTTTTTAGTTTGTTTTTGGTTCAATTGGTTTGCAATTTCAGGGAGAAATTGTTCTTTCAGCAATTTCTCAAAATTTGGGGGTTAATGTGAATGTTTCTTTCCCCAAAATTTCTGCTTTTTATTTTTTTAATATATATATATATATATAAAGATTTAGTAACACTTTTATCTGAGTGCAGACACTGCTATCCATTGTCCTAGCCTTATTAGCGTGTTTAAATCACAAATTGTATGAGATTATTGCCTGTTTGTTTGGCTAATTTAGAAAAATTCCATCTTTCCAATTATGTTGTGGCCTCTTTTTTAGCAATTGAAGTCTTTATCTTAGTAATTGATAACTTGATTTGAGGAATTATAATGTTTGGTAACTGTTTGTTTTTGTATCTTTGGCTTATATTTGCAATTGTTGTTGTGCAAATCAGGTTGTTGACCTTGGAAGATGCCTACTTTGAGGACCAAATCAGGATTCTTATTGACAAGATGCTTCAACCTACCCATATGGTTGGAGAAGGGTATGCCCAATGACATATTTTTTTCGATTATTTTGGGGTCCTTAGCTTTGATTTCAATTTTTTTCCTTTTTCATATATTAAAACCATAAATTCACATTCATCTATGTAATCGTGCTTGTTTTATATATGTTAATTAGGAACATAAAAGCATAAAGGAGCAATTTGACATGGCTAATTTATTTTTTCTTTTAGAATCATTGGGCGAGCTGCTTTTACTGGGAAGCACCGATGGATGATCTCAGATCATTACTGTGGAGAATGGAGTCCTATGGGGTCTGTTAACGATCAAGAAGTTTTTCAGGTATTGCTGGATGTTTGATTCAGAGCTCATGTATCAATCTTCTTAATAAGGCTCAACCCATGTTTAGATGATCTTTAAAAATTGAATTTTGTTTTTTTTCTTCTTCTGATTGATTTCTCCTTATGAAACAATGGGAGTTTGTCCATTATTACACATCATATTATGCAAGTTTTAAAGAAATATCATTTTTATATTTTATTTTCTATTTATTCCCCGACAAGTTATTTACCTTTATTTAAACGTATAGGCTCATTTCTGTACACTTATTCAAGCATCTCCTGCCTTGTCACAGGATTATTCTGAGTTTCACCAACAATTTTCATCTGGAATGAAGGTAAGTATTTGTTTCTTTGTTATCTGTGCATCATTGAATTATGTCGAATCTTAGCTTGAGTATAATGGATTTATGATAGATTCTCAGTCTTTTTCCTCTATTTTGCAGACAATTGCAGTAATTTCTGTGGCACCCCGAGGAGTAATTCAGTTTGGATCCACCCATAAGGTTGGTACTAATGGAGCTCAGTTTAATTACATTTACACTCTCGCATTAAACAAAACACCCTGAAAGTTAATCTAAGCTCACTTATGATCGTAATTTAGTATGATATTTAAGCGATATCATTTATATTATTAGTGAATATCGTTTATCAGGGCATCTTTTTCATTTTGCCAACCAAGTGAAATATTGTTGTTCTATTTTAGTGTTACCCAAAATTACTGTATGTTTAATTACTTACGAAGGTTTTTTATTCTGTATTATAGTTCAAATATGACCAAAACTATCAAATTAAAAGCTTGAGTCCATTATAACATTGGCTAGAGCTTACTGTTGATTGTAACAGATTCTGGAGAGGTTGGACTTTGTGGATCATATTAGAAGTTTATTCCAACAGTTGGAAAGTGAGGGTCAGATACTCCCATCGAGAAATGCACGATTGGCTTCTAACAGTGAAATATATGATCCAAGTGGGATAGTTGCCTCGGTAATTTCTTCTGGAGACTCATATTCTAATTATGGGAAGAAACCCTTGAATGATGGATGCGGCAAAGACTTGATGGGAACATCCCAATCTTCAACGGTTCTTCATCAGTCTTCCCCTTTCACACTGGGGTTCCAAGAAGGCAACATGTCATCCTTGATGAGTAACTCATCATTTCACCTTAAAAACCAATTTCAGACGGCCGGTGCAAAAGCTCAAGTCATATTATCGACACCTAATCCGCAGTTTTATAGCCAAGATTACACCCTTAGTTCGCTTGAACAAGAAATGTTATCTGGAATGGCGATGCAGGAGTCTCCAAATACATTTTCTGCAAACGTACACACTCCTGTATCTTGCAGAAACAAAATTCAGAATTCTCAAAAGGATGCCACCTTAACTTCATTATATGGCACAAATGCATTAATTGATACTGTATCTAGCACAACCTTACATGAGATTAACAAGCCTACTGGATTACTTGATACTGTATCTACAACGGGTCTTTCTAAATCAAACCCCATAAATAATATGTCCCCATGGATTGCTCAATCATTTGAGCAGGGCAATAATGAATTTGAAGTGCCATCGAATGAAAATCTGACACAAACCCTTGGAGTAGCCTCCACATCATCTGGATTGGTTGGAGATGTTTTTAACGGCATCCCTATAAATCAAGCGGACACTTCTGTACAGAATTCGATAACAGATACCATAAATTTGCTTGGTTTAGGTTATGATTGGAAAGAGGACTCCTTCAATCTTCCCACGCAACAATCTGTCGGTGATGATTTGTTTGATGGCTTGGGATTGGATTTCGGGCAGATCCAAGGAGGTGAGTGTTGGGATGATATTATTAGTCGCCCAAGTTTGAGTACTGGTACTTCAGAATGCGTCTCAGAGTTGGATGTTGGTTCCATGGCGGGTCCCTCGAGAGGGTTCTTGACAGAGTTTGGGTTTGAAAAGCTATGGGACGGTATTGTTGGTAATGGTAACTCACATACTAAACCCAATTTAGAGGATCAATTGTCCACGACTACAATAACAAGAATGGGAGATGCCTCGGTCTACAGTAGCCAAGCTCAATTTACAGGTCGTTCTTGCATAGAGGGGATTATGAATGATTTGCTGCTTGAAAGTAAACCACTGAAGACGACTTTTCACATAAATCAGAAAGAGCCTTCCTTGAAATCCCGGATAGGTTCATGGGTTAATGACAGTTACAGCATCAATAATGGGAGTGATGTGAACAAACAGACCAAGAAGCCTGAAGAACCATTGAAGGCCACTAAGAAAAGAGCTCGGCCTGGAGAAAGTACCCGGCCAAGACCAAAAGACCGTCAGCAAATCCAAGACCGTGTGAAAGAGTTGCGGGAGATTGTGCCTAATGGTGCAAAGGTATGTACGTACATGGTTACATCAAAATCTTGATCCGTTGAGTCTTGTTTTGATTATTGTGTGAAATGCTGATTTTTTTTAATTAACAGAGTAGCATCGACGCGTTGTTGCACCGCACCGTCAAATACTTGCTCTTCTTGCAAAGTGTGATTAAGTATGCGGACAAACTTAAACGAGCTGACGAGCCTAAGGTAACCCATTTCATCATTTTATTGTCTTTTATTTACCTTAAAAAATTAAGTGAGTTTTTTAGAAGTTAATATTGAATCTAATTTAAGTGTTAAATTTGTGTCCTTGTCAGTTGATCGGTGATGAGAGTGGCGTGGTTCTAAAAGACAACTCGAGTGGGGGTGGTGCTACATGGGCATTTGAAGTTGGGGGTCAAACCATGGTTTTCCCTATTATAGTTGAGGATCTCAACCCACCTGGCCAAATGCTTATAGAGGTAAACCTGTACTTTGTTGTCAATAGTAATGATTACAAGCTCAGATCAACTTTCATCACCTAACACATCCCTTCAATTCTTGTTTATGTAACAGTTGCTTTGTGAAGATAACGGATTCTTTCTTGAGATAGCGGACACAATTCGGGGGTTTGGTTTGACTATCTTGAAGGGAGTAATGAAAATTCGAGGCGATAAAATATGGGGACGCTTCATCGTTGAGGTAAAAATTAAGAAAAAAATAAATAAATCCAAACATAATACTGATGAAGACTTGCGTCTTTGTTTTATTTCTTTGATTCTCAAAAAAAAAAAAAAAAAAAAAACAATTGTACAATTGTTGCAGGCAAACAGCGATATAACCAGAATGGATATATTTCTTTCCTTAATTCAGCTTCTACAACAAATGGCAAAGAGTGGGATTGGTTCCAGTACTCATCCCAGTAAGGATGTAGTTGATGGTGGGGTTCCACAGTTTATGAATTACCAGCAGTCTCCAATACAACTTCCAATTGAATTGGCAAATCAACTGCATTGATCACTGACATGTCATACTTTGGTAACCGCCTGGAGCAGTCGCCCTGTTGTGCGATTGCAATGACTGGCATTCTGAAAATGACGTTAAAGAGCATCCACCATGCTTTTTGATTGATGATGATGTGTGTATGGCAAGCAGATCAGCATGAATGATGGAAACATGTGGTGGAGATGACCAGATGGTGATGTAAATATGTTGTGGGCTTTGGGGGGGAAGGAGTGGACATGTGGAAGGGATGGAGGATTGTGATTTGGGTTTTGTGGAGATTAATTAGGGTTCATATCTCATTATATACATGGAGAAAAGAGGAGAGGAAATATACAAGGAAGATTTGGAGTTAGTTGGGTTTATTTTTTTAGTTTGCTTCATTTCATAACCTTTCTATACCTAGACTTAGATGAAGTTAGAACCAGTTAGTTTACAGGCTGACCTTTGATTTGTTTCTTGGCCTCTTTTGAGTTGTATTTTTCTTGATAATAAAAATTGAATTCTCAGGTCCCTCTTTCTTTGCATTTCTTCCTTACTTCTCAGGGCATTTTCAATGAGTATTACTGTACCACTCACAAGTAATCAAGACATCTAATATATATTATCCTAGTGCAGCCTTGTTACATTGGAGGCCGAGTCCATCCTTATAAGTAGCGTGGCTCAGATGATTTTTATGGGAGGATTTAGACATCCCGTACCTCTCAGACTGGTGTGCCTTGCTCTGGACCCGCTCCATGAGCATAGACCGGGTCATTCTATGTCACGTGCTGTTGCAACACAATATGGGAGACATTCCACACTGACACACTGAAAGACCTGATAACATCAGTGCTCCATATGTGTCATGTGAACCCCGAGTTGCCTTGAGACATTTAGACTTCAGCCAAGAACACTGCTATAGGCGTGGGAAAGTCCTCAACACGGTTTTATATTCGGGTTTCCTTTAGTTGGGCTGCTACCACCAGGGTGGCTCACATTCCCTCCATTGTCTAACATACAGAATCGTGATATTCTCTCGCATTCTTTTTGTTGCTTATGTAGATAAGGTAACATGCATGGCTATTTTGATATTTCTTTCTAGTGGAATGAACGTGTATGTAGTGTACGTGAGTGAAAAGATAAAAACAAATAAGAATTGGTAGGGTCACAACTCCAATCTATAAAGTTTTTGAATATTACCTCACGAAGATAAAATTTATTAAACTCAAATCCACATGGTAAATTGAAAAAAAAAAAAACATGAAGAATAGGTAAAGTTAGGCTCTTGAATGCTGCCTTTAGGAGATAAAAAGTAGCGATCTTTACATGATGTAGGGATCATAGAAGAATGGTACACATAGGCCGCGGAGTGGATTGATAAAAAAAGACCAAAAGAAAGGGTAAACGTGTACCCTAACTTCCGGAGACTATAATTTTGCAACGGTAACTCAGAATCACCATTATTATATCCACACATAGCTATCAACTAGAACTACATGTTCGACAATGAGCTAAGAATCATTGGCTCCAAATTGAAGTTGTAAAATTCAATTGTTTAGGGAGTCAAATGGAACATTATTTGTAAAAATTTTCATTTCAGAAATTTTCCATTTTAGTGTTTTTTGCTAGTTTTTTTATTCCAATTTTTTAAATAATGTATTTAATACAATTTGTAATTGTATTAGAGGTGTTTAAAACAAAATAGAAAATTTTTACTATTTTTGGAAAGTTTTCTACTTCGGGTAGATTTGGGATCTTGGGTCTATGAATTGATGGACGTAATAGTTTTGAAAACACTTTTGATTAACAAAATTTTCATTCTTAGTAAACTTTTTTTTTGTTTTCCACTTGCTTGGTATTTTGTGAGAATTAACATGCTTTTGATGCTCAATTCCTCAGTATTCTTTTGAAAATCAATGAATTAATTGGAAGTTTGTTCTTTTCTTTGCATTACCTTGACTGATTTTAAGGTAGGAATGAGCCTATGAGAGATAAAAAGAGAGGTGGAATATAGGAAATAAAAGAATATCTAAGGTTATAACTCAAATCACAAAACAAATCGAATTTGAAAAAATATGAGAAAAAAAAATGTCGAGTTAGGATTTGGATCTTTATCTGGAGAAGATAAATTTATTTAACTCATATTAATAGATAAAATTGAATGAGAATTAAAAAAAGAGGTTAGCGTTTTGGATTTATATCTTAAGGAGATCAAAATTTGAATCTTTACCTTCATAAAATAAAAAGGTAGAGACGAGTAGACTTATACAATTTTAGGAAAGAGGAAAGTATATGAAAATAAAAGAGAGAAGAAAAAACATATGAAAAAAATAGGTATGGTCAACTCAAATCTAAGAAGCAAATGGAGGAAAAAAAATGCTGATTGAAAAAGAATAATAGGTTGTCTTAGGATTTTGGATCTTACATGAAGGAGATAAATTATATATAGAGGGTAAAGATTAGGTGACAATTCTTATTTGACAATTGTAATTGACAACGTTATAAAATAGGTTGACCTTTTGTGAGGATGATCTCTACTGGCTTTAGATCATCCTCATAAAAAATCAGCCTATTCTAAGAATTCTAATAATATTAAAAGTGATTTACAAGTTAACGATAAAAATTAACAGTCCATAATTCTTAAACTTGTAAATCACTTTTGATGGGGTTAGAAGTCTTAGAATGGGCTGATTTTTTGTAGGTAGAGATCATCCTTATAAAAAATCAACCTTTCAGTATCCTCTAACCCATATAGAATGATGATTGTCAACTACAACTGTCAAATAATGATTGTCACTGGATTCCAACCCATATATATATATATATATATATAAATTTCTATTCAATTAGGATAAACATTTCATCCAACAATAGGTTTTGTAGGGCTCACTTTATTGTCTTTCATCTCTACTTTTCTATTACACTTTCTATTTTACTCCTTTACCCATTTTATTTTCATTTGTTACCCCTTAACTTCAATTTTTTTAAAAATAATATCCCTAATTTTTTTTTTTCAACTTTTACCCTCTTAATCCTAAAGAAGATGCCCGTGTCATAGGCTTGGGTGAACTATAACATATATATATATATATATATATATATATATATATATATGGGAAATGTTCAGCAACAAACATTTTGACAAACATTTTGGCAAAACATTTTTGAAAATATGGGTTACAGGTTTTGGAATGGGCTGATTTTTGGTGAGGATGATCTCTACAGGGAATAGATCATCATCACCAAAAATCAGCCCATTCCAAAACTTCTAACCCATCAAAAATGGTTTACAAAAAATGGACGGTTCACAAATTTTCAACCTGTTAACATGGGGCTAGAAGTTTTGGAATGGGCTGATTTTTGATGAGGATGATCTCCTCACCGTAGAGATCATCCTCACCAAAAATCAGCCCATTCCAAAACCTCTAACCCATGTTTTGAAAAATGTTTTGCCAAAATGTTTGTCAAAATGTTTGTTGCTGAAAGGGACCCTATATATATATAGGGAAATGTTCAGCAACAAACATTTTGACAAACATTTTGGCAAAACATTTTTCAAAATATGGGTTAGAGGTTTTGGAATGGGCTGATTTTTGGTGAGGATGATCTCTACGGTGAGGAGATCATCATCACCAAAAATCAGCCCATTCCAAAACCTCTTACCCATCAAAAATGGCTTACAAAAAATGGACGGTCCACGATTTCCCAACTTGTAAACATGGGGTTAGAAGTTTTGGAATGGGCTGATTTTTTATGAGGATGATCTCCTCACCATAGAGATCATGCTCATCAAAAATCAGCCCATTCCAAAACCTCTAACCCATGTTTTGAAAAATGTTTTGCCAAAATGTTTGCCAAAATGTTTGTTGCTGAAAGGGACCCATATATATATATATATATATGGGTCCCTTTCAGCAACAAACATTTTGACAAACATTTTGGCAAAACATTTTTCAAAACATGGGTTAGAGGTTTTGGAATGGGCTGATTTTTGGTGAAGATGATCTCTACGGTGAGGAGATCATCCTCATAAAAAATCAGCCCATTCCAAAACTTCTAGCCCCATGTTAACAGGTTGAAAAATCGTGGACCGTCCATTTTTTGTAAACCATTTTTGATGGGTTAGAAGTTTTGGAATGGGCTGATTTTTGGTGATGATGATCTATTCCCTGTAGAGATCATCCTCACCAAAAATCAGCCCATTCCAAAACCTATAACCCATATTTTCAAAAATGTTTTGCCAAAATGTTTGTCAAAATGTTTGTTGCTGAACATTTTCCTATATATATATATATATAGGGTCCCTATCCGTGGCCAACAGTTTGGCAAACATTTTGGCAAACACTTTTTCAAAACATGGGTTAGAGGTCTTGGAATGGGCTGATTTTTGGTGAGGATGATCTCTATGGTGAGGAGATCATCCTCACCAAAAATCAGCTCATTCCAAAACTTCTAGCCCCATTTTACAAGTTGAAAAATCGTGAACCGTCCATTTTTTGTAAACCATTTTTGATGAGGTTAGAAGTTTTGGAATGGGCTGATTTTTGGTGATGATGATCTCCTCACCATAGAGATCATCCTCACCAAAAATCAGCCCATTCCAAGACCTCTAACCCATGTTTTGAAAAATGTGTTTGCCAAAATGTTGGCCATTGAACGCTACTCATATATATATGGGTCGGGTTCCTGCGACACACATATAGACAACGTGTTTGTCTTATATGGGCAAAAATGTTTGGAATGGGCTGAATTTTTTTTGAGGATGATCTCTGTGATGAGGGAATCATCCTGGCAAAAAATCATCCCATTCCAAAACTTGTAACCCCATCAAAATTGATTTACAAAAATTGGACGGTCTACAATTTTTCAACAAAAATTGAACGGTCTAGAAGTTTCATAATGAGCTGATTTTTGGCAAGGATGATTTCCTCACCATAGAGATCATCCTCACAAAAAATCAGCCCATTCCAAACATTTTTGCCCATATAAGACAAAACACGTTGTCTATATGTGTGTTGAAATGGTTGTCGTTTGAACCTGACCCTATATATATATATATATATATATATATATAGGGTCGGGTTCCTGCAACACACATTGCGGCACACATATAGACAACATGCTTGTCTTATATGGGCAAAAATGTTTGGAATGGGCTGATTTTTTGTGAGGATGATCTCTGTGATGAGGGGATCATCCTGGCAAAAAATCATCCCATTCCAAAACTTGTAACCCCATCAAAATTGATTTACAAAAATTGGACGGTCTAGAAGTTTCATAATGAGCTGATTTTTGGCAAGGATGATCTCCTCACCACAGAGATCATCCTCACAAAAAATCAGCCCATTCCAAACATTTTTTCCCATATAAGACAAAACACGTTGTCTATATGTGTGTTGAAATAGTTGTCGTTTGAACCTGACCCATATATATATATATATATAATATGTCATGCCCCAAAATCCAACACGAATCCCAAGGATTCTTATGTTAGATCCCAAGGAATGATTAACCATCACATCCCATGATAACATGTAATAATAAGAAAATAGATCTTGTTAAATAATTATAAAGCAACAGAAATGTATAAATAATACCAAAGACTAATAGAGTGTATAAACTAATAACAATCAAATTATGATCAAGAATCCTTAAGTTTCAAAATAAAAATCGCATTGACTGAAACAAAATATAACTAGATGATGGTACTGAATATGAATTAGCACACAATGTCCTAACATACGAGTTTCAATCTGAAACACAAATATCTCCTCGACAATTGTAAAATCTGAAAAGTGAATGATTGGGTGAGTAACGAAAGTTACCTAACAGGAAATCTACCATTTTAACTAGTTATAGCATGCAACATATAATCATTTTGAAGTTTAAATCATACAGGTTTTGATATAATATAGCATTTGAAGTAAGATTAATTGAAATAAGAAAAATAAAATAAATATAATAAGTAACAATCTATCAGACAAATTATTTAACAAAATAATCATCTCATCATATTTTCAAAGTAAAATTTTCATTCATCGGTATATAATAAAGAGATACATAATACATACACGACGGTGTAATCGATAAGAGTGTTGAGGAATACACTAATATAACCACATCAATTATAGTAAATTGGTATTCTAATACTTAACCTTCAATGTGGAATCCTACCATTCTTATATGATTTTTGTGGCCGACTTAGCATACCATGATTGGGTGACTATTTATTTGACTCAGACTAATCGTTGACCAAGAATCCAATGCTAAGTTCAACTAATGGTAAGGTTGACCGTTTGATGATTAGAAACTCTTAGTGATCACTAACTAGCCTAAGAGAAATTTCTTACATCTAAACCTATCAAGAGGTAATACATGTGAACCTCAGACCATCCCTACACTATACAAAGAGTGTTTTTATACATATATGTTTTTCAGAAAAGTAGATAAATTCTTAGATCTCACAAACTATACTACTCTCTAAGGTATCCCCTACTACTAAGATAATCGAATATTAAGTATTATTGTAGATTGACCTGCCACTTCCAAAAGTATAACAACACATTACTCTTTCAAGGTTTTCTACGAGTATTTTCTAGTAAATAAAATAATTTTATATATATATTTGTATTTGTATCGAAAATACAAACAAGATATGGTAGTGCCCTCCAGTGACATCCATCTGTCAATCAATCCATCCATCAATCATATCTCATGTGATCGTTGAAATGTGACATATCCATAGATTTATTTATCTTTCATGCAACGTGTGGCATAGTCATTGCATAAGTCTGGAGGCACTATCCCATCAATCAGTCGAAAACATAAGTTCTCTATATCCATCGATAAACATTTATCTTCTTATGTATCTATCAAAGTATATATTTTCTATAAAATGTTTATGATTTTAAGGCATCAATCAAGTTTATATAATAGTCTTGGTTAAGTAAAGAAGACTCGAAAAACACGATAAAATCATAAATAGTAAAAATTGTGAAAATTTGTTTAAGTGTTGAAAAAATGAATTTTTTTTTCAAAGTTTTCTAAACGTAAAACGAGTTTTTATTTTTATTTTTTATATAATGAAAACCTTAAATAAATGTATTGACATCATGTAATTTTTGTAGCTTAACTCAAAGTAACGTAAAAGATAATAAAATTGAAAATCCTGCAAAAACGTTGTAAATTACATTTTATTTTTGGAATCAAAAGTTAGATTTTGATAGTAGAGATTTGAATTTTTAAATCATTCCCATTATTTTCAAATGGAGGGTAATCCCTTAATTTCATTAAAGAAAATGAAAAAAATAAAATTAAACAGATGAAAAATTAAAATTAAATATGACATTTACTTAAATATTTATTTTTTTTTTGAAAATAAGGTGATGGGAAGTGCATATTCTGGTGGAAAAATTGTACTGAAAATAAGTTGAACTGGGCATTTCAACATAAGGTCAGTCAATCGAGGTAGGTCGAGCAACTAAATCCGAGAGTTGTTGGGACGATAGGTTAGATAACCAAGGTATGTTGGTCGACCGAACCTGAGGAGTGCATTCTGCAACCTTTGGTGGGATGATGAGTGGGTCGATCAAGCATTGTTGGGTCGATCAAACGTACCAATTTTTCATATTCTTCTTCGATTTCACCCCAAACTCGTTTATAATCATTTTTAAAGTTTTCTAAATTTATCATGATAATAAAACTAATAGATATATTCTTTTTTTTATTTTTTAACATAAAATTTACAAATTAAAATAAGATTAAGGATTGAAATCATCTAATCATGCATGGTTTGAATAATGTGCCCTTAGATTGAAACCTATATCTAGTTATTTAATGTAAAACCATTTTTACGAAAACTTAACAGTTAAAAGATAGAAGGAAAGAATTCCTACTTGTTTAGCGTTTTCTATGATGCAATGACTCCGAGATCAACTCCCAATATCCCTCTTTGTTTACGTTTGTTTTTTCCTCTCTGACGAAATCACGACTTCTTTGAATCCACGAGAAGCTTTTGATGAAAGAAAACTTTTCTTCTCTTTCGTCGAGTATTGAATCTCACCCTATAGTCATCAAATCGATTCTTTTATCTTTAGGTTAATGTTAGGATTTGTTTTTGAAGAAGAGAATGAAAAATCTATAAATTTCTAATAAATTTGATATTTACAGTGACTTAAGGACGTAAATATTATTTTCAAATTTATTTTATTTTGATTTAAAAAGTCTATGTCCGGGCTTCGATTTTCATAAACTTATAGTTTACTTTGGATAATTTTTTGATATAAACCTAATGGTGTTTTAGATTTTCAAGAATCATTTTTTAAGAAAAAATTATTTCAAATTACTCAAATTTAATCCTCAGTTAGAATTCCTTGAGATACGTAATAAATTTCTAAGACATTATAATACAACTATTGGACCCACTTTGTTATAGTTTTGTGGGGGATAAATGTTCCATCGTGAGGTCTAGACTCCACACATCGCACTTTGTTACAACTTTGAGGGGCTAAACATCCTATCGTGGGATCCACATTTCACACAACCAATTTTGTTGCCTTTCTTCTTGACCCCCTTCAACTTTATAGTCTTTCCTTTCCTACCCCCTTATAATAAAATCCTTCAAATTTATTTTCTTTCTTCTTTTACCACTTTATCTTATTTTATTGTATTTCCAAATCTCCTTATCTCTTAATAATACCTCTTCAACTTTATTTGTTATCATTATCCTCTTAACCTCAAAGAGGATGCCAGTGCTTATGACACATGTGGACTCTAGTATGAAATAAAATACAATAGTATGGTCCACAATTATTATAGTTTTGTGGTGATAAATTTTCCATCAAACTATAATTTTGTGGGGATAAACTTTTCATCGAACTACAATTTTGGGGACACACTTTATTGCCTTTACCTCATTTTTTTAATAATACCCCCTTTAACCTTTTTTTTTTTTTTTTTTTTTCATTTTTACCCCTTTAATCCTAAAGGGGATGTTTGTGTTGTAGGCCCGAGCGAACTCTCGTATATATATAAAAGAAGAAATTAGTAAGATTAGGGGTCCTGCATTTATAATTAAGACATAAACTTAGAAATGACTGCATTTGAAAAAAATAGTGTAGGAGTAAATTAAATATGCATAAATTAAGAAAAAACTGATTGAAATGGTTTGGGTACATACATTGAAAGCCAATTACGACCCTAGTTTGAAGAAATATGGAAAACAAAGATGCTATAAGAATGAGATGAACACCCAAAAGAACATAGATTGTAATAATGAAAGCGGATATAACCATACTTTCAATAACAAACAATCATAGCTCTAGGAAAAATTGAATGGAAGAATATGATTTGTTTTGCCAATACAAAGTCTTTGAGATAAAGATTAGATAATGATAATAGTTGTTGGTGATTCTTTGGATCCCCCAATCCTTGAGATTCATATTATTGATGATGTTTTGATCATTGATATCTGTGTTGATTATTTATGTTTCTAGTTGTCTTCTTCGTTTGTACTTTTTTGATCATCTCCTTTGTTGATCTCATGTAAAAAGACATCGATGTGGTGTCAGCCAAAGGACCTCCAACGATCAACTTAGAACTTGAGAAAAATTAGAGCAAGGAGAATAAGAAGTAGTTGTTGCCATTAGCAAAACTTGATAAAATCACGTTAATGTTTGAGAGAAGAGTTGGAAGAGTCGGATGATGTAGCAAAAAGTTGGCTCTTTGAGGAGGCCGAATCTCTTTTGGATGAAATAGCAAGGGGTTGGCTCCTTGAGGATGTCGAACGTCCTTCGGATGAAAATAGCAAGGGGTTAGTTCCTTGAGGAGTTTGGACCTCCTTCAGATGAAAATACCAAGGGGTCGGCTCCTCGAGGAACCGAATCTCCTTTAAATGAAATAACAAGGGGTTGATTCCTTGAGGAGGCTCCCTTCTTGGGACGTACTAAAAAGGGGTCGATTCTTTGAGGAGGTCTAACCTCCTTGGGACAAAAATAGCAAGGGTTTGACTCCTTGAGGAGATTGAATCACATTTAAGTGAGAATCAATAAGAGATCAACTCCTTGAAGAGGTCGGTCCATCTTATGATGAATTAAAATGGGGTTCACTCCTTGAGGAGGCCTAATTATCTTATAGCGAAGTGGTTAAGGGGTCGGCTCCTTCATGAGATCGTACCACCCTATGAGGTAATGAGTGAAGAGGTTGACTCCAAAGGAGGCCAGACCATTTTATGTTAATATATGTGAAGAGGTTGGCTCCTAAGCGAGGCCGAACCATCTTGGGATTGAAGAGGTTGAGGGGTCAACCAATATATAAACTGAATCATCTTGGGATTTAAGAGGTTGAGGGGTCGGCCAATATAGAAGTCGAACCTCCTTAGGATTGAAGAGGTAGATGGGTCAGCCAATATAGAGGCCAAACCTCCTTGAGGTTGAGAAGGGGTGAAGGCGTCGGGCAATATAGAGGTCGAACCGATTGGGGTATGGATCAGACCTATGGTACTTGATTAATCGGGTTGAACCGAATCCGAATGCATTGATTTGGCAACTTTACTAATCCCAGTGAATATATATATATATATTTTTTTTGATTCCTACAATAGTGATGTATCTAAATTTACAATAATCGTTATTAATTTATTGCAGTCAATTACATCTACCTTATACTCCCCTTCAACTTATCCTCTTAAAAAAATTTAACATTTGTTAAATGCCATAACTTCTCCCATTGATAAGTTGTTTGAGATATATAAAATAGTTATGCTAGAAATTAAGCTCTTGAACTACCTACCCGTTTTCATTTTTTAGTAAATTTTATATTACTTTGGACACTAAATTTTTTACATGTATTCTATATTTAGTAGTTAACTGATAGATACTTGGCAAAATTAACAAAGTAGTTTTGTTGACGAGATGCCTCTACTTCATATTTAATTTATATCCTAGTAATAGATCCTTGGTGATGTCTAATCAACCATAATAAGGGAATTCCCTTACAAACAACACTTCCAATTTACTATTGGAATTAGTGTAAAAGGTGGGTACTCTGATTCGTTTTACTAATGACATTTTTTTTTTTTAAATGTGACCTCAAAATTGTATCTCACATAGCACATCGTGATGAGAATTAGTGTAGGAATCATAGATGATTTTCATCAAGATACAAGTTGAAAAGTATTAATGATTCCTAATTACTTTCACATCAAAATGTGCGATATGAGGTACAATCTTTAGCGTCAATCCAGCATGACTCTTTTTCTGTTTTTTTTTCCATAAATAAAATAACGGGTTGGAATCCATTGACTCTTAGAATGACTCATGAAATAAACACATGATCCGGATCCTTTAAACACAAAATCCAATGGTTGAGATTTATGAGAATCTTGATAACACAAATCTCAGAAATACTTCTCAAGAAAAATATGGAGAAACCCTAGTCCAATAAACTCTAGCCCAACAAGCTTCAAGTCCGAATTATTGAACAAACCGACACATGTTGACCCCTATACTTTATTTATGCTTGTTGAATCGAAAGTCCTGTGAGGATAAGGTGGGCGAAGTGCTAAATGTTATTCTAACTAATTGAAGTGTATCAGGTTGTTATTTTCAAATTAATTTTTTTAATCACTTCAACCTTCATTAAATTATATATATATCAAGAACTCCATTCAACTCTTTCCAAGGCCAAGTATTTATTGAGAATGGGTTCATATCTACTTCCCACCATTTTGTTCTGTGTTCTTTTGGATTTTCTCACTCTTTGAGGATCTTCGACTTGAATATTTATTCTTATTGGAAATTTATGTAATTGACCTTTTGTTGAATATGTCCAAAACATCTCAATTGACTTTATCTTAGTTTATCGTCTACATGAGCTATTCTTACATTTTCTCGAATGCATTTATTTCTAATTTTATCTACATTAAATAACATATGAAACATCAAATTAATTAAGCTTGTAATAAGAATACACAATAGGGAGAACTAATACGTGTTCTTGTTTGGTAAGATCTCCCTTGCACATTAAAACGTTTGGATCATTGAATAAGCTTTATCCATCGAGAAAATTCCAAGTGTCAAACAGAAAATGGTCTCAAAAAATTAAAATAGTGTAAAAAAATGTGTCATGTTGCACAATATCTATCACACATCATTTAGAATATTGTTGTCAATGCTAAAAAATGACACATAGTTAACTTGTACGTAAAATTAATAAATGAAATGCATCACGCTTGGTTTTAATTTTTATTGTTCAAAACCCTATTTTTCTAACACCCGAGTGTGGGTTTAAAAATTAAAATTGGCTTTTGGCTATGTGTCGTGCTAGCCTTAATAATATATTAATCTCTATGATTAAGATACATTTGATGGATAGTAGTGTCAAAAAACAAGAGTGTCATCTGAAATACAACCCATTCCTTTTGATAGTTGAGTTTGCTTTTCAAACCTTTAGAGAAGCCCTTCATGTAATATAAGTGCTATTCTTTCTAGTGACATAACCATGAGCCAATCAAACCCATTTGAGAATCTAAACCTCACTTTATTAAAGATGGGAAAATCCTCAGAAAGCTTGATGGGTATTTTTCATGACCTAATTTACTTTCAAAAAGACTAAAAAACGTTTTTTAAAAATAACCTGAAATGTACTCTTTTAAAATTGTGATAAGCTACAAGTGGTAAGTTTTTAAAGGCAAAGAAAGAGACCACTATGGAGCTACGTCATTTTCACAACTAAGTAATGCTTAATTAAGGATGTAAAACTATAATGGGTTTTCCACTAAGAGGGAAGCACTAAAGAAGGCTCTAAAATTAGGTCCTCACTTTATGCATTAGGGTTATATTCACTAAGTGAAAATCGGAAAATTAGACAGAAAAAATTTATGGGCCAAAGCTCACGAATTTTAGAAATTGAATTTTGACGGTTTAGGACCATTAAAATTCTTGATGTTGCTAGATTTGACGGCTTAGAACTGTTGAAATTTTTCCCAACCTTCATTAATTTGATAATTTCAGCTTGTTGAAAAAAAAAAAAAATTAGCAATGAAAAATTTGACGCCAATTCCAAGGCTGACAAATTTGAGCTTTTTTCACATTATAATTGCATGATACATTCACATGGTATGAAATTTTATATTTACATTAATCTAATAAAAATTCTCCAAATCATTGTGTACTACACACGTTGTTTACTATTGAAAGGATATGAACTTGATTGAATTTTGGGGTAGACAAGATCCAATTCTAATCCAAATGGGAACCAATTTTGTCTTTGTTTGGAGGAACTGTGATAATATTAGGGAAGCAAAAAAATTTAGTATTGTTATCCCCTAAAAATTTGTCTTTTACACTTTGTTTGGGTTGAGAGAAGTGGAGAGAAGAGAAATCCATCAAGAGAAGAGAAGAGAAACTAAGTTTCTCTCTATCTTGTTTGGATTGACAAGAGAGAAATTAAGATAAATTTGGAATTTTAAAATGTCTTAAAAGATATCTAGGGGAATAGTCACAATGTGAAAAAGTCTAAATTTGACGGATCAAGAGGTCGAATTGGTGTTAAAATTTTCATTGTCAAGTTTTTTTTTCCGACGGGCCGAATCTATCAAATTAATGAAGGATGAGAGAAATTCAACAATTCTAAGCTGTCAAATCTGAGAACATCAAGAATTTCAACGGTCCTAGACCGTCAAAACTTAATTTCTAAAATTCGTGGGCCTTGACCGTCAATTTTTTCTATAGAATTTTTCAATTTTTACATAGTGAGTTGAAATTATAAAATATTTTAAAAGGGATTTTTCTCCTCTAACTTCACTTTTGGAGAGAAAGAAAACTCACCATTCTTTTCTTCTCTCCAATTCTTTTCTTTTCTCTCTCTGACTTAATTAAAATTCCAAACAATAGAAATAGAGAGAAATTCATTTATTTTCTCGTCTCTTCTCTCAATTTCTCTCAATCCAAACACATCGTTAGAAATTATGTGGGTTTGGAACCTTATTATAAAATTTGTTCCTACTAGACCAAAATGATACAAAGCAAATCAGTTCACGATATGCTAAGTATTACGTTCATAGAATACAACGAACCACTTACCAACCATTTTGCTAGTCCAACGGCATTGAGGTTCACATAGTGAAGATACAATGATTTTTCTTTTTTTTTCTTTTTTGAGAAATTGGACCATACCTCTTCACGTATATATACAAAAAAAAGAAGTAAGTCCTTTATCGTGTCTATGATGCCTACTTCCCTTATGTGCGTGTATTAAGCCAAGATTCAAGAATTTTGAAAATAAAAAACAAATTTCAATAAACTTCCAAATAACAGTTGCACACATTCAATCAAGTCAAACTGAGTTGAATCAAAAGTCTCGAATCACAAAGTGGGCGAGTAATCGAGAACAATGCTGGAGCATGCGCTGGAGGCTTATTCTAGTGAACTTGAAAATGAATTATTTTTGTCTAGGAATAAGTTGGGCTGATTCTAGCGTGATGAACTGTGAACCCAAATTCAAATTTGAGTAGACCAACAAACTAGGTATCATAGGTTTAGAATGCAATTATCCTTGAGAAGGAAAGCTTTTATGAGTTACATCAGTTTCCTCTTTGTGTACGTTAGAAGATATTTATAATTTTGAATCTTAAAATTCATAAATTTATTTTACTTTGAAATGAATGAATGAATGTCAATTTTGAAATATTGTTGAAGAAATTCAAAACAGTATTTGCTTATAATTGACGTGGCCAAAAACAATGGAGGAACAATATTCATTTTACTAATTCCAAACATAGTTAGCATCGCAGTCTTGCTAAGATTTCTGTACACGTTACGTGGAGGGAAAATCAACTATAACAAATTACCAATGTGGGTAATTGGCTAATGGTTTTCCCTTCACATGGAATGCCAAGAAACTAGGGTTGGCAATGGGTTGGATGAAACATATATCTGTATCCTTATCCAACTCTATATCCAGATATCCAAACTCTATATGCATATATCCATATCCAATTTGTTACCCACTTTTTGTAAGGATATCCTTCTCTGGTTATTTATCGAATTTTTAAACGATATCCGTATTAGACTTATACCCAAATTTCAAGTGGATATCTGAGTGGGATGTATACATCATTCTAAAGATGATGGAAAAACCTTAATATTAAGTTATACATACATGTATCTCATATGTGAATAAATGGGTATTCGGATTGAATAGGATGCAGACTCATATCCAACCCTAAGATACTTTACTCATCTAGAAAAACTTGGGTTGGATGAGTTGGGTAAACAGATATTATCCGGATCCAGTGCCAGTCCTACGGGAAATTTAGAACCTACTCGGTAGGTTCCCTCTATTATCCCCTTTTTTGCTTTGCATGTTAGTAAGAGTCGTGTTGAATTGACCTGAAATTGTACCTCATATCATACTTTCTTTACGTGGAAGTGTGTAGGAATCATAAATTTTTTCACTTATATCTTGATGAAAATATCTGTAGTATGGTTCTTCCACACTTTCACGTCACCAAAGTACATACATGTGAAGTACGATCTTGAGGTCACTTCAGCATTATTCAGTTATAATAAATTGATTCCTTAGGTAACCTATGTGTCTCTTCTCACATGCACGAGCGTAAATGTCTTTCTTAGTCATTTTCCACATTCTAACATAACTTTTAATAATGATTTTTAGTTTTACTTTTATTAGTATATATGTGGGTAAGGTGGTTGATCAAGCGGACCCACACTGCTAAGTACGGAGCAGTACGCATGCTATCTATTTGGACCTCTGATTCTG
Organism: Akebia trifoliata; assembly: GCF_017979445.1. NCBI lineage: Eukaryota > Viridiplantae > Streptophyta > Magnoliopsida > Ranunculales > Lardizabalaceae > Akebia > Akebia trifoliata. Next base: position 10,469,917 of record NC_141385.1, on the reverse strand, counting down.
ATGGAGGCCTACCATCTGATCAGCCTTAAGTATTTAATTGTTAATTAACTACTGAGTTATCATGTTAAATACTAATTACACAATGGGTTGGATTCCCTTGACTCAAGAAATATGATTAAATAAATAATGAGTCGTGCTGGGGTGAAATTTGGATTTATTGCAATAATTCTCACATTTTTGATGTGGGGTGCGTACGTAACCGAAGATGTGTTTCCTCGATATACGAGTAAAAAGCATTTATAGTTACATGTGCACCTCCACGACAGAATTGTGAGAATCATAGTAAATCCAATGTCACCCTAGCATTAGTGATAAATAATATATAATCTCGATAGTAAGCAAAACATCCAACGGTTGGGATTCTATACATATCTTGGTGATACTTATCTTGAGGATACTTTCCAATAATTGAATTATTTTATGTCAATAATCTCATTTGTTAATTGCAATAATTTGGGTATGTTCAACAAAAGCTAATTATAGTCTCAATAATAAGAAATATTCAAATTGAAAATTATAAAAGAACGTGAGGAAGATTTAAAAGATAGAGGATGGACATGAAATTTGGACAAAATGGAATAGAGGAACAAGATTCATTTAACCGATCTCAAATCTTTAAGATAAGACTTTGAAGATGATGAATTTTAATTTTATTTATTTTAAATGTCTTAAGATTAGATGCGTTGTAGAGATGTAACAAGTCTTATATTTAGGGTCATCGGCTTTTAAGCACAAATGATTTATAGTTTTAACTGAAAATTTGACTTAGTTCAAATGTACATCAAGTCAAGTTGAACCCAATACGGTATGATCTCATCATATCTTGGAGTCGAATTTCGGTTCTATAATCCAACCAAATCAAGTCCACTCAGCCAAGTTTAATTTAAAGATATGAGACCAAATTATACTAATTGTTCGACTCACAAATCACAATTGTAAGGAGCTCCATTCATATTTTTAATTATTTTTTTTTTGAAAAAGACACCCTTACAATAATAAAAATTGTATTAATGGATTATCCTAAATTTTGTGGCGTGACCAACTTTTGTTATCCATGAGCTTGAGGTGCGTGTAAAAGATCCACTTACCACATAGGACGACCAAACTAAGCAGAAATTAATTTAAAAAAGATGGTAATGGGGATGACTTTTTGGAAAGTTGGTCTTGTTTTTATGTTCACATTATCTCAATTGCTTGTTCCTATGCTTATAATTAATTATGATGGTAATAGTGACTTTGATGAATTAAGATTTAAAAGAATAATAATGATAACCTTACTCCCCCTTTGACATACTCTCCTCTACTATTTAGAAGTGGCATGTGCATAGAACCATAGATTTTTTTTCTTGGGATAAAAAATTGTGCATCCCCATAATGTGCAATTGTTTATCCCGAAGAAAAAATCTATGATTCTATGCGCATGCCTTGCCAGGAGAGTAGATGGGGAGTATGTCAGACGGGGAGCCAAAAAATCACGACTCTTAAAAGAAATAGTAAATCTTCATCTATCTCGAGTATAAATACTCTGAAGTAGGGTTTTTTACACCTTATTAATTTTATATTTATTTTTTAAAACTAGAAGGTGGCATGTGCAAACGTATGTTTTTACAAGACTTACTTATAATTTAAATATTAATTAAAGGATGATTTTGAAGATTACATAGTAAAAATTATATTTTGTAATTTTGAAAATTAACCAATGTGATTTTAGGGATGCGGGAATGCAATTTTCTTGTTTTTTTGACCCTAATTATATTAAGTTTAAATATTAAGATGAGGGCATTTTCGAAATCCAAATTTTGGTGTAGAAACACTTCTACTCCACCTTCTCTCACTATAAAGATTTAACTTTGCGTTGACTAACTTCCTATAAGGCATTGTAGGTATGTCTCCAAAGATTTTCAACATATTGATTTGTCGCCTCTAACCTTTGGCATTGGTCCAATAAAATATCTAGATCCTGACTTTTGATTAGGGTCAGGCGAAGCCAAGATTTTCTTTTAGTAGGGGCAAGCTAAAGCTAACTAGTAGGGTTGAAGATTCCAAAGATGATTGATTTTGAGAAGGTAAAGGAAAGGGCCTTTAGGTAATTTCTCATTAGTCTATGAGAGAAGACTTAAGTCAATGAGACAATGTCATCAATTTAAAAATATAGGATACCTCCAATATTTACCAACATGACTACATGATGCGGTGACCTCGGTCTTCTCTAATAGGTTAATATAAAATAACCTGAATACCCTTGTCTTCAACCTGAAACAAAAAATTCTATGCTTTATCATTCCAAAACTAATCATCTTCAACCTCCTTAAGTAAATTTTTTTAGGTTAGTTTTCAATCATAAAATTAATTTACTTTAACATTTAAACTTAAAGTACAATATAGGAATTTTTAAAATAGAAGAAGATGTTATTTTTTGAAAGAAAATTCTAGGATTTTCTACAAGGGATTAATGCCAGGTTGAAAACAGGGTTAAATAGATTAAAATCAATTAACTATAAATGTTGAAGAGCTTGAAGATGTCTGATTTTAGAAAGAAAGATTAAAGATTTTCAGTTGCAAATTGAAAATGAAGGTATTTAAATTATATTTTGTTAGTTAGAAAAGATTAAGAAGTCCTTCATATAAAATGTGGACGGTTTAGGACATCCGTTGTAAAATATTAATTTAAAAAAATATTTCTAAATATTTATTCAAAAAATACTTCAATTACCCTTCTCACACCATTCGTTGAGAGGTGACCCCTCCAGGTATTAGTAAATATTTTAGAATCCCATTTGTTATAAAAATGGTATAACATGCTCCTTGATCTTAGTCTTCTTTTATAGAAAATGATATATGTACCTTTGAAAGTGCATCGATCCGTAGGTGCAGATCCATTTTAGTTGGGAATAATTTATTTTGTCAGATTTACAGAGTTGACACCTAATTTTATGGTTTAGGAACCAAAAATTGATTTGAAATAGATAAAGCATAAATTCTACGAAGAGATCACGAGTACGGGATTGGAAGGTGTTCGATACAAATCCCACCCGACAAAAGTCGGTCTTTATTAATAATAAAAATCTATATTGCATAAATCCTAATTTCTAGCATTAATGTGATTACATTTGGGTTGCAATTGGCAGTTGATTGCTGACGATGTGTGCCCTCAGATATTGGTAGTGAGCGTTCCTCTTGTGATTTATAATTTTTGTTTATGTTCGGTTCTATATCTTCTCCCAAACTCTTAGATAAGAATTTCTAAGTATTTTTCTGACTAGATTTGAGTGATTTGAAGGTTTTCTGAGTTTTTTTTTTTTTCGAATTGAAAATTAAGGCCTGGGTATGGGTATTGAGCTAGGTTAAGGCTTTTGGGAAAATTTTGGAGAGGTTTTGACTACTTTTTCCTTGGATTTCTGAAGGCATATGAGATTTGATGGTAGATTTCTCTTTTAAAGAGGTTTTTGATAATGTTTGTGTAAGATTAGGTTTCTTTTAGCTAAAGTCTATCTCTAACTAATCTTTAGGTGATTTTTATTTTTATTTGATTTACGGAGAATAAAATATTTAAAAAAATTTTGACCCTCTCTATAAAGGGTTTAATTTATTTAAGTAATTGATATTCTTTAATACACCCCATGGAAGATTCTTTAATTAAATATTTGGTAGGTCCCACTTGGAATTGGGCCCATAAGTTCACTTGATTACATTTATTTGTTTATTTGTTTATTTATTTATTTATTTTTTTAAATTTAATTTATTAAGATTTTAAGTTGCATTTATTAAGTTTTTAATTATTAATTTTAGATTTTCAAAATTTAGAGTTAAAATTACCTTTTTGCCCTCAAAGAGGGCTTTTGCTTTGGGAGGTCATTTTTTGACATTTTGAGATGTTTCTGTATCAATTTTAATTTCAAGAAAAATTTATTGGAAATGTTGTCTTGTGTTATTTATGTCTTTTGACATGAAATGGGCATGGGTATCATGAGGTATTTTGGATTTTGTGAAAATTGGTGAAACAGTTATTTTGTTCCAATTTATCATTTTTTGTGTTCAAAAATATATTTTTTTTAAATGTAATACGACCTCTAGGGGTGTTTTGGTGTTAGGGGTATTTTTATACTTTAGTCAATTTTTGATAATTTTTCTTGTAAAGTTTTTTAAATTTTAAAATGATGATTTCTATGTTTAGAGTCACATTTTCCTAGCGTAATGTGGTTTCTAATATTTTTGTGTGTGTGGAATACCTCATTTGAGCTTTGAAAATATATCTAGTGACGAACAAAAACTTTTAAAACATTCGTTTATCACCGGAAATTACAACAATCAAGTTGACAAGTTGATTAGTCAAGCGAGTGCAAAAAATGTGGTGTCTACAACCTTAACCTTAATTGTCATTTATAAATTATTGAAAAGTCATCTAAATGCCACCCCCCCCCCCCCCCCCTCCCTTTTTTTTTCTTTCCAAACTTTGTATCTTATTATCTTATATGAAGAAAATGATGATCGTTAATCCATAAGAGAAGACCAAGGTTAAGGGGCATATCATCAATCTTAAAACCTAGGGGTATTTCAAATATTCACTAAAATGTGGGGTCACTTTTAAAATAAACAGTCTTTTAAATGTTGTTGTCAAAGTGTAGCTTAGGTATTTTAAAAAACCTACTTAAAATTGATAAAATTATCGATTTTGGTTTCTATCATTTCCCCCTTAGCTCTACCTAGTTCAATTCCTAAAGGAATTAGAACTGATAAAATTATCGATTTTGGTTTCTATCATTTCTGATTTCGATTCTCATCTTACTAGAATTAGAATTACAATTGTAAAAAAATTTCTTCTTAATTGGTGTCTCTGGTTCCAATTCACAATAGGTTTCACTGTCTTCATTTCAAGAGATCCGATTATAATTGGATCAATGAAAAGAGATTCAGAATTAGGGTTTTCAGTTTCAATTTTGGTTTGGTTCAGGTTAAATGGGTACCCGCACCCTTATTCCTAATGTTATACTTGCACATACCATATTTTTTTCGATAGATACTACCTTCTTGCAAACTCCACGTGTCATGATTTGGTAAATTATAATCTATCATAATCGGTATTCAATAAATTATAATCTATCATAATCAATGGTCTTTCTTGCACCACATGGAATGCACTATTAGGGATTATATGTGGCATAAATAACAGAAGAGTCATTCTAAACTGACTTTCTTCGACATCACGTTGATGTAGCAGTGGGCAGAGAACCATAAATTATTTTCTTCAGATACAATGAAAATAATTATACGGTTCTCTACCCATTGCTACGTCAACGTAGCATTGAGCATAGTGTTGAAGAAAGTCAGTTCAATATTTTCCGTAATAGAATCCTTTTCCGATTTTGAAAAATATATTAAATTATGTACTAATAATACATAAAAATATTTTTAAAAAGGTTAAACTCAACGGGCCAAGATCACTCGTCAAGTTTAAAACTATGATTTGACCTCGATTAAACTCGAATGTCCATACATGAAGTTGAGTAAAAAATTCACGAGTCAGACTTAAGTGGGTGAATCATCTCAAAATCTAATGAACTTGATTTTGAGTTATTTTCGAGTTGAAAAGTTAAAAATTATAAATATTTTTTTATTTATGAAGGGGGTATTCGGACCCATAGGCCCAAATAGCAAGGGTGAGGCAATTGACCTCTTAGAGCACCATATCTTACTCAAATCCCTCGGATACATGCGATACCCTACAACCACACGTACCAGGTAAGCAGGATAAATCCCTTGGGTGGTCAACGAGAGGGCTTGAACACAAGACCTCTCCCTTTTTGCAGGAATGCCTTGGCCTCTGCACCCAACATTTGTTGGTTATAAATATAAAAATTATTTTTATATAACATCACAAAAATTTAAATCATAAAAAAAATATCAATTATTTCATATAAAAAAACACTTAACTCAATGGATTTTTCTTAAAGTTGGTTGAGATTGATGAGTCAATGTATGGACAATCCACATTGACTGTCTCACCCGATCACGACGACTCTCTCCAATCAACTGGGTCTAGTGACGATTTCTAAAAAAGTCATGATAGTATAACTCTCCAAGTGGCATACTCAAATGACTCCGTAATGTGAACAAATTCGAAATTGTAGATTTGTATGTCTCGGGATACACTTTTTTACTGGGAAGTGCAATCATGCATCCCAGGACATTCACACCTACAAAACCGATCTTGTCACGTCATGGAGACATTTGACTATGCCACCTGACGTGTCATATTATCACTGACTCTTTCTAAAACCATGATGCTAGCTCGTTAGATATTTACTATAATAATAATGGAGCAGTGACCATTGTGCCATCTTCACCAAACTTACTTTATAAAAACGCAACTCCTTCCAATACATCAACGGCTCACAATCTTCACGGAAGACCTGATTTTGGTCACTTGTGGACCCAACAAGCCTTAGGTTAACCAAACATTTAATTTTAAAAAATGTCCTCCACACACTCATGCCTTCTATCAATTTTTTTTAAGCAATCCAATGTACAAAGTGCTTCCTTATATAAGCTTCCATAATGACCCAAAACATTTACAGACACACAAAACTAAACCCTTCTATTACAAGGCCTTAGGGCCTCTGAAACCTATCTTCTACATCATCTCCAAAACAATCAGTCTAGAAGAAATATACTGTACCTATACCCATAAACATAATTGACCCGTCAACTTAGGATCATCGATTTCATTTCAATCATTCATTTGGATCGATCGAAAGAGTGAATTTGATTTCAAGATGGTTAATGAGAAGGAAATGTCTAGTGGGCTAGAGTGGAGGGTACGGATGGGGGACGGGACATCGACCATATTGGTACCAAAGTCCAACCCAATCCGTAAAATCTGGTTAGGGTTAGGAGGTTTAGTTTTAGGGTTGGTAATGAGAGTATGGAAGTTTTTGGAGAAAGCATGGGATTTAGGGGTTGATGATCCAAGAAAGTTCGCCCATTGTGTAAAGGTAGCGTTGGCTCTCACTGTGGTGTCACTTTTTTACTATTTGAGGCCTTTGTACCAAGGAGTTGGAGGGAATGCTATGTGGGCAGTTATGACCGTTGTGGTAGTATTTGAATTCACCGTTGGTAAGTACTCTAAGCTCACATTCAAAATATAATTGAAATCTTGAAAGTCAAATAATCGAATGGTCCTACAAGCTTGATCGGCAATAGTCTAAGTTCATCTGATTAAGTTGATAAGACAGTTTTGATAATGGACAATGAAATTTTTTATTTGTTTTTCTTAAACTTATACAACATCTCACTATGTCACTATAACATCTATTGTCTAGTACTTAGTGGGAAATACCAAAACGGTCATGAATGAGACCAAAATTACTGACCCAGTCATAATTGTAACAAATTTATCAAAACCATCATATACTAATTTTAGCATCATACACTTTGATTTGAGTATTTTTATCATGGGCTTTTAAAGAGGCCCATTTTGGAATTAAGACCCCACCCACACACACACCAAAAAAAAAGCCAATACCTAAATTACCTATGATTATAATTTGAATGACCAAATCAACCATTGCAGGTGCAACACTCTCTAAAAGCTTAAACAGGGCAATGGGGACATTTTCAGCGGGAGCTCTAGCCATCGGTGTTCATTGGGTTGCAAATCAATCGGGCAAAAGGCTCGAGCCTGTAATTCTCGAGTCCTCGGTCTTTCTTTTAGGTCCGTAAATCTAATAAAACAAAATTCATACTTCAATACGTATGTTAGCTTTTTTTCATAATTAACTCTTTTATCTTCCTTGTAGCTTCGATCGTAACTTTCTCTAGATTTATTCCCATTGTGAAGGCGCGGTTTGACTATTGTGCCACGATCTTTATCCTCACCTTCAGCTTAGTCTCAGTATCGGGCTATCGTGTTGATAAATTGTTCGATATGGCACATCAAAGACTAACCACCATTGCCATTGGGACTTCCATGTGCATGCTCATAAGCATGCTTATCTGCCCCATTTGGGCCGGCCAAGAACTACATCTTCTCGCCACCCGTAACATGGATAAACTTGCCAATTCCTTAGAAGGTACATATTTTATACGATATGTAGATTAATATACATGTATATAGCTACATGTTTTTACGTTACAAATGAGAATTGAGGTGGTGAAAGCTGATATGTGCACACTTGAAATAATAATATTCTAGACAAAATTGAATGTCAAAATCCCAAATCAAATAACAAACACACGATAGAAGTAAGAGAAACACATGCTTACTTCCATTGATGAGATGAAAGTGATTCACTAAATTTGAGAAAGAAATTATAGTAATCCAGGGGTTTTTCCCAACACCTTTCTTAGAACCTGAGAACCCTGAAACCCTAATTTTTTATTTGATTTCATTCCAATTGACCCATAATTTGGGTATTAGTGTACAATCACCAACTAGGGGTTCAAGACATTAATCACAACAAGTAGGTTCAACCAACCCTAATAATTGGGATGAGGCTTTTAAGATGATGACGATGATTAGTGTAATAATATATTAAAAATAGTTGATGATCTTGGACTATTATTAGTAGTCTATTTTGGTGATCATTCTTATCTTTAACTTTTAGAGTGTTAGATGTTTAGAATTTCTCAAAGCTTATCCCAAAGATTTGGGGTCGGCTTCCTCTATTCCGCTCTGTCCAAAGCCAAGTCTTCTATAGAAGTGAGAAAATTTAGAAATGATTTATGTTTTATAAGACGTATATTAGATACATATATATATATTTGCATACTTCAATGCTATTAGAAAAAATTAAACATTAATAGTACAGTGTTATGAGAATTCTGGAGTAATATTTTTCATTTTGAACTTAAATTCAGGATGTGTTGCTGAATACTTTAAAGATAACGAAAGCATAATCAACAATGAGGAAGAATCACATAAAAAATTGCAGGGCTATAAGTGCCTGTTAAATTCAAAGGCAACGGAAGAATCTCTGGTAAGTAAGTGATTTGATGAAAATGGATTTACAAGATTGCAAAAAGCATGTCTAAGTGTAATATTTTTACAAGATTGCAAAAAACACAATTGGGTTTTTGGGTTCCACATGGATGTTGAGCACAACTAAGAATTCTAAAAAAATTTAGAAGAAAGAGAATTTTTTTTTTTACCATTAGTCAATGTATTTTAAATTTGGGAGTCTTTTACCAAACAATTTTTTCTTTTGAGCTTTTTATTTTAAAAACCTAATCAAAACCAAGAATCATAAAAGGTTAGGGTATCATTTAGACCAACGTGACAGTCCACATGCCCCAATTGAGGAGCTCGGCCTATGTATAAACTTTTTTAACTACAAAATCCTTGCTTTTTAAATTAGATTACACTATGTGAGAACTGAAATTTTTGACGGGCCAAGATCTATAAATTTTAGAAAATGAATTTTGACGGTTCAGGCCCGTTGAAAATTTTGATGTTCCCCAGATTTGACAGCTTAGAATCGTCGAATTTCTCCAATCCTTCACTAATTTGATGGTTCTGACACATTGAGTATAGGCTTTTTAATTAAAACATATAATAATTAAGAACACTTTTGATGAGATAATCGTGGAAGAAACATAGTTATAGAGGATGCTATTACCCCAATGGAAAAAATTCAGTAGAGAAAGTGCAATAAGAAGAAAAAATGAAAAAATGGGATACAAAGAACAGGAAGGGAGTAGTGTAAAGGCAATCCTTGGCTTTCATGTTATCGATCCATTATCCCTAGTTGCAATAACTTTCAAAAGTTATCTTTGTATGATTTTTTTTTTTTTGTTTTTTAAATTTTTTCTACTTCTTTGACCCAATCTGTGTACTATAGGCCATTTTTGCGAGATGGGAACCCGCCCATGGTCGCTTCAACTTCCGACATCCATGGAAACAATACTTGAAGGTCGGGGCCTCCATGCGTAACTGTGCTTATTGCATAGAAGCTCTCAATGGTTGCATCAATTCAGAAATTCAGGTAATTTTGAAAGTTTAAAACAATTAACTTCATCATCCAAGCCTTATTCCAAAGATTTGAGGTTATTGAAAAGAATCTTGTTCTCTATTCAATTGTGTCTAGAGCCACGTATTCTATTATAGAAAAAAAAAAGATTATTTCGAAGTCCCTATGGTGCCCAATATTCTCCTCTTCATGGAAGAAAACCCCACTTAATTTGTATCTCTTTGAGATGAAGCTTTGTTGTTGTTGATGATTCCTATAAATTAATTGGACAAGAAATTTTAGTTTTAATTATTTTATATTTTGTGTTAATTATAATTAACATTTTGATTGAACTACAGGCCCCAGAGTTCATAAAGAAACATCTTAGTAACCCTTGCATGAGATTAAGTTCATACTCTTCAAGTGTGATGAAAGAGTTGGCTATCATGACTAAGAACATGAAGAAATCTTCTACCATAGATTTTTCAGTTGGAGACATGAACATTTCAGTTCAAGATCTTCAGAATGCTTTGAAGTCTCTTCCTTCCCTACTGATTCCACCACAATTACCCGTAAAAGAAGAAGAAGACGTTGAAAAAGAGAAGAAAGATTTGATCTCGACGACACCCATTGTACCTCTAGTGGAAGTTCTTCCCCTTGCCACTATAGCTTCATTATTAATCGAAATCGCAGCGAGGATTGAAGGAGTCGTCAATGCAGTCGATGAGTTGGCCAGTCTAGCGGATTTCAGACCGTCCGATAAGAAGAAGCCCACACAGAATCATCCCATGAACAAGGGTAACATAGATGATCAAGAACAAGATACAAGGACCACCCTTCAACAGGTCTAAGTTCTATATATATGGTCAATGTGGTGGTAGATTTCTACATCTCACTCCTCGAGATTTGTGTTGTTAAAGGAAGAACACTTGACCTTACTACCCATTTCACTATGAATCTTTAGGAGTTTAATCAGAGAAATCTAACTCCACAATTAACTTGTATGAGAATCATTTTCTCACCAAAGATATGATTTGTTTGTGACAAGAAATATAAAGAATCACTGTAAAGGTATATACAGTCAAGTAATCTATGCTTGCCCTGTTGAATCTCAGCGATTTTTAAGTTGCAATTTTTTTTTCTCATCACCTCATCATTTATAAGCTAAATGTTCCTTAATCATTTTCAAGGGGATTCTAGTAATAAAGCAGAACTAGAAGGGTAAATCGGTCAACATATATAGTATTATAATGTTATGACCAACTATTATTGGCAGAAGAAAGAACAAAAAGAGGCACATATGACTCCAAAATTATACTGGCCAGGACACATTTCAAAAATATTTATCAAAATAGTACATATTCTTTTTTTATATTTATTTATGGACATTTAGCAAAAAAATTCCATAGGTTCAAGACAATGGCAAAAAAGGGTCACTTTTTTTTTATACTAAAAAATATTTCATTTGCTACAGTAACTCGTATTTTTTGGATAAAAATGCCTTTCACTTCATCTTCTTTATTAAACCTTTCGTAAATTACAATTTCCTCCCTCCTCTATTTTCAGATTTTTACGAAGGAGAGAACTCTCCATTATCACTCAAAACTCACCAAATATCTATTAGAATTATCAAAAAGGATCCAACTGTGAGGAACGACTAAAATCTTGTTGATCTAGGTGAATCTCGTGTTCCATCCATGATTTATTAGACATTTTTATCAAATGTTATCCCTCCCTCATCTCTTTCTTTCATTTCTTTTAAAATCTTTTATGTAATCTTGAATAATTTTATCCTCATAATTATATAAATGGAAAATGATAGCAAAAATCTAAATGATTTCGCGAATTTTTTTAGGGTATAGATCATAAAATTTTTGTAGTGTCGAGGTTCGACCTTGGAATATAACATAACCATCGTCGAACCTATTGAGGTTCAATGCTATAAAAGTTTTATTATAGTTGAACCTCTATAATACTATTATAGTAAAACCTCTAATTAATATACAATCATTGAGGTTTGAAGATGCAAACAACTTTAAGTTATAGAAGAAACATTCTATTAGTCATTCGTCGAGGTTCAATGATAGGTAATATTGAACCTCAACGATAGTTTTATTATATTCCAATGTCAAGTTTTGACACTGCAAAAAATTTATGATCTATGCCTTAAAAAATGTGGAAAATAATGTAAATTTTAGTTATCATTTTTCATGTATATAATTATGAGGATAAAATTTTACAAAGAATTTTAAAAGAAATGAAAGAAAAAAAGGAGAGAGGATAATATTTAATGAAAATATTCAATAGATCATGGATAAAACACGAAATTCATCAAGATCAACAAGATGTTGGTCGTTCCGCGCATCCGAATCCTTTTTTATGATTCCAACAACTATTTGATGAGTTTTAGAGTGAGAATGGAGATTTCTCTCATTTGTAGATCTGAAAATGCTTAGGAGGGAGGAAGTTGTAATTTACAAAATATTTAATGAAGAAGATGAAGTGAAGGGCATTTTTGTCCAAAAACATGAATTACTGCAACAAATGGAATGTTTTTTAGTATTAAAAAAAATGGCATTTTTTACCATTGTCATAAATCTATGAAATTTTTTTTTTCCCTAAATGCCTTTTATTTATTTACAAAAAATTACCAAAAAGACACAAATATTTATGTTAATTATTAAATTTTTTTTTAAATATAAAAAATAGCTTAACTCTCTAAATTGTCTAGTATTTTAGTAACTCGTTGGACTGTCCAACATTTTAAGACCATTGACAGTCCAACAAGTTGAGTTGCCCATTATCTTTTGCAAAACTCTAACTAGTTGAACTGTCCAACAAGTTATTAAAATATTGGATAGTCCAACGATTTAAATCGTGTTAGCACTTTTTAAAAAATTAAAATTTTTTGTAATTAATAAATATAAAAAAATTAAATCTCTTTTTATAATTTTTCCCATTTATTTATATTCATGAGAATGGGTATTAGATGTTTTTCCATTATTTTATTGAATTTCCTTTTATACCCTTATTTTGAACTTCATACACAAAGTAATTACATATGTTGAGATTCACAAGAACCTTTTTGAATGTACCCCAAAGTAATTACATCCTTGAAACTTTGACAAAATCAATATCGGGGGTACCCCAAAGTAATCTTTGAATGTATGGTGTTTCGTTTGTTAGTTTTTTACCTCCCAAAAATCATTTAAAGAAAAAAGAGGCATTCTATTGCCACATCAAATTTTACTCAATGAACCTCAATTCATGTAATATTAAAGAAAAATGAGATATGCCCTGAAACATGTGCAATTTATGTAATTCTAATTCTGCTACATTGCTCATTTTAATTCTCAAAACATATTTTTTCAGTAAATTTGTCACATTTATAATCAACGAACTCACTGACAAATTATAATCGATTTTTTCAAATCAAAGAATTCGTTGATAAACTAATTTATCAATGAATTTATTGATTATAAAAATGATGAATTCATTAGAAAACATGTTTTGAGAATTAAAATGAATATTATACCAGAAGTGAAATTATGTCATAAGTTGTGCATGTTTTGATGCACTTTGGAAATTGGAATCTGAGTGTATTTTGATAAAATAAAAAAAAATATTTTTAAGAATATTTTTGGGACAAAATCCAATTTTCAAAGTGTATTTATTGTACTCTACGAATCCCTTTTTAAAGGCTTTTTTGGAGGTAAAAATCGTAACATACAAGGATTACTTTGGGTACCCGGATATTAGTTTGCAGTTTGGTCGAAGTTTCAAGGATGTAATTTAATTTTTTTCAAGTAATGGAATGTACTAAAAAAATACCTTATTTTATAGGGAGGTGAATCGAAAATCAATTAGTTTTTAGAAGAGAGTCGATGAACTGATGAAGAGGCTTCTAGTACACACAGCTCATTCGTTATTTTCAAAACAAAGGAGTTTACTTGTAGGAGCTTTGTGAGGTAAACTGGTGGGATTTCTCCTCACAACCCAAAGGTTAGTAAAAATCACTTTTAAACTTGTTTTTGTTAAGTTCAGAAAATTATTGTTTCGTAATTTATGAGGAAAAATCTTTCCTTTATTCACTCTTTCAATCTAAAAGCATAAACAACTGGGTGCGTTCAAGTCCAGCTTACTTATTAAATTAGAAAAACCAAAAAAAAAAAACCCAAAACTGTGGAAATCTTCCACCCACTAGCTGTTTGATAAAATGTCTCAATGGGTTTTGTGTAAAACTTAAAACCCTTGAATTGCACTTTGAATTTTGGAACTTTAACCACTTACAATAATGCTGAGAACGAGTTTGATGCGAGTGTCTCACTCACATAAGTTACCACCTCACTAGCAAAAGAAATTAGAGAGGTCCATTAATACCAAAAGTTTATTTATTTATTTATTTTAATGAATATATATATATATATATATATAAAGATTTCAAAGAACCCAAGATGATTACAATATAAGGGAAAGCTTAAATTGGAGGTCGACCTGACCAACCACAAGAGTAGTTAAAATCTCCAAAACCATACAAATGCCCAGCTAGAAATTGAAGCTCAAATGATATACACAACTAACTTCTCACCTAAATACCAAGTTATTGGAAGAAAAAAAAAGAACCCTTTGAATACTTTGTGCACCTTGGACCAAAGAAATAATAGAGCATGGATATCCAAATTATATGTGGTACCTCATTTTCTTTTCCTTTGAAGGCTGTAGCATTCCTCTTTTCCCCCCTGGAATGTGGCACACATTTTCGGTCCACCAGCCCCATGAATATTTAGATTGTCTCTTGAAGATATATAGATGTTATACTTGAGTACTGAAAATGATCACATCGATGGCAAGTAATCAATCGTGTAAAGTGCTTATATCTAATTACTGGAAGTCATCGATCAAGCTGATTGTGTGTAAGTGGGCCCAAAAAATGTTCTACAAGACATTCCATAGGGCGGTATCAAACATTTTGTGCTAAGGTAAGTAGCACATTTACACTTGGCAGAGTGGTTTTTGTGCACTTCACATAGTTGTTTTATTTGAGATGCTCACATCAAACTTGGTCTCCTATAATGCTTCTTGTGGCTTCTGACCCAGAGTTGTTGAATATTCATTGACCCCACACCTTGAAAAAGAAGGCTTTGTGGTACTCTTTCTGACCTACTGGAATATTAGCCCATCCATAAAGGGACGTATAATTAGAAGGTAAGATTGATTAGTATTTTTAGTCATTGATTTTAGCATTTGTTTTCAGCAAGGGTAAGGCTATATGTTAAAAGACATCGGGACTTCATGCCCATGATGATAAGTGTTAAATAGGACTAGTAGTTATGATTCATGAATTAGTTTGAGTTTTGGAGTAGGACCACCAAGGGATGGGCCTAAGATTTATAGGTTCATTGGTCTTGAAAGAGTGTGCCAGATGTCCCTTAATTTTTACAAAGAGTGCTTAAAATAATAAAGCTGTTCAAGTTTGAAAATCTCTTTTTTCTCCAACTAAAAAGATCCGAAATAGCACCATTACTTAGCATTGTAGTGATCATTATTTACATAAATTAGGATTGTTATAAACAGTAAATGGCCCTACATAGATCAATATTGTTTTCCCAAAAAAAAAAAAAAAAGCAGGTTTGAGGTGTTACCATTATAACATTCATCATTTATGTTCTGTTGCTGTGATTTTAAACTATCTTCATCATCATCAAAGCCTTATCCCAAAAATTTGGAATTGGATGAATGAATCATGTTCTACCATTTAATTCTACATAAAGATGTGTCTTCCGTTAATTTAAGTATACTCATATCCACTCTCAATACCTCAATTTGCATCTTTTTAGCCTTTCTCTTGCTCTTTTAGAACCCTTTTTTTATTATTATGACGGGTGTTCTGGACTCGTAAGCCCGGCTAGCAAGGTCGAGGCAACTGGCCTCTTAGAGCACCATATCTCGCCCAAATCCCCCGAGTACATACAATACCCCACAAACCACACATATCAGGTAAGTAGGTATAAATCCCTATGGGTGGCCAATGAGGGGGCTTGAGCACAAGACTTTCCCTTTCGGAGGAAATTAGAACCTTTAACTTTCTAATTGGGGCTATTATTAGTCATCCACTATCATGGCCTAGCCATCTCAATTATCTTTCCCTTAGTTTTTCACCTATTGGGGCTACTCCTACATTTTCTCAAATGTGTTCAAGTTCTATTATTTTTCTTTCTTGCTCATTCATCTCAGCATGCTCATCTTTGTTACACTCAATCTATGAACATGTTGTTCCTTGATTAGCCAACATTTAGCCCCATAAAGCATAACCAGTCTTACCAGCATCGTATAATTTTTATTTATTTTTCATAAATCCATCTTATAAAATTTTCTTTTTAATTTGATTGGGACATTGTCTATCAGAGCATTTTAAAAATACACCTCCGCTTTAATTATCTATCTTTAATTCTTTGGACATCTTTCTCCTCAATCCCTCTGTTATTATGGATAATCTGACCACGGTAATGAAAATAGCTATTCGGACTTGGGACTGGCAAGTGTGAAGAAACACTACACATGCAAAGTTCACTTGAAACCATGTTGGCTGATAGTTTTGTGATCCATACATTCTTTTATTTTATTTTTTCATTTGAATATATATGATGGCACATGCCAACCACTTGATCCAGCCAATTCAACCAGATTGTCTAGGCCTGGCACTTTTTTTTTCGGTTTTGTACGTGGTTTTGTTTAAGAAAGATCAGAAAAAAATTACATTGAAACAAATAAATTGTTCCCCCACAATTCTTCTATCCTTTCTTATTAAGGTTTATAGAGCTTTAAAGTTGTTTTTTTTAAAGCAGATTGATATAATTCACTCTCAGAATCTCAACCTTATTTAACCACGGTCTTCAAAGCTCCAGATCCATTCAACTTGAAGAGTTACAATGGAGGAAATAGTGATGACTTCGGAGAAAACTTCTACATCTTTTCAAGCATCACCAGCGACTAGGATAATCTGCCATGTGTGAGTGTTTCAATCTTGAAATTTTCTGTTTTCTTCTTATATGTTGTAACTTAAATAGAATTTAAAGGACTTCTTTTTTACTAAATTGAATTTAATGGATTTGGTTGCAATAATGGTGGAAGTGTTTGTTTATCATGTTTGAATTTCTGTGTAATTTTCTATGGAAAATATTGTAATTCTGTAACCAGGATTTAGGTTCTCAACAGGGGGGCCATTGCCTGAAAATTATAATGATTGGATAGCACTAACCACCTAATGTTTTGGGTTGCCCCAAATAATCAATTATTTTTCTCTCTAAATTGGACTTTTTAGGATTTCCTAAGTGCCATTTTTGGGCTGTAGTCTTCCAATCAATAGGTTAGTACTTGGATCGTCCAGATTTGCGTGCATCCGTGAATCTGTGAAGATGGCTAAGGGATTATTATGATTTTACCTTGCCACTGGATTATCTTATACTATTCTATAAATCTGCAACCAGACACTGATATTTTTTTTTTTTTTTTTTAATTTCCCACAGATGCCAAAAGCAATTTTCGCAGTATACTTGTCCTCGATGCAATTCTCGCTATTGTTCCCTTCAATGCTACAAGGTAGGTAGATGTTCTAGTAAAACCAGTTTTGGAGAGACAGTATTTCATGATTTATTTTGAGTTCTACATTTGCAGTGGAAGCTATTTTCAATACTTCCATGATATGAAGCAGGATTTGGGTGTTTCTCTCTTCTTTTTTTTTCCCTTTTTTATAAGTAAACTTTTATGCTATATTTATTATATTTTTATTTGTTTATTTTGGGTAGGGACATAGTATTCGCTGCACAGAATCTTTCATGCGAGAAAATGTTGTGGAGGAGCTGCAGCAAATGCAACCTAATGATGAAACTAAACAAAAAATGCTGGACATACTCAAACGATTTCACTCAGAAGACAAAGAGATGGATTCCATGGATGAAGAGATGGTATTGTAACTGAACTACAATTTATGCTTTGCACTAGAGTTTTTTTTGGCTTGTTATGTGTGAAAGCTTTAAAGAAGTTATTTTGTGTCTAAATCTATTTCTGAAATATAAGGAAATTTGGTGTTGAATTTGCTTCATATTGACTTGATAGCCCACTGTAAAGTACAATTGCACATACGAGTCAATTATTGACCAATTCTTAAGCAATGGTTTATGTTGGAATTATACCATCTTTTGTGGAAGTTTCATTCTATATCCCGTCCTATTTATGTATCACACTCATCTATCGCAGAACACAATTGTACATTATGATGACATTTTTCATATATTTGGAAGATTTCTTTGTTTTCTGCTTGAAAGCTTTCATCTTTGTTATTATTCACTTAATACAGAAAGTTTCATGAGAAGGATCATTTACTAAATCTATATCATTTACAGATTCCACACTTTCTGAAGAGACTATTCAGAAGATTTTATCAGGTATATTCGTGTCTCTTTACTTTATATTTGGTCTCATTTATACCTAGAATTAGTTTGTTTATTCATCCTTTTTTCTTTTATAACTTTTGTGGTTCCACAGTGGTCAAACCATTATACTCATGGTTACTTATGTGGCTGGAATGTGCATATTTAGTTTATTTTTCATCTGGTTGCTCCTGTGGTTGATTTTTTTTTTTTTTTTAAAGATATTCTATTGGCACACCACCTTTTGAAATTAATCATTGTATACATAGATTGGTGTGTTATAAGTAAAAGTCAGTATGTTAATAGAAGCTCTTTCTTTTTTTTTTTTTTCTTTCCCTGTAACTCAAATGGTTTGCTTACCAAAGCTACGTCACTTTGATTCTCCCCCTCTCAGGAAATCCAGTCAGTTTAGATGACTTGTCTGCCGTGGAAATGAAACATTTCCAAAGAGCGGTGGCATCAGGAGAACTAAGCAAACTAATAGAGCCTTGGGAGCCATGGTGGTTGAAACCTTCCGCAAGAAAAATCTCCCTCAGCCATGAAGGAACTCAACTTATCCAGCCTGTTTACCAGCAAAATACAGCAACCCCACCACAAGATAGCCTCGAAGCTGGTCACTCGAGTGAGATCCCAGCTGGGCCCGAAGACCCTTTGCCACCCATTAACAAGTTGAGTTCTACACAGCCATCCCCACTTTTAGCTGTTCACCTCGTAGACATTATATACACCTATTGCTTTACTCTTCGTCTCTACAACGGGGATTGGCAATCTGATGCTTTGGGTGCGGCCATGGTGGTGTTGAGTGTGTCTTTTGTTTTGGGTGAAGGTGGGCAGCCCGTGTCTGTATTGGAAACTCTATCTCATTGCTTGGAACAGACGTGCTCACCAGCGTACAGACATGTAGGTGGGTTGCAATTCGGCTTGGGTCTCTTTGATGACGTCATAAGCCTGCTTAATCTAGGTGGACCCGCCCTTGTTTGCACGCTTTGTGATTTACGGAGACTTATTCAAGATGGTGAGAGGATGCTCAAGTCTGAGAAACCGAGAAAATTGAGGAGTGAGGTCAAGACTAAGCTTAAACTTGCCAAGAGGAAAGTGTATTTTTTGATGTGTTGGGTTCATGAGCAACCAAGTGAAGCTTGGTCTGCATTAGCAGCTCTTGTTGGGGTGGAGAAGAAATCAATGGACGCGATAGATCATGGAGGTTGTAAGAGAAAGCCCGTGCAGATCGATGGTGAAGGAGAATGCAAAGACAAGGTTCTGATCGAGGAGGTTGAGTAAGTTCGTATTAAGATAATGTAGATTATCGGTCTGACTAATTAGACAACATATAAAATATTATGCATTGTAAAGGCATCACAAATCAAATTTTCTTAAATGTCATCAGTTTCTTTTTAATGTTCTTTAAAACAGTTTTGCTATTTAAGGTGCCACAGCTCTATCAACATTAGATTATTTGGTACTCCGGGTGGACAACAGACTTCAGTCCATGCAAATGCATGGTTTTCATGGGGTCCTGATATGCATTAACAAAGTCCAATGTTTTTATTTAAAGGAAACCCATTATTAGCTAGGAATCAAGTCTGCAGTGACAACATTTTCAATCTCATAAACACAGTTATTTTGCATTGTACCTGTGATCCACATGCAATGGATCTGGGCTCACATGATCCAGAGACTTTGCTCTTAGGTTGAGATGCATAGTCCTCTTTTTTATCTTCTTTTGGGTCACAGAAGAATCCTAGTTTCTGAATCTCCTCTTTATCTTCCAGGCAGACAAAAGTGGTGAATTTCATAAATAAAATGAACTTAATTTAAATCCATTCCTGGCCTCAAAGATCTTGATTTGTGCACCAATCTCTGGATCTCTCATGCACATCCCATCCCAATCTCTGGATCTCTCATGCACATCCCTTTCACTGCTGATAATAGTTCTTCTTGTACATGACCAAACCATCTAACTTTTTTCCCTTTTTTTTTTTTCTTTTTTTAAACAAAAGACAATTTTTTTGGGATAAAGCTTCCATGATGATGATTTTCACTCATCCATGCTATATTCATTCTATTAACTTAATGGTGCATAGGTCACTATGGAACTCACCAAGATTAAAAAACAAAAAATAACTATGAATAATAAGCAAGGAAACTATAAACTGTGACACTTGCAGTAGAGGGATCCATTTAATGGATGTTACCGAGGCTTCGAACACAGGATCCTTCGATCTTCTTCATTAAGATAGCTGCAAGATGTTCAATGTTGCTCTTTCATTAAAGATTACATTTCATTGCTTCATTAAGCTTTTATTCATGCCAACAAAAGAACTAAGAGGAAGGAAATTAAAAACAAAATAAAATGTCAGTAACATCCATCACATTACCTCCTAATTTCAGAATGAAGTTGAATGAAACTACAATCTGCCATTGGTAACAAATTAAAACAAATATTCAACACTGCACAGAATCAACAACCAGAAGACAATTTTTAAAAGACCCAGACAGACAATCCACACTAGAAATCCATTTTATTAACATCAATCAAATGCATATTATAGCTACCCAACCAAGAACGTGCACGTGAAGCCACACGAGCACATAGACAGACGCAATTCATGTTACCTGCATGTTTGTTGCTTTCCCAATTGACAAAGCACCCATGTTTGTTTCTTCCTCACAAGGACTATCATCACCAGCCCAACCAAGATTCACAGCCATGTCCTCTACTGCCACCTTGATAACATCGGTTCGGATTCCTATATCAGTAGCGTACCTACTCATACAATACATCCCAGCTGTTACAGTAGCAACCCCAATCGGACCTGGCATTAACAACTTCAAAGGAGAAGAAAGAAGGGCTGCCAAAGGGGCACCAATGACAGAAGAAGCCTGACCACTCCTTCCCACACCTGACTTGTCGAGGATTAGAAGACCTGTCTTGCAGTATAGCGTGAAGTCCTCACAATTGTTTTGAAACACATCATAGTTCCCAAACCCATTTTGAAGCAGATACATTGCTCTGTGGATTACTGTTTCTGGGGGATCTGATGTTGCGGTGGTGCACGTACCACCCCGGAATTTGGCAAGGAAGACGGATGGGGTAACACCGTACTCAAAGCAGTAGAGGGATCCATTTCCGAGGAAACAGTCCAAGCAAGAGAGGACTACACCACTGTTGGTTTGTCTGAATCCACAATCAGGGAAGGTTGGGCAGATCGAAGGAGGCTTTGAACTTGAACTTGAACCAAAGGAGTTGAGAGTGAAAAAGGTATCCTTGCTAGAGCTCTCGTTTTGTTCGCGCGTAAAATGAACAACTTTGCTTCCACCAACATATATTCCTGCATTATTTAGATAAAAACAGAACAAATAAAAAAGGTCCTTATTTTATGACTAAAATATCTTCTTCTTTTTTTATTTTTTTATTTTGTGTATGGAGAAGCAAGTGAAGAACATTATATATATATATACATGGGAGAAGTTAATTAGATTTTCAAGGCAGTGGGAAAAATTAGGAGGAATCTTCTGTTATATATTTGATTTAGACAGCTAATGAGGCATTGGAAAATTTTCAAGGTTAATGTATAAATGACAGGCCATTTGTGCATACTAGCATATGTAAGTTACATAATTTTAATATATGAAAACACAACTGTAAAATATTAAAAAAAAAAAAAAAAAGTCAATAAAGATGGAATATTATGAAGCAATTTATTCACTAGTAAATGATCTATTATAATTTTTTTGGTAATAATATTACTGTTTATATAGATAATTTTATTTTATTTTTATTAATAGACAAGAAAGGTCCCTTGACCTCCAAAACAAAAGAGACAAAACAGAATTGGCTACTCACATTACAACTGATTACCATAATAAACAAAAATTCCTCAAAAAAACAAACCCTTGAAATCTGAAAACAACTTGCACCAGAATACAGAAAACCAAGAATATCAATAATAACCTCCTGAAGAGTTGCTATTCCTCTCCTTCTAGAGCCCCAACACACAGCAAAATGAGTGAGATTCCATATGATCCTCTCTCTATCAACAAAGGCCTTGATCTGCCAACTTAGGAAAAAAAAAGTAGTATAGATCTTGGGAAGCACAACTAAGTATGAAAGTTACAGGAAATGGGCCTACACCTCCCAAACGAAATCACAACGAATTAAGAGGTGATTGACAGATTGACTGCATGATTTGCACAAGAAACAAAAATTCACATGAATAATTCCCCTAGTTTTGATATGATCTAAAAATTAAGAGTTTATCCAAGGCCAGAATCCAGATAATAATAAAAGCTACTTTAAAAATGAAACGTAAGAGTTTATCAGTGGGAATTCATTGAGATCTTTCTCAAAATCTTCCATATCCTTAATCAATCTAGATCTAGGCTGCTGCTGCTTCTTTTCCTTTGGTACCCAAGCCTATGTTTTCAGATTGCCTTCAATCTGATCACCCACATGGGATTTACCATCCCTGCATCCCTGATAAAAACTCCCGCGGACCTTTACAATCCCTCCTCCACCTAAAAATGATCATAAACACCCTGGGCAATTCTCACATGTGCCAGCCAGAACATAGGGACCCAACTATTTTTTATTTTCCAAAATGATTTAGAACAAAACCATAGCTTCATTGAGCTTCTTCGATAATGAAATACCCACAGCCATTCCAATGTTGAGAATGTGACTGCGAAGATACACAACCATCTCCTCCACTAGCTACACCCCTTTCTAGAGTCAGAGATACATATAGACTAAGCTAACTTGTCAACCAAACCAACTACTTTCGATCATTGTTCATTCCCAACAGGGGTGGAGCCAGGATTTTGCCCCATGTGGGGGCTACCAAGAGTAGAAAAACTTTTGTGGGGACAACTAAGAGTGGAAAAAAAATGTGGGGGCAATAGTGGCAGATTTTTTTATCTGCTGCTAAAATATGCCATAATAGCTCACTAATCCATAAACTTTGAAAATTCTTGTGGGGGCAAGTGCCCCCACAGTAAATCAGCCCCTGATTCCAAGAATGACCTTGATACATTAAAACCACCCCTCTTCCCTTGAGGATCAGTGCCACCAGCTACACCTCTATGATTTGAAGTTGAGGGGAATTTGGCTCCAGCGACGTGATCATCCAATAAAAGATGAAACTGAAGATAGCTCAACCAGGTGAGAGTTTGCAAACATTGAAGGAAGCAAATTTGCTAACCAACATGAGCAGATTCTTAGAAGAAAGAACTGAAGACAAGCAGAACAGGTCCATCAAAAACCAAAGCGAGATGGAAATGAAATTATTAGATGACTCAAAGAAATAAACTAAGGTGGGGGTTCGTATATCTGTTCTTGCTCCAAAGAGAGAACCCAAATGAAACAAAAAACTTTACCTATGTTAAGAACCTCCGGAGCTTGAGGGGACATGAAAGCTGGCTTCGATCGAAAAAAACTAGCGATATAACCAATCAGGGATTATTCTGCCTGAACACTCCTGATATGGCCATTTCTATCACTCATCTTCTGTGGTGAACGATTGGACTTGGAATCATGCTAAACAGATGCCTCGTTTACTTGTCTATAACTGGGAAACCTCAGTAAGTGTATTTATGCATATATTTTATGGGTACAGTATATGGAGCTGATATGTCATCAGTAAATTGTAGGGACAATAAATTACTTTGCATCCCATGGATTAGCAAAATGCAGGACCCCTAAGTGACCAGCAGATGGTGGGAGAACCATTACAAGACACTCCTAAGTGACCAAACGACATGCAAAGAAATATCATTGGCCAATTACATAAATAACAAAGATTAGCGATTGAGAGGCTTAAACAAAATTGGTAATGTAGGAATAACCAAGACACCATAAACACCATTAATTCCTTCATAACCTCTAGGAAAATGATGTGATAGAGGATGATTTACATTGCCCGCTCAACACCATTTCTTGTGCCTTTTGTCCCATCTCGCTTCAATGAATAGCTCACACTTAGGTTATCCTTATTGCCAAGTAAATAAGTTGCACATGGGTGTGGCTAGTATTACGCATAGGAATATAATAAAAACTAATATTTTTTGAACTTCTTTTAATACTCTTCTGACTTACTTTTGTGTACTGTTATGTCCTTATACATGCACATCATTTTTTTATTTGAGAATGCAAATGCTTGTTTGTGCCTTGTCCAGTGTTGTCAAATGCAGTGGCATGTACTATTTTCAAAGTGAAAATCACATATGCTACAGTTGCATACCCCAAACTATGCTATCTGCCAATATGCAATGGCATATATTTTCTGCATTTTTTTTTTCAATTGTTTTTTCTTGCAGCATATGCGATGTGTGAAATCACATATGTGAACAGCATGTGCTGGTCACACATGGTCGCATATGCTATTTAACAACATTGGCCCTGTCTGACTTCGACTTGGTGCATGTAGTCTATAAGGGGTCATCCATATACCATACTAAGCAACCAATTACATCCATTTACCCAGATGTAGACCATTGTTCACCCTTGAGAAGCTTGTCCAACGAAGGTATCAATTCAAATCACTTTAGAACTATTGTGCGATTGTTCAGAGAATCTGTGACCTTGAAATGTCAACAATTGTGTGTGCTGGTTTATATCGACTCGGGTTCCGTTGACTCATGAAAAATGACAAAAATGACCCAAGAAACATGATCCCAACCATGCAAACGCGAAATCCAACGTTCAGGACTTATCCTCACAAGCTATAAATATCCATGAGATGCATATTATCGAGATACAAATAAATCTCAATTGTTCGATTTCACACTTATATGGTCGGGATCGTGCGTTACATATATAAAATGGGGATGAAAAATAAAATTCATCCCCCAATGTTCACGTGTTGCCTTGAGATGTGTACCATCCTAAGATTTCCCACTCAAAGGTCCAAGATCTAGAATCCATTTTTTGGTTAGAGGTCGGGAGCTCTATTAGAAGAGATGAAACAACAATCATGCTGGAAAAAAAATTAAGGAAAATTGGGGTGATTGTAGAAATCACTTTGATCAAGACAAGTCAACGGAATCCCTAAAATAAAGAGAAATACCATATAAATTATTGAAGGACAAACATGGAAAAATCTATAAATAAGAAATCAATGACTTAGAGTAAAACTATATTATTAACTATATATGAGAAAAAAAGCGATACAGTCGTAATAATTATCAGGGCACCAAACTTATGAGTCATACAAAGAACTTATGGGGAAAATGATTGAAAAAAGAGTGAAATGATAAACAAAGATATTGAATAACCAATTTTGTTTTAGAACTAGGAGATCCACCATTGAGGCAATCTTTCTACTAAGACAAATAATTTAAAGAAAAAAGAAAGTATATCCACATGTTTTTGTTTGACTTAGAGATTGCATATAAAAAAGTACCTAAGATAATTTGGTGCGCGAACTGAGAAAAAGAAAAGAAAAGAAAGAAATCCCAAGTAGATATGTTGACATAATAAAGGAAATGGATGAGAGAGTTGTCCCTCGTGTTAGAAAAGAAAAAAAATTCCCAATCATCACTGGCTTACATCAAGGATCAACTTTAAGTACTTGTTTGCTCTAGCTATAGATGAAGTAACTGCTTATATTTAAGAACAAGTCCCTCAGTGTGTGTTATTTCCAGATGATGAAGTATTAGTTGACGCGAGAGAGAGAGCACAAAGCTATAACTATGGAGAGCTACTTTGGACTCCAAAGACTTTACAATAGGTAGGGGTCAGCCAGTATATGGAGTGCAACTTCACCAATGACACATTGAGATGAAGGGTCAAAAAAAATTATTATTATTATTTTTTGATCAGTAAAGATAATTTTATTAAAAGAGGGGAAACGACGGGGGTTGAGGAGACCAACCCAAAACAAAGCCAAGAAAGAAGAAAAACAAGCAAACAACAAGCAACAACAAAAGGTAAAAAAAAATTAATAGCCAAAACATAAGCCGAAACAACCATTTTCATTACATTACTCCACAATTTATAAGGGTGGAGAGATTAAGATTTTGCTAATGGAATTAGAGTGGGATGGTTAAAGTGGCAATGTGATTTGTAGTGTTATGTGACCTTGACATCCCACTAAAATTAAAATGAATAATCTATAAAACAATACTATAGGCTATCATTTTTTCCTTTATTTATCAAAATAAAAATACAGATTATCATTTATGGAGCTGCATATTTGGCAATCAAGAAACATGTTGATAGATTTAGCATAGTAGAAATTAGGATGGTAAGATGGATGAGTAGAAATACTAAGAAGTAAAAAATTAGTAATGAACGTATTGGTGAAAAATGTAGTAGTAGACCCAGTAAGTGGTAACACTAAGGGAAAGTTGGTTGTGATGGTTTGATCATGTGCAATAAAGGCTGATAACAGCCCTAGTTAAAAAAAGAAAAGAAATGCAAGCTGGAGTTTATAAAATAGCGAGAGGAAGACCTAAAAAGATGGGGATTGAGATAGTAAGAATGGAATGAAGACAATTAAACATGGTTTTAGAAAATTAAATGGCTGAACAAGATTGTCCAGCCAATCCAAAATTTTGGAATAAGGGTTTGTAAGTTCACAACCTGCCTTCTACTAGTACTAATTACTAAACACTAACTCGCTTGCTTGTCAAGCAAAACATATATATAAAGAAAGAAAATTGATCTAAAGGCTTCAGAAAATTATACATTTCACTATTCTCAAGTCTCCATCCAAGTTCTACAAATACTTTGTAAGTAATTAAACCAAATCAAAGGGATAAAAATTCACTACAAGTTTCATTTTGATTCTCCAATTGAAATGTATGTTTGAAGTGCTTTTGAAGAAATGACTGAAACTATTGGATGGTCGGGACAACTTGGTAATTTACTATATAAGCCTATAGGAAGTGATATACACATGCATTACAAAGCAAACTATGTTGACAAGTAGATAGCCACATCATGGTACAAATGTAGAATATAATAGTGGAATGAAGACAATAGGATACTCAAGATATATGAAAATGGCACACAAACCACAAAGATTTATTGGAAGAAAAAAATGATCGATCTGATTAAACAACTGACTCCATCAGTGTTTAGGTTAGGGGTTCAATTACACATGTAGTATTGGATCTATCACAACTATGCAGTTCACTTCATTCAGGGGTTACTCATACAACAGTTGGGCAAAACACATAATCACGGTACTAGGTAACTTGCAGATAAAAAAAGTCTTTAATCCTCAAAAGACATTTATCTTAATTTGATAAATAATTATGCAAAAAATATCATTAATTGACCAAAATCCACTGAAAAGAAAGTGGGATGAAAGCAAATTATGCATCCTACCATTGCTGGTTCAAAACTTCAGAATTTTGGTTCTGAAGTCTGAAATCTGAAATCTGAAATGAAACAAATGGAAATAAAGGTTCTAAAGTCTGAATTTTAAAGGTGGTCCACCTCCATTCAGACTTCAAAAGTGTTACCAAACACACACTAACCTTACATACAGTTCAACTTTAAGAGATTATTAAAATTGCATCTCGAACTTAGGTAAAACGCATGAAGTACGATCGCATCTCAAGAAATACACCATTAAGGAACCCAACTAAGTGACCGATCAGTGAAACAAGGTTGGGGATAATACCCAATTCTTTGCTTGATTCATAATCTGAAAATTGGGCCACAAATAGTAGACAAACTCAACAAGAATTCCCCAATTTGGGGTAAAATCCTACAATTTTCTGAAGCTTTCAGATTCTTAGATGTCTTGGGACATCCAAGGGTTTATCCCCTGTACAATTGCAATGCCTTAACCAAGGAATCAACGTGGGTAAACTTGCATGCAAAGCAAATTAGACCCAAAGTCCTTCCTCCATCACCCAGACACCCACATTTTGAAAATCCACCAAAAAATAAAATAAAAATAAAGCCGAAATCCAGAAGCGTGAAATTTAATCATCTATTTCAAAACTTTTGAAGAAACCCAATTAAGAATCTACATTACAAAGAAATCCATTAAGTAATTAAGAACAAAAGAACAAACAAACCATGCAACAAACATATACAGCATCAAGAAAGAGAGGAAATTGGGAAAAAAAATTTACAATAAGAACACACATTGCATGATTCAGAAACGTTTCAGGAGATTTGCATTTCTTGGTCAGAGAGAGGTTGGTTTTGACTTACCATGGTGAGAATAAGCGTAGATAGCTCTCCAACTGTAGATATGGTCACCAGGTTTGATCTGGGTTTTCTCGACTCTGTTAGAGAGGAGCCCCATCTCTCTCTCTCTCTCTCTCTCTCTGTAAACAAGCTTTTTGGGTATCTCTACTCTCTGCTACACAATAAATAATAGAGAAAGAGCAATAAAAGAGAGAGAGAGAGAGAGAGAGTGGGAAGGCCAACGGATCTGTTGAACAACCCAACGATTACTGTATTTTCTTTGTTTTTTAGTAGAGATGATAGTGATTTTGTTTATTTCAAGAGAGAGAAAGAGACGCAAAAAGCAGCACAGTAGAGAGAGAGAGAGAAAGAGACCGAAAAGCAACCATATTAGGAGTGTTGAATAAGTTGGGAATCAACGTTTATTAATTGGGATAGTAGACCATAGTTATGGACTATGAACCACTAAACTGTACAAGTGGTTCACACGTGTCAAGGGGATAAGTGTACCCTATGAATAACAATGCGAAGTGGAGATAATTCATTTACCAAATTCTCCTCCACTTCCACCCCAAAATGCACAATTAAATTGGTTTAATAGTCCAATTTGTTGGATGGGCCATTGCCCTTAGTATATGAATTTGGAAAACTCCTACCTTCAAAGAGAGAGAGAGATGGTTTGATTGGTTCACGATTTTGAAGGATTTATTGGTAGAGTGATATATATTTTATTTTATTTTACGATGAAATTTCTTAACAATAGGCCTGACTAATAGGGGTAAGGCAAAAGGTGGGCTTGAACTCACGACCTCAAAGTTACATTACCATATATCCATAGGTGACCTCAGAGTAATTTTGTTCATCTAAATGATTTACATAACAGTTGTGGAGCACGATGTATGTAGGGTTGTAAATTGATCGGATTAGGTCTGAAATATGATTAGTTTCAATCCAATAAATTTGGATCTAGATCATTTTATCTAGTAAGGTTCTGATCCGATGTTTTTGGACAACCATGTCTCGATCCGATAAGGAGTGGATTCAATAAAATGTGTGAAAGTATTAAAATCATTGAATCATTAATTATATTGAAATCCGATAAAAACTAGATCTGACAAGAGTCCAATTTGATGCTTACCCGATTAGTTATAGATCCGATTGGTTCTTTAGTGGGTTGGTCCCAAATCGACCCGATCCAATCCCAACCCGAGCCATTGACAACCCTAGCGCATGGTATCCAATGATAGATAGGACGAAAAATACAGAATCATTTTTTCACATAATAACCAATAATATGTAATTGTAGGACTTTGGTGGAATAGAAAGTCGTTGAAGTTTCAAGTCAACATCGACAAGTAAAGTAACTTTAACTATCATTAAAATAAAATAAAAAGAGGCAAAGATGATGGTTGTCTGCATGTACATTTTCACCGTACACGTGTCCTAGTCTCCTGTATTCTCTTTAATTAATATTATTTTATGGGCCACGTGTACGAAATAAGGTATAAAATAGGTCTGTTCTGCCGCATTTTCCTTGAATCTCAAATCCCAGGAGTGAAATAAATATGAGTGCTCATATCCTAACTAGAAAGTCTTCACTTTGTAAATACTCGGTTGACGTGGTATGAATATAAAACCGTAGATCTGTTTCCTCGCGATACGCACTGCAAATCCCTATAAAAATATCCATCATTTATGTATCGAGAAACAAGATCTCTGATTACGTATCCGTGTCACGTCAGACAAGTATTGACCGAGTGAAGACTTGGAAGTTAAGAAATCATTATTCAATAAATATTGATGATAAATCATCATGAACGTCATCAAAGCGTTGTCCCTACAAATTAGGGTCAACTAAGCCTAGGGTTGTCAATGGGCCGGGCTTTTGCACGTTGACCTGGCATGGACCGGGTTTGGATAGTGGTAATGGGGTTGTTTAGGTATTGGGCTTTCATTCTAGGCCCATCATGTGGCTCATCCCCAATAATTTATAGGGGTGCAACTTGGTCGGATTCAAATCGGGAACTTTGGATTGGTTTGGTTCGGTTTATAATGAATTTCGGTTCAGTTCCGAGTTAACAAAATAGAGAACCGACCAATTTAGTTCGATTCTTGGTTCATGCCTTGTAAGAACCGAATCCTTATATTAATAAAATTTTAAATAAATATTATTAATCTATTTAATAAACTATGCGCATTTTTTATGGATAAATTGATTATTTTTTTTATGGATAGATTAATGACATTTTTTGGATGGATATGATTAATGACTTTCTTTAATTGATGAAAAAAACTATTAACTTTTTTTTTTTTAATGGATCGTTAATGATTTTCTTTTAATTGATGGATAGATTAATAACTCATTATATGAGATTTCATATTCATATCTATTTATTTTTATTAAAAATATATTGATTCAATTAGGTTTTGAAGATATTAGCAATCCATAGAATCAAACAGACCTTAGCTCGGTTCAGGTTGGTTTGGTTTTATGGCAATTTGATTCAGTTCCGATTTGGCCTCAAACAGAACCAACTGAACCAAGTTGCACACCTAATAATTTATATAATATGTACTTTATATTTATATATGAATTTTAGCGTTGGCCTGGGTCAAATTTATGTGCTACAGGCCAGGCTTTTACATGGGCCCTTTTTATTTGAATTGGCCCAATACAACCATTATGTGGGACAGGTTTAGCAAAACTTTTGAGGTCCAAGTAGGATCGGATTGGCCCATTAACAGCCTTACTAATCATGTTTCAACATTTCATTCAATCTCGTCTGTTATTTGGAAGTACATACATATTTGTTATTGAGTTTGATAGCTTTGAATCAGTCAATGAGGCCCTTTACCCCAAAAAACAAAAAAACAAAAAAATTTAATTAAAGAAAAGTAAATTTTTTTAAAGGTAAATCCATGTTTCATCTGTCGAAAAAGTCGAATGGTATCAGATCAACCAGCTTTTGCACTATTAAAGAACACAAGAGCTATACTGCTAACCTTTATTAAAACATGATTGGAAAAGCATCAAATACCCAAAAAATGATAAAGGCCAAGAAAAGGAAATAATTATTCCTATCTTTTGTTTCTTGCCTGCCATTACGGCTAAGAATACACATCTCAACAAGCATAAGATATAAAGAGAACAAATATAGAATACAAGAAGTTATCTTAAAGGAACACTAACAACCATTTGACTATTATTCTGAAAAAATGCTCCAATTATAGACATCGACGTTGAAATCTGCAGATGTTTTCAGCAAATGTGTCAGTTCTTTAGCACAATCAGCATTTTTGGCAAGTAACAAAGCAAACCCTCCGCCACCAGCACCGACAAGCTTGTAACCACAGCAGAAGCGGTCAGAAAACTCAAAGAGCCTATCGACAAATTCGTTGCTGCAATATGGGTCTAGTTCTTGATGCAGCCGCCAAGCTTCCAGCATTATTTCCCCCAGATCATCTAAATCACCGTTCATCAAAGCTTCTCGTCCGACCTTTGCTAGTTCAGCGAGGCGCTTTATACTGGATATAAGTTGGTTATCACGTCGAAGATATCGTGTTACCACTTTTTGCAGGACTTGGTTTGCGAGTCGGACCTGATTAAATGTGGCCATATATAATGTAAGTTGTTTCAGGAAATATATAGGAGATCGAAGCAATATATGGAAACATTAGCTTGTAGAACATAGCCAATCATGGTTTTAAATCTAGTCCGAGACCGAGATGACTCACCCGAGTCATCTCGGTATCGTTCAGCAACGAGACACATTTATATGACGTCTCTAATTTCACAACATCTCATGAGATGACTCAGATGATATTTTGGAAATATCGGCCGAGTCAGTAAAACTTGGCCGGTTTAACCGAGATTTTGTATTTTAATTAAACTAATTATATTTTAAAATTTTAATTATCTAATCTATATAATAAAATACAACAGTGGGTCCCACTCCAACTACAGCTTTGTAAGGGATAGAAGTCCCATTCAACTATAGTTTGGGGTATAAACATTAAGACAAAGGAGTTGGATCCACGCTTTCTAATCTACCTTATTTTATAAAAATATTTATAATTATTTTCATATAAATATATATATATATATATATATATGGGTCCCGTTCAGCAACAAACATTTTGGCAAACATTTTGGCAAAACATTTTTCAAAACATGGGTTAGAGGTCTTGGAATGGGCTGATTTTTGGTAAGGATGATCTCTACGGTGAGGAGATCATCCTCACCAAAAATCAGCCCATTCCAAAACTTATAACCCCAGTTTACAAGTTGAAAAATCGTGGACCGTCCGTTTTTTGTAAACCATTTTTGATAGGGTTAGAAGTTTTGGAATGGACTGATTTTTGGTGAGGATGATCTCCTCACCGTAGAGATCATCCTCACCAAAAATCAGCCCATTCCAAAACCTCTAACCCATGTTTTGAAAAATGTTTTGCCAAAATGTTTGTCAAAATGTTTGTTGCTGAACATTTCCCTATATATATATATATATTTCTAATCTACCTTATTTTATAAAAATATTTTTAATTATTTTCATATAAATATATATATATATATATATATATATATATATATATATATATATATGAAAAAAACATTATAAACCAAGTTAAATGACTTACTCTCGTCTGAGATGAGACAACTCGGTCTCGTGGACGAGACAAGATGTCAAACCGAGTTTTGAAACCATGTACCCAGTAAGACCCACTATATCAGATTATTTTCTCAAGAAAAACAGAAATGCCCTTCAATACACCACAAACAAAAAACAGAAACTTACTTGGCCAGTAAACACTACGAGTAGTCGTTGCTCGAAATCCAACACTAACTGAGGTGAAGCCACTAGGGGAATGACTTGAAGCCGTAGTGGTATTCCCGGAAAACTTGAAGTAAATTTGATACCAGGGTACAAACCTCCGATTTGATCCTGCCAACCTCCTCCGGTGCCCATGATCTGCTCTAAGACCAAAACAAGTCTCGCAACATTTTCATTACTTTCATCTCCATCCATTATTTCGAGAAGTCCTTTCACAACGGCTGCAGCTAAGATACTTGAAGTCCCCAAACCACTACCACGGGGCACATTAGCCCATGTTTGAATTTTTAAGCCAGTCAACGAAAGGATCTTGTCATGAATAATACCAGAAACGAGCAGTGCAGATTTGACAAGTCGAAATTGATCATCATGATTGAATGGTGTAGCAATCGATCTAGGATCTTTAATGTACAAATGGTTTTCGGCATCATCACAAATCAGTACACCAGTAGTAGTCGTAGTCTCTATCGTTGTGCCAATAGGAAGAGCACCTTCAAGACTTATAGCCATATTAAGAACATAACCAGAACGCTCCAAACTCCAAGGAGGAGTATCACTCCAACCTCCAACAAAGTCCACACGAACTGGTAACTCTACCCTAGCTCTTCTTGGGAAGAAAGGACGGTCTACACAGCCATCAAGATTATTGCCCTCATGTCTCGAAGGAGAGACACTGTTGGACTCTAATAGATGATCTAACAACAACAACAAAACAAAAAAAATGTG
Source organism: Akebia trifoliata (assembly GCF_017979445.1). Lineage (NCBI taxonomy): Eukaryota > Viridiplantae > Streptophyta > Magnoliopsida > Ranunculales > Lardizabalaceae > Akebia > Akebia trifoliata. Next base: position 10,435,839 of record NC_141385.1, on the reverse strand, counting down.
AACCACGGCCCCGGTAAATATCATAAAGGATGAAAATTGAGTGCACAATCAAAAGAGCAAAACTCAACTTGAATTAAATGCTTCAATGAAACAATTTAGGAGTAAATATAGAAATAATGGTCCATCTTAATGAACATAAAGATTCATAAAGCCATTTTGGGATGATTTAACCCTTCCTACTAATGTGAACAATAGGGAAGCATCCTAATATAATGAGAATTTACAATGGCTTGTTCTCTGACTTTTGCACTCCTTTTTCCCCCTTTTTTGATATAAATAAAAACCCTAGTTAATTTTTCCATTTTACTAATGTGAATGATTAGGAAGCATTCAAAGATGATGTGCATTTACAATGGCATTTATTTCACTTTTCACGTTCTTTTTTTTTTTTTTTTTTTTTTTTCATTTTTTCCTTTTATTTTCTCATCTTTATTTCAAGATAAAGAAATTCAGTTTTTACCTCCAAATCCATATTTTACTGCCAAAGCAGTTTCATCAGCAACTGCAGTCCAAACTTTCTGATCCAATTTGCATGCTCTTATTTCTTCCCCGCATGACCGAAGAAGATCAACCTGCACTTGGTAAGCCCTGCTTTGTGGAAGAATCCCTGTGTTCTGAGCCTCAAGTTTGGGACAAAGGGCTAAAAATTCTTTACAGATTTCAATTCCCGATACTTCTTTTTGCAGAATTTCTTCACACAATTGAGACAAGTTGCGTCCTAGCAAGCCAAAACTAATGCAAGCTTTAGCAATTCCAGCTGCAATGTCAGCTTGGTGATTACTGGAACCCAAGCAAAGTTGAGGAAAATCTATTGATCTATGCAACTCTTCCAAACTGACTCGTTGTGAACTTCTCCACAATGCAAGAATAGAGTTTTCATGCTTGGTCAAGCCCATAAGCCACATTGCTAAACTAAGCATCTCAAAATAAGGTACAATGGGGAATATCTTAGCATTCCATAAGCACTTTTCTTGACCACCAGATGAGCTCCACAACTCACCTTCTTCGATATCTAAATCATGCAAGACCTTTTTCCATGGTTTCCCGCAAAAAGTACCGTCCCTTAAAAGTGAGATTTTTGGGTTATCATAGAGTCCACAATAGATAATAACTCTTTCTTTGCATCCAACTAAAGGAACCTCCCAAAGACAATGGCGGTCCGGCAGTATGAATAGAAAGGAATCCCGTGTTGGTCCATTATCACTGCTTACTGGGATATTAACACCAACGACAATAGATTGGGAACCGATCAGTGTTCCACCTGAAAGTGATGAATCATAAACCATAGAATCCTCCCCAATCGAGACTCCAGGTGAGATTTTGCTTGAAAGAATAATAGCAGATGCTGCAATGTCACTTACAGTGGTCGCAGGAATAGAACATAAGTGCCTCCGACCTACAAGAGTTGAACCGGACCCACCAAAGTGATCTAGAACTTCACTAGATGTTCCAAAATGTAAAAATGACAAGTCATCTGCAATGAAACAAAGAAAGAATAAGCATGGGACTTCAAAGCAGGAAATTCAACATCCCCCATACAAGATATGCTATCGATATTGATTCAAGGATAATATTGAACTAGAATTCTTTTTAATGTTATTTAGTTTGATATTAAAATTAAGATTCTGATAGATTTCAGACCAAGTATGACGTACAAGCACAATAACTGAACATCCTCCTTTTTCCCAATCCATTGATCAGATCTTTGCCCAAAGGTCGAAGTTTTAACCATTCATGTTTTGCTGGTACCCAAGCTGCTACCAAATCCTCGTATAAACTCATCTGCACAAATCATTCAAAAGTTAAAAGTTCTCCACATTGCAGAAACTTCAAAAGAGAAGGGTTGATGCAGGAACTGATTGCATAAAAGTTTTAGCCGTGATCAGGGGCGGAGCCAGGATTTTCTTGTAGTGGGGGCAAACTATGGTTAGTTGTATAGTTGAAGAACTTGAAGATGAATGGTTTTAGGGAGAAATTCAGAGGTTTTTGGTCAGAAGTTGAAGAAAAGGATATTTAGGTCATTTCCTATTAGTATATGAGAAGGCCCAGTCAAGAGGCAATGTCATCAACAAAAAATTGAAAGGGAGGTGAGGGTGTGGGGGCAAATGGGGAGAGAGGTGAGGGAGTGGGGACAAATGGGGCATGTAATTTGTTGAAAATATAGGGGTGTCTTAAAGGCCTGTGGGGGTAATTGCCCCCCACCAGCTCCTTACTAGCTCCGCCCTTGGCCGTGATAGGCCCCCAATAATGCCACACAACCAATCCCATGAGGCCTCTTTTGAGCTTTGTCAACACATATATCAACACTTCAAGAATAAGATGCCATAAACATTATAGCCCACTAATGTGTACAAGTTGGTAATTTTAACTAGCATATATTGACAATTGAAGGATGGTAGCTTGCCTCTTTTCCACTCTTCAGAAGCTCTGAAATCATTGTTTGACTTGAAGTTGCAAGTATAAGAAGCTCAACCCATGCTTTACCCCGAACAGCGATTATTCCGGTATCTAGCAATGTTCTACCATCATGTAGAAGTGCTTGGTTCTCAACAAGCTCCTTTAAACTGGGCTTCTGTAGAAGATTCTCAACCGAACTGAGTGAATAAGTTCTATCCAGAATCCCAGTTTTGGATGCCACAATAACACCATGGTTAGAAGCAACATCGAGGGTGATAGGGACAGTGATAATACATGATGAGTCCTCTGGAAGAACCATAGTGGAGGAATCAAAACACGGGAGAACATCTCCAGTCATAATGAATATCCCACCTACAGAGACAAACAATTGGCTACAAGTCAGCTTCTATAGTGTCACGAAGAAAAGAATATAGCAACAACTGAGGGGGAACAAAAAAGATCATGAGTTGTGAAAGGGAAAGCGATTAAAGAAAATACATACTTGTTTCAACCAATTTAGCATTAAATATCAAATAAGATGAGACATGGAAGATGCATCTCAAAAACGAAAGGCATGGCCAGAAATTAAGAATTACCAAACACCCCAATTTAAACAATGATAGGGGGACCCTTGTACCAGTACATGTATTGTCAAATTAACAACTTACCCTTAAACCTGACCCACATTACATTCTCCCCATAATTAATAATGAACATATTTTTTTAATAGGTATTAACTTGAAATGAATAAAGGATAGGATTGACAAGATATCCTTCCTGCATTAAAGTAATAAAACACAACTGTAGGGCCCACTTTTGTGGGGGACAAACTTTCATCCAGCTAGGATAAACATCCCATTCAACTACAATTTTTGTGGGCCCCCTCTAACTCCATCATATTTACTCCTTTAACCCACTTTATTGTTTTTCATCTTTTACCCCTTAACCTCAAAAAAATTTAATAATACCCCCAAACTTTATTTTATTTTTCTGCTTTTACCCCCTTAATCCCAAAGAGGATGCCCATGCCTTAGGCACAATAGAACTCTAGTTTTGATATATTAGACAAGGGTTCAACATGAAGATGATTTTTAAACAAAATGAGAGCCAAGTTTCACTTCAATGTAATAAAAAAAGGATCACAATAGAGTAACCTTCATTCTTAAAAGCTTGTCTTGCACAAGAGGAAATTGCAAGTATATGGTCAAAAAGCAGAGGAACTGGCCCATCAGGGTCATCAGCTGCCAAATACGGCAGTGGCAGGAAGACTTTCCCCATCGGATTTGCCCATGGGACCCTTTTAGAATCACCTCCAGCATGCAGCAATAATATATGCCTTTTGGCCATGAAGTTAGCCATTGGTAGGAGATGTACTTCATTGTTGGACCTCTCGTATGGAGACGAAGATTGTGAACTTTCATTCTCAACATTTTCTACCTACAGATGATAAACGTCCAATCAAAGCTGGAAACAAAAGAGATTACCCACAACAAGATAATTACTAGAGTATTCTAGACTACTCCAGGGTTTCTTTCTTATTTTTGGAAATTAAGGCAAAATAATTGTCAAACTCTACGTAGAGTTCATCCATATAGGAAAGTGCAAATAAATAAATATAATAAAAGTATATATGAACAAAAGAGAAAACGTGCGTGCACTATGTCACTAGCATGGAAAACACAACTTTTAACACCAAAAAAGTGTAGTCTGTGAATTGAAGATGGAAATAAATGTAGTGTCAGACATAATTAAATGAAAACAAAAATAATGACAACAATGTCACTTGTCCCAAATATAAACTTTGGGTTGATATGAAGAATATGGAGAAAGTTGTATATCAGCAGTCTCTTTCTTAGTCATTGTGAACGGAAGCAAAATTGCTCAATTTCCTTAGTTCTCGGCAAACATTTGTCACCCTTCTATTCTTAGTGGTGCTCAAGCTCTGAGTGGAGTCCCACAAAATATTTTGAACAAGATATCAACATAAGGTTCCAATATCTGAATGAAGAAACCATTCATCTCCCAAATATTTTGGAAAAAACTCCCAATATAATCAGATGGGAATTCTTAGAGGCAATTGTGGGCTCTAAATCCTATGATTGATCAATAGATTAGTCTAGGATGTATTTGGGGCATAAAATCTATAGTGAGTCACACTTGTCTCAATCATTTCCAAGCCTCAATGAGTTAGCTAGGTAGGAAGATGCTACAAATACGGAATACAAGGTGGTTTGGAATCTTCAATTTAGGGAAAAGTTTAACAATTGGGAAGTTGAAGAAGATATTGCTTTATTGGCCAGATTTAAAGAAGCTTTTATTTTGTTGCATGACAAAGAGAAACAAATTTGGATGCGGAATTGAGAATCCGCAAGGGATTTTTTGTGGGATTCATTGCATTGGCTCTAGTTGGAAGCATGTACCTACTTTTCTCGGTTTTCCCGGTCAAATCAATTTGGAATAAACAAGCTCCTTCAAAAGTGACCCTTTTTTTTTACATTGATGGCTTCTCATGACAAGATCCTAATAGTAATTAATCATCTCATTGATAGAAAGAGCCATGCCAAACATAAGCTTCGTTTCTAAAGAGCTCACAAAATGGGTGGGCTATCTTCTACTTTGTTGCAAGTTTGCCTCAAGTATTTGGAGCATGTTTGCGAATACGTGGAGTTCATTGTGACCTTCCCTAAAGCATGGTTGAGCTATTAAGCAGTTGGGCATTGAAGGGATTAGATGTCAAAAGGAAGATCTTTTGGGTGTTGGTATATTAATGATGACGAAGTCACTTTTCCTGAAAATAGACTCTAGTGGTTTTGAAGAAGATTAAAAGTTTGCATTTTCCATTAGGCCTTCATTTTCAAAGAGATAGAATGAGCTTGAACACCAACAAAAGTTAAGGATCTTGGTTTTTGGTAGCGTCTAATTATCTTTCCTCCTTTTTTTCTTACTTGGGGAATCTTGTACATTTTTTCGCTATGAATTGTAATCATATTTAACTCTTTAAAAATAGTTATATATATTTTGTATCCACGAAAGATTTGTAACATTTTTTTACGCCAATGATTACATTGAAAACTCCTATCACAACATAGCCATTGAGGAATCTGCTTTGCATGTATACATATGCTGTTATCATAAGATTTAAAGGGAACATAACATAATAACATTTATTATATTTCATATTTGATTCTTATGTTTTCAGATTTAATCTTTTTCCATAGACGTAAAATCCCCATGCCCATTTTAGTAAGTACATTGGGTTTCCGATAGTAGGACCAAGTCAACCTACCAGAAATGGAAATATCTATCTACATTTGAACCTCTTTTCTCAATTTTCTACTTCCATAACAGGTCGTAGCCTTCTCCAAATACAAAGAAATTCAATCTTTTATTCATTTTGAGGTTCATCTAACATAAATAAAAAAAAATTAATAAACAAAATCTATTCCCTCGACTTCTCAAAATCTGTTCAAAATAATATTTTGATAAACACCCATTTTACCAAAGAGATTCAACTATAATTCCCCCAAATTACACTCAAATTTACCAAAACAAACAATGAAGCTGAAGACCCAATGTTCAAATTACCGGTAAACCAAGACCAAGGCTCTCCAAATGGTCGGCAAGAGCTGAAATGGCGTTAAGCGTGGCCGCCCCAGACCCAATGCGTGCCCCTTCAGGATCGGGCACTGCAAGAGTGATCGTAGAACTAGCAATTCTGCCCATCCGCTTCGCCCTCTTGAGTTGCCATTCATAGAGCTCGGCTTGCTCAGGACTCGCGGCTGTGAGAACGATTGCATCCCATGTTGGAACCCTAGATGGGTGACGAACAGATAATCTCAAATGGTACCATGATTTTCTCAGAATTCCCGCCAAATCACCCTTATCCATTTTTCTCCCCATCGATCTCTTCTCTCCTGTGATCTCCATCATGGAGGGTTGGATTCTGTTACAGACCCCTAACTCTCTCTCTCTCTCTCTCTCTTGTCGGCAAAACAAATAGATCGAAGAACAACAGGAATCTCAATAAGTAGCAGAATCACTACAGATGGAAAATTACGATTTTTGACGGTTTCATGAGAACTGAGAAGAGAATTAGGGAGGTGAGTTATAAAAAGGGCAAAAGTACCTTATAGACCCTATAGGAGGGGTTTCTTTCTAAATAGTTACGGACTTTTGAGTCTTATCTTTATAGTTCCTCAAAAGTCAATCCCATTTACTGATTTATCTTTATAATATTTTTAAATACCTAAACTGCCCTTTTCTCTTGTTTTTTTTTTCCACACCTATGTTATGGGTAATGTTTGAGAAACCTTCACACTGTTTCTTTAAACTCAAGACATGTCCCCTTGAGGTATGCTATCCTTGAGAGATAGAAAATGACTTAAATACCTAGGGAAAAAAAAATCTTTGATTTTTATCCTCCAGAGACACTATCATCATCAAGTCATCAACAATCTCTCTGATAATATTTGTTACCTTCATCTTTAAATCCTTCAAACCTTAACGATAAATGAGCAAGTAGAGGTGGAGAAGAATAGGCTTTTTTTAGATAGAAAATCAATAATTTAATGGAATTAATGGACTGAGGATGATAGTGGTTTTTTTTTTTTTGGGGGGGGGGGGGGTGTTTCTTTATTTGCTTTAAGGATAAAGATAAGGGTATTTAGGTTTAGATTTTTGGGAGAAAAATGTTTGTTTACTTGCAAGAGGAATGACAAGGGTATTTGGGTCATTTAAATTAGCCTCTTATATAAGATCTAGGTCAAAAGACACATCAGTTTGAAAACAAACGTATCTCAAACACGTGGACAATTACTTGTTTGCCAACGTGTACAGGTTGTTAGGAGGAAATCGTCAACCGTCGGATACTCGAATTTTCTTAAAAGGGAAATGAGAGCAAAAACGAATGGCTTCGCCCGGGCTCGAACCGGAGACCTTCAGTGTGTTAGACTGACGTGATAACCAACTACACCACGAAACCAGTTGCAATGATTTGAAGAAAATAAGTTACATAATGTTTGTAATAATCTAGGTAGTTGCAATAGATCTAGATTAGATCGGTTTTAAGTTAATACTACATTTAAGAAAAAATAAATAAAATCCAAACACATCATCAAATCAAAGACACAATCAATCCAAAATCTGATAATTTATCAAATTGAATCCTTGTTAAAACCCAAATCCTCTCGAGTTATCAAATTTGAATGCAATTATATTTCGATTTGATTCAATCCATTGACAAACATAGCTAAGATTTAACTTTGAAAGTAGAACAATGTGTGTGTAAATCATGGGACGTTAGCTTGTCTAACACCTTTTTTTTTTTAATACTATCCTTCTTCGTTTTATCTTTTAGTGAAAAAGTTAAAGAAGTCAAGTCTTTTACATAATAAATGTTTGTTTACATAATAAATATTATAAGCATTTAAATATTTTAAATTAAATATTTTTTTTGGTAAATGTTATGACAATCAATACCAACATAATAAATACATTAATTAATGACAATCAATTAATGCCAACATAATAAATAAATGTTATGACAATCAATGGCAACATAATAAATATATTTATTATGTAAAAAAACTAACATGCCCTTGTCTTTTTCATTAAAAACAAAACAAGAAAGGGTATTATTGAAAGAAAAAAAAAAAAGTGTTGGATATATATATATATATATATATATGGTCAGAATCCGTAAACGATGTTTTGTCCTATATGGCAAAACAATTTTAAAATGAGTTGACTTTTTGTGAGGATGATCTCTGTGGTGAGTAGATCATCCTCACAAAAAATCAATTGATTCTAAAACTTCTAACCCTATGAAAAATTATTACAAACTAATAGTTAAAATGAACGGTTCACGATTCTTTAACTTGTAAGCTAGGGCTAGCAATTTCAGAATGGGCTTATGATCCTCTTACCATAGAGATTATCCTATTCCGAAACTTTTTGCCCCTATCAGACAAAACACGTTATCTAGAATGTTGTCTACGGATCCTAACCTTATATATATATAACCAGCGTCCAGACTCGTAGGCGGCAACTGACTTCTCAGAGCGCAATATCTTCTCAAAATCCCCTGAGTACATGCTATACCCCCACAAACTACACCTACAAGGTAAGTCGAGAAAAATCCTTGTGAGTGGTTAAGGATGAGGCTTTGAAGAATAAATAGATGTAGTAGGACCAACTATTTAAAGGGCTGGTTCCAGTGACTCGTGAGCTACACATGATCCCAACCTTTTCGACACAAAATCAATAGTTGATATTTATGCATATATCTTGATAACACATATCTCAGAGACCCTTATCCCTAGAGTAAATCTCAACCATCGCATTTGGTGTATAAACGGTTAAGATCATGTGTTTTTTCCATGATTCGATGGATCCTGACCCAAATTTAAAACCATTGTTCTAGAGACAATTTCTTTGGCATCCAAAGCGATTACTAGATTTTGATCCATTATCACAAACCCAATTATTTTTCAGTTCAATTTTGGGTAATTAGAGACGTTATAATGACTTCATTTTACTTGTAACTTATTTATAAGAACATTAAATAGCTAAAACTAAATATATATAAATAACTGAGTTAGACAAATATATTTTAGCTAAAATTATAATTTAGAGATAATGTGAAACCTTTGTTTTCCAATTTATCTTTACGACTTTCTCAAACTCAAAACTATAGACTTTAAATCCAAGTTTTAAGTTCGTAAGTTTGATTTGCTTGAAGAATTCATTACACGTTACAAAATGACCCCATCAATTTCATACCCAGACCGAAAACTTCATTCCTATTATTCTCTTCCTCTCCTCCTCTCTCCCAAAGATCACCGATCCTAGTACACCATTGGCCATTGCCCTTCATCAGCATTATCAAAATACGTCATTCGAACTTTCTTACTTCTTTTTCCTTTTATTTTTATTTTTTTGTGAGGGATGTTCTTGGTTCAGATCTGCAAGTGTTATTTAACAAAAGATTAGGCAAGGTCTTAAGAACAAAAACTAAAGATGGGTTTTCATTAATTTTGAAAAAAAAAAAAAAATCAATCTTGAAAGGCTAAATCACATATAAAAACCACATAAGAGTCTAAAAACAGAAAAATGAAATAATTTTTTGTGCCAAAAGAAATGGCCCCAAAAGTGGGTTCTTTTGAGTTATGTGGTGGTTTGGATCACCAAATCTGACTTGGGCCACCTCTACTAAGTTCCATTAAAAATTGTCCTAGTCCAAGACCGAGTCTTCTATCCTGTATTCGAATTTTAAGTCATCAGACACTGATCCTGTATTGACTCAAGGATCCAACTTGTGATCGACTAAGCTTTTAAAGTCGAAAAAAGAATTGACAGTCCCATGTCTTGTTTCTCGGACATGAAAGGAATATTGATAGTTGAGATAATTATCATGATGAAAAGAAATGATTTTTTTCAAATGGTAATCACTTACATTAGGAAGCAATTCTTGTTTTACTGGATATATAAGACTGTTACCACTTGTCTTGCAAGAAAGCAAGAGAATGAACACGAGGGTCCGTTCCTCTTTTATGTGCACTACTTGAATAGCTACAATGTTCATACAAAAGTGTGGTAATCTGCAATACTTCAGATTATGAACCTACAACATAGAAAATGTGAAAGAGTGTGATTTAGTTATAATGTTTAATTTTTTCTTCTTCTTTCACCAAGGAAATTGGAACAAGTGCCAACTGTTGAAAAAACTGAAATAAAAGAATTTTCTACTAGTTGAGATAAGGCATTGTGAATGGTTATCATTAATGTGGTAGTACACACTAATACCCATGCAATTTTTTTAGAAAAAAACATAAAAAAAAGGTCTAGAAAAATGGAAGTAAATTGAAATGATATAAATAAAATCAGATAACATATACAAATCAAAAAAATAAAATGATAATGAAAATCATTATTAAAAAAAAAAAAAGGTATACCATAATCTCCCTCATAAGCTTGTTGAATGTGTGAACTCCAAAAAAAAAAAATGTGAAGAGCCCTTATCAAATAGCTTTTTTTCAGTTGAAGTGCAACAAAAGATGTGAAATTGACCCAATTATTCAAGTTTTTGGAATTCGTATGGTTATGAAAGTGAAAAGAAGTGATTCTAGTTACCAGCTGAAAAGTATTCAGAAGGTTAAAGAGTTGGCCTCTTACCATTTTGGACCATAGTTAAAGATCAGAAATCCTTGCTCTTATAGATGTTGGCATTTCACCTGTTTTTTGTACTTTAATTATCCTGTAATCAATCTGGTTCCTGTAATAAAAGAATGTATGTTACAGAGCAGCCAAGAGTCTTAACTTGAAAAGCAGTAAATGCATCCACTGATACTACCCAAAACCCCAATAATATAACCAATGTTACCTAGACACATGAAACAGGTACACTGGCTCCTAAGTGTTAGGGTGTCCAGCACAACAATCTCTTGAAATTCTAATACAGCGGCATGGCTGTGTAAATATTAACTAGTGATACAACAAAATCCTCTTGGTGGTAAGCTAGTAATTTGTCACACATACTTTTGAGTTGGATGGCTGCCCAAGTACCTAGAGTGCATGATCCAAACCCTTACTGTTAAATTATTTGATAAAAAAGATGGTTAAAAACTGGTTCTACCATAAGCATATCTTGTGCCTAGAAGTGTCGTGTTACACTATGAAATGTCAGCAAGTTGGCATGGCAAAAAACAATTAAACCTAGTAGGAGTAATAAGAGTTCAACACTTAATGAATTTGACTTTTGATTTGACATCAACTTTTCTAACATTGCAATTCAAGATTTTTAAAGAGAGTTGCTATTGGCAACCCAGCTTTTACTTATTACACATCAATTAAAATTAAAAAAAAAAACGAGTCAATTGTTGAGTATAAGTAAAAGTTGGGGTGCCAATAGAAACTCTTTCACTTTCTAATTTTTTTAGATTTCTATTTGTTAGATTTAGGATTTTATATGGGCCTAACCCTAATTGTAAATAACTCTTTAAGTTGTTTCAATGTGTTAATAACGCTTTGTAATGTTGAAATAATAACTTGAACCAAACTTTTGTCATGTTTGGATGGTTTGCTTTAATCTTTAATTGGGGTGCAATAAATAATTTAAGAAATTGGAATGTAATAAGTAAAAGTTGGGGTGCCAATAGCAGCTCTTTTTCTAAATTAAAGAGAAGATGAAAATCAAAAGATACCTGAAATGTCTTTCGAGCTAAGCATCTTGATCTCCAACTCTTGCGCAGCTTCGACCATTCCCTGCACATTGTAGGCTTGGATCATAGTAGCAAAAGTGATGTTATCGGGATTGCATTTCCTCTCCTTCATCTCCAAGAACATCTCCTCCATCCTCTTCAACTCTCCAGCCTGGCCATAGGCACTGATGACACAATTGAAAAATGGGGTATCCAACACTACATCAGTATTCTCTACTTGCCTTAAGATCGAGCTAATCTTCTTTAGAAGACCAGCTTTACCGTACCCACTAACAAGAGAGCAGTAAGTAACAGAATTAGGCTTCAACCCTTTATACTTCATTGTCCGAAAAAAGTGCTCCATCTTTTCAATGTTTCCTGCCTTCCCAAATGTCTCAATAACTATATTAAAAGTAACTATTGTTGGAGAATAGAATCTTTTCTCCATAAACTCCATGACGGACCCCATTTTGTCATACATCCCGACTTTTCCATACGATCTAATCAGGATGTTAAATGTCTTCATGTCTGGTTTGACGCCCATGTGTTGAAACTCATCGTACCACCTCTCCATCTTCTCAATCTGTCCAACATTTCCATAAGCCCATATGAAAGAGTTCAACGTGAAGACATCAGGAAGACAGCTAGCAGTCTCGATCATGTCTGTGAGTGAGCTCTCCATCAATTCGAGCATCTCAGCCTTACCATATCCATCGATCATGGTATTGTATGTAACAGTAGTACATTCAATTCCCAAATATGACATCTCGGTTAAAACACGATCAATAAGATCAAAACGACGGAGTTTAGTGCAACAGTTAATAACACTTGAATATGTATATATGTCTGGTTTGCAGTCAGAGACCGACTTCATCTTATCAATGATACAAAACGCTTCATCTAAGAGACCACTGAGTCCATAAGCACTCACCAACGAAGTGTAAACATCGATGGTGGGTTTGATCCCTTCAGACAACATTTTCTCAAATAGCAAGCTTGCCTGCCCGGGTTGCTTGCATTTCCCAAGCATCATCAAGAGCTTTGTGTAGGTTTGGCATCTTGGTTGATACCAGCGTTGCTTACGGAGAAGTTCAAAAATCTGTGGATGGGAAATGAGGAAAAAAAAAAATTCCATGTAAGAAAATCATTCAGGTAAGATAAGGGAAAACTTCTAAGCAATTTCACCAAACAAAGAAGCTTAATGTTAAGGGTACCCATTAATTAAATTCTTCAACAAATGAATCCCATTTAGTAGCATTTAAAAGAGGTAATAGAACAGAACATACTACAATGCCTATAGTACCATCTAATTATTTATTGAAACATCGCCCATTACCACCAAAAATACATCCAAGTCGAACAAGAACTGCAGATTGGTATGAAATTTAGATAAAAAAGAGACTACCCACTACTTTTATTTGTTCAAGAATCAAACCCATTCAACGTATTTCTCCAATTCTTCATAAACAACCCCAGAACATAGAACTCAAACTATTACTACAGCTTGGTTTAGTATTTTGAAATATATCCACAATTTCATTTACACAAAAAACAATTAAATTTCACATATTTATCCGATTCTAATAAAACAACACCAAAATCAAAGAACACCCCACAACTTCAATTTGTTCAAAAAACATGAAGCAATATAAGATTCTTAGAGTAATTTAGTAAAACAAAGAGAACCCATTATTGAGATTGAAACCAAATATGCTTTAGAAAAACAAAAATTCACCAACCTTGAGAGCAGTTTCCCACTGATTACTTCTTATCGAATTATCCAAAGCTTCTAAAACCGCTTTCGGCCAGAGCTGAGTGTTTTTCGTGGAATTCGATTTCCTCTCGATGCCTTTAACAGCAGCCTCAGTTCTTAGAATCAGAGAAAGGTTTCTCTTTGATTCCTTTTGAAGCCCTTTTGAAATCTCAACGTTTCTTTTAGCCGATTTCACCAATAAAAATGGCGAATTTGTTCTCGGTGCTGGTTTACAGGGGAGTACTACACCAGCAGTGGACGTTAGCAAGGAGGATGACGATGAGCGCAAGTTAGCAACATCAGGGAACTGGAGCTCCATTGAGTGTAGCAAATAAAAAGACCCTCAGCTCAGAGGCAATGTGAATCGTTTACTAAATTAACTCGTTTTAATTCGAATTAATAAAAACTCGGCTGAGTCAACTGAGTTTTCTGTTTTTGATATAAAACAATTGATTTAATAAGACTGTTGTATCCCGATGAAAAAGATCTACGATACTGTGACACACGACTCAAGAGACAAATTATAAATTTTAAGGTAATAAAATCCATATTACCCTTTTAAATTATAAAGACCATACCCACATAAGGATTCCAAAAAGAAAGGCAGGGATAAGAGGGAAAAAACACAAGAGTTACCTAGAGATTACAATGTTCATCTTAGATATTTGCTTTAATTAAGAATCCCTAGGAATATCCTTCTACATCAAGTTTTTGGTATTAATAGGAAAAAAAAAATTTCTTACTTTTGGAGACATGTAAGTTAACAAAACCACTAGGGCATCAAAAATTTCGATTCAAATAAATTGAGGTACTTATGGGTGTGATGCCTTACTTTTATAGATATATTGGGTAATTAATTGCAAAAAATCATCTCAATCCGAAACTTTTATAAATGTATTAGGACAACGAATCGACTTATTTATATAAATTTAAAATAGGGAAGTGATTTTCTAACTTGAAAATTTTCATTTGATGTGTACATGGCTAAATTGGTAAAGGCACAGAATCATAGATCTTTTTCTTGGGATACACAAGAAAAACGATCAATGATTTTGTACCATAATCACGTCATCGAGTGAAAATTTTCGAGTCAATTTAAAATAAGGTAAGAAAATCAAATTTGATAATGATTGGAAATTGATTTTCTAATGCCCTCATCAAAGACTATAGGTCACTTTTGGGACTCATATTCTAAACATCAAATTCTTTAGATTATGGCTTATCACCCAAGTCATAATTTAAGGAAATTTAACATTAAATTCCTTAGATTATAGATAAAAAAGAATCCCAAAAAATTTAGGCAAATAATTAGCTCCAGATTCACCACTGCACAGGGGACAGATTTATGGGGATGTGCGTTTGTGTATCTTGAGGCATAAAATCTATAATTCTGGCACACTCCACGTCAGAATCGATTAAGTATGACACATGAGAGAGCCATAAATAAGAGTCCTTAAGGTTCATTTGCATCAAATTCAAAACATGAGTATAAAGGTAATTTTAATAAAATGATAGTACAATGGATACCCATTTTGATAAAATAAATAATACCAAAAAGGGGTATAGACAACTTCTCATAAATATTTTATGAGTCCTCATAATCTGACTCACTTTTTGTACCTTCTTTGTATACTCCCTTCACAAAACCGTATAAAACCATAAAGATCTGTCCTTGTGTATCCCGAAGCAAAGGATCTACGCTTCTCTGAAGAGAACATACAAAAAAGTGAGTCGGATTGCCACGACTCATATTTAAAAAAAATTTATTTTCCTCTTGAAAAAGCTATTTCCAGAGGGAAAAAAATTGAAGTAGATGGCAATTTGTTGAAGACTTATGAAAGTAAAATGGCACACACCCATTTCTGGGTATGTGTGGGCATTAATCGAGCATTTTCCAAGCAAATAAAAATGAGATTCAATGAGCTTATTAAGGGAAAGGGAACCATACTTAACAATATAATACACCGATAAATTATAAAACATTTGGATTGGATGGCTCTCAAAACCCAAATCTCATATCAAATAGAAATGAATGGAACGAAAAAAACAAAGAGTACAATATCACAAGTCGAATAATCACTGTCGTCTTGCATAAAAAAAGAAACTCATCAAAAGAGATATATAAATGACAAAGCCAAAAAATTAAGTAAATTTGAGGGAGTAGCAATTAGAACACACAAACTTTGCTTTTAAATTTGACATAAAATGTATTTAGTCTTCACGCCATTCCCTTCGGCAGTTATCATTGCAGCATTGGTAAAATGTTGACATGGGCTCATCTGCTGATCGTATCTGAAGTTGCCTGTAGTAGGCCTGCCCGAAGTTGCAATGAGGACAGGTTGCTGAATAATGAAACATGAAAAAAATACACAGTTAGCCTTTAAATGCAATGAATTGTGTTTGCAAGACTTCAATTTGAATGGAAAGTACATCACTCACACATTAGAAAGAAAATCATTCAGATTATCAATTTGAACTTTGGGTAATTCTAGTCTCAATAACACATCAGTATTAAGTATTAACCATCTATGGACCGATTAAAACAGGCCAAACATGGCTAACAAGAAGACAGTGAGATGGACCCTTGGCATGTATAAGAGGTTACATTATACATATAGAGGGAAATCACAGCTTATGTTAATCAAACTATAGTTAACACTTAAATAAAAGCAAGACAAGAAATGCTAAATATGGTGGAAGTCACAATAAAATGGAATCATGTGAGAAAAATTTAACAGAAAAAACATAAAAATAGAACCTTTGGGGGTTGACACGTACAATGACTATAACGGAAATTTCTCAACAAAAAATTCTCTACAACTATTTATGCTTCTAATCAAACTTTTCACTGCTTGTGACTGTAAAATCAAGCTTCAGACCCAAGTTTCTTTCATCAAATCTTTACACAGTGTTTCATTCATACAAACTATCTTTGGAACCTGAGGTACACCAAATGAGCAGTAATGTGTTAGAATGATATTGAAAAAAATTATTAAATTTATATTAAAAAATATGAAACCACTAGACATTTTCAGATAGAACATTTTACCACCACAGAAAACTGGAAGATTTCTTGATCTTCTAAGAGATCAGTATAAAGCCCCACTAAATTACTAATGAAGGTAAAGAATCTCAGACACTCTTTCCTCTGAGAGGGTTCTCCTAAATGTCAACAATTGCTGACATCATAGTCCACCATAATCCAAACAGATTTAAGAAGAAACGTCCTACTCTGAAAAAAATACAGTCCAATATGACCAGATCCAATCCAACCTACTTACTCCAAAACAAAAAAGTTTGGTAGATAGGTTTGAATATACAATGATGAACACTTCCTACGAACTGTTGATTGAGTAAAGCTACTTCTATGTGTTGAAGCTCTGGCTTATTTTGGTTAAAAAGTTTCGTATGGTTACTATCATTTCTATTGGGCAGCCATTAGAGGCAATTATATTCTATTAAAAATAAAATGATCCTGGATTCACGTTGGGATGGCAAATTATTACACAAGCTGCCAACCTGATCATTAACAAAACCCAAATAAAACTTCAATGAAGATGATAACGATAATCCACTTATAATGAGAGCAGTAATCACATATAATGATCACAGTGCACTGGTTCTTGAATTCCAGGGCTCATTTATAAGTTTTTTTTTTTTACATCAATAAGACCGTGTCTGTGTTTTTTATTTTTTATTGGATAAGTGCAGATTAGTGCTTAGTAATTAGTAGGTGAAGACAGAGTTTTGAACCCAGTGTGTTTGTGACTGATAACCAATAATAGTTGTGTGGCAAGTTGGCACCTAACATTGTGTTTGTGACTGATAACCAATAATAGTTGTGTGGATAACCACCCATAATGGATGAAACCATATCTTTCTCAACGGTCTTCACAGGATTCTATAAGGGCATAGAATGAGAACTAGGAAGCTAAACAAGCACAATAACAAAGGGAGTTCTTACATGGAATAATATGAATCTCCTCAAGTTAAAGTTTGAGAAACCTAAACCTTTGGCTCGCGCCAAATTTTATCACTGCGTGAGTGGCAGCTCTTTCAGGGGATTGAAAGTACACGACAAGTTACCTTCAATGAGTGTTCTAAACCATAGTCACCAAGTTGGGGTTCGGGAAAAAGTCGAAAAAAACGAAAAAATCGAGACAAAATCGGAAAAATATCGGAATAGTGTTAAGACAGTATATTTTTTTCTACTAAGTGATGTTATCATTTATATCATCAAATCCTATTTTAAACTTAAGAATAAATGGTATTTGAAAAAACCCTTTTAAAATAGCTTGTTCAACAAAAAAAAAAAAAATCACATTTTTTTTTTGTTTAAATCGTGACTTTTTAAAACAATCGTGTGATTTAATCGCCAGTCTTTAAAATCGCGATTTAAATGCGATTTTTTGAAAAAGTGGCGACTTTAGTGACTATCTTCTAAACCAATCAAATTGAGTTTTTTGTTGGGTAGCTAGAGAAAATGAAGTCCAAATCTTTTTGGAGTGTTGGTCTGCTCAAGGTAGATGGAAATGAATTCTTCATTAATCATGTTACAACAGAGTTATCCTTGGCTAGAAATTTGATATCAAATGTGCTGAGAATGCATTTAAGGGGAATGATATAGACATCAAGGTCAAAGATTATCATTCTCAGCATTTATTCATCACATCTAGATGGAGAGATGTAGATGGATCTTTCAAAACAAGTTTTTGTCCTCCTCAAAAATCCTTGGGTTGCATTGTTTCACATATTTTAGTGAAGAATGGATCAAACCTGGATTAAGTTCCTAACTCCCCTCATTTGAGGCAATTTTCTTCTAGTTGGAAGTTGCAAGAGAAGTGAATCAAAGTATCGGGGTTGGGATGCTAAACACAGACAGATTGCTATGAGGAAGCATAGGAATTTTTTTTTGCTTATCACGGGTATCCCCACCCTTCGGATGAGACTAATCCCCCAGTCACATGCACCACTCCCTCGGAAAGTCCTACGTGCAACTGGTTGAGTCAAGTCAACCGGTCCTTGGAGGGTGGCCCCAAGGAATTCATAGCTTCGTGGAGTTTCGAACACTTGACCTACCCTTCCTAAGGAGCTTATCAAGGCTTGACTTATTCACATTTTGACGGTAATAACAAGCTATCTCTGACGTCCCTGAGTTGGCCATCAAGCAAAATGTGAGAGGTATTACAATCGGAACTAACTCAATAGGAACATAGTCACCAAGTCGGGGTTCCGGAATAAGTCGAGGTAGGATTAGGACTGTACAATTGTTCCTACTAAGTGGTGTTATCATTTACAAGATTTTTAAAATATCATATCAGAGGACTGTTTTGATCAAGAAAAAAAAGATGTTTTATTGGCCAACGCATTCCGATACATTTTCGAAACATTGAATGTTTCGTATTGGTCTCAATCGACATCAATATGTCCCGATACATTCGAATACATTGTGAAATTCAATTTTAAACCATGATCATATTTATATGTAAATTTACACCTAATCCTCTCTCCGCCATCAATCAAGTAATCCCAAAATGGATCCCTTTGTCTAAATATTCGATAATGAATGAATCAAAAGTTGAAAAATAATCCTATTTATCCTTAAACAATCCAAATTATACAAAATGGGTCGAAAAACCAAACCAAAGACAACAGTATATCTCTAAAACTAGCATGGAAGAACATGGGCACAATTCAATCTTTAACTAAGAAAATGAAAAATAAGTAATCTTTTTTGGTTTCCTCAACAGTATCTAGTTCTCAGCTAATTCAACTAAAACCCAATTACTTTCGATTAACAAGCAGTCCCCATTACTTCAAAATCATAAATAAATCAAAGAAACCCATCACAATAAAATAAAATAAAATGAAGGAAGAGATGATGATGATGAGACCTTCGGTTTTGGGGGCAAATCTCATGGCGTCTTCGCCACTGAAGATAGGGTCAATCGCTTTCTTCCCAAGACGTTGTCTTTTCTTAATCTTTACCTGTAAAAATCAAAAAATGAAAAAAAAAAATCCATATTTAACTAATTTGCAGTAGAGAGAGAGAGAGAGAGAGAGAGAGGATTACCTGATTCTCTAATTCGCAGACGTAGGGACAAGTGGGACAGAAGATCCTCGCTTTTCTCCCCATATTGGCTGGCTCGTACTGTAACATGTTTCCACAGGTCGGGCAGAACTCCATTTTCTCTCTCTCTCTCTCTCTACTGCGCTGCGCCTTTCGCCTTCGTCTTTGATATGTTGAAAGTTGATGGTGCAATTTATAGATGGTAAGTACCGTCTATTGCAAGCGAGAATTGAAGCGATGTCAACGGGTTGGATCCCCATAATACCCAGAACCGGAATCTATATGGATTCTTGTCAATAGCCCTTTTTTTTTTTTTTAAGTCGTGATAATATGACTCGCCAGGTGGTATACGCAAATGACTCCGTGACGTGACAAGATCGGGTATTGTAGACCTAAATGCCTTAATATACACGATTGCACTTCACCATAAAAAATGTATCCCAAGGGAACTGCATAATGCGAAACGTATAGATTTATGATTCTTGAGTTTGTTCACGTCATAAAGTCATTGGAGTATGCCACCTAACGAGTCATATTATCACAACTTATATATATACATAAGGGGCAGTTCCTAAGACATACGTAAAAACAATGGTTTTTCAAAATATGGGTTAGAGGTTTGGGATTGAGCTGATTTTTTGCGAGGATGGTCACTATGATGAGAAGATCATCCTCACAAAAAATCAGTTCAATCTGAAACTTCTAAATCCATCAAAAATGATTTACAAATTATTGGCAAAAATTCAACGGTTCACATTCTAAATCACTTTTAATGGGGTTAGAAGTTTCAGATTAGACTGATTTTTTTTTCGGAAGATCTTTCCATCATAGAGATCATCCTCACAAAAAATCAGCTCAATCCAAACTTTTAACCCCATATTTTGAAAATTTATTAATGTTACATTATTTTTACATATGTTTTGTCATATGTCCTTTAATCCGTTTATATAATAGGTCCCGTTCGGCACCCAACCATTTACCCAACAATTTGCCCAACATGTTTTGTCTTACATGGGTTAAAAATTTTGGAATAGGCTAATTTTTGGTGAGGATGATCTCTATGGTGAGGAGATCATCCTCACCAAAAATCAGCCTATTTCAAAACTTCTAACCCCATCACAAATGGTTTACAAAAAATGGATGGTCCACGATTTTTCAACTTGTAAACATGGGTTTAGAAGTTTTGGAATGGGCTGATTTTTGGTGAGGATGATCTTCTAACCGTAGAGATCATCCTCACCAAAAATCAGCCTATTCCAAAACTTCTAACCCATGTAGGACAAAACATGTTGGACAAATTGTTGGGCATGGTTGGGTGCTGAACATTTCCCACATACACACACACACACACACATATATATATATTAATTCCAATAGCTTTTGCTGATAATACTAGTATTAAAATCTTTCAAGCATGGTCTACCTTTGAATATTCATTGATCCGATGAAACCCTTACCAACATTTATTCTATTGATTGATGGTCTATGGTTTAAATATCCAAGCTAGTCTTGTAACATTTAATTACCAAAATGCTATTGTTTTAGCTTAAAAATAAAATTAAAAAATATATTCAAATCTCAACTGTTAGATTGAAATATTTCACACCATTGAAGTAAAAGAAAATCCAACTTCATCTTCTTTAAGAATATGAAGTTAGGATTTTACCATATCTCATTAGTTAGGGTTTGTATATGTTATTGTTGGTAAAATCATCACTGTGAAATCCTATTATTAAAATCTTTGAAACGAATTTTGATTTTGGGATAGGTTTGAGTTAATCAACTTAAAGACTCATGTTTCATAGAATGGGTGGAGGTTTCAACTCTCACGTGAGTTTTTTTAAATCATTTTGTCCTTAAGGCATGAGTTTCTCTAAAACAAAAATCAAGAAAAAATCTTGTTTGTGTTCTTTACTACGCACAGCGGGGGAACTAATTTTATTTTCGTCATTGTTTCATATTTTCTATCGATGTTTTTTTATTTTTCTCTAATTTTTTTTAAACATTTTCTGTGTGGAGATTCTAAGCATTGGATCAAAGAACGTCTTTGGGATGAGATGAAAATGATAGGATTGAAATGAACACATTAATATTAGGTTCAAAAATATGAAATTGAATTGAAAATAATGAGAAAGGGTTGGAAACGATGAGATAAAGCTTCAAAATAACAAAATTTAGGTTTAAATCATTGATAAATTGGTTGAAAACGATTAGAGTGCTCAAAGCTATTATTTTTAAAATGATTAGATCGAACACAGTTGAGTTGCTTTGATCGAAGGATATTTTCATAATTTCAACACATAAGGGTATTTTGACATTTTACCATCTTTAGTAACTGATTATTCTTTTTGTTAAAAATTTGACGAAGTCAATGAAATTCAAGGGGATTAGACCTCATCTTGCATTCGTAGGAGGAGACACTAATATCACCCATTTCACGATTTAAAAAAAAAAAATACTAAATTACCCTTTTTAAAGTTGAAATTGGCAAGAAATGGAAAATATAAAGTAAAGAAAAGTAAAAAAAAAAAAAAATATATATATATATATATATATATATATATATATATATATATATAGGGACTACATTTTCTTCAGATTCTAATTTTAATTGAAGTACAATTACTAATATTTAATTCGACCATTAGTTTTTTATAAGAGGCTGACTAGTTGCACACCACTAGTGGCTGGTTGCATCTCAATCTTAAAAAAATTACCTTCTTTTTTTTTTTTTTTGTACTTTTGATAATCTCTCCGAACCTACAAGTTGCACTTCATTAGTGTCCTCTTTGTTTTAAGACATTTAAATATTTATTGCTCGAGTTAAAATGATTTTCGTTAATGATTAATGATAATGATGATGACTTTCTATATTTCTTAATATGACAATGAGATACTTATACATATCAAAACTAAAATCAATAATATTAGCTTTGGATCCACATTCTTTAGAGTTGGAACTTATAGGAATTGAAACCATATTACGCAATAGGTTAGGTTTTCGAGTGTATTAATAACAAAACCAAAAATGACCTATAAGTGAAGTAGTTGATTCCTACTATAATCATAATTGATTATCTAAAGATCACATCAAAACTAATATTAACAAAATATCTGAATCGTTGTAAAATCGAAATAAAATCCAAAGCGACGACACATGTATCGTTCTATACAATAGGTTTTAACTACTTCTTTGATACTGAAATCAAAACCAACTTGTTAAAACTTGACACCACGAGGTTATTGAAGTAATCTTTTTATCCATTTAGTGGTACACATTTCAATTAATAGTTTGTGTAGTAAGAAAATATATGAAGATACATATGATATCTAGCAATCGTTTCAAGAATAAATTTACAAATGAAAAGAAAAACCCAAACACTAAAAAAAAACAAACATGACGATACCACAAAACAGGATCCATTCCATCAGAGTTTCCTCCTGCTGCCCTTGCTTATCAACAACTCTGAAAAACTAAAAATCATTATGTCGACAAATCAAGTCCCATATTTGATATCTTGTCTAAGTAGATTTTACCTTCTCTTCAAGTCAAGAACCAAGAACTCAGAATGAACCCTCTCAAACAGTGAAAGCAAATCAAGCAGGAATAATACATTCAAGTTTCTGCCAACTATGTAAGTCTATCCACTAGAGATTTCCGTGATATTTATTTATTTATTTTTAATTGCCGGGTAAGTAAGCTTAGGGTCATGCAGATCCCTACCAGACCTCAAAAATTCAAAACAAATTAATCTATAATATATAAATCCTCTAGCGCAGTACAAGGCAACGCATGTCAGGGGAACAAAATAAGAAGGAAGCCTACCTCTATTAGATTATCTACATAGATGACAAGCTCAGAAAGAGAGAAAAAGAGGTTTAGACATTGATAAGTATGGTTTCCAAGACTTCACTGACAAAACTAGAATTTCAGGTCAGACAGAGAAGTATTGACAACGAAATTTGGCAAAATAGGTTAATACCCATTTCTCATTCTACATCCAACAAACCACTATATGTTATATGTTAACCACTCAATCTAAAAGATATTATTGGTCCTTCCACAAACCTATACCAGAAAGAGTTGGCACACGATAAAGCTAAAGCACGGTTGGCTAAATAAAGTAGAGCATTAGATGATCTACATTATTAGCCAACGGGTTTAAGAGTATATGGCATATGAATGAAGGTGCTCAATTTTCTCTAACAGAAAAAATTACTTATGGACTATCCCTCCTTTTGCCGTCTGTTGGGGGCTTTGGAAAGCAAGGAACAATAGCATGTTTCAGGGAAAAGAAAACTCTTCTCAGAAGTCATTTTAGAGATTTTGGGCCTTCTGTATCATTGGAGCAAGTTATGTAAAGATTTTGAAGAGCTTTTCTTTGAGGATTTCGTTTTTAGATAGGGTGCGGTTTGTGGTTTGTAATTGGCTTGGGTGAGGTAGTTTTGTGTCCTTGACTTTTATTTCTCATCTTTTTGGCTTTTTTTGCTTTCTTGTTTTGACTTCTATCAATAAATTCTTATACTTGCAAAAAAATTTAAAAAAAATAAAATAAAGGTGCCCAGATTGGACCTTCAACGAGTTTGCAATAAACGATATCCGTATCTAAGGTACTCCAACAAGTTTGTTCACAGAGGAAAAGTTAGTCTTCCAATAAAACATCCATACGTAAGACAGCAGAGAATGCACAGCAAGGAAAAATGATTAAATCTTTTCAATTGATAAGGATTTTTTCTGTACACGAAGAACATGTCAAATCACACTTGCATCACGAGTACGACAGACAGACCAAATATTCATATAGGGGCTACCAGTTTTCCATGACAATCTTCGATTTCTCAAGTATGAACTTCCCTTCTTTGTACTTCTGTGCTACTTCATAAGCTCGTTCGTATTTCCAACCCAAGACCTCATTGCAATCGCAGCAATAGACATCAGCAACCGTATGAAGCCCAGTCAAGAGATGCCTATCCTCTTTAGGCCCCATAATTACATTCATCGCATGAGAGAAAAGAAATGCCTCGGCCATTTCTCCCCTATAGATATAATTTGAGGTAAAAAGAAACAAGGTTGGTATGTTTATCTTGCCAAATCATTCAACAAAATTGAACCGAAACAAGATAACCCAGAAAAAATATAGAGAAGAACTAAATCCCCGGTATATATTTCAAGCAAAATACATATAAATAAGATATAATTTGAGGTAAAAAGAGAAAAAAAAAAGGTTGGTATGTTTATCTTGCCAAATCATTCAGCAAAATTACCCGAAACAAGATGACCCTTTAAAAATATAGAAAAAAACTAAAACACCAGTACATATTTCAAGAAAAATACATATAAATATAATGAGTATGGCTAAAGTTGCTCGAAAAAACACAAAGAAACAAATCAAACTTTCCACACCCTTTCCCCCACTTTTGTTCATTCAAATTCTAAAGAAACTTTACAATTGTTTGCTATTGAGCTTTATGATTAGTTTTCATTCACTTTTCTTCTCTTAACTAAGCTAGCTAAAGCCGGTAACTATATAAAGAACAAAGATTTCTCTCCAAAGAAGGACATGACTCTGTTACCCACTTACCTACTAAAAAAAAAGGAAAGATTTGAAGAAAAAACAATATATTATACTCCATTGATATATGCCAACCAAATAAAAAAAATTCAGATAAACATATGAGCTATAATGTAAGCAAAGGGCATACCAATTTCCGAATTTGAAGAAAACAATTCAACATAAAATCATAAATTTGGAGAAAATCAATGTAAGAGCTTCACCTGAAAAGCTTTAGAAATAACATCATCGTGATAGGAAACATGGTTTCGGCAATTGTAGCAACTGTACAACCGAGGACCAACCAATTCCTCCATCAAATTAAAAACTTAACACTAATCAACCCCCCCTTACTGCTCCTGATCATCGAAATTTTGAGTAAAGGCCGAAAAATTACAATGAAATAGAATAACAAAACTACATTAGTCAAACCCCAATTATAATATTACTCTATATGACCAAATTTCAGATTTTTGAAAAGTAAAAAATAAAAAAATTAGACCCTTACTTCTTTCTCCTCCTCTTCCTCCTACAAACTGAAAAACTATCTGTAAATCGTTCTTCTTGACACAATTTCTGCTCATAAAACAGAAGATTGAGTAAATATTCCAAATGTGATATTAAAACTGAAAAATTTTAAAATTGGGTTGATTAAAACAGGGTTGGTGCCAAGAGTAAAACATAAAAAACACCAAAACCAAAATTCACAAAAAGAAGAAAAAAAAAAAAAAAACCATTTTTTTAGAAAATTGGATTAAAATAAGGTCTGGGTTTAGATTGAATTATATATGATCTAAGCTCTAAATGGAAACCAATTCATTTAAGTTTAAAAAAAAAACATGATAAAACTGGTTTTTCAGAAAACCCATTTTGAATTAAATTACCCAACAAACCAAGATGTTGAAAACATCAAGAAACCTTGGAGATTAGGATTTCTGCTGGTCACCTACTCACAAAAAAATAAAAATAAAAACTACAAAACAAATAATTATACATTTAAAAAAAATGTGTAATATATAGGGATTATACCTAAATTGTATCAATAATTCACTTTTTTCCTTCTTGAACTAACCTGCTCAATTTTCCATGGTTTTGATCGTTGCAGAGAGAGAGAGAGAGAGAGAGGGTTTTGTAAACTTTTTCAGTTGAGGTTGGACTCTTTAAGAATCGTGTTCGGTTCTTCTGATTAAAATATGACAGCAAGCATTGGACACGTCAGACAAAAATGACTCCGATTTGAAGATTCCTCTGATATTCCATAAAAATAGTCTAGAAGACGTACACCATATTTAAGATATATAGTCCTACGACTAATAATCAAGATAACTCTTAGGTTGGCTATATCTATGGAATCTAGAGAGTCTAGGTTAGAGAAGACAATTTAGTCTCTCTATTTATTGGCACACCAACTTTGACTTGTTACTTTCCAATTTCTTAAATTATTTATCACACCCCAATTAAAAATTAAAACTCATATTCAAACATTAGAAAATTTTGGCTCTAGTTATTAATCAAATTTAGACACTCATTTAAATAATTTCAATAGTTATTTACAATTAGGATTAAGCTCATAAAAAATGTAAAACTTTAAAAAAAAAAAAGTTTTCAAATAAATAAACAGAGAGAGTTACTTTTGGCACTCCAACTTTTTGTTATTCTCAATCATTCACTTATTTTCTTTAGGGTTAATCTTCATTCCGTGCATTGAATATGACAAAATTTCGAGTTCGATATATTGTTAATTTTAATTCTCAAAACATGTATTCATTGTTTCTATAACCTATGAATTCATGAGTTCCTCACTTTTAATATCTAAGAATTCATAGATATACATACCAGTGAGTGTCAAATTCACTCGAAATGCATGTTTTGAAAATTAAAATAAATAGTGTACAAAAATTGAAATTTGAACATAAGTTGCGCACGTTTTGAAAAAAATCCCATAAATAAATAATTGAGAATGAGTAAGAGTTGAGATGCCAATAGAAGATATCTCTCTTTCTTTTTTTTTCATAGATTTTTTTCTTTTTTTTTTTTTGATTTAAAATTTTATATGAGCATAATCATAATTGTAAACAACTACTTAAATTGTTTGATCAGAGTGATAATGTTTTGTAATGTTGAGATAATAATTTGAGTCATACCATTTGTATAGTAATGTTGGGCCAATCAAATTTGGTTCAAGCCAACCCATCGACCGTCCTACGAAGAACAAGGATCATAGGAACAATAATTAGTGATAGAGACTTGTAATGGAAGTGAAATTAAATTTTACAAAAAATTAATTGATTTTTATATGTAAGTAATTATTATTATTTTTTTTTTTTGCTTTCATTAATATTTGAACCCACAACTTTATCTCAAATTTTGGTAATTTTAAAATTTTCCTATTTTATCTTAGTGCATTGTCCAACCGAAAAAAAAATGTTTCAAATTTATAAATCCTAACCCTTGAAACAATCAAACTATAATAATATATAATGAAATAATTATTTTATATTTTAATTTTTTTAAATAATTAAATATATAAATATAAGAGCCCGTGATTTTGAAGAATCTCCACCTACCCGTCGTGTCTCCGTAATTTTTGCCACCCCACCACCTCACCACCAGACAAAACATGACATGTTTGGACTTAAAGTAAAGAAGAGAATAATACAATGGCCAATCCATTACTACCATGTAATCTTAGACGCTGTGGATTATCGATTTCCTCATCGGGTGTGGCCAGGATAATATCCACTGCAGTTCAGGAAAATCTTTGATGTTGTTGAAAGGCCTCGAACAATAATGCTAAAGATCAAAGCCTATTCTTTTTTAATTTTTTTTAAATAACTGCATTTCATTATTGGATTATTCTAATATTTATACCGAGTTTTATTTACATATGTAATCATCTTGGTGGGCCGACACACTATAAATCAGCTTGATTGATGATCATAGTCATTAGATTAAAAAAAAAAAAAAAATCATAGGCATTTTAGAAAGAATTTGGACTTTCTTTAGGCTTAAAGAGGTCTACAAGGAGGTGAAATGCAAACTTAAATGTGTAGGTTTGAAAATAAATAGAACCAAGATTGATTACGAGGAATATAAATTTACCATCAACACATGGGATTAGTAATGTTGAGTAAAAAATTGATGATTTGGAAAGATCGCGAGCAAACTCTTTCAGTATCTTGAGTTTATCATAGATAAGGCTGGAGAGATTGACAAAATGTTTTCCCTAAGATCAATGTTGAATGGTTAAAATGGATATGTGCTTTTTGGAGTGCTATTGTATACATTTATACAAATCAAATTAAAAGAAAAAAGGGTAAATTACACTTTGACACCTTATAGTTTAGCATAATTTCATTTTGACACCCTAATATTTTGATAATTCCACTTATCTCCAATTTTGGTCTTATTTTACTATTTTACTCTCTTATTTTATGTTATTTTTTATTAGAAAAAATAAATTTTAAAACAATAAAAAAAAATGTCCCCACGTAGGCATTCATTGAAGTCATTTTTTCATAGGCATATTTTTATTTATAAAAAGAAATAACAATTTTAAAAGGGTGAAATGATCCTCTATAAAAGGAATTTAACTAATAAGTTAGACATCAAAAGATTCCTTAACCAATTAAAAAAATCCTTGAGATATAAAGTTTGGATAACGATACTTTTGAGTAGTAACTTATACTGAGACTCACATCTTTTTCGCATAACACCTTTTGGGTTGGACTAGTCCCTACAGACGTCTTGTTCTCTTGAAAATTTTCTAATGTGTGACTAGTTAAATCAAGAGGCCACCCAAGTTTGGACACATGACCAAAGGGAGCAAATCCTTGTTACTAGCTTTACCACTAAGCCAACCCCCCCTCCTCGGGTAAGTAGAGTAATGAGCCACATTTGTCCCAATGATATTCGAGATAATCAAATACTTCCATTGAAACCACCAAATAGGATTATTCTCAATGGAGCTTGCTTGGTTTTCCGATCAGTCGATCTTGTGCCAATCCAATAAGACTAAGCAGATTGGAACTCTTATGGATCTCAACATTTGGATCCAAATTGATGCAAAGGCCATTGAATCATATCTGGGTAGATGAAAATACATGTTATATCAATACAAATCATATACTGTACACGACAGCAAGAAGAGTCATCTACCATGGCAAATTGGCCAAAATCCGACTAAAGTATGATTAATTATAGTGATGGCAGATAAGGTTCAGGCCTTTTGAGTTCATCGGTGGATTCCTTTTTCTTTTACTTAGAACCAATAAGTGGATTGATCAGCTCGGATAGTCATTTGCAGGAATTACTCTTTCGGGCATATGGATAAGATGAGTAAAGAGACTTCAGAGGCTATGAAGAGAGATTTAGATGGGAGAAGCAGCACTTGGTGAACTCTGGAACTTGACGGTGAGCCAAGTATTGGGTACAAAAGCTTTATAAAGGCATTTTAAATCTTTTTTGCCTTCTTCCATGTCATTATAGAATATTATCAACTTCGTTTCAGAGTTTATATTAGGGTCATCACAAACAACTTTGGATTTTATAATGAATCCACTACATATCTACCAAATAATCAATGAAACCTTCAAAAAAAAAATTAATAATAATCTATAACTGTCCTAAAATTTTAATACATGAAATTGTAATTCATTCTCACAAAAATCAATCACATTTCTAAGCTTCTCATCCTCCAAACAATCCATTCTAACACTCATAATCTCAAGACAGCAAAATTGATATTCGAAGTTGGACCTCCCATCAAAATGATGTTCAAAACAAGACTCACAAAATCAATCATTTCCAAGTCTCTTATCATTGAAACAATCCATTCTGACACTCAAAACTTCAAAACAACCAAATTGATATTCAAAGTTAAGACCAACAGCCAAATTGACGTTCAAAACAAGACTCGCAAAATCAATCATATCTAAGACTCATGCTCTTGAGCCTTCTTGTTAGGGATCTCAACATAAATCTATTGGAAAAAAAAAATGAAAATAAGAAAACTTCCATTTAATCTTTGCAAAAGGGAGACAAACAATGATATTCTCATACCAGCTATATCTCAACAAGATACTTAACACTAGAAAACTAAAAATCTGTCTCAGCCACTACTATATCAGTAATGTAAACCCACCCTATATGATGAACCAAACATTTAAAGATTATAGCATTAGCAATTGGACCATATGACCTCTTTCCACTGGAATAAAAAAAGAACCTACCCTAATACCAACATTCACAACTTTTAACATCCATAACATTAGCAAACCTACCCAATATCACCCCCTTCCAAAGCTGCACTTCACTTCATGTCCTTGACCGCCGAACAGGTGAGCCACTGTTACAGCCAAGAGAGGTCATGCTCAACAATGATAAATCAGACACATAAAGAAATAATGCAAAATTATACTACCATGTTAAAATAGAATATGTCTTATATACCTTGGGTATCTACCATAATCAGGACTTCGATCCCTGTTGTATGATGGGCCATTGTATCTTTCATACTCTGGACTGCGAGCACGTCCATAATCAGGACTACGGGCCCGCCCATAATCAGGACTGTGGGTCCGCCCATAATCTGGACTGCGGGTCCGCCCATAATCAGGACTTGGTCGCCCCCTACGGTCCACTGGACTTCTAGAACGGTCATATGGGCTGCCACTGCGACCCGCATAACCTCTTCTAGGGCTGTCACGCTCACCATCGTCCCTCAAAGCATATTCAACAGACACCACTCTATCTAAAATCTTGCTGCAAATTCAAGTACAGAAATCGGTCAAAGTTGCTACTAACCTAGATGAGCACAAAATTGAAATCCAACGTTTAAAAAATAAAATTTTGATCGATAAAGATAATTTTATTGATAAGGAGAAAAAGAAGGGTGGTAAAGAAGACCAACCCGGACAATAAGGGCAACAAGGGCAACAAAAAGGATAAAAAAAGAAACATAAAAGATACAGAAGCTCCATAACTACTAACCTCATGTGGGTAGCTTCGAGAGCTTTAGTAGCTTCTTCCTGTGTTTCAAACTGCACAAATGCAAAGTTCCTTCGTATTCTCACGTGCATAACCTTCCCGTATGGTTCAAAATGCCTCTCAATGTCTCGAATCCTTGTGTTAATTGGATCAAAATTGATCACAAACAGTGTTTTAGTGGGCCTCTGGTTTGCCATTGCCTTGGACCCATCACGATGCCGTGAACCACGCTCCCCCTGCTGGAAAAGAATGATAAAAGGGAAAATTCCAATGGAATAAGTAACTTTCATATATGTCAACACATTGTTGTATCAGTGGTTTCATGGTTGAGACCACAGTTTAACAGTTAATGTCCGAATAAAGTAAAATAAAAACTCACAATAATGATATAGAGAGGAGGAATTTAAGAATGAAGGTAAACAAAAAAAAATTACCCTTGCCCATTCCACAGAAAGCCTGCGTCTACTGTAACCAAATGGTGTATTATCAAGACGTCGGATGGCATCTTCAGCATCACGCTCGTCATCAAAGTACACAAAAGCAAACCCTGCATCAACATAACATGTTAGAGGGAGTACTGCGATGATGAAAAAAATATTTGGTTT
Source organism: Akebia trifoliata (assembly GCF_017979445.1). Classification (NCBI taxonomy): domain Eukaryota; kingdom Viridiplantae; phylum Streptophyta; class Magnoliopsida; order Ranunculales; family Lardizabalaceae; genus Akebia; species Akebia trifoliata. The sequence goes on along the minus strand of NC_141385.1, from coordinate 10,404,277 downwards.
ATATTCCTATTGAATGGGTTCTCAGTATGATAGCCAAATCATGATCTATTTTCCCTGGTAAGAACAAAAGAATACAACACCTGCAAAATAGGTGAAGGCCTGATGCACATAAGGATGTCAATAATGGAGTGGCCTTTGCATGATGAACTAAATCAAGGTGATTTGGCATAAAAGTTAAACCCAAAGAATCATTGCGGAGTATGCTTCGCCATTCACATAGCAAGTGATCAGTAGAAGTAGGCATGGCATGGCATGACTGATTTGATTGATCCATCTATGAACAGTAGTAGTAGGCATGGCATGACAGATCCCTCTATGATCATTTCTTGTAAAATGGCAAGACTAAATCATGGTGATGGCATATATAATTTAAATCCAAAGAGTCAGAACTGAGAAGTCATTGCTGAGCATGCTTCACCATTCAAACAGCAAGTGATCAGTAGAAGTAAGCAAGGCATGACTGATTTGGTTGATCCATCTATGAACAGTAGTAAGTGTAGACAAGGCATGACTGATCCCTCTGTGAACCATTCTTGTACAATGGCAACTTTAGGGGCAGTCTGGGGGGGTGAGTGATGAATGATCGAGTGAAGGAAATGCAAGATGATGCCATTTGTGAGTGGTAGGAGGATTTCCTTTGCCATGGAAGGTTTTTGCACAGAAGAAGATGAGCCAGGTTGGGAGCTCGGTTCCTGCGTCAAAAGAAGCATTAAATACGGAAGTCCTTTCCCAATGAAATTGTAATATTGTTGCTGTCAGTTTTTAATCTCTGTCATGAAGAGACAGGACATAGCTACTACCAGTGGTTTGAAAGATTTTAAAGCTTAAAGCTCAGAGACTTTGCTCAAGAGCATCCCAAGGTTTATTAAAACGCATAGAAGCATATGAGGAATATCACCTCTGTTGTGTGGATTTGTCCAAACCGTATGAGTCACGAGTCAAAAAGTGTGTGGACAAGGATTTGAACTCAATACCAACTTGACTTTTAAAGAGGAAAAAATTGTGTGTTTTTATGAAGTAAGAAGATTAGGGTTACCAGTTACCAGAGTGTAGCCTTGTTTCTTAAACTTGAAAAAATCTAACACATTGAATTGAGATAAGAGGTAGAAAGAATGGGATTAATGTCAAATTTCGTTTTTCCCCCTTTTTTTTTTCCAACTTTTGGAACCCTAAAAAAACCGAAATGGATGTCAAATGACAGAAAGCAGATACGTTATATTATTTATCTTGATATTTCTCTTTTCTAGCATTTTGTTCTTTAAAGTCCCATTTTGCATAAACACACTCTTTCTCATAGAATGGGGATGACTGCAAAAGAACGCAGAACAAATGGAGAGATAAGTGAAGAGTTTGAAGTCTAGAGGGTTTTGCGTAGGGTATCTTTTTAAAGGATTTTTCAACTGAGCACCATCTCCCTATTTCTCCTAAAATTTGAATTTCAGACACCAAAACAAAACTAAATTAAGAAACTTGCAAGAGATAAAGCCAATTCACCGCCTAAAATTAATTCACTCAACAAATAAATCCAAGTTTTCCTCGAAAGTTAAATCATTTGCAACTGAAATTGTGCAAAAAACCAAGAGACTGGAAAGGAAATGATAGAAATTCTGAGTAAAACTCGATTCTTGATCGAGAATCTTGAAACCAAAAACATAAACCCAGTGTTGTCAAATGCAATTGCATATGATATTTTCTAGGGTTTCTAGTTCATGATGCCATGGTATACAAAAGTATACAATATGCAATAGGATATTACTCCAATGGGCAAAGATCTGACTATTGGAGCATTAAATTCAAGGTTTTTTTTTAATTCTATCTTCTCCTACAATTACCCCCTATTCCTGCATTATTCTAAGTTATTTCTTTTATTCTTTCACTCACATATATTCTTTTTAAGTTTTTTTTTTTTTTTTACCTTATTTTTTCAAAATATTGAGTTTACTAACACAAGATAATAATATCCAATGATTAAACTATTAAAGTAGAATCCACTCATCTGGAACTAGAACTTGATAATTAAAGTAGGCTACATTCTTATCATGAATAGTATATATATTATTGATTATTTAGCTTCTTGAGTTCTTTTATTCGTGTTACTAAATGTAATCAATTTTATTCAATTTGAAAAATGAGTGCTATCCAAATATATTGTTATAGGTTTGTTTTTATTTTCTTATATTTTTCTCATTTTTTAAACATTTTCCCTTTTTTCTTATTTTTTTAATGTTGTTATTTATTTATTTTTAAATAATTTTTTTTGGTGCAATATGCGACCACATATGCGCACAGCATATGCTGGTCACCCATGGTCGCATATGCTATTTGATAACATTGCATAAACCACTCATAACATAGCTTCCAAAGGAAGAAAAAAATAATGGAATAGTACTCATTATACCACACACTCAGCCACAATAGCTAGAAACAATACCCTGACATTTACCTAGAAAGATTAAAATATCATCTCGTAACTTATATTCACAAGTTAATAATTACTCATTAGTTAATCTAATTCTCAAACAATCTATCACAAAGATTTGGAGTTGGATAAATGAATCATGTTCTTTTATTCCACTTCCAAAGCCAACAACTATAATCTCAAACTAATAATTGCAACAATGCATATCATGTTTTACACCTTAGTAACACAAAATACATAACAGATCAGAAATCCTTTAATCTAACGTAAATAAAACCAAGCTTTCTAATATCCAACTAAATACTCCAACCATCATACCCATTCACCATCTCTTACTCAATAGATCATACTGCTTCAAATATTATTCAACTAAAGAAAATGTCTAAGAGCAACTCCAACGCACAACCTATCTCACTAACATCCCCTTTCATTTGCCGTTTTGGGCTGTGAAATCTAAAATAGGGGTCTCCAACGCATGAACCATCCCAGAACTTGTTTTTGGGTCTTGGGATTTTCATGGCCCAAAAAAAAAGTTGCTCCAACTCCTCCATTTTTTTGGAGGGAAAAAAATCACACAGTTAGCTGAAAATATTATAATTTCAGACCATTTGAAATCTGACTTGAATTAAAAAATATTAAAATATTTATGCATAGCAATTTTTGGGTAGCACGATTGGAGTCCATACCCCATGAATATCCAAAGTGGTTATCCATAAGCCCATGGCTACCCATTTATGGGTATGGAAATGGGTATCCCCTTCGATGTTAGTACAATACCACCTATTAAGTTTCCACTTATTTATCAATCTCTGTAATGGTTACAACTCGAGAATCCCACCAATATATGTAAAATTTCGAAGAATCTCAATAACCCAAACAACACAGATGTTGAAAGAGGATGCCAAGATTTCAAATGGGTGAAACAATAGGAAAGAAAAGGACTCCTAATAACGACAATACGTCAACTTTCCATGTATTTCCCAATCTATGGAATAGGTACAACGTGAGAATCACTAAAATATATGTAAAATTTCAAAGAATCTCAATAACCCAAACTGCACAAAGATGTTCAGAGGGGATGATGCCCACATTTAAAATGGAAGAAACAAATTAAAGGGGAAAAACAAAAACCCAGAATCAAAAAACATGATACACTATGATCTCGTTTACTAGTCTAAAAAAGAGAGAACTTTACCAGATTTTATGTCGACCCGTTCCACCCTTCCATATTTGGAGAACAAACGCTCCAAATCAGATTGACGAGTCTCGTACTCAAAATTACCACAGAACACAGGCCTCATCCTTGAAATCTCAACGAGAAAACACTTTCAGATACCCTGAAATCCTGTAAATCAGATCAAACAAAGAAAACCCTAAGACTAAAATTAGACACATAAACCAAACCCTAACGTGCTTCCAAAACCCTAAAAAAATATGAACTCAGAAGAAACTGAAACAGAATAGAATCACAGAGAAAACTATAAAACAAAAAACAAAAAATTGCAGCACAGATCGAACCTTAAAGAGAAGAATCGAAATCAAGCAAAACCCTAAACGTAAGCGCTTGCTTGAACTGGTGAAAGAATCTTTAAATAATCAACGATTGCCGAGTCAGAGTTTGCTGTGAAAAGCTTACATCAAACAATTATACGAGACTCTACTAGCACGAAACCTATCAATTAGGGCCTTCGCATTTATAGCCCGCAAAGATAGGGCCGGGGATTCAAAAAAGTTTCGGCCCATCAAATTTTGGTTGGGCCAGGGCTTAATAGTAATCAATCCAGTCGAGCCCGGCCCTTATAGGTATAGGTCTACCATTTATAATATGTATAGTTAGGTTAGATGCATGGTCTTTGTATTAAAATTTCATAAAAAGAAAGTAATTTATCAATTCTCATTCATAATCATTAGTGGTTAAATAAGACATAATTTTAGTTTCTATAAGATAATCTTCTCGTACAGAATAAAACATTTTTCATTAAACGTTTTTATTCGGTCTGAATAGGCCGGTCTAGGGCTTAGTCATCACAGACCCAATAGGTGGTCAGGCTGGCCTTATTCGAGCCCACCTCTTCAGGGCTATATTAGGCTATATGGATAGAACCCAGGTCTTTAGGGCCAGGTTAGAGCTTAACCAAGCCCGGCCCGAACCCAACCGTATAGCCCTACTTAACGTCAAACCAATATACTTTTTTGATGTCAATCCATCCTTGATCGATGGCAATTATTTTTACGTTAATGATTTTCTGACTCAAAAATTTTCACTCAGTCTGTACTTGGCTAACGTGGAAGGGTTCAGAACCGTTGATCTTTTTCCTTGTGTACCCCGAAGAAAAAGATCTATGGTTTTGTGCCCTTGCCACATCAACCATGTACATACCGACTGAATATTTTCGAGTCAGAAAATCACGATTCTTATTTGTATGGTTTGATATGATGTATTTAGTCCTTGGTTGTCAAATCCTTCCTAATTTATATACACATCACATGTTGATGTATCCATGACTTTTAAATCAAGAAGGGTTTATATTTGTTCACAAAGATTATATGATGGATACCTTGATTTTCTTGTAAGTAAACTAATCACACAACACTTAGTGTGAGATTATTTCGTATCGAGCTCAAGGTTTTGCCAAATCTTAGTTACTCGACTTTGATAATTTCTCTCTAAAGTCACGCAATGAAACAAACCCGTAGGTTGTGTTTGGATTGAGAGAAATGGAAAGAAGAAAAGAGAAAATAAATGAGTTTCTTTCCATTTCCCTTGTTTGGATTGTTAAGTGGGGAGAGAAGAGAAAAGAATTGAAGAGGAGAGGAGAGGAGAGAAAAAAAAAGGTGAGTTTTCTTTCTCTCCAGAGGTGGAGAGAAGAGGAGAGAAACCCTTTTAAAATATTTTATAATTCCAACTCTACTCATACGTGTCTTTTAAGATATTTTAAACTTTCAAAGTTGTCTCAAGTTCTCTCTTGTCAATCCAACACGGTGGATAGTTTCTCTTTTCTTCTTTTAATGAGTTTCTCTTCTCTCCTCTTCTCTCAATTCAAACATTGCCTAGTCCTTTTATTCTCAAATACTTATTTTAATCTCCAAGTTTGAATTCGCATACCAAGGAACAACAAGTGATTCTTTGCTTCACCTTCACAACCATCACTTGGTTGAAACAAATAGAACACGTGTATTGTTGTTGAATTTATTCAAAGGCAAAGTTGCATAGAAGATGTGGTGTCAATGATATTTCTTTCTCAATACATATTTCTATGGAAGCCATTATTATCACATTTTAAAGGTCAAGCAAATATGATCACAATGAGAATATTCTTGATTTTTTTTTTTTTTTTTTACTAATTTTTTTTTAAAGACTATTTAAAATAAACAAGACTTGAAACATTAGGGTAAAAAGTCATTTAAGTGGGGTCCAAAAATGTGAGTTGCCAAACAATGTTTTAAAATTTTGGGCCGTAATCAAACTTAGCTAACTCAAACAACATGTTTTAAAAACTCGTTATCTCAATCTCAAAGCCTACCAGGAGAGAAAGTCAATATGGATCGTCCATCACATTGACTCATTCAATATCCAAGATGACACCTACAATATTTTAAAAATATGGGTTGGCTATTAATAGGGTTTTTGTGTTTTTTTTTTTTATATAAAAGAATTAATCTTGTATTAATTTAAAAAAATATTATCTATCTAAAAACAATATTTTGTGACTTAACATGAGAACATCTACTAATCCACCTTATAATATTTATAAAGAATTTATTATTTAAATAAAAAATAATTTTAAACTCTTTAAATCGTTTGAATACTGGATGACTCGGTCGAGTCAACTCGGTACAGTTATAAAGAAATCGCAAACAGGACATTGTAGTAACCCATGTAAAAGTAGTAGAAAAAAAAAAAGTATAGTTCAACGGTCAAAAATGTTAGCAGCCCCTTTAAAAAGAAAGGGCGCCTTAAACTAAGAAAAGATGTGCGCACGATAATGATATTATTTTTATGACTAAACTACCCTTCATGTACTAAAAGAGGTATATAAGTGTGGTACACGTTTCTTGTACTTGTAGGATGACGTGCTTGATAAGTGATACTGTGATTCCATGGTCGTACGTACCACCATAGTAAAATGCATCACCACATCTTTATTTAATTTTGGTAGACTTATTCATAAATTTGAACCGTCTGATTTATAAATCAAATCTAGCAATTTTAAATAAATTAGTTATTCATAAATTTGAACCGTCGGATCTATATCCTGCCAAATCTAATTTGATATACAAAATTTAGATAATATAATTAGATAATTTCTCAAATGATATGAAGATGTTATTTGGAAAACCATATGGCAGAGAGCCTCCTTTTGCAAGTATTTGTGTTAATTGGACCGTAAATAAATATGAAATAAGAGCCTTTTACTTGAGGAAACTCATATGGATATCATGTTAAAGAATCAATTAACCCTAGGAGTGGTGAGATGCTCAGGACCATGCCTCATGAATAGGTCTTGAGTTCGAATCCTCCCCTTTTAGGGGCCACCCTTTGGGATTTATCTCAGAAATTACTTGGTCCGTGGTGGGGGAGGGGATTGCACATGCCCTAAGATTTTTCGGGTGCTCTAAGAGGCCCGAATACATTGTTTTCCAAAAAATGAAAATGTTAAACAATCCAATTTGTATAATTAAACACAATTGTAAGGCCTACTTGCTACAATTTCATTAGATACTAATATCCTATCTATCTATAATTTTTATGGGATCCACGTTATTGTCTTTTCTTTTCTCCCACTCTAAATTTATTATATTTTCTCTTTAACTCACTTTATTATTTTCATTTCTTACCATTTTTACCTTAAATTTTTAATAATACTCATCCAACTAATTTTTTTTTTTTTTCACTTTTAGCCCTTTAACTCAAAGAGGATGCTCGTACCATAAACATTGACGAACTCTATGTTATGTAATAAAATATAAATGTAGGACTCACTTTGCTACAATTTTATGAGAAATAAATCTCTCATCTAATTATAATTTTGTGGGATTTACATTACTTACTTTATTACATTTTATTTTCATTCTCTTCAACTTTATTATATTTTCTTTCTTTTTCTCCCCGTTCCCTCCCTTTCTTTAATTATATTTTCCTAATGTTATTGTCTTTCTTCTTTTACCTATTTTTTTTATTTTCAATAACAATAATAATCTTCTAACTTTACTATATTTTATCTTTTACTCATTCATCCCACTTTACTGTTTTTCCTTGTCTCTCCCTTTTTTAATAATACCTCTCGAACTTTATTATTTTTCCCTTGTTTACTCATTTAACCTCAAATGTTTGTAATATTTTTTTGTTTTTACCCCCTTAACCTTAAAGGGATGCCTGTAGATCCCATTGTTGCTATAATTATGAGTCATAGGGGATTAATATTCCATTCAACTACAATGACCCCATTTTATTAGTTTCCTCCTACCCCTTCAACTTTATTATTTTTCTTTTACTCCTCCCCTACCCCACCTCACCCCCTTCCATTTTTTAATAACACCCCTCTAATTTTATTATCTTTCCTCTTTTACCCTTTCAACCAAATATTTTTTAATAGTACATCTCTAATTTTATTATTTTTCCTCTTTTGTCCCTTTAACCACCAAAGATTTTTTAAGAGTATGCCCGGATGAACTCTACTTGTACAATAAATTTGATCATGTCAAGTGAAAGTAAATTAATTGTAATTAACTTTATCAAGCTCAAAATCTATTCGAATGAACTTGAAAGTTAAAGGCTCTATATGGCTAGCATTTAAGGTGAATCTCGACTCTTTCAAGCTAGATCAAGGTTTAGCTTGATTTGACCTAAAACCTCCCATTGATAGCTCTAATCAAGTAAAGTGATAGTTCTTATAAAATTACACTACACCGTCCACATGAGTTATTGGGTGGTTGTCCTAATTTACAATATGCTCTAACTAATACGTTTCTTGGTACAAATTAACATAAATTCACATAGTTCTGTACCGTAAACTTCCACCATCTCCAGCAATAATTGGCAAAGTCATTTTGATTTCTCTATAAGTATTTGTGCATAAAAGTTTATGACTAACGATAAATTGACTCGAATAAAGTCACTGAAATTCACTCACTGACGTGTATATGTGTACAGAATCATAGATCTTTTTCCTTGTGTATCCCGATGAAAAAGATTTATGATTATGTGCAAATGCCATATCAACGAGTGATTTTTGAGTCAGTTTATCAAGACTTAAAGTTATACAATTAAAAAAAAAAAAAAAAAAACCACCACTCAAGAAAAATTTGCAACAATTTGTAAGATATAGAATTCAATAGAAACGGTACATTACCTATTAGAAACATTTCCATTTATTTGTTGTAGATTTTCTCACAATCATTAATGGTATAGGGAGGAGCACCATATACTTCAAAAGTATTTATTAAAATTATTTTATTTTTAAACTTATTATCTTATTTTATTGGGTTTGGTAGACCTAATCCAAGCACTTTGAATGGGGGACATTTTTTATACATGTTTAAAGGGGTGCATTGTCACCCAAGCATCAAATGGAGAAAATAAAGAATGGAGAGTAGGAAAGAAGATTGCAGGTTGGGTGGACATAAAATAAAAGAAGGGTATCTGTCCTATAAATCTCAATCATCGAATAAAGTCAATGGGTGTGGAAACCATTGATACCGAACATAATTTCTTAATTGAGATGCCCAAAGTGACAAGGTAATTTAAATATAGAACTGCTATTGGCACCCCAACTTTTACTTATAACACCCCAAATTCTAAATTATTTTTTACTCCCTGAGTTAAAGATTAAAATACACTCTTCAAACATTACAGATATTTAGCTCATATTATAATATTAACATTACTAAATATTATAACACTCCGTTCAAACAATTTCAATAGTTATTTACAATTGTGATTAGGCTCATATAAAATCCTAAACCTAAAAACTACCAATCTAGCAAGAGAAAATTGTGATTTTCTATTGGCACCCCAACTTTTACTTATTCTCAAGTATTCACTTATTATTATTATTATTATTTTTTACTTTTAATTGTAGTGTAATAAGTAAAAGTCGGGGTGCCAATAACAGCTCTCTTTAAATATGTTTTTAAATAAAATTTTGGTAAGAACAATTGATTCAAAGATTGATCAATGATGAACATAATTTTGCCCAACGTTTGTAAATCAAAAAGTGCTCAACCTTGTGGAGATATAAACTTGTTTGGTTTCTGGACTTGTCAATCTGTTTCTATTGAGATTTGCATCAAATAGAACTAAAAGCTTCAACTTGTATATATTTTTCAATAGGGATTTTAATACATCTTTTTTTTTTTTTTAATAAAAAATTGTTTAATATGCAATGGGTGCAATCCATCTTAATCAACTTTTTCCTAATTAAAGAGAATATAATCTATTTTTTTTTTATTTAAAAATATGCTAATTGACTCTTTATACTATTTTTTAAATCGATGACGGCAAAACCCTATGATATTTTTGAAATTTTCTAATCTCTAATGGACCTAAGTTAGAAGGGGAGAATATTCCCTTCCATTGAAAAATATATCCCCATAAAAGTAAGATTGATCTCTAGGAAACTTGTGTTTTTTTGCTTTCCATCTCATTTATAGATTGATGTAACATCAATCAATCGTTATTTGAGATTAGAAAACTCCTATTTATTTAGGATGACCTTTCTTTTAACTTATAATTTTACTTTTATAAAAATTATTTTTCTTAAAAAATATATAATTAATGTGTTATAAAAAAGTTTTAGCTTAGGCCACCTTTCCATATAACATTTATTATATAATAACTTTTATTTATAAATGACTAGAGTTTGTCTATGCCTACGGTATAGTATAGTCATAAAGTAATAAAAAGTAATAAAGTTGGAAATGTATCATTGGAAACACTAATGCTAAAGTGACACAAACAAGGACACAAGGGTGACACAAATGATGTGGTGGCGCATACATAATCGTAGATGCTTTTTACTCATATCTTGCAAAAAAGCATATGTTGTTATATGCGTTCAACCATGTCATTGTGTCACCAGATTACGATTTTATTGGAAAATGGGGAGAAAAGAAAAGATAATAAAGATGAATATTCTAAAAAGAAATAAAGTTGAAATTACTCTTGGAGATGCTTACGAGATTGAATTTGAAACTCTTTTTATGGGGGAAGACAACCAATATATTTTATTATATAGATTATAACTATGTTAATTTACTCAAATTTTAAAAATAATTTACATTTCAAACTTTTCTTCATTAGAAAAGTGTTTTGTGACCTTTTTATGCAATGAATTATATGAAAAAAAATTGTTCACAAAAAAGTTAATTCAAAATTTCATAGAATTTCAGATCAACTAATCGTACGAAACCTAATGAGAATAGGTTTGTAAATTCGGGGGTGCCCTCAATATGTGAGGGTTTGTGTGATTGACTGATCGTAAATTCTATGAAATCCTGGATTAACTTTTCTACAAGAAAAAATAATTCATGAACTATAAATCAGTATTACCACTCGCACTGAAATCTTTATTTTAAAATCAATATGAATTTAGGAAAAATAAGTAAATTCTAAATTTGAATTTGAAAATATTAATAATAATAATATAAAAAAATTAATATATTTGACCCATTTGAGTTAACTTGAAAATCATTGATTTGACTCCGTTAGTTGGACATCCGCATCCCAGACAAAGAGACAACTTTCCGAGTTTTATAAACATAAAGTAATGGTACTTGCGTCTTCTGTTACTTCGATTTGCCTTTTCGGGAGAAAGTTTCAAAATAATTTGCCCTTACTTGTACGGTTCTACCCTAATATTATCGTATTAGTTCATATATATATAAGAAGCCCTTTCCTGGAATTTTTGTAAACAAATAGATAAATGTGTCCACCTTGAAACAGCCTTTCAATACAGCTGGAGACCCTCACCTCATCATAGGGTTTAAAGGTGAAATGATATTCTAAAAACACCAATCATGTTATATTTCCCTTAAACCACACGATTTGTCCCCAATAACACACACATCATCATTATCAAATTCTTAAAAATCGGGTTCAATTATATATATATATATATTCCACAATTCAATTAGGGGCTGATTTATAGTGGGGGCAATGGGGCACTTGATCCCACATTTTTTTTTTTTAATTATAAGGATTTACAAGCTACAACGATGAAAAAAGAAATCCATCACTCTTGACTTCACAAGGATTTTTTAAATTTATAAGGGTCTTAGTTGGTCTCATGTAGACGAAATCCTAGTTCCACCCCTGAATTTCAGTTCTATCAATAGTTGTGTGTCTATGTTTGTAAGCATCATCAACATTAACATCATCGTTCTTGTATAAAAAATATTTATATGAAAATAAATATATTTATATATACATTTTTTAATGTTCTACCATTCAATTAGGGGCCGATTTATAGTGGGGGCACTGGGTCCCACATTTTAAATTTTTTTATAAGGATCAATTTACATATTATAACGACTGGAAAAAGAAATCCATTGCTCTTGCCTCTACACGAATTTTCAAAATTTAAGGGTTTGAACTGCTCCTATAAAGATAAAACCCTGAATTTCAGTTCTATCTATAGTTTTGTGTCTATGTTCGTAAGCATCATTAACATTGACATCACCATCACTGTATAAAAGGAGTTACTTGAGATAGTAATAAGGGTGACTTGATTTGCTCCCAACGTCACACCTTTGAGTCTCTATATGCCATTTTACATAGAGTGATATATTTAACTGCTGTCATGTGCAAGTAAATGGTACGTGTGACTCACTAAAGCCAAAAAAAAAAAAAAAAGTTGGGACAGAACCCCCCCTCTATTCCCCCACCCACACATGTGTTATTGGGAAATAGTGAGGATGGGTGCATGACCATGGTTTCAAAACTCATCCAAGACCGAGACGTATTGTCTGAGTCGTCTTGATATCAAACATGAACGAGACGGACGCACAAGTTAATTTTTAGAATGAGATTTAAAACCTCACGTTCATTTTTTAAATTTTTGGATGAGATGTCTTAAACATATCGAAAAACTCGTTTGAGATGACTCTATATCAGGCATGAACGAGACGAGAAACGAAACCGAATTTAAAAACCATGTACATGACACACCTTATTAGGGGCAATCCCATTGTCGGCACCTAAATAAAAGAGTTGAGAACTTTATAGGTTTCACTTAGAAACCTAGTCGAGAATCCACCTCCATAGTACAACTCAAGGTGTGATGTGTAGGGAAATATTTGAGTGATCCTTCGAAGGATTGGGAACTATTATCAACATAGTCATAATGGAAAAAATTGGGGTAAGAATTTTTTATTTTTATTTTCAAAGAAGAAGAGATATTAATGGAATAAATAAATAGAAGTAAGATTTACTAATTTAATTAATTCGATTCAAACTCACAATTGATTTTAAATCTAATCTAATTTATCTGTTCAAAACTTTGGCATATACCACTTTGATGTGTCGACAACGTCAACATCATCATTATCAAAGTCTTATTCCAAAAAAAAACTAATAATATTCCTTCATTAAACAACATCCGGAGCTGTCTTTGTTTAGACAAAAATATAAATTATGCCATCTAATTGCCGTTCTTGTGTGAAGATTTGAGCTTTAAGTATGCTTTTATTATTATTTTGTTAATTATTTAACTCGTATTGCAAGCTCACCAACACAATCACATAATTTGTTACAAAAACACTAATTTTCCTGTTAATAGTTGGCAATTGTTGTATTAATCGTCCTACATAAACTATGATCCAGATGTATCGCCATAGCGATTACCTCAATCTACAACCTGTTAGTATTGACATACAATCTAGACCATCCGATCGTGGACCAGCTCTTGTATCTAAATTCTTCATAGAAAAAATGAACTAAAACTGATGGTAGGTAAGATTCTGATGATTAATATTGATCTTGATCATCAAATATCAAAGATGTGTATCTATAATGCTGTTCATGGAACACATACAATTGATCTACCCCCATCAGTTTAAATTTAGAACCGCGTTGACGTCAGCAAACAAGATCCATTGATCGTGCATCCATTCCAGGACCCACAGCACTATAATCAATGCGAAATATTTTAATACGGTGTATCGCGTCACACCAGATCGGATATCTGACAATATTGTTCTTCGAATCATGTACGGTTACAAGTACAGGGGTAATTCCGTAATTACGACTCAAAATTAGGGTCATATTTTGGTTACCTAATCCACTAACCGAGAGAGACGAAGCCACGAAGAAAGAGAGAACGCCTGGGACCGTTTAAAAAATCGAATTTCTTTCTGCCAACTTCAAACAAACGAAACCTCTCGAAGAATTCTAAGTGGAACCAAAAGAATTTCTTCTTTGCTTGGTCTTCAAGCGTTCTTTCTCCTCCAATCCTTTCAAAGGTTCGACTGATCTTTCTTTAAATTTAACTTCTTCTTCTACTTTTTTCTTTTGTAGTCTTGATCTCTTACCAGAAAACGAAATCTCTGCTGTAAACTATGATATCTGGAGAGTCTGTAAGTTCTCTAAGTGAGGTTTTGTTTTTTGAGTTGGTGAAATATTTGTTGGGTTTTATATTTTTAAGTTCTCTCCAATGGGTTTTCGTTAAAATCTTGTTTTAACTTATTTTTCTTTTGGTTTTGAAGATTGGTTTGTTGTTAGGACTTGTTTGGTAATTTTTTTGTTTTATTGAGTTTAGTTTGAAGTGAAAGATGCTGCAATCTTAACATTTTAATACCTTTTTTGTGTAAATTTTGTACCTGTCGCTCTCTCAATTTGGCTAAGATTGCCAGCATCACTTCAAACTGATTTTATATTGAAGAAAAAGAGGAAAAAAAAAAAATTGGGTTCCATTTTCTATTACAAATTGGGTGTAGTTGATTCATGATTTATCCAATTTTGCTTCTTATTTTTAATTCCCATATAGGAATTTGAAATGGGTTCACGGCAATTTCTGTAGAAACAGTGGTTGTAGTGAGAGGTGAACTCCATTGAATCATTCAAACGGAAGAGAAACTGTTTCCTGCATGGACTTGGTCTATAGAGCAGTGCTTGAAGGGATACAATGTGAGGACTTGTTTGGTAATATTTTCTATTGAGTTCAGTTGAAGTAAAAGATGAAAAAAAAAAAAAAAAAACAAACTTTTTAATTAGTTTTTTATGTATGATCCCCCTTGGTAATATTTTCCATTGAGTTCAGTTTGAAGAAAAAATGCTGAAATTTTAACATTTTAATTAGATTTTTGTGTGTAACACCCCCCCTCCCATAACATGATGTCCCAATCGTCCTGTAAATTCTTTTGACTTAGTTTTCTGAGCATCACTTCAAACTTAATTTTATATGGAATAAAAATAGGGGAAAACATAATTATACACATTTACAAATTGGGTGTGCTTGTTGCATAAATAATCCATTATTTTTGCTTCTTATTTGTATTTTCCCATGTAGGAATTCGAAATGGGTTCGTGAAAATTTCTGTAGAAACAGTGATTGTAGTAAGAAGTGAACCCTATTGAATCATTCAAATGGAGGAGAAACTGTTTCCTGCATGGACATGGTCTGTAGAGCAGTGTTTGAAGGAATACAATGTGAAATTAGAAAAGGGTCTAAGCTCCTATGAAGTGGAGAAGCGACGAGAGAGATATGGTTGGAATGAGCTTAGTAAAGAGAAGGGGAAGCCTATGTGGCAACTTGTTTTGGAACAATTCGACGACATGCTTGTCAAGATCTTACTAGTAGCAGCTTTCATCTCATTCGTGCTCGCTTACTTGCATGGGAACGAATCCGGGGAAGCAGGCTTCGAGGCCTATGTAGAACCATTTGTGATTGTTCTGATCCTTGTGTTAAATGCCATAGTCGGAGTTTGGCAGGAAACTAATGCGGAGAAGGCACTTGAAGCCCTTAAAGAGATGCAAAGTGAATCGGCGAAGGTTCTTAGGGATGGGTATTGTGTCCCGGACTTACCTGCAAGGGAGCTCGTCCCGGGGGATATTGTGGAATTACGGGTTGGAGACAAGATCCCGGCTGACATGAGAGTTGCATCCTTGAAGACCTCGACCTTCAGAGTCGAACAAAGCTCGTTAACCGGAGAAGCAATGCCTGTGATCAAATGCACGAGCCCTGTGTTCATGGAAGACTGCGAATTGCAAGCTAAAGAATGTATGGTGTTTGCAGGTACAACAGTAGTGAACGGAAGCTGTTTATGTATTGTTGTAAGCACGGGGATGTGCACCGAGATAGGGAAGATTCAAACACAAATACATGAAGCTTCGTTGGAAGAGAGCGATACCCCTTTGAAGAAGAAACTTGATGAATTTGGTGGTAGACTGACAACCGCTATTGGGCTTGTTTGTCTCATTGTGTGGGCGATCAACTACAAGAATTTTCTCAAATGGGACATTGTTAATGGATGGCCCACGAATTTTCGATTCTCTTTTGAAAAATGCACTTATTATTTTAAAATAGCCGTTGCCCTTGCAGTAGCTGCAATCCCTGAAGGCCTTCCCGCCGTAATCACAACTTGTTTAGCTTTGGGTACCCGTAAAATGGCACGGAAAAATGCAATTGTACGGAAACTTCCAAGCGTAGAGACCTTGGGATGTACAACTGTGATTTGTTCGGATAAGACGGGTACCCTTACGACTAATCAGATGTCTGCAACTGGATTCTTCACTTTGGGTGGGAAGACAACGGCTTCTCGAATTTTTCATGTTGAAGGCACAACTTATAATCCTAAGGACGGAGGCATTGTGGATTGGACTTGTTATAATTTGGATGCAAATTTGCAAGCCATGGCAGAAATATGTGCAATCTGTAATGATGCTGGGATCTTTTGCAAAGGCCGGATGTTCCGAGTTACGGGATTGCCTACTGAGGCAGCTCTCAAGGTTTTGGTTGAAAAGATGGGAGTTCCAGATACTAAGGCAAGAAATAAAATCCGTGATGCTCAGCTTGCTGCAGACTATTCGATTGACCGCAGCACGATAAAATTAAGTGAGTGAAATTTACATTCTTTCTAGTATATCTTTGACTATCACAACCTTTCAAATATCTGTCTCTTATATGCATCTCTGCATAATTTAGGCTGTTGTGAGTGGTGGACCAAAAGATCAAAGAGGATCGCTACATTGGAGTTTGACCGAATTCGTAAATCAATGAGTGTTATTGTCCGGGAACCAACAGGGCATAATCGTCTTCTTGTCAAGGTGAATGCTATTTCTCTTCCTCTTAGATTATAAGCATTTGTGCATATAGTTTTGTTTTTTTATTATTTGTCCTCACATTAAAATTGTTTCTTGTTAAATGGGTGAGAAATAAAAAACCTGTTATGCCCAAATCTTTGGGACAGAGCTTTGAGTTTAAGTATTATAGTGTCAATTGGTTTGTATTCTATTTGGTCGACATGGGCTCAGCAGACATACTTGTAAGAATATATGTAGGATGAGACTCCCATTATGGGATGATGGATCTCTTAAGTTGTTCAAATAGAGTGTGATTGAGATCTTATCAACAATTCGATTGAAATGCCTGTTAGGGGGAAATGTTATGTCACAGTGAGTGTTATCTATATTCTGCAAATCCACGCACCTTTGTAGCTATTTTCTTAGACCTTTATTGCTTATTGTATATGAGCATCATCATTTATGTTTATTGATTTAATCTGGAAATTCTTCTGCTGTTAGACTAATGATTTGGTTTTGTGTAGGGTGCCGTTGAGAGTGTATTGGAGCGTTGTTCGCATGTCCAACTAGCGGATGGATCAGTTGTTCCATTGGACGAGCCTTGTAAGCAGCTATTACTGTTGAGGCACTCGGAGATGAGCTCAAAGGGCCTGCGATGCCTAGGTTTAGCTTATAAGGATGACTTGGGAGAGTTCTCGGACTACTATGCCGAGAGCCATCCTGCTCACACGAAGCTTCTTGATCCAGCTAACTACTCTGCTATCGAAAGTAACCTAATTTTTGTAGGGGTCGTCGGTCTGAGGGTGAGTGCTTAAGTCCGAGAGTTAAGTTTTCTTATTATGCCCTCAGTTATACTCTCATTCTTGTAGATAATAACTTTTCGTTCTAAACAAAACAGGACCCGCCTCGTGAAGAAGTTAACAAGGCAATTGAAGATTGCAGAGAAGCTGGAATCAAAGTTATGGTGATCACCGGAGATAATAAGTCCACAGCTGAGGCTATCTGTCGGGAAATAAGATTATTTTCTGAGGGTGAGGACCTTAGAGTACGAAGTTTCACGGGTAAAGAGTTCCTGGATCTTTCCTCAACCGAACAGATTCGTATTTTGTCAAAACCCGGAGGGATGGTTTTTTCCCGAGCAGAACCCAAGCATAAACAAGAAATTGTGAGAATGTTGAAGGAAATGGGTGAGATTGTTGCAATGACCGGAGATGGTGTGAATGATGCACCTGCGCTGAAACTGGCTGATATTGGAATCGCTATGGGTATCACAGGAACCGAGGTAACTAGGTTCACCACTTTTGATTGTTGTGATACACCTCATTGTTCCATGTTTGCTTTTATCTGTGCAAGAATGTTAGAAAGGCCTAGTAGGCGCGTGGTTTCAAATCTTGGTTGACGTTGTCTTGTTCATGGACAAGACCGAGTTCTCTCGGACAAGTCAACTCGTATTGGACGAGATCAATCATTTAACTTGTTTTACAATTATTTATTCATATAAATATTTATATGAAAATAATTATAATTTTTTATTATTAAATAAGATAGATTAGAAGATGTTTAGTCATAAAATCATATTTTATTTATATAATATGTATTTAAATTCTAATTTTAAAAAAAATTATTGTACTTAAAATAACAAAATCCCAGTTGAGACGCCATGTCTATCCATCTCATTCATGGATGATACTGACATGACCCGACTGAGTCATCTTGATCTTGGTAGAGATTTGAAACCATGCCTAGGCAGGATTCTCTTTCTCATTCTCTTGCACACAATTCATGTATACTCTTAGTCCCATTGGTAGATCTAACACCTTGACCATCCTAAATGTTTCAGGTTGCAAAGGAAGCATCCGACATGGTTCTGGCTGACGATAATTTCAGTACCATTGTTTCTGCTGTTGCGGAGGGGCGCTCGATCTACGATAACATGAAAGCTTTCATTCGGTACATCTCTAATCTCGTGTTTTTTTTTTTTTTTTTATTTTAAATATTTTTAAATCAGTTATGGTAACTGTTTTGTTTCGTTGCTGCCCAGGTACATGATATCGTCTAATGTGGGGGAGGTGATATCGATTTTCTTGACGGCAGCATTGGGCATACCAGATTGCCTTATACCAGTGCAGCTTCTTTGGGTCAATTTGGTTACTGATGGTCCACCCGCAACAGCTCTTGGTTTCAACCCTGCTGATGTTGATATCATGAGAAAACCACCCCGCAAGAGCAACGATGCACTCATTAATTCTTGGGTTCTCTTTCGATATATGGTGAGTTATAATTACTTATCTTCAACTCAATTTTTAGTAAGGTTAAGAAGTTTATTGAAATTAGAAAGAGAAAGGAGGTCGAAGACCTACATGCATGCATACAAGAAAAGCAAAGACAGAAACAAAACTAAGTGGAACAAATCTCACCCATCTAAAATGAAAATCATCAGAGAATACACCCCTAAATTCTGAGGTACAAGGCACATGACCCAAATTTCATTTCAACTGGATATTCTTAACCATCCAATAATTATTCCTCTTGAAGCTTCTTTCCTGACTTTGTTCCATTCAAAACAAGACAATAAAATCAAATAATTATAATTTTTTCTTTGGATTGCACCTGATACATAAGGTGGTTTACCTCAATGAGCATTGAGCACAACGTACATGTCATACCCTTGCCAGTGTGCTACTGGCTGGACCCATAGTCGATCCGGTATGTGCAGCTGGGCTAGTGGTTGTGGGCTGGAATAGCAGAGGGGCGGGGCGGGGAGTTAGTCCCACATCGACTTGGGCTATAGATAGTCCAATTCTCTTTTACTTTGTAACAATGCATTTTAAAGCCGTGAGGGGAAACCCATAGTGGACAATATTGTTACCTGGTCTCAAGGGTGGGGGTGTTACAGTACAATAGTTAGAAGTTTAAATTACTGAATTTTTGTTGCTGTCATAGTAATGCTTTTGTGTCCATGTTGGCAGGTGATTGGTTCGTATGTGGGCATTGCCACCGTGGGCATCTTTATTTTGTGGTACACTCGGGCCTCTTTCTTGGGCATTGATCTCGCAGTTGATGGGCATACATTGGTCACACTATCTCAACTCCGGACATGGGGGGAGTGCCCCACATGGTCAAATTTCACAGTGAACCCATTCACGGTTGGTGGGAACCGTGTAATCACTTTGTCAAACCCTTGCGATTACTTCTCGATTGGAAAAGTGAAGGCAATGACGCTCTCACTCTCTGTCTTGGTGGCTATTGAGATGTTTAATTCCTTGAATGCCCTATCGGAAGACAACAGTTTGGTCACGATGCCACCTTGGAGGAACCCTTTTCTTCTGTTGGCCATGTCAGTATCGTTTGGGCTCCATTTTCTCATACTCTATGTGCCGGTCCTGGCAAATGTGTTTGGTATTGTTCCATTGAGTTTGAACGAGTGGGTTTTGGTCATTATAGTTTCGGCACCAGTCGTGCTCATTGATGAGGTTCTCAAGTTCATCGGGAGGAGTCGAAGACGAAGAACCAAGAAGGAAAAGACAGCTTAGCGTGGCCTCGAGCATAAGTCATTTTTAACAATAATATGATCAGTGTCAAAGGTTAACCACAAGCTGACAAAATGAGGAAGAAAAGAAACTGGAGGCACACTAAGAAAAATTCTTTGTAATTTTTTTATTTTTAGGTTTCCTGTTTTACATCAAATGGATGAACCGTCGAACAATTACATGTTTGTTATTTAAATGATGGAAGAAATGGGAAAAACCTTTCTTGGGAAACTTTGAAAGATTTCAACATGTTTCAAATAAACAACATAGCTTCTGATAATACAACGTAGTTTGTCTATCTAACATTTTAGTGCGAATTTCAGTATTCTAGCATACGATGTATTCTATTCTATCTTCTAAGGCAGAATGCAATTTAATGGCATTGGGTGAAAGTTCTCCAATTACCTTTACTTTGAAACCGATCCATCGGAGGACCATTTAAGTCAATCTATTCCCAGACATTTTTACACAAACGATGGGTTATCCAACAAGCCCTTTTATTGAACACAAAAACTGGGGATTCGATACCCAATCTTGGATAACTGCTATCTAGGTCCCATAATTAATTTTCCAAGTCAATAAGGTATAGATTTGCTTCTCCTTAATCATTTCAAGGGTTTCTTTCTCCTAATAACCATTTCGAGAGGACTTTCCTCCTACCTTTTATCTTCAATGAATAAATCTCTACATGATTATAGCTAACCATGCATCTTAGAAGGCGAAGCTCTTGCTTTCCTTCCGAATCTCTATTAGGAACAAAATTACAGATGAATTGCGCGATGGTTGATAATGCAAAATTTATCTTAGATTACTTGAACAACAATGAACATCTCAATTTATTTTTTTGTGATATCAAATTATTATTTTTTAGGTCAACTCCTTACGATTGATGTGGTAGGCTAAAGATCGTTATAAAAATCAGCCTAATTGGTGATTTCAAGCCGTTGGATTTGCGAACTGTTCTATCGTCGATTTTATCAGTTATCACCAAAGGCACCTAAATAAATAAGATCCACCAAGTTTGGTTTGTCAAGTGTAGGACTATTGAATTCAGATTGATGGTAACATACAATCAGCTCAAGAATTACTCTAGTTCTAGTGGTTCCACTTGAATTCTAATTACAAAAGCAAAAAGAGGTCCAGTTGAATAATATGTTGGGCGTTCCAACATAGAACTTGTTCTCTATAATTTATGGAGGCCATCACATTCCTAAAGACCCATGAAAACTTGTTCTCTCTATTGCATGTTCATGCAACGCCCAAAAACATAACTGCCCAAGATGTGCTGAGCTCTCCCCTTCTCTGAACAGGGAATGGGAGAGTATCCCGAGAATCTAGGAGTGATTAACCACGTCAATCACACCCTTTCTGTTACGTATCTAATTTTTAGAGAACATTAAAAATAATGGAGAAAAAGATTGATATGATCGCATTTGAGGGAGATCGGACAAAACCCAATTCGAGATGATTAGTCTCCAAATCTAACTAGGATTCTCATGATATTTCTCTCCTTAAAATTCCATCTAATCCTTTCTCCTAAAATAATCACTACTCCCGATAACTCCCAAACAAACCTACCCACTCAAGGATCGTAGCTACCCACATACAAATAACTCCTTCCTATTTCCCCATACCTCAAATACACTAAAATTAAGTTACTCTCATCCCATAAATTAAGGTATGTATAATTTTCCTAAATGGATAGCTTCCAATTATAGACTCTTTCCATTAACTGACTCCTTGATTGGGGAAGATCACTCCTACGTCCCTGAGTTTTTGGGATAGGATAATTTCAAAATCCAAATCCCTCTATAAGGGTAAGTAATCATCTAACTTGGGCGTCAAAAGGGTGTTTGATAGGTACGACATCAGTGCCCAACTTGGCGAAGAAGAATGCCACACCATTGAAGCCACAACATGAGGTGTTAAGTGCGAGCTCAGATTTTCCCCTACAATTATGACATTAATAATCATATGAAATTTTGATTCAAAGTAAGGAAAGATTTGATTGGGTAGTCATTTTTTAATAGATAACGAGATTGTATTAATACTCAAAAAAAGAGGAAAGAGAGGGTGACTTAGGGAGGTCAAGAAGACCTATTCAGGAGCTCTGCCAAAAATATTTATCAAATTTTTTTTCTTTCAATTTGAAGACATTTTTTTCCTAAGGTTATAAATGTAAGAATGGACTAATTTTTTTATGAAGTCGTTGTTGTGAACAACTCATTGTATATGAAATTGTCTAACATGTTTTCTTGTGAAGCACAATAATAAATATATGTATATGTGCCTATTAGACTCAAATAGCTTGGCCACTCAATTTAAACTATATATTGTCACATGGAATAGTCCCATGCCCATTGAATACTTGATTTCTGATTTACTCTTCAGCCAACCTGTGCACGAAAATTTTCTTGATCGATGATTTCTAGTCATTGGATCAGAGAATTTTTAATCAACGATTGAGAATCCTAGTTCTTTTATCAATGGTTTGAGTTAATGATAACATTCTCAAATCCAAAGCTTAAAAAATCATCAATCAAGATTAGTTTGGATGTTTAGGTCCATTGAGGGATGTATGATGCTATTTAGTCTAATGCATAGCCTCTTGAGACTATGTTAACTGATTTGCTCCTACTAGGCCAAATCGCGAATAGTTACAAAACGAACCAACTTCCGATATGATTATGTTACACCCTAAAAATTTTGAACCTTGATCCGATCCATGACCTGATTCAAAATCCTAATTTAAGGGTATGAGAAGAAACAAGAACCATTGAATCATATCAACTAAATATCTAAAAAGAAAGAATTAAAATAAATATAAATTAATTAATGCTTATCAAAATAAAGAGCATCGTCATAAAACCAAATCAAAACATCAAGTGTAGCAATACTTGTTAGGTACTTATAACATTCAAACCAAATATAAAAAATAAAAAATAAAATTATTTTAAATTTGACTCTTAAAGAGAGTAAACAACTAACTAAAAATAAATAAATAAATTATGTCCGTTGATGATTTTGCATTTCCATCGCCCAACTCCAATCTCAATGTTCATTATCTAAAAGTTTTTTTGATAGAATCGGTAAGCTAAAGCTTGCAAGAAAATCAACGTTACACTAACATCTATGCATACATACATATAAATAAAAAAAAATATGATTATGTTATCATCAAATAATCAAGTCATTCCAAAATAATCAATTCATGCAATGATGACCAATTTTCTCACTGGTATGGTCATAACCATCTTCACCGATTTTCCCAATAACTCAGTCAAACTCTCTATTTCAAAACGCAGAACCTTTCTCGAGGACTTTTTGAGTTTTTAACCCAATGACCTAAGTCTTGATTTGTCGATTCATCATTCCAAAATATGTCCATGATTATGCAATTTCATATTTATCTTCTAAAAGAACATTTCATGCGGTTTCAATATAAATATTATCATGACAACCAAAGATTTATTATCATTATTCATCGATACGAACATAAGAAACGCATAATCATGACATATACTTAATTTTTATTTACGACGTATATATAAATAGATGTGTTGTGAGAACCTGCCTTAATCAATGTTGGAATCCGCTAATGAAATTTGATTTCTTTTTCTTCGTTTTGTGTTTTCTCAATTTTCTACTCCAAATAATTATATAGATAAAAATTACATGATTACTAATGGTGTTAAAACTATCTTAATAGAATTTTTAGCGTATCTCTCATCTCAAGAATCTTATTATTAAAAAAAATTAACACAAAAATAAAATAATACAACATTCAATAACAAAAAAAGAGACTAAAATGACAATCTTGTATTGTAAGTTGACTTCTCTGAATATAAAATTTTATTTAAATTCTTTTGATATTTTTTTTATAAAGGAACTTCTAGATCAGGGCAACAAAAATGCAAATTAGGAACGGTTTATAACCGTTCCTAAACGGCTATGAAACGGTTGAACGACCGTCTCGTATCGAGGTGTTGTTAATGAATTTAAACGGCTAGAAGCCGTTCTAAATGTCAGGATTTGGAACGGTTAAAAACCCTTCCAAAAAAACATAATTTGGAACGGCTTAAAACCGTTCCAAATCTGAAAAGCACTAACAAAAAAAATATATACCTTAGACATCGATTAAAATCCGATGTCTATAAGACCGATGTCCTAAGTCTAAGACTTTTGACATCGGTTACAAACCGATATCTAAAACTTTAGAAAAAAAAAAAATAAATATATACCAATATGGATGAGATTTGACAAAAAATGTGGAAGTAATATTTTAGAGCACGGATAAAACTTACTAGGCCTATGGATCTCTGCAACCCTATTTGCACAAGCTCGACCAAAAACAACAATGTCAAGCAAAGAATTTGCACCAAGACGATTGATGCCATGAACTAACGTACACGCTGCCTCCCCAATAGCCATTAAGTCCAAGAATAATTGAATCAGATAAATATCATCTAATTAAGCTTCATCTTATGATACTCCCCCAGCATCAGCCATTAGTCTTCATCACATCGAGTGGAATCGTCAATGTAGCAGTCAAAGCCCCAGCAGCAGCCCCAGCCGTGACATGAACCACCAACCGCTCATGCTCACATTCTCTAAGTTAGAGATATCTCAAGAAACAATAAAACAATAGAAATAGTGGTAGGGCAGTCATCAAAGCAACAACATATTCGTAGCTCTTATAGCTTTACATGCATATGCTCCACAATAGAAGTCACAAGAAAAAGTGATAGCAGTCATAAACAACCCTTAAAATGTGCATTCTTTCCTTACACACTACAATATATACTCATCAAAATCTAGGGTCCTATGTTGAAGGAAATGACCTTTCTTTCCTTAAGCTCAATCTGAGAGTAATAATTAATGAAAGGTTCAGACCTTACCATACAATGGGTTGAGTACTAAAATCTTTTAGGTCAGAACTTGAAGAAATTAAACAGATGATCACGTAGTATAACCATCCAATTTGTAAATATGTATCTAGAGGTTTGCTTTTAATTGTTAGGTTGATTTATATAGGCATTAGAAGAGAATGAAATGTTGGTTTCCTCCTGGTTCCAATTGGTTTTCCAAATGACTATCAAGAGAATCAAGGTCTGTAGAGCAGTTCCACAAAGTATGCCAGCCCAGATTCCCTACAACCATAGCACTACACATTAGTATAGAACTTGATATGCTCCTAAAACTTTCAATTGCTATATTATCCGAAAGCAAATGTGGCAATGAAAGTGAGATTTACCTCAACTCCCCAGCTCAATTTGTAGCCCAGAAAGAACCCAAAAGGGAGCCCAAAAACATAGTAACAAGCTAAGTTAATATAAGCCACCAGCGTGTAACATACCTGTTCAAGCGGTTATTAATGGCAGTCAAGTCTTTGGAAGGGCTTTGGTATGCATGAGTACTCTCTCCAACACATGCGTAGAAGCTTTGAGAGCTACTGTTTGAGATTAAAGCATCCATCTGCACACATATTTTAACAGTCATCACAGATAAGAACCTAACAGGACAATGGAACCAAACTTAAAATGCAGTCATCTTTTATAGACCACACATATATTATTCAGAAAATTGGATAATTAGAAATCTGTGAAAACAAGGGCATGATCAAGCAACGGATGTGTATACTATTTGGGACTCCATTTAAAAAAAATAAAATTTATGACCTTCAGTTTCATTCGGTGAACAACAATTTTGACCCACAAAAGTTCTTTTTTATTATATTCAGCTGAAAAGTCTCCAAAAGAATAAATCCTCTCGAACATTCTTTATTAAAACTACTATATTTTTCTATAGGTGAATAATTCCAGCTTCTGTATCTCAAGAATAACTAATATCGGATAAACATTCATATTGCAACAGAGTCAACCCTTGAGGATCTAAGAACTTGTATGTGCTTCAATTCTTTATTAGTTTTTCCTAGCCAAAGTGGACAAATATCTCACTTCCCCTTCATTAAAGATGTTTCTCAGTTTTACTTAATACTTGCTAAAAAACGCTTCTTAATTTTGAATTTTAAATGAGTAATATAACTGCTCATAGGCAATGTCATTCCAAACTAACTTGCTCCACATGGAAATGTTCTCTAGATCTTTAGATTATCCTCCGTAAGATAGTAAGTATTTGTGTTCCCTATTGTGGGGATAAAGCGTGCACATCCTACACTTGTCGTACATTGGTACCATTTAGTGCTAACATGCTTAGAATATGTAAAAATAAAAATAAAAATCTGGTCAATATGTCAGTTAAAGAAAAGCACAGTTTGCTGACTAAGGATTCTTTTAATAAGACAGTATAACATAATTCTGAATCATTTATTAGCGATCAAGGTCATTTGATTTTATAGTAATTGTTCTCATACACTAAGGTATATTTGCTCTTGAATATGAAGGATTACTTCATCTATAACCAGAGCAAACAATAGAGACTCAAGGTCATTCCTTTATGCAAATAAATTAGTACTGAGAACTCATTTGTCTCCTCTTCACATGCTCTTAAACAAGTCACCTTTTTCATACATGTACTTAATTGTGTTAATATATTCATTCGAGATGTAGCCTACACAAAGTCTGGGCAATAATTTATTTGGACAATGTTATTTGCTTAAAGATGATGCTTACCTTGTATACACAATCATGAGGATATAAGTCCATCAAATTTGGATCAATGCATTCTTTCAAGCTTGACATGCTCATTGAATTGGGGGAGTTTTTAAGTGTGGCTAACATCTGAAAATATGCCAACAATAAAAAATGCAATTAGATGATCTGCCAATTGTATATTGTGAGAATATGTGGTGTAAGGATTATGAATTGACACATCCATAACAATAGAAAACACATAATCAGCATCATATTGAACACCCATACAATATTTCAAATGTTTAGTGTAGGCAACTAAAATAGCATGATTTTGATTGGAAGGGTTGCTTCAAAAGTTCGAAACATGATACCACCCTCTTCAAAGTGCAATACTTGTCCATGCGATCCCAACTACCCAATGAATAAATAAATAAAGTAAAACTAGAAAGAACTATGAGATCAAAAGACAATGATAAAGAGATAATTTTTAGTTGAGTAACACTCAAATAGAGTTTTCAAATACAGCTAAATCCGAACCGATAAGAATCCGTTGACAGCCCTAAGATATATAAATATTATAATTCTGATTGGGTTAGATCTCCTTCTAATTGGAGTTCAATTTCTGTTATTTTACCTCTGTTGGTGGTTATTTGATCACTTAGAGAAGTAAGAAGCAAACTATGGCAGCAAGTTCTAAGTTCAAAGTGCATAAACAGAGTACTGAGGTAGCTCATGTAGCTTGCAAACTTTCCTGGTTAAAGACCCTTTCGCGAGAAATGGACTTTAGGAATTGCAACTCCTTGATACCTTTGCCCATAAGACAAGTCTAGTTCGCTTTGTATGGTAGAAATTTCCAGTCTAGGTTTCTTGACCTGCAAGATAGGGTTCGGAATTATCACCGAAGGCTAAAAATTTAGGGATATATCATTGACAAATTGAGGAATTAACGCAAAGGGAGGTAACACTATAACCCGAAATAACAAAGAGAAGGTGATGGGAAGAGTGATATACTCTCGGACACAAGCAGTTCATAGGGATGGACTAAAGGTATTAGCGATGAGAACTGAACTGTTCTAGCCTCAACAACGTCTCCAAATTTTATGATCTTAACATCTGGAGCAAGCAAAAAATATAATAAGATTTAAAACACAAACAATTCTCCCATTACCCAATTATACAATTCAATGAAGCGAAGATAGGAATGAAAAACCATAAACCACATGCATGAGTAGGATAAGACTGATATCCAATGAAGAATAATACAGTGGCAGATACATAAAACTCCAAACCAACAAATCAATAGAGTCTAGAGCAAAGTACTTTGACATAAATAACTCATAATAAATAATTATGTTAACACAAAGATAATAAAATTAAATGGAATACATCTGCATATACTTCGATACAATTGTAATAAAGATCAAAATTACTGATTGCCATTCAAATGTGCTCAACCAACAAAAAGAGACACATTAATAGAAGGGAAACATTGCAAGTAGTAGTAAAACTTTAGAGGGGTTATCCAAATACAACCCCCCTCTATCTCTCAAAACATGCATCATCAAAGAGTAAAACAATCATTTTTAAATGGATAGAAGAATTTCAAGAGTCCTTAAGATTGTTGAAAAGTTTTTTCACTACTATCTCGGTTCCATTTATTAGTCAAGCCCTACAAACAAACACCATATCCACCTTCCCCAAGTACTTCTCCATCGAGAAATGGTTTGTTGCAAATTGAAAATCCATAAGAGTAAGCCATTGACCACACCCAAGATGAGAGATTTCGGGAAGGCCAATTAAAGGAAAGGTAGATGTGATCCCATATGATAAAGAAGACTGCTTATGAACAGTCTCAGAACTTTCATCTTCCTCTGGTTATGTGGTATAGTCTCTCTCGTGCTAATAAATCAAGCTGCATTGGCTTGATGTTCTCAGCCAAGCTAGATTTGCTCATACCCAAATGAGAAAACATCTTTTCTGAAACCTTGTCACTTGGTTTACCATTATCATGGATTATGACAAGAAACGAACACAGTGATCATGGAAATTGTGAGAGAAGATAAACAGAATCAACAAGATAAATCCTACACCATAGATACCAATCATAACCCTTGACTTTAAGAAAAAAAATGATAGGTTCTTCAATAATTCAACAATCAGAAAACTCCCAAATGACATTTCTGATTCTTTAGTTCTATAAAGAGTGATTTTGCATTTGTGCCAATCATTGGTAATGTGGAATTTGTATAATTTAATCTCAGGGACTGAAAACTCAATCCATTCTACCTGAAGTACAAAAATCACTATACTGATTAAAGCACCCCAAAAACCCAGAACAGTGTGAATTTCTAATAAATTTTCAGATTTGATACTTAATCTAAACCCATTCATTTTAATGTGGGATTGCATTAAAAACAAACAAGAAATTGAAAATTGAAAGTAAACTTATAATAGTAGCCAAGAAAAAAAAAAGTACTTTGAAGATCCAGACCATTGTTTAGGGATTTATTAGATTAAACCATGTTGCAATTCGATCCATCGTTCTTATATTACATAAACAAACCTAAGAGGCCAAAATCCTTAGTTTAGACTTCAAAAACAAGTAAGCTTAATTTTTTTTAATCAAATAAAAAATTTATACAGAAGAAACACTAACCTATATAATCAATTATTTCTCCAACCAAAGTCAAAATAACTAAAATTTCGTTAAGAAGAAACAGGGAACCGTCAAAATCATTCTGAAATCTAACCTGTGACTTGGAGTGAAATCGATCCAAAATATGCGAGTAAGGTGAGAGAACTAAATGAATCCAACAAGCTTCGAACACTTTCAACAGAATTTAGGGTTTGTGTATTTGATTGAGAGATCCATGATGGTAAGCTAGGGTATTTTTGCTTGATTGAGAGATCGATGATGAAATAGAGTGATTTCCACGGCTAATCTCCTTCCATATGCCCTAATGACTCAACTTAGAAGAGAGAGGCGGAGGTCGATTAGTTCTGGATATAAGGGTTTTTTGAAGATCGAAGCGAGAAGAAGGGAGAAATCTCATACATGAACATGAGATTGATCGATCGATCGATCAGATAGAGGGGGATATAAAATCGATCGAGGGAGTAGAGAGAGATCGAGGGGTCAATCGAAAGAGACCGTGAGAGAGAAATGGAGAGGTAGATCGAGAGGTCGTCGAGAGAGAGACTGAGAGAGCGATTGAGAGAGAGACTGAGCGGGCGATACAGCGAGCAACTGAGAGAGCGACAGAGAGACAGATCGAGAGAGAGAGAGAGAGAGTACGGTTAGTTCCAAAAGAATGAAACGGAAATTTTGACGTTTGAAACGATTTTAAAAGGTAAAACGGTGTAATACCGTTTTTAAGTAGAAACGGCTTAACGCCGTTTTAAATATTTGTTCCTATTTTGCATTTTTTTTTGTTGTGAGATCTTTCCATCAATATTTTTTAAAACGATGGTTTTTTTAAAAATATATATATATATACATAATAAAAGAATAGATTTTTGGTTTAAAATTATAATATATATAAATCTATGACTATTAAGAAGATCTAAAAATTTCCTACCTTAAATTTACGCCAAGAAATATCCAAAGAGCATAACAAAAGTTTTTGAGATACCCCTAAATTTGATCTTTTCATCTACTAACAAAAAATAACTTAAATACCCTCATTTTTCACCCTCTAACAAAAATATCCTTAATATTTCTTCTTAAAATATGTCGTCTTAAAGCTCTTCAACCTCTATGGTAAATTAATTTTAATTTATTTAACTTCATCTTCTATCCTTCCTATTAAACCTCATCTTAATCCTCTGTGGAAATCCAATAATTTTTTATCAAAAAATCTCTTCATCTTCTACTTCAAAAATCATTTCTCATTCTCTAGATTTTAAGTTTAAAGTAGGTTGATCTTAAGGTTGAATACCTGCGTAAATTTTTTTACACAAGAGGTTGAAGATTGGGTAGAGAAATCGAAGGGATTTTAGTTTCACATAATGAGGTAGTTTCACACTAATCCATTAGAGAAGACTGAGATAAAGGGGATATGTAGATGTTTTGGTGAATATTTGCGATACAGTATACTTTTAAAGTGATAGCATTACCCCCTTGATTTAAGTATTTTCTCGTAAACTATTGAGAAATGGCTTAAATGGCTATTTCTTCATCTTCTACCAAACAATTCTTGACATTATCAGTTAAGTGTACTTTGCTCCCCTCCCCCGGCAACCCCAACAAGAAAATCCTGGTTTCGCCCCTGCTGCGAAGTCAAATTCAAATCGAGTGAACTCGTGAACCAAGTAACATAACTTGAGACAATTCGAGCCACCCCGAATGCAAAGTATTTTTATAGGAGTCGTGTCACTTGAGTCCCCCAATCTCATTTCTACTCATCATTATCATGTACAAAGACTAATTCAATGTCGAGGTAACTAAGACGAGTCATCCTGATCTCAAAGCCTACTAGGCAAGACAGTCAATGTGAATCATCCATTCCATTGACTCGTTAGAAATTCAAGATGGCTCGTTTGATATTTTTAAATATGGACTGAAATTATAAATAAAACTTGATCGAGTTAATTGGGTTTTTTTATATTTATTTTAAAGATATAAATAAATTGATCTTACAACGATTTAAACATGATAAATTTTCTAAATGTCAACACTTGAACCACTTTTAGAAAATTTTCCTTTAAACATTTGTTATTTACGTAAAAATAAATTTTTGTGAAATATAAATATTTATTAATAAAATAATTTTAAACATATTTAAACTATTTGTCTCGTCCGAGAAGATATGACTCGGAAGAGTTCATTCGTTATCTTAGGGGGCCGAGACGAGATACTGGGTTTTAGGCCATGTGACGTAAGTCATACTTCGTTTGATCCGTTATGCGTTTCTTTTTTTCTTCCTTCCTTCTTTCCATCTACAACAACAGCTGAGGCTTATTGGGGGTATGCAGACCCACGACAGCCACCCATTACTCCTCTCTCTGGAAAGCGTCCTCGCTTCGAACTATGGTAAACCCGTTGCACACTTCCTCATCCTTCACCTCTTCTCTTATACTTTGTTAAATTAGGGGTTCTGATTTCTGTAACGTTTAAAGGTTTCGTTTTTTTTTTTAAAGAAAAAAAAAATTCTTCTTCTTGATTGATTGTGTGGGTAAGAATCAAAGCTTTACAGATCCTTAGGAAATACATGTTGTAATTTCCTCCCATCTCAGCCGTACATTGCCATTGTACAATGCTGAGGGATGGGAAGCTTGTGATATATAACGAGGACAACAATGTAGTATGATCTTCTCAACATGGGTTTCTCACACTACCCTCGATATCACAGGGTTCTTGGTGATATGCGAAATGAAACTAATAATATCAGCACCACCAAGACTCTTACTAAGGGTTGTGCTGATGATTGAGAGTACAAACTTAAAAATTATCCTAAGCTTATCTAGTTAATTAGATGTGTCATTTTCTTTAAAATCCTTCTAAGGCATGCATGTTTAGTGTCATTGTAATTGTTTTTCATGTGCTACGTACTTATGGTATCTTAAGTTGTCTGTTTAATGTGATGTTAAGTTTTAAAAGAATATATATATATATATATATATATATATATATATGGGAAATGTTCAGCACCCTAAGTTTTACCACACACTTTAACAAACGTGTTTTGTCTTACATGGGTTAGAAATTTTGGAATGGGCTGATTTTTGGTGAGGATGATCTCTATGGTGAGGAGATCATCCTCACCAAAAATCAGCTCATTCCAAAACTTCTAACCCCATCAAAAATGATTTACAAAAAATGGACGGTCCACGATTTTTCAACGTGTAAACATGGGGCTAAACATTTCGGAATGGGCTGATTTTTGAGGAGGATGATCTTCTAATCATAGAGATCATCCTCATTAAAAATCAGCCCATTCCAAAATTTCTAACCCATGTAAGACAAAACACGTTTGTTAAAGTGTGTGGTAAAACTTAGGGTGCTGAACGGGACCCTATATATATATATATAGGGTCCCGTTCGCCACCCTTAGTTTTACCACACACTTTAACAAACGCGTTTTGTCTTACATGGGTTATAAGTTTCGGAATGAGCTGATTTTTGGTGAGGATGATCTCTATGGTGAGGAGATCATCCTCACCAAAAATCAGCTCATTCCAAAACTTCTAACCCCATCAAAATTGATTTACAAAAAATGGACGGTCCACGATTTTTCAACGTGTAAACATGGGGCTAAACATTTCGGAATGGGCTGATTTTTGGGGAGGATGATCTTCTAATCATAGAGATCATCCTCACCAAAAATCAGCTCATTCCAAAACTTCTAACCCATGTAGGACAAAAAACGTTTGTTAAAGTGTGTGGTAAAACTTAGGGTGCTGAACATTTCCCATATATATATATATATATATATATATATATGGGTAGCGTTCAAGGGCAAACTTTTTAGCAAACTTTTTGGCAAAACATTTTTCAAAACATGGGTTGGAGGTTTTGGAATGGGCTGATTTTTGGTGAGGATGATCTCTACGGTGAGTAGATCATCCTCACCAAAAATCAGCCCATTCCAAAACTTCTAACCCATGTTTACCAGTTGAAAAATCGTGGACCGTCCATTTTTTGTAAACTGTTTTTGATGGGGTTAGAAGTTTTGGAATGGGCTGATTTTTGGTGATGATGATCTCCTCACCGTAGAGATCATCCTCACCAAAAATCAGCCCATTCCAAAACCTCTAACTCATGTTTTGAAAAATGTTTTGCCAAAAAGTTTGCTAAAAAGTTAGCCATTGAACGCCCCCCTATATATATATATATATATATATATATATATATATATATATATATGGGAAATGTTCAGCACCCTAAGTTTTACCACACACTTTAACAAACGTTTTTTGTCCTACATGGGTTAGAAGTTTTGGAATGAGCTGATTTTTGGTGAGGATGATCTCTATGATTAGAAGATCATCCTCCCCAAAAATCAGCCCATTCCGAAATGTTTAGCCCCATGTTTACACGTTGAAAAATCGTGAACCGTCCATTTTTTGTAAATCAATTTTGATGGGGTTAGAAGTTTTGGAATGAGCTGATTTTTGGTGAGGATGATCTCCTCACCATAGAGATCATCCTCACCAAAAATCAGCTCATTCCGAAACTTCTAACCCATGTAAGACAAAACGTGTTTGTTAAAGTGTGTGGTAAAACTTAGGGTGCCGAACGGGACCCTATATATATATATGGGAGGCGTTCGGATGCATTAGTTTTAACAGTCAATTTAACAAAAGTAACCCGGCCGTTGGATATTACTAAATCGGACGGCCGAGATTGTTTATTGCGTTTAAATTATAAGTTATAAGTTATTACAGCGCCATCCCTCGTCTTTTCAGTTATTAGTGTCACCTCCCTGCGTGAAAAAACAGCAAAGAGAACTCTGTTCTCTCTCGTCTGTTCTCACTAAACGCTCGATGGAGTTCTCTCTCTCGTTCTCGCTCTAGGGAGGCTGAAACCCTCCTCTCTCTCTCTCTCTCTCTCGTTCTTGCTTCGCTAAAACCCTCGAAACCCTCCTCTCTCTCGCTGCAACTCCATCGACGAAAACCTCTCTCTCCCTCTCTCTCTCTCTCGCTTTGCTGAAACCCTCGAACCTCCTCACTCTCGCTCCGACGAAGGACGAACACGAACGGCTTCTACTAAGTTACACTCTCTCGCTCTCGCTGTCTCACGAGCACGAACGATCTCTCGATAACTGTAAGTTTATTTTTATTTTTTTATTTTTTTATTTTGAAATCTCAAACACTGGTAAAATTATTTGTATAATTTGATTTCCGATTTTATGAAGACAAATAAATCCGGAATTATTTAGGTTTTTTTTTCGATTTTTTTTTTTCGCTGCAATTTCATCTCACGAACACGAACGATCTCTCGATAACTGTAAGTTTGTTTTTATTTATTTATTTATTTATTTTTAAATCTCAAACACTGGTAAAATTATTTATATAATTTGATTTCCGATTTTATGAAGACAGATAAATCCGGAATTATTTAGGTTTTTTTTTCGAAATTTTTTTTTTTGGGTTATTTATCACGAATGGCTCCTACTAAGGTCTGATTTTGACCTTCACTTTGATGCTTCTATGATCCATGTCTTTTGTTAATGCATTTGATATACATTGATTTCTTTATCAATTTGGGGATCTATATTTTCTTGGTTCATTCTATTGATCTGCATGTATTATGGTGTTTATTTTACGATTTTGATGATTGATGATGATTTATGATTTTGATGCATCTATGATCCATGATATACATTGATTTCTTTATCAATTTGGGGATCTATATTTTCTTCGTTGATTCTATTGATTTACATGTATTATGGTGTTTATTTTACGATTTTGATATTTTTTTGCCCTTAATCAAGCAAAATTATGTTTTTTTTCCTTTACAAAATTATGGTGTTTAATTTTTTTTTTTTTAAATATATATTTGATTTTGAAAAGTTGGATTACTTTTCCTATTTCAAGCTTTGTTAGAAATGGCTGAAGCAAAGCCATTTCTTAGTATGAGGAAACCAGTGGGATGTTTTTTTACCCTTAATCGAGCAAAATTATGGTGCTTATTATTTTTTTTTAATATATATTTGATTTTGAAAAGTTAGATTACTTTTCCTATTTCAAGCTTTGTTAGAAATCATAAATAATTTCATTGAATTTGCTTCCAAATTCAAAAAGAATTATTATGCTTCCAAATCATAAATGATTTCGTTGAATTTGCAAGAACATGGAATTCCTCCCAATTGATCACTCTATAAACCAATCCACTGTAATACAATCACTAAGGCCCACTTAACTTAACTTTATAAGTTAAAAAAATAAAGTAAATTCTAGTGATGGATCAAAAGCCACTGGGGATAACGAACTCTCGATAGAACTGTAAGTTTGTTTTTATTTTTTTATTTTTTTAATTTTGAAATCTCAAACACTGTGGTAAAATTATTCTACAAAATAATTGTATAATTTGATTTCCGATTTTATGAAGACAAAAAAATCTTGAATTATTTAGGTTTTTTTTTTCGAATTTTTTTTTTTTTTGAGGTTATTTATTTTTTGATTCTGGTCATGTTATTTTAATTAATACAGATGCATTTGTTTCAAATCTAGATACTTATTTCAGAAAATTCTGATTTTTGATTTTTGGGTAGTTAAAAAATCCTATTTTTCTGACAAATTGAATCGAAA
Source organism: Akebia trifoliata (assembly GCF_017979445.1). Lineage (NCBI taxonomy): Eukaryota > Viridiplantae > Streptophyta > Magnoliopsida > Ranunculales > Lardizabalaceae > Akebia > Akebia trifoliata. The sequence goes on along the minus strand of NC_141385.1, from coordinate 10,368,244 downwards.
TCGAGACCCCCATTTTAGGAATAACTGAATTTTGTTTGTTGGGTAGTTAAGAAATTTCCATTTTTGAGGAATTTCAATTAGAAATTGAGATACCCACTTCGAAAACAGTGAATCGAAATCGAGACAACTGCAGGTATAACTGAATTTTTTTGTTTGTTGGGTAGTTCAGAAATTATCATTTTTCTGGAATTTCGATTAGAAATCGAGATACCCACTTCGAAAACAATGAATCACTTCAAGAATAACTGAATTTTTTTGTTTGTTGGGTAGTTCAAAAATTTCCATTTTTGAGGAATTTCGATTAGAAATTGAGATACCCACTTCGAACATATTGAATCGAAATTGAGACACCCACTTAATGAATCATTGATTAATACTTTCTTACACTGGACCACCTTCTTTGTATTGTAAATAAATAATTTTTGTCACCTTCGTGTCTCCGTTTGTGTCATTCCAGCATTTTCCTTTCCTCTTGGGCTAGCTTCAGCTTCACTACTTTTAACTTCCAACACTGATAAAAAATACTAAACTTTTTCATTATCTTTCTTCTCTAGTTTAATACATATATATGTAGGTGTGTGTGTGTGTGTGTCTCTCTCTCTCTCTCTATATATATACATATATATGAGTTACCATGTCTACTGATACTAAGAAGAGATGTATGTGTTACTGCTTTCAAGTAATTTCTTGCATGTTCTACAAAAGGCAAGAACAATACCACATCCCTCCAACATTAAAAACCTAGAAAATTGATTGTGTTAAAATGAAGTTGCCTGCTACTGTCTTAAAGAAAATGTGGGCAAAAGTAATGGAACACAGACCAACCCAATAAACAGTCTAGCCAAAGGGAAAGCAGGTATCTTGATTCTCTGAAGGAAAAAACAAGTAATTGGCTTTGGAGTGCTGCCAACCAGCATGCCTGTATATTATATATAAATAATATCAATTCCAGCTATTTTCCTTTTTTTGAGATGGTCTTTTAACTTTAAGCAACTAACTAACATGGCAGCATAAACCAATTAGAAACTAATTAATAAATCATACATCCATTTAATATCATATGCAATATACGTTCATATTGTGAGATGTGGGGTATGAGAGAGACTTATCTGGACTAGCTTGAATACAATATAGTTTGTACAAATAGTCAAACAAATCACTTAATAATGCCTAGGTGGATAAGTAATACGAGCAATTAAAATCCTGAGGACCAATGTCTCTTTTGTCGTGAACATTAAACGTCATGTATTTCCTCTCTTTTCGGTAACCATCTTAACTGGCTTTCCATTTCAGGCATGTTGGTAGAGGTTACATCAGCATTGACAGCAGAGGAGATCACAATTTGTTCTTGTATGGTGAGTGACGTTCGAAATTCTTGCAGAGTTTTTTTAAATGAAACCCTCTTTGCCTAATGTACATTAACATTATTGAATGAGTAGGCAGAGATCGATAGAAGAAGGGGAATGGGGGTAATTTTATTTCACATTGATGGGGGCCTTGACAGTCTGGTACGTAAAACAAGGCCGTCTAAAATGCTCCTTGGTGTATGTTATTGACATTGTTAATTGATAAGAGTATTAAGGGGATAGGTGCAAAACAACTTATAGTTTGAGTCATTTACAGTTTGTGTGGTGTTCATGTAGATGTATAGAATAGTGAAGAGCACTGGCACACTTGAATGCAGAAGAAGTCTCCAAGGTTGCTGCTAAGGCAAGGAAAAAGTCTAAAGTCCTTCAGCCCGTGGTGAGGCGGGACGTGCCTTTGGGGCTAGAAATAGACAGCAGTGGCTTGAAGACAAAAACCCTGTTTTTGGTTTTAGACTTCATTACATTATGTATGTGAACATGATCTCAAGAATTCTTACAATACATGAGATTAAAATTTGGACGTAAAGTAATTTTTATTTTAAATCTTATTATTCTTTGATACTATGAATTGAATGCTTGAATGCAAATTGGTGTGAATGGGATGTGAATGTCGATATGGATATGAATGTGTGATTTTTTTCGCAGGTATGGGTTGAAGACAAATGCATAAAAAAGAGTTTTCATTAGTCTTTAAATTAAGTCGTAAATATAGTATTCGACGGCCTAATGCCGTTGAAATTCTGTTAAAAAAATTTCAAATTCGACAGTTTTAGGCCGTCGAATTACTAAATTCGACGGTTTTTGGCCATCTAATTTATAAAATTGGACGGTTTTGGGCCGTCCAATTTATGAAATTCTATTACTCATAGTTCTTGGCTATCAAAGATTACTAAAACTTATATTAAATCACCCCAAAAAGAAAGCTGGATTAGATAAACAAGAATTTTGAGAAAATTGGGGCTCAAAATAATGAAAAAAATAATAATAAATATGAAGAGTACCCAGATTGAAAAATCAGGATATGATGACCAAAACGAAATTAAAATTACCACCCCTGAATTGAAATCGAAAAATCAGGATATGATGACCAAAACGAATTTAAAATTACCACCCCTGAATTGAAATCGAAAAATCAGGATATGATGACCAAAACGAAATTAAAATTACCACCCCTGAATTGAAATCTCATATATAGGAAGAAAGTTTGTGGTTAACACAACCATCCCATTGAAATGCATAACTCGTGTTTGTGGTTCACACAATCATCTATTTGAAAAAAAAAGAAAAGAAGAAAGATGTGTAATTTATGGTTCATGATTACTTACTGTAGCAGAAAATGGCAATATTGTGTTGGTGGTGGTGGTGTTCGAACCATCAGAAATGGCAGCAGCAAGAGGCTCACGATGGGGTTCACAATAGGGTTCTTGAAACTCTTTTAACGACAAACCCTTTCTGTCGTTAAAGAGTAAAAATGTGGGGATAATCGATTGAATTGTGTATAATGTGTAAAGGCATTTAAGTCGTTACACTTTAAATTTTTATTGCTGTTTTCACTTCTCTGCAAATGTGCATATTCTATTCAGCTTAGGAAAAATGTGGTAGAATCCCGCAAAATCTTATCGTGATTTTTTATCAAACGTGACATGCACAAAATAACTTCCCACTGATTGGCTAAAATACTCTTACCTGATATTTCCCACTAAAATAACTTTTCATTCAAAAGTAACTGCACAAAACTAGCTCGAATACAAAAATGTAATATGAGTTTTAATCCCTCATTTCTTCTCCACCAACAATTAAGATAGACCAAGTAACATTCTTCGTAGCCATGCCGATATCATGATGCTTAAACGAACAAGGGGTGGTGTTGAGGTTGGGCTAAAGGCAATAAAAAATTACATGCAAGGTAGGCTAAAGGCAATAAATAATTAAAGCCAATATACAATATACATTCACTCATTAAGATCCAAAATCAATTATTCTCTTGAAATCTACTAAGTTCAAAGAAAATACATACCCATGACTAAAGACAATATGAAAATAATTATACAAATTACATGTAATCTCTTAAATTCATATGATTTTTTCTTGAATTCCACATGCTCCACTTCATAGAATTCTTGCTTCAAGTCATGGAATTGATCATCTACTTCATGGAATTTCTCTTCAACTATATCACGAGTACGCCTATCTTCGATAAAGTGCCTTGTGGCTTCCTCATACGATGAAAATGATTTGTAACAAGCTGACGGATATCTATCCACGTACTGGTGACATTCTTCCCAGGTGAAAAATATCCCGGTCTTTCTCCCTACAAAGACAACATAAAATTTGCCCATTTTGATAGCAAACCTGACAAAACCAATTGTGAGTGGTTTCACAAAATGTGCATCAGAGATATATATCAATGTGAGAATTATAATTCTCTGTGAAATAATAATAAATTCAAATCAGATCAAGTAAACCAATAACAAGAAAATTATCAAAATCACAAGTATATTCGTGCACATGGCCGAAGAGGACCGGAATTGATACCTTACCAGTGTGTAAAAGGTTGTTAGGCCTTCACCTCCAATCTCAACAACGGAAGGTCTAAACTCACATCCATTGTTAACTTCTCTTGTCCCATAAGTGACTCTAACAGGTAGAGTTCTATTAAAAGGGCCAATAACATCCCCTATAACTCTACTAATAGCCAAAGGATCCTTGATCTCTCTACGCATTGAGGGTTAATGAAGGAAATCAAATTAATGAGTATTGTTAGGATGGTTGAGGAAGATGAAGGCATTGAGGCTCTATATATAGTGTAGGAAAGAATATATCAACTTTTTTTTTTTTTTTGTGGCTTTTGATCCATCACTAGAATTTACTTTATTTTTTTAACTTATAAAGTTAAGTTAAGTGGGCCTTAGTGATTGTATTACAGTGGATTGGTTTATAGAATGATCAATTGGGAGGAATTCCATGTTCTTGCAAATTCAACGAAATCATTTATGATTTGGAAGCATAATAATTCTTTTTGAATTTGGAAGCAAATTCAATGAAATTATTTATGATTTCTAACAAAGCTTGAAATAGGAAAAGTAATCTAACTTTTCAAAATCAAATATATATTAAAAAAAATAATAAGCACCATAATTTTGCTCGATTAAGGGTAAAAAAACATCCCACTGGTTTCCTCATACTAAGAAATGGCTTTGCTTCAGCCATTTCTAACAAAGCTTGAAATAGGAAAAGTAATCCAACTTTTCAAAATCAAATATATATTTAAAAAAAAAAAAATTAAACACCATAATTTTGTAAAGGAAAAAAACATAATTTTGCTTGATTAAGGGCAAAAAAATATCAAAATCGTAAAATAAACACCATAATACATGTAAATCAATAGAATCAACGAAGAAAATATAGATCCCCAAATTGATAAAGAAATCAATGTATATCATGGATCATAGATGCATCAAAATCATAAATCATCATCAATCATCAAAATCGTAAAATAAACACCATAATACATGCAGATCAATAGAATGAACCAAGAAAATATAGATCCCCAAATTGATAAAGAAATCAATGTATATCAAATGCATTAACAAAAGACATGGATCATAGAAGCATCAAAGTGAAGGTCAAAATCAGACCTTAGTAGGAGCCATTCGTGATAAATAACCCAAAAAAAAAAATTTCGAAAAAAAAACCTAAATAATTCCGGATTTATCTGTCTTCATAAAATCGGAAATCAAATTATATAAATAATTTTACCAGTGTTTGAGATTTAAAAATAAATAAATAAATAAATAAAAACAAACTTACAGTTATCGAGAGATCGTTCGTGTTCGTGAGATGAAATTGCAGCGAAAAAAAAAAATCGAAAAAAAAACCTAAATAATTCCGGATTTATTTGTCTTCATAAAATCGGAAATCAAATTATACAAATAATTTTACCAGTGTTTGAGATTTCAAAATAAAAAAATAAAAAAATAAAAATAAACTTACAGTTATCGAGAGATCGTTCGTGCTCGTGAGACAGCGAGAGCGAGAGAGTGTAACTTAGTAGAAGCCGTTCGTGTTCGTCCTTCGTCGGAGCGAGAGTGAGGAGGTTCGAGGGTTTCAGCAAAGCGAGAGAGAGAGAGAGGGAGAGAGAGGTTTTCGTCGATGGAGTTGCAGCGAGAGAGAGGAGGGTTTCGAGGGTTTTAGCGAAGCAAGAACGAGAGAGAGAGAGAGAGAGAGGAGGGTTTCAGCCTCCCTAGAGCGAGAACGAGAGAGAGAACTCCATCGAGCGTTTAGTGAGAACAGACGAGAGAGAACAGAGTTCTCTTTGCTGTTTTTTCACGCAGGGAGGTGACACTAATAACTGAAAAGACGAGGGATGGCGCTGTAATAACTTATAACTTATAATTTAAACGCAATAAACAATCTCGGCCGTCCGATTTAGTAATATCCAACGGCCGGGTTACTTTTGTTAAATTGACTGTTAAAACTAATGCATCCGAACGCCTCCCTATATATATATATAGGGAAATGTTCAGCGCAAAACATTTTGACAAACATTTTGGCAAACATTTTGGCGCCGTCCGATTTAACGCAAATGAACGGTTCAGATTCAATCTCTTCGATTTAACGTATAAGTTATCCGTTTTCAATTAATTACAGAGCCATCCTTATACTTTCCATTATTTAGTGTTACCTCCCTCTATCATTAAACTAAAAAAAAACAGAGTGAGACTCTCCATTCTTCTCTCTCTCTCGAATGGACTCTCTGTCAAACCCTTTCCCTCTCTCTCTCTCTCTCACTCACTCGCAAACCCTCGCTCGACCTCTCTCTCGCGAGCTCTCATTCTCTCTCTTGCGAGCTTTCATTCTCTCTCTCTCTCAAACCCTCTCGAATGAACTCTCTCTCTCTCTCTCAAACCCTCTCGAATCCCTCTAGCTCTCGATAGAACTCGATAGATTACGAGAGCACAATATGGATCAAGGGACGAAGCGAGTTAAATAGGAGAGCCACCACACCAGTCTTTCTCATACGGCCTCTACTACATCTAAATCGATAGAAAAGCTGAAAAATTCAAAAATCGTGTTTACCAAATGGAATCACGTCCACGCCCTTCCCTTCCTCTATCAATCAGATAGTGATTGAAAGCTTGATTTCTGATTATCCGATTCCTCTTTTGTTGTCCAGCTTTTACAACAAAATACGATGGAGCCGTTGGATATTGATCGAAGGTTTGAGAGAGTGAGAGAGAGGGGTTCTGTCGAGAGGGACGTAGTTGCAGCTAGAGAGCGATAACGAGAGAGAATGAGAGAGTGAGAGAGCGGGTTTCAATGAGAAAGAGAGGGTTCCACAGAACTCTGTTTTTTTTTTTTTTTCGATTGAATTTAAAGAGAAGAGGGAGGAAATACGAAATAATATGTTATTGAGGGATGGCGCTGTAATTAAATATAAAACTTATAACTTAACGCGGATAGGTGTTGGTTTTAATCTTGTCCGTCCGATTTCTTCGTATCTGACGGCTCCAAAATGTTTGCCAAAATGTTTGTTACGTGGTTGGGCGCCGAACGGGACCCATATATATATATATATATATATATAGGGTCCCGTTCAGCACCCTAAGCTTTACCACACACTTTAACAAACGTGTTTTGTCTTACATGGGTTAGAAGTATTGGAATGGGCTGATTTTTGGTGAGGATGATCTCTATGGTGAGGAGATCATCCTCACCAAAAATCAGCTCATTCCAAAACTTCTAACCCCATAAAAAATGGTTTACAAAAAATGGACGGTCCACGATTTTTCAACGTGTAAACATGGGGCTAAACATTTCGGAATGGGCTGATTTTTGGGGAAGATGATCTTCTAATCATAGAGATCATCCTCACCAAAAATCAGCCCATTCCAAAACTTCTAACCCATGTATATATAGGGAAATGTTCAACACCCTAAGTTTTACCACACACTTTAACAAACGTTTTTTGTCCTACATGGGTTATAAGTTTTGGAATGGGCTGATTTTTGGTGAGGATGATCTCTATGATTAGAAGATCATCCTCCCCAAAAATCAGCCCATTCCGAAATGTTTAGCCCCATGTTTACACGTTGAAAAATCGTGGACCGTCCATTTTTTGTAAACCATTTTTGATGGGGTTAGAAGTTTTGGAATGAGCTGATTTTTGGTGAGGATGATCTCCTCACCATAGAGATCATCCTCACCAAAAATCAGCCCACTCCAAAACTTCTAACCCATGTAAGACAAAACACGTTTGTTAAAGTGTGTGGTAAAACTTAGGGTGCTGAACGGGACCCATATATATATATAGGGTAGCTTTTTTTTGATAAAATCCTAGCCAACATTCTATAGTTTTGTCTTATATGATTAAAAAGTTTCAGAATGGAATGATTTTTTGTGAGGGTGATTTCTATAGTTATTAGATTATCCTCACAAAAAATCAGCCAATTCTGAAACTTCTAACCCCATAAAAAGTGGTTACAAACTAACGGTAAAAATTAACGGTTCACGATTCTTCATCTTATAAATTAGGGTTAGAATTTTAGAATTTACTGATTTTTTGTGAGGATGATCTTCTCATCATAGAGATCATCCTCACAAAAATTCAGCCCATTATGAAAATTTTAGCCCACATAAGACAAAATGCTTTGTCTAGAACGCCACCCTACATATATATATATATATATGGGTCCCGTTCAATGGCTAACTTTTTGGCAAAACATTTTTCAAAACATGAGTTAGAAGTTTTAGAATGGGCTGATTTTTGGTGAGGATGATTTCTACGGTGAGGAGATCATCATCACTAGAAACCAGCCCATTCCAAAACTTCTAACCCCATAAAAAAATAGTTTACAAAAAATGGACGGTCCACGATTTTTCAACTTGTAAACATGGGTTAGAAGTTTTGGAATGTGCTGATTTTTGGTGAGGATGATCTCTATGGTGTAGAGATCATCCTCACCAAAAATCAACCCATTCCAAAACTTCTAACTCATGTTTTGCCAAAGAGTTAGCCATTACACGCTACCCTATATATATATATATATATATATATATATATATATATATATATATATATATATATAGATTTGAACAAATGCAAATGGGTTAGGGTTGATGCTTATGGAAGAAGACTGAAAATTGGCCAAAGAGAGATTTGGTCTTCGCACTTAGTGTAATAACTAGTTGAGATTGAATTAGGATTTAGAGCAACTCCTACCGAGAGCTTCAAAAAATGCCTTCAAATTGGCATCTACTTCAAAATAAAGGCTCCAAGCCACTTTCCTATACCTTCAAATCACTATTCATTATTTTAAAACATTATTCGAACACATTTAAAAATTAACAAAATGTAAAAAATTAGGGTGCCAAGAGGAGTTCTCAAGAATAAAGATTTCAAAATAAAGAGAGCTACTATTGGCACCCCAACTCTTACTTATTCAAACCTTGGCTCCTTTTTTTTGTGTGCTAGATTTTCCTTAATATGAGTAAAGTGTTAATGCCTTTAATCAATTACTATTGTGTCTGTGCGGTCAAATTTCGGTGAAGGCGTTGATGGACTCTACTAATTCGAAATCGCTCCTTTTTCCTCCTTATAAGCATCGGTACGGTACCTGTTAAGAATTCTCCGACGTTCAAGTTAGAGTTGCAGAAGAATAATTGTTGTGACTGATTGAACCCTCTCCTCCCTTAATGGGCCAAAAAAGATCCCTTAACTTATATCAAATTTTCTATTTATAGATCTTTCCTTTGAATCAGGGTTTCCTTTTTTCACGAGATGCGATTCCGGAGAATCCCTGATTGCTAGGATCTTAAACGAAATTGGGATATTTGGGATTGGGTCCGCTATTCTAGGAAGATCCCTTTCGAGATCTCTAGAATTGACATGTGCAAATCAGGATTACGAATATACTTAGACTAGGCCTGCCCTACTTGGCAGGCTAGGTCTTATCTAGTGTTATGTTGCCCTTTTAACCAGGCTAGACATTTTCTATAATGGCTTGCCCTACTGTTGGGCATCACTATGAATGCTGATTTACGTATGGTACCATTCTACTGACTAGGACACGTGTACAATTTAGATAATCGTGCAATTATTACCCTTTACAATGTCCATCAGACTGACTTTTAAAATCCATGAAGAACACATTCATGCACCTTAAACTTTTGATATTAAGGGACTGCAATTTAATCCAGTAGACAGTTGTGCCTAAATTCAAGGACTCAGGCTATCCTACAATCTCGGTGTATATAGAAAAAATAATGATCGAGAAGTGTCTACTAGATCTAGGGGCTAGTATAAACCTTCTTCCTTTTTTGTCTACAAACAACTAGGTTTGGGGGAACTCAAACTTACGGACATTATACTCAGCTTAGCAAACAGATCAGTTAAGGTTTCTAAGGGGATAATAGAGGATGTAATAATCAAGGTGAAATACTTCTATTTCTCTATTGATTTTGTGGTTCTTGACACTAAACTTGAAATGGATTTTCAAAATTGGCAACTTAAAGTAGAGAGTTTCCCCACATCTTCATCTCTACCTTTAGTTGGAAAAATTCCTAAACCTGAACTAAAATAGTTGCCTGACACGTTGAAATATGTGTTCTTAGAGAAGGCTGAGACCTTCCTTGTTATTATCCCACCTGACTTAGAAAAGTCACAAGAAGAGGAATTATTAGATGTTCTACGTGAACATAAAGAAAGCTATTGATTGGAGCATAGCTGATATCAAGAGCATCAATCCCCTTTATAGTTATGCATTAAATACACCTCGAGGACAATTACAATCATCGTGAGAACCATAAATGAGACTGAATCTGATCTTATAAGAAGTAGTTCGAGGAGAAGTCTTCAAATTGCTAGATACAGATATCATATATGTAAAACCCTAAGTTTTTTATTCGTATCTCGAGGAAAAATAAATAGTAAAATTTTGAGAAAATCTTGAAAATGAGATTTAGGGGTAAAACTTTAGGATGTTTTTGATAATTTTTAATGGATTCTGACATCATCATTAGATTCAAAATGATTGAAAAATATACTTTAGCCTGTAAGCACGCTTAAATGAGAGTCCGAACAGAAAAGTTACAAAATTCTCGATTACCGTGTCGGATCAGGCTAAAATAATGATTTTTTACTAGAATAAGAATATTTAAAATTTGATCACACTATTAGGTTCGTAACAAAAAATTATAGAAAATGGATTATTTACTTATCAATTTCGGAGCCTAAAAAGTTAAATTATTATAAAAAATGAAAATGACGTTAATTTTAGGGTCCCATCGAGCTAAAAATGTAAATTTTTGTTTGAGAAATAATTTGTAGAAATTGATCACACCATTAGATCCGAAATGAAAAATTATACAAAATAGAGTATTCACTCATTATTTTTGAAGTCTGGACGGTCAAGTTATCGTCGAACATAACAATAGGTAAAATACTACAATTGTCTTAAAATTTTATATAAATAAAATTTTAAATTTTTTTTTACTATTCATCTTCATTTTAAACAACACAAAACCATCCAACGGATTTAAAAAAAAATTATTATTTTTTTCAAATTTTCTAACTTAAATCCGTTGCGAACGGGTCATCGTTGACTTCCGCCGCAGAAGGGAAAAAGGTCCATAGCCTCGACATCTACAAAACCCACCCAACTTCTTTTCGTTTCATCTTCTCTTTCACCTCGTATCATAAAAAATCAGCTGTATATATATACGAGGATTTCGTAACTTCGACCTCAGATTTCGCTTGTTTCAAGGTCAAATCGTCATCCGTCTTAGAAGGGAGAAAGAACAACGGTGTCGAGATCTTCGAAACTATCGGATCAAATTAAAAAATCAACTATCTCGAAGTCTGATCCACCTCTATTTTTGTGTCGACCGACTCGATTTCTACGTACGTACTTTGATCATTTCACATAGAGATTGTAAGGAACTCTCAATTTCAATTAGTAATCGTAGATTATGAAAATTGCATTTAAGATTTTATCAAAAATTTGTGATGCGTTTCTAAAAATATAGAATTCAATTGGTTATTTCAAATTCACGTCAGAACTTGCATATTTAATATATTTTATTATATTTTATAACAAATTATACGTGGGTAGGATATTTCACCAGGTTATTTCCGTCAGTTGGGTTCTGTGCACCGTTCGGACCTCGTTTTGATCTAAGTTTTGTATTTTTTCAATGTTATTGAAAAAAATGAATTTTATAGTTAAAAAAATGATTTAATATTCAATGAACTCATATTAAATTGATAAACATCAGAAAGTGAATATTTTTTTTGAAAGATTGAGAACTGCGAAAATTAGAAAAAAGGGAAAAGGGGATAAAACGGTAAAATGTCAGAATTATACCCGAGGGGTAATGTCTGCATTTTACATTAAAAATGGGATGTCACACCCTGTGCACGTGTCAAACTGGGCCCGTGATCAGCTGGGATAGCGGTATGGTAGCAGTACTACACATGGCAGGCTCCATTAGCTGACATGTGGCTACGGGGTAGGAAATACGATCAAGGAGTGATGTTTGCATTTTACATTGTGTGTTGTATGTAGGTTAGTGAAAGGATATTCAGGGATAATGATTGGTTGCATGTTTATTTAAATTCTGTTGGCGCAGAGGCTCCAAGTTTTGTTATTTATTTTAGGCTGGGTGGCCACAATTGCATGGTAGGAAATTGGATATCCATTCTCAACCTTGTATTGTTAATTTCTCTTTTATTTTCAAATGAAAATAATATATATATATATATATATGTAGCTATTTTGTGAGCTGTTAAAGAGTCTGTGAATACCTGAAGGGATAATGTGTCATATCATCCAGAGATGTGTACTATCTTGGGATGTACGGTAGGGACAACCAAACTCATACATGGTATGGGACGCGTATAAGAGTGGAGTCACAAGTAAAATCCGGGTTTATTCTTTTCTATCTTTACTAGTGAACTAGTAATGTAAATGTGGTCATATACAAATGGATTGTATATTTGGGAATCACATGCACGCCTGATAGGCATAGGCGAAGATGATTAGTCAATGATCACTAACAATCTATAGTAGTCGAACGTTCTGACACATCGAAAAGAGACCCATTGCTTACGGTCACGTCAAACGGTCAGCTTGAGCTGGATAAATAGTCAAGCAAGCGTGGTAAGTGCAACTACTAAAACGATCCAGTCGTGAATCCCAACTCTCTAATTCCACTACTTCACCATTATGTATTATGTATTTGTTGCCTTATTTTATATATAAAATGAAATGCATGTTTAATGTTTCCATTTGATCAATTAAATTCGTATAAAAAAAAATTATAATGAGTACTACTGATGAATGTAATGTGAGTTTTAAAATGTCTAGTTGCTCATCTCTGTCTATATGTATCAATTAATCGTAGTTTCTTCTGTAAAAATTTGCATATGTTAAAATGATTTAGTATGGTTATTCGTTTATGTTAGGAGAGGTTATTGAAATAAATTGTTTGTTTCCCTATTGGGTAACCATTGTTACTTTCCCTTTCCTTTTCCATTTTCTTTTAGTTTTAGATTCAGAGCTTGGTGAGACAGGTATAGAGTACGAGTGAGGATCATCTGGTGGGTCAGATAAACAACTAGAGTTCGTCACCTGGTGAGTATTGGGGTTATACCTCCTAGTGGTGTTAGTTCATCTAAGTAGTTTTATGGATTTTGTCTTGAGCGTTAAGACTTTTGTTAGAGTGAGGAGTTTTGGATAATCTTGTATATTAGTTCATTTTTCCACACTATATCTATCGTACGTTATTAGATGTATATAGGCTTCCGCTAGTTATTATATTTTATATGTATATACAGGATAATGTATGTCGTCTATCACGTGCAGGTTGAATACCTTGGAATGCTAACATAAATAGAGGAGACCATGCCAAAATTTCGAGGCGCTACCTTGTGCCTTGAGATTTGACATGGGGCTTTGTGTTAGCGTTTTGGCAGAATGGGACAATATATCCCATCTCAAATAGTAAATGGGTAAGTCCAGTTCAAGTTGTCCCAAAAGAATTCGGTGTCATAGTTGTAACCAACAAGGACAATGAATTAGTATCGACTCGCATCCAAATTGGGTGTCGAGTTTGTATAGACTATAGGAAGTTAAATTCAATGACACGAAAATATCACTTCCTTCTTTCATTCATATATTAAATGCTAGAATGCTTGGCCAGAAATGCCTACTACTACTTTCTTGATGGATACTTGGGGTACAATCAGATCCTGATCGCCCTTGAAGATCAAGAATAAACAACGTTTATGTGCCCTTTTGGGATTTTTGCCTATCGGCATGTGTCCTTTAAGCTTTGCAATGCTCCTACAACCCTTCAACGATATATGTTGAGTATTTTCTTCGATATGGTAGATTTTTTTTTTGAAGTCTTCATGGACGACTTTTCAATTTTCGAATCTAGCTTTGACAATTGTTTGCATCACCTGAAGTTAGTCTTAGTTAGATGTCACAAGAAAAATCTTGTGTTAAACTAGGAGAAGTATCATTTCATGGTCACTTCCGGGATTGTGTTGGGATACATTGTATCCAAGGTAGTAATCTTCATTGACCGTGCAACGCTAAAATATTTTCTCTGTAAAAAGGATGCTAAAACAAGGTTTAATCCAATGGATCTTCTTATTGTAAGAATTTGATCTCGAAATTCGAGATAAAAAAGAATGCGAGAATGTAATTGTCGATTACTTATCTAGGTTGGTAGTTGAAGCAAGTTCTAACTCCTTTCCCATCTCTGAGAATTTTCCAGATGAATAATTAATAACCATTTCTAATCTGACACACCATGGTATGCTGACATTGTCAACTACTTGGTGATAGGGAAAATACTTACCTCGTGAAAGAAACAAGAGATGGTGAGATTCCTCGCTCAAGCAAAATGATTTTTCTAGAATGATCCATACTTGTTTAAGTACTGCCCAGACCAAATAATTCATTGAACTATTTCATACCATTATCAGAAAAGTATTCTCAAGTTCTGCCATAACCACGCTTGTGGTGGTCACTTCGAAGGAAAGAAAACAACAGTAAAAGTACTACAATGTGGTTTCTATTTGTCAATGCTTTTTCATGATGCCCATGTCTTCACTTAATCATGTGATCGATGCCAACGTTTATGTAAGATTAGCCAAAGAAACGAAATGGCCTAACAACTCATTCTGGTCATCAAAATCTTCGATGTTTGGGACATTGACTTCATGGGACCCTTTCCCATTTCGCACGAATTCCAATATATCCTAGTCGTAGTCGACTACGTGTCTAAATGGGTAGAAGTAACAGCGTACCGGACCAACGACCACAAAGTCATTATGAATTTTATTAAAAATATCGTATTTGCTCATTTTGGTACTCCTACGATTATCATTAGTAACGGAGGTAAGCATTTTTGCAATCAAGTTTTTGAAAGTCTCATGTGTAAATATGCCATTACTCACCAAGTTGCCACTTCGTATCACCCTCAAATGAGTGGACAAGTCAAAATATCCAATTGCGAAGGAAAAACCGTTCTTGAAAAATAGTAAATCCTTAGTAAAAGGATTGGTCTTTGCAATTAAGCAACGCCTAGTGGGCCTATCGTACGATTTTCACAACTTCGATTGGCATGTCCCCCTATCATCTCATCTTTGGAAAAGCCTGTCACCTCTCGGTCGAACTTGAACACCGCGCCTATTGGACTGTAAAACACATCAATTTTGATCTAGCCAAAGTAGGAGAACACAGAAAACTTCAACTCTCCAAGTTGGAAGAATTGTGTAACGATGCATATGATAATGCTAAATTATACAAGGATCGTACAGAAGCCTAGCATGATAAATACATTCAGTGAAAATCCTTCCAATTAGGTTAGCAAGTATTACTCTATAATTCTCACCTTTACTTCTTTTCCAACAAATTGAAATCTCGATGGATAGGACCCTTTGTGGTCCATAAAATTCATTCACATGACAATATTGAGATTCTCAATCCTGTGGATGGCAGTATATTCCAAGTCAACGGTCAAGGCTCCAATCATTTTTCCATCTCCTACCATAAGAAAAAGATTCTTTTTGAGGGATCTTATGTACCAGGATTAGCCTCATGTCATTGTTTTACTGAAGACAATAAACTTAACGCTTTTCGAAAAACAACTCTTGATTAGAAGGCTTGCAACCACGTAAGACCCATTCTTTCTTATTCTTTTTTCAATTTGAATTCACCATTAAGGGTTAAAAAGGGTATAAATTATGCAAAATTTCATAAGAAAAGTTTCCTAGAAAATTTATTTTTTAACTTGAAATTTTTTGGGAAAAATTATTTGCCAAGGTGCAAAATTTTTTTTTTTCTGGAAAATTATGCATCCTCTTTTAAAAGAACATACCCTAATACTTATCTCATTTCATATTTTTCTTTAAGCCTCCACCTCCATTTTTCTTCGATTTCCAACGATCTCATCGACGAAAATCCGACTGTTCAAATCTTACTCCAATTGGCCCATTGGGTCTGGGCAATACGACCCACCCTCGCTCTCTGCACCACCATCCACCTGCACTCTACCACGCCGCCCTACCCATTCAAGGTGCCATGGTGCCTGTGGACCTCATGTGCTCTATTTTTTGATAAATTCTTCCTTTCATCATCTTCTTTTGATCTATGGCACCCAAAACCCAATCCATCTTTCTTGAGGAGGTGTATTATGACACATTTGATATTCCCCAAGGATCGTGGTTCCGTGGAGAGTTGCTTGGACGTGGGTGGAGTTGCTTGTTGTATGTGGAGACAGAGAATTTAACAATGAATTAGTTCGAGATTTTTATGGCTCATATGTATCCGACAATTCATCCGTTTCATCAATCATCATTAATTTTAGGGGCATTACATTCACAATCAATGCCTTTGATCTCTATGTGATCTTGGGAATCGTATTGGTGAAAAATGGTGTGTGCAAGCCTGATTTTGGGTTCAACTACTACATCATACCTTCCGGCCTCTCTAAGCAAGATATTTATATCAAGGATGGCAGGTTGAAGTCCAGGTGCCTCTACGAAAATCAGTATCTTCGTTGGTGCTGGATTACGACCATTGTGCTTGGGACTCAACATTCAACGGAGCTACTAAACATCTTTACTTCCTGCATGCCATTCAGACATGTGACCCGACCTTTTGTGTGGTTCGTCTTCTTTTGGAAACATTGGTCGATGTGATGACCAATCCAAGTTGATCGTTTGCATTACCCCATCTTGCCTGTCGAATTCTTCAACGACGGATAGGTGTCCCAGTGGCTGGATTGATGACACGGGGTGGTCTCGAACGTCTCCCACTCTTTAAGGGAAAAATGGCTTTTACGACCTGTGTGCAAGGTTTCTGGTCGCCGGGTATCAATGTGGAGGAGCATGATGGCCCCCCATGATTATGGACCCCCAGGAGTAGAATTTGAAGAAGAGCAACCTGAGGAAGATCGAACTCTGAGTCTAGACTTTGAGGACATTGCATGACTCGATAAAATACCCTAGTTAGTTAGAGGCAGACATTGGCCTACATTGAGGAGCAGAGGGCTCATGTTAATGCACAAGAGGACGAGACTTCAAATTCTTAGTAGAATGTATTTTTGTCATTTAGGTTGTTTTTAAATTCTAGTTAGGATATTTTATTTTTTGTAGGAAGTATTTTTTTTCCTGCAATTCCCTGTCGATGACATGTATGTTCAATCTATGCAGATTAGTGTAACATCAATGCTTTTAATGCCAAAATCAATTCAGGTGTGATCTAACTTCTTCTCACTTTCTTTATTACTTCATATTGAGAACAATACTTCGTTTAGGTTTAGGGGTAGGGTTAGCTCACAATTGCATTTTATTTCTAGTTTATTTTTATTTATTACTAGTTTATTTTCATGTTTTAAAAAAATTGAAAAAAAAATCAAAAATATTTAACAGTTGCAAAATATTTTCTTCAAACTCATTGTATGTAGAGTTTACATATGAATTTCAAATCTTAGGCTCATGTCCAATTTTTTTTTGAGCTTGTGTTCTTTATCAAGAAAATCAAAAGATTAATTTGAAAATTCACGACACTTTTGATTTATTAAAAATAGAATTTTATGGAACAAGAGTCGACCCTCTTTTTTGTCTAGAGTGTTAGGAGACACCGAATCTAATGAGTTATAGTTTTTTTGTCCTTTGGTTTGATGGATAGAAGAAAAACATAATTGGATCTAGTACAACTTGGACAACAACCATAACATTAGACTGGATACCTTAAAAAGAACTACCTACTTTTTGTAAAAAAGACACTAGAAAAATGATGATGTGTGAAAAAGTAAAAAATAAAAATAAAAATAAAAAATACGATGTGAGAAAGATCAAATCAAAGCAAAAATGCTAGAATTGAAAAAGTGTAAAAAGAAAAGAGTCCAACGAGATCAAATAGTTTAGTAGGGTGAAAACCGTTAATGATAAAATGTGAGTAAGCTGAAATATCACAGATAAAGTCCCTTAAAGGTATTAAAGTTAACGTCCACACCTCTCACAATCTTAGACAAGATACGTAGTTTCTAGTTAGAACTGACCATTCTTAGCAATTAGGAGGTGAAATCTTGTTCCTGAAAAGTTGCTACTTTAAAAAAAAATCAGAAAAATTGCACAACCACTCAAGTTACTCTTGAAATTTTACAAAATTTGGAATGAAAATTAGAACTTTGTGTAAATGTAAAGGACTTGTAATTGATTTGTGAAGTGTCGTTATGTTTGCCTTATATCCATTTAGTTTGATTTAGATATTCTTGTAAAGTGTCAAAATTTTGTGGGTATATTTACTATAAACTCTTACGAGTCAAACTTCTCTACTAGGGGTAACCTAGGGGTTTAAGGGCTTGTTGCATCCGCTAAATGCAGTTGTGTCACCTACGAAAGTGGTTTGTAATTAGTATTTATTTTTATTTTTTACTTGAAACTACCAAAATCTAGATTTTGGAGTGTAATCGGGGTTTAGAAAGTGATTTCTAGAACCCATTTAGCATGAGCTTTACAGATAAATTGCATATCAAATCCCTTTACTAAACATAATAAATTGTTAGTCTATATTTCTCATAGATTTCATTAAATAATGTGTTTTGAAATTAATTACTTTTAATTTTGTGCAATAGGAAAGAAAGTAAATTTCTGGGAATAAGTCAGAACAATTGAAGCATGCATTGCGATCAAGGACTGGGAGCGGTCAACTGACCAAGACCCAAGTTATATGGGCCCAGGTTGACCGTGCTGTCCAGGTTGACTAGGACGGCTTGGTCAAAGGAGAGAGTCTTGTCTCGTAATTCATATTGAAGGCTAGCGATTGAAAAACATTCGTAATAGACTAGGGTTTATGAATTTTTGTAATCATAGAATGTTTCTGTAATCCTAATTTCCACAGAAATCCTAATCTAGTCACTCTATAAATGGGAGACCAGACCAAGAGCTAATATCATTTAGAGAATTAGAAGAATAATAACTTTTATTTTCTGTTTTATTCTTAATTTTTGAAAGAGTTGTAATCGAAGAACCCTTATCGATTTCAATGTCAAGAAGCAATAAAAGATTCACCTTTCTCTCTTCTTACATCATGTTTATTTTATTTTATTTTGTTGTTCTTGCAATGATCATTGACTAATTTTTCTGTTAGATCAGTTGAGGAAGTCGGAGCAAGACTTTATTAGTATTTTATTGTTCTCATAATTGCTTAATCGTTTTATTGTGATAATTGTTAAGCGAATATTTTTGAATTTACTATTGATTGTTTCTCAAAGTTTTGATAGTTCATTCTTTGATAAGTTTAAGATGAACCATGCTTCACAGAGAACAATTAATACTTGCCCCATAATCTTGACTTAATTTATCGCATACTTTCAATCTCTTTTCTAAAATAATTTTTTGATTCTCCGATCTACAAACATTAGTTTTGTTTAGTGAATCGAGATAAATAGATGATAACACTACAACAAATATGGCAATTAGGAACGGTTTATTACCGTTCCTAAGCCACTATGAAACGGCTTACAGACCGTCTTTAATCGAGGCGTCGTTAATGAGGTTAAACGGCTAAAAGCCGTTCTATATTTCATGATTTGGAACGGTTAAAAACCGTTCCAGATGTCGGAATTTGGAACGGCTTAAAACCCTTCCTAATCTGCGTCTTTATATAACAGCACACGATAACCCGAAAAGATTTGAGACATCGGATTTTATAAAACTGATGTCCTACGTCTGAGACTTTAGATATCGGTTATAAACCGATATCTAAAATTATTATAAATTGATATCTAAAATTTTTTTTTTTCTTTTCTTGCTACTTGCCTATTACCCACAGTTAAAATATATCCAAATAGAGAACATCGAAGTTCTCTATCACATTAATTTATACAAAAAAAGAGTTGCAATGAGTCATAATTTACAAATCCAAAATTACAATGCATCGATAAACCATTCACAATCATTACACAAGCACAAGTGCTTACAAGGAAGCAATGCCATCACTCCCATCCCTCCCTATCTTCTTTAAGATCCCCAAAATGCCTGCAACTACCAATAAAAGAATTCTTTCGTGTCACCACATTGCATACTCTCACGATGAGCTTCCGCACCTTCAAAAGAGTGTTTGAAATAAGTGCTCCTGATCAATCAAAGATGATGCAGATAAGCTTCCACTCTCAAAGATGATGCAGATAGCTGTCTAATCAATTATTTCACTATCAATGGAACACAATAAATAGCTATTGTTTTACAAAGAATTATTGATGGAGGAATGTGATTCATGTCAATATAGTTGGGATAAAGGTGGTGATGATTATATAGCAAAAATTGTCGTGGGTCATAATGGTGATGATGATGATATAGCAAAATTTGTCACAGGTTATAATTACTAGCACAAATGTAGTAAAAAGTCATTTTCCAAAAATGTGACTCACCTGAATTTCACTTTTATAAGGATCCCAAATTTATCGAAGTCCATGTCATGCCCATCTGAAATACATCATAAAAAATGAAATGAAAACCAGGGGGACTGTTTTTGAAGTAAATTTGTTAACAGCCGTGGGAATGAAATTAAGTACCCAATGAAACTTCTCCAGCAACAGCCATCTCTTGGAAGTTTCGACTGAATGTCTCGTTTATCTGAGCAACAAGGTTTCTCAAAGTTGGAAGCCAGTTTTCCTGCAAAATCTCTTGGATCAGAAAATTGTTTTTCAAGCAATGACAACTAGTTTACAATTCTTCAGAAATATTATCCTGAATTGCAGCTTCCAATTCCTCAATAGTACCAGGCATCTGCAATTAGAAAAAGTGCGAAAATAGTAAACATTAAGCTTCAAGGAAGCCTAATCCAATTAGGCAGATCCAATTATATTACTTGAAAAATGGTCAAAAAGGAAAACCAAACAGCACAACCTTCAACTATCTAGTTGTAAATATAGGTTCGATCTATGTAGACATTTGCATCCATTACATATTGTTTGAATGGTTAGTTCATGGAAGGCAGGTAAGATTGTGATATGTACCCACATTAATGTTCACCAAAACTGAAATATAGTGACAACCACAACTAATGATGTGATGTGGATTGAAAATACAGACTAAAACAAAGTTCATAAATAGTCAAAACCTATGCAGCCTTACCGCAGAATGTGTGGACTCCAGTGGCTATAACAATGGCCTCGATTCCACCTTGCTTGCAAGTGGACCCAGAGAAGACTTCATCATGCTCTTCCTTTTTTTTTTTTCTATCTATATCTTACCTCCTTAGGATCAGCCAACATGCCTACAATAGAAGCATCGATAGCGTCTTGGTTCTCAACCCTGGAAGCCCTTGCAGCCATCAAAACCAATGTCCTCGTCAATGTCGTTTGCGAATACCTGCACCAATAGCAAAAATGGTTCATGAAGATAATGCTAACGATGATTTTACGTTGGATAAGTGATAACATATTATTATTAAAAAACTATAAAAACATTATAACAGTTTTAAAACACGGTGTAAATAACAGCAACTACTTACACATATACCACAACAGAGATGGCTGAAATCTGGTATCACAACAAGATGAGAAAGAGCCAGTCCCAAGGTCTAGAAGTCGAGAAGCTCGCACGAGCAAAATCTTTAACTGTTCTAAGGTGATACTTCTATTTACTTTCAAAACCTTAAGTGACTTGCACCTGGCCACAAGCCTTTCCAGTGCATCAAAATTTACTTCGGTCTGCAGATTTGCAAAGTTCAGGACTTCTAATGATGTGAAGTTCTCTGGAAAGCAACTTAACCAACTTCCCCCGAGATCTTCAACGCCATTCTCCTGTATGTCCAGCTCAGTCAAGTTTCTAGAAACCAAATTGGGTTTCGAAAATTGTGTTAGTTATACAACTTAGAAGCTTATCTTAGGTACGAGGCATAACACAATAAGGAAAAGTGTTGTCAGCTAATACCAGAGTAATTAAAAGCAGAATCACAAACAAATTCTGTTGAACAAATCCGAAAACAGTAACCGATATATCCAACAAGAAAATATTCGATAATACTTCCATCAACCTTATTTTAGTTCCTATTTAATGTTAACTGTTCTGGCAAATACAAGAGCCTCAACAAGGTAGGATAGACAGCCACACAGTTAACAAGTCGCATAAAAAAACACAGATAGTGTGTGATTGAGGGGCAAGTTACCATCATAGTCTATCAAATTGAGGGACAAATTCCCCGCCAATAGATAACTTGGACTGTTATGTTGTTCAGACTTGGTTGGCTTTCAAACAATCTTTCTAAGGGATATCTCAGATTTTACCCACAAGCATGGTTTTAAATTAACAGAATGTATCGGTCAATACATATCGGTATCGGCCAAGACCGATACAAAACATTGAATGTATCGGGTATGTATCGGCTGATACTGTCTAGGATTTTCCATAAACCAAAACATTTAATCGATACGATATTTTAAATCTTGTCCATAAGAAATAGGTTCTACAAGCAAGCCCTACTGATAGAAGTAGAAAATGCACTGTTCTTATGTACCAAAATCTAGTTAGTGCTAGAAAATCTGCAAGTTGCCCAAATATGATGCCAGAAGGAGAGGATTCATAGATTGGCATCTTACCAAATGGCGTACATTTTGGTAGGTTCTCTGTATACAAATTGGTGGCTAGGTTTCAGGTACTAGAATGTTGTGACTTGCAAAAAGACTCCACTGAACTGATTTCCACTCACCTGATTCTTAGTCTTTAAATTTTGATAAAGAATAACAATGAGTTCTCTACAGAAAAGATGCTTATTGGTAAATATACCACTGCCTTTGAGAATAAATAACCAAAAGTTCATTTTAAATATGCATTTGTCTTAAGAGTTATGAATGGCTAAACCAGCATAATTGGTGGGTAACGATTTATTCCATAAAGCTTACTGATTAGGAGATTTAAAAAAACCAAGGATCCTGAATATGGGTCTACCTCCCTTTCTTGGTGTTTTTTACTTTCAATAATGGGGGGAAAAAAGAGGAGGTTTTGACGAAACCGAGGATCCTGAACACGGAACACCAAGCCTCACTTTCCAAATTCAATATAAACCCATATGTTTCACAACTGCTTCAAATGGATCCAAGCTTGAGGACCACCAAACAAGGTTTTTTTTTTTTTAGTATTTCAATCTAACTTGGGAAATAAACAAAATTTCCACTGTAACAATTAAGTAAATGAAGAAGGATGCTTCCAATGAGTTGTAAACTTGTCATGGCAGAAAAAAGAAAGGCCTGTCTAAGAAGGAACTAAAACAATTTCATCACTTAAGAAAAAACAGATAAAAATATCCATTTCCACCCAAAATCACAAGCATTTATAAGAACAAGAACACTAAGACAGCTAAAACCAACCTAGTTAGGAGACCAAACAACCTTATCATGCATACATGTCACTTTAGAAGTCTAATTAGCAGAAAAATTAAAGTACCCATTATACAAATTAAGGAAATTAGGAAGCTTACTTGCAATGAGTTGCAATGGTTGCAAACCCATCAGTGCTGAACCCGTCACAGCTCACAAGTGATAAAGCTTTGAAGTTGTTAAAAGATTGGGTAACAAACTCTAAACTCTCATCACTAACAGTCATCCTTTAACTAATTTAGTATATTTTGTATTCTATAAGTTATAGTCCCCTTTATAATCTAAAAGGATACAAAATGGGAAAAAAAATATTTAACTAATTCCACATAACAAGAATGCCAGCTTACCTTGCAAGGAAAAAGAAAGCGGCGCCTCCTGACCTTATTCACTGTTATTTTTCAATCCTTTCCTCTCTTTTCTCCATTGATCATGCAAACCTAGCACAAGGAAATACTAATTATGAAAATAAGCCGAACTAAGCATGATATAGAAGAACAAAGAAGAGTATAACCCCAAAAGGGTACACTAGTTATGGAAATAACTCGTAAGGGAAAGTAGGCATACGCTTTTTCTCTTCTCTTCTATTTTTCCTTAAATTCTCTATATTCCTTCGCAGACCTGACAAACACATAGAAGTAAGATAAGTACAGTGTAAATTGAAGAGAAATACAAAGTGAAAGGACAAGTGGGTGAAGAGTTCCCTCGGACCTCCTTTTTTTTCCACTAAGAAAGGATTTGTATTTAAGAAGTATTACAAGGATTCAGGGGCAGTCCCCCTACTTTATAAGAGAAAACTGAAAATATGGGAGGTCCAAAAGATCTCTCATACATGCATACAACAATATCAGACACTGCCCAGCATATTGCACTGACATTCAAAGTTTGACAATGAAGTGAACTGTGCTACCCAGAGATGGCATGGATATGGTGCAGTTATTTTTGTGGAACTTTATTTTAGTACACTGAATAATCAGACATGGGTAGGACACCTATTTTGAAATGTCTAGGCAATATTTGATGAACACTTGATGTAGTTTGCATGAAGAAGATATAGTCTCAAACATGAAGTAAGATGGAAAACCAGATATTCAATTTATGCCTTTCATAAATGGATCCACCAGATTCTATAAAGACCTCTTATTTAAATCGTATGTTAGTCCTTTTTTGAGTAATTCCTTAATATTAAGCTTGCCTAACAAACTAGATGAAGTCTTGAGTATTGATGCCAAAACCTGGGTTCAAAACCCAAAAAAAAGGGCATCACAAACAATTCAGCAGGGGTAGAGCATCAAAACTTTGATTTCCCAAGAGACAGCCAAGAATTACCTTTGGATTTGTGTCTGCTACAAGTAAAAACTGTCTGTAACCATAATAAAAAAACAAAGTGAACTTTTGTGATAAGATGCACACTACTTTAACTAATTTTTTTTACGGATTCTCTTTAGTGTGGATGGTCCAAATAGTATGGTACAGAGAGTACAACTACAGTATTCTTTTCATTCATCATATTAACTTTCAAGGTAGGTATGAACCACCCAATGCGTCCAGCCATAGGGGAGGGAACTCCAGTAGTAAGACTGATGTACACTATACGGATGGTGTGTTGCTTGAATTGCTTGGATAAATGGGCATGAGAGTGCTTATCCTGTCATTTAGAAGGTGATTGAAATAGCCTACCAACTTAAACAAATAAAATCAAGGTACCAAAATACAAATTTATTGAGAACTTAAATGTCCAAATTAATTCAAGTTCTACAAACACATTTGATACTTGAAGAAATGATAAAATGAGCATGAAAACTTTCTCATAATATCAGTACAAAAAACCTTTTGGAGTTAAGAAAATGTAAGTTCACTTCAATACTTACTGATGCATATATCTGAAATATTTAAACTTTGAGAACTTACATAGAAAAGAAGGGACACGTGTAAGAAGCAAACTATGAATTCATGTTCCCAAACAATCCCCTAAAGTAATTTGATTTCAAAAGACAAAGCAAAAACACCTAATCTATAACAATTGATGTTGCTAATCTCTGTTCGTGTTCCCCACAGCTTCAAAAAGAATCTGTGATAAGAGATGCTAATCATCCAAAACTATTCCAACCCTAAGTTTGAACACGATCACAATTCACATCAGAAATACAAATAGCTGCCCATGTTTCATATAAGAGATGCTAAAACAATCAAAATTACAACTGCAAGAAGAATGTAACTCATACTATAAGACTGATCTGAAAACTAAAGAGAACTGTAAACGAGATCAATAACGGACAATGGATTTAAAAAATCTAGCAAAAAACACGAGTTCATAAAAATAAAAATAGAACACTGCTAAGGTAGCTTGAAACCCTAAATAAGAGTATTCGAACCTTCGATTCACAAGGTCAGGGAAGAAATTGAATCTCTCTTCTCTCTGTTCTCTGCTGCTTGGTGAATCCTTCGGTTCTCCTCTACTGAGCGAGCGATTGAGCGAGATAGAGATGAGATCGAGGGAGAACGACTGAGATCGAGAAACGATCGAGGGAGAGCGACTGAGCGAGAGAGAGATGAGATCGAGGGAGAGCGACCGAGAGAGAGATATGAGATCGAGGGTGATCGACTGAGATCCAGAGAGACTATCGAGAGAGGGAGAGAGACGAGAGAGCGACAGAGATCGAGAGAGAGACACACACAATTGGGAGAGACGACTGAGAGAGCTTTCGTTCCAATTAATCAGACGGATATCGGGTCGGATAAAATGCAGATAAAACGGTTTTTAAATGTAAAACGGCTTAAACCCGTTTTTAATTAGAAACGGATAAAATCCGTTTTATAATTTTGTTCCTGATTCATTGTTTTCTTGTAGTGTAAAAAATCATTGATAAAGTTTATGAAGGTGGATCTGACTGATCTACACTTCTCCATCATATTTTAAACCTTTTTCTTTTAGATAATTTCATCTCGAAAACCATTTTTAAATTGTTTGTTAAACTTAGATTGGATTTAAAGTGAAGAGAAAATCGAATTAACGTTGTCTCTGTGGTTCGACCTTTGCTTGCCAAGGTCTTTCTCTTGTTCTTTATTTTTAATTGATAATCTACAATTCGAACAACATAAATCATAATACAACTAGTCAAGGTTTTAAAAAACCTTATAATATCAAAGGACATAAACAATGACCATTGCTGGGTGCCCCTAGAACCTATATTAGAATATGATTTGGCCCACAGATGCGCGTGCGCGCACACATACACACGATATTTACAAATATTACAGAATGGTAGATAGATTTACTTGGACCATGAGCAATTACATGACAACATTCTACGTGTCTTCTAGTAGTTTGTAGTATTAATGAATTGGGTGCAGTCTTCAAGGATTACTATTCTAGGGTGGGTTCTCTCAAGCATATGTTTTTTTTTACTAATGCTTTTTCAGATATATATATATATATACAGCAGAGGATGGTTAGGCACATTCGTTGTGGGAACAAATAGGTCAACTTTTCATTTTAATCCCCAATAGCATTGGACATGTTGATTGGTCAATGTAGGTTGCATATGTGATTTAATATTAGTTTACTCATTTGAGTTTCCTTATATGTGATGACTGAAGAGCGTTCTTCTGACCGACCCAAATAGTTGGTCTGAGGCTCTGTTGATGATGATTATTTTGAGTTATTCTTTCCTTTACCTTAGGATTATGAGATACAAACAAATTGGCAAATTAACTTTAAAGCTATAAAATGGTTTGTATATTTATAAAAGTAGAGAAGCATTACACGAATTATTCTTTAGGTGAGTTGAGGAAGAAAATTGGTCTCTATGAAATTTACTTCACAGTTAAATGTCATCATCATCATCATTCATGTCCTATCCTAATAATTGGTTTCACTTCCTAGTTTTTAGACCCGTAGATCTACACCATTGTGGTCCTCAATCCTCAATGGTGCTATCGGTTCGCACAATGTGAAAAAGCCCAAATTTGATGGCCTTGGGCTCTCAAATTTCATAAAATTCGACGAACCAAGAGGTCGAATTGACGTCGAATTTTCCATTGTCAAAATTTTTTTTTGACGGGTCGAAACTGTCAAATTAATGAAGGATGGGAGAAATTCAGCAGCAAGCCTTCAAATATGGGAACATTAAGAATGTTGATGGTCCTAGACCGTCAAAATTCAGTTTCTAAAATTCGTGAGCCTTGGCACATCAAATTTTTATGTTGAATTTTCCAATTCACGTAGTGTCGCTTTCATTGCACATAACCAACCGTCTTAAGGGACTCCCTTTTAGGTAATTAGGTTAGGGCATTAAGCTCTAATGTTTCTCAATCAAGCTCTCTTTAACCATTTATTTAATGAAGAGCCTCAAATGTCATTTGAGCCTAGCAATACCTTGTATAGTCCCCATTCCTTCCTCCTTCTCTAGCTGCCTTTTATCCCATCTGTTTCATCCTCTTTAAGTTGCAATGACATCTGAACTGGTATCAACTTGGTTTAGGCAGAAAGTTGAAATTATGCCACCCTAGTGATCCTTGGTTAGTTAAGTGTTGTTTTATTCACAAATGATATAAAATGGACAATTCATGCCAAGCTGAACTTGGTTAATCAAATGAATGCCATAAAACCAAACAGAATAACTCTGCTCAACAATTTCAAAAGCGAGATCCATGAGATAATAAAAATACTCAATTACATCTAAATTACAACTAGTGGAGACGAGGAATCTCAACCTTGATTATACATTATGCACCTCATAGAGGAATCTCAACCTTCATTATACACAAGTGGGGATATTATACAAATTGAATATTCTGCCCTCCATTCAATGGTAGAAAATGGATGGTTTTAGGTAGTTTTTTATTTTGGAGGGAAGTGATCTCAACGGGTGAATGCTCCCAACCCCGTCTTACACCATTAAACGTGTTTATGACTGGGAGAAAAAAATCTTGTTTTGTATAATAGATTAAAACATTCCCTTCCTATATGATCAATAATTTGATGAAATAGCTCAGAGATCGTTTTTTTCCAGATACAGTGCTCACATTTTGTAAGCTACTGATGGAAATTTTAATGTTTTATTTTAGAGAACTATTATTGGCACCCCAACTTTTACTTATTGCACCCCAATTAAAAATAAAGAATATAAGCGAATAATTGAGAATAACTAAAAGTTGTGCCAATAGCAACTTAAAAAGGAAAAAACAACGCTGAAATTGGTTGAAAGATTGTAAGTAAAAGTTGGGTGCCCATAGCAGTTCTTATTTTATCTTTAAAAATTGATGTTAGAGGATAAAACTTAAAAAATAAAAAACAATTCTCACAAAAAGGTTATTTTTCGAGATCTATTGGATAAAGTCCCCCCCCCCCCAACCCAAAAAAACTGATTTTTTTAATCTCTATTTTTCGATGAAATCTATAGGGCTGTGATGTTGGAGTCTCAACTTTTGAAAAAAAAAAAAAAATCCTATTTTAAATCCCTTGGATCAATCCATTTTTTTAAATTTAATTTAATTTTATTTTATTTTAAATTTCATAACGTATTTTCTAACTCTGAATTTTTAGAAGATCTTATGCCACGAGGTGTTAGAGGACAAAACTTTAAGAACTTTGAACATTTTTTCTTCAAAAAAAATGTTAGTTCTCAAGAAGTTGGATCAACCCCCCCACCCCAAAAAAAAAAAAAAAAAAAAAAAAAAAATCATTTTTATTATTATTTCAATCTGAGTTTTTGTTTTTGTTTTTTTTTCAATTTTTGCCAACTTTGAAAAAAATCTTTAAAAAAAAAAAAAAAGAACTCTATTTTACAACACATTGGATCAATATAATTTTTTTTAAAATAGTTTTTGAATTTGAGTTTTTTGATGATCTTATGCCACATGCTATTAATCTAAAGCAAATCATTAAAAGAATCGAAGAGCTCGAAGAAAAAGAACTAGAGTAGAATTAATCAATGAAGTCCATAAACCTCAAAGTAGATACCAATTAACTGAAATTTCCATTTAATTCCTTCAAAATTGATTAATAAATGTTTTTAGAAAGGAACTCATTTTTTTTTCTATAAAATTTCAGATTAATATAATCACACAATTTGTTTAAACTGAATCAACTCATTTTGGTGTTTGTTCCAATTTAGATCCACATTTGACAATCTTATATTACTGAATCAATTCAATTAAATGTTTTTAGCAATTTGGTCCACATTATCTATTATACTATTTAGACACTTAAATTTATTAGCAAATTTTCATGATTTTTAGACGTCGAAGAAAAATTTATGATGCAAACATAAATTAATTTGATAATTTAGATATGATTACAATTTCGTGATCTCAATTTACTTTTTCTTTTACAATTTCTTAATTTACAATTTCGTGATAATTTATGGTTTGTGTTTTCTTTTACTCTTTCTTTTACGACAAATCTTAATACCAGTAATCTTCAAGCTTAAGATTATATATACTTCAACCTTCAAACCTTAATTAAGGTAAGGTTGGCTTTTTGGTACGTTGAAAAAGATGGAATTTTGTGTTCTTCAACTTGTAGCCAAAATCATTCATATTTTTTTTTACTAGAAACTAATATTCTTCAAAATCTCAAGGCAAAATGAATATTTGTTGATGTTATTTTATCATTTTCAGCCTTGCCTTAACTCTCTTCCTCAAAATATAATTTGATTTCATGAGTTAAATAGATTGAGCAAGAACCTCTACAATTAAAAGTTTGGATGATAATACGGTTACCACACTATATATATGTGAACTCTAACAACCAAATACGTGGTATAACTTAATGTATCCTATTCTTTTCTTTAGTTAACCAATCACATATTTCGACTAAATTATAATTCTTTTGTACTTCTTTCTAAATCTAACAATATATATTATTTGATTTTATTTTGGGTCTCATCTTAAACTATCTCTTGGTCTTGGATCCTTTCTTCTAGATCACTGTAAATTCCTGGTCATTACTTGCATGCAGTTTTCAACATCTCTACAAGAACACCATGTGATAGCACTAATAAGCATCATTTACAGTACAATATTTTCGATCTATAGTGACGGATTTTTCCGTTGCTACAGGGTAGCTTTTCCGTCAGTAACAGCTATTGTGGTGATAAGTAGCGGAACAGAGATCCGACGGTGTTGCTTCGGTCGCTAAATATAGCAGCGGATACTATTTTCCACTGTTATAGGTAACACATATAGCGGTGGATACTAATATCCGCTGCCATAGGTCATTTAAAAATATATATATAACACATATAGCGGCGGATATTAATATCCTCTGCAATAGATCATTTAAAAAAAAAAAAAATATAACACATATAGCGGTGGATATTAATATCCGTTGCAATAGATCATTTAAAAAAAAATAAAATATAACACATATAGTGGCGGATATTAATATCTGCTGTAATAGATCATTT